>NC_045596.1:58096957-59585707 GCF_009762305.2 Zalophus californianus
AGGTCTTAAAAGTTGCGGTGCCCAGTGTGGGGTTCAACCCCTCCTCCTCAGGAGGAAACTCAGGGTTTGGAGTTCACTCCCAACTGTGGGTCCCTGCACCGGGGACAGGGCTTATGGCAAGATTGTGTCCTAGCTTCTCCTACCTGCTTTGACGTGGGACTTCTCTCACTCACCAGATGCACAGGAGTTGCTCAGATAATTTTTAAGTTTTTTTGTTTTTTTTCCCCCAAAAGAATTTGTTCCATATGCAGCTGCAGGCTGGGTTGGTCCATGGGAGGTCGGGAGCCGGGTAGCCTCCTACGCCGCCATCTTGAACCAGAATCTCCTCCCCAGTGCTTCTATTTCTGTACTTCTGTGGCATGTGTTCTGATAGATCCACTTGTTCCTTCTCTCTTGGATGGCTCTCAGCTAGGCTGCTATCTTTCTTTGTAGCTTCTTTGGGACTTGGATTTTATTGTTGAGAAAGCATAAAAGGCATTAACAGGCAAAGCATTCTCAGGACCTGGGGCATGTAATGAAAAATCGGGTACCAGTCCTGCAGAATTTTCCTGTCATCTCCCACTCTTGAATGACAGCCTTTCAGCTCTCTCTTGGTCTGTGGACACCTAGGGAAGGGGAGACTTAGCACACTCACCTGAAACTGAGGTGGATATTCCCCCAAGATCTTCTGAGGATTAAGTGCCCTGTGCTTGCCATGTGCTTACAAGGTGCCCTGTAATCCAGGCAAGCCCTGTACCAGTTCTCACCAAAAGAAGCTGACAGTGCCTAAAGCCTCACCCACACCCCAAGGCCCCCAGGCTCAACAGATACCTGGCTCAGGGGAGTCAAGTAGTTTCAAACTGGAAGTGGAAGAAAGCAAGCTGTGTCACCCCATTCCTAGAATCACTCAAACTTATTTAGTCACAGAAGGAATCCTTTCACTGAAGGACAACTGTTACCATCCTAATAACCCGGGTTTAGAATTAGAAGTTTGCAGAACATACTTTGGGAAACGCAGGTAAACATCCCCTTAGGGACCATTTTAATGCAAACTGACTTGTTTGGTAAAAGATGTTTTCATAATGCAGGCTTTGGTTATGATCAATGTTTCAAAAACAGTGCTTTTGATAAACCAAAAAAGAAAATCACTGAAAAGGAAATGAAAGTAAAACAAATGCTCTAACTTTACATGATGTTATCTGCGTATTTTGAAAACAATTTCACTATTTAGTGGGAATTTAGATGAAGGCACACACAAATTTAATACTCAAAAGAGGGGAAAACTGGCATCAGGGTATTCTCTGCTCGCCAAGCTGAAAGAATGTTATTGAAGATTCCTTACATAAATGTTCCTTGACCTTTGAGTGAACCAGCAGGTCTTAAACATTGCATTAGCCAAAGCAAATTCCCATAGCAAATAAAGTTTTTAGATGAATGCATTAGAGTTTCCCCTCTTCAGTCTAAAGAGGAATAACCATCAAGCATCACCAGTTAACATTTTCAGGTTGATTCTCAAAGACCACTGGGAGTCTGATACAGAGTAAACATTGTTCCGGTTCTAACAGAGAGACAGGGGTCAAGTAGCTGATGGAAAAATGACTTAAATCCTTATTATAAGATTGTTGCCTGAAACAATCACTGCTCAAAATGTCCAGTCCCCATATGCTATGGTCTTCTTATAACTGTGGATGGCAGTTTTTAGGGAATCGGATGATGGGTGTTTTAACATCCATTACAGAAATGGGATGTTTCAAATAATGTTTTATTTGAAAAAAAAAAAAAGAGTTTTACATTGCACTGGCCATTGTAAGAATCCTTTTTTTTTTTTTAAAGATTTTATTTATTTCAGAGAGCGAGCATGAGGTGGGGAGGGGCAGGTGGAGAAGCAGACTCCCCACTGAGCAGGGAGCCCAATGCGGGGCTGGATCCCAGGACCCTGAGATCATGACCTGAGCTGAAGGCAGACATTTAACTGACTGAGCCACCCCAGGTGCCCCCACTGTGAGACTTCTGTTAAAAATAAGATTGTTAGTCTAGAAGATTAATAATTGATTATTCTGAAATTTAGAGCTTTTTCATTAATGCTTCAGTCACTTGTTTAAAAGATGCTTTGGCTTTTGGGGGGCACCTGGGAGGCTCAACTGGTTAAGTGTCCAACTCTTGATTTCAGCTCAGGTCTTGATCTCAGGGTCCTGAGTTCAAGTGCTGGGTTGTGCTCCATGCTAGGCATGGAGCCTATTTAAAAAAAAAAAAAAAAAGGTACTTTAGTACTTTGGCCTTTTCTAGATTGTCTCCATACTCCTTCCCTCTTCTATTCTAGCATAGCAAGAGAATGCACA
Source organism: Zalophus californianus (assembly GCF_009762305.2). NCBI lineage: Eukaryota > Metazoa > Chordata > Mammalia > Carnivora > Otariidae > Zalophus > Zalophus californianus. The sequence goes on from NC_045596.1 coordinate 58,099,276, forward strand.
GTGCTTAAAATTTTCAAAACTATTTATATGTCTGGTTTCCATTTATTTATGAAAACATATGATCCATCTTATATGTCTCATCTATCTAGATTTCAGAATTCTCTTTGTAGAAAAAACTTTAAGTCACACCAGTTAGGCCCAACTTTCTCAAGTGTTAAATGACAGGTTAATGACAAACATTTTCATTCAAGTAACTGTGTTCTTAAGACAAATGTTAAAGTTCACAAAAATTAAGTAGTTCAAAAATGCTGGGAGCATGGCAGAAAAGCCACAATTCTGTTTACTTTTGCAAAAGAAAAGACCAACTCTGAGGTGTTACAGAATTATGATAGTGCTATATGAGGGCAAGTCCAGGAAATGGTTAACCAAAGCCAACAGTCACTTACTCTGTGGCACTGGCATTGCCACTGTTGGTGGCTTAAGTGATTTTTTTATTCTCTTGTCATCTGTTGGATGCTTTTAGCAGTTGTTAAGGATGAATCCAATGAAAAAACAAACACTCCAAATCCAAAATATTTTCTGGAGACTTCGCCAAAGTAAATAACAAAACAAATGACTTTCAACATGATGGCTACTCCTTCTGGTGTCTTCTGACTTTTGGTGCTCCAGATGAGCAGAACTCAGCAAGTGGGCCTCTGCCTTCAGTGCTCTCCGCTTAGCTGTCACCCCAGTCTCAGAAAGGTGACCTCAGCAGCTTCTGCACACTCTATATTTGCTTCTTTCAAGAGAGAAGTGGTATGGTACAGTGTTTAAGGGCTTTTGAATCAGGTAGTCATGATGCCAAATCTTACAATTTTCTAGACCTTTTCCAAGCCTCAATGTCTTCCCCAGCAAAACAGCTTAATAGTCCTACCTCACAGGCTTACCATGAGGATGAAATGGGATAAGGTTTGGAAAGAACACATTAGCATAGTGTCTGGCATGTGATAATCAGTAATGAATGTACCTGAAAATACACAGCCTCTCTCCTGAATCTCTTCTCTCTTTTCTCCTTGCACTAGAGACATGCAGAAAAGGAAGTGTTGGGACAAGGCATCGCACTTGCATTTTCTGATGCATGAAGCCCTTCCCTCTCCTGTCATCTGTTCTACAGTTGAGGAGACAAGACTTTTCATAATCAGACCTTTCACATTCTCTCAGCCTGGTCTCCTGCCTCTTCTGCACCCCACAATGAGCTTTTCTCCAACTGTCCACGCAAACACTCCATGCAACTTCAAACTTTATGCAGGTGCAGGTTGCTCTTCCTGCCTCAAAGGCACTTCCCAACTTGAGTCCACCAAAGTCCTACTCATCCTTTAGCAAAAATAGACTCCTTTTGTGAATTTGAAGTACATCTCCGTCAGCCTTCTAAGCCTCTCTCTCGTCTGTACTCCCCTAGCACTTTGTTTTCAGTTTTCTAAGTCTTGGATCATCTTGGAATTTAATGATGCATTGCTAGGATTGTCTTTCCTAGAAAAGTGTGAATCTGTCCAGGACAGCACCCATCTCTTATGCTAGTAGGATTCAGACCAGTGTCTGGCACTTAATATTTAATAAGATGTTTGTAATTAAAGTAAATGGACACTCATCTTCTCAGTTCCCCCAATAAATCCCATCCTTTCCCATTCACATCAAATCTCCCATAATCTATTTTGATGTTCACTGCTCTGAAAAGATGAAAGACACAATACATATGTGTACCAAATGAACACTTTATACACCTAAAACCTACACAATTATGTGTCCATTGTATCTCAATAAAGCTGGAAAACACAAATCAACAAATCATGAAAGATAGCCACTGACACCCTGCCTCAGTTTGGCTCCCCCAAAAGCAGACTCTGAAACAAGGATTTTTAATGCAAGCAATTTATTTGAAAGGTAATCCCCAAAACACCAAGAGGAAAGTGGGAGAAGTCAGACAAGAAAGAGGAAGCAGCAAATAAAAGTGAATCCCACGTGGGTGCCGGGGGTGGAGTCCTATGAGAAAACAGTGTAAAAGAAAATTGTCTCACCTGACGAGGAAAGGAGCTGAAGAACTCATCCACCAACTCTGACAGTCACTGGGGGAGACTGCTCCTGGAGAATGTCAAGTCCCTGGCCCATGCCTTGGCACAGTAGCCACCCTTGGCTTTGAAGAAAGTATCAGGCAGAGTTGACCTGTCTTACTGAGGTGTGAGGCTTGCTTGAGAAATAAGAGCAGGGCACCAAGAGCAGACTACCTCTTGGTAGTGGCTCCCCCCTGGAAGCTTTGATATAGCCCCATCAGGAGCAAGGCCCCGATTCCAACCCACATTCAGGGTGACAAACAAGGAATTTAAATAGCAAAAATTTTCTTCCCAGAGATAGCAAGCCAACATGAAAGAGTAAAAAGGATTTTTACAACAGCTGCTCCTTATTTATAGTTTGCTGCTAGGATTGTGAGCTAGAAAAATACATAAATGGATTATCAGGAGAATGTTGCTTGCAGGCAGAGGGGACCCCCTCATAGTCTCACGGCTCTCAAGGGAAGCATCCATTCCTTTGATGATCTAGTCCAATATTGAAATGCCCTTAACTTCGAACAATAAAAATAGCTTCGTGGACATTTACTGTGCCTCAGGGTGCAAAGCTGAGCTCATTAATCCTCACAGCCACCTTATCAGATAATTATTGTTATATCTGTATTTTTCATATCAGAAAACCAAAGTCAGATAAGTTAAGGAAACTGCCCAAAGTTATAGACTGCTAATAAGTATTTGGAGATGGGACTCTCACCTAAGTCTCTTCGAATCCAGTATTCATATTCTTAACTTATACTGATTAATTTCATTATCCCATGTGCTCAATAAAGAGAAAGATCCAGTTAGTCAGCATTTTCTTCAAATACCCCTTCTTTAAGTTAAATTATATTCATTGCTTTAGCCATTCCTCATAGAACTTACTTTCCTGTCTTCTACTTACATATGTTTCTGTCTCCCCACCTCTTAATTTTTTATATTGTTTAATAAAATATGTCAAACTGCTGGGTGTAAAGACCTCATCTAATTCCTGGCAAGTCCATAAATCACAAAACTATTATTGAAAACTATGCATAAGCACTTATGTTCCAATCTTGAATTATGCTAGCCAGATAAAAGTATTACTCCCAGATTTAAAAAAAATGATAGCATGTGGGACATAAAGCAATCCTGAAGCAGAGTAAATTCATTACAATCATGAGAATAACTAAATGGTGCTTTGGGTGGTGAAAGTATTCTGATTATGCTCATAAGTAGGCTAACAAAGAAAATTCATTCTTCAACTACCACATTCAAGGAAAATTTTGTCTTAAAGTTGATTTATGTTTGCAAATGTATGGTGAGCTCTTTCAGCAAGGATCCTTTCCCAGACTCCTTAAACTGGCACAGTTTCTATAAAGTTTATTTTGCTTCTTTGCAATCAGATCTAGGGCATATGATATATATAGTGTGGCAAGCTTCAATTTTTCTTAAAATTTAGCATCATTACTGTCACTCTGTGGGTCTTAAATTTCAGCAGTTTCCAAAATTGTAACTGTATGCTAATCAAAATCATTAGTTGTTATATATTACTTTTTTGGCTTTCCTGTATTATAACCAGAATGTAAGGTTTAATGGAGAAAAGCACAAACATGGGTATATGTGTATGGTACTCATCACTCATTCCTCTATGGCCCTAAATAAGAAGAGAGATGCAGCTACTTGCCCCTTTCTGACCTGAGTGACTTTTTGGTGCATATGATGGCTTTCTTAGTTTGCTCCTCCAGATCCCTTTCTCCCTACTGCTCTGTGCCTCTATGGCTGACTTGCACGGACTCTGTCAATGAGCTCCCTCACCCTCTGCTTTTTAGTTGGCTTTGTGCAATGGGGAGCACTGATTCTACCTGTAAGTCAGTTTTTAACATCATATTACAGTAATTTATTCATTCATGCATAGAATAAATATCTATTGAGTACTTCCTGTGTGCCACATTCTGCACTAGTCACTGGAGATCCAATGGTTGCTAAGGTAAATGTAGCATTTATGTTTCATGATCCTAACATTTTCCCTTTTGAATCCCATGTTGAAAGTATCTTTCTACTGGGCTGTATTTATTAAGTAATTTTCTACTTTTAAAAATTAATCAAAGACCATCAACAGATAAGCAGATAAACAAAATATTGCCTATACATACAACAGAATATTACTCAGCCATAAAAAGAAATGGGGTACCTATACGGGCTACAATGCAGATGAACCTCAAAAATATTAGGCTTAGTGACAGAAGCTAGATAAAAAACGTCACATATTGTATGATTTCACCTACATTTAATATCCAAAATAAATAAATCCCAAAAGACAGAAAGTAGATTGGTGGTTGCCTGGGGCTAGGGGGAGCAGGAAATAGGGAGTGACTACTTAATGGGTATGAAGTTTTATTTGGAGTGATAAAAATGTTTTGTAACTACTAGGAGGAAGTGTTTGCACTTTATGAATATGGTAAGTGCCAATAAATTATACACTCTAAAATGGTTAATTTTATGTTATATGAATTTCACCTCAATAAAAAGAATTAATCAACAATAAATATAGTGGCCAATCAGCATTCTACCAGCAGGGATAACCAGAGATTACTATGTTAAGGTGAGGTAATGGCAGCTAAAAGCAAAAAATGAAACAAAACAAATAAAAAAATTACCTTTAATTTGTACATAATCTAATCTTTTTAAAATTTTTTTTATTTTTTATTTAAATTCAATTTAGTTAACATATAGCGTATTATTAGTTTCAGGGGTAGAATTTAGTGATTCCTCAGTTGCATATAACACCCAGTGCTCATTACATCAAGTTCCCTCCTTAATGCCCAGCATTCAATTATCCCTTCCCCCCACCCACCTCCCCTCCAGCGACCCTCATTTTTTTTTTCCTATAGTTAAGAGTCTCTTATGGTTTGCCTCCTTCTCTGTCTTTATCTTATTTTATTTTTCCTTCCCTTCCCCTATGTTCATCTGTTCTGACCTCATTACAGCTTTCTACCAGTTCTATATCTAAATTATCCTTAAACCAAGAAATTAAGTACTACTGAGAGGCTACCCAAGCATTCCAGGTACTATACTACGCTTTATTATAAATTTATATATTAACTTTCTGCTTTACATACAAAAATAAAAATAGTAATGATAATAACAGAACGATGAAAATCCACAACATCATTGTCGCCATCTAACATTTACTGAGGAGTTAGTATTGCCAGAAATGGGCTAAGTGTTTGAGAAGCATCATTTCATTCACACTTCACATTTTATTCACATTATTTCACAACAATAGTAACATATGAGGTACTATTATTATCCTACCTTTTCCAGATGATGACACTGAGACTCAGAGGTCAAATACTGTGACCAAGTTCAAAATCTAGTAAAAAGCAAAGTCAAGGTTTAATCAAGCAGTCTATCTTCAGCAACCCACATGATTAATCTCTCTGCTATGCTGCTATACACAAAGCTTTGGCAGATTTGCTAAGCTCTGTTTCCCGGATGACAGGAAATTCAAGCATTAACAAAACTGAGTACCTAGGCCAAAAGGCGAGGTCCAGACCACATTTGGTGGTAATCCAGAGTCCTAGAAAAGCCCAGACTTGGTTTTGACTACTTGATATACCCAACATTTATATTTTTTTTTAATTGAAGTATAGCTGACACACAATGCTATATTAGTTTCAGGTGTATAACATGATTCAGCAAGTCTATACCTGATGCTATGCTCACCATAAGTGTAGCTACCATCTGTTACCATACCATGCTAATACAATACCATTGACACTATCCCCTCCGATGCTGTACCTTTTATTCGCATGTCTTATTCATTCCATAATTGTAAGCCTGCACTTTCCACTCCTCTTCACCCATTTTGTCCATCCTCCCATCATCCTCTCCTCTGGCAACCATCAGTTTGTTCTCTGTATTTACGGGTCTGTTCTGCTTTGTTTCTTAGAGTCCACATATAAGTGGAATTACGTGGTATTTGTCTTTCTCTGCCTTATTTCACTTAGTGTAATACCCTCTAGATCCACCCATGTTATCACAAATGGCAAGATTTCATTCCTTTTATCGCTGAGTAATATTCTCCATTGTATATATGTCCACATCTTCTTTATGCATTCGTCTATTGATGGATACTTGGGTTGCTTCCATATCTTGGCTATTGTAAATAATGCTGCAATAAAAATGGGAGTGCATATATCTTCTCAAATTAGTGCTTTGTTTTCTTTGGGTAAATACCCAGTAGTAGAACTAGTGGATCATATGGTATTTCTATTTTTCATGTTTTGAGGAACCTCCCTACTATGTTCCACAGTGGCTGCATCAATTGACATTCCCACCAATACTGCATAAGGGTTCCCTTTTCTCCACACCCTTGCCAACACTTATCTCTTGTCTTTTTTATTCCAGCCATTCTGACAGGTGTGAGGTGATATCTCATCACGGTTTTGATTTGCATTTCCCTGATGATTAATGATGTTGAGCACCTTTTCATGTGTCTGTTGGCCATCTGTATGTCTTCTTTGGAAAAATACCTGTTCAGGTCTCCTGCCCATGTTTTTTAATTGAGTGTAGTTAAGCTCTGCCTATTTTTTAATTCGATTTTTTATGTGTGTTAAGTTGTGTAAGTTCTTTATATAAGTTCTTTATATCCTTATCAGATATACCATTTGCAAATCATCTTCTCCCAAACTAGGAAACCTACTAAAAATAGTCCTTTAATAAATATTCTTTTATTTAACAATTCATTCAGTGAATCACTAACACATTGGAGTATGATATCTATAAATAGGTTCTTCAATTTTAGACACATAAAAGTATATCTATTACAATAGATTCAATTTTACAATAAAGCAACAGCAATGTGAGCCTGTAGAGTTGTGTTACCCTTGATAACTCTTCTGATCCACTTTGCCCTATAAGTACAGTTTGGTCAAGAGACAAATCTTTTTACATATTTTATACAGTAGATTTAATAGCAAAGTTCTACTATACCCATATCAGCAATTCTATATGATATATGCTATTTTAAAATGTAGTTGCAAAATTAAACTTCCAGTTATTTAATCCTTAAGAGAAATAAGTATTATTATCAAGGATTAGTTTGTTGGAACTTTTAAAAAAGATTTATTTATTTTTATTTTAGAGAGAGACGGGGAGAAAGAGAGAGAGCATGCAGCAGGGGGAGAGGGAGAGAATCTCACTGAGTGTGGAGACGAATGTGGAGCTCAATCAATGAGACCCTGAGATCATGACCGGAGCCAAAATCAAGAGTCAGATGCTTAACTGACTGAGCTACCCAGGTGCCCCAGTTTACTGACACTTTTATTTTTTTTAAAGATTTTTTTATTTATCTGAGAGAGAGAGAATGACAGACAGAGAGCACAAGAGGGAAGAGGGTCAGAGGGAGAAGCAGACTCCCCGCCGAGCAAGGAGCCCAATGCGGGACTCAATCCCGGGTCTCCAGGATCATGACCTGAGCCGAAGGCAGTCGCTCAACCAACTGAGCCACCCAGGTGCCCCTTGCTGAAACTTTTAAATTACCAGACACATACAGCTGTTTTTAGGTCTTGCTATAGAAAACAATAATATAGAAATATTATCCCTCAATTCATGAGAATTAGAGCACACCATCCCCACTTGGAATTTATTACGATCATTGCTGTGACTATTTAAATGCATATTTATTGTGTATATCTCACATAATGTTAGAGATTCAAAATAAAGTATACTGAACAACCCAGATGTGTCATAGTGCAAATGACAGGAAAGTATTGATTACTCAGAATGCCTGGAAAATAAGAGTTCTGATTAATTAAACATTCTGGATTATAAGAAATACTTCTACATTTCTATAGTGGTTGAGAGACTCCTTAGGCAGTATTTGTGTTGACTACTATATTTGTGAACACAGCAAAGTGACAATCTCTGAGAGTTAAGTATTTTTCTAATTTCTAAAAATTATTAATATTCTCACCATGATTAGCACAAAGTAGACACTCAAAACAATACATCAGCGGACACAAAGAAATATAAAGATATTCCATGCTTATGGACTGAAAGAATATTGTTAAAATGCTTATATTACTCAAAGTGATCTATAGATTTAATGAAATCTCTATCAAAATACCAATAGTATTTTTCACATAACTAGAACAAACAATCCTAAAATTTGTATGGAACTACAAAAGACCCTGAATAGCCAAAGCAATCTTGAAAAAGAAAAACGAAACTGGAGGTATCATAATTCTAGACTTCAAGTTATATTACAAAGCTGTAGTGATCAAAACAGTATGGTACTGGCACAAAAACAGACACATAGATCAATAGAACAGAATAGAAAACCCAGAAATAAACCCACAATTATTTGGTCAATTAATCTTAAACGAAGGAGGAAATAATATGCGACGGGAAAAAGACAGTCTCTTCAACTAATGGTGTTGGGAAAATTGGACAGCTATATGCAAAAGAATAAAACTGGACCAGTTTCTTCTACCATACACAAAAATAAACCCAAAATGAATTAAAGACCTAAATACGAGACATGAAACCATAAAAATCTTATAAGAGAGCACAGGCAGTAATTTCTCTGACATTAGCCATAGCAACATCTTTCTAGATATGCCTCCTGAGGCAAGGAAAATAAAAGCAAAAATAAACTATTGGGACTACATCAAAATAAAGGCTTCTGCACAGCAAAGGAAACCACCAACAAAGCTAAAAGACAACCTTTTGAATGGGAGAAGATATTTGCAAATGACATATCTGATAAACGTTTAGTATCCAAAATATATAAAGAATGTATACAACTCAACACCAAAAAAACTAAGTAATCCAATTAAAAAACAGGCAGAAGACATGAACAGACATTTCTCCAAAGAAGACATACAGATGGCCAACAGAGACATGAAAAGATACTCAACATCACTCAACATCACTCATCATCAGGGAAATGCAAATCAAAACTACAATAAAACTACCTTACATCTGTCAGAATGGCTAAAATAAAAAACACAAGAAATAACAAGTGTTGGCAAGGATGTGGAGGAAAAGGAACTCTTGTGTACTGCTGGTGGGAATGCAAACTGGGGCAGGCACTGTGGGAAACAGTATGGAAGTTCCTCAAGAGGTTAAAAATAGAACTACCCTGCAGTCCAGCAATCTGGTTATTTATCCCCAAAATACAAAAACACTAATTCAAAGGGATACATGCACTCCTGTGTTTACTGCAGCATTATTTACAGTAGCCAAGATATGGAAGCAGCCCAAATATCCATTGACAGATGAAGGCTAAAGAAGATGTGGTATATTTGTACAATGGAATATTATTCAGTCATAAAAAGAATGAAATCTTGCCATATACAGCAACATGGATGGAACTAGAGAGTATAATGCTACGCAAAATGAGTCAGTCAAAGAAAGACAAATACCATATGCTCTTACTCATATGTGGAATTTAAGAAACAAAACAAACAAGTAAAGGAAAAAAAGAGAGAGAGAGATAGACAAACCAAGAAACAGACTCTTAACTCCAGAGAACAAACTGATGGTCACCAGAGGGGAGGTGGGTGGGGGGAATGGGTGCAATAGGTGATGGGGATAAAGGAGGGCACTTGTGATGAGCATTGTGTGTTGAATGGAAGTGTTGAATCACTATATTGTACACCTGAAACTAACATAACACTGTATGTTAACTATACTGGAATTAAAATGAAAAACCTAATAAGTAGATAAGTTAATAATATTTAAACATTTTTAAAAATTAAAAAGAAAAACAACAATACATCAACCCACTGGTGATGTTCTTGATGCTGGTGAATGGAGAAAGAAGACTGCAAAAGATGTTGCTACAAGGATATTCCCTGAAGTTCACTGACTTCTTCACATGCCCATTGTCTGTTCTTGTGTTGGGAAGGAATCTGTGAAATTCTAAGTTCCTGCTTTGCTCACAAGCCCCTTCTAAGAACAGCAGCCCAAAAGATACTTTGAAAACAGTTGCTACGATTCATACTATGGATGCTGAGTGAAACCTGGCACTTTGGCCTCAGAGAGGAGTACCCAAGTTAAAGGTTAGGCTATCACACAGTTTGATGTGGAAGAGGCCATAACTCTGAAGTGGCTTGCATGAACTTTGCCAGGCCAAGAAATTCATTGTGGTTAGTGACAAATAGACCACGATGTATTATTTTTCTCTCAAGAAGTACTACTAGTTGGGGAAAATTTGGGGACTCAAAGGGACTATATAGTTGAAGACTCTGTGGTCCCTTGCATCCTTGCAACTAAGTGTCATTATCTAGAATCACAATGCACTAGCAAGAGAAGAGTAATATACAGATTACTTGTGACCAATCAGTTTTTAGTGATTAATCAATTTAAACATAATTGACCCAGATTTTTATCTTGTAGACAAAAGTGTGGCAGTGGAAATAATATGGACTTCAGAATAAAAATCATGCTTAAATCCAGATACCTTGACTTTACTATTTAACAGAACATCAGATAATATCAGGCAATTTATGAGGACCTTTTATGAGTCTCAGTCTCCCTTTCTTTAACATGGGCATAATATTTTATACTTCACAGATTCTTACAAGGAAAGGAACTAGTACAGAGGTCTGTCACACAGACAGAACTCAAGAAATATTTGTTGCCCCTCCAATCCTCCCACTGACTCCCTATTTTAACTTTAGATGTGTTTGTGCCCCCAAACCCAGCTAATGAACTTTCTCACTGCCAAATTAAAAAAAAAAACAAAAACAAAAGGAAAACATAGATACAGTTAAAAGAAGAATCCTGAAGTAGACAAAAATGCTGGGAATTGAGAAAGGGAGATAAGAGACCTTGAAATGGTAACAATTATTATTTTTTGAATATTAATATTGAACTTGTTCATTTTGTAAGTGATACTTAAAATTAGGTGACACTTTCCAAGTCTAACAAGGGGAATTCAGAGAGAGAAAATAGTCTCTGTTGTTCTATCCATTTCCATAAGAATCCAAGAAAATCAGAGAACTCAAGATACAACCAAAGAATATGACTTCTTAAAAACTTTATTTGCCCCCAACTTCATCAATCAAACTTTTCATAAGCTCACTTCTGGTATCAGCTAACACGTCCCTATTTTGTCTGAACAGGCCCATCTGATTTCCCCCATCCGTAAATTCAGCTTATGTTCTCAGAACAGGATCTTTTCTCCCTTAGGCCTTCACCTTCTATTTAATACCCTGTGCTACTTTTCTCCAAAATCCCTACAACAAATATTAGCTCACATACAAGGAAAGCAAGCAGAGTTTCAAAATGGGCCAGGGGCAGCATTCTTAAAAATAACTCTGAGAACACTCACTTATCCAATAAAAACAAGAGCAGAATTCAAAATAGTTATACTGTGGGATTTGTAGATTTATCTGCTCTTTGAAAAGGTAAAATAAACATGAAACATTCCATAAAGTCCTAAGCAAAATTCACCTGCCATCACCACCACTCTCCTTTACAATAAACACTTACTGGCAGAAGCGGGAGAGAAATCCAAGTTTCTTGCCTCTTGAAGTGACAAGTACATTCTTTCCTCATTTGCCAAACTGCTTTTCTCCCTCCGAAGCTCCAGCTGTTCTCAAAACCCAGACACTGTTCCCTTCACTGGCTGGCCTCTGGCTCTAACCCTCATCCAAGGGTGCATCTCCCTGAAATCTCTTGGGGACACTAACAGCCAGGACTTGGAAGCTTGTGCCTACTTAAAGCGAATTGGGTTTTTGGCAGAGAGAGAAGGGGCAGGGGGGGTGGGCGGATGAAGGGGAAACACTGTGTGTCAGCACAAGAACTCAAACAATTGTGTTTGGACAATGCCTGATACTTTGGTGCTGCCAAGTGATGGCTGATGATTCTCATAGTGGTTTGCAGACTTTGGCTGTGGGATTTTTATTCACTGTGGTTCACAGCCTGGGACCCCCAAGTTCTGCTATGGAAAATAAAAAAGTGTTTACAAAACAAGTATATCTATTATGACTACATTTTCTTTCAGTGATATGAATGAGAAGATCCATAGAACCATGGGATCTTGCGGGGGGGATTTTAAACCCATTCATTTATATAAATAAGCTCCACAAAGGACAATACGAATTAATTCTTCCTCAGCGATTATAAAGAGTGAACTGTTTATGTTTCTCTCGATTAATAATGTTCCACTCTTGACCATAATATGATAGAGGTGGGAGAAAAGGGATACAAAGGCACATTTGTTCAGGTCCAAATTGCAGGAAATCAACAATCAGAAGAAAAGGCAAATACCTGCAATTTTTTAGAAATTCTGGGTTTTTTAAAAAGTTAAAGCTATCCTATGTCCAGGCTACCCTGACTTGATAAGTAACCTAGAATGAATTTTAACTCCACACATAGCTGTTAATCACTGTCTCCAGGGATTCTTGAAAGAATAACACATTAACCTGTCCTTACTTAAGAGATGGTAGCCAAAGACTAACCAGCTAAATTAGTGAGAGCTAACATTTGATGAGGTGTGAAAGGGATCTAAAAACATAGAGTCTATTTCTCACCCTTATAACAGTATGACTGCACATGATCCAAAGCTAGGAATGCTGGCGCTTTCTGTTTGCACACCATTGCAAGGACATTTCTGTCATCTACCTGGTCCAAGATGATCTTCACTGTAGCCAATGAGAAGTGGGAAAGGGGAATAAAGGTGGGGGTGGGGTGGGGAAGTCCACCACTTCCCTTTAAGAGCATGACTCAGAATTTGCACACATCATTTTCACCCACATCCCCTTAGCCATAAGTTGGTCACATGATTATTGTCTAAAATATGTATTTATTTTGGGCACCGTGTGACAGTTAAATATCAAAAATTCTATTAACTTAATACAAGAATCAGCAAACTATACCCATGGGCCAAATCTGGCCCACTACCTGGGTTTAAGTGACCTAAAAGCTAAGAATGATTTTTACATTTTTAAGTGGTTGAAAAAAAATCAAAAGGAGAATAACACTTCATGATGTGAAAATTATGTGAAATTCAAATTTCAGTGTCCATAAATAAGCTTTTATTAGAACACAGCCATAGTCATTCATTTAAATATTATCTACAGCTGCTTTCATGCTACAAGGGCAGAGTTCAGTAGTTGTGACAAAGACCACAAGGCCCACAAGGCCTAAAATATTTACTATCTGGCCATGTATTAAAAGAACTTTCTGACACTTGCTTTAGAAGAAAGAAAGAAAAACAAAAAAACAGGAATTGATGGATAACTAGCTAACTTGGTCATACTGAAGTGGAGAAATTGGGAGTAGAGGAGGGTGGGTTTTAAAAGCGGCTGTAAATGAGTCCTAGTTCCTTAAAAGTTCTTCACCCCATTGCTGAATTAGTTATCCATTTATGTATTAAATATGATCCTAAAGCTCCTAACTCCTAAAATTCCTATTTAAACCATTAAGTAGGTTAATGGTTTAAATAGGAATTGTGTATTGCTTAGTTTCTATGGGTCAGGAGACCAGAAGTCACTCACCTGGTGGGGGCTGGCTCAGAGCCTCTCAGGAGGTTGTAGTTAGGATACTGGCTGATACTGCAGTTTCATCTGATGGCCCGACTGGGGCTGAAGGTGCCACTTTCAGATTGCTCACTCACATGGCTGTCTGTGGGAGGCCTCAGTTCCTCACCACATGGGCTTCTAGCCTGGCTGCTAGCTTCCTCCACAGTGAATTATCTGAGCTTGAGAAAAGTAGAAATAGAAAGAGAAAGATAAAAAATAAGCAGGAAGTCACAGTGTCTTTTTTTTCTTTCTTTTTTAAATTTTTTTATTGTTATGTTAATCACCGTACATTACATCATTAGTTTTTGATGCAGTGTTCCATGATTCATTGTTTGTTCATAACACCCAGTGCTCCATGCAGAACGTGCCCTCCTCAATACCCATCACCAGGCTAACCCATCCCCCTACCCTCCTCCCCTCTAGAACCCTCAGTTTGTTTTTCAGAGTCCATTGTCTCTCATGGTTCATCTCCCCCTCTGACTTACTCCCCTTCATTCTTCCTCTCCTGTTATCTTCTTCTTTTTCTTTTTTCTTAAAATATGTTGCGTTATTTGTTTCAGAAGTACAGATCTGTGATTCAATAGTCTTGCACAATTCACAGCGCTCACTGTAGCACATACCCTCCCCAATGTCTATCACCCAGCCACCCCATCCTTCCCACCCCCAACCACTCCAGTAACACTCAGTTTCTTTCCTGAGATTAAGAATTCCTCATATCAGTGAGGTCATATGATACATGTCTTTCTCTGATTGACTTATTTCACTCAGCATAACACCCTCCAGTTCCATCCACGTCATTGCAAATGGCAAGATCTCATTCCTTTTGATGGCTGCATAATATTCCATTGTGTATATATGCCACATCTTCTTTATCCATTCATCTGTTGATGGACATCTTGGCTCTTTCCACAGTTTGGCTATTGTGGACATTGCTGCTATAAACATTGGGGTGCACGTACCCCTTCGGGTCCCTACATTTGTATCTTTGTGGTAAATACCCAGTAGTGCAATTGCTGGATCGAATGGTAGCTCTAATTTCAACTGTTTGAGGAACCTCCATACTGTTTTCCAGAGTGGTTGCACCAGCTTGCATTCCCACCAACAAAGTAGGAGGGTTCCCCTTTCTCCACATCCCCGCCAACATCTGTCATTCCCTGACTTCACAGTGTCTTTTATATCCTGTCTTTGAAGTCTCACACCATCACTTCCATTATATTCTTTGCATTAGAAGAGATTCACTAAGTCTACCCCAGCTCACACTGGGTGTGCAAGGAATTGTCTTCCATCTAGTGAAGATACATATCAAAACTATGGTCATTTTAAAACCACCACAATAGTACCTGAGGGAAAAAGTAAATAATCTGTCTTCAGATAATGCTAGGGACATGAGGCTAGTGATTATGAAATAAGTATAAGTTATTTGACCGGGGAAAAAGGAATATTAAGGCTCATGTTAGAGATGGCAGTCATTATATTAGAAATGGTTTTAGCTCTCTTGCCAATCAACTGGTAGTAGTTGCCTGGAGTACTACGTTGAGAAAATTCTGATTGACAGATATCAAGTACACATATTTTGTCATTGGCGCAAAACTCAAAATTTTAAGCAATGAGAATTTGGAGAAAAAGCAATATGTGGGGCATGTTCAAGTCTCCAGAAAGCTTATCAAACCATGGCTCTTAGGCAGCTTCCCTAGGGTGTTTCTCTAGAATACTGGTATCCCATGAGATTCATTACCCTCTCTCCATCAATCCTTCCTTCCATGAAGCCTTCCTTCCATCAATAAGAACTTATTGAACACATTTGTGTTACACATAGATACTCTGGTCACCAGAGCTAAAATGAGGAACAAAATAAATGTCTCACCTTTATAGTAAACTAGGTATTTCGGTCTTCTGTAAAAAGTCTTCATTTTTCTTCTCTTTTCCAAAAGCTGTATGTTTTATTTCTGATTACTAACCAGTTGCACTAAATAATCTAGATCAATACCATAGAATAATGGTGATTTTTCATGTTTCTGGTCCCTATATTGCAAGGTTTCCCAGAGTATGTGTCACAGAAGTATTTCCACTGGGCATTATTAATAGGAATAACTTGAATAGAAGGGTTTCATGGCACATAAGATTGGAAAATGCCAGATTACACAAAGGTAAACAGATTTCTCTACTGTCAGCAACTTTAATGGACCAATGAATCACCAGGAAAAAGATGGTGTAACATGCTGTATTTCCAAAAGTTCCTTGAGTTTAAAATCCTGTGTGTTTGTTTCATTTTGTTTTTACAGAATGCTTATTCAGGTGGCCTGACAAATGCTGCTGGAGATTTAAAGTCACTGTTTCCCTATCCCTTTCCCTATCAGCCACATCAGTTCCCTTACATTTCTCTAAGACCTTAGAGTTCAGTGAGACACATAAATGTCCATCATTACAGTAATATACAAAACCTAGGTGGAAAAGAAATAGTGACAATTATTCTCATAGAGTGTTTCTTTAATATCTAAGTATTTCAAAGCCATACAAGTATTTTAAAACACATAACTTATATAGAATGTTTGCACATACATACATTTATGTAAAGAAGTACATGTGTGTGGGGGTGGGGTGGGTGTGTGGGTGTGCATTTTGGAGTCAAAACTTTCCAAATTACCTGGAAATATATATTTATTAAGTGCACACAATGTGTCAGAAACTTATAAGCATTTAATACAATGATGAGCAAGAGAGAATGCTTTACAAATACTGTCATTAATGTAATTAATAACTCAGAGTATTTGAGGACAAAAACCATTAAGCACATTATTATCCATTATGGATAGTTTGTAAATAAAAGTACAGGATACAAAAAGAGGCTATATCAAGGGCTCTGCATCATTTAGCATTTGTGTGTACTGTATATAACAGAAATCTGATGACAGTGGCTTAACCAAACAGCCTTGCGTAATTTGTCTCACATAAAAAAAGTGCAGAGACAAACAGCCCAGTGGTTCCATGGTCTCATCAGTGCCCCAGGATCCTACTTCCTTTTCACTCCTCATTCTCATTACGTAGCCTAATTCCTCATCCTTACTGTGAGATGTCTCCAGTTGGCTGTTACCTTCAACCTCACTATGTGCTTTCCAGGCAAGAACAAGAAGGAAAGAAGAGTAAAGAAGTAGAATCTAGGAGATTTTCGTCAATTATTTCATCAGCTGAAATGTCATGCCACTACCCCAAACTGTGGGCAAGTCTGGGGAAGTATTTTAGCTGGATCCATGGAGAACAATTCAGTTTCTGTTAAACATGAAAAAAGAGCAAATATTTGGTAGTCCACTCACCGCATCCTTTTCAGACCCTTACACAGTCTGTGAGGGCCAAAGAAGGAAGAAGCTAATAATAATGTTTTTAAAATAGATATACTTGTTTCTTTTTAAACCATCTCCATTTATCATACTTCTAACTTCCAAATAACTTTACACAAGCAATTTACTTTTGTCATAAACACAAACTTTTAAGGAATTCCTACTACTTACTTTGAATACCAATGAAATAAACGTGAAAATAATTTCCATTAAATGTTTGAAATTTTCAACTTTACTATGTTAAGAAATAGTGGCTTACTTCTGTTTTTGTTTGAACTGTTTTGGCCAGCAAAAATAATTGTTCACATTGGCAGAAGTCGAACATTTGCCAGCATGAAAAAGCACTATTTAGAATAGCATTTAGCATACCATAACATATATTTTCTTACTTTCATAAATCTAGTTTAAAACCTTAATTTTTTATAGCTGTGGCCTCAATACTTCAGAATTTTAACTTTTTTTCAACTTTGCAGCATATAAAAGTACATGTGTTAGCTTATAATGCCAAGAAAAGTTTTTTTAACGTTAATTGCATTTCTACTTGGAATTAATTCTGGCTTCATTTTGCAGAGACCATGCTGAATGCCTTCCTATCCAGAACACAGAAATACGTTATTATAGTCACTAATCTCTCTACTAATGCCTTAAATTTCTCTTTGACTCTCTTTGACACCCAAAGAGCACTTTTCACTCCTTTCTTGTTTCTTTCTTTCTTTAACTCCATGGTACCAACTTCTACAAATGGTTGGTGGAACAGGTACTGGGTAATTCTCATTTTTAATAAATTCTTATGTCTAATGAACCCAAAATGGTTCTTAGAAAATGTATTCCCCCCAAATGCAATGAATCAAAATACCATCTATGAAGAATATAATTCAACTTACCCATAAAAGTACATGTTTCCTAATATCTCACCATAGGAAAATGGTTTAACATATGTAATACGATGAACTAGTATATTGCCTTGTAAAATGATAATGATAAAGACTATGTAACAACATGGGAAAATGTTTATGATTTAATATTAAGCAGATTACAACTCAAGGAAAATGAAAGCATTAGACAAAAACTAGAAGGTAATGTGCAATGATGAAAATAATTGTGGTAGGTTTATATTTTTTCTAAGTTCCTTAATTTTTTTCCCATACAGTCTGATTATTCTTCAATGTGCATGTATTATCTTCATAATTATAAAAGGGGGGGTAAAATAATTTTTTAATGAAAATATATTATGAGAGGTGTGATGCTCTCTACATTTGAACATCCCCCTATGTGCTCATTGCTTACCTAGATGTCTTAATAGTAGAGCTGTCTGCTTAGAAATAATCCCTCTTTTGTTTTTCTTCATTGTTATTTATCTCTGTCAGATAATCCCATAGCTCCATGGACATTGGCCACCCACAAAAATAACTTCCTTTTTGCCTTTGGCTGGTAGCACACATGAATTGCTAATCCTTTCTTAAACATCTAGGTGAACCTCGAATTCTCATGGGACTCATATTTCCTCCAGAGGGCTCACTACATAAGGGCCATTCCCTCTGTGGAGCTCTTTCCTGATTGTTCCTCACAAACAATTAAGTGTGAAAAATGACCGCTACACCTCACTTCCCCCTCCGGTTACCTCTGTCTATCCTTTGGCCTGAGTTTTAAGGTAAGATTACCACCAGGTTTTTTTCTAACCTTTTGTAGCAAGATTGAGAGGTGAGGGGTGAGTTTTACTGGGCACTAGTAGAAGGTTCCTATAACACCCACATAAAGAGGGAATGTGGGAAAGCCAAAGCAAGCAGAGTGATTTAAAACCAGCTGGAATACAGCCCAGAAAGAAGTTAACACCCTAGGCTTTCCATGAACTTTTCTACTGTGAGTCCGAAGCCAGAGGATCCTTCATGATCAGAAAATTATTGGAAATCCAGTTTCCAAAATTCACTGGAAAAATGATACAAGAAATGCCCAACAGGGAAGGTTTTACTTAGATTACTTGATTAATTAAAGACCACATTTCAACAACTCAAGGTTACTTTGTGGATGTAAATGTATGAGTAATACCCAAAACCACAAACCGAGGAGCAAAAAAAGGCCTTAGGTTGAAAGTTCTACTGTCAGAATTATCCTGATTTTCCTCTGAGCAACTAGGGAGATGAAAATAAAGAAACCAACAGGAAAATTCATAAATCTGTGATTCTGGAAGGAGGTCACATTCTATTGAGAAGGTGCTTTCCCTAGGTCCAGTAGGAACTGCTTTCTATAATGTGTTGGGAAGTGAGTCCAGAATAGAAAGGTTCTTTTCAACTTGTGTCTGGACTTGTCTACTTCTCCTGCTGGCTCACCCACACATTACGACTGCCTTTACCCCTGGTGAGCTCCATATGCCAAGCCACCTCTGGAAAGGAATTATGCTTCTGATGGACCTTCCCGGCCTCTGAACAGCTCTCCAACAAGCAATGAATACCCAAAGCCTCGGTTGAACCCCCAATTTTTTTGACTCGGGTCTAAAAGAAAACAGAATATACAAACTTACCAAGGTTCTTTGGCTATGAGTTAGCAATTTCTTTCCTCTAGAATTCTAACTTTCTTCTTGTTATGGGTTGAATTGTGTCCCCCAAATTCATATGTTGAAGCTCTAACTCCCAATACATTAGAATGTGACCTTATTTGGAAATAGGGTTGTTGCAAGTATAATTGGTTAAGATAAGGTCATGCTGGAACAGGATGGGTCCCTTATCCAATAAGACTGGTGCCCTTATAAAAAGGGGAGGGGTGCCTGGGTGGCTCAGTTGATTAAGCGCCTGCCTTTGGCTCAGGTCATGATCTCAGGGTCCTGGGATTGAGCCCCACATCAGGCTCCCTGCTCAGTAGGAAGTCTGTTTGTCCCCCCTCTCTCTTCCTCTGCCCCTTCCCCAGCTCGTGCTTGTGCTCTCTCTCTCTCTCTCAAATAAATAAATAAATAAAATCTTTTAAAAAAATAAAAAGGGGAAATTTGGACCCAACACTCACAGAAGGAAGATGAGGTAAAGACACACAGGGAGAAGACAGCCATCTGATTAATAGAGATTGGAATGATTCACCTAAAGCCAAGGAGTGCCAAGGATTGCTGACACAGAGCAGAAGCTGGGAGAGGCAAGGAAGGACTCTCCACCACAGATTTGAGAGAATATGGCCTTACTGACACCTTGATTTCAGATTTCTCTAGAACTATGAGACAATGAATTTCTGTTGTTTAAGCTACTCAGTTTGTGGTACTTTGTTATGGCAGCCCTGGAAACTAATACAGTGGTCTATCACCAAAATTTGCTTAGTGATCTATCAGCCGATTTGTTAAAGAATTGGAAACTACCTTACTTTGAGAAACATTTGTTACTCACTTGAGTCATTCATTTTCTCACTTTCTGGGAGGAATTCCACCAAAGAATCTACCCAAACTTCTCAAGTAACTATTAACTTTACCTTTTATTCTTATTTGGAAACGTCTTGTTTACAGAGCTAGAGTTAGATAAAACTAGGGTAAAATAACCCTAAATATTGGAAATTAAATAGTTAGTTTCCCCCTCCTCACTGTTACACATATTGGACCATCTAAATTTTCCCACAATAATGCAGAAAGTCTTATTATTTTTGTTTTGTTTTGTTTTGTGTTCCATGATTCATTGTTTGCATATAACACCCAGTGCTCCATTCAATACACGCCCTCTTTAATGCCCATTTGTATCTTTGGGGTAAATATCCAGTAGTACAATTGCTGGATCATATGGTAGCTCTATTTTCAACTTTTTAAGGAACCTGCATACCGTTTTCCAGAGTGGCTGCACCAGCTTGCATTCCCACCAACAGTGTAGGAGGGTTCCCCTTTCTCCACATCCCCTCCAACATCTTTTAAATGAATGAGGCTCAGTTTAGTATCTTGCCTAAGTGAAAAACAAAACTAGGATATGAACTCATTCAATAACCAGTCATGTTCTTTCACCCAAACTGCACTGTACTGCCTTATTCGTTTACTGCGTCTCCATTTTGGAGGTCCCGGAAGTGATAAACGAGCATAAAGGGAAACTGTAAGCCTAGAATATACTAAGGCAGTGAAGTGGTAGTGGCTAGCTCTAGAAGCAGACCAGAAGTTCTAAATTGAACTGTTCTTTATCTTTGATTAATTAAGAATGAGAAACAACTATCTTATAATAAGTTCTCCCTGCTGGTAGACATTATTACTCAAAACACGGTAGGAAGAAATAATTAGAGGAAAATTTGGTGACCAAAAAGAAATGGGGGAAAATTGCTTTAAATCAGTGTTAAATTAAGGTATGTGCATTTTAAGGGGAAAAAATGAGGCATTAGCCAAGAACCGAAAAGCAAAGAGTAGCATCTGTCAGGAGATTTAAAAAAAAAAAAAAAAGTGGGGTCATGAGGAAAGCCACTGGAGTCCTGAAATCACCTGAGTGAGGCTGACTCAAGTTTCTCAGCTTGTCAAAACCATTAAGAGTCATAGAAGCTGCTTTTATCCCACAACAGCCTCTGTTTAATAGTCGTGGGTGCACCCATTACACACGATTACCATGGCCTTATGATTCTTGTTTCCTTGTGAAAGTGTGTTTCCTGCTCTGAATCATCCTGTAATTTGCTTCACAGGGTTTCCATTTGTTTAGATCAAGTGTGAAAAAGAACTGCCTGAATCCCATACTTAATTTGGTGCAATGACAATTCATATGGCAATGTAACAAGGTCATGCCACAAACTTCACACCCAGATATGCAGCGGGGGGAAACACAGCGTCTTCTTATTTTAAAACTGCTCTAATCTCCCATGCCAATTAAAGACATCTCTTCCTGCTTAACTATTTCTTTCCAGTTAACTCTCTTTCGGGTAAGTTATTCATCTTTGTAGCCAACCTTTCCCCCTTTCTGCTCTCCAATATGTTATCTGTGGGTATGAGGGAAATCGTGTGATTTTAACTATCAGAGGAAGGGGTGCTTACATTCCTCACCTGTAGGTCTTTATGCCTTTTCTTGGTATTTGGGTTTATGAAGTAGTTGGATATGGTTTGGCCCCTGGGAATTCTATGATGACATCTCCTGAAATGTGGCTGATCACTCCTAGCCCTACAGAGCATCATGAAGACACCTACTGCTGAAGTCACTAAACACAGCCATTAGTTTGTTCTCAGGAAGTCCCTGCACATTGCTGCCTCTTTGTTCTAAGTCCATGTCTCCAGTCCTCTCATTGCCCCCATATCATCTGCAGTGTGGAATCAGGCACAAGACCTCAGGGTCATTCCTCTAGACACCATCCTCCATCTGTGTTTATTTTCTTCTCTCACCATGTTAGATGTGGCTCAGGCCAAAAGCAAGGCTTTGCATAAAAATCTGCACAGATAGCCTAGTCACTTTGATTCCCCCATACCTATCCAGATGGTTTTATAGCCTTCCCTCAAAACTCAAACCCAAAGAAAGAATAACAAGCTTACAGACATCTCACCAACCTGCTGCCCTACTTTCTCTTCTCTTCAAATATTTTATGTTTTCATCAGGTCTAACACACACATTATTTCTTATTTTAACATTACTTATATGTATCTTTATAGATATGTGCAAGAAATTCTCTGGGTTTAAACACCCAAGAATCTGCCAGGCCATACGGCATAACAGCAATGAACATACCACTCCACACATCCATGGGAGAACATTAAAGTATCTATCGTGACATATCCTGACCTACACTTGTATGTACATTTCTAATGTTTGCTGTTCTGATAGCTTTAATACGGCATCTCACTGTTGCTTTAACATCTCTGATTACAACATGTGAAGTTGCTCTTTATGACTCGTTAGCCATTCAGATTTCCCTCTTTATATTGCCTTTTCATATCCTTAACCTATTTTTTGTGGTTGTTTTTCTATAAATGTTTCTATAAACATTTTTATCTATTAGCTTTAGAATTTTTAACCTTCACAGTGATGTCTTTAATTCATGCAGAGTTGCCTCTTACACAGTGTAAAACAGGGATCCAAATTTCTTCTTCGTATGTGAGGATTTTTCCAGTGACACTAAAATAATCTGTTCTTTCATCATTTTTTAATATGTCACTTTATCTCTCAGCTATATAAATTCCCCATATACGCAGTTCAATTTCTGAGTCTATGTTCCATTTCACTGATCTGTTTGTCTGTTCCATAACCAATAATTTTAAAAAAGTTTAAACCATATAATTGTCAAGTGTCTTAATATCCGATAGAGGAAGTCCTCTCTCTTTTCTCTTCTTTTTCAAATGTGGCTTAGCTATTCATAGACTTTTATTTTCCCAGATTTTATAAAGAGTTTTTCAAGTTCTTCAAAAAATATAAATGGAATTTTGACTGGAATTGTATTGAGCTAGTAGATTTGTTTGAGGAAAATTGACATCTGTACCACATTAAATCAGCCTATCCATTTATTCAAAATTTCTTTTATGTTTTTAATGGAGCTTTAAGTATTTCTACACAAAGATACTGGCTTTCTTTTTTAGGTTGGTTTCTAGATATTTATTCATTTTGGGTAATATTATAAAGAGCATCATATTTCAATTATATCTTCTAGTTGATAATTGCATAGGAAAATACTATTGATTTTTATGAATAGGTCGTATACCTAAAACTTTGCTGAACTCTTTTCAGTTCTAATAGATTTCTCTTAATTCTGTCGGAATTTCTATGTATATGATCATTTCACCACCAAAATGACACCGTGTGACACTAACATTTAGCACTATGTTGGCTGGCATGTCACAGGTATGGAGGAAACTGCATAGGAGGGAGGAAACTCCCTTTTTCCTAAACCCATAAACTCAGACATTCACAACTGATAGTGAAACATCTTTAAAGTAAAATAAAAAAGAGCCAGTAGGCACAATATGAAAAATTCTCTACAACTCTCTTTTTTTATTCTCTTACTTGGCTTAAGTTTGATCTTTTTTGTTTTCAGATTTTGAGTTCTTTGAATTTTATATATTCTATTTCTATAACTTTAGTGGTTACACTTATAGTTTCTACATGCATAATCTGAATTAAAATCTGAAATAATTTATCTCTCTTCTTCCTGGGTAATAAAAGGTCTGCAGAACTTTTCACTCTACTCACATTCCTCCTATTTTACACATTATTATTGCTTAGTATTTTACCTCCACATATGTTTTATCTTTAAAACTAATCAGTACTGTTTTTATTGTTTTATAGAGTTAGTGATTATGTAGATACTGCCATATTTACCAGTTTCTTTTTATCACATTGCCTCTTGCTTCTCATATTTTCCTTCTACACATTCACAAGTCTTTATTCCTAAAGTGTGTTCTTGAGTTATTTTTTCCATGAGAATATTTAACTAGTAAATTCTTTCAAGATTACTTTTCAATGTCTTCGTTTTACCTTTGCCCTTAAATCATAGTTTAGTTGGGTATACTAGATTGGCAACTATGTTTTCTTTAAAGATATTTCTTTTCTTTCTTCTGTCTTCTACTGTTGCCACTGAGAAGTCTGTTGCCAATCTAATCTAATTACCTACCCTTGTAGTTAATGTTTTTTTCTTTTCTATTAGTGTTTTAGGTTTTCTTTTATTTTCTGTATTTGGTGCTCTGCAGTCTGATTCTGATATATAAAGTACAGACTTATTCATTTATTTATTTTTTCTTCCTTGGAGCTTATTTACCACAAAATTCAACTCTGAGCTGATTATTAACCTGTTCTACGAAGTCCTATTTAGACACGGACATATCAGAAGCTAGCCTAATGGATTCACTATAAGTCATTCCAGTCTGGAAAATTGTCCATTTAGACTTCATTAGCTTCCCCCGATACAAAATCATATGAATTGAGGTACACACTGTTGACATGCCTTTGGCTTTTATCAAGGTTCAATATCAGCCACATACATACTGTTTCTGTATAGTCTATAAATCATAGTTGAAAACATTATGTTACAAAACTAAGATGTGAACAGTTCCAAATTTCTCTACCACCACCCCCAACTATTAATCATTCTCTCCATCCATCCTGGCTCTGAGAAACAGAAGTATCTTTTTTCCCTTCCCAAGTTCCCAGGTTCACCCATCTTTCCTTCCACTATCTCTGACAATTGGCTCAGTATTTATACTTTCACTCCAAGGCCATTTAAGTCTTTTCCACTCCGCCCACTCCTTCCTTACAGATAAAAAAATTCAAGTTTCACACTTCCTAAAAAATAATAATTTTTCTTTATCCTTTCCTGTCCCTCAAGATAATTACATCTCTTTGCCATCCTCACAGCCAAACTTGTCGAAGGAGGGAGGGCTGGTCTCTTCTATACTACCCCTCCCCCCAGTACGCCAATTTCATTCCAGCTCTGCTGAAATCTGGCTTCTTCTCCCAGCACTCATTGAAACCACTGTAGGCAAGATTACTAATGACTTCTTGACCTCCAAACCAGAGGAGTCTTTTCAGGGTTAATCCTATTTGGATGCTCTAAGGCTTTGAACACTTTTTTAAAAGATTTTATTTATTTATTTGAGAGAGTGGGCGGGGGGGCAAAAGAAGAGGGAGAGAGAGAACCTCAAGAAACTGAGCCACCCAAGTACCGCAGCTTTGGACATTTTTGCCTAATTTGTCATTACTGACTTTCTTACTCCCTCAGAATTCTTCTCTGCCTTTTCAGATTGCCCTCCTTAGATCACTTTTTATCCTGTATTACTATTTCTCCACTTCCCTTTAAGTGAGGGAGGTCTATGGGGGTATTTCTGGTCCTCTTTTCAAACCACTTCCATGGCTTCAGCCTGTAGTTATAAATTGGAGGCCCTGAAATATCTGTCTCTAATCCTGAGTATCAGACCTAATTTCCAACAGCTTGCTTAACATTTTCACCTGGATGCCCAACAATATCTTAAATGCACTGTGTCAAAATGGAAGTCCTTTTCTTTTTCTTTCAAACTTTCTCTTATACTCCCTATTTAAGTGCCATTGTCATTCACTGCCCAAATTTAAAACAGTCTTTAATCCAGTGCTGTCCAATAGAACTTTCTGTGATGATGGAAACGTTCTGTGTCTGTGCTGCCCAATGTGGTGTCCAAGACACTCATGGTTACAGAGCATTTCAAATGTGGCTAGTATGGCTGAGGAAATAACTTTTTACTGTATTTAGTGTTAATTTACATAGCCACATGCGGCTATCCTACTGGAAAGCACAGCTCCAGTTCTTCCTCTCACCTAAATTATTTTTGCCATCAGTTCTCATAGTATCTATCTCCTAAATTTTTCTTGAGAAGAGTCTTCTCAAAGCAGTTCTGCTTTCCTATCTTCACTGTTACCATTTGAAAACACCAATATATTTATGTCCTTTCCCTGTCTTAAATGTTTTCATTAACCTCACATTTTATATTTTACATAAGATGATATCTGCACTTCTAGTCATAGCCTCCAAAGCCTTCTGTGATTTGGCCTACCTTCCCTCTGGCCACTCTCTCACCACCACCACTCTCCCAGCATGCATCCTCTATAACAAGCAAACTCAACTCTTTGCTCTTTTCCTATGTGCCCTGTAACACTTCCAAGCTCTTGCACACTCTGTACTTCTGCTCTGTATATACCTTCTCTCTCTCAGTTCCATGAATTTCTACTTAAACTAAAGAGACCAGATCAAATGTCACCTCCTCAGTAACATTGTTCCTGACCATTCATGGAAATATAGCTACCACTTTCTATGCATGTTCATAATATGTAATAGCTACTCTGTCATAGTAATTAGTACTTTTTCTACATTTGCTGGTATATCTGTTTCATTCTAATCCAAAGCAAGGACAGTGTCCTAGGAAACATTTTGATTCCCATATGTAAATGAATGAATGATCATAAAATTCCAAACAATTTCTTCTACAATTAAAGGCCAGAAATGTATCACCTGAAAAACTTGAGTGCTTCCTTTTTTTAAATACTGAAATTATAAGCCTGTATTTTTTCTAATGGCTCTATAAGTCATTGATTCTTATATATATGAAAACAGAGCTTTATTTTTCATAGCTGAATTTAGGCAAATCACATCACATCTCTGGATATAGCACTTATTATCCCACTAAGCCCCAACTTTCCCATCTGAAAATGGGGGATAATTGTAATGAGACAGTGGGAAAAAAAGAAAAGAAAGGTGGGGGAGGAAACATGCAGTAAACCCTCACATGTAGGTACATTTTCCCAGGCTTCCCCAAGTACTCACAGGAATACACAGATTCCAATGGTTTGCAGTTGAAATTTCACTAGATCTGAGAAGCATCTCACTTTTTAATTCCCTCTGTGAAGAAAAGCAAGTTGTAGATCAATTCCAGACAACCCTGGGTATTACCCAGATCAGAGCTTGGTACAAGTCATGGCTGAAAACTAACCCAACCTGTGCCTGACTACACCTTTGGGTAGATGCTTCTGATTCTGAGTTTGGTCTAGGGACCATAATTATAAAATTCATTCCTCTGTAATAATAGTCTATAACTGAGAGGGTTTTCCCGAGGATTCAACAAGATCTTAAGGTGATAATCCTTTTGAAGTGCCTCACCCATAATAAGGGCTCAATATGTGATAGGTTTGATTATTACTTATAGGATTCAATAATTTTGCAACATCTGAAACTATGATAATTTTGAGTGCCAAATCACAAATTTCTTGTAGTCAAGTGCTGAGAAATCAGACTGGAACATTACTAATGGCTGATATGTGTATATGTGCAGCATTTACCAAGGTTATATTTTTTTGTATGATTATCTGCTTGATGTCTATCTCCTCCACTAGACTATAATCTCCATGAAGGCAGGGCCTTGTCAATTTTTGGATCCCCAGTACTTAAAGAGCCTGGCACATGTGAAGCACTCAATAAATACTGCTGAAATAATTTGCTCACTTATTTGAAAAACATTCTAGGTATTGGGTGGCTCAGTCGTTAAGTGTCTGCCTTCGGCTCAGGTCATGATCCCAGGGTCCTGGGATTGAGCCCTGCATTGGACTCCCTGCTCTGCGGGAAGCCTGCTTCTCTCTCTTCCACTCCCCCTGCTTGTGTTCCCTCTCTCGCTGTGTCTCTCTCTGTCAAATAAATAAATAAAATCTTTAAAAACAAAACAAAAAAAAACATTCTAGGTATTGTGGTAGAAACCAGGGATACAAAAACGTTTCAAAGAAAGTCTTCTGCCATCACTGAACTCCTGTCTAGTTGACAAGTCCTTAAATCAAACCAACGATTACAATAGAGCAAAGTAAGTATTATAGGAACAGCATGGAGTGCTGTGGGGAAATACAAGAAAATATAAGATAAATAGTGAAGAGAGTAGGGAGAATTAGGAAGAGCTTTCCAGAGGTGACAACTGAGATAATCTCAAAATAGGCAAGAAAAAAAGAAAGCAGTTCAGGGAGAGCAAGAAACCCAGAAATAAGAAAGTTAGAGGAAAGGCAAGTTTTTCTGTTTAACTGGAGAAGTATCTGCAAAATAAATAATGGCAAGACACAAGGTGGAAAAGTAGGGAGAAATCAGAACATGTTTTGTGAACCATGTTAAGGATTTTGAATTTCATTTTGAAGGCAATCTAGAGACACTGCAGGATTAACAGAGAAAGATGATAACCTGAAAAATGAGTGGGGTGGACTAGATCTCTAAGGTGTCCCAGTTTTAGCAGTCTGTAATTTAGAAATGTTGAGAGCTGAATTTAATACTCAAATACAGTAACTGTATGTATCAGTTGAACTAAACTACTATAACAAAACAGATCCAAAATATAATGACAGCAGAGATTCATTGCACACTCAGAGAGGAGCCCAGGGAGGGTACTTCTATTGCCTTTGGAGAAAAGAAAGGATCTATCCACTCCTCACACATGCATTCTAGGCTAACACACCTCTACCATATTCAACACATGGCTTCCAAGATCACTCTGGTCTTCAAGTCACCTTTCCACCCTTTGTGAATGGGTTATGGTGTGAAAAACTCCCTGTGGGAGGCTTTCTGAGTCAGATCTGGAAGTGGCACAGATCATTTCCATTTACTAGGACCCACTGGTTAGAACCAAATCACATGGCCACATCTGACTGCAAAGAAGGCTGGGAATTGTAACTTAGCTGTTTGCTAAGGCAGTTTCCACCATACTACTTTAGTTTAGGACTTACAGTATATTTGTGTTCTCTTTCCCCTTGATGGTTTTGTATTTTATTTTTATTTTAATTATCTGTATTTCATTATGTCTCAAATTTATTTTAAATGAATGCAGAGTGCAAATTATAAATAAAACCATAATCATAAATTTGGTTAATGTCAACAAAAGTGCATAGTATTTTGCAGTTTCACACTCTTTAGTTTGGTTTTTTTAAAGCAACTCTGATGAAACAGGGAATTGTTGTTACCACCATTTTTAAAATACGTGACTCAGAGAGGTAAATGACTTATCTGAGGTTGCCCAATTACACTCATTCTAACAGACAGTTAATGTGGGAAACATTTAATTCCTTGAAATCTATCTAAAAATGTAAAAGTATTTTTAAATCTTTTTAATACTATTTCTCTTGATTCAAAAATAAAGGACATCCAGAGTACACATTGAGGTCCATTTTGAAACACTTAGATTCATATAACTCAGCAAAGTTCACCTCAACCACAAATGCAGAGTACACACAGAAACATAACCACTGGGAATGATCCTGTAAACAGACTCCATCTGAGCTAGTATCTTTATGATCTAGAAAAAAAAAACATTTGCAAAAGAGGCAGCAAGAAAGGCTCTTGAAGCATAGATTCAGGCACTCAATTTGTTAAAGGGGTTCAGATGGTGTGTTGGTTTCCTAGGGCTGCTGTAACAAAGTATCTCAAAATGAATAGCTTAAATAACAGAAATGTATTGTCTCACAGTCCTAGAGGCCAGAAGTTTGAGATCAAGGTGTCAGCTTGGCCATGCTCCCTCTGAAGGTGCTAGGGAAGGATCTGTTCCCAGCCTCTTTCCTCCCTTCTGATACTTTTCTGGCCTGTGGCAGCAGAATTCCAATCTTCACAAAACTGTGAGATAATAAATTTCTCATTTGCTTACCTTTGGCTTAGATTTAGTCAATGAGACAAAGGCCTACATATTAGGAAATTAACAGCCTGCAAGGGAATGAAAAGAGCTTTCCTATGCCCAAAGAGTTGGAAAATATAGCAGTAGAAAGAAGCCAACAAAAAATTCCAAATGCTCAGGCCACGTAAGTTTTGCCCTCCAGAACATTTTTACCAGCATTTGGCATGCTGCCCCCCCCCAAGCAATCCTCCCCTGGAAAGTGAACAATGCATCAGCCCCCCACATCTATGTAAGTTTCCCACTTGTCTCCAATGAGCAACATTCTTCCCATGAGGTCATGTTCAAGCTCCTATTCTTATTCCAAATGACTTTTCAATCCTTTTGTCACCTATGCTTTTGTGTATTTCAATGACCCATAAAAACCAAACCAAACACAAGATATGATACAGAGACCTCAGCTGTTCTACAGAAAAATGCCTTTGCAGTTCTTCCCCAGTCCAACTTTTCCACCCAACCCTTTTCTAGCGCCCAAAGGAAAAAGGAGGAGAGAGGGTAAAATGTTTTGTCTGTTCACCAGTGCACTGGGAAGGTATTGCTTCCTTGAAAACTCATGCCCTGGTACCTGGCAAAATGAACCCTCTGCTGCTTCACTTTTCTGACTGCATGGTCACATTTGCCAAGCCAACATCTGTGGATTGCATGGCTTTACAATTAGAAGAGGTGGACAGTATATGTGTGAAAAAAGAAGAAAAATCTTCTTCAGAGAAGAACATCCTCTTCAGAGAGAACATCCTCTTCAGAGAGAACATCTGATAGGATTTGCCCCTCAAACTTCCACACACCTTCCTCTTCCCCACCATTCCAGGGCTCTTGTCCCTAAAATTAGCCTAAGAGATGGAATCACTTCTAGTCCAGACGAAGGCAAGTTTGGCAACTTTTAGGGTTGAATCGTGACAACTTAGTAACAATCTGCTTTTCTCTGCAAATTGCTCAGGCAATGGTGTTGCTTGGCTAATTCAAAAATCAGGTGATGCCCAAATAAACTACAGCACATTCTTGTTTCTCATCCAAGAGCCAAAGCAAGGTGCCGCCAGAGGCTACAGGTCAAGTCTCCTGCTGAAATTCAGTCCCATGAGATTGGCATTCCAGGGCTGTTTCTTCTAGAAAGCGATGAGACTTGGGACAAAAATTTGGAGGGTTATAGGGTAAAAAGCAGAGGAAGAAGACAAGAAGAGAGGGTAGCTGTCACTAGATATGCTGCTTCCATCAATGTGGTCATAACAAAGACCAAATTGGGCAGCAGTTTTATAGGGTATCATACCAAGATGTGAACAGTCTGTGGTATTAACCTGCAAAGAGGATCTTCTCTGTGATCTTTATTTCAATTCTCCCCCTATTTCTTTCCATTATGTTAAATGGTATCCCTAGCTTCCACCTCCAGTCTATTATAAGTCCTGTCAATAAGAGCTACTAAGTAACTCTCTCAGATACATTTGTTTTCCTTCATAACCATTGCCATCAGTGTAGCTCTAGTCATCAGCATCTTCTTTCGCTTGAATGAATGGTCCCTTCTTATTCCTTCCCTTCCCTCCTCCCACACTCTTGTTTCTTTCTAATGTATTTTATAATCAAGATGGTCTTTCTCAAATGCAAACATAAACATATCATTTGACTGCTTAAAACCCATACACAAAAATAGACTAAAAATGGATGAAAGATGTATATGTGAGACAGGAATCCATCAAAATCCTAGAGAAGAACACAGGCAGCAACCTCTTCAGCCTCAGGCACAGCAAATTCTTCCTAGAAACATCACCAAAGGCAAGGGAAACAAAGGCAAAAATGAACTATTGGGACTTCAAGATAAAAAGCTTTTGCACAGCAAAGGAAACAGTCAACAAAGCCAAAAGACAACAGACAGAATGGGAGAAGATATTTGCAAATGACATATCAGATAAAGGGCTAGTATCCAAAATCTATAAAGAACTTATCAAACTCAACACCCAAAGAGCAAATAATCCAATCAAGAAATGGGCAGAAGACACAAACAGACATTTCTCCAAAGAAGACATCCAAATGGCCAACAGACACATGAAAAAGTGCTCAACATCGCTCGGCATCAGGGAAATCCAAATCAAAACCTCAATGAGATACCACCTCACACCAGTCAGAATGGCAAAATTAACAAGTCAGGAAACAACAGATGTTGGTGAGGATGCAGAGAAAGGGGAACCCTCCTACACTGTTGGTGGGAAGGCAAGCTGGTGCAGCCACTCTGGAAAACAGTATGGAGGGTCCTCAAACAGTTGAAAATAGAGCTACCATACGATCCAGCAATTGCACTACTGGGTATTTACCCCAAAGATACAAATGTAATGATCCGAAGGGGCACCTGCACCTCAATGTTCATAGCAGCAATGTCCACGACAGCCAAACTATGGAAAGAGCCCAGGTGTCCATCGACACATGAATGGATAAAGAAGACGTGGTGTGTACACACACACACACACACACACACACACTGAAATATTAGGCAGCCATCAAAAATGAAATCTTGCCATTTGCAATGACATGGATGGAACTGTAGGGTATTATGCTAAGTTAAATAAGTCAATCAGAGAAAGACAATTATCATATGATCTCACTCATATGTGGAATTTAGGAAACAGGCAGAGGATCATAGGGGAAGAGAGGAAAAAATGAAACAAGATGAAACCAGAGAGGGAATCAAACCATAAGAGACTCTTAATCATAGGAAACAAACTGAGGGTTGCTGGAGGGGAGGGGAGTGGAGGGTTGGGGTAACTAGGAGTTGGACATTGGGGAGGGTATGTGTTGTAACAAGCACTGGGCATTATATAAGACTGATGAATCACAGACCTGTACCCCTGAGACAAATAATACATTATATGGTAATTAATTGAATTTAAATAAAATTTAAAAAACCTTCATGGCTCCCTGATACTTTTATAATAAAGGGCCTTCAAGACCCTGCCTCTATGGCTTCTGCCTAATTCTCCAGCTTCTTCTCTTCTTCCCAAATGCATTCTCTGATTCATCCAGGCCAAACTCCTTGTAGTTTCTCCAGGTGTCCTGGTTCTCCCCTGACCCCCTCCCTTGACTCCCACTGCACTCTTTAAGCTCTCTCCTGGTTGCTTGAGATCTTCCCAACTTCTCCTCCTCCTTCTCTTCCCTCTCCTCCTTTTCTTTCTTCTCATCATTTGCTAACTCCTACTTATCCTGCTGGTCCTCAATTCCAATTTCACTTAATCTGGAGAGACTGATCTGCCCCTGTGCTTTGCAAATCTGGGTTAAGTTCCCTTCCCATACTCTTTCTTGGAACCCTCACTTTCTCCTTCCATAAAGTGTTAACACTCTGTGTTATAATTGTCCATCACTCATCTCTGTCTAATTCTCTCCACCCGCCTTCCCAACCTAGGACTACATGCCCTAAGATCAAGGAGCATGCCTATATTGCTCACCATGACCATAACACCATACAAAAAGCATATGCAAAGTGCTCAGTGTTTGTTGATTCAATCAGTCTATCAGTCAATTAAAATATCCCATGCTGCAGTAGTAGAGGTAGAAAAGTCTTTGGCTCAGGTGTTGATTCCCAAAGTCCTCCTATTTACCCCTTGACTATTTATATGTAGTTATACTTTGGCAAAAGACAAATTCATTGCAGCTATTGCATAAAGAAAGAAACTGGGATAAAAGATGAACAGCAACAAAAACACTTCCCTTCACAGTTGTTAGAAGATTCTGCTATTTTTTAACAATCTATGGAGGCTTGATCTTACTTAATCCTTTAGGCTCTTCTCAAGCTCAACTTGTTAGTGATTATCAGAGCATACTTAGCTGAGACCAGGATCCTGAATCCTTAACCTCTTTCCACAAAAACGGCCATCCCTGGAGGGTCAGGACCGATTTACCCATTAGGTCCTGTAGTAGCTCAGTGCCGAGGGTCCACAACAGGTTTAGAAGCCCAAGAACATGTTTTAATTTCTTTTGAAATCAAAAGGAAAAAATAAACTGTTAGGACACACACACAAAAAATGTTAAATATAAATACATTTATTTGTCTTTATACCAACAGTCATAAAATTTAATTTTTAATACTTTTTATGGAGGAAAGTGTCAATGAAGTCAATAGTACCAAATGCTCATGAAAATCATGATTTTAGTCTTTCTGAGCATCTCAAAAGTGATATATGCATAGAGGACAAGGCTAAGGAGTTGGGATCATCTCACTACCTCTGGACCTTGATGGAGCCCCTACTACTGGTGAGAGGGTTGAACCATATTTCCATATGGTTTTCCATATGGTTCGTAAGGATTGCTTCCATGCCTCTGGCCTAAGGCCTGCAGATGGGCAGACTGAGGCTCCTCTTACCCTTGTCTGAGACTTGTACAGGGACTGTCAGCAAAGGAAACCAGAATATGTCAGCTCAAAATTTGCCTCTTTAACATAAAAATTATCTTGAATTAAAGGCAATTAAGCAGTAAATACAGGGGGAAAAAAGCTCCCTGTTTTCTACTTTCTAAAGGCAGAAAATAAATTCTCCTTTTACTAGAGACAAACTCCTATCAGCCCAGAGTTGGCACCAGAGGAATCTGTGAACAAAGCTTATTAAATTAGCCCTACTTAAGGAAGATAAGAACTACCTAGCCCCAGTAGGACTACCCCAAGCCCAAACCCCTCTGTTTTCTCAATTCTTCACAAATTTATTGTTTCTTTGCCTCAAAGGTATAAAAGCTTCCCCTGCTCTGGTCATTTCTTCTAGTACTCAGTCTCTCGTGAGGGCTTCTATATACATGTAAAAAGTTAATAGATTAAGTATGCTTTTATCCTATTAATCTGTCTTCATCAGTTTACTTTTCAGATCAAGCCAGGTATCCTAAGAGGATTGGGAAAAACTTCTTCCTTCCCTACACCACTTTATCTCACCAGCTACCAAAATAAAATTGCTTCCATTACTAGAAATATCTAAGACCTAGTTCAATACTGTAATCATTCGACGCCTTCTATGAAAACAGAATTATATTAAATTAAACTTCTCTTCTTGGACAGGCCCAGTGCTCCAAGTCAGGAGCACTTCAATCCACACACCTTACTATGAGCCATTACTGTGAGGTAAACCAGGCCACAACCTCTCCAGACCACGGGACTAGGGCAAGATCCAAAAACACCCTCCAAACCTAGCTGAAAAATAGAGAATGTGAAGTCACACACTTCACTGACAGACGGGCAGTGGGCATCAAATACAAAATATAAACATGCTCATATTTGCAAACATGTAAGAGAGCCACTGTGTACGGGAAGAATGCATTCATCTGACGGGGTTTATTAAAAGGTAAATGCTCAGAGATCCATCTAGATAAAAAAGAATCAGAAAAATTATACAATAATACAAACATCAGTGGCTCAGTCAGTTAAGTGTCTGCCTTCGGCTCAGGTCATGGTCCCAGCATCCTGGAAAGGAGTCCCTCATTGGGCTCCCTGCTCAGCGGGGAGTCTGCTTCTCCCTCTCTGCCTGCCACTACCCCTGCTTGTGCGCTCTCTGACAAATAAATAAAACCTTTAAAGACATTACTTCACGGTAAGATTGGTTACTAAAATCTGCACTCTGCAAATGTGCATCAGAGCTGATATTTGGACAAACTGGGTCACAAAGTCAACCAATCAGAACACAGAAATTCCCTAACTGCTTAGAATCCACAAATAAAGAATCGTTTGTTTACATAATTAAGCTGTCACAGTATCTGGTTTTGCATTTTGTAGGCAACATATCAGATAAAAATGTGAATTTACTCATGACTAGAGACTACTAACTATAACTAACAACTATAAAAATGAGACTACTAACACTATTATAAATATTATTAAAATGTCCAAAAGCAAAGAATCATAAGAATAGAGGAAAACAGGGAAAGATCATGTTCCTATTATGATCAAAAACTTGCAATGAGGGGCACCTGGGTGCTCAGTCGGTTAAGCTCCAACTCTTGATTTCCGTTCAGGTCATGATCTCACGGTCCTGGGATCAAGCCAGAGCCTTTGGGTCCCCACTCAGCAGGGAGTCTTATGTGTCTCCCTCTCCCTCTGCCCCTACCTCTGCTTGTTCTCTTTCTCCCTCTCCAAAGTAAATAATAGATATTTAAAAAAGAAAATAAAACCTGCAATGAGTCTTCATTCCCTTTAGAACAAAAGCCAAGATCTTTAGAATGGCCTACACCCACCTAATCCCTCCATCTAGCCCACTTTACCACTCTGAGCTCATCTCCCCTGGCTCTCCGATCTGGGCACTCATCTCCTCACTGTTCCTCAAGTATGCCAAGCATGCTCCTGCCTCAGGGCCTTTGCAATGAGTGCTCTTGCTGTCTGGAAGTCTCTCTCTCAATGTATCCACTGGGCCACTTCCTCATTGTCTTCAAGTCTTTGCTCTACAGTCACGTTTTCAATGAAGGAGGCTTATCCCGAATTAAGTGAACTATGTCATCTACCTAATACCCTCCTACCTACATTTCCTCCTCTTTATCCCCAGCTTTAGGGACAGTCTCCTTTCTGCCACACATAAGATTAGCAAGTGCAAAATCACAGCATTTGGTTGAGAAGGAGGAATATAAGCGTGAAGGAAGCTGATTTTGCAAAGCTGAAAAGATACATTTCCACCTCTGAGAACCCTACTGAACCACCTCATTCCAAAGATGCTTTTGGGTATGATACTTAAATGTTGAGCTCCCCCTGTGCCTGGGAGCAGCCATCCAACAATTTCTAGAAAAGCAGACTGGTATTTGGAAGTCTTCAGTAATGCAGAACAACTCATTACTGTGCTTCCCCACAGAAAAAATTCTAAAACTACTACTTTATAAGAAGGAGTTCTCCCATTGGCTTGAAAAGAACGAAGATATTACTTAGCAGATTTCAGTGCAGCACCTAAAGAAAAGAAAGGGCTACCCAAACACAGCAAAAGCTACATGAGAGTGGTTTTTAATGCACATGTGTGTATAAGCTTGCTTCATGAAAGAACTATGTTTGTCTTCTTCATCCCTGATTCTCATGATGCGCACATGCTAGGCTTTCATTAAATAGTTGTTGAATGAATGAATGAATGGTTCAAAAAAACAAAAAGAACCAATCACTGCTCCCTAGGTTTAGTTTAGTGTGGGACAATAGCTAAGCGCTGAGTACCTTTTCTTATAATTCTAAGCACACACGTTTACTTTCTTAAAAGATTATTAAACCCCATAAATGTTTCTTAAATTTTTTTCTTCATTGCTTACTTTTGCATTTCTGTATAACTTCTTTTATCTTTTTAATTAATTCAACAAATATTTGTTCATCCTTAGCCAAACTTCTACTTCAGAGACAATGAGAGAATAAATGCCTTGGAAACAGACATGTGGATCTAAATACTTATTCCACCGATCTCTAGCTAGGTGTCCTTGAGCAAGCTGCCTACCTCTCCCAGCCTCAGCAACTACTTATGTAATCCAGAAACATACCCATCTCAGTAGATTGTTTAAGGGCTAACTGACTTATCTGATAAGTGTTCATTGTCTTCCCTGCTTCCATTTCCTTTAAGAGGTGGGAAATTTAATGGCTGATGACCAATTACAATTCAATCTCCCAGAAATTAGAAAAGGTCAGCCTGAGAGATCCCTTCTGATAGCACAGAGTATGCTGTGTATCATCTAGATCCCACTTTGTTTTCCTCTGGGAATGCAGAAAGACTGCATTTCTCAGACCCCCTTGTAGTCAGTGGGCCATGTAGCTATTAGAATATAGTAGAAGTGACATTCAGCCTTAGCCTCTATAAAAATCTTCCAGTCCTGGCCCCTATCTGAATGCAGAGGATCCAATAAAAGACTCCAAAGCCCTATGTGATGTTAGAGGCATGGAACAGGAGTGTAGGGTCCTAAATTATCCTTCCACCCTCACCAATCTGCAATAAAGTATGAGATGTAAGCAGTTCAATATGGGAGTTGTTTTGTTTTGTTTTTACAGCAGTTAACCTATCTTGAATAATTCACCACCCAATCTAGAACTGAAAACCTGGAAACAGATTAACAGTTATCAGTTCTTTCACTAGATTTCTTGAGAGATAAGACTAGGTCCTAATTTCCTGATATTCCACTCAACACTTAGCACAATACCCTAAATAAATATATTTATAATATAAATGT
The DNA here is from genome assembly GCF_009762305.2 of Zalophus californianus. Taxonomy (NCBI): domain Eukaryota; kingdom Metazoa; phylum Chordata; class Mammalia; order Carnivora; family Otariidae; genus Zalophus; species Zalophus californianus. The sequence continues at coordinate 58,137,341 of NC_045596.1, forward strand.
TATAGTTTTATTTATAAATATATAAAATATATTTATATTTATTAAACACATACATATTTTAAATAAAGTCCATCCTCCATACCCTATTTTAATTTAAAATATAAACCTTATTTTCTGAAATCATTCCAATTCAGGACACAACCAAGATTTGATGACAATTAAAATGGCAATCAGAATGTGATCCCTGTTTTCCCAGGTCACTTAGGAGAACCGCAATCGTGGGAAGAAGGAAGTTATAGAGACAATCAAGTGTGTAGATAAGAATTCTAGTGGTGCATTCAATGCCATCCCTATCAAAATACCATCGACATTTTTCACAGAGCTGGAACAAATAATCCTAAAATTTGTACGGAACCAGAAAAGACCCCAAATAGCCAGGGGAATGCTGAAAAAGAAAACCAAAGACAGAGGCATCACAATTCCGGACTTCAAGCTATATTACAAAGCTGTGATCATCAAGACAGCATGGTACTGGCACAAAAACAGACACATAGATCAATGGAAAGGGACCCTCAACTCTATGGTCAACTAATCTTCAACAAAACAGGAAAGAATATCCAATGGAAAAAAGACAGGCTCTTCAAAAAATGGTGCTGGGAAAATTGGACAGTCACATGCAGAAGAATGAAACTGGACCATTCTCTTACACAAAGATAGACTCAAAATGGATGAAAGACCTAAATGTAAGACAGCAATTCTTCAAAATCCTAGAAGAGAACACAGGCAGCAACCTCTTCAACCTCGGCCACAGCAACTTCTTGCAAGACATGTCTCTAAAGGCAAGGGAAACAAAAGCAAAAATGAACTAATGGGACTTCATCAAGATAAAAAGCTGCTGCGCAGCAAAGGAAACGGTCGACAAAACTAAAAGGCAACCTATGGAATGGGAGAAGATATTTGCAAATCATATATCGGATTAAGGGCTGGTATCCAAGATCTATAAAGAACTTATCAAACTCAACACCCCCAAAACAAATAATCCAGTCAAGAAATGGGCAGATGACATGAACAGACATTTCTCCAAAGACATCCAAATGGCTAACAGACACATGAAAAAATGCTCCACATCACTTGTCATCAGGGTACAAATTAAAACCACAATAAGACACCACCTTACACCAGTTAGGATGGCTAAAATTAATAAAACAGGAAACGACAAGTGTTGGTGAGGATGTGGAGAAAGGGGAACCCTCTACATTGTTGGTGGGAATGCAAGCTAATGCAGTCACTCTGAAAACAGAGATTCCTCAAGAAGTTAAAAATAGAGCTAACCTACAATTCAGCAATTGCACTACTAGGTATTTACCCCAAAGATAGAGACGTAGTGAAACAAAGGGGCATCTGCACCCCAATGTTCATAGCAGCAATGTCCACAATAGCCAAACTATGGAAAGAGCCAAGATGTCCTTCAACAGATGAATGGATAAAGAAGATGTGGTTCATACATACAATGGAATATTACTCAGCCATCAGAAAGGATGAATACCTACCATTTACATCGACATGGATGGAACCGTAGAGTATTATGCTAGGTAAAATAAGTCAGTCAGAGAAAGACAATTATATGGTGTCACTCATATGTGGAATATAAGAAAAAGCACAGAGGATCACAGGGGAAAGGAGGGAAAACAGAATGGAAAGAAATCACAGAGGGAGACAAACCATGAGAGAGAGAGACTCTTGACTCTGGGAAATAAACTGAGGGCTAGGGAAGGGAAGGGGGGTGGCGGAATGGGGTAACTGGGTGATAGGTATTAAGGAGGGCACATGACATGATGAGCACTGGGTGTTATATGCAACTGATGAATCACTGAACACTACATCTGAAACTAATGATATACTATGTGTTGGCTACTGAATTTAAATTAAAAAAAAAAAAAAGAATCCTAGTGGTGTTTGAGTATTGAGCTCTGGATTATTCTTTCAAATCCTTAATGCTTCTCAGTCTCACTGAGTCCTGCAGAGATCATTTTCTCCTTGGATTATATCCTCCAACCACTTCTGGTTTTGCTACTGTCACTTGCATTCTTTTCTCCTGGCAGCCATGCTTCTACCATCATTGTTGGCCCACTTTTTAAACTAATTCTCATATATCACCTTTGATAAATTCCTCTTTCCAGCACAAAAGCATCCATCCCCAAGTGTAAAAGTATTTGGCAACTAAAGAGCAAAATTGCTCTTTCAATTTTTACAGTCCCCTTCCTGGTGGAATGTGGGACACATTCACCCAGAGCTATGTTGGAGAGTATTTATAGGTGATATTCTCAAAAACATTTTTCCCCTGTAACAAACTGGATCCTAAGCTTTAGGACCAGTTGTTAGCTATCTCCAGCTGAGTTGCCTACCTATTTTCTCCAGAAACTAGCAATCAATAATTATCTTTCTTAATTGCTTAAGGTGACTTAATCCCAGTGGCCTGGGTGCCTGTTAATTATTCTCCACTATTTTTTACTGTAAACATTGGTAAATATAATGTATATTCAGAAAAGTAGTCACAGCAAAGTGTCCAGTTCAGTGAATCCATTCACTGTTGTTAGTTAGTTGGTTAGTTAGTTAGCTTTCCCCAAAAGTCTTGGAGAAGGAGTCCTGATAACAGTCCCTGATACCCTAACATCTTTGATGTGAACAGAAAGATTCTCTCCACTCCTCTAGGGCTGCTCGCACATACTCATATCCACATGCTTTTGCTACATAAATGATGAGTTAGAGTCAGCATTGGTAATCTATGTCATGAAGGAATTTTGAAGACTTGATATTTAGTTTATACCCTTGCACACATTGATTTTTATTAAGTAGCACTTCTTATTTGCATGAAAGCATCTGAGGCATAGAATACATATTAAGCCTGTACACCACACTCCAAAGGACATATTTGTATGGTTCACTAGAGTCATATTTATAATGGACTCAAGACAACTCCAGAAATGGGGTGGGGTGGGGGAGGAACTGGCTTCACATCAGACCAAGAAATCCTTTCATGTCTTCATTCATAATTCACCATATGCTGTGCTTCCTTTCACCACTGCCTTTAAAAATCAAGAGGTTAAGATACTGGATTTATAGCTAAATATAAATTTCCATATAGCCAAATCTTTCCTGCTTTCTCATTACCAAAAAATGGAAATTATTCCAAAAGGTGGCATTCCAATGTCTGTCTCTGTCCAATGTCTCTGAGGAAGACAACTGTACCCATATTTAATTCAGAGGAAAGTGGATGGTAAATAAACAAAAGAAAAGTATTCCCATTCCTTCTTGCAGCAAAACACAACCAATCATTTCCTCTTTTTTAACATTCCAATTTTGTATTTAATTAAAATATCAGCCTTTTATTTTCCAAAACTACCCCTGAACCTGGTCTATCCTAGCTGTAACCCTATAACTGTCCACCTATCTTCAGATAAAGCTATCATTCCTCTTTAAAGAATGCTATGGAAATCCTTTTTTGTCCCATTCATTACTGAACAATATTTTATTCTTCATTTTTATTCTCTTGGTCCAGTGAGCATACTCCCAAAACTAAAAGGATCAAAAGATGATGAGAGTCTGAGATAGACTTTATTTAGATCATTAGGTCTTTTTTCCTAGAATGTTTTTTACTCTGCACCACTTTTTTCCTTTAAATGTTTTTTTAATTTAATTTAATTAATTTAAATTAACAGACATTTCTCCAAAGAAGACATACAAATGGCTAACAGACACATGAAAAATGCTCAACATCACTCGGCATCAGGGAAATACAAATCAAAACCGCAATGACATACCACCTCACACCTGTCAGAATAGCTAAAATTAACAACCCAGGAAACAACAGATGCTGGTGAAGATGTAGAGAAAGGGGAACCCTCTTACACTGTTGGTAGGAATGCAAACTGGTGCAGCCACTGTGGAAAACAGCATGGAGTTTCCTCAAAAAGTTAAAAATAGAACTACCCTAAAGCCCAGCAATCTCACTACTAGGTATTTATCCAAAGGATACAAAAACAGTGATTTGAAGGGGCATATGCACCCCACTGTTTACAGCAGCAATGTCCACAATAGCCAAACTATGGAAAGAGCTCAGATGTCCAATGACAGATGAATGGATAAAGAAGATGCAGTATATATACACAATGGAATATTACTCAGCCATCAAAAGGATGAAATCTTGCCATTTGCAACGACATGGATGGAACTAGAGAGTATTATGCCAAGCGAAATAAGTCAGTCAAACAAAGACAAATACCGTATGATTTTACTCATATGTGGAATTTAAGAATGAAACAGATGAACATAGGGGAAGGGAAGGAAAAATAAAATAAGATAAAAACAGAGAGGGAGGCATAAGAGACTCTTAACTGTAGGGAACAAACTGATGGGTGCTGGAGGGGAGGTGGATGGGGGATGGGGGATGGGGTAACTGGATGATAGGCATTAAGGAGGGCAATTGATGTAATGAGCAGTGGGTGTTATATGCAACTGATGAATCACTAAATTCTATCCCTGAAACTAATAATACACTATATGTTAACTAAATTGAATTTAAATAAAAAATTAAGGGGTGTCTGGGTGGCTCAGTTGGTTGAGCTTCTGATTCTTGATTTGGGTTAGGGTCATGATTTGGGGTTGTGGGATCCAGCCTTCTACTTTACCTCTCCCTCTGCTTCTCCCCCGACTCCTGCGCTCACTCTTTCTCTTTCAAGTAAATAAATAAAATCATTAAAAAAATTTTAAAAAGTCTCATTAATTTTTTTGCTCCCATTTAGATAACTACACTTTTTAAAAAAAATCATAGAACCTGATTTTTCACATATACAACCCCCTCCATACCACCACAACACTACCATAGTTGCTTTGTGGAGAACAGGTGCGCTGGGATTTCTTAACACATTCAGACTGCTGCTGTAGGGTCTGAGACTATGGGGGATATGAGAGTCTGGGACTCTTAATGACTGCCCTCCCCCAACACAAATATAAATACGTTGAAATTATTTAGACATTCTTAACATGTTTATTTCACAGCTCTTGAAACAAGTGAAGCCTCATCCCCCACTTTTTTTTATTATGTTCAGTTAGCCAGCATATAGTATGTTTTAATGAATTGTAAATTTTCATGAAAAAAGAGAACTATCTCCTGACACAAGTAATCCTATTTCACTGTTATTTAGGTCAAATGATAAAACATGCCCAATGGGCATAGAGTGATCTAATAAAGCGCCAGATCATAGGAAAAGACAGTAGTATGCCCTGTGGGCAAGCAAGAAATATGAATCTATAAGCGAGCAGGAAATCTGAGTCAGCACTCTTAAAACATGCAGCTGAATTTAATTCTCATCTGCCATATATATGTCTTTAAAATGTTATGATTATTATTTAAAAGTTTACAAAGCACAGATTTTTAGGGCAGTGAAACTATTCTGTAAGAAACTGTCATAGTAGATACATGTCATTGTACATCTGTCAAAACCCACAGAATGTACAGCACCAAGAGTGGATCCTAATGTAGACTATAAAACTTTGGGTGACAATGATGTATCAGTGCAGTTTCATCGACTGCAAGAAACGTGCCACTCTAATGTGGGATATCATACTGGGGGAGGCTGTGAGTATGGGAGGACAGGGAGTACATCTACTTAAAAGAAAAGTTTTCTATCTGGATATTTTTTCACTTAATATTACATCGTATGGAATAAACTACATTATGTCTTCTCACTGCTCTCAAATTCTTTTCTAGATGGCTAAAGGATCACATTGTGATGGCTTCCAACATCCCTACAACTTTGGACGAATCACTCTTTCTTTTTTTTTGTTAAGACTTTATTTACTTATTTGACAGAGAGACAGCGAGGGAGGGAACACAAGCAGGGGGAAAGGGAGAGGGAGAGGGAGAAGCAGACTTCCTGCTGAGCAGGCAGCCCAATGCAGGGCTTGATCCCAGGACCCTGGGATCATGACCTGAGCTGAAGGCAGATGCTTAACGACTGAGCCACCCAGGCACCCCGGGAAAAATCACTGTTTCTGAATGTCTTGTTTTAAAGAGATTTGTAGTCTTTTCTCACACATTTCCTGCACCTACACTTCTCGCTGCATGCAACTTGTCTCCATTTATTGCCACATTGCCTAACAGTCAGAGATGAAATCAGCTTTTCTAAAACCTGCCTTTATTTTTAGCAACTTTTTTTTTTGAGTCTGTATGAAAGAAAGAGTTGCAGAATTAGGTAATACTGGTCCCCTTCTCTCCAATCTTTTCACACCACCCAATCAATTCTACAAGCTCCTGTTAGAGATATCTTTTTAAAGAGCCCAAACCCACTCAATGATTTTTTTGGTTGAAAACTTTGGCTGGCTCCCAGGTTTATGCTGGCATGCCATAAGCACCCCTCTCCATCTGACCTGCACTTACCTTTTCTGTCATTCGCCCAACAGATCACAACACTCTATTTCCAACGATCACTTTTCCTCCTTCCACGTTCCCCCTCTTCTGCCTGGAAGAAAGTGTTTATACATCCTTGCATTTCAACTTATCTTCTCAGTGAAACCCTCCTTAGCCCCCCAAGATAACAGCAATTAATGCAATCCCTCTTCTGGTTTTATCACCAGCATGAAACTTTGTTGTGTTATTATTCACGTAGCTGTCTTCCCACTGGACTGTAAGAAGCTTGGGGCCAACTGATCTTAGTTATTTTTATATTCCCAACTTCTACCTGGGTGGCTGGCACTGAAATAAGTATCCTGAGAAGTCCAGGATTGTTTGATAAATGCATTCACATAATCAATACCTATGAGTAGTTCACCTGACCAAAGCAAGGAGCCAGAACTCTCTAATCTCACCTGTGAAAGGAAGCAATAAGGGTTTTCCTTATTTCTGCTTGGTTGGTGAGTGTGTACATTTTACTTGTATTATATTTTTCAAGGGACATAATTTAACCTCTTCTAATCAATTTAGTTTAGAAGAGCAAATTTTCCCTTAGTCATGAAAATGGCTACATAAGTTTGATTAATGATTATCCACAGATTCACCCATCTATTCAGTCATTCAAATATATTTTGTATCTTCCATGTGGAACAAATGAAATTCTTCTTTTTATCCATGAGTTTTATCTGGGAGACAGAGAACAAGACTATTAATATCAATCTCACAAGTAGAGTACAAAATGTCTCTGAAAATTCAAAATCTTATGAAAATTTTGATATCAGAGGCATATACAGATGCACAATTACTCTTCCAGTAGTTTTTCAGGTATACTTACACAGCACAGAACCAGGTTATATAGGGTCAGTCAGGTTCCAAAATTTTTCCTGACTTACAGGAACCTTAGTTTCTTAGGAACCCAGATGAAAAAGTTATCAGGTTGAAACATATGTCTGAGTTTGATGAGAAATTCATTGGGCTGGAAGTCACTGGACTTGAATTCTCATGTTGATTCTACCATGGTGATCGTAAAGCAATTTTTTACATTTCTAAATCTTAGTTCACTCACCTAGCATAGGACATAATTGTCCAGTCTGTATTTTTTGTATCAGGGTTTACAAACTCTTCAAGGTATGTGGATATGTGCTAGATGCTACACAAAGGTGAAGGATAAATAGGGACCATTATGCTTAATGGTAAGTAATTTTAAAAACTACTTTTATGAGAAAACAAGATATAATTTGATATCAACTTGAAGTTGCAGAAATACTTAAAGATAAAATAGTGAACTTCAAAGACATTATATATTATGCTCATTCTGAGTGGACCTTTCTCTGTGCCTCCATACATCTGCTGAATTGGCTCTTTTTCCTCTGCAATAGAAGTCCTCTAGTGAAAAATGATGGCAAAATACTGATACTCTCCAAAATCCTTTCTATATCTTTTCATCCTATGATTCTTCTGTATTAAATGGAAAACAGCAAGTTTGCCAGTTTGATTTAAACCCTAGTTACAGCTCACTATTAAAACATAATGCTTTGCATGGAGAGAAGGTAAAATCCCTGATTGAGGTATATCACAATCCTAAGTCAAAAGTCCTTTCTTTGTGGTGCAGAAAGGAAGAAACAGAAGTACCATGCGAGGAGATTCTGGCAATTGTGCACTCCCACAGGTGAGGGAAGAAAGCAGGAGTGAAAAGTAAATAAAATGTGTAGAACTAGCCTGGAAACATGGCTGGCAGTAAATGGATCTGTCTCAGAGAGGAGGAACAGAGATGGCATGCTCCCTTCAGGAATGGTAAGAAAAGTAGACTTTAGTAAATATAGTCCAGGTAGCTTGATTACTTTGGTTCTGGATGTCTGTGAGAAGGAAAGGCCTTGAAAGTTTAAATAAATACTTCACAGAGAGCTTCTTCAAATTATACCATCCCCTCTCTCCATATTTCATGTGCACAGATTAATTGTAAATCTTGGTGTAATATATCCAGTTTTCATGATGAATATGATGCTTTTGACTACTGCAACTAACCATAATCTATCCAGTTGACTCCAAAATGGCCCTTGAAACCAAGGATGCATATCCCCACAGACAAATGTGGTATGTTCAGATAGTTTATCTTGACAGTCTCTACCAGCCAAGAAGAAAATGCCCCATTCATTCATTAGGACTTTTATAAAATGGGAACTTATCAGAAGAAACAAGTCTAAATCAAGCTCCACAAAATAAAAAACAAAATGCACTCTTGGGAAGATACATTCATGCGAAAATATTTTTTGCCACTCTAATTTCTACTAATGTCGTGATAATGGGGTTTGTACCAAAATACTAAACAAACAAGGAATCTTTACAGGTAGAACTGCAATTTAGCTGTATGTGCATCTGGCAACATGGTCATTTGTATATATTAAGAAGAGTGTGTGGAAAAATAATATACTGAATAGATTATCTGTGATTTATGAAAAGAAATCAATATCTGCTACCAAATTTATAGGCTCAGCATATTCTGTGTGTCTTACTGCTTCACCTATTTATTAAAATAAAGATGAGAAAAGTAAAAATGGAAGATAATTTTTTTTATGGCAGAGAGGATGTTGCAAAATACCTGGTAAAATAATTAGAACAGATAAATTCATGAGCAAACTAGAAATTTCTATTCTGTGCACATAGTTCTAATGCACCTGGAGAAGAAAACATTTCAAAGTCTTGGCTATAGTGTTTTCTGTGGAGAACAATAAAGTTCTGAAACCTTCACTGGGCTCTCCAAACAATTTGATCTTCAAAGCCCCGATATCATTTGGGTTCAGGATTCCACAGAAACTGCCTTTATGTACCACCATGCCTGTTTCAGCTGGCCAAAGAACAGCTGCCAACAGGCCTTAGGTGTGAATACCAAGGGCTGGAAGCAAAATATTTTCCAGGGAGAAAGTCCATCTTTGGAATTCAGTTTTTCAGTTGGTTTCACCAAGTTCAGGAATATTGGCCTTCAGGCCATAGAATAAAGCCCAATTACCTGATACTTATGGGAATATTTACTGGTAAAATAAACATCAAGTCACAACATTATTAAGATGAAATAAGTATCTTGGCTTAAATTCTCAAAATTCTTTGACTTCCTTTTGAATAGTTCCAAGCATGCCAACGTGTGTTGAAACTATAATTAAGTCCTCCCACTTCTCCGTGAAAAATTCAAGACTGCCTAAATAATGAAGGTTCCTTTGCAAATGGAAGGGGCTTTAGAACAACTGGCAATGAGTTATTAAAAAATTAAGTTCCAGAACTAGAGCATTTATCTGTTTTGCACAACTGGAGAGCTAAAGTAGGAACACAAAAATTCCCATCAAGTGCACTGGTTCATGGAGATGCCCAGGGAAGGATCAACCCCCTTCTCCAACCCATGGAAGCAGAGTCTGCATTTCAGTTGGAGAATAGCCCACCATCTTTAGGAAACAGATTTTACTATGACCAAGCTTCAACTCAAATGTCGCCTCCTCAGAGGCCTTCCATATACATTATAGGTAAAGTAGTGCCCACATCAAAGTGACTCTCAACTGCTTTTTCATAGTAGAACTGGTAGAAGAAAGAATCAGAAAACTTGAAAGTAGGTCATCTGAGATTATACAGAAAGGAAGATGAATGAAAAAAATGAACAGAGCCTCTGACAGCTGTGGGAAACTGTCAAGCTACCAACGTATGTACAATAGGAATCACAGAGGAAAGATTAGAGTGGAAGGGGCAGAAAAAAATGTGAAATAGTGGCCAATAACTTCTCAAATTTGATTTTTAAAAAAAGTTGATCTAATGTTCAACTACTATTTGACAAGGGAGCCAAGAATAATCAATGGGGAAAGGATGGTCTCTTCCATAAATGGTGTTGGGAAACCAAACAGTCACAAGCAGAAAAATGAAATTGAGTGTCTTACGGCACTCAAAAAATTAACTTGAAATGAATTAAAGACATAAATTTAAGACCTGAAACTAAAACTCCTAGAAAAAAAAAACATAGGGAAAATCTCCTTGACATAAGTCTTGGATATGACAATGATTTCTTGGATATGACACCAAAAGTACAAGCAACAAAGGCAAAAATAAACAAGTGGGACTACACCAAACTAAAAAGCTTCTGCAAAGAAACCATCAACAAAGTGAAAGGGCAGCCTATGGGATGGGAGAGACTATTTGCAAACCACATATCAGATAAGAGGTTAATATCCAAAATATACAAATAAATCATATAAATCAATAGCAAAACACAAACAATCTGATTAGAAAATGGGCAGAGGAACTGAACAGACATTTTTCCCAATGAAAGCACACAGATGGCCAACAAGTATGAAAAAATGATCAACATCACTCATCATCAAGGAAATGCAAATCACAACCCCAATGAGATATCACCTCATTCCTGTTAGAATGGCTATCCTCAAGAAAATCCTTGGTGAGGATGTGAAGAAAAGAGAACCCTTGTGTACTGCTGGTGGAAATGTAAATTGGTCCCACCACTATGGAAAACAGTGTGGAGGTTCCTCAAAAAATTAAAAATAGAACTACCATATGATCCAGCAATCCCACTCTGGGTATATGTCCAAAGGAAATGAAAACAGGATCTTGAAGAGATACTGCACTTCCATGTTCATTGCAGCATTATTTACAGTAGCCAAGATATGGAAACAACCTCAGTGAACACTGATATATGAATGGATAAAGAAGCTGTATTAAATATATAATTAAATGTATTTATATGTATGTAATTATATGTTAAACATATTTAGTATATTTCTATAATATATTAAATTTATTTATTAAATATATTTAATGATATATAAATATTATATTTATACATAATAAAATATTCAGCCATGAGAAAGAAGGAAATCCTTTCATTTGCAACAACATGAATGTTCCTTGAGGACATTAGCTAAGTGAAATAAGTCAGACACAGAAAGAAAAATATTTTATGATGTACACGGAATCTAAAAAAGCTGAGCTTATAGAAACAGAGAGTAGAATGGTAGTTAACAGGGGCTGGGAGGTAGGGGAAATAGGGAGGTGCTGGTCAATGGGTACAAATTTAGAAGATGAATAAGTTCTGGGGATCTAATGCACAGCATTGTGATCGATAAAAATTCTATGACGTACACTTGAAAATTGCTGAAGCGGTACATCTTAAATATTCTCACCACAAAAAAGAAACGGTAATTATGTGACATGGAGGTGTTAGCTAACAATATGATGGTGATCATATTATATATATATATAAATACACCAAATCAACACATTATACACCTCAAAATTACACAATGTTATACGTCAATTATAGCTCAATAAATTTGGGGAAAATTAATCTACATATCCAAGAAGCTCAAGAACTCCAAGTAGGAAACACTCAAAGATCAAGTATTTTTTTTTTACTGCTGAATTTGCAGATCTTAAAACAATGCCTACTCTCAATAAATATAACAAATATTTGTTCAATCAGTAAGTGAATTCATTTTCATTTCAGAAATGAAAACCTGAAGCCCAGAGGAGCACAGTAATTTTCCCAAAGTCAAACAGTCAGTGATGAAGTCTGGTTTTAAACCCAGGCAGTCTGCCAACAAAACCCTCAATCTTAATCTCATGCTAGTCTACATCATGTACCAGCCCTTGTGGTGTTAAAATAGTCAGAATATGCATCTTTTTGAAATCCATGTTGACTAATTAAACATCTACTTTTGCCTCCCTTTGCTTCCATCTCAATATATTCATTCATAGATAATGAAATAAGGACAAATGAGTAGAGCCAATTTTAGTCTCAGATTGCCCCAATCCTGCCTCTGTGCTCTCATGCCTAATTCACAGGGACAGGAAGGGCCATACAATGAAAAGGAATTTTCCTGAAATTAGATAATTACTATGTATAAGTCTGTGCTGATAAATCTCAAAATCTCAATGAAAAAAAAGGTTGAGAGGGAAAATATATGTAATCTAATATCAAACAAGAAAAAATGAATAAGCTTTGAAGAAATTGAAAGATATCACCTAATTATCTCCAGTAAAAGATTTTAGGACCAGATATTTTTACTGGTAAGTAATCCAATTCATTTTATTAAGCTAGTATGACCAAAATAGCAAAGGTAACCAAAGAGAGTCCAAAATACAAGTTATAAATCAGTCTTACTTATATGGATTAGAAAAGGGCAAAATAAGAACAAAGTAAATTGATCAGCAGACTGAAGCAAACATCTAACATAATCGAATAACATTGATTTAAAGAGTCCAATACTTGTTTAATATTAGCAAATTTATAAATCTTTCCTTAAACCTACAAGTCAAATAACAAAATCATACAATCATCAAAAGATACTAACAAGGAATCTGAATGTCAGAAACCCATTCTTAAGGGGAAAAAAAAGTAACTTAAAAACTAGAACTAGGGCACCTGGGTGGCTCAGTCGGTTAAGCATCTGCCTTTAGCTTAGGTCATGATCCCAGGGTCCTGGGATCCAGTCCCAGGACTGGAAGCAGGGAGCCTGCTTCTCCCTCTCCCTCTGCCCCTCTCCCCCCCCAACTCATGCCAGTGCGCGCACGCGCTCTTTCTCTCTCTCTTGCAAAAATAAATCAAGAAATTAAAAAAAAAAAGCCCTAGAACTAGGAGGAAATTATTTAATGTGCAAATAAATATTTTAAAATAATAACCTTACATTAAACATATATCTAGAGTCATTTCTATAAATAATAAATAAGCAAAGATATCTACCCAATATCACCCTTGATCTAGTAGAGCTATGCAAATGAAGAGGACAAATTACCATTATACTAGAAGATGAAATCAAAACTGTTTACATAAGGGTGCCTGGGTGGCTCAGTCAGTTAAATGTCTAACTATTGGTTTCAGCTCAGGTCATGATCTCAGGGTCATGAGATCAAGCCCTTGACTGCTCTGGGCTCAGCAGGGAGTCAGCTTGAGATGCTTTCTCCCTCCCTTTCCCTCCCTTTCCCTCCTGTTCTGCTCCTCCCCCTGCTCATGGGCAAGCATGTGTGCTCTCTCTCAAATAAATAAAACCTTAAAAAAATAAAAATAAATAAACTGTTTACACAAAAGTGGTAGATAATTAATTGAAAAATCTCAAATTTAGTATTCAAGTCTAAGATACAATTTATATCCACATTTTCTTATATACCAGAAAGTATGTTAGAAAAATGCAATAGAATATATATTCTATTGACAGCACTATTAAACCCATATAAAATATCTAGAAATATCCTAAAAATATGAGGAACTACACAAAAAAATGATTTTTTTTAAAGATTTATGTATTTATTTTCAGAGAGCAAGAGAGAGAGTGGGGGAGGGGCAGAGGGAGAGGAAGAGAAACCCAAACAGACTCCCCCGCTGAGCCCAGAGCCTGAGGCAGGGGCTCCAGTCCAGGACCTTGAGATCATGACCTGAGCCAAAACCAAGAGTCCGAAGCTTAACCTACTGAGCCACTCAGGTGCCTCAAAACATGACATATTTTTACTATAAAGTGTGAAAAAGAAGGAAGTGGAGGGAATAAGAGGAAAAGAAAACATGGTGAGAGACATATTTTCTTTTTTTTAAATTTAAATCAATTAATTAACATATAGTGTATTATTAGTTTCAGAAGTAGAGTTTTGTGATTCATCAGTTGCACAGAACATGCAGTGCTGATCACATCACCTGCCCTTCTTAATGCCCATCACCCAGTTCCCCCAACCCTCCCCACCTCTCCTCCAGCAACCCTCAGTTTTTTTCCTAGAGTTAAGAGTGTCTTTATGGTTTCTCTTTAATGGAAAAATGGAATTCTGAAAATACATCCATTCTCTGGCTAAAATCCAAGGTGTTTTCCAGGCCCTACAGGGCTGCACATGATCTGGCCCTTGACTACATCTCTGACCTCATCACCACACCCATCACTCCCTCGGATCACATAAGCCTTCCTCCTGTTCCTCTGACCACCGGGCACCTGTGACCCCTCTGCCTGTGGCTACTCTTTTCCATGCACTCTCTCTCACTTTATTCAAATACCATCTGCTCACAGAAATGCTCTCGAACAAAGTTACCTAATACCATCTCCATCATTCTCTGTTTTGCCCTGCTTTTTTGTTTGTCCTACCTCTCACCACCTGACCTTGCGCTATATACTTACTCCTGTTTTTGTCTATCATTTGTCTCCTCTAAGAAACTGCGAGCCCCATGACGGCAGTGACTGCCTATCTTGCACACAATTGCATTCCATCCCCAGCACCTAGAATAAGGAATGCCTGGCACAGTGAAGGACTCCATAAAAAGTTATCAAATGGAGTAATGAAAAATCCTAACTGGATAACATTACAAAATTATTCTAAGTTTAGCCTAGAACTATAAAGAGACAAGAATGCGAATAATTTTTTAATGCAGTAATAAAGGAGTCTCAATATGTATTTTAAAATCACAGTAATTAAGTCAATGTTTTACTGGGAAAGAGACAAACCAACAATCAAACAAAACTGACAAACCCAAAAAACCATAGCTCATAAAAGAACGTAATATATCACAAAGGCAACATCATAAGATGAGGAAAAATTAATTATTCAACAAAGAATGTAAAGTATACTACTTCAACCTTTGAGAAAAAAAAGAGGTTGGGTGCCTGGGTGGTTCAGTCGTTAAGTGTCTGCCTTTGGCTCAGGTCATGATCCCAGAGTCCTGGGATCGAGTCCCGCATTGGGCTCCCTGCTCAGCGGGAAGCCTGCTTCTGCATTCGCCCTGCTTGTGTTCCTGCTCTCGCTGTCTCTGTCTCTGTCAAATAAATAAATAAATGAATAAAATCTTTAAAAAAAAAAAGAAAAAGGCTGTTCTATAAAATCTAATAAACATGTTTTTAAAATGGCTTTAAAATAAAACAATTAAATGGAAAATATATGTGAATATTTTGCTGATATTTGGATGCGAATGATACTTGCTAGGATATCACAAAAAATATGAAAAAAATGGACATATAAAAATTTTAAGTTTCTACCTATAAAAATGCTATAGCCAGTACGAAAAGACAACATAATAGAGAAAGAACTCTTCTGGGCGCCTGGGTGGCTCAGTTGGTTAAGCGACTGCCTTCGGCTCAGGTCATGATCCTGGAGTCCCGGGATCGAGGCCCGCATCGGGCTCCCTGCTCAGCAGGGAGTCTGCTTCTCCCTCTGACCCTCTTCCCTCTCATGCTCTCTATCTCTCATTCTCTCTCTCTCTCTCAAATAAATAAATAAAATCTTAAAAAAAAAAAAAGAACTCTTGGCACAATTATGACAAAGGGCCATTATGCTTACCATATAAAACAAGTTCATAAATCATCATGAAAAGCATTAAAGCTAGTAGAAATATGAAAGCCAACAGGCATATTAAATAGTACATTCTCAGTGGTAACCAAAAATTATAAATTAAAACAATGCTTCTATCAAAATGCCAAAATAATAAATGCTAAAAGTCATTGTTAGTAAAGATACAGTGGGATAGTTCTCATACATTGCTGAGAAAGGAAAATTGGTGAAAAATAATGGAAAGAAAATTTCCTGTTTAATAAGACCCAGTAATTCTACTCACAGAAGCCATTCCTGAAGAAACAAATGTGGACTGAGATTTGTATCTGAAGTTTCATCATCACAACATTTTATATAATGGCAAAAATTTATAAACAAAACACAAGCTCCCCAAAAATATGGTGAACTCATTTATGGGACATTCACACAATGGGTGATTATACAAGTTTTGAAATCTGTTTTCAAGGAATATTTAGTAATATCTGCTAGCATTTATTATATATAAAGTTAGGAGGAAGAGGAGGAGGAGGAGAAAATAATTCAAAATTACATATATATATATAGTTCTTACAGGATATTACAGCTGAATCAGGGCTCAGATTCTGTAGATTAAAAGAATTATGTTTCTCTCTCAACATAGCAATTGAATTTAGAGCTCTGGTCTGTTTGGTGGAGTTGAGTAGAACTATCTGCTTTTATAAATGTGTATGAAATAAAAGGTGCCCCCTGGTAAAAAATGACATGAATCCCAAAGCCATACTCTTGAGAGTCAAAGATATAAAAACATGTCTGATGAACTAGGATGGGAGAGATCTAAACCAAAGCCAAATGTCAACAAGATAAGCTGCTGCCCACAAGGATACCCACGTAAGAAAGGTTAGGTCACAGATCACCAGAACTGAGACCTAGGGCCAAAGTCATTGAAGGGAATGTGGGTTTCAGGACCAATGTGCACTTAATGCTGGAACCTGTTCCAACACAGACTCTCACCACCACTCCCTACCTGCCTCAGGTCCTCTAAGGACACCAGGTGGGAAATGTCTATCCAGCTCTTAGCATTGTCCCTGACACGGAGTTAGTACTCAAAAAACATTTTTCTTGAAGGAAAGAAAAAAATGAGTGAGTCAATGAATCAATAAGTGAATCGAAAATTGTCCACCTTAAGGCAGGCATTTTTGTTGTGGGCACCTCCATGAAGCATGATGCTGAGAGGTATCCTATTTCACACCTCAAAGTGTAGATCCGTAGATATTTTCACCAGGACCAAGTAGGGTCTGAGGAACACCACGAGAGTGGTGCCTCCACACTGAGGAAATGCCTGGGGGCAGCTGAGCTCCTGGCAGAATTCTCCTGGGTTTAGGGGGATGCAGCCTATGGCCCTCAGGGCTGCAGCTGCAGGTAAGCAACCAGGAGACAGAATTGAGGTAGGGGTGTGAGTGACCTGGGTGAATTTCAAGACACTAGGGGAAAAAAACTACCCAGGAAAAAGCATGAACTTTTTGCTCCTCTGGTTGGTGCCCAAGCCATTGTTATTTGGATGTTTCAAAGACAGATTGTTTTATTTTGTGGACACAGACTTTTGTGAAATAAATCATTTAAATTATACAGTAATACACCTGTTTTGTAAAAACAAAAAGTCTAACGTAAACACACACAAGTATATACACATACACATACACTTATATCTCAACATAGAGAAAAATACTTCTGTATTTAAAACGTTTCAAGGAACTTGGATTTTGTAAATTGGGGGGAAAAAATAAAACACAGCTTTTCACTTAAAAAAAGGGTGAATAAAAGGCAACAAACCCTAAGATATTTTCCTGCAAAAGGAGCCGGAGAGGGGGCCAGTTTGATGGGCAGCACTGAGGCTGCACAGCAGAGACTCTAGAGGCTTTTGGGGGCAGCAAAAATAGTATCATTGCGGGGGGGGCCGGGGGCACCAACTCCTCCTGACAGCAACTGACTGAGATACGCCCGTGGAAGGAAACCCAGGCCGACTCACAGAGCTAGTTTGGAAGAATCCGGGGGAGCTAGAGTTCTCACACAGTGGGTGAGGATGGAGCCTGATGTACGTTTTACCATTGTCACTGAGACCCTAGTTTTATTCTGATACCGTTGTGGCCTGGGGAGAAGGTTTTCAATTGCTTCTCCTTTAGGAGTTCTTAACCTTACAGAGGAAGGAAAGCAACGAAGACGTTAATGGTGTTAGACAATATAGGACTAAGTGGGGAATTAGGAACTGACCCCTAAATGCTGTAAGAATTTAGAAGAAAGTTCTCTAGAATCAAACAGCCAGAAAACATTTTCTTAAGGAGAAAGGAATTTAAATTTGGCTCTAAAGGATGGGCTGGAACCAAAGAAAATGAGAAAATTAGAGGCGAGAGGCAGAGGGCATTCCTGTGGCATGTTTATCCTATATCATTTCACAGAAGGCTCTAGAAAGGTTATCTTGAGAAGCAATGGTCAAGGTAACCGGTAAGTTCATTACTTTATTCTAATATATAGTCTAATCTCATAAAAGGACTATTTATTTTCCATGGAATATTATTGAAACTCCAAAAGTCAACACACTAAAGATAAAATATCTGCCTAGAAAGGATGGACATTCTGAAGAAGAAAGGATGGACAGAGAGAAAAGGCGTAATTACAGAAAACCTGTGGTGCTGTGATTCTACTGGAGACAGAACCACCAAAATCTGACAGTATTGAACACCCCCTGGTGGTCATATTCGTGAAGACTGGTTACTTGGGAATTTTCACCCATTTTTCTTTATGGGAAATGATTTCAAAAGATGAAATGGCATTCAATGACTTGATTCTCCTTCCCCTTCATTAATTTGCATACAGATGTGGCTCATCTCGATTTCGTTCCCTCCACCAGCACTGTCTGGTAATTCTAAAAAGCCCCTCTTTTGACCAGAGCTATAGTAAAATGAAGAACAAGGGAGAATTTGTAGATACATAGGCAATAATATCATTAATTCCAGATGGCAAGAAGATACTGTTCTGTATGTTCTGTATCTCTAAAGAAAAGACCAAAGACGAGGAAACTCAACGGTGTGGAAAATTTTGGCATTTAATGTTATTCACCCAGATCTCAGTCGTTGCTGTGAGACAGGCAAAGATTAAATAACTATGCAAAACACCTAGCAAAACCACTGTCACAGAGCAAGTACTCAGTAAACATCATTCCTTTCCCTTGAATTCATACTGATGTATTTCTATATAGGACTCAGAAACAAAATGGACCACACACACACAAAAATGGTATCTATGTGAGGTGATGGATATGTTCATTATCTTGATTATGATAATCACTTCATATTGTGTATGCATATCAAATCATCATGTTGTCCACTTTAAATATACCCACTTCTATTTTTCAATTTTACCTCTATGAAGCCTGGGAAGGAAAAAATGGAAAAGAAGCAAACAGGACAAGTGGAAAAGAGAAACAAGTTAGATTTCACAAAAATAAAAATGCCATTATGTCAGAGAATTGAAAAGTTCATTATGGGATCTATTTTCTGCCTGACATATACTGTCTCTTCTTAGCTTCTGTGTGGGTCCTTCACTCAGCAAAAGTTGAAAAAAAGAGAAAAATGGGGAGAGAGCCATCCAAGTTTCTATCTATTGAACTAATAAGAAAAACTCAGTTCTCTGCTACATTCAAGACGTATGACCTTAAACAAATCACTTAATTTATTTGGACCTCAATTTCTCCATCCAAAAAATGAAGAGATTGTCCTAGATCAGTAGTTCTCCACTGCTGCTCATGGATTACCAACAAACTAAGAGGAGCTCATCTGTCCTTGGTAAAATGAACAATGCAGAGTTTTACATAAAGTTAAATTATTAAATTAAAAGATTGCCATCAATTCTGAGATTCAATCCTTCTTACCCACATGGTGTTAAAATATCCCTTCTTTGGGGGCATCTGGGTGGCTCAGGTAAGTTGAGCGTCTGACTCTTGATTTCGGCTCAGGTCATGATCTCAGGGTCATGATCCTAGGGTCCTGAGACTGAGCCCCAAGTCAAGCCCTGTTTCAACCTACACTGGGCTCCACACTCAGCCCGTCTACTTGGGATTCTCTCTCTCCCTTTCTCTCTGCCCCTCCCCAACCAGCTCATGTTCTCTCTCACTCTCTTGTTCTCGCAAATAAATAAATAAATCTTAAAAAAAAAATCCTTTCATGAAACAGTGGTGACATGATATTAGGGGTGGCTTTAATGTCCTAAGTAAAACAATGCCAATCCTAAACTGACCCCTCAAATTTTGGGTCTATGAAATCACTGAAAATCCACTGAAACCAACTGAAAGAGTGGATATGGTAGAAAGATAGTGAAATCTGGAGACAGCTGACCAGGCTCTGTTAATTACAGACTTACGTGACCTTGTTTGTTTAATTATTCTAAGCCCAAGATGTGATTAGGCAGTCTGTGCTTGAAAGGTTATTGATCACAAAAACCAAAGATTTGAAAACTCCTTTCCTTGCTCTCTAAAGGTCCTTCCAGCTCTGCTTTCTAAAGTGACACATGGACATTCACCTTAGTTACACTGTAACACTAACAGAACCTCCGATCACATGATGTCAACTTAGAAAAAAACACCTGAGTGATCAAATCAACCTCCCCAAGCTGCAGTGAAGAGGGCTAAAACATAAAAGGAGAGGAAAAGACTGGCTATGCATATGCATTACAAAGAAAGACAGTAAAATGCTAACAGAATGCCTACTGTGTATGCTCATTAGACAAATTTTATATGCGATATATACAAGAGTCATTTTATCACCCCTAAAAACATAAATCGCTAGTCATAAGTTTTAAAAATTCCAAACTTCCTCCTTGGGTTTCACTCCCTTATTTAGGTCAACTTTGTGAACTCTCTTTCCAAGGAGGGAAAAAACAAAGGATATTGGGAAAATGAGGACTGAATTATCACACCGGGTACCCGAGTTCACTCGGTGGTCTTTAACACTGCCTCCCTACAGAGTTTGGAAAGTGGAACACACACACACACACACACACACACACACACACACACACACACACACTCATTCTCTCCCTCTCCCTCTCCTTCTCCTTTATAGTGTTCTTCCTCTGCCTGACATACAAAGCTACTGAATCCAAATACAGGTCAAAGGCACCACCTAGAGGCATTAATCATAAGTCTCTCATTTCAGTGAACTCTGATACAAATCAGTTCAAAATGCAGGTGAGTTTCCTTCCAGTCACAGACTTGAAAATTAATCAAGTAAAGTGCTCTCATATCTAAATGCAGTCAGGGGGAGGGAGTAAGACCAAATGAAGAGGAGATGTGCAGATATACACATCCTGTCAAATCATTAGACTTACTATCACCATTTTATTTATTAACACCTCTGTGGTTTCACTTGCTGCCTAGTCCATAAGAAAATGCATGACATTAAAGGCCAAAATTCTACCTTTGGGTGTCAAGGAGATCAAGCAACTGAAACCACAGGATTTAACTCAATAAACAACATGCCCTTTTAATAATGAAAATATGTCTGCAATAAATGATACTAGATCCTGCCGGTTACCATTGCTATCAGGGACAAGGAGTGCATTTCCAGAAAGTTCAGCCTTCATGTGTTGGCTTTATCTCGTCAGCAATAACCAAATATCTGGGTGAGGTTTTAAATCTAACCATCTGCACATCTTATCTATGTAGCATTAACTGGAATAAATAGGTGTCCCAAGTTCAAAGGCCTATCTATAACCAAAGTATCACAGATCACCAGGCAAAGTTAAGGGAGAGTTGAAACTAATGAGGAGCTATGAGCTTCCGATGCGTAACTGAGTCTGCAGTTCAGAAATATGTTTGACAAATACCTTGGACTTCCAGGATACCAGAAAACTAATTTAAAGCTTAGGCAGCTCAGATGGGCAAAAATTATGTTGGCAGGGGACAATGGAGTCCCCGGTTCTAGTCCCAATTTGTCATGATGTAGCCGTGGGATCTAAGGCTATTCATTTACCTTCTCAGTTTTTCTCATATATAAAATAAAGAGGACGTTTATTATGAATTGTAAAACTCTATAAGCATAAAAAATTGTTCGTTATAATTTAAAAGTCTTAGGTATAAAAAAGCTTAGACAAAACACCTACCCTTTTTTGGCATTGATGCTTTGTTCCTACAAACCACTAGTGGGCAGTGTTGGGCTATCTGCCTAAGACACCCGCAAGGTGAGCAATGAGATTTCTCTAGCACTGAAGAATAACTTCTGCAATATTCTTCTCAGAATTGTCTGCAGCCCACCTACCCAGTGCTGCAATCGCTACCTTGTGTTTGCTATATACATACACCAACCAAAATTTAAAGAATAAAAGGCTCAACATTAGAATTTTTTTCCACTGTAAGCTGATCATTAGTCTCCACTCCACTCTACCATTTTTAGTTCAGTCTTTAATTAATCACTTCATTATATCAATTTATTAAAACTACAAGTGTTCAAGAAATAATTAGTATCCTATTTAATGATCTAGAGCAATTATATAGATTCTTGCTTTATCCAAATAGATGTGTTTCTGAAAAGATGGGTATAACAACACTTTTTATGATGACAAAAGTAATACATTTCACTCAATAAATTTTAACTTCATGGAAAAGGCTATATAAATCCAACCAAATCTTAACATTTTGACTTTGTTTTGTGGTTTTTCCTTTGTATAAGCATTTAACTTTTGCTTTTAAAGAATCTGTGCACATATTATTCTATAATGTGCTTTTCCCCCATTAATTATGTCATGAATATTTCCATGACATTATCTTCTCCATCAGCCTTGTTAGTGTCTGCACAGTATTACATTATGGAGATAGGAAAAAAAACTGAGTCAACTGCCTTTTTGTAAACTTAAGATATTTCTAATTTCACAACACAGAAATGAATATCCTTACTGATAAGCCTCTGATACACCTTTGCTATCTGAGCATAACTGTAGGTTTAAAAACTGGGCAACAATTCCAGTCATTTCAAAGTTCAGATGTCTTTGTCTCAGACAGACTGCTTTAAGTAGATTCCTGAATATTTGAAGAAGCCTGGTGGTGACAGTTTTCTAATCTTGACTTACACCAACTCAGATGCTGTCTTAGTCCGTTCCACTGCTATAACAGAATACATGGACTGGGTGGCTTATAAACAATAGAAATTTATTTCTCACAGTTCTGGAGGC
The DNA here is from genome assembly GCF_009762305.2 of Zalophus californianus. NCBI lineage: Eukaryota > Metazoa > Chordata > Mammalia > Carnivora > Otariidae > Zalophus > Zalophus californianus. Next base: position 58,160,217 of record NC_045596.1, read on the forward strand.
TGGGAAATTCAAGATTAGATGAGGCACCAAGAGATTCCGTGCCTGGTGAGAGCCTACTTCCTGGTTCCCAGACAGCTGTCTTCTTGCCATGTCCACACACAAAGTAAAGCTGTGTCTTGAGTGGCCAGCTGCACCCAAGAGGCACAAGGAGCACTCTCTGTAGAAGACTTGTTATTGACACCCTCTACCTTATAGCATATCTTTTCCTCACAATTACTGGAAGGTTCTACAATAACAGAAGCTAGCAGAGAAAGTAAAGTCAAAGACAAGAACACAACCAAGAATCACCAAATAGTTAAAGAAAATCACACCCTAAAATATAAGCATCAACCTAAATATGCAGAACTAACTCCTGAGGGGAAAAAACAATACAACAAACTGAGAGTAGTTTTTAAAGGATAATTAATATCTTCAGAAGCATTAATAAAAGAGATACCACATCCACATAGCAAAATAGGCTGTTGTAAAAACTGATTAGAATAATTAAAATTTAAAATACTGTAACTGAAATAAAACACAGTAGATGAACTGAGTAGATGTGCCTAAAGAACAGACACAGCTGAAGAACAAATTAGTAAACCAGAGCACAAATCCAAAGGTCAAAGTGATGAAAAGTGGGAGGGAGTGAAGAATGAGAGAGTGGAGGCAGCTGGTAAGAATGACTTATAAATAAAAGGACTCTGAGTGGGAGAAGAGAGATGGAAGGAGAGAGAGAATGACATGGAAATACTGAGAGGTGCAGAATTAAGGAGTGTTGGATGATGGAGGAGAACCATAAAGTTAAGCAGAGCAGTGAGGTCCCTGCTGGAGGAATAACTAATGATAAACAAAAATGGGTAACAAAAAAGACATATGTTTTAGAGTATAGGAGAGAAAGAGGTGGAAAGATAGCGGATATGAAGTTTGTAAACTGGCATCAGGAAGTTGTGGAAACTAACATATACTACCTTGTTTTTTTTTAACACAGTGAGATGGGTTTTTGGGGTGCCTGGGTGGCACAGTTGGTTGAGCATCCAACTCTTGGTTTCGGCTCAGGTCATGGTCTCCCGGTCGTGGGATCAAGCTCCGCGTGGGCTCTGGGCTCAGTGCAGAGTCTTCTTCAGTTTCTTTCTCCCTTTCCCCCTTCTACCCCTGCCCCTCCCCGCTCATGCTCTCTCTCTCTCTCTCTCTCTCTCTCTCTCTCAAATGAACAAATAAAAATCTGAAAAAAAAAAAACCCATAGTGAGATGAGTTTTTCTTTCACCCCACCCCTATTTCCTGGAAGCTGAAGGTTTCTATACCTAGGTGATAGAATGGTGGCTGTCTGGTGGGCAGAGGACAGTCTCTTAACATAAGATGTAAGAGAAAAGGGATGTGCTGACAGGAATTAAACGTCTACAGTATAAAGTGTCAGATATTTTTAAAATTTATATTCTACTTTCAGGCCAGACTAGCACTTTTACCTACCTCTCCTATCTTCTGTCCAGCACAGAAATCTTGTGGAACAGAAAAGGACACCTATTTCAGGGGCACCCAGAGCAGAGTAGGCTGGGATTGGGATGAAAGAGAAGTAGTTAATGAAGATCAAGGTCTATGGGGATAGCTCAGGAAGGAGAGTCCAGAAGAGAGACCCTATAGCCACCTCCTAGAGTTTATGTGAAAGCTCACTTACATGAATGCAGAATGAAATGAGTAAAATAAAGCCATTCCTAAATTCTCACCCCCTATGGATATTATATGGGTTAAAATATAGTGCAAACCTAAACTAAGAACAGAATGGACTTCCTTTGCAACTGTTATGTGTTTTTCCAGTTGAGAAAGAGGAAGGGCATGCTTTCCTTCATCAATTAACAGCAATTAACATTTAATTTCCTTCATCAATTAAATGCCTGCATTTCTCCAGTGGAAAAAAAACCATATGTTGGAACAAATGCCTTTCTTTTAACAATTTCACCTTACCATCACAGTCTTCCACCCCCAAGATAATAGGCAGAGAGACCGAGTTATAGTTCACGGCTTCCTACAGGGGTGTCTCCAGGGGCATTTGAGTGTCCAGTTGTACCTGAATCAAATCATAAAAAGGAACTGAGCTAAGAGACAATCCACCATGGCAGCCAAAATATTAGCAAAATGGTACCAAGACAAGTGGCTCCAGAATAAAGTGGTTTGGGGGTTTAGAATTTTTCAGACAGAGGGAGAGAGAAATAGTATATCATTTTATGATCTGCTCACTGGAATCAGTGAGTATATAAATTGAGAAGACAGGAACCATGCCTCCTGCAAACCCAATATTGAGTTTTCTTGCAATATATGGAAAGTGGTATATAGAGCCTCATTATCAGACTAATAATATGTTTTTGAAATCTGGATCACTTCTGGAAAGAGAAGATCCATCCACACAACTTGACCAGGGGTTAGAAATGCAGTGATTATATCAGAACCAATGTCATGGCCTGTGATGGTCAGGGGAAGAGGTAAGGTTGCTTATGTTGTATGCTAGTAGATAGAGAAAGCTAAAGGTATTTGTCAGGAGTGCAAAATAGTTCTCAGATGGGCTAAATCTAAACTATGGGCTGTGGTAAGAATAAGGAGTAAGAATAAAATGTATCAGAACTATAAACAGAAGAGGGCTATGAAACATTGGCAGCTTCTGCCTTCAAAGTTATATGTGGGTTAAATGCCACAAATGTATTGGCCTTGATGCGCAATAGACTGGTGGCCTTCATACAAGACTACAGAATATTGAGAAATTTCATACCACCTGATCACTCAGCAAGAGAGGACAAAGAGACTGCTAATGAGATCATGAGACTATAAATATATATAAACACACACACACACACACATATGTATATGCAGCTAAGAAGCATGCTGGATTCATTCCTTCCCCAAACTCCATGCATGTGGTTTAGGTTGGATTTACCCCAACCCTGGCTCTGGGAGTGCACATAACCCATATCTGAGCAGTGTACTATCCTTACACTCCTACACCAAGGTTTGACCAGTTGCTTCAGGGATGGGCAATCATCAAAAGCTGTATTTGTTTCCTATCGCTGTTGTAAGAAATTACCACAAACTTAGTGACTTAGAAAAGAAGTTATTATTTTATAGTTCTGAAGATCATTATCTATAATGGTTCCGCAGGTCTGTGTTCTTCTGGAGTCTCTAGGAGGGAGTGTGTTTTCTTGCCTTTTCCAGCTTCTAGAGGACATCTGCATTCCTTGATTCATGGCCCCCTTCTTTCATCTTCAAAGCTAGCATCATTTCTCTTCTCTGACCTCCTGCCTCCCTCCTGGGACTAATTCAGGCCCATCTGGATACTCCAGGATGATCACCCACCTTATGAGCCATAACTTAATCACACCTTCAAAATTCCTTTTGCCATGTAAGACAACATATTCACAGGTTCTAGAAATGGGGACATGGATATCTTTGGGAAGCCATTATTCCACCTACTATGCAAGCCTATCAAAGTCTTTCCTGGAACATTTTCTAGAAGTATAAAAAGCACTAACTGAAGAGATATCATGAGCCTAGATCTACTAGTGCCCATATTTTCCATTTGAGACTCAAGAATCAGGCCAACCAAAGGGAAAGTAAAGTTGAAAGATAAAGGAAAATGGTCCTGAGAATATTGTTTAAGCTCCCAGGACCACCCATGCCAAAAACCAACATTACCTATAGACTCTATAGCTACATGAATATTCCCTTTTTGCTGAAGTTTGATTGAATTAGGCTGCTATCCATTATAATAAGAAGAGGCTGTGTGATCAAATTAACGGAAAAGCAAATGATCAATTAGAATTTACCCATCATCATTTATCCACCACTGAATCTGATATGTGTTAAAGAGAAAGAACATTAGTAATATGAAGTCCCTCCACTTTTTAGGGAGTATCCTAGAAAAAAATTGTTTCATTAGAGAAAATTGCTGACTTAAAAACTGTATTAATAATGTATTAATGTCAGAGTATCTAGATTTTGGAGGCCTACAAAATTAAGATATATGTAGAATAGGGCATGCGACAAATTGGCTAAAATAGATTAGTATTTCATGTTGGGAATTCAACATGCTCTAACTGCTGAGCCAGGTGCTCAGTGGTGGTGGTGATTAGTAGTGGCATTTGTGGTGATTGGTGGTAGTGGCATTTCTAAATTTAAGAAATGGGTCTTTTCCCAGAGGACTCATCCTATTGTTACGGGAAACACTGGGACACTCAGCTATTACCATATAACAATTCTTTCCTCGCATGGAAATTAAATGAGTTGGTAGATTGTGAATACTATTTCTTGTTCTTCAACAATATACTGCAAGAATATGTATGTCCCTGCCAGAGGTACCTATGCTACAAGGAAAGTGAATATATAATGCTTGCAAAAATATTATGAAATAGCCTTCTTTTTATCTGCAAAACATTTTTGTTTTCCTTTATGTTAAAAATAGTCTAAGAAACCCTGAAGAACTGAGAAGTTTCCACGGAGTCCCTGCCACTATTCTTTTCTACTCCCTCCTACACAATGACTTAACCCATCACTGTTCTCCACTCCTCTTGATCAAATCAAAATTGCCCAAACCATGGCTACTATTCTACAGACTATTCCTCCCTCTTAGGAGAACATCTTTGCCTAGTTCTCAGAACTACCTAATTGTCAACTGCCCCTTCCTGTAAACCTCAATAAAAAGTTTATGCCCCGCCCCCTCCCCCCAAGTTAGAATGTTCTTCTTAGGCCCAGCATTTTCGAATCAAGTTTTATGATAATGGTGCTCTCTGCGTGGTTACTGTCTACAATAGGAGAGGGGAAAACCTTTCGCTTCAGGATACTGAATAAGGTAAGAACGTTTTGATTTACTATCTCCCCAGGTCTATTCTTTCTTTCTGAAAGAAAGAAAGAAAGAACACTTTCTTTCAGCAGCACACAAAGGACTGACTGATGGTGGCAGGCCTGAGATCTGACCCTTCAGACCAATTGAACTGACACCATTGTAGACCTGTTTGAAGACACCTGCTTTAGACAGAGGGCAGTATGCATTTAGTATCTGAACATACCTGCAAATAAAAGAATATCCCTATAGACCAATCAATAGAAGTCTTATGGAAAGAAAAGAAACTTAAAATAAAATAAAGGTCTAGCTCAGAAAAAAAGTGTTAACCCTACTTAAGGTGGAACAAGAACAAATCTCGAAGTTGTACCTCTTTGAGCATCTGAGCTACAGAGAGTGCTTGGGGATATAAATTCCATGGACATAATGGTATATCTAAACAATCTCATTATATTTGGTAAGTCTTTGGAAGAACAAGAGGAGACTTTAAGCAGCAGACCGCCTCCAAGAGGCAAATCTGAAACTTTCCCACAGTGGTTGTCAATTACACTGTTTCCCTGTGAAGCATATGGGGCAGCATGATCTCAGCCAAGGACAAACACAGTCCCTTAGAAGACCTCTGTTCAAACACTGGCCATGTCCAATTCACTTTAGAGAACTAGAGATATTACATCTGGGAATTACAGGTGGGGTTTATTTTTTCTTCAAGAATTTGGATTTCTAATTTCTCTGTTTTGACTTGAGGTTACCCTTTCACCTTGTCTTCTCTCTCTTGATGACCCCTGAAGGCCATGGGCACTGGAGGAGGAGTGGAGTCACTCTATCCTGGTCCTGTTGGGGGAGGAAGCCTGAAGGCAGGCATTCTGGGTCTAAGTAGGGGAGCAAATGAACACTGTGAGCTCATGTAGGAATGACTCTTCAGGCCAAAGAGAACTGACCATTTTGACTAAGATGTGACTCCTACAGCCAATACATTATATATAGACATCTGTCACTCAGGTGTAGCACCAGGTATGGCAAGACAGATTATGGCATTTGTACATTCCAGACATAAAAAATAACTGACCACTGGAAGCTCATTATACATGTAGTAGAATGGGGCAGTCTCCCTGAGATGGACGGCATCAGAGATCAAGGTCAGGATTATCTTGGTAATAAGGCATTTTAATAACCCACTGCCCAAGGAAGAGAACACACCCTGCCTAAGGCACTGATACTAACATCCAACAAAAAAATTGGAGGGATTACTCTAAAAAAAGTTGCCCTGCTCTCCCTACCACCACCATTATAAGCAAACAGGGGGCTAAAGATAGAAAAAGGGAGGAGATAGAGATGGAGGGACTCCTTGCATCTAGAGAGTGCAGGATTATCTACCACTGTGGTGTGGAAGATAGAGAAGCATGTTCGTCTCCACAGATCTGAATCAAGAAGTGCTTGGACCTGAGGAACAAGATCAATAGATGTGACTAAGGCATTTTGAGATGGGAGGATTATCCTGGATTATCAGGGTGGCCACATATAATCACTCATAAGAGTCCTTATAAGAGGGAGGCAGGGGCACTGGGGTGGCCCAGTCGTTAAGTGGCTGCCTTCAGCTCAGGTCATGATCCCAGGGTCCTGGGATGGAGCCCTGAGTCAGGCTCCCTGCTCAGCGGGGAGCCTGCTTCTCCTCTCCCTTTGCCTGCTGCTTCCCCTGCTTGTACTCTTTCTGTCAAATAAATAAATAAAATCTTTAAAAAAAAAATAAGGGGGAGGCAGGAGGGTGAGAGTGAAAGGAGATGCAACAACAGAAAGAAAAGACAGAGTGAGTCAGGTCAGGGAGCCAAGGAAACTTTAGAAGCTGGAAAACATAAGAAACCAGATTCCTGCCTATGGTCTCCAGAAGGAACACAGCCCTGTGGCACCCTCATCAGATCTCTGACCCTCGAGAACTTGTCAGATAATAAATTTGTATGTTTTCAAGTCACTAAGTTTATGGTAATATGCTACAGCAGCAATAGGAAAGTAATGAGTGGTTGCAATTTCAAATTTTAGAATTTTGGCCACTCTATCTCTTATGGGGGTAGACTATGGGATCTCTCAGTCTCAGCTTTTCAAGATGGTGTTATTTTGTCTCTCCTCTTCTTACATAAACTTTCTCTGCTACACTTGTTTTCTAAGGAACATCCTAGCTGTATAATGCCTGTGGGTTTAGGCTGGTGTGATGGCTCGTCTAGCATGAACCACTTACCCAATTGACCTGGTCTCTTCGTATCTCTTAGGTCAAATTTTAGAGAGATCTGATGGTCCTACTTGGGCTACACGAACAACCCAGATCCAGTTATCTATGGCTTGCAGAGTACAAATTGTCATCACCTGGTTAAAAGCTACTCTATCTTCCATGTCACAGTGGTAGATAATCCTGCACCCTCTAGATGCAAGGAGTCCCTCCATCTCTATCTCCTCCCTTTCTCTATCTTTAGCCCCCTGTTTGCCTACAATAGTGGAGGTAGGGAGAGCAGGGCAGCTTTTTTATTTAGAGTAATCCCTCCAATTTTTGTGTGGGATGTTAATGTCAGTGCCTTAGGCAGGGTGTGTAGACACAGTTCATAATTCTGTGCTCTGAGCTCAAAGAAATCCCTGCCCCTGCCCCTCCCCTTTAGGTGATCTCATCCCATCTTGTATGAACACTAAATACAGGCAGGATTCTGTTATCCTTAGAAGGAGCAGAACAATTTATACAGATTAAGCCTCACAACCATCCCTGAGGATTAACCAGATCCTTATCCCCTATTCATTCAAATGTAGACATGTCTCCTAAACACATCTCAACCAATCCAAATGCCTTCATACAACTAATCTGACCAATGAGAATCCATTTTAAATAACCCATTGTCTGAGCAAAATGCCAATTTCATCAACTAAAACCCTGTGATATTGTGATAAAATAAGAAACACATATTTGGTCTTCATCCATGGTTCCTGGCACACAGCTTCTAAAATCGTTGTAATTGTTTTTTAAATTTTTTTTAAAGATTTTATTTATTTATTTGACAGAGAGAGACACAGCGAGAGAGGGAACACAAGCAGGGGGAGTGGGAGAGGGAGAAGCAGGCTTCCTGCGGAGCAGGGAGCCCGATGTGCGGCTTGATCCCAGGACCCCGGGATCATGACCTGAGCAGAAGGCAGACGCTTAAGGACTGAGCCACCCAGGTGCCCCGCTCATTATAATTTCCTAAGTGAAAAGTGATAGAAGCATCTTTTGTTATATTTGGCCTTCTGTGCTCCTGAAACAGCTCTTAAAGGAGCTGAGTTTGTTATTCATTATAAAAAGGCCCTTTTGACCACACCTAAATGTATATATTAATGAGGCAATTTTTGAATGCCCCTCCTTGGGGTGCCTGGGTGGTTCAGTTGGTTAAGTGTCTGCCTTTGGCTCAGGTCATGATCCCATGGTCCTGGAATTGAGCCCCCACATTGGGCTCCCTGCTCAGTGGGAAGCCTGCTTCTCCCTCTCCCTCTGCCTGCCACTCTGCCTACTTGTCCTTGCACTCTGTCAAATAAGTAAATAAAATCTTAAAAAAAAAAAAAAGGAAAGCCCCTCCTTGATAACCACAGAATGGGGGCTGGTTGCCATGGGAACCAACAAGGTAACTGGAAACTTGGAACTTTCAACCCCACCCCGTGACCTCACAGGAGGGTAGGGCTGGAGATTGAATTCAATTACCAATGAGTGGTCAATGATTTAATCAATGGTGCCTACATAATGATGCCTCCATACTGAGCATGGAAGCTCTGTGCACCCTGCCCCATACATTGTTCTATCCATCTTTTCCTGAGTTGTACCCTTTACTATAAATGGATAATACTAAGTGCTTTCCTGAGTTTTGTGAGCCATTTTAGCATATTATGGAACCCAAGGCAGAGGTTGTGGAAACCCTCGATTTGCAACCAACTCAGATAGAAGCTGTGGGTAACCTGAAGATCCACTACTTGAGACTGGTGTCTGAGGGGCAGCAGTCTTGTGGGACTGAGCCCTTAACCTGTGCGATCTGACACTAACTCCAGGAAGTGTTGGAACTGAATTGAACTGTAGGACACCCAATTGGTACAGTGAACTGCGAGAATTGCTTGTTGTGGGGGAAAAATACACATATTTGGGGGCTAGAAGTATTCTGAGGGTAGTAGAGAGAAGCAGAATTTTCCGTTAGTTGGAGTTTTTCTTTTAAACCCATTCTGCTATAATGAGCTGTCCCATTTTAAATTTTCTATTTTTCTGACCATTACTTTCCTGTAAATTGGGAATACCGTGATGCCTGGTAATGTCAACATATATTGTATACTTTTAGCACAGTGATAGTGTCACTGCATAATAAACACAATGCTTGCCATCTAATTCAATAACATAATCCACACTGTACTGTGCCTTAAATGCATGACATCTGAAGTCTACTTTTCTTATTTTGACTGAATATGAACTGGTTAAAAAAAATAAATAAAATGTCAGAGTAGGGCGGTACACACAGCACTCTAAATGTTGTGGAATAAAAGCTGCATCACTGAAACTGGAGTGAGCTGAGTAGAGTGACAACCAGTCAGCTCTGCAACTGAAGGGTGAAAGCCACAGAAATATGTTAACAAATAAGCACAGCTGTATTCCAATAAAACATTATTTATAGATACTGAAATATGAATTTCATATTATTTTTGTATGTCACAAATTATTCTTTTGATTTTTTTCAAGTATTTAAAAATGTAAAAACAATTCTTAGCTTTTAAGCTGTACAAGAAATGGCGGTGAGGTGGATTTGGCCCCACTGTCATAATTTGAGAACCCCTGATCTAAACTATCATATGAATATCATACCCTAGACACAGGTTGAAGTATAGTAAATTTTCATTACACATGGTAGTTTTGTTCTGTAAAGCTACTGGGAACACTGAATTCATGACTACTGTACTAATGTACTAACGCAGGAGGCAAAGGAGGCTTGGGCAAGTCAATCAAAGTAAAGCCATTTTGGTTTTTAGGCTGACCCTTAACCTAAAAGTCAGCAGGTCATAAAAAGAGTCATGAGATCCAACTCATTGAAGACCACAAGACCCCACTCCCTCTGACAGTAAAAGTCATAAAAGCTGGACATTCTTAAAATTGCTCCCTGTGGGTAATTCCACAACCCAAAGACAATGGAAAAACCAACCACCCAATGTAAGTGATAAACCCAAAGTTAAAGAGTAAGCCCCTCCTATCTAGTTAGCTAATTCAAAAAAAAAACTTATAAAACCCTTCATTAGAGGGGCGCCTGGGTGGCTCAGTTGTTAAGCGTCTGCTTTCAGCTCAGGTCATGATCCAAGGGTCCTAGGATTGAGCCCCACATCGGGCTCCCTGCTCCAAGGGAAACCTGCTTCTCCCACTCCCCCTGCTTGTGTTCCTGCTCTTGCTATCTCTGTCAAATAAATAAATAAAATCTTTAAAAGAAAAACAAAAACCCTTCATTAAAGGCAAAGGGGAGGACAGAACAACTTTGTGAAGCAGCTCCTTTCTTACTTCTATATACTTAATAAATCCTTGTCCCTTTCTCCAAATGGCTTGCTCTTGAATTATTTATTGTGCAAAGCAAAGAACCCTCTTGGAGAGGGGCCTGAGGCCCTCTCGGGGCCTTGCCCATCCAGCATCAATACAGTTGTTCCTAGAGGAAACAACAGGGTTAGGTTCCTACAAGCCTGTGTTCATAACATTTTCATCAACCAATCAAGACATAATCTTGTCCTATGTGTGTTTCTGTTTAAAGACATCTTATTTAATATATATCGCTGGTTCATTAACACTGAACTCCTGGCCAATAGCACTTGAACAAAACTTATCGAACATACATACTCTCTCTGTGAGACTGCCATACTTTTCTTACACTTAGTGTTTGGGGGCCATTTTAAACAGAGAAATCATCAATAAAAAGTATAAAAATGAGAAAAACATGGCACTAAATAGACCGCGAGAAAGACACTTATTTACAGTACGAGAAGTGAAACAAAAAGGCTCATTTGATCTCGGCTGAATGTGAGCATTGGACAGTTTGGGTTTTTTTTGCTGTTTTTTTATGTAGACTCCATGCCCAGTGTGGAACTTGAACTCAGGACCCCGAAATCAAGAGTCACATGCCAGCCAGGAGCCCCACCATTTGTATTTTTGGCTGCTCTGAGCATGCATGCATGTCTGCTAATACCAGAAAAAGCATCATGAGGATATTACAAATGCATTTTAGTGAGTAGATGAACCCACAAATATGAATCTGTGAATAATGTGAATCAGCTGTATTTTAAAGTAAAATAACTATCAGATAGGTGGGAGTCAAGTATGAGAAAGAAAATAATTCATTTCAAAATCTGTACTTGGTTGCAACTATAATTTTAAATGGGAACCATAGTTTTTAATTTGGACTCCAAAATAGACCATTTGTATTTGAAAACTCAAGCACAACTGAAGCTTTTATGATAAAAGTTTATGAGAGTTTCTTACCTATAGCAACACATAGGATAAATTTTAAATAGCATGGAATATGAAACTGCTAATTCTTTCACAGATATGGAATTTATATTTTTAATACTCCTTACCCTCAGAAGCATCCATCACTCAAAGATGACCCAGGAAGCTTGAGGTTATAATTAGAAGAAATTCTCAAATTATTTGTGCTATGGTTGGAACATGCATAAATGCAGCTGCAATGAAAATATGGTTAGGTATATTTCACAATCCATTTTTTTAAGTTTCCCTGGAGAGCTACAATTTAGCCAAAAGACAAAAATCAGAGCTAAATTAAATACAGTGCTGCCTTCCCAACCAAGGCAAAACAAATGTAAATTGCCTTATCAGGGACACAAAGAGAAAGAAGCACACCTGTGATATTTTCTCAAAATGGAAAAGATAGAAATTGGGCACTTTCCAAGAGGCCTCTTTTTCATGAAATTCTTGGCCCTCTGGAGTTTAGCAGAGATTCACAAGGATAGAAATTTTTTTTTTGTTACCTTAGATAGAATAACTCAGTGACTGTTTTCTTGGAGCACTTTTAGTTTTATTTCAGTTCTGTCCATTAGTGCTTTTGGTCCCAAACACCCAGAAGTCTATTTTATTAAATGAAACCAGCAGTACAGGACTGGGCAATTAAAGGTAAGGCTACTTTGTAAAACTTACCAAAATATAGGGCAGTCAAGAAGGCAGTCAGTGGTATAACACTAGGGGCCAGGGTTCTCTCAGCACCTATTTCTTTGGGATAGTTGTGTATCTTCCTCATGCTCAAGTTACAGCAAAGCAGACAGTTACTGTTCTAAAAACTAGGCAAGGCCTCTGTATGAACACACTTTCTTGATTTGGTGGATTCCTGGGGATTTAGCTGCCATTTCTCAGCTGGTAATTTTTTCTTTCTCTTGTGGTATTGGCCAAGCCTTATGGTTCCTACAGATGGGAATCAACCAGGATCAAAATGCTTTTATGTATTGTTTCTAATTGAGTGGAAGGTCTTAGGTGACACAGATATGAAGGCTAGGCTTTCTGAGTATGGGGGTGGAGAACTGTGCGGAGAGAGGACCCTCTGTGGGGCCAGTTTCTTACTCAGGGGCTATCCCTGAAGCTATTTTAAAAGAAAAACTTGAAAAAAAAGCATCTTCTGTATCTCTACCATGTTGCAATATCGTGAAACTAATATGTGCATGTCAACTATGCTTCACTTAAAAATGTTTAAAAGAAAAAACTCCAAAAAATACATTCAATAATATCTTCCCTTTGGTAGCATAAGCAGCATAAAGGAATTTGTTACAGCATCCAAAGAAAACTAAGATACCTAATAGACATTGTATATTTTACCTAACAATAAGTTCCAAAATAACACTGCAATATTAAGAGCAATACAATTACTGAATAAAGTTAAAAATTTTCTAATAATTCCTTTTGCTTTTAGACTATAGTCCACTAATGATCCTCAAGTAAATTTGTTCACCAAATCGCTCCCTCTCTGTGGCAGTGTCCGTCCTTATCTGATGAGGTTTCAGTTTGCTTTGTTTCTTGGCATTATAGGAGTGTGATTAGTTCAAAGCTCTTACAAGGTGGCTTTCTTTTGTGGCTGTCTGCTGCAGCCAGGACAGAGAAGGGTCTACTGTACTTGGAGATGATGTAAAACATGCAAAACAACTCTGTCTCCAGACTCTGCAAAAAATCTTATTTCATAATTATGTGATCTATGTATATTTTTTTAATGATGGATTACATAGTTATAAATACATGATTCATATGCATACTCTCTGGCTGAATAAGCTAATTCTTCACCTATTATTTAATTTCTAGGAGTAGTAAAATCAATGTATTTTTATATATTGTCATTATTTTAAAAAATTTGCTAAGTCCCATCCTAATCTTCCAAGCTTTTTAAATTTAATTTGCTTTTTCCAAGCCATATCATAAATCTTGTAATATTAAGATCCATTCCTATACCACCTTAATGTTATGTATTATCATACCATGGTTTACAGGCCTAGAGGATTCCCCCAATTAAAGATTAAGAGTACACTTGTTGTGATCACTGAAAAATGGATAGAATTTTTTTTCTTTTTTTAATTTTTTTATCAGAGAGAGAGACAGAGAGAGCACAAGAGGGAGAGTGGTAGGCAGAGGGAAAAGCAGGCTCCCCACTGAGCAGGGAGCCCAATGTGGGACTCAATCCCAGGACCCTGAGATCATGACCTGAGTCAAAGGCAGACGCTTAACCAACTGAGCCACCCAGGCATCCTGAACAGAATTGCTGAATCACTATTTTGTATGCCTGAAACCAATATAACACTGTATGTTAATTATACTGGAATTAAAATTTTTAAAAATATGTGGATACAGAAACATCTTAAACAATAAAAGAATTATACAAACGTAAAATAATTTGACCAATATCATGAAAATACAAAACATGACAAACAATAAAATAAAGGATTCCCGCAATTAGCATTAGCTTGACCCTAGTACTAGTTTTTCACTTTCTTAGAAGATTATAAGACATACCTGGTATCTTTGTATTTCATATGATTAGCAAAGAATACATGTAAATTCAGGGCACCTGGGTGGCTTAGTCGTTAAGTGTCTGCCTTTGGCTCAGGTCATGACCCCAGGGTCCTGGGATTGAGCCCTGCATCCGGCTCCCTGCTCAGTGGGAGGCCTGCTTCTCCCTCTCCTACTCCCCTGCTTGTGTTCCCTCTCTCACTGTGTCTCTGTCAAATAAATAAATAAAATCTTAAAAAAAAAATACATGTAAATTCGGTCTTTAGATTTTGCTTGAAATGTTCATGGATGAAAATTCGTATGTATGAATACATTAAAAATATATATGAATATATATAAATTCTTATTTTACTTGTTGAAACAGTACAGAAATCTAAAATTTCAGAAGTATCTATGGTTTTATGACTGCACAAATTCAAATGTCCCAAAGCTAATATTTATTCCACAAAATTCGGTATTTAAAAATATAAGAAAAATAATAATTAGAAAAATATCAGTTATTACAACTTTAAACTATATATTCGTAAGGTTCAAATGGAAAATTTTCTATGGATTCCTATAATTTCCAGATAACCTGTGTCCTGGTAGAATAAGCTCATAAAAGAGGAGAGCATCAATAATGATGGCCTATTGTAACTAGTCTCATGTTTTATATCACATTTGCATATTTAGCTTTAAGACAGGAACCTAAATTCTTGCATGGATTCATAGGTCATTACCTGAAATCTTAAATTTTGCATTCTGTGGTAACTTCACTTATCACCCAGGGGAAAAACAACATTCTTTGTTTCTGAGATCTGAGTTCCTACTGCTTTCGGAGCTTAATCTGGTATTGAAGCAATTTAAAAGGTGATTCTCAAAGATAGATAGATACATAGATAGATAGATAGATAGATATTCCTGGAATCCTCAGAGGAGGAACCTATGAAGACATGTGGATGAATTAAGCACAGGTGGAAAATAAAGAAATTACTGAGGCTCATTTGGGCCCTCATTTTTTCCCCTGACACAATTTCCCCACTATGGTCTAGGAGAACTGGCTGTACCTCTTCTGAGATGTGAAGGTTTGGTTTTTAGTTCTTGAGTGCTTCTAAAGGTACCTTAGAAAGGCTTGCTCTCTGAGAGGTTTGGAAACCTCTCCTGCGTGATCTGTGAAGGTGGCAATCAAGGATTTTGCTTTTAAATCTTCCTACCTATGACATCTGGCCCAGATAGGACTCTTCAGGTTTTCTCTTACAATGCTTCCAGGGAAAACTTGGGTTGTTTGGTTATGCCAGTTCCATCTCCTAACATACGTTTGAGCTCTAGTATCATGGTAGACTGTAAATTGATCCAGGAGGGAGTTTCCTTTCCTAACTCTTGAGCTGAGACACACCGATAAAAAAGTGAATCTGGCCTAGAGACAAAAATAAGGCCCACCTGGAAGAAAGAAAAAAAAAAAAAGACTCCCTTTCAAGAGAGGAGGAAGGGTGTCACAGACAAATGGACTATGGTCTCCATCTGAAAAAAACAAAAAAGATTTCCTGAACTCTGTAGGGTCCAAGACAGAACTCTGCCAGTCCCTCAGCAGCAGAGGAAGGAGAAGCATCCAACAGGAAGTTGCCAAGGGATCTTTACAGTGTGTGTGTGTGTGTGTGTGTGTGTGTGTGTGTGTGTGTGTGTGTGTGTGTGTGTGTGTGTGTGTGTGTGTGTGTGTGTGTGTGTGTGTGTGTGTGTGTGTGTGTGTGTGTGTGTGTGTGTGTGTGTGTGTGTGTGTGTGTGTGTGTGTGTGTGTGTGTGTGTGTGTGTGTGTGTGTGTGTGTGTGTGTCCTCTTGTGCCCATCCAGTACCCACCTCCCCTGATATTAGGCTCTGGAAGTGCTCCTGACTATGACAAACTGCTGGGGAAATAAAATCAAAGACCACAGACTTGGGATTTTCTGAAACATGACTTGCTATTTATTAAAAAATCTGCCTGGAGAAAGAAATGAGAGGAATATTTACCAGCTTGAAGTCAGGTGACTAATTCACCTCAGTTCATAATGTATCAGTTTTCTTTATTCATGAGTATTTTCTAAGATCCCAGCCACCTTCAGTTCTACCAGAAATTATTCTGAGATATGGGAGGAAGGACCTTGTATTTTCAAATAAATTTACATACATTTTCAAAGCAATTCAAAATGTCTGAAAACAGGAAAGCAATAGGAAACAAGGTAAACTATCCCTTGAAAAAAGATGTTAAATGTACATTTAGAAATCGAGGGGAATCCAAGTAAACAAGGTAAAGCATGCTCATGGAAAGAAGACTCACCTACTGGAAAAGGGAGTCACAGCATTCCTTTATTTCTTACTTTCAGAAAGTGACAAACTTCTTTGAGTAAGATGGGGGGAAGAGGGCTGATTTCCTTCATCCCATTATGAGAAAAATATATGAATCAGTACCCAATGATACACACGGCTAGACAACTTATTTGAGATAGCCAAAGTTTTTCTCAAATTCTCTTTCCTCTTTTTGTGTAATACAACCAGCACACACATTTCTGCCTCTCCTTCCCTGATTGTACATGTTCCGAAAGGTCAATTCTTGGTATCTGAGGTAGTTATATTCTATAAAATTACCACAAACTCTGAATTAGTCAACACGAAACCATTGCTCCTAGAGAATTTACCAGGGGTACATTTCTGTGAACCTCTTGTCACATTTTTGTCAACTCATCAATACAACATATTGTTAATTCATTAACGGTAAACTCATGGCCAACAGCATCATAATTCATGCCTGAATGAAGTTTATGTAGTTATTACTTTCTCCTTAAAGAACACCACAGGATTCTTGTGCCTAGGTAAACTAGACAGCACTTCAGCATGACCACACTTGGGAAGCCATTTTAAATAGCAAAATCACGAACAAAAAGCCCCTGAATGAGAAAAAACATGGCACTAGACCATGAAAAGGACACTTGGTTATTATATAGTCTGACAGCACAAACAAGAAGCCACAGTATTGCCCTGTTTGACCTATCTGGGAACACATACCTCAAATGACTCAAATTTTTTGGTACTCCATGTTTGTCCAAGAATGACATCAAAAGCCCTGTATTCATTTGGGGGTTACAAATAAATTTTAGCATGTAGGCAAAATGGCAAATACAAAGTCTGAAAATAATGAGGATTTACTGTACAGAGGCTTCAATTCCTTCACTGTGATTAGAAAGACAGTTACCTCAATAGGGCAGTCATGAACCAGGACTGGGAAGTCAGGAAAAGAGAACCAGGTCCCAACAGCTACCTTTAAATTCCCAGTGAGGTGACAACCAAAATGCCTAAGATTTAATAGACATTATTCAAAAAATGACTAATTAATTCTGCTTTAGTTTTTGCTTTATTGTAAAACGTGAGATGGGATACAGGGCCTCTCAAAAATGAGCTTCATATTCCAACTCAATGAAAACTTGTAATTTATAATCTTTTCAAGGTACTGTCAAATTTATTCATAAATATCCCAACTGCAATTAGTTTTTACCATCCTTTCAAATCAAACCAACAAAAAACTGGATCCACAATTTGTATTACCTGTTAGTTTTTCCATCTACCATAGTCTAAACCCATTAGAATACTTAATCCTTCCAAATAAAGAAGTTTATAAAATCACCTGCATAATAGATAGTTGCCTTTCAGTTTTTCTTCCTTTGACTAAACAAACTTAATGCTTAAGATTTTCCACTTAGGGCTCTACCAGTACTTAGTGCTCTACCAGTACTTAGTGCTATATTCTAGTCTAGTCTTTTTTTTTCAGTCTTAAGATACAGAAAAAGGAATGTACCCTTCTTGTATTCTTTCAGAGCAGGGTTGAAAGGCAGTATCACCTACCATATTAGGTATTTTCTTGTAAGGACTACTCTACTGCATGTATCTCAAGTCCATTTTTTACAAGTCACACATTAACTCATCATCACTGTGTGTTCCATTAGAATAAGATTGCTCAACCAAGAATTACCAGAAAGCCTCGGGGAAGGGGAAGGGAGGCTCATCAACGAAGGCCCCCATGTTCTGAGTCCCAGGATTTTTCTGAAAAGAAAACCATAGCCTTAGCAGATGTGCAAACGGGTCTATGATCCTCCACACCTCCAAAATTTTAAGAATCACCTCACTGTATTCTCTTTAAAAGACTTTAATGTATGAGATTGGGCAGTATAATTTGACATCATTCAGTATCTAATCCTATTTTCCAAAGTTCTGGCACCTCTAGCAAGTTGTAATTTTATAAGCAGAACCAGGCACTCTGATTCTACTTTTGTATTTTTAAGATACAATTAAACATATATTTCTAGCACTTAAAGGATTTTAAGTATTGTCAAATATATTTGGATTATATCTTAACCCATAGTACTTCACACAGTTCATGGTTTTAAAGAGATTAAATTAAATCTGAATTTCTAAACCTAAATATATTGTGACAGTGACACTTGCGATTGTTTCAAAATTAATGGAAAGCATGTCATTTTTTTGAAATGAACTTGGCATAAAAGGCAGCAAAGAGGTCCTTATAAGGAGTGTCTGAATCTGACTTGGTCAATGGTATTCGGCAAAGTTGACGAAACCTAGGAGAGCGCAGCAGCAAGTTCTGTGAAAGGCCCATGAGGCTGGAACATAACCAGTACAGCACAATCGACTAGAAAGAGAAGAAAGGACATGAATGTTAGTACTTCTCAACTCTCCAAGGACACCGACGTCCGGAGACGGGCAGGCGGTACAAGAGAAAATGACATTGTGGGGAAGCAGCCGTGGACAGGGACTGAACAAGACCTGTAGCAGCTATCTGACACCTGTGACAATTCTACTAGGTAAGAAAGAAGGCTAAAAGGACTAAAAAGTGAAAAGAAAGCAACCGGAGAGGTATTCATGATAGTAAGTGGATGAGAGAGAGCAGTGCCCAGGCAGAGGCTCAAGAGAGATCTCCCCTCCCCTCTTTGGCAAGTAAGCACCCTTTTTCCCCATCAAGAGGCCTGACAAGCTGCTCTACTGGAGGTAGGGTACTGCTCCCTAGACCCCGTTTTCCTCTACATAGTGATCTATCACCCCAAATTTTCCCAGTAACTGGTTTCTTAGGAATGAATTGCCTTTTTCAGAGATGAACAGTCTCAGCATCATCTTCAACTTTCTTTTGTACTTCCATTCAGAGTGATTTATTTAGGTTACTGACTAAGTTCTGTAGCCCTTCTAAATATTCCCATAGTTGGGAGTTGCAAACTTTTCTTTGGCATCAGAATGTGATCAGGCCCCAGAGGCATGAGCCTGTGGTGGTTCAGTCCGGGTCCTGGAGCTGAACTGCCTGAATGTGAATTCCATTTATGTGACTGCAGGGAAGTTATTTTCCTTCTGTCTCAGTCTCCTCATCTGTAAAATGGGGACTGAACTATACCTGCCTCAGAAGGCTGCTGTGAGGAAAAAGGGAGATAACTCACACAGACTGGTAAGCACAGTAGGTGGCCTATATTAAGCACTTGGATTTGTTCCAAAGCAAATTTTTCAGGGCAGAAAGTACCACATCCTCAAAGCAGATTAGCATAGTAGCTATGGGCAGGAGCTAAATTGCCTGGATGGGTCTTAGACACTTAAGTGATATTACAAGTTCCTTAATGGATGAGTGACCTTGGATAAGCTACTTACCCTCTCTGTGTCTCAGTATCCTCATCACTAAAGTGGAGACTGAAACAGCCCCTACTTCAGTGCACACTGGATGAATTATACGAGCTAATACATGTAAACCTTTTAAAACAGTGCATGGCACAAAGTCAATACTGAATGAGTATTAGCCATCATCATTTGACTTATCCAGTACGAAAAAAGTACTCTGAAACCAACTATGGTAGACTACGAACTACCTACTAAGAATAATTCTTCTTCCTTAGTAGTAAAATTCTCATTTTAAGCTGGGTATACTGCCATCAGAAAAAAAAGGACTAATTCCCAGTCTCTCCTGCAACCAGGTGTGGCCCAACTAGGATGTTAGCACAAGTGTTTGGTGTGACATCTGTCACACAGTGTCAAGTGCTAAATGCACTTGAAGTACCCTTTTACCATTCCTGCAAGATAAGTTCCAGCAGCCACCATGACCATACTGTGGCCTTAAGGATAGAAATTACAGGCTGTGAATGGTGGAACATAATGAGAGAAGCAGGCTGCGTTCTTCATGTATCTTCATGGAGCTGCCACATCAGCTCTACACTAAATTGCCTAACTCTGAATTTCCTATATTTGAGAGAATAAACTTTTGGGTATTTAAGACACTGCTTTTGAGATCTCTGTTATTCACTTTAAACCCAATCCCTCACTGAAAATTCACTGCTCCTATTTCATTTGATCAGGGAGTTTCCTGATAATATATAAACTGGTATTATTTCTCCCCAGAAAGCAGTGAATCTGTACTGTTCTATTTTCACATGAAAAGTACTATAATAAGCACTTCATGCTACTTTATTAGTTCTCACAGACATTATGAGGTCTACTTTAGAAATGTGGAAACTGACTTATTTTACACAGGATTAGTGACAGTATTATGACCAAGGGACAGCTTTAAAAAATACATTTTTGATGCTGAAAATGCACTGTTTCAGATTCCTAAGACAATGAAGTACTCTGATATATGCTGACAGAACCCTATCTATCCCCAGTAAATGAATTCTACTGCAGGGTCTATGTGTTGGCCCTGAGCAGAGACAGAGATAATACCTAAGACAGCTTCTGCCCTCTTTGCACTAAGTATCATTGGGAAATAAGCAAAAGGCTAAAAATGTGAAATAACTGCAAACGTAACTATTTTTTTTCTATTTCTATCAAAGTGTATTGACATATAAATGGGGGCAGGTGTACCTACCTCACTGAATTGTTGAGGTTAAATAATATCACATATGAACCCATATGGACTTGGCACAAAGTTTTGTTTCTTTTTTAAG
This sequence comes from Zalophus californianus, assembly GCF_009762305.2. Classification (NCBI taxonomy): domain Eukaryota; kingdom Metazoa; phylum Chordata; class Mammalia; order Carnivora; family Otariidae; genus Zalophus; species Zalophus californianus. The sequence goes on from NC_045596.1 coordinate 58,180,970, forward strand.
AGCTAAATTCCTTGGCCCACTCTATGTAGACAGAAGGAATTCAATATTTCAACTAATCAAAAAGAACAAATACTATGTTTAAAGCACTGTGCAAGATTTAAAAAAAACGAAAGAAAAAGGAGTTTGAGAGTTAACTCACATTCACACAAAGGAAGATTAACTAATCCCAGGAAATATCAAGTGTCACTTGGTGATATTAATTACTACAGAAACTCAGAAACTAATTAGGGACTTAGCAGTCAAAGGAAGCTCAACAGAAGACACACAATCCTGGCCAGTCAGCACAGAGAGGATTTAGCACATGCTACACACAATGTGGGTGCTTACTCACTGAAGGTACGGTTGCAGCAACTGGAATCATCAATACTGACACCGCACGAACAAAGTATGTAATATATGTCTGAAAACGAGACATTCCAATTTTTTGCAGAGCAAAAATCTGAGAGGGTAGAATAATAAATACACACAATAATTATTAAGCATATTATATCAGACAAGCTTTAAAATACAATTTGATTTTTGACTGGCCTCCACCTATATTTTAATAGAAGAAAAAAAATTAAAACACTGATAAATGTAGAGTTGACGATCTGTTTCTGAAAAACTTAGTAATTATGCAGAATTATTAATGGAGCTTTAATCAATAGCAATAAAGGGGATTCAGCTATATTAAAGAGCATAATTATTACAAGTCAATGTTTTTTAAAGATTGTAAGGCTGAAAGTCCTTTCAAGATAGGTGCTATGTATGAATCATTACCCTTGTTTTGGTACTTAAATACAGTGCCTGGCATAAAGAAGGATCGTAACTGGAATCTCAAAGGTTTGTGATCTGGCTATATGGAATAAGGGGAAGAACCAGGCTAGGAAAAGCAGTTATGACTTATAAATAACTTATTTAAGAGAGAGAATAATGAAATGATTGTGAGCACAGACTCCAGATCCAAACTACCTAGATTCACAGGGCAGCCCTGCATTTAATAGTTATGTGATTTTGTATAAGTTACTTAACCTTTCCGCGTCTTGCTTTCTCAACCTTAAAATGGGGATAATATTAGTACCTATATCACAGGATTATTCTAAGAATTAAATGAGTTAACTCACATAAATTGTTTAAAATAGTGCCTGGCACATGGCGTATATTGTGTAAGAATAAGGTTTTCTTTTTAAAAGATTTTATTTATTTACTTGTCAGAGAGAGAGACAGAGAGCAAGCACTCACACAAGCAGGGGGAGCGGCAGGCAGAGGGAGAAGCAGACTCCCCACTGAGAAAGGAGCTGGATGCAGGACTAGATCCCAGGACCCTGGGATCATGACCTGAGCCAAAGGCAGATGCTTAACCGACTGAGCCACCCAGGCGTCCCAAGAATAAGTTTTTATTAAACTTATGTATACTGGGTTGTTAGTTGGTAAAAGGAAAGACTAGAAGACTGACATTAATTCACTGTGACCTTGTATTGATCATTTTCTTCATTCTAACAAATATTCACTAAGTACGAACCACATTCGATGGTGCTAGGTAACCTTAGGGAAACACACTTAAGACTACACATGGAGTCTTTTCTCAAGAAACCCTAACCCAAAACATTAGAGTATCGTCTTCACTTTTCTCATTTGAAAAAATAAAGGGTTTGAGGCACCTGGGTGGCACAGTCAGTTAAGCGTCTGCCTTTGGCTCAGGTCGTGATCCTGGAGTCCTGGGATGGAGCCCCACCTCGGGCTCCCTGCTCAGTGGGGAGTCTGCTTCTCCCTCTCCCTCTGCCGCTCCCCCTGCTTGTGCTCTCTCTCAAATAAATAAAGAAAATCTTAAAAAAAAAAAAAAAGGGTGTATTTGATTTCCGAAACAGAGACCAGTGATGGGTCTCTGAGATGAGGTTCTAAGGATCATTTCTAAGGTTTCTTCTAGTTCAAAGAGCCTATCTTCTACTCAACTGAGAATAGCTCCTTATACAATTAAAGGCTTGCTTCCCCTAAACTGCTGAGTAACAGAGCATGGGATAATGGTAAGACATAGTTGACAGATCATATTTTATATGTATGTGTTTTTCTACTCCATCATATAAAGTACTGACTCTTCTAGGGTCATACAGCTAAAAAAAAAAGACAGATACTATGTTTCCTACTTGCAAATTTACATTTTAAACATATACACAAAATACCAATCTACTGTGAAAATAAAACCAGATTGATTAACCATTTTAATTACTGTCTTTACCAAAAACAAATCACAAAATTGTGTGTATTAGATTCATATAATTGTAAAGCTGGAAGAGACTTTGGAATTGTTCTAATTCAGCTCTTCCATTTTAATTATGAGCATTCTGGCCCCCAGAGAGGTTAAGGAACTGGCCTAAGACTTGCCAATAGCTGATCTATGACCAGAAACCAAGGAATCTCAATTATGGCTCAAAGCTAGAATATCACTACCAATTCAAACACATTTATATTTGATGTTGGAACAGCAACAAAAATCCCAATAATTTAAATGGCAAACAAATCTCATTTAAAATCACTGACCTCCACTATTAATAAATTGATGATACCAACAGAGATAGGCAGAATCCAAGTAGAATCCAGTGCAGTGAGGTCAGGAAACCACAGGATTCCATCAGTAGCTAACTGTTCCTGAACAGAAAAACCTGCTAAGACAGTTTTATAAATAAAACATAGCAGAAGGAAATATACAACACATTAGTAGTCTAAATCAAATAAGGTGTCCTTCACACTAAAGACTTGCATTGGTTTTATTCACTTTCAATCCACAACATAAATTAGTCATCCTGTACTGAGAAAGAAGCAGCTCTCTGTAGCAAACAGATGTAGGAGCATAAAGATACACAGCAGTACTCTTTTCAAACTTATATTTATATAATTATGTCCATAGGCTACTTTCTTTCAAGTCTGTTCAGATATTTTCTGGTTGGCAATGCCTTTAAGCAAATGCTTTAGTTTATAGTTTCTTAATAAATGTTTACATTTATAACTGTGAATGCTTTTCTGGTCCCTTAATTTTATAAATGGAAAAAATTCTTGGCCAGGAAACTGAATCATGGAATTGTAACATGAATTTTATTATGACTTCCATGAAGAAGTATAATGGACCGTTAAACAACTCAGGGCTTAAGGGTGCAGACCCTCTGAGCAGTTGAAAATCTGTGTACGGGGCACGTGGCTGGCTCAGTGGTAAAGTGGGTGACTCTTGATCTCAGGGCTGTGAGTCCAAACCCTACATGGGTGTGAGATTACTTAAAAATAAATTTTTTTTTTTTAAGATTTTATTTTTGTGACAGAGAGAGACACAGTGAGAGAGGGAACACAAGCAGGGGGAGTGGGAGAGGGAGAAGCAGGCTTCCTGCTTCCCAGGACCCTGGGACCATGACCTGAGCCGGCAGACGCTTAACGACTGAGCCACCCAGGCGCCCCTTAAAAATAAAATCTTAAAAAAAACTCTGTATAACTTTTGACTCTCCAAGAACTACAGAAAGCCTATTGTTGTCTGGAAGCCTTATCAATAGCATTTATATGCCGTAAGTATCATATACTGTATTCTTACAAGAATGCTAAAGAAAAGTAAATGGTATTAAGAAAATCATAATGAGAGGCACCTGGGTGGTTCAGTCGGTTAAGTGTTGGGGACTCCTGATTTTGGCTCAAGTCATGATCTCAGGGTTGTGAGATCCAGCCCTGAGTGGGGCTCATCCAGCCCTGGGTGGGGCTCTGCGCTCAGCGGCGAGTCCACTTCAGATTCTCTCTTTCCCTATCCTTCTGCCCCGCCGCCAAATTAAAAAAAAAATAATGAAGAGAAAATACGTTTACAGTGTGGGACTGTAAAAAATATACCTGTTAAGTGGACCTGCCCAGTTCAAACCTGTGTTGTTCAAGGGTCAACTGTATTACTGTTGTCCTTCCTCCATTCATGTTTTCTCAACACGGCTAGTTTGCTTACACTTAATATTTTCAACTCTATACTGTTATAAGAAAGATGATAAAAACATTCTAATTATGAAAAGCATAGGGATTTTTTTTTTTTTTTGCCTTTTTTTTCTTTAGAGTACAAAGACAATGTTAGAGAACTTATTTGGGGGAAACAGACTTCTATAATAACTACCTTCTGAATGTGTTGCCCCTGTGCTAAAATTCCGGAGAGCAACAGACATGAAGATCCACATTGGAAACTGAATCCAGACCAAAACAGTGGCTTTGAAAGGGTGGCAGTTATCCCGAACATAGAGCTTTGAAACAAGCCTCCGCATATTCTTTAGATAAGTGAGCCTAGTTTGAGGGAAGGGGGGAAAAAGGGAAAGGAGAAAATATCATTTGACTATTAATAGTGCTTCATACCCGTAGCACAAACACACCCATGTTGTGGTTATTAGCTAAAATTTTGTGTCAGAGTTTTAGTTGTCATAGACTTTACTAAAGGGTTGCCTCACAAAAGGCAAAAAGGTCTTTCACTGAAAATTCTCTAGCAATGTACACAAATTACATAACAATTTGATAAATCTGACATTATCCAAACTACAAGCCTTGGCTCTGGTGGTCTTTGGCTAATTAGGTTTGAACAAGCGAAATTTTACTACTGGCATGGTATAACTACAGTTTGTATCAAAAATTCTAAAGGTGAAAGCACATTTAACTCAAATCCCTCCATTCCAGCCAAGCTCAATTACTTGATCCCTGAATATACTTTTTGTAGCAATGTGGTTCTGTAATATGTATGCTCTTGAGCTATCAAAATGGTTTCCATTCTTTAGCCAACTCTTTTATGAAGATTTTCTTAATCTGTTTCTCTGTTAACCTTATTCGTTATTCCTGTTCTTGTCTTAAGTCCCACTTTCCCTAGGCTCCTTGAAGATCAAATGTTGAATCTTACTCATCTCTAAATCTCTTGTAGCATGTCTTTTACAATGTAGACATCCAAGGGGCTTGAAGCCAATAGAATTATAGTGTATTATTGCACTAAGACAGTACACAGACATTCCAGGCTTTATAAGTTAGAGTCTGCCTACTCTTCCAACTTTATCTCTTGTTACTCTTCTACAAACACCTGTATATTCGGTGCCTACACGCACAGGCTATCCAATAAATCAGACTTCTACATCAACATGCTTTTGGAAGTCATTAAGTCATCTGTGTGGACAGTTCACTTACCTGGCTGTCCACCTGACAAACTCTCTTTAACACTACAAGACTCAGTTCCATTGAAAATCCAAGAAACTCTTAGATGTGTCTTCCTAGAAAGTCATCTATCTGTGCAAGGATGTGTCTGGACAATCATCCTGCCAATGCTGCATAAACAAGGTACCAGTCGTGTCTAGGCTGCATTTATAATTCAGATGAGCAGCTTACTAATCTGTTCTTTTGGCCTGGAGTTGTCACTCTTAGATTTCTCTGATCAGTAAAACTTCAAAACTATTAAGTTTGTCAACTTTTTATTTTATTAAGTAAAGATATTAAGCTACCATAATGATTTATTTAAATGTCAGATCTTTTTAACATTAAAGAGAAAAGCAATTTCATATTGAAGAGAGTTGGCACATTTATACACATATAAGTAAAAATATACAATAACCATATATACATTATATATACATAATATAAAGCCCTTATTTTTCTCATTGCTGTGAACTGGTGAACACTTAGTCACAGCCTGGTAAGGATTATAATTTGACTAAGTACTAACTTAGGCTGATTGAAGCAGAAGGACTTAGAAGTTCCCAATGGATAACTACAGGCACAGAATTGCAGCATGCATGGTCAAGCACCTTCTAAGGGCTTTTGAAGAGCCCAGACAGACAACTACACAGGGTAACCACAGTGGACAGACAGCACACCTTGCTATCTACTTTCTTCTACCAGAGCATTCACATTTGCTACCTCCCCTTTCTTGTGGGCTGCTGTATCCTTCTTTCCAAAATGGTCAAATGTGTAAATAATCTGTATCATTTACTGACTTAAATCCCAACAGAGTGGCACAGTATCTTCATCCGTGAAGCCTTCCCTGACTTTCCACTATGACTGAACTCCTTGTACATAACCTTTTTTATAGTACTTAATTTAGTCATTATTTGATTACAGGTCTTTATTCAGGAGGCTGGAGTCCCTCAAGAAGGAACTTGCTCTGTTTCTCCATTTCTTGCTTTCACTATACAAAACTCATACCACACAAACTTATTAAAATATTAAGGAGTGGAAGGACTACTTTGCTGCTAAAGCTACAGAACACTCAAACCTATAATTAATATAATCACTTATGCAGTATATATGCATATATATATGGCCTATATTCATAGAATTAGCTTACCTGGCAACTCTTTTGGACCATCTCAACTGATTTGCACGAACTGCAACTTCTTGGTTAAGATGCCTTGCAATGTTTTTTATTTCTGGCTGTAAATTTTCCACCTAGCTAAAGAAAAAGTAGAATTTGTTATGAGCACATAAAGGATCTTTATTGATAACCACTCATAATTTTACTCTCTATTCTTCTAACTCACTGAAAAACGTGGTTTACTGATCATCTCAAGAAAATTTAAGTCTAAGGATAAGGTGTTAAATTTGCTTAAGATATCTTCAGTTACAACCAAATTCAAAATCCAGCTTATATTCTTAGCTATGTGATCCTGGGCAAGTTACTTAAGTTCTAAAACCCTGTTCCCTCATATATAAAATGTTTAATAGCACCTACTTCACAGAATTCTTATAAGGATTAAATAAGAACTGAACCCTATACTTGAGTGTTTCATCCTTGGACTTCTGAGTAATGGTAACTGAAAAAATAGAAGTCAATTATTAATTAAGTTTTTAATATGCTCTGTGACAGCCACAGAGTCACAAAAAGTTTGCATTTATTTCTGCTCTGTGGCAATTCTTTCTGTAAAGTACCTCACTGCCTTAATGGTGCTGATGATTCCCTTTGTTTTTGGGTCCCCCAACCCCTATAATAATTTGAAAACATGGAAACCATTATTTTTGAAGTCTCACATTTGAGTAATATTTTAACCCATATTCTCTGATTTGATCTCTTAACATTGTGAAGTACCTAGACGGTATTACTATCCCGATTTCACATAAGAGATAGAAGCACTGAAGCCCAAGTGGCTGCGACTTACCAGAGTTGTAGGTGGTACAGCCTGAATAAGGAAATCAAGTTTGCAAATGGCTAGCTTAGCAGTTTTTTTCTAATAAGAAAGATGAATTGGAATACTTGGGGACAAAAGATGCTGCAGACATACAGACTGTTACAATCTTTAAGACGGCAATTTTACAGGTTTCCCCATACAACTCTGCTACCGCTTCCTTTATTTCTCTCATTCTCTAACAGCAAGCTTAGCAACCACTTGGGCTTTGAGCACAAACCCAGTAGGGTAAACGAAATGACAGGTACATGTGTCACCAAACATCTCTTAATTCACATATCCAGTGCTAGTTAAATTTCTTAGCAAGAAAGTGGTCACGATGATTTACACCAAGCACTCCAGAAGCACCCGGGGATTTTAGCCCCCCGTAGACGTCTACCACACCTCACCGCCAAAGCGGATGCGCAGGGTGCAAGTGCCCCTCACCTTGGCCAGAATGTAGTGTTGGTAGGCGGCCAGGGGTAGCGTGACGGCGCCGCGGAGGGCCACGGTGGTGAGACTGATGCAGGCCCACCAGGGCAGACCTGTGACGGTGTGCACGCCGAGTAGCACCTCCTCCGTGCCATGCACCGGCGCCGACGTGGCCAGGGCCTCGTACCAGCTGCCAGGGCCGCCGGAGCCACCTGCAGAGACTGACGCCACTGCCCACACCGGCAGAGCAGAGTGCTTAATGCCGCCCGTTGAGGTTGGCGCAAGGGGCCGGTCCCGGGCCCCGTGCTGCAGTACAGGCAGCGGCCTCAGCCACCTACCCCCCAGCCGGCACAGCATGTCTGCGCCAGGGCTGAGTCAAAGCACGGACCTCACAGATTACTGTCGGGCTCCGCTCTGCCAGGGAAGCCACGCGCACGCGCCGGCAACCCTAGGCAAAAAATGGGCGCGCGCCCTCCCTCAGGCACTGTTGACCTTCCCAGTCAAGGCCGTGACGTCTTGCGTCGCACTGGAGATGACGCAGTTAGTAGGAAAGTCCCGCCTTTCCCACGCGGCACTGGGCAGGGCTACTACGCAGACACAAAACTTCCCCGCTACTGGTCTGGAGCTCCTTAGAGGCCGGACCGGAATTGCAGAACTAGGGGCGGGACTTGCTGCCTCGCACCCGACTGGGCGGTCTCTAGAAGCCCTCACCTTTTTAAGTCGGTCTTAAGCGTGTACCTTTGCATTCCTTTTCACTTAAAACTAGTCGTTTGGTTTGTAGTAGATTAAACTGGGTAGGTGGTTTTTGTGACCAGAAGGTAGTCCCCCACCTCTTTACGTGCTTCTGCTAGAGACTGAGATGGATTATACTGCCAGAGTCAACACGTTGCTGAACTGCCAGGTTGGAGAAAGGCATGCGCTTCTGGCTGACCTGAGTTTTAATGAGTGAGCATCCATTATGCACTAGGCATAGTTCAGTCTGTAGTATAAAGATTTAATTGGCTCATCTGTTCAGTTAACATTTTCAAACCCAACTGCAAACTGAGCGTCCTTAAGTGTTTTATCTTCAATATAAAGAGCAAAACTCAAGGGTACTATACCATCTTCTTGAGGCGTTATCACTGGCAGGGAGGGGAATTCTTCACTAGAGCTTACGTGTATCCTATATAAAGGTTCAAGAGCGTGAACAGTAACATTAAGCGTCTTCGGCTTAAAAAGAATACGCCAAATCTATACGGACTAGTTTTGACTTTTGTGTTCCTGGCAACAGTATACAAACTGGAATGGAGTGAAGGAGTTTAATCACATAAGGGTCACCCCTAAACCTAGAGCCCAAATTGTGCTGTGCGGAATAAAATGGTCAAAACAAGTCTCCGGCAAATGTTGGGATAATGCTAAATTGCAACTATGGTTCTTGTTTCATTATGCACCTACACGAATTTTGAAATGTGTTTACACACACAAATCCCAATTTATGCCTTACACAGCCGTTGCTTTTTAAAAGAAAAAAATGTACAAATCTATCTCCCTATCCATTTGTTAAGTTAAAAAAAGCAACCGGGGCGCCTGTGTGGCTCACAGCGGATCCGGTGGAGGTCCTGGGTTGGAGCCCCCGCTTAGGCTCCGTGCTCAGTGGGGAGTCTGCTTGAGGATTCTCTTTCCTTCTCCCTTTGCTCCTCCCCCAACTCACATTCTCTCTCTCAAATAAATGAATAAATCTTTAAAAAATATTTAAAAAAGCAAAAAATAAAAGCAACCGGTAGCTAGTGACTACTTCAAAGTGGAAACAAATTTTAAATGGAAATATCTTTGCCTATAGATTTGTGGGAGTAAAGAAGCAAATTCTATGCTACTGCATTTCTCTCCTTTCGGAGAACTGATGTCATTGGAAATTGGTCCTTCCACAGCAGCAGTAAAGCCTAGGGACTCTGACCTTTTAATACTCAGGAGAAAGGGAGTTGATTAGGTCACCTTTTCTGGAGTCACATATTATATTCTCACTTTATAGAGTGTTTCATTGCTTTAAGTTTCAATATTATGATCTAAATAAAATTTATATTTAACTTCTGCCAATTTTGTATGTACTAACATACATTTCTAAATTCATATAATAGGGATGATCAGAACTTCTCTACTTGGTAAAGAATGCTGGGGGAAGTATTTGTCAGTTATAAAACAATACAAAAGGAGAGTGTTAGCACTAATGTGTATGTACTGGTTATCCAAAATTGTGGTAACACCTATCTTTTGAATTGCAGAGTACAGTATGAAATGACCATACATTGAACAAATCAACTGATTATCTTGTCAAGTCTAACAATGCAAATGAACTTGTGCAACATACTAGAACATTTTTTTTAAAGTTCAACATTTGTAATTAGCCTATTCTTGTCTTTACTATGTCACACAACTAATTTTTTTTTAACTTTAAGCCCCTTAAAAATAGAGAATGTTTCATTTTCTTTCTGCAGTTTCTGAATCAGTGCTGAACAGAGTGGGCTCAAAAATTCAAAATTTGAATACAGGCTATTTACACATATAAACGGTGTAAATGTACATTTAAATTTCTCATTTCCCAAATATGCCCTCTGAAATGTTTGACAAAAGAACTTTTAAAAGATAAATAATTTTCATGAGCAATTGTTAAAGTGACCTCTTGGAATTAATTTAGGTTGAATTTTTCTTTCCTACTTATTTAATGCATTGCTTCTTAAAACCAAAGTTAATGTAAAATTAGCCTTTCATCTCTATTGAAAAACATCCTCTCATCTTTCTTATCATGGTTTTTTTTTTTCTTATCATGGTTCTTACTTAGCATGCAAAATTGACTTTTACCTTTCAAAAGTGTGAATGCATTTAAAGATAGAAGTCTAATATGAAACCTCTTAGACACATCTTAGTCTTGTATTCCAACTGTCCTATCACAAAGGAATTACTTATGTCAAGCCATAGTTGCACACTTCACTCTTACCCAAAATACAAGTGATAGTATTTTTGCAATCAAGGTATGTAACATAGTAAGTCATATTAAGCACTAATGAAGCTCTCATTCTAAATTCATCACCTGGCATTAGCACCAATTGAGTGTTGCGACTTGAAGCAAGCATTTATCAGTGGGACGTATACAGGTTTCTCCACTATCTCAAAGTAGAGCTTTCCTACCAAATCTTTCATAGGCCCAAATAGTGGAAAGCAGAGTATCCCCTTTCCAAAAGTTTGCATTGTATTACTTGGCATTAAGGAAGTTCTGTAATGCCAGATCTGCAGGAATTAGAGTGTTGCTAAAAAGCCCAAAATGAAAAACAGAGGAAATAAAACAGAGGCTCTGAAGAGGTTTTGTGATTTTGAGTTTCCCTCTTTGGTCTATCACTTTGTATTTTTTAAAAAATAAAGTGAATAAAATAGTGTGCAAAATAATTTTTATGAAATGTGCATTTAGGTCATTTGAGTCAAGAGAAAGATGGAATGATATTTTCATGAACAATACAGGATCCGGAAGTAAATTATCCCCCCCTCCATATTTTTTCCTGAGAAGAAAAATGACAGTAAGTATAGTAATTTAACAAAAAGTTAATTTTCAACTAATAAAATGACTTATTTTTACAGTAATAGTATATAGAAGGGAAAAATATCTTTCACATGAATACTACAATCAATTTTTGTGAATATGTTAATACATGTTGAAAACTCATGAAATGGGGGTTCCATTGGCTCTGGTAAACAAAATCATCTCTAAAATGAAATGGTTGATATAAAAAGATTACACAATTCGGATATTAATTATTTTGCTATTTAAGGTGTGAGCTAAGCCAAATATTATTTTCGAGAGTTAAGTCACTTCTTAAAAAATGAAAGAAAGGTGTGCCTAGGTGGCTCAGTCAGATGTCAGGCTCAGGTCATGATCTCAGGGTTGTGAGATCAAGCCCTGTGTTGGGCTCCGCACTGGGAGTGGAGCCTGCTTAAGATTCTCTTCCTATTCCTTTGCCAACCACACCTCCAGCCCCCCAGCTCGTGGGCACACTGTCTCTTAAAAAAAAAAAAAATGAAAGAAATATATTATGTAGTCTGCAATTACACATACCATATACTTTCAAAAGCGGGGGGGAAACACCTGCATGGTCTCAAAAGATTATGGTTTTTTTTTTAATCTTTCAAATAAAAATGCACTGTTTTACATCTGAAATATAAAAAATGTGTTTGAAAAATGTTCCTAATACAGACTTCTAAAATCATGGTATTGTACTCAATAAGACGGAGCTCCAAAACTAAATATGGAGGATGCAATCTATATTCCCGTCCCATAGGTTCAAAGTCAAGAAAATATAGGTCATTTCTTATTAAGACACCCCCATCTTAACAAATTCAGTTTTGTGAATCAACACAACTCATGTGTTGTAATAAATACTGGGTTGTATCTATTATCTAGCAGGATTATTTTAATTATAATTAACTCAGGAAAAAAATTAAAACAAGAAATTATAGGATAGTGGCAAAAGTCATATATAAAATACTCTGTTAAACAGCATTACACACCTTTCTTAGTAAAGTGCTATAATTTTATTTCAGAGGTATGTTTGCAGGATATCATTTAGCTTTTCCCCTAAATTTGGTCATATCGATCATAGGTAGCAAAACAAATTTATATATTTTAAGACCACCTCCTAAATTAAAGTATATATGTGTGTTGTTTACAAACTTCTAGGTATGTTTGAGAAATCTTTTTACTCTTTATTCAGGCTATCAGAGTAAAGAAATCATTTCATTTACTTTACAGCCAAGGAACCATATTAATATTGTCAACTCTGGGCGATTTATCTGAATTTGAGTTTCACTACTGTGGAATTTTTTTAGTTAAAAAAAAAGGGCAGATTGATGCATTTATTACTTCACTTTTATGCTTACTGTCTTTTATATTTCAACCATATAATTTATTTTTCCATATGAGACAGGGTAGGACACATATTCTTCTTGGATATGTTATTGTTTATTGTTTCAAGTGAATGGAATAGATAAATCTCACTGAGTAGTTTAGTGTGGCCCTGTATCTTATATAAACAGGTTAAATGAAGATGTTATTTTGTATTCTGTATATTCATGTATACCATAAATTGTCTTAATGACAAATGCAAAATTTCCTTTATTACTTGCCCCAAGTTAGCTGTTGATCCCTTTCACTGATAATATACAAGTATAGAGAACAAGGAGCCTTTAAAATTAGGGGGGAAAAAAGATACTTTCCACTAAATTACTGAAAATTGGAATTTTTATGTTGACTCTTGATGACTGGAAAGCCAATGTTAAGAATCAATATATCCAATATAAAATAGTACATTGAATTATTTAATAATAAACAACATAGTAAGAGCTTGTATATGCTGACTGGGAACCAGTGGTGGTTTTTTAAATTCTCAGAAAGACTAAACATCTTATGGTTAGAAGAACCACAGGTGATGATGAAGGTGCTCCGCTTCTCTGTAGCAGCCATTACAATAAAAATCTTTATAAAACATTATTTCACGATCAGCAAGAGAATTTTACTGTTATTAGCGGTAAAGGTGAGAAGAGAAGAATGAAGAGAGAAGTGTGTATTAGTTTTAAAAGTGTGGCAAGGTAATAAAAAGACATGGAGAGGTGATAAATTTCTTCTATATGTGCCCTGCTGCAAACAAACTCAAAAAAGTGAGCAAGATGGGTATTTTTAAAAGCCAACATCAGGAAACATCCACTGATAATGCCCATTGTTTTACTTTATACTTAAATTACACAAGCAGAAAAGTTATGCTTATTAATAGTTTAATGTATGAAGGAAACATCCAGATTTCTGAATATGAAGGTACATATCTCACATTAATTTAAGTCTACATAAAGTAGAGCCTCTATACTGACATATTGAAATTTACTTTCTGCTTAGCCTTTTCTGTTATGTAAACAATTGTACATTTATTTGCCATTCTAAAACTTCAGGATCAAGTTTACATAATTTTGCTAAATTTCCGTGTTTGCTCAGAAGCAGTTTACAGTACTAAAACCAACCAGCCAAAGAACAGCTTCAACAGAAAGTTATGTCCAAAGGGGAAGAGGGAAAGAAAAAAAGAAAAACGATAAGAAAAATGCTAACTAAGGTAAAACGGATGTTGGTGGGGAATGGGCAGTCACAAATGTTCACAGAAAATAGGTCAGTTAGTAACTTCTTCTGCAAAAAGCCTACACACTTCAGTCAAGCACATCAGTAGAATGATTTGGGAGCATAAATTTTTTTCGGCCACTTGTGATTTCCTCTGAATGAAAAGGAATCTGCAGGCTAACAAGCTGATCCTCATCAGCCAAGCTGGTTCATATGCACACTGTTCATGTGAGGTGCCCAGGGTCCAGTCCACACCTATGAATGTAGAGCATGCATTTTATTATTACATATTTAACACATATTTGATTAAAACAAAACTCTTAAAAACTAAGGAAATGCTTTTAATTATCTATGAGCTAAAATAGCTAAATCTCATTCAATTTGCAACATACTTGGAAACAATGAAGAAAAACAATGATAAGCCACTTTTATTTGTTGCTTTCCTGCCTCTCCTCTTACTTCTCAAACAGGATCTGATTTGTCATTTTTTAAAAACTATTACCTGAATGCCTACAGACTGATGATTAAAGAAAGAAAATGAGTCAAAGATATTCAGCATACACCAACATAAGCTAAAATATACTAATCACTAATCATTTCTGTGAATTTTTGGAGTTTTAATTATACACTGTTCTGACATTTATAATACGTATAATAATAAATAACCTCTCGATGGTCCTTTTCATACCACTAGTAAATTCTGATGTATAAAGTTACAACACTTTGTAATTTAAAATCTTTTACTTACTATCTGCTACCCAATGAAATATATTACGCCTTTTATAATTTTTGTTCCAATGACTACCTTTGGTACCATTTTCCATATCCTCCTGCTGTATTAAATTTCCTTCAACTTTCTCAATTACCCATATTCACCATACTCCCTCACTACCATGATTTACCTGTATCCTATTTGTCTTGGCATCTCATAAACACTAAAGAAATGTTCCCTGAATGATCAGCCTTACCGTTTGAGGGCCATTATTTTCTGTGGAGCTTGAAACCATCTTTATCAGGGAGTTCCAAGAGGGGTCTGCAGCATGAGGGCCATTAAATATGGGTCCTCCAGCACCATCAGGAATAGGTGCTACTGGAGGAATCATTGCATTCCCATACACAGAGAAAGGCATACCCTTAAAAAAGGAGAAAACAAAAATTATGCACACAGTCACATCTTCAAGTCACTGCTTACTTTTCCCAATATAATCCATAGCCTTAAAGATGAAACTTCATCTTATTTTGAAAAAGTACGTTATCTAGATAATCTAAAACTTATTTTCCATTATATGATTTCTTCTAGCATTAGACTACACGTAAGCCTACTATAGCCAAAATATTTGGTCAAAAAACATTTCTCTAGTCAGATTTTCACCTATAATTACAGGCTAAAGCCTGTGCATTATTTCACAAATACTTATCCACTTGAAAGTAAAATGAAGTTAATAATAAGAAAAACATTTAGAAATATGAAAGTGCTTATTTAAGTCACCATTACCCCAACTTTAGGAAAGTCCATGTATCCTGCAGGAACATGCTGATGGAATGTACCAGAAGGAGTTACAATTCCTGTATTCTCTCGCTCCATTGCTTGATGCTGTGAAAACACTCCTGGATCGGACATTGGCCTATGAATCATAGGATTTCCCATACCAGGGTTACACCAGTCTACTTTGTCTGAGGGAAAACAAAACGGTAGAAAAAGATAGCTGGTGATCTTTAAAACCAGAAGACAGTAAAATAAAATATTTAATATATTTCTATCTAGAATTTTCCACAATGAATTGTGCATTCCTTCCGAATAATGACCTACTTTTATATATTTACTGCAGTATTTCCATGTGTGTAGGTAGTAGATATAATAGCCTAATAAAATAACCTAAACACTTTGTGTTACAAAAGAAAAAAAGCCAAGGTAAGATAAAACTGATTAGTGAAAAACAAGAGATATGAATATAGATCTTTTAAGAATGACTATTAAATATTACTTACAATATTTTAAATGCATAAATTTAAAACTTAATTTCTGGTAGGTAGAATAGCATGTCTTACCTTGATTGCCACCAATCCCTTCAAAGGACCAGATGCCACTATGCCCTACTGATGTGGATAAATTACTCCCAATAACAGATGGAGCTGAAGTTCCAGTTTGCCTGATACGTGCGGAACGTTCAGTCCCAATAGGGACTGGAACTTTTCTGTCCTGAGAGACATTGCTGGGCTTTTCTGACCCTAAAGGTACTGATGATGGGGCAGGCGAAGGTGCACGAACTCCAGAGGATACTGATGGTGCAGGAGAATCTAGAGAAAAAATATTTTGAAATGGTATACATGTCATCTACAGAGGGTATAATTTTGTAAAACCAAATCTTACATTCTGAAGATACCTTATATATGTGTTCTCTGAGGAAAAATGAAAGATGAGAATAATGCTTAAAAATTATGCATATTAAATAATTTGGTTAAGTTCTATGACTTTGCAGTCATTTTTTAATTTGATTCACAATTTTTCCATTTAGTTATGTGATAGCAAACTGAAGATGTCCAACTACACAGGTAATATAACCCATTAAGCTAATTAATATTTAAATAAATGCTTGACACTGAGTAAAATAAACACCACAGCAATGAGAAGACAATGTTTAAATTAAAAAGGCTAAACAACAACAAAATAGAGGTGGGGAAAATCATGCCTGTATTGGCAATTTCCAAACAATTGGTGTGTTTCCTTGAGAACACAAGTCCCTTGGTATGCTATGACGAAAACAAAGGGACTCAGGTAGCCAACAAATTTGGAAAATCTAACTTGAGAAAAAAAGTAAGTTTCTTTAAGTCAGAACTTCACAGAAACTTAGTATGCTGATAAAATACCAACAGAGGGCTATGCCTCACTGCCCAACTTGTTTTATTGTATCATGTATCACATGGGTATTCCACAGAACAAGCTTTTCAAAATGACAATTTAAGCTTTATGTATCAAAACAAGGCGGGTTCTTAATATTTGGGAGTATACTTTAGTGATTCAATTTCTTCATGCACTAGAGAGGAAAAAACAAGAACAACCCAAATTGTATTTCTCATTTGAAGTTTAAATATCAAGCACATTTAAATTTAAATAGGGTGTAAATGGTGGAGCCTGAAGCTTAAAAGTCAAAAGAGTTACCTGCTTATCTACAATTACTCATAACTGCCTGACTGTATGCCCTAGAAGCCCTAGGGATAGTCACTTAATAATACTTTTCCATTTAACCATCTTTTCTCATGTAAGCTGTGTGTGTGTGTGTGTGTGTGTGTGTCTATTCCTCCAAAAGGATTCAGGTAGCTAATAAATTTGCAAAATCAATCAACCTATCTACACACACATACACATACACAAAAGCATAGTGCCTCTACTTCCCAAGGTACTTTTCAAGGAATCTGAAAGACAAAGAAAAATTCAGTAATAGTATTAGTCTGAATATGCTTAAAAAAAGATTTGCCATGTATATTTTAGAATTGTATAGATTTGGAAAGTACTGTGGAGATAAATTTCATCTTACTAGTGCCTGCAGAAGTCCATTTTGGCTAAATTGATAGTACCACCTCTCAATGAATCATAGTAATATTATTAACTAAAAAAAAAGAATATGAAAGTACTTTATAATTTATTATAAGGATATAAATATTATTGGGGAACAAAAACATGAAACTTACGAGCTTATCTGCACAAGTAAACCAAGAGAACTGTTAGTCTCTAATGAAAAATTAAAATATACCTTCTGTGGTCATGGATCCATTAGCATTTCTTGACAGTATTACTTTTAATAAATCATAAGAAAACAGAAAAGCTGTATGTGTGTCTTTGAAGTAATGATACATATTTCTAAATTCACCTTAAAACTGCACTGGTGTAAGAAGGAATTCTAAGATGGAGGTGTAGCAGCACAAGTTTTGATTCTTCCCAAACCTTTCCATAAAAACAAGCTACCAAGTTAGCAAAGCCAAACACCCCTGGATAATATCTATAACAAAACTAACAAAATATCCAAATGAATCGAAAGATACAAGTGAATGAGGACAAATCACCAAAAGCTATAAGACCTCTGTGGTATCAGCATCTGTGTGGAAAGAAGCAATTCTCCAGACCTAAGAACAGAATAGGAGAACAAAACAGTCAAAAAGGTACTCAAAGGAAAGCAGAGAGAAGGCCAATCTGAGAAGAGCGGGTGAAACTGGGAGAGTTCTGCCTATGCATGGGTAATTGCAAGGGATTTACAAAAAGGTCTGAAGAAGGGGGAGCAATAGTAACCCTATGAACTCTCAAAAATACTGCTGAAGCCTCAATCCCCAATAAAGCCTCACACTGCTAAGACACTTCTGGGAACGGATTCCAAGTTGAGCAGGAAAGGGACAACAGAAGCAAAGCAAACACAAGATCCAGTCAAGAGTGGGGCAGAGGTGGGAGTGGTGGGAGAGTAAAGATAACAAAGCCAGATTTAATAAAGTATTAAGGCCATATTTTTGCATACTTGCCTAAAAGACGAAGAGCCTTTAAGCTAGAGAAGATAACTGATCCACTTATCCTTTCTAAAAGTTCAGGAAAACTCATTTAATTTAAAAATGTAAAACAGAATAGAAATGCAGTCAAATTCCATACAAAGCTATTATATGAACTAAGAGATATGGACCCAGAACATCTTACAGATGATAAAAGCATGCCAAAAAGAAAGCTGTATTCTAATATTCCAAAGGTGTATCAGAAAGAAAGCTATACTCTAAAATTCCAATGTGAGCTAAAAGAAATGAAAGAAAAACATAGGAAAAAACAGCATAATTCAGAACTAGTAAAACTGGAAACAATGACAAAACTCAGGATAGTAGTAGAAATGAAAGAATACTCCAGAAGGTTTAAACACAAGGGATAAAGAAAGTTGTGGGTTCTGTTTTTTAAACTATGTATTGAAAGGACACAATTACATACCTGAGAAGGATCAACCCAGAATTAGTAATGCCAAGACAGAGTCGAAGGTGACAAGCGGGCAAGAAGGACGGATGGATAGAAGGTCAGACAAATGAATTCTACCTCTCCCACACTCATCCCTGGAAACCTGACCTATTGTCAGTGTTAGATCTAGTTTCTCTCTCCTTCCCAAATCCTTCCAAAAACAAACGCAAAGCAAAGCAAAATACCCTCCATATTCTGTTTAAATGAATGGAGTAATTAGGCCTGTTGGCTGACCAGCCCCACTTATGAGATTTGCCCTCTTCACAGATTCTGCCATCTCACTGGCCATATTTTTATCAGATGACTGTTTTCTGCTTCCTCCCTGCAAGCTTACTGGACTAATGACAGGTGTCTGACTGAAGAATGATCTATTTCAGGCTAGCAGCAATCTATGACTGACATGGCCCGACTTGAATGTAGGAGGTAAGCAAATCATATTCCTCATTCAGAAAGGTACAACTGATAAACAAAGAAAAACTGGTTTAACTAATTATGAATTGAATCTTTGAGGACCATATACAAGATGAGATTATGAAGAAGGCTAAGTGTAGAGGAGACTCACAAGACACAGACCACGAGTCTGTCATAAATCCTCTAAAGAGAGAGATGGAGGGAATAGCTGGATGGCTCTGAAGACGGCCCTGGATCAAATCCTGCATGGTTCTGCAGACGGTCCTGTATAGCTTTAAAAGTCAATACCATTTTTCTTGAGATTCCTTTGGTGGGTCTATGTTCCTTGTCATGAAAAGTGCCAAATTATTATAATTTCTTTTCTCATCTCTAATTATATAATTAGAAAAAAAAGCAAACAGATTACCTAAAAAAAGCTGAAAGTCTGACAAAGCAAACTAAATGGTCATTAAAAAGTAACAGTATTAAGATTTATATTAAGTGGGGAAAATGCAGACTAGTTAAAAATTCAGTATTAGAAGTAAAAGTGAGATGGTGATTAACATAATAAAATAATTTGTAAAACAAAAACAAAAATAGAAGTAAAAGTGAGAGTCTTGCCTAAATCAATCCTTTGATTACAAAACAATGACTCTAATTACAATTCCTTCTACATGTATGAGTTGTCCCTGTACTGTAAGGAAGAGAGTACCCTTCCCTTCGAAAATTTTAAATTCTTAAAAAAAATAAAAAAAATTTTAAAATCTTGATCATTATGGACTTATGGATTCTTAGATTTTATCCAGTGTGCTGCCATTATTCACTTTGGTGGTCAAATTTTCCTGAATTTGGCCAGTGGGAGTCTCTTTAAAGCTGCTTTGTGTTTCCTGACATGTCCCCATCATCTTGAGCACTTAATTACTTTCTGACACCGTAAGACTTTGCAGGCTCCCGATACGCCCCAGCTCTCGAATCAGCTATTTCCTCAAGAAAGCCTGTTTCTTTCAGTGGACAGAAATATTTAACAGATGGATCTGGACACTGGATATACTCACTCCTGATGAAAATTAATTGCTCCTAGGCCCTTTCAGTAGATAGAGCTGGTGGGAAAAGAGCAATTTCATATGATTTACTCCAAAATACAGGTAATGAAAAATCCTGAGTTCACACTAATCCTCTAATTCTAATCCAATTCCATAGGGTTCTTCTTTGCCTTACTCCATTTCACATCTCCTCACATTGAGGACCATGGATTACATCATTAAAATAGACTTACTTGCCCAATCCTACAATAAACCCCATAATTTCAGAATTGCTTATCCATAACATTAAAAATCCAATGTCCTCAGTAGAACTGAAGATTTGTTTGAAATCTATTTTTCTTTAGACTAAGAGTATATAAAGTACTAAGGTTTAAGAGTTTTATTGGATTTCTTTTAGTAGGTTTATGTTGATAACTTAAAACACAGATAAGTTTATTTCCATTTATGCTCAATTTTAGTGTTTTTCCCTTCATCAAAGCTGATTTTTTTTTTTTTTGGAATTTATAAACATTAACCTGGTTACAAAAGCAAAACTATTATTTTTACTCAGACCAGTGCTACTTCTTCCCCCATTCCCTTACACTCTGTCTCAAAGTCTGATAAGGAATAAGAACACAGTGTCAGAGAAACGCTCCACAGATTACTTATTAATTACAAAGGGAAAAAATGATAATTTGAAGTAAAGAAACCTGGCATACATGATCATAAGCAAATGATCAAAGTTAACAGCACCAGTAATGGTACCAACTATTATGCAATATCATGTACTGAAAAAAACGATAGAACACTGACTATATAGTAATATTCCTGTCAAAAACACATAACCTAAATTTAATCATGAAGAAACATGAGAAAAACAAAATTAGGGGGAATTTTACCAAACCATTGACCTGTAATCTTCCAAAGACTTTCTTTGAAAGACAAAGAAGGTTGAAGGAACAGTTCCAGACTGTTTGACACTAAAAAGACATGGAACTGAACTGAATGCAATTTGTGATCTTGATTTGAATCTTGGATGAGAGGAAATAATAAATGTGTTACTGGGACACTTGGTGAAATGCGAACATGGACTATTAGATAATATTGTCCAATGTAAAATTTGCTGAATTTGCTAACTGTAACATAGCTGTGGAAGAGAATGTTCTTGTTTTTAAGAAATATTATCATTTAGAGTATTCAGGGGAAAATAGCTTGATATCCACAACTAACTCTAAAATGGTACCAGAAAAAAAATCTATACATCCACACACCCAGAAATACACTGTGGGGGAGAGAGGAATGAATCTGATAAAAATATACAAGGGTTCTTTGTACTATTGTGTTTAAAATTATTATTTTTTAAGTTAGACTTGAGAGACATAATCTAATGTAATACTTTTACCTTGAGTGATTCATGGTTCAAAGGGGAAAAACATCTACAAAAAATGTTTTAGGACAACTGGGGATATCTGAATAGAGACTGCATATCACATGATATTACTAAATTAATATTAGTACATTAGCTATTTGATAATGGTATTGTGGCTGTGTAAGAAAATGTCCTTATTTTTAATATGCACACTGAAGTTTTTAGGTCTTAAGTGTTATATCTGAATCTTACTTTCAAATGGTTCAACAATAAAAAAAGCAAAGAGATAAAATAGAGCAAAATGTTTAAAAAACTGGTAATTTTAAGGAATTACCAATTCAAAGGAATATGGATGCTTCTTATTCTTTCAACTTCTCTGTAACTCTGAAAATTTCTGAAACTTTTGAAACAAAAAGCTGTTGGAATGAATCAACGGAAATTTTAATGACTTCAATGACATTCTGTATCAGTTAGCAAACATAGTAGAAAACCTAACCTACATTGGTTGCATTGTTACAAAAAGCACAATGTTTTTCAACAAAAACAAAAATCAAGTGAACATAAAACCAAACCACAAAAAAAAAAAAACAATGAAAAGCCCACACCCTGAACTTATAGGGCCAAACAACCTATAATACTTTGTGAATTTCATCCAAAACTTTGAGTTTATTTCCTAAATATTAATATCTAAAGTAATAAACATTAATATCAACAAGTATGTTTTTATTGTGCTTAAAAACATTCTCTGCTTCTGAGAGTCCATTCTATTTTAAAGATTAACTACCAAAAAATTTCAGGTTAACATTTTACAATGAGCAGTCATGTTGCAATTTTAACTCCTCTTCTCCCGATTCCTATTTTTTCATGAACATGAAAATAAAAAACTATCCTTATTTTTATATATAAATAGGTGAATATGAATCACCTATATGTAGTTTCTTAAGGAATCTGTTTATTCCTATGATGGTTTAATTTCAGCTCAACATACACAGAAGACACTAACCCAGATCTGTTATATATTTAGGGATAAAAATTAATTTTAAGAGGAGTAAGAAAAAACTAAGCAGGTAAAATCACTCAAAAATTATGATGTATTTCAGACTTTTTTTAAATTTTTATTTCAGACTTTTTAATCATTTGCTATTTACAAAAATGTTTGCTCCTCTGTTCCCATTTTGTTAGTCTTGATATATTCAAGACTTGCTCATAGCTCTTAAATCATCTTTTACTTTGTCTTTTCCCACTTAAAAACCTTTTGCTTTTAAGAAAACATATATACAAACTCTTCTTATGGAATTACAATGTATAATACTCACCATTCGATGCTGATGAACATGGAGTCAACAAACTAAGTGGGGAAAAATGTTGTCTGTTAAAGTTAGCAGCTGTGGGTGCTCCTCCAAGGGGTGCCCCAGGTCCATACATTTGACCTCCTGAAAGGTTTGAGGCAAAGTTTCCCAAATGTGTAGAAGAAGGTGTTACAGAACCATATGGCGAGTCCATATTGACAATACCTATAATTAGAAGATAATTTATAATTGTTACCTGTAGGAGAAAAAATTTTTTAAAAAACCTAAAATTCCAAGAAGTCCCTAATACCCTCAAATATTTTAGATGGCTAAAAAATTTCTCCTTGCTTATTCTTCCAGTCTATTGACAAGTCATTTCCCCCTCTATAAAGATAACTATAAAAAAAGAATTATCAAGGAAAATTATTTTTATATTTAATTTTAATCTGATACCTTAATTAATTATAGAATACATGTAGATTTCATATCAACACTGGAATTTCAATAGGCTTAATGGCCAAAGAATTACATAAAAAATTTACCTTTAAAAAAACTCAGGGGGAGGGAAGGAATGATTAGGCAAAGCACAGACACTGAAAATACTCTGTATGATACTATACTGGTAGATGAATGTCATTGGACATTTGTTCAAACCCACAGAATGTACAACACCAAAAGTAAACACTAATGTAAACTATAGACTCTGGATGATAATGATACATTAACGTAGGTTCATCAATTCTAACAAATGTACCACTCTTCGTGGGGAATGTTGATAATGGGAGAGGCTATGCCTGTTAGGGGCAGGAGGTATTTGGGAAATCTCTGTACTTTTCTCTCAATCTCCTCTGTACTTTTCTGTGAACCTAAATGTGCTATTAAAAAAATAAAGTCTTAAAAAAAACTAGAGGGGAAAAAAACATGGCTATACTTCTATGATGGACATATCTGATGATCAGCATTTTAAGTGGCCATTCTTTGCAATAGCTAATAGTGAAACAATCTTCATTGAATGCTTCCTGATGTAATGCAGTGTGAGGTTCAAAACATCACCCATCTGATGTTTCTGCCAAAAATGTGTGACCTGAATATAATCACAGACTTAGGAAACAGATGAATCTAATCTAAAATGTGGGACATTCTTCAGAACAACTGGACTCTTCAAAGGATTCAATGTCAAGAAAAACGAAGGTAGTGAGATATTTTAGACTGGGGGAGACCTCAGAGACATAACAGCCAAAGCAATGTGTAAAACCTGATTGAATCTTGAATCAGAAAAAAAAGGAACATACAGACATAATGGATGTATCTGGGATGATGGTACTGAATATTGGGTGGTATTGCTGAATTAGTGTTAATTTTCTTGAGTGTAGTAATAGTGATGGAGTTGTAAAGGCAAACATGCCTGTTCTGTTGACCTTAATCAAGTAGCATTCCCCTCCAATGGACTCTACAATTAAACTTCAATGCTAATTTTGGCTCTAATCAACTGTATACCTCCCTTATAGAGCTGGCCTTTTATCTATACCTTTCCACAAAATAAGAATTTTCAACTACCATAAAAATGAAATATAAAAACATTTCCAGTGCATTAGCACATAATGTTCTTTTAAAAGTATATTTATTCTAACAAGAAAAATTATGTTATTTTGAAAGTACACATAAATATTTCAATCAGCCCCCAGCAAAGAAATATTTCCTGACCATGTTCATTACATTGTATTCACATGTCATAGAAATAGGCAAAAATAATACCCAGGCTGCATTAAATTTAGAAATTTTTAGTCCCAGAATGTCATCTCTTCAGTAACACAGGTTGGCAACCTTTCTGCAAAAGGCTGAATAGCAGTATTTTCAGGCTATCATTACAGCATGAAAGCAGCTATAACACAATATGTAAATGACTGGGCATGGCTGTGTCCCAATAAAACTTTATTTATGAACACTGAAGTTTTAATTTCCTATTTTTTTGTGTCACGTATTATTATTTAAAAAAATTTTTTAAGTCATTAAAAAAATCTTACACTATTATTGAATCTCAATTTTAAAAAGCTACAAATGTAAAAACAGGCAGCAGGCCATATTTGGCCCATGGGTGATAGTTTGTCTATCTCTGGCATGGCTTATCTTTAATTACTTGAAATGTTCATATTAAAACACATATCTCTAGATGGAACTTGGTATCCTGGATTGGACGCTGCAACAGAAAAAGAACATCACTGGAAAAACTGGTGAAATCTGAATAAAGTCTGTAGTCTAGTTAATTATACTATACCAATATTAATTTCCTAGTTTTAATAAATAAAGGATTATATAAAATATTTACATTAGGGGAAGTTGGGGTAATTATAGAAGAACTCTTCCATAAATCTAAAAACATTTCAAAGTAGAAAATTAAAAAAAAAAAGCAATCACTCAAAACCAGGAGATCTTTAAATCCTCTATAAATATCAGCATTGTCCAATAGAACTTTTTAAGATAATGGATATATTTGGTATCTGTACTGTCCATTATGGTAGCTACTAGCCATATGTGCTTATTAAGAGCTTGAAATATGGCCAGCTTAGAGCCACTACAGAAAACAGTATGGAGACTCCTCAAAAAATTAAAAATAGAACTGGTATATATGATCCAGCAATTCCACTTCTGGAAATATATCCGAAGGAAACAAAAGCACTAACTCAAAAAGATATCTGCATTCCCATGTTCATAGCAGCCTTATTACAATAGCTGAGACATGGAAACAACTGAAGTGTCCATCAACAGATGAATGAATATCCATCAACAGATGCACATGCACACATGTGTGCACACCCGCACACAAAGGAGTATTACTCAGCCATAAAAAGGAACGAAATCCTGCCATTTGAAACAACATAGATGGACCTTGAGGGCATTATGGGAAGTGAAATAAGTCAGACAGAGAAAGACAAATACTGTATAATCTCACGTATGTGTAATCTAAAAACAAAGAAACCAATTCATAGAAAAAGAGATCAGATTTGTGGTTATCAGAGGTGCGGAGTAGGAAGAAGGGCAACTGGAGGAAGGTGATCAAAAGATATAAACTTCCAGTAACAGGATAAAGAAGTACTAAGGATGTAATATACAGCATGATATCTATAGTTAACATTGCTGCATGATATGTATGAAAGTTGTTAAAGGAGAGTAAAATCCTAAGAGTTCTCATCACAAGGAAAAACGGCATTTTCCTTTTTTCTTATTGTATCTATATGGTGATGGACGGTAATTAAACTTATGGTAATCATTTCACAAAATATGTAAGTTGAATTATGCTGTATACCTTAAACCTGTAGTGATGTCAGTTTTATTGCAATAAAACTGGAAAACAAATTTCAAAAAATATGGCCAGCTTGACTGAGAGGAAATTTCTAATTTTATTTAATTTTAATTTAAATAGTGCATATGATTAGTAGCTACCTTACTAAAACTATGTGGCTCTATATTTTTCTCATTATTTTAAAAAAAGAAATGAAATCAAATTTTTAAAAGCTTTATTTTTTAAATAAACTTTTCATAGCATTGTCTTATTAAATTTAAACATAAGAGACAGTTTTGAGAGAGAAAAATATACCTGATAATGATATTTATTTATGGTAAATTCAAGATAAAATCCACTGTGGCTTCTAAAAAGATTTTTTTTTTCTAATGCCATACTCAACACATCTAATACTCAAACAGCATTTCAGGTAAATGAATTCAACAGTCTCTGTCTATCTGGCCCGGTCATCGAGTAAAAATATTAGAGGGGCGCTTGGGTGGCTCAGTCGTTAATTGTCTGCCTTCGGCTCAGGTCATGATCCCAGGGTCTCGGATCGAGCCCCGCATCGGCCTTCCTGCTCTACCGGAAGCCTGCTTCTCCCTCTCCCACTCCTGCTTGTGTTCCCTCTCTCGCTGTGTCTCTGTCAAATAAATAAAATCTTAAAAAAAAAAAAAATTTAGAAAATGACCAAGAGTTTTCCTATCACTTGTATAAATCACAAGCTACAGAATGTGAGAAAATACCAACTCACCTGAGGGACTTGGAGCGGGTCTCTGTAATGGTGGTCTAAAACCTGGAGCTTTGGAAGTATCAGACTGATGTAAAGGATCTGAATTTGGCAAATATGAGGATTTTCCTGATAGCATAGATTCTGGTGTTGACTGAGATGAAACAACAGATCCTCCCCAGAAGGCATGAGCAGAAGTAGGGCTGTTTTCAAACAATGTGCTAAAGGGCCCAAATGGTAAGGGGGCACTGAAATTGGGAGCAATAGGCTTATTTGCTGGATGTACTGAATTTTGACAAGCACTTTGTGTACTTAAGGTTGAAGGTAGCTGGACAGAGGAGGGAACACTGTGAGGTCTTTTAATGTGATTGACACTGAGGACTGCAACAGATGAATTTTGCACTGGAGCTGGATTCTTGTGAGGGGCAGTTGTGCCATGAGAGGGTGGTCTAATAGCAGGGGTTTCCATTTTAGGAGCAGGCTGGGAGCATCCCATTTGTGTCTGAGGCATAGGGTAAGTCCCTGGGGCAGTAGAAGGCACCGCCACCGGAGCAGAACTTGTTGTTGCTAAAGGAGGAACAGTCATTCTAACTTCCGGGGGAGGAACCTGAGACTGCTGAAGAGGTGGTCTTGGTTCCTGAGAAACAGATCCCGGAGGTTGTTGCTGAGTAGAATGAACTGATGAACTCCCAGAAGAACTGCTGCTGTTTGAAAGTCTACTGTTTGTTGTTTCTACTACTGGTGGACTACCTGCTTCCTGTTCGGAGGAAGATGCCCCTTTATTTGGAGATGCTGTTCCACAATCCAAAGGGCTGTTTCTAGAAACCCCTCCTGACTGGGCTGGTGGTGATGGGGAAGATGGGGATGATACTGGGTAGTGTTCTTTGGCAGTAGGCATAGGATATGTGGCATTTGTGGGTGCAGTGCTGTTGTTGCTTGCTGTGGTTGTGACTGTTGTGGTGGTGGCGTTGGATGTCTTCACAACTGTGACAAAAAGCTGCCTTCTGACAGAAGGTGAACTTGGACTGCCATTTGTAGATGTACCAGGCACCGTTGAAGCTGATGAACTGGTTGTAGCTGTTGGACTTGAAGTTAAAGAACCTGCTGAATTCACCTGAGAACCACTGCTATTCTGATTGCTATGGCGAGGCACCATGTGAGGCTTAGGCGAGTTAGTAGCTCTGGCAGGGCTCAAAGGCCTGACAGGAAAAGGACCCCACGTAGATTGAGCTGGTGGAAAAGTACCTCCAAAGTGGGTCATGGGCAACCTTGGTGGACGGATCTGCTGGAAAGTCTGAGCAGCAAGCAAAGCATGTGCAAACTGTGGAGGAGGATATGCTAATGGAAGAGAAACTGGAAAACCAGGCCTCACATTATTCACTGGGTTTTTAATGGTTTTATGAGTAGATGCAGAAGAAATTGCAGGCACAGTGAGTGCTGTGGCAGTTTGAGATGTTGATGACAGAGCTACAGTCGTCATTTTAATTCCCATTAAGGAACTGTTAGCAGCAGTGGTGGTAGGTGCTGATGACCCTATTTTGGAATTTGCTGAGGAGCTTTTCAAACGATTCTTTGGAATAAGTTCATCAATTTCTTTGTCTGGATCCTTGATCAGAGCATTGATCAACTGAGTTGCCTGTCTTGTTGATTCAGTGCCACCCCTATAAATTGACCAAAAAAAGGAATTAGGCCCAATTTCCCCTACTTTTTAATAGGTGAAGCCTAAATTCATTTGTGAATGTGTACACATACATACAGAGAATAACAAAAGTTAAGCACCAATTTTCTGACTACTCTTGAGATATTCTGCAAAGCAATAAACTGTCTTGACGTGCCACTTTTCAAAAATGCATTTTACTACTGTTTCCTTACACTTAAGAAGTCCTCTTCCTAACTATAAAGTACATTAGTTAGAAAAACCACTGTATTTTTAATCCATAATGATACTGTAAAGTCAAACAGTTGATCAATGTTAAAAGCAATATAAGTAAACAAAGGAAAAAAAAAAACTGAGTAAGAAAACAGTATTTTATTTTAAATCCTGGTA
This sequence comes from Zalophus californianus, assembly GCF_009762305.2. Taxonomy (NCBI): domain Eukaryota; kingdom Metazoa; phylum Chordata; class Mammalia; order Carnivora; family Otariidae; genus Zalophus; species Zalophus californianus. Next base: position 58,209,752 of record NC_045596.1, read on the forward strand.
CCTACGATGACCCCATCTATGACTAATCTCTATTAGTAGAATGATTCTTGTAATTCCTCTGGAAAGATGTCTCAAAATGAGAGTGGAATCTTGATAATGCTAACAATGGCCAAAAGGTCAAAGCCTAATGTTAGATCTTCAGGAAAATATTTGATTGCAAGGAAAGCCTTATGGAAACGCTAAGGGGGAAATTACTCGTAAAGGATATCTGCTTCCCTCTTCTCTAGATAAGGCAGGTTTTGACTACCCACCTATCCCAGGAGAGGGAAAAAGAAGATAGGAAAGGAGGATAAATGCAAAATAGAAATGGCTAACTGCTTCCTTCGAAGTAGGCTATATAAATATGGGACTCTGCAATGGGGTACCTGCCCCTCCCAACCAAACTTAAGATTTCTTAGAATATCATATCTTTAAGAGTATTCAGGTATAGACATAGTCAATACAAGACAAATATCCACTTCAGATTTATATCTATGACTGAGCTTATAGTCTAAGGATACAATCACAGAATAATAAATCTCAAAAGCCAATAAGGGGAAAAAGGGAAGCCTACTGCTTAAAATGGGTGAGAAACCTCTATTCCCTCTTAAAAAGTCTCAATAAAATTTTAAGAATGTCATATGAACAGTTTATGTAAGGAAAAGATTATCTAAACCTTTGACACACACACACACACACACACACACACACACACACAAAATTCCTTTAAAAGCCCTTTGAAATATTTCATAAGAGCACATGAATTAGAGAAAAAAATTATAAAGGTTATCTTCTCTCATACTAATCAAATTCTCATTTTAAAAAGTACGCTATTAAACATAAAGATTCACTGAAAACTCAAAATACTTGTATTTCATTAAGATACAGTGCAATAAAACACAAAGGGAGAAAACATAAGAGATAAAGTTTTGCCTTATAGTTATTATCCGGTCTCCTGTCTTGTCTTTCTGCTTATCAATATCTATGTGTGCACCAGTGAACTCCCGAATAGCATTAATATTACAGCCTCCTCTTCCAATCACTCTGGATATCACAGTTGACGGAACAGATACTTTCTTTGACCTGTTTAAAAGTTGCAAAGATAAATTAAGATTTATCATTAGTATCAGTGGTTATGATTAAAATGAGGAAAGAGGCTAAAATACATTTCTGTAAATACAGAATAGATTATTGTTGAGTCAGCCTCTTCTATCTATTCTTACTCTAGGTGATAAAAGGCAACTAAGAGCAACAGAAGAGAGAGACAGAGTGAGAGAGAGCGCGCCAGCATGTTACCACAGCCTCTCATCTCATTACCAAAGATGGTTTGTTTTTTTTTGACTTTCATCTTTCATTAATATCTATAAAGCACATATTATATGGACATACACTGTGTTAATGCAAGTATTAATGGCAAATAAGATAAACATAGGTTCCTGCCCACATACATTGACTATGTAGACAGCAAGTAGGAAAGCCACAACACCATGCCACGAGTGCTCTAATAGGGTATCATAAAGACACACTGGTTGGGGCACCTAATCCAGACTCAGGAAACAAGAAAGGCTTCTTGTGGGCACTTCCTGGATGTTTGACTCACATTCTTTTTATTCTCTTAAAATTGAAAGGATGATATTAAAAATGCATTGTTTCCTTTCATTCTTTTAGAGGCATTAAGATGATTATCCACCAACATGGAAACTCACTAAAGGATATTTCATCATGTGAGGAAAGAGAAGAGCCTGCTGGAATTTTAAAAAAGCAAAACCCATCTAACATTTGCAAAATTGCTTTACAATTCTAAACATTCACATTTCAGAAAAGGTACATATACATTTCTGACCAGCCTAAATTAAAGGATGCTTCTAAAAGAAATACAGTATAATTCTCAATAAAGAGAATGAGCCAACTACGCTTTACTGAACAAGTAAATCATTTATTTAGAATGTAGATTATTTTTTTTTAAGATTTTATTTATTTATTTGACAGAGAGAGAGCACAAGCAGGGGAAGCTGCAGAGAGAGGGAGAAGCAGGCTCCCCTCTGACCAGGGAGTCCAATGTGGGGCTCGATCCCAGGACCCTGGGATCCTGACCTGAGCTGAAGACAGACGCTTAACTTACTGAGCCACCAGGCGCCCCTAGAATGGTAGATTAAATAGTAAATTAAAATATTATATTTTTTAAACGGTTAGCTATGACCCCTGCCCTTTAGTATACATAACTAAGTTACTTGATAATTCCTTTTTCTCTGAAGGGCAAAATAGCGATCATTATTTTCAAATTAGTTAAGAATTTCTTAGTATACCACAGTATAAAATATGTGGAGAAAAACTGAATTACCTTACTTTTGGATAAATAGTAGTCTAATGTTGTGATTGATTTCAGTTAGTTTAACAGTGTGTGTATATACGTGAGTGAGTGTGTGTGTATATGTGAATGAGAGACAGAGACAGATGAAGATAGAAATGGTGGTAGGGGGAGGCTTTGGTCAAAAATATGAAAAAATTGGGATTAACAGAAATAAGTTTGGTTCCTTATAGCTCTTATTTCAAATAATCAAAAGCTTAAATTTTTGCTGGAATTTCTGGGAAGTTCTTTAGAATAGGTTATTAGAGATTTACAATAGATCCTATGTGGTATCTTACCACCTTTTAGTTTGAGATACTGTTTTACTTTTTGATACATGTAATTCAAAAAATCCCAAGCAAAATATAACCAAATATTTCAGTCCTAAAATCCTTTAAATAAAGGCATCCTGTGGTTCAAAGACAAGAATAGTTTAAAACCAATACTTATTCATTCTTCAAATATTTACAAGTATGTAAAAGATACCACATACTGGGCTCTCTACAAAGTTGAGTAAGATACAATTTATCACCTTAAAGACTTTAAATTAGTTCTCTACCAAACAGCAATACCTGGGGGTCAAGCAAATACCACAATCATCCATGTAATTTTTTCGTAAAGTCTATGTACTTTTTATGTAAAATCTCCTAATTTTAGAAGTACTAATATCTACTTTTTTTTTTCCCATCTAAAATACGGTGTACTCACACTATCTCTGTTGGCCAGATTCAGCCTTGGGCTACCAGTTCGTTTGCAACCTTTGGGATAGTTGGAGGAATCTAAGGGTAAAGTAAACAATACCTCACATAAAAAGAATGAGAAAAACAATTAAAGAAACAATCACTCACCTTCTTACAACTTCCTTCCATCCTTCTTCCCTCTTTTGTCCACGCTTAGGACTTGCTACTGTTAACTTCCCATTTGGAGAGGAAAGGGGAGATGGACCAGATTTTGTGCAAGTAGACAGAGAATTACTGGTTACTTCATTGATAGTCTCTGACAATCTTTAACAGAGGGAGGAAAATACATTAAATATAGAATAAATGTAGAATTTTAAATGAAAGAGGCAATCTATTACATAATTTTCTTTTATTTATTCTTGGAATAAATATAGTAAACAAATGAGTAACATTTCTCACTTTTAAATATTTAGCATAAAATGAAGAGTCAATTAGAGGTCAAAATTAGCAGAGCTGAATTTTAATAACCCCTGAGAAACCATAATCAATACTTTTCATGGGCTAAAATTTAACAACCAAAATAAAGAAGTTACATAGTAAAAATAATTTTATCTTTCATTTTTAACACAAAACTTCAATAGCCTATTATTCCATTAAAATGAAATTGTGACTTCTTTAGCACAAAGACAAACCCTTGTTTTGCCAGTTGTTAATTTGCCTTTTTTTACTGAAAAATTCAGCAACAAAGAATTTCATGATGATACCATAAATTATGAAAAATGAAGATTGGAACTAACTTTATTGAAGCCTTGCCAGAAACAGATTTTCTCTCTTCCTTTGGAAATGTAACCAGAACTGATGGCTGCTTCTTGCTGGTCATAGTGGTGGTCACCACAGCAGGTGAATGATTGTCACTCTTTCGGCTGCTGTTGCTGTTACTACTTTCATCACTGCAGCTGGAAATCCTCATGTTATCACTGTCCCCACTCTCGCTGGTACTGCTGCTCTTGGACTCTCCGTTTACCTTCTCTGGCTGACTATATGAGATTGGTAGTGGATCATCAAATATAATCTGAACATTTTCTGGAGTAATTTTATTTTTCCTGTTTTTCCTCTTTGAACTGGTTGTAGTTATGGTGTTATTTCTTTTACCATGGGAACCTGCCAAAGTTGTCCAGGTTGCAGATATACCTATGGTAGTAGTGGTTGTGGCACTTGGAGGCTCTGTCAAGACTTCAGGCTCATCTGTAAAAGTAGCAACACCAGCAATACCAAATTAGCAAGTTCTAAGCGTTTTTAGAGTATATTTAGCTTCAAGCACCTGAAGAACAATAAAGTCAGGAGTTACTTTGCAACTATTATCAATCATTCCAGCATTCATTAGTAATGAGACGGATATGACATCTATTCTCCTCTCTGTGCTCAAGTCCTAAACAATGTATAGTAGGCAGTTATAAAAAATATTTTGGGGACGATTTGGGAAATATGAATATGTACTGTATATTACATATATTATTAAATTTTATGGGAGTAATGTTACTGTGGTTACATAAAATAATGTTCTTTTTCTGGGAAATACGTATTTAAGTATTTAGTGGTGATACTGCATGGGGTGTCCAACTTATATGTAATCTGTTCAAAAAGAGAGGAAAAAAGATAAACTAAATTAATGTGCCAAAATGTTATAGGAATCTAGGGGATAGGTGTTCATCATACTATTCCACAAACTTTTCTATAGTTTGGACATTTTCAAAATCACAAGGCTGGAGGAGAGGGAAATTACACAACAGAAACACACACACACACACACACACACACACACATTGCATATATATTTGGTGGTTTAAAAGCAATGGTTTCTCCTCACAATATCTTCACATCAATTGTTTGGTTAGAATCTAGTTAAAATAATTCCCTCATTTTGAGAAAAAATCTAAATATGGTTAGAATAACAAGTGATATTATGGAATTACTCTTAATTTTTTAGGTATTATAAAAGGTATTGTTATTACATAAGCACATGTCATTCCTAGGATACATGTTGAAGTTTTATAGGTGCAATGTCAGAATGTCTGCAACTTACTTTTAGACAGCTTAGAAATAATATACATATATATTTAGAGAGAAAAAGCAAATATGGTAAAATGTTTATTTTAAAAATCTAGGTGGAGGGTATTGAGGTATTCATTTTATCATTCTTTCAGCTTGTCTGTAGCTTTGAAATTCTTCAAAATAGGGGCGCCTGGGTGGCTCAGTCATTAAGTGTCTGCCTTTCGCTCACGTCATGATCCCAGGGTCCTGGGATCGAGCCTCACATCGGGCTCCCTGCTAGGCGGGAAGTGGGCTTCTCCCTCTCCCACTCTCCCTGCTTTTGTTCCTGCTCTCGCTGTGTCTCTCTCTGTCAAATAAATAAATAAAATCTTTAAAAAAAAAAAAAGAAATGCCTCAAAATAAAAAGCTAGGCAGAAGTCAATAAATGAAAATAGTGTCTAAGTACTTCAAGGGCTTAACTTAGAAATCTACATTTACCTTAAGTTATTGATATTTAAGGAAATATAATTTTGAATACAATGTATTACATGAATCAAATTAGATGGTAATTTAGAGAAAATACCTTCAACTTTATGTTTTTCTTTTTCTTGAGCAGCTTGGAGTTCAAAGTTCTCTTTATTTTTGGCTTCAATTTCCTCTAGTTTTCTTCTTTGTTCTTCCTTTTTCTTTCGTCTCTTTTCCTTTCTCTTTTCTCTTTTGGCAGCCAAAGCCAACCTCCGGCTTTCTTCTCTTAACTGTTAAAGGATTGATAAAACAGATTTACCTCGTAAAAAAAGTTTTCACATAATGTCATTTTATCATAAGGGAACTAGGAAACCATAAAATTCGAAGTCATCTAGTTCAATTTACTGTTTGATCAAGATCACAGTCAAATCACTGTAAAGAGTAAATAATGTTTTTAAATGTCAAGATCAAATTAATGATAAAAAACAATCTAATTTTAAAACGGAAGAATGATACATAGCTTCTTAATCATTGAATAAATGTAAATGAAAATAAGTTACTGTGTTTTGTTCATTAATTTTGTAAAATTAACAAAGATATATATCAACAGAAGATCGGGCAAATAAGTTCCTTCCTATACTGCTGTGGATATAAATATTTATATTTTAGGAAAGGTAATTCAAAAGCCTCCTATGAAAATTACAAACTGTTTATCCTTAAGAATTTATTCTATAAAATGACCACAGTGAAAAAATAATTTCCACTGCAAAACTGATTATAATGGCAAGTGGAAACAAGGTAAATCCATCAATGCCAAGGATAGGGGGAGTAAATTAACAACAGTATACATTCATAAAATACGAGGCAGCCATTAAAAGTGTTATATACTTGGTAATATACTCCCAAATTACATTGGTTAGAAGGAAAGAATACACACCGCAGACCAATGATCCCCCTTATTGGGAAAGGAACCCTTTATGCAGCTCTATTTGTAGAAATAGAGAAAAAAGGTGAAGAGGATACAAATCAAAGCTACTGACTAGAGTGGGGGATTGGAAGAAGGGTAGCAGAAAGATGGTGGCTTTCAATTTTACTTAATGTAAGTTGTTGATTGTTTCTATTTGTGAAAATTGTTACTCTCATAGTCAAAAAAAATTAAGAATAAGTTTAAAAGTATAACATCTCTTAAAAGTGATGTTAACTATTAAATTTTCCTCTTTGATTCATAAAGTAAGAAAATCATCTTCAAATGCTTTTATTTCCATGTCATCTATTAAATTTTCCTTTGATTCATAAAGTAAGAAAATCATCTTCAAATGCTTTCATTTCCATGTCCTCTAAAAGACGTTTTCAAACTAAGTACTCCCTGCCCATAATCGAGTGTTCTGTGTATTATGTGTGTGTGTATTTTAAATATATGCATCAAGACAATGACACTTGGTTTATGGAAAATGTCACAATATCCTAACTAATGAAAACAGAGCTCAAATATGGGCTCAAAGGACAAATCAGACTTTGTTTCATTTTTTAAGATTTTTTAAGTTTTTGCTTTTGCTAGATATTCCTGCCTTTTCAAATTATCCCTGTTAGATACCTGAAAGGTTTTGTCCAACTTGAAAGCTTTTACACCCTGGGGCAGTGCACCATAATTACATTCTTTTGGGTGAGAGAAAAATCTTTTGTTCCTGAAAAGGGGAATAACCAAAGAGAATCTGTAGAACACTGATACTTTCTCAGGCAGAGGGATTTCAGGAAAGAATACAAATGGGAAGTTAAAGATCTAAAAATTGTCTGCATGGTAGCCCTAGAAAGTTTTGCTAGTCCTCCAGAAGTAGACAAACTCCAGTCTGAAGACCAGTAAAAGAGCAGCTTTTCACCTTTCAGAAGGACTGAGAAGAAAACACTGGTGACCTTCAGTCCTTTACACAGGGAGAGGAGTAATATCTGACTGAAGTGTTTGAAAGAAGGAAGTAAGCGTATGCACTGGGCCTTGCTTAAATGGAGCTAGCTGCCTGCCCTCAGGAAACGTGCTTTCTACCTCTGAACTCCAGTGACGTTGTCCTGTCTGGATCTGACTTTGACGGAACGAACAGGTTAAGTGGAAGGAAAAGAGGAGTAGAAGTGGGGTGAAGGATATGCCAAGAAAAATATTTTCAAAGCAACTGTGGCCAAACAAAACATTTTATCTATATCATGTCTGTGGGGACAGAAACGCCTTAAGAAAGGTATACAGAGGATCAAAATAACAAGTGAAGTTTAAGACTTTTGGTTAAACCATGGGGTGCCTGGGTGGCTCAGTTGGTTAAGCGACTGCCTTCGGCTCAGGTCATGATCTCAGGGTCCTGGGATCGAGCCCCGCATCAGGCTCCCTGCTTGGCAGGAAGCCTGCTTCTCCCTTTCCCACTCCCCCTGCTTGTGTCCCCTCTCTCACTGTCTCTCTCTGTGTCAAATAAATAAATAAAATCTTAAAAAAAAAAAAAGACTTCTGGTTAAACCAGGATGGATTTTTAGATTTGCTGGATTTTTTTGTCTGGTGGTAGGAGGTCATTGTGACTGCTATCAAGGGGGGAAAGAACTAAAGAATAGAAAAACTTAAATCAAAAAGCAGACCCATTTGGCCTAGATGTGGGTGGGGGTGATAGGCTAAGGTAGGTCTTAGTTTGTAGGTGCAGCTGGGTCTTAGGCATGCAAGTACCCTCAGGCCTTGGAGAGTTCCATCAGTGGAGGCTGGTCCTTTGACAATAATAAGTTTGGATTATCAGACTCATAGTATATGAGTTCAGCCCTAAAGGCAAGGTATTTACTCTCTAAATCTTAAAGTTCTATGGCTAGTATTTGGGTAATCCCATAGATGTACTAACCCTTTCAACTCACTAAAAAGTGGAGCACAAATTCAGAGGTCCTAAGAAAACACTTTCTGAAGGACATATCTCAGACTATGGCTGTAAAAGAACCTACAAAGGCATGAAGGTCTCTAAAAAAAATAGGCAGAATTAGAAATATAGATACACATTAAGAAGCATCATAAGTTTGCAGGTGGTATATAAAACTAACAATCAGATGAGATCACCCAAGGGAAAAAGTTATTAACTATATGAATGTGTATTTATGTGTGTGTATTATATACGTAGGAGGGAGATATCCAAAGGAAGACCAAATGAGACTTTAGGAAGGCATAATCAGATAGAGGAAGACAATCAAGAGAAGATGGCTTCAGTGAGAAGAGTTTTATGAAGGAAAATGATCAACAATGGTAAGTTTCATTATCAGTAAGAACTGAAAAGAGGTAATAAAATTTGGCAGTTAAGATGCCATTGGTGATCCCTCTATAGTTAGTTCACTGGAGTAGTGGGGGAGTAGGTAAGTGATCCTGGGCTGAGGATTATAAATTTTAAAAGTAGAGTCAATAAGACATAGATTATTCTCTTAAAATATCTGGAAAAGGAAAGCAAAATACTAAGTTTGAGGTAAAGTCTCATTATAATAGTTACCTTGATTAAGTTGTAGGCAGAGGGTAGGAGTTAGTGAAACTGCAGACACTAAAGATAAAAGAATATGGGGGAGGTGGTAACTGATACAAGATCCCAAAGAGAACAGATGAAAGCAGAATAAACCATGAAGATTCAAGGAAGTCTGGAGGTACAGAAAACAGGGTTAGAAATTCAGTCTACATCCTCTATTTTTTCACAAGGTACAAACCTAGACCTCATTTCACTTACTGGGGAACTGCTATATGTTTCTGAGTATATATGGGGGAAGGTGGAGGCTTTGAAGAAAAGAGTCAAGTTGTAGAATAACCTCACTGTGGAAAAGGAAAAGGCCCTAACTCAACCAGTGATTTCTAATTGAGGTTTCAGGAAACAAAGTGATCTTTGAGAGTTAAGCTTTTTAAGATGAGAATTTTAGAATCTGGGGAGAGGCAGTCCAGACTAAAGAAATACCATCTGCAAATTTACATATATGAAAGTAAACGAGATAATGCAAGCAGGAGAAAACCATAATGAGTGATGAGCCTGGAGAAGTAGTAAGCTAGGAGGACCTGAATGTTTGGATTTTCCCATGCAGACAATGAAGAGAGACTGAAAGTTTTTGAGGAGGGTGTAAGGTAATCCCACCTGTGTATAAGAAAACTATGGGAACTGTGGAAAAGTTACATTGGAATGGAGAAGGATTAAAATGAAGACAAAAGGTGAAAGAGACAAAAATATTTGTTTATAATAGGGAGACCGTTAAGAAGCCCACTGCAATACTTCAGGTTAGGAATGGTAACTGAGAGGAGAGGATGGAGCAGAGGCTCATAGAGTGACTGCCAAAGCTCAGTTAAAGGTAATGATGATGATGACAATGATATTGTTTAATAATGTGGAGGGTTTAAATGTACCAGGCACTGGATTACTGCATGAATTCATTTGATGGATATAGAGAATGAAATGAGCAGCTGAAAGTGATAGCAAGATTTCATTACTGACTCATGAGTAGTGATACCAATAACAGAAAAAGAGGTCAGGGAGGATCAGGGGAAGGGAAGGGCAGGATCCAACAAAAATTAATTGGTAATTTGCTATGTACTAAACATGGTTCCAGTCTTGGAACTAATCAGTAGACTAGACAAAATATCCCTACCGTCATGAAGCTTATAAAACTTAACATTTAGTTGGGTGGGAGGGGAGGCACACAGATGACAAACATAATAAATACATTACATAGTTTTCAAAAAGGTGTTAAGTACAATATAAGATACTACAGAAGGGGAAGAGAAGTATGTATACAGGGATAGGTAAGGGGTTTTGATTTTACAGTGTTTTTTTTGTTTTTTTTTTGTTTTTTTTTTTTGAGAGAGAGTGAGGAGGTCGGGTGGGGGCAGAGGGAGAGGGAGACAGAATCTTAACCAGGCTCACCACCCAGCACCAAACCCAACACAGGGCCTGATCTTATGACCTGGAGATCATGACCTGAGCTAAAAATCAAGAGTTAGATGTTTAACTGACTGAGCCACCCAGGAGTCCAAAGGGGTTTTGATTTTAAATAGGGTGATCAGTGTAAGCCTCACGAAGGTAAGGTTTAAGTGAACATCTAAAAGATTTGAAGTATTTCAGGCAAAGAGGACAGCCAGTACATAAGCTGTACGTTCAAGGAGGCCATTGTGGCTGAGACTAGTAGAAAATGACTTCCTAAGAGTATCAGAAGTCTTGATCACCTAAGGCCTGCGTGTTTTAAAGACTTTATCTTTTACTCTGAGAGAAATAGCACGTAGGTTTGAGCAGAAGAGTGATACGATTTGATTTAAATAATTTAAGAGGATGGAGAACAGACTGCCGGGCACTGATGGAATCAGGGAGGTCAGTTAAATGACTACGGGGTAATACAGGTAAAAGACAGTATTAATGACTTGAACCAGGGTGAAAAGTGATTAAAAAAAAAACTAGGATTCTAGATATATCTAGGCTAGGATTCTAGATATAATTCTAAGGCAAAGGTAACAAGATTTTCCAACACAGTGGAGGATAAGAAGGAATCAACAATGACTTCAAGGCTTTTAGCATAAGCAATTACAAGACAGAGTTGTGGGTCTGGGGTAGGCAAAGATCAGGAGTTGACATTTGGACACAAGTACTGGTATCCAAATTGACAGGCTGAGTAGCTAGTTGGATATGAGACTGGAGTTTAGGGAAAAGGTCTGTGCTAAAGATATATATTTGGGATCAGCTGGTATATGCTTAAATTTAAGAAGCAGAATGAGATGACCAGTGCACGAAGATGATCATGTAAAGAGCTAAGGGGCTTGCCAACTAAGGGAGGAGAAAAGGAGGAAGTAGCAAAGGAGACACAGAAGGACCACCCAAGGACGTAGGAGAAAAGCCAAGAGTGTGTAGAGCAACGGAGGTCAAGTGAAAAGAGTACATCAGGTGTTATTGGGCTTAGTGAGATAAAGATAAAAAACTGAACACTGCATTTGGCTACATGAAAGTCACTGGGGACCATAAAAGCAGTTTCGTTGGGGTTGTGAGAGTAAAAGCCTGACAGAAGTAGATTCGAAAAGGATGAAGAATTTGGGGCACCTAGGTGGAACAGTTGGTTGGGTGTCCTACTCTTGGTTTCTGCTGAGGTCTTGATCTCAGACTTGTGGGATTGAGCCCCGTGTTGGGATCCACGCTCAGCATGGAATCTGCTTGGGATTCTCTCTCCCTCTCCTTGCCCCTTCCGCTTATGCTCTCTCTTTCTCAAATAAATAAATCTTAAAAAATAAAAAAGGATGAAGAATTGGAAATAGCTAAAATAGATGAGTTTGCTGTCACTGTTTAGCTGCAAAGGGGAGCAAAGGAATGGGCTTGTAGCTGAAAACTGGGAAGAGGGAGTTGGAGGAATCAAAAGGATTTTTAAGGCTGGAAACTAAGCTTGTATGATGATAAGAATGACCCAAGAGAAGAAGAAAAATGATATAGGACAAAGAAAAAAGAATTGCCACAACGTTTTTGAGTAAGGGAAACCAGATCTAGTTCACTAGATGGACTGGTTGCAAAAAGTTTACTTAGTAAATGGGAGGAAGAATATGGATAGAAATTCATGGGTGGGAAGATGGGGTGGGGAAAGTCTGACAGTTTACTTCTGATGCTTCAGTTTTCTCACTGACGTAGAATGCAAGGTCATTAACTGAGGGTGAAGGAGAGGATGTATTGGAAGTCAGAGGATAAAAGAAAAAGTAATAATGGTCTAGATGAGTGGGAGAATGAATTAAATTAGGGAAATACAGTATAACTACTAGGCAGCATTAAAGAATTTATTGTCACCCATTTAAAGTAAAATTCATCATCAGGGTTGAATTCTTTTTCCTACACATTTAGTTACTAGGATACAGGTAAGAATAAGAAGAAAGAAAAGAGTAAGGAACAGTGAAGAGTGGTAGGATAGATGAATCCTACAACATACTGGTAGGCAGTGTTGTCTGGATTGTTGGAGGGGGAATTCCAGAGGGAGTAAAGCTGAAAAGATGATCAGAGAATGAAATGTATAAAATTAAGATTGTGGACCACTTTGTCAAGCTCATTTCCTGGTATGACAATGAATTCGGGTACAGCAACCGGGTGGTGGACCTTATGGTCCACATGGCCTCCAAGGAGTAAGAGCCCCCTGGACCACCAGCCCCAGCGAGAGCAAGACGAAGAGAGAGGCCCTCAGCTGCTGGGGAGTCCCTGCCCCAACTTATCCCGCAAAACACTGAGAATCTCCAGACCTCCACCGTTTCCATCCCAGACCCCCTGAAGAAGGGGAGGGGATTGGGGAGCCCTACCTTGTCATGTACCATCAATAAAGTATACTGTACCCAGCCCCCCCCCCCCAAAAAAAAAGATTGTGGAATCGGCATATTTAAAAGCTTCAGGTGATGGCAAAAAAAACCAACTGAAAATATCTAATAGGAATATTTTAAAAATATACCCTATACAGCTCCCTAAAAGGTAATGCAAGTTTACAAAGAAAAAAGTAGGGAAAGAAACAATAAGTGATAAACTGGAGGGGTGAAACAAATATATCAAAAACGCAGACCAACAATATCCACTAAGGATACCAACAGCCATGAGTGTAACCTAGTCGTTAATACCCTAAGAGAACAAATAATTAACTGCAAGAGAATTCCACAGTTTGACCAGATAAAATGCTCCAAAGCAAGGATTCTTTCACATAATAAATGCTCAGTAAATAAATGTTTGCTGAACAAGCGTAAGGGAATCTGATAAATATAATGGGTAGTATTTTCAGCAGCAGTTTTTATAAACCTATTAACCCAAATTTTCAAATTAGAAAGGCTGATCAAATAAGCACTTTTATATAAGCAATAAATTACCTATACAGAACATTCAACTTAGACCAGACAAGACCAACTCCAATGATGTTCCTAATCAGATATGGTAGAGCCAGAATACTGTTTCAAAGGCAAAAAAAAAAGTGTATTTTCCCAGATATGTCATAAGTAAAAATAAGTGAACCAAATCCTATCAGATCTCAGTCTGATAATTTTTATTTTTTTAAAGATTTTATTTATTTGACATAGAGACACACAGCCAGAGAGGGAACACAAGCAGGGGGAGTGGGAGAGGTAGAAACGGGCTTCCCGATGAGCAGGGAGCCCAACACAGGGCTCGATCCCAGGACCCTGGGATCATGACCTGAGCTGAAGGCAGACGCTTAATGACTGAGCCACCCAGGTGCCCCTGGGTGATAATTTTTCAAATAGAAATACTGGTTTAGAGTTCAGGAGAGAAGAACCTCCTCTGTAATCTAGAATTTTACTTCTACACCACCCCTATTCAAAACTGTTTATAAAGTACCAGTGCATGCAAAAGAATCAATTTACATCTAATTAGTTTATGATTAAAAAGTATTTATCACTTTGAGTTTTAATATTGTGGAAAAATACGAAATGACATTTGAAAGAAGTTCCTCTTGACTTGCTTTAAATCTGAGGTTCTTGAAAGCATTAACATCAAGGTTAAGAAATATTGCAAAAAATTCAAGGAAATGACACGTGTTGCTGATAATAGTAGGAAAATATTCTAGAAGTATCAAATTTAAAATATATTGACTCAAGTGAAGAAACTTATTCTATGAAAATAAAAGCACCAAAATATAAGGAAATATGTATAAGGATTTTTATTGTAACATTATTTGTAGTGACAAAAAACGGGAAAAAAACTTACTATGGAGTATATTCTGCAGTTATTTAAAGCACTATCAACTGACAATATCCATCAATTACTGAGAGAGGGAAAAGCAAGTATTAGAGTAATGTGTTCACATGATTCTTTTTTTTAAAAAAGTGCACCATCTCCATATGTGTGAATATTCATTTGCTCAAGAAGTATCTATTGAGCGAGCGCCTAAGACATACGAGGCACCATTTTGTGGTACATGCATTGTAGTGGTGGAGTCAAATAAGATAACTAAATAAAATACAGTATTTAGAATGTTACACAGTGAAAACAGAGAAGGGAAGAAGAGTAGTAAGAGTGTTTGTCGAAGGGAGACTAAAAAAAGAGGCAAATGAAGGGACATTTAAGGCAGACGGCACAGAAAGAGCAAAAAGAGGATGGTGAGTATGGATGGAGCTAAGTGACCAAAGAAAGTAATAAAAAATATGTATACAGGATCTGGAAGGTGTAAGAAGTATCATGGTTGGGCAGATCACGTACATTCTTAAAAGGTAATTGTAGAGGTGTAGACTTCAGTTACCATACCAGGTTTTTAACTTTAGTTAAATGTTATAATGGTGACATATGTTTTTCTTTAGTTATCTTTGCATATTTCAGTTTAAACTGAACACATTGTAATAAAGAAAAAAACAAGTTGATTGAGAACAGATATTTTAAAAAAGATGTCTCCTATAAACTGCTTCCTGACTTTATATAATCTACAGGTATGCAATAAAATCCTAGATGTATTTACTGTAATGTATAAATATCAAGGCATGAAAAAATTAAAGATTTTATGTAAAAACAGATACGTATGTCTCACCTATAGAAAGGATGATTTCTAGATTTATAAAAATGCAAAAAGAAACTATCATGAAATAACTTAGAAACAGGAGAGTTTTAAGACGTAAAAATAGGAGAGTAATGCCAAAACAGGATATTACAATACTTTGGGAACAGAGAACCAAGAGGTAGGTTATGTTCAATTAAGAGTGGGAACCTGGGAATTTGGAATAAAAAAAACTGGGTTCAAACCCTACTATAGCTTAAGTTACTTAATTTACCACAGATTTAGTTTCTCCATCTGTAAGAGGAAGGTAATAATATTTTTTAGTGAGAAGACTAAAATAATACATATTTTATCATACAACTTGGCCTTATTATATTGCTTGGTATTTAGTAGGCATTAAATAAATATTAGATAAGACTGAATATGAAAATAGGTCAAGTAATTGTTATAATGATTATAAATATCTACCTCTCAATGTGCTCATATTCTTTTAAAATTCCAAATGGCCAAAAAGGCTAATTTGTTGGATCGGAATTTAAACCAGATCTTTTTAAATGAAGACTCTCCAATATTAAATATATTTTCTGAAAAATAACAGTGTATTTTCACATTTAAATTAGAATAAAATCTTTAAAATAATTCATTTTTTGTTTACATAAGTTGAAATTTATAGTTTAACAAAGTCAGCAAATACAGTAAAAAAGGGAACTGACTCAAGTCAGAAAGTTAAAATTATCACTGGATAGCTTTTATAAATTTAAACAGTACTTGTTAAGTTTTATAACAGTTAAAAAATTTTTATAGCATTTTTAACCTTTTTATAAAAGATGAAATATGGCAGAATATGTATTCCAACTCTTTTCCTGCTGTGATTACTATTTGTATTACATTCTAGAATATAGAGTCATTGATAGGAAGGGGGAGAAAGAAGGAGCTATAGGATTGTCAAAACTAAATGTTGTTTATAGTATTTTGCTCCCTATGGAAATAGATGGGAATGATGCTGTTCTACCTGAAAGAGAAAAGTATAAGACAAATCATCCATTTAAAAAATGTACTCATTAAACATTCCACCAAGTGGTTGTAATTCACTGGTTGGTTATGTGATGGTAATGCATTCGGTACGTCTGATAAATCTGTTGGCAATAAATTACAAGGTCTAGGATCAATGAAAGATCAATTTGGATGGGGATTAAGAGATCATTCGTTGAGATAAGACTAAACTTGATTATTGAGATTAGGTTTTCTGACTTCCAGATCAATGCAATTCCTATGATAAAATTTTGTTAATCTGATTACAAAGAAAGTTATTTTAATGATATTTAAAATAGTCATTAATTCTCTCTACCTGAGCCAAACTTGGGAGGAAAAAACATGTGCATTGGTTAAAGCAAAAACAAAATGAAATAAAACCAAAAAACAATAGATTACAATTAGGGGGAAGGCAAAAGAGGAAAAGGAACTTTTTATATGTAAAGGTTATCATTACCTTTTCCAAGTCTAACTCCTCTAATAAAATGCTGGCATTTTTGTTTGCTTCAGCAGCCTGTCTATCTTTGGCTTGTACTATTGATTCCATACAAAGATGACACTTCTTCAGCATCTCCTAAAATAAAAAATTAAGATGTTTGCAGCCTCAAAAAACAATTCACATTTAGAGAGATTCCTGAAAACACGATGATAATTAAGGTACTTGAATGAACATAAGCAATAAAAATTAGTGGTAGGGCAAAAAAGGGTACAATTATAATATGAATGGTGTATATTTTTTAAGTTTATTTCTTTATAATCTCTACATCCAACATGGGGCTCTAACTCATGATTCTGAGATCAAGAGTCTCATGCTCTACTGACTGAGCCAGCCAGGCATCCTGGTATATGTTTTTTAAAATACACAAGCAAAGAGCCTCTACTGTCCTTCAAAATATATCCATTTGACTGGTACTTTGGAAACTAAAATTATTTACTCCTAACATTTCAATGGAAGAAATCATAGAGCAAACAGAGCTGCAATAATTTATGCCAGCTGGTTAACGGGCTAAAGGAAAAGGTCAATGTCAACAAAAAAATGGGTTTAAAAAATGTTAAAGTACTTAATTGGCAGGAATTGTTCTCAAAGATTTAAGCTTTGTTGCTACAACTTCATGTGCAAGAATCGCACTTAAAGAAATCATAGACATGGGTACTCACATACTTTTCTCAGTGATTTCATTCTTAGAACACACTACTTAACAGGAAAGGGCTATTTCCCTATTGAGACTAACGCCTTATTTTTTATCTCCCACATCTCCAAAAAAAAAAACAAAACAGGAATGTTAATTATCACAGAGGACTGTAGAGGCAGGGAAGACAGTGAATTAGCTGTGTTAAATAAAATCCATGAAAAAAAGAGTGCTCACTATTATGTAGTAGAAAGACATTTTTGAATTCATTGACCTCTTTGCATTTTCAGAGGCATGTCTTAGCATTTTATTCAAACCTAAGTATAAACCCCAAGTCAAAACATCACCAGGGGAATATCCCAATTAGATGTCTAATAGGATTTATTTAACCTTCTTTACTTTTCCTGCAAAAATTCTGGCCAATTCATTCTTAAGCTGACAATTACTCCAATACTGAAGACATTAAAGTTTTCTTGCCCATCACTGTAAATAGAACTATGCTCAGTTTTGTTTAGGTATTTTAAAAAAAAAACCTACTGGGCTTGTTCCTCTCAGAAAAGGTTATCAGTTTGGATAAACATATATATATATAAATTATAACACTGATGAATAATAACAATATTTGCTTTAGATTGTTTAGTGTTTACATAAAAATTTAATTAGTTCAAGTACTATTTAAAAAATAAAATTCTATTACAGAGAATGTTTTATTGCTTTTTTAGGTAAGTAAATAATCTCAAGCATCTATGAAATAGAATAGTTCATCTCCAAATACTAGATAAATGAAAACTGCTGTATACACACATTATTGCTTAGACTAAGGCTTTTTTTTTAGTGCGAGACACACACATATATGTATATATGTGTATGTATATGAGTGTGTGTGTGTGTGTGTGTGTGTGTGTGTGTATAACCAAATGGGATCCCTAGCTCATATAGTGGGATGAGTTTAATCAGTATTATTACCTTATCAGTGATGGTTGCTATGTATCTCATACATTCAGAATCTGATGGAAACTGATTGACTTCTTTGACTAAGTAGCGCACCACCTTCACATGACCCTAAAAAATAGATACCAATGTCAGATTGAAAACAGATTCTAACAGGATTCAGTATATCTACAGTCTGTCTTATCTAAGATTACTTTGCCATCAGTGCCACAAAATAAAGTCTTAATTAGATATTATCTGCACTGTAAATGAAAAAGAGACAGACTTTGGTTCTGATAAGTTAAATCTACACTGTTCATTTTCATCCCATCCTCCAAGTAGTACAGAATAACCTGATCTAAAATTCTAAACAACAATTAATAAAAAAACAATAAACCAAAAATGAGTATGAAGAAATGGGGGATATGTCTGAAAGAAAAAAAAAAAAAAAAACTTCATTTGTTTCTAGCTAACTCATAAGTGAGCATCCTAATTCTAAGCATTAAAATAGTAGAAATAACAATTTTGTTCTTTATTTCAGATAAAAATTGAATGTACAGTACTGTACTAGAAGCGTAAAACATGAGCTATGATTATATTATTCACAGTTCACTAAGCTCAAAATCCTTACACTATTATTCTCTGAACACAACACCTACAAATTAGCCAGTCTGGTTAAACAGACTGTGTCTAGTATATTTCTCTACCTCTTCCTTTCCACCACCTACATCTTTTTAAATTATTCCTATCTTTTAATGAATAGTTCAATGCCATTTGCATCATTTCTTGCTCTCTCGCCAACACTTCTACAGTATTTAAATTATACGGGACACCTCACACAGTTACCTGAGTTTGTGTGTGGATCTTACCTCCCCAATTAAATTCTACATTTCTTAAAAAGTGCAAGTGCTGCACTCTGTACAATGTAATATCCCAACCATTACAGTTGCACATGGTAAGGTACTAAAAAAATAATGGAATAAATACAAAAGAATATAAAAGATGAATATTGTTCTTAAGGAACTAAGTCTATTTGGAAAGATAAGATATATGCATATTAGAGTAATAACAAGATAATTTTAGTCAAAATGAATTACAGAAATAACATTGCAGAACTTCTACAACTTTTAGGTGATTAAGTATCTTACTGGGAGCTGAAATAGGATTAGAAGAGTTTCTACAGAAGGGGAGATTTAAACTATGCCCAAAGAATGAGTAACTCTGGAAATGAGGAAAGACATGAGTATTTCTGAGATGTGAACAAAGGTGATGTGAGAGACAGCAACAATGGAAAGACCAAGCAAGGAGAAGACTCTCCACATCAGGGACTCATAATGGGAGATGAGCTTGAAGAGCACTAGCTTTATGGTGGCTGTGAATAACAAACTAAGATTGGATTTCAAAGGATGACAAAAAAGGAAAAGGTTCCAGAAGAGGATACTAACATAGTGGAGAGGTTAGGAAGATTAACTTGATAACGATATGTTAGCTTGCTTGGAGAAGAGGTAGATAGTCAATGATAAAGCATTAAGTTTGGTGGGGAAAAAAACACACAGAGAGTCAGTGTCTAGGTAGTCTAGAAAACCTAGGGAAGAGGTGGTATAAAGCACAGGAGCCAGAGAGAGAATTATAAGAGAAAAAGGAGAAAGATGATTTTTTGCAATTATATATTAAAAGTTTTCAATACAACAAATAATTTGTAAACTACCAAGGGATTTTACCTACCTGCCTCAAAATGACAAAGCTCAAAATTATAAACCCTAAAATAGTAACCCAGTTTTCCGAGTAACAAATTAAAACTGCATTTAAGAGACCAACCAAATCATTAAATGAAATTACTTATACACAGCTCTGTGCTATGCATTATAGGAAGAGAAACAAAGTTTCTCTTTCACAAAATTTATTTCTACTTCTGAATGCAGTTTGTTCGATTTTCAGTCATTTCAGAATACTGGTAGCTGGGTTTTCATTATTTAATTCTCTTATTCCTAGTAATTAAAGCAAATGATTATAAATAAAATCAATTTAAATTAATTTTTTCCCTGCTGTGCTAATACAAGAAAACATTCATCCATAAATAATAAGTTACTCTTAACTGGATTTACATTTTGTGAAAGATTAAGTTTGCAACTAGATTTTGAAAATACTTAGAACAACTTTTTACAAGTTTACTTAGCTTTATTTATCAATATCAATATTAATGGTTTTTCTGGGATACCTGTATCTACCTTTCAAGTGTTGCCATCAACACTGAAACACATCAGTGTTTATTTGCATATTATTTTACCACTTTCATAGTAATCACTAAACTATACACCTTCTAGCCTAAGTGAAAAACATTCAAGTGAATGAGGATGAAAGACTTCTACCTTCCTAAATGCTGCCATAAGAGGAGTTATCTTGCGGTTGTCTGCTGCATCCACATCTGCACCTGCTTGCACCAGTAACTGAACCACATCAAGATGTCCACCATTTGCTGCTAGCCACAATGGAGTGTTCCCCTTCTTGTTACGTACATCAATGTGAGCTCCCCTAAATGAATGACACAGATGTCATTGTTTAAAATGAAACAGAATGACAGAAATAATAAAAATCTAAACTATAAAATTATGAAAAATAATCTATGAAAATTAAAAATTATAATATTGAGGGACTAAAATACATCTTCTCTCAAAATTACAAAGAATTTTTAATCATCAAATTTAAAAGTCATCAACTAAAAAATAATCATATACTAGTAATTGCTTTTCTTATTTTAAAAATAATGACTGCATAATTCTGAGTTTCAATCCTGAGAAAATGTGAATTTTATTTAGTAAAAAATAAAAGATCAAAGTACATCCTGTTAATAGCATAATCAATACATTAAATAAACAGTATGCAAGAGACATAAACAGTATCCTACGAGGCACTTGTATCTATTTCATATTACTTGTATGCATGTATTTGTATTATGTGGCTTTGGAAAAGAATGAATCTAAAAATAACATGCAGGTTTAGCACACAGTGGGCATCATGGTAAGTAAGACTCAAGGTGAATAAGAGGTGATAGGAGCCACTACTAAATACTACTGCTTAGGACACTATGCAAATGTCTTCAAGACTGTTAAAGTAGGAAATCCAAGTACGCAGACAAGCATCTCTGGAAGACTGGCAGGCAACTTCTAAGTGACTGAAAGCGGGAATTCTCCTGGATTCTTTCTGATACCTTGAACAGTTCCAAAACTGTCACTTAAAAGCCCTGTTATTTAACCAAACAAAAAACAAGAAAATCAACAATAAACCTTAGACTGCTGCTAGGCTTTTAAGATTTCAAGTGATACTCTTTTTCGAAAACTCAAACTCTGTGGGAGATGTGAATACGGAGGACAACAGCTGGATGTTCAAATAGCTTATTATAGTGCTTTAAAAGTATATACACACCCAAGAAAAGAAGAAAAGAAGTATTTTTAGGTTGCACTGAAATAAATCAGACAATGTAGCATAGCTCTGGATAGGTGGGAAATAACAGAAGTAGGTCTAAAAAATAAAACAAAACATGCACTTGTAGTTTATAGAGGAAGTAATTACATTTGATTTTTTAATAGTACAATATGACCAGAGAGAACAGAAATCACTAGTAACACCACAGTCACGTATGAAGAGTATGGTAACATCATACCTGCCAATGAGAAGCTCACAGAATTTATAATGCCCTTTATCTGCTGCTATGGTTAAAGCTGTATCTCTCGAAGAGGGCACTGGAGGGGCATTAACATCAGCACCTTTATCCAAAAGAACTCGGCCCACCTCTGCATATCCACCAGAGGCAGCTTCCATTAGTGGTGTGAGGCCAGTCTAGGTTTAGTGAAAACAACAACAACAACAACAACAACAACAACAACACATAAGAGACTGAAAGAGCTAAAATGTTTAAAGAACAATCTGGGGAGCAACATGATACAGTTGTTGCAAAGATTGACAACTAAATTTCAGCACTGAAACCACTAGCCTGAGTTACAGTGTGATCTACTGAACGATATTCTATGCAATGCCAATTTATTGTGAAAAAAAATTGTCTAAGATGCAAGCACTTGGCATATAACTGGTGCTAATAAATGTTTCCTCTCTTCTTTCCTAATAGTACATATTTTCTAGCTGATAACCCTAATGTCATTATTACCTATAAAGATTTATTGTTGAGGTATTTTCAAGAGTGAGTGCTTGTACACAGAATGATTTCTGATTAAATACATGTAAGATAAATGTTCCTAGAAAATAATAAAATATAATTAGCATAATGCTACTGTACACCTTAAATATTGAAGCAATAAATCCATGTATAAATCTCAGACTTTTTCTTACCTTAGCTCTGTGTTCCACATTTGCTTTTCTATCAAGCAGAAGACTAACCACTTCAGTTCTTCCTTGGAAGCAGGCTAAGGTAAGGGCAGTGTTCCGATTGGTTTCTATTTGAGCATTTATGTCAGAGCCCATGTCTAACAGGAGCTTAACAGCAGCTGTGTGCCCATTCATAGCTGCTAACATCAGAGGAGAAATGCCCAATTTGCTACCAGTTCTGGGGGTGGAGGTATGGGGAGAACAAAGGGAAAGAATAAAAATTTTAAATGTCCCAGAAAAATTGGATGAACTCTAGAGAATTCTATTTCAGGATTTATTTAAGATTCTTTGTTTTACAGGATTATTTAAAATAATAATTTTTCTCAGCCCTAGTAAGTCTATGAGATACTACCAAGACTCCATTAGAAATCTTTTACCACCTTAGAACTAGAATACTTTCTGTATCTCATTCAACATAATGACTTGGGCGGAAAAGTGATTATTAAATGATTAAGTTATTATTAAGATGAATTTTCCATCCTAAAGCATATACTTGCTTAATAAAAACTCCTAAGAAAACTGTGTTTACTCTTAGTACCATTAGAAATAGAGTAAGTGATGTTTTTTCAAGTTTATATCAATAGTTTTAAATACTTAAAATTAATCTTAATCTCCAACAATTTGGATTCTAAATTTGTAATGAAGGCATTTCCTAAATATGGCATTAAATATATAAGTGTTCTACAAATAGCTTTATCATAACACTCTTAAGGGGCTTATAGAGAGAGAATAAAACTTGCCTAGAATTAATCTCAGCTCCTGCATTTAGTAATATTTTGATAATGTTCACATAGCCACCAGAAGCAGCCAGGCTTAGAGGTGTATAATCAGAAACATTCCTGTGCTCTTTGTTCGCCCCTCGAGCTAACAATAGCTCCACCACCTGAAAAGAAAAGAGGAAAAGTTGTGTTTTCTTATGGTGAAACAATTTGCAAGGTGTGCATTTCTGATTTATTTTTCTGATATATTGTAGAAGAAAAAAAAGAGGAAAGTCTTTTTTTGATCCTTTGCACAAAATTGGCCTCAAATGATACCAATAGGTCTTAGAAGCAACAGAAAGCTAGCTTCTCAATTAATATCCATTTTGGAATTTGCTAAAATGACACGGTGTGTTCATGCAAGGTCTGGATCTCAGATCTGCTGGATCTCAGTGTGTTGTTGTACAATGCTATTTTTTAAATTACTATTTCTGTTACTGTATCACATAGTGGTAAAATAAGAGTTTTTCATTTACATATGTAAATGTCTTTATGAATTTTTTTTAAGATTTTGTAAGCCTGAACTTACAACCCTGAGATCAAGAGTCTCATGCTCTAGCAACTGAGCCAGCCAGGTGCCCCTCTTTAAAATATTTTTTTAAATTTATAATCAATAGCTAAATGTTTAAAAACGTGAAATAAAGCTAACGCTTATTTTTTCCCCAACATTTTATTACAAAAATTTCTAAACATTCAGAAAAGTTTAAGAAATTTACATATACTCACTACCTAGAATCTACCATTAATATTCCACTACACTTATTTTATCATTATCTATTTGTCCGTTTTTTTGATACATTTCATTTCAAAGTAAATTGTAGACAGCTGCAATTTTCCTTAAAATACATCAGCATATGTATCATTATCTAGAATATTACTTGTTTTCAAATTTTGGGGGTAAAATTTGTAACTTACAGCAAACGCTCAAAACTTAAGTGTACATTTACTGAGTACTGACAAATGCATACAGCTAATGTAACCTAAATCCCTGTTATCTACTCATGCCCCTTTCCCAGTTAATCCCTCCTATAGACTAGTTTTATCTATCTTAGATCTTCATATAGATGAAATCAGTGTTTGAGAGTCCTTTCTGTGTATTGTGTAGCATTCCATTATATGAATATACAACAGTTTATTCTCCTACTGATGAACACCTTTGAAGTCCCTAGTTTTTGGCAATTTTGAATAAAGTTGGTGTTCTTTCAGAAATATATTTTCACTGCTCATGTGTTCTACCTAGTAGAATTTCTGGATGTATGTTTAGTTTTATAAGAAACTGCCAGACCTTTTCCAAAAGCGGTTGTACCATTTACACTCCCACAAATAATAAGTCCTGGTTGCTCCACATCCTTGGCAAGATTGGTATTGCCAGTCTTTATCATTTTAGCCATTGTAGTTGGGTGTGTGGTGGTAACCCACTGGGGTCTTAATTTGCATTCCCTGATAGCTAAAAAATATTTACCATTTATTGAAGTACTTACTGGCATCTTTTGTCCATTATGCCATTTAATGCACAAAACAACTCTTTGACACAGGTACTAGTATTTTCACCTTCATTTTACAAATGAGGCAAAGAAAAGTTAAAGATTACCCAAGATCGCAGCTCTTACCTTTCTCTTAGTACTAGTAAAATATCCTAAAATACTAACTGGGAAATAACAAATAATGTTAATGAACAGTGCTTTGTCTTAACATGTAAGCTGAAACTTTACTCATTTGAATAAAGCTATGACCAATTTTAGATTATGACTTTTGTCCATCACTTTTTTGCTCTTAGAGCCACTAACGCTAGGTGGCTTATGCTACAAGGTTATAAAAACAAGACCAAAAAATGGCATTATGCTGTTTTATTTTACAGAGTCCCTTAAGCAAGAAAGTAAAAAACCGTAATCAAATTTCTAAAGTTATTAATTCTATTATGCAAAGATAACTGACTTTAGTTATCTCTCAAAGGGAATGGTCTATTCCCAGAAAGTAATAAACACTCAATATAAATTAGTTTGTGACTTTACAGTAAAATAAGTTTCCACTGTTTAATTACTTCAAAATACTTAACTGTTCCAATGACACCAAATCAAAGCAAGAGTGTTATAGGCAAAATTATTACCCTAAAAGATTTCTATATCTGTTACAACCTCATTTGTTACATTTTAATAAGAATATATAAAGATTATAGTATGCTATAGGTTTTAATATTGCTTTGAGAGGAAGGAAATCAAATGATCTTTTTAATTCAACATTGAAAAATTTCTTATCTTATATAAAGAATTATTTCAAGCTATATAATGACTGAAAATTTCAGTTAAATCAAAATTTTACTTTCATTATATTCTAAAACTGAAGCATTTATATTTCCAACTAAGTTTTTCAATTTAATGTTATTATTAATTGTAAAAAGTTCTGCCATAACATTTCAATTTGAGATTAATGGGGATCTCTACATTGTCTAATGTGGCAAGATTATTTATCAATTCAAGTAGCTTATTTTTTTCTATCTTACTTCCTATCATTTGGGTTAAAATTCTTTTAATATCCAATCACCTCTACTGTGAAATACAGGGGGAAAAAACATGATACAAATGTATTCACATTATCAACCAGAAGGAACAGCACAGTAGAGACAGGTTTTTTGTTGTCTCCTATGCAGAACATCTGTAGAAACATGTACATCTAATTGTCCACACATATAATTATCTACTCCAAATATAAAGGAACAAAAATCATACATTTAAAAATTATAAATCGGCCAAAGCAAAAATTTTATAAAAAACAAAAAACAAAAAACTGTATTATCACTAGGTTCCAATTCTTTTTAATCCACAAGATAAAGGATCACTTTCTATCCATGTACCATTTTATTAGATTTTCCATTCTTTCTGTGTAAGAATTATTCTCTCTCTTAAAGAACTTTTATCTTCTATTTTACTAAAAAACTCTAGTGGGTTTAGCTGATTCGAGTTCAATATAACCTGATGTGATATGATAGGCAAAGGACGGGGGGGGGGGGGTGCAGTTTAAGATGCACAAACAGGGAGGTAAAAATCTACCACTTCAGTGGCCAGAATAATTTAGAAATAATACTTCAGGAGGGATATGGACATAATGGGTAAAACAGCCAGGTGAGGGATTTGGAAAAGGTATCTTCAAGCTAACAATCAAGACAGGACACACTTTTAGAGAATAGGTAACTGGCAGATACAGACTCAAGTATCTGTAGATACAAGAGGGTATAAACCTCTTTCCATTAATTCAAAGAATAGAATTAAGAATAGTGGGGAAACTTAGGGAAGGCATAACTCAGGCTTGATAAACAGGAAACCTCTGTAACAGGATGGTGAAAAGAAAGCAAGACATTATTAAGCTGAGTAAGAAACTGACCTGCATGATCTAGGGTACTTCTTAAGTCTAAGATTCAACAACTCCCTAACTGAGAAGTTGTCAGTCCATAGAGACAGCACAACCGGCTAATCAAAATCCTTACAACCGGATTTAAAAAACGGATTTAAAAAATTAGGTTGTCCAGCTGATCATTAAATTCCACAAAAAGACACACATGGGTATAAAGCTATAACTTCTTGGGCCTATACCGGATCACACCGGCTGTTCTACCCTACTTAAAAAATGAAAAGGTCATATAATCTTATCTGAGAATCTTTCTACCAGAGTTGAGAAGGAGTGGGGGGAAAATGAAAAGAACAACTAAAAACTGAATGCTCTTAATTCCCTACTAATCTTATAGATAGAGAGCAACAGAGGCTGAGCTTAAGTACCTTTCACACCAGGTACTCTGGGATAGGAAAAGATGAGTGACTATAGGCCCTGCTTATCAGGAGTTTACGGATTTGATTTGGAATGGCTTAATCACTCCCTTAGTCTGAATGCAACACACAGGGATTCCCATGGCAGGTACTACTTTTAGATGAACATAATAATGTTTAAAAATGACTTTGCAGACATGATGGCTTATGCTAACAAAATACTTGAAATTATTACCATTAGCAAAAAAAGTTACTGTGATAAATCCAGATGTCAATCCATTATTCCCATCAAATCATTTAAGTTAAAATATATATTTGCTAAACAGATGGACAAATATTTCACTGGGGAAAATGTTACCTCCTGTCTTCCCCCGGAACAAGCCAAAGATAGTGGTGTGTCCTTGGTTCTTTCTGACTGGGCTTCAATGTCTGCACCATTGTCCAGCAATATTTCCACAACACCAACATGACCAGCTGTGGCAGCCAAGATAAGTGGAGTAAAACCTGGAAAAAAATAATGATCTTCTTACTACATGCGAAGCAAAAAAAACCCACTGTTTTTCATTATATCTATCACAATAGGGCTGGAAGTAGTATTTCTTCACAGAACACAAATATTCCAGAAAAAAAAATTAACAAACCTAAGCCCTACCTTTCTTGTCTCGGTGCTCAATACTAGCTCCTCTCTCTAGCAGTGTTTGTACCAGCTCCTCATGACCACCAGCACAGGCCAGTGTTAGCGCCGTATCATGATTACTTTCAGTCTATAAAAAATTAATTTTTGATTAGGTTAATTTTAAAATAACAGATTACATAATATATACTTATACCAAATACAGACACAGATGTACCATTCTACTGTATCAAACATTTGGATATTAAGTTGTTTTTTTCCATCAGTGGCTAACTTGTGATTTTGTAAAGGCTATAAAATAACATTTGAACTTTATGGGCAATTCTTAAGCATGAAGGAAAGAAAGTATGATTTTCAACCATATGCTATTTACAACTACATGATTAAAAGAAATAGCGTTGGACTCACTTTTGCTTCTAGCCATTAATGGAGTAGCACAGAAAAGATCTGTCTTCCTATCTCAAACAACCGAAAGGGACAAACTATTTGAAATGATGGTGTTTAGATAAGCAGTGCATGGCAGTGATCTCCAAGGGTAGAAAGGATTAAACTCAACTTAATCGCCTGGAGAGTTTCAAGGCTGCTGTGTGTAGAGAGGGTACCCAAATACAGCCTGGCAATCTCCCTGAGCTGGGAAAACAGAGTTCGGAGCGGTCCAGATGGCTGGAATTCATGGGGCGGACCACTGGAGAGGAAAGCACGACAGAGTACATATCTGCATTGGGTATTCAGCTGAGGCTTTCAGCTGAGTTCTGATCAGCACATGTGCATGAGGAAAATTATGAGAGGCCAAGGAGAGACCACCAGAAGGCATAACAACACTCAGAGCTTACACAGGGCCAGCAATAGTTTGGTTCCCACCAGCTAGAGTAGAGATACATCAAAACACACAGAACATCAAGTAAAATCCTCAGCAGTGGGGCCAAATTAGCTGTTCTAGGCCCACCTAACAGAGCCGAAAAGCAAGCCTTGATATGAAAAAAGGGCTTCCAAGTAACTTAACTGCAGTTGAGAACAAAGCCCCAAAATACTTAAAGGAAGAACAACAAAGAAAAATACGTAATATACAGAATATTTTGAAAAACAAAGACAATCATAACTGACACATGATGCTTTATATAAGATTTACCTCTGACTTCTGCTAATGATAGTAACCAATACTGGATTTACTGGCCATACTCTATTAATATAGTTTAAAATGCTTATTTCATGAACAAAGTCTTCACACTTAGTACTCTAAACTTGTGCTATTGAAGAAAGGTAACTACCAGCAATATGTGGCTATTGTACTAGAAATACAGCTATATATGTGATCACTCTAAGCTGTAAGTAGAACATACAGACTGAATTTTGAAGACCTTTAGTACGAAATAAAAATGTAAAATATCTCAGTAGTTTTTTGGTTTTATGGATTACATGTTTAAACAATAACATGGATATATGAAGCTAAATAAAATACATTCTTATAATGTATTTCACCTATTTTGTTTTGCTTTTTCTAATGTTACTAGACAATTTTAAATTTCATGTGTCTTGCATTATTTTTCTACTACACAACACTGTTCCAAGCTACTTTCCCCCATTTTTACATATACATCTCTATTACAATACTTATCACCAATCTTCCTTATGCTAACACTAGTATGTGCCTATCACTCTCAGAGAACTATAAATTCCTGGGAGGTAATGAACATGTCTTATTCATGTTTGCATTCTCCACCTGTAAGTGATGCTTTGTCTAGGAAACAATAAATGATAGTTAAGTTCAGTGAATGACAACGGCTATGCAGGGTCACAGATTCAAAGGCTATTACTAATAAAACATATGAAATATATTTATTGTGTTCATGTATTTATGTAATATTTATTATATTTATGTAATAAATACAGAAAGGAAAGGCATTTTCTCCCAGAAGGTCAATAACTCTAAAAACCAAACTCTATTATAAAAGATGAGTAACGAGACAAAAGGCAAAATTGATAGAGTCGAGAAATAAGAAAAAGCCTACTAGCCAGTGATGAAGAGGGAGACCGCAAAAGCTGCTCTGCAGAAGAGGCTGGCAGAGAGCAGAGCTACTGACTGCAGAGATCAGGGATGGCCACAAGGGAGAGATGCACCAACTACAACAATGAAGGACATGAATACTTAAATGAGTGACAGCTCTGACTGTCTAATAGTATTTGATCTTCACTTCAGGTTTATCAGGAAGGAATTATTATGCTTGATTTCAGAAAGAAAGAGACAAAGGCTTAGAGAAATAATCCTCTAGTGGTCATACAAGCTAATAACTGATAAGGACTGGCTTAAAAAAACCAAGGAGATCTTGGATAACAAAACCCTGCTTTCCCCATTACACCATAAAACAGTCCTAAGGCACAGCCAACTGAGGTCAATATAATGTTAAATCTATCTACCTTATATGCTTTCTATGTTAGTGACAATTAGAAAGTCAACTTTATGATGAAAAATCTGCTTTATGATGAAGTTTATTAGGTTTCTCAAAGTCTTCTGGGGGTTAAAGAGTAATTTAGGAAAGCAGTACCGAGAATGAAGAGACAAAATTTGAAAAAGATAAGCATGGAAGATTTTAGTGGATTAGTAAAATATTGGGTTTTTCCCCCCCCCATTATAAAACATCAGTTCAACTGACATTTATGAAGCACCTTTTATGTTCAAAGTACTCTGCGAGGTACTCCAGGGTTGACAAATATGAGTAAATGCAGTTCCTGTTCACTAGGAGCTTAGTGATTACAGCACAGGACAAATTTAGGCTCAAACTATGAAAGACATAGAAACAAGGTATTATGAGAATTGAATGAAAAATAATTAAAACTAAGAAAGAGGGCTTGTCAAATTCCTTGGGGAACTTAAGAGTAAGTAACTTCATTAACTAATATCTTATGATAATCTTCTAAGGACAATAATGAAAAAATTTAAAGATTCTGAAGTAAGGTTTCCACCTTCCTAATAAACACCTACATAATCCCCAAATGGTGAGAAACACTAACCTGATTTGCAATATTTCAAGAAACAAATTAACTGAAGCAGAAGTTTGGGTTAAAGTAACAATGGCTAACATGATATAGAATTAAAAAAAATGTGTTTTGAATATTATTAATCAAGGAAGTAATGATAACAATATAGGTGATGGCTTTCTGAAAGGTAACGTATCACTAAAGTCGTGTTATGTTATACTGGTTAACAAGCCACATACATTATCATATACCTATAACTAAAAGAAACCTGAAAGGGAGACTGATGCCCCAGAGATTTCTTAAGAGCTCATTCAGGTTTATATTCTAAAGAAAATTTCCATTTAGCCCATGATGCCATAAAATATACCATTTTTTACATGACAGATGTTGTTATGATGATTCTGGCTTATAAAAAATGTTAACATTATATTCAGTGTAAAAGTATTCTGTAAATTGACATGACTATTCAATTTTGTAAGACTGAAAAATAAGAAGGAATCATAAGACAGATGCAATATTAATGGAAAAAGCAACTTTTAATGAGCTGGAATGCAGGTGAAAAAACATACCTGAACTGCCTGTAAAAAACAATTACATCTAAGTAATTAATTTACTTCAAAAATCATTAGGACTTCAAGAGCTAACCAGTTTTTTAGACTTCCATAACCTTTATAATTCTAGACATCTCATTCTCTAAACATGTCAGAGGTCACATGTAAGATTCAAAAAAGATAAAAAAAAAAAGGACAGCATTTAGGGAGAATGAGAATAATAAGAATATTCAGTAAAATAGTAAATAACCTGCTTAAAACCTCACATAAACAATCAGAATGCATGCATTTTAAGTAGAATGCTTTAATGGCTGCATATTGCATATCACCATTAACTCATTTTTCCTGGTCTCTTCAATTTTTCTCATTAAAATATTGTGATTAAACTGTTCTCTGTATTGCAAAACCAACAAGGGAAAAATATCCAAATGGTATTTATACCATTAAAGGCAAAACATAATTTTACATACTTTCTAATTTCAGTCTTGGCATCTAAGTCAAATTTAATGCCTACCCTCTTTAAAAAATAATCATGGAGGGAGGGGGGTGGGGGAATGGGTTAGCCTGGTGATGGGTATTAAAGAGGGCATGTTCTGCGTGGAGCACTGGGTATTATGCACAAACAATGAATCATGGAACACTACATCAAAAACTAATGATGTAATGTATGGTGATTAACATAACAATAAAAAATTTAAAGAAAAAAGTAATCATAGATATATGTAATTGGAAAAAAGGTAAAATTGCATAATGCAATATTTATTTTTCTCTTTTTTGAAATGTACCAGAACCATTTATTCCAAGTTCAAGGAAAGCCTTTAGAAGTTTGTGAATAAAAAAGACAAGCAGTTCAGAAATACATGAAAAACATGTGATAAGAAAAAGGGAAGGAGGGGATGGGAACACAAGTTTTACACCCATGAACAGAACAACTGGTACTTTCTCACTTTTAGTGGCTGTTAGAGTCAATCAAAATCTCACACAAAATACAGAAAATACATAACTCACCAGTATTCAACTCTAACCTTCAGCCAGATTTACTGTTTCATACAAAACCAACAGTTCTTAAAAATCTGTAAATGATTACTAATTTCTATATGGAGAATACCCAGATATAAATTTCTTATACCATTCTAGCAAAATAAAAATTGGAGCTACGCTATTAAAAGATAGTAAAACAGTCTGAAATCATTCCTTCAAATTATCATTTATTGATGTTTCTTACAATAAATTTTGATAATGGTACAGTATATGGTATTAAAATATAATATATATAATAATATAAATATATTAAAAATATCTAGACAAGGGGCACCTGGCTAGCTCAGTCAGTAGAACATGCCACTCCTGATCTCAGGGTCGGGAGTTCAAGCCCCACACTGGGTACAGAACTTATTTAAAAAAAAAAAAAAAAAAAAGGATAAAAAAATACATCTAGACAAACTTGATTCAATAAAACCATTACATGAAAGGTAGAGAGCCTGTGGCACATATGTGCACACTGAAGGTAACTTCTAGTTATATTACATAAAATATGAAGAACCTTATAAAGAATACAAACTCTCATCTTCAGCATTCTTCAAGTTCCAGAAATTACACATGATTTCTGCCAATCCTTGTTAAAAATTAGTTTCTGCATATAAAGATCAATTAAAGAAGTTTAAAGTATGACCATTTTAAGAATCATTAGCATTTTTAAAAAGAGACACACTGAGGGTTTAAAAAAATTAACATTCCTTTTGTCCTTCTTTAAATTAAGATTTGATACAAATATGTGGTATGGCCAAGGAAACATGCTGAAAAGCCACAAAGATGAAAGACACACGATCCTTTGATCCTTCAATACCAAGTTCAACCCAGTTCTACAACGCTGTACCTTTATTGATTGATTGATTGATTGATTGAGGGGGGGAGGGAGAAAGTATGAGCGGGGGGAGGTGCAGAGGGAGAGGAAAAGAGAGAACCCTAAGCAGGCTCTGCGCCCAGCACAGAGCTCCACGTAGGACTCGATCTCACAACCCTGAGATCAAGAGTCGAATGCTCAACCAACTGAGCCACCCAGGCACCCCTATAATGCTATGTCATTATTAAATATAAATCACTGTGGTTCATCAAATGAATACTTCATAATTTTTTAAAAGGCTATAGAGTATGGTAGTTAAGGAGGGAGCCTTTAAAATCAGACCCACTGAAGTTTGACTCTCAACCCTCACTTCTTAGCTAAATGAAGTGATCTTTTAAGATTTCATTTAATTTGACAGACAGCGAGAGAGGGAACAAAGCAGAGGGAGTGGGACAGGGAGAAGCAGACCTCCCACCGAGCAGGGAGCCCGATGTGGGGCTCGATCCAGGACCCTGGGATCATGACCCGAGCCGAAGGTAGAAACTTAATGACTGAGCCACCCAGGCGCCCCGCTAAATGAAATGATCTTAAGCAAAATGTTTAATCTCTCTCTTAGCCTTGGTTTCTTCATCAGGGAAATGGGTATTTAAAAGTGGCTACTTCATATATGCGATCTGAAGATTAGACAATTCCTTAAAATTGCCCTTGACAATTTTAAGTGGTCAAAAAAAAGTCAGCACATACAACACAATGAAAATTTGGAAAGCAAGTAAGGATAGAAGTGATATTTCTTTTTCTTTCACAATATTACCAAGAAACACTTTAATGAAAAGGAAGCTTTATTTTCATAGGTTAAGAGTACACGGTCTTAATAGGTCACACACACACATCCTTCCTGAAATTCAGGTTTATAAAGAACTGATCATTTACAAAACAAAAAGTTTTATCATGTATACTGCCACCCTCCCCACCCCAGGTATTAATCAAAACACAAAACTAAACTGCAAACATTTCTCAGGCCTGAATAAGGCCATATACTCTACCTTGTTCAGCAGTCTTCTAAACTAAGCCTCTTAGCATTTCTTCAGGACAAAACACCAGCTATCCTCCCCTTTCCAACTTCATTCTGCCCTGAGATTACATGGTAAACTAATTTTTTTAAAAATTGGGATTTTGTTTTGTTTTGACTTAGTGCTGCAGACATAGACACACAGATTCACTACATGTTTCAGTCAGCAAGATGAGAACTTTCCAAGACAATATAAATGCAATTGAGTACATAAATGGAAGAATCTTTTCTTTTCTGTGTGATCCATTATGAATTAGAAGCGTACCTTCTAATTCAAGATCAGAAGAAAATACAAACTAATCTTAAATAAGTTATTTCTTTTAACATCCTCTTCTAAAGTTAAAAAAAAAAGTTACCTGATGACCTTGGAAACCAGATCATCACATAATTATCAATAATAATCTGTACTTAGTATTTAACTTTTTAAAATGTGGATTCTAATTTATTCATAACGTGGCTCAGATCTCTGCCTAGAGAAAAAGCAGTCTAAGATGATTTAAATTACTGATTAATGTTTTTACTGATGGTATGATTTTAGTTAAAAACCATCCCTCCAGATTGGAGCTTACCTGTGCATCAATATCAATGGCAGGGTAGATAGGAAGCATGGCTGAAGGAGAGATGATAGGACTTGGAGTTGGAGTCTGAGGTTGGGAAATGGAAGCAGCGATACTGTGGGTAGGAGTGTTTGACATTGCAGATGCTCTTCCACTGACTGCTGTTGAACAAAATAACTGCACTTAATAAGGATGAAACACTGTTAGATAACAGTAAGAAATAATTATTAGAAAATATTTAAAGACTTCTTAAAACAAAATGTCTATAAGTAGACTGCCATAGCACTAATAACTCATTTTTCTGGTTATTTTACTTCTGACTTTGGACAACAGTCTAAAAATAGAAAGTATATTGAGAATAACCCTTTTTCTAAGTAATAATCCATCCGAAAATAAAATTCCCCTCTTAACAGTATATAATCATAAAACCTCAATGCAAAATAACCCTGAAAACAAAAATATTCTTATGAATTAAAATTGAATATAAATGCAAATGGATAGTTGTCCATTGTATCTTCTTAATCAGAAAAGGAATAAAAGGTAAAATAGTCAAGTTCAGAGGGAGAAAAGTATGAGTTTTAACCTACCACTTTCACACCTCATATTCTAATGAAAGTAATTTCATTGTTTGGGGTGAACCTCACTCTCGAATCATTTAAAACTCTCCCTACTCTTTTACTAACTGCAGACAGGGGATGATATTATTCTGATGGTAGCCCTTTACTATGACAGCATAGTAAAATATAAAAATTTGATCCTCACACAGAAATATAGTTTCTCACATGTAGAATTATTCTGAGGGGGTTAAAATGCCCACCAATCAATCCAGCAATCACATTGACTTAAGAGGACAAAATTAAAAGATTAAGGTAGAAATAAATGTATGCATGCAATCAACCTTCAAATATAGATTATTGTCAGTTCTAAATATAATTTTGCCTTGATATTATTTTAACCAAAATATGCAAATTAAGAAGGGGCTGATTAGGTCAGTACTTGGGGTGGGAGAACTCCAAAGGTGGTGGCAACTGAGGGTATTTTACTCCCTCATGGATTCACTTCTGGAGTTGATATGTGAACATCAATCCTTTCTCCCCCCACCCCAATTAAAAATGCTATAGCACTGAAGTCTGGACATTAATCTTTGGATGGTCAACAGTAGTGTGGATGTGTGTTACCAACATACTTATCAACTACATCAGACAGAAAACAATCATGATTCACAACTGGATCTGAAACCAGGCAAAAGAGGTTATGATCCTGCCAAGAATAAAAACTGAAATTGACCTTATTTAACAATTATAAACATGATTGTCAATTAAGAAATCTATTTTACATGAAATCCTCAGTTCAGGCACAAACATACACTATATACATTATAGCAACACACATTCTATAATTATACATTTTTAAGTCCAATTAAAAGCTAAAGGAAAAACAAAGAAGGAAACAAAACAAAACAAAACACTGTTTGAATCCTTAGGGATCCAGATTAATAGGAAAGGGCATGTACTAATATATTAAATTGATCATCTAATGACCTTGATATTGTTATTCCATATAAATAGTTTTGTATGTTAAGAAAAAAAAAAGATAATTTAAATGCACATATTCTAGATATAAATTTCAAAACCATATAAAATCTATGCCTTTTAAAATAGGTTCCATAATCTCCTGATTGATTTTCACAAATGAAAATGCTAAATACCAAAATTAGCTTAAACAGAATGAACACCAATCTGTCCAAAGAACTGGTTTTTATTTCATGATACTAAACAAAAAGTCTAAGCTTTATTGTTAAATGACTATATTGTTATTTACATTTTAATTGGAATAAGTTCTTTTAAAGAACATGCGAAAATGAGTTTTCTTTTTTTTGGTCAAATAGTTTGTTCTTATCATCTCATCTAAAAGGAGATAGGAAAAACCAGTTTTCTCATTTCATTTCCTTTGGGGTACTTATGAAATTGGTTTATTAAACTGAAATAACTGCCTGTCACTCATCCATTCCCTATGGTGAAAAGTAACAACATGTAAATATGCAGGGATCTGAAGGAACTCTGGTACAGATCTTTACATACGGTACTTCATTTTAGGGTTAGATTTTAGAGAAGGAGAACCAGATGCTCTAGAAAAGTTTTACATCAGGTAGGGAAAGAAGGAACTTAGAGCACAGCAAAGGCAAGGTGTTAAGACTGATTAAACAGGGAACTGATTTTGCTATGGTAAGTACAGAGAACAGGGAAGACAGATTTGGACCAGCCAAGTACTAGAAAAAGAGACTGAACCTTACAAGAGCAGTCTAATAAATGGGAACTAAAGCATACAGAACAGCTTATGCTGCAGTGGGGAAGGAAGACTGAGCCTAAAGAGGTTATAAAGTATCAAGAAACCCAAAGAAAGAAATGGAAATGATCATCAGTCGACCTAAAGAACAAGTACTAACACAGAAGCTGTTTAACGAAAAGTCGTGGAAGTGAGTGCATGAGTATATGTGTATGTTTATGCATCTGCACATGCATGATGACAGGGATGGATTGCAGGTAAGTGGCTAGACGTTTTTAATCCTATTCTTCCTTCTGATCATCTCTCCTCTCTCCATATAAATGGGTGTAATAAAGGGGTAAAGTATTTTTATAATGAGAAGTATTTGTCGTATTTCCTAAAAAATTATGTGCTTTTGAAATTCTTGTATATGAAAACACCTGGAACACATAGGCAGAATTTAATTGTTTTTGTTTGGTAAACCAATCAACAGAAAAACTACTTTACAGATCTCTGGTAATTCTGATCAGCATGAAAACTGTACAACTGGCAAATCAACGTTGATAAGTATGCCCAAGAACATCATGTAAATTCTAATAGCATATCAAAAAAATTTTAAGTATTCATTGGCAGGAATGTCCAGTCTTGATTTAACTGGATAAATAATACTTAACTCTATACATTCTTTGGTAGTTCAACTGACATAAGAGAAAGAACACCATGATGACCTAGACTAATGGCCATGTAAGTAATAGCAAATTTGGGACTTTTGGCTACTGTGCTCCAATTTTCATAAGATACTAATGTTTCTTTAATTGTATTCCCAATTATTTTAACCAGCTAATGGTGATTAATAGTAATTCTCAAATCTATAGAAAAGTTTTATATTTATCAATAAAAGAATTCTTACAGTTACTAATGATTAACTGCAGGTTTTCCAAGGTAGTTATTACACCCTCTAAGATTAGCAGAGACCTTCATTCCACATAATACTGCTGGGGTGATACTAAAAGAAAACTGGGAAACTTAAAGAGCAATTTGTTAAGTATAAAATCTGTCTCATTAGCTGGTGCTTAGTTTCTGAATGTTGGCTAAATATCTCAACACTATACAGTTTAATTTTCTTTTATTCTTTTAAAAGATGAAAGACAAATTATATATAATTTCATCATAATATGTAACGCTGCCACAACAGTTTCAAAATTAGAAAAACTCAATCATCTTATAAGTATAGACCAAAGAATAAAAAAAAGGGGAAGACAGCAGATAAAAACCACCAAATGCCAACAATTTACTACCTTTCTTTTTCCCTTTTCCTTCCTTTTCGAATTTTCTTTTTTACCTTTTTCTTAAAGAAAATTATCCTTCTTAGTATAGCATTCTTATGGTTTATAATCCTGTAAAATCTCATTCTACTTTGTTACAGAACTCATGAAAAGTAAGTACCAAAAATTAGAATCATTAAAACAACCTTCTAAAATATTTCCTCTTGCCAATGAAACTAATTATAATGAAATAAAATTTCTTTGGCTACACATTTAAAGATATATCATTTATGATACTGTCAGGGAACCACACCTTCCCACAATACAATTAGAAAGAGACTACACATTAACATTCACAGGGGATAAAACCACTGACATACAGTATAATCAAACCCCTATTTGGTTTGGTACTTTATTATTGTTGTAAAGGTGTTTAAATTTTGTTTGTTTGTTTCTTAAATATCCATCAGGTTTGAAGTCTGATCCATTAGGATATAAAGTATTTCTGTTCACAAATAAGCTTCCTGATGTGTCCTACTGGTTTTGTACTTCAACTTCTATCAATTTCCCAGTTTATTGGTGTGAATACAGAAGCACAAAAGCCAAAATTCAATCTTAGTATTCTGAACTTAAAGAGAAAAAAGAAAAACAAAAACAAAAACTCAAACATCAACCCCACTCCTGAAAAAAACCTAGATTCCCAGCCTACCCAGCTAAGCCAAAAAGTTTCAGTCACTTGTATTGCATGAACTAATCTTTAATTCGACCTGTATCCGTCTGAGAACTTCTGAGATTGAACTAATATTTCTAAGGATATACATGAGTCAAGAGTCCAAAAATAGTTCTCAAGTTGGGTAACGGCAAAAAATTCTGGCACACTCTTACTCGCCTTAAGCAAATCATATTTGATACCTGCTCATAACAATATAAACCCACCTGCCATGATGTCATCCAGCGTGTCATTGAGGGTCTGAGCAGGGCTGGCTACCATTAACCCTTGTTGTGTTTCTGTCAGAATTCCTTGCCCCAGCCCTGCCAACTGTGCTTGGCCCAGTACTGGCTGTCCAACTATCACTCCTTGCAGTTCTGTAAGATTTGCGATGGACCCTGGAGGCAAGGGACCTGCCGCCAGAGGCAAAGCTTGAGGCATGGCCAGAGGCTGGATTGGTGCAAAACCCATCTGAGCAGCAGTCTGCTGGGGTTCATCTTTAAGCAAAACGGGATCCACTTGCTGTAACCGTGCATAGTCTCCCTCGGAAAGCTGTTCTCCAACCCCAACAGGAGTTAGTAGTCCCAGATGTTGGCAAGACTGTTGCTGCTGCTGCTGAAGTTGAATTCTTTGAGCTTTAACCTCTAGATACTGCTTTTTTAGCTGCTGCTGAGTTTTCAGTTGTAACTCTCGTTCTACTTTCTGTAGTTCCTCCAAAATCTTTTGTTTC
This sequence comes from Zalophus californianus, assembly GCF_009762305.2. Lineage (NCBI taxonomy): Eukaryota > Metazoa > Chordata > Mammalia > Carnivora > Otariidae > Zalophus > Zalophus californianus. The sequence continues at coordinate 58,249,315 of NC_045596.1, forward strand.
TTCTGAATTTGTTCCTCCCTTGTTTTGTTCAGCTCCTCGATCTTCTCCTTGGTAAGTTGGTCAGCGTGAGCCAGTTCCAAGGACTGCAGCTGTGCGTTCTTTTCTATGGCTTCTTTTATCCTCTGTTCCAGTTCTGTTAACTTTCCCTGAGCCTCTTCTACAATGCTCTCTGGAGACTGATTGGTGATGTAACCCTGTACATCCTGGCTGTTTGCTGGCAAATGGCTGCTGGACTTTTGTTTAGAAGCAGCTGTGTGAAAAAGAAACCCCCTCAGAAGTGCACATGAATGGCATCCTCATTACAGAGTTACTGTTGGGAGGTTTAGTGCCAACAGTTATGCACCAAGTTATCATATCCATAGAAGGTGAAAATGCACTGTTAAGGAGTTTAAAAACAAATCCACCTTCTTTATCATAAATATAGAATGTATGTATTTTATGTGCATAGAGTAATCTTTGGGAAATTAATTTTAAAAAATATCACATGGCTAAAATTAGACAATAGAGGGATGCAGGTCTGTGATATCGAAGTGGTGCAATTAAAGTAAAATCTAAAGCTATGTGTAGACACTTCATCTGGTCATAAAGATGTAAAAACTTATCATAAGAACAGAAAAATAATGCTAGATTATTAAGATGTAGGGAAAACTTAGACCTCTAAGTCAAGGTTTTTCTACATTTGATAGTCTATGACTTTTAAACACACACACACACACAAAGAGTACCCAAACCACTGAGAAGTACCAGGCAATTTACATCCAACTAAAATTTGTCTTTGCTGGGGGCCTACCATCTTCAAGACTGATAAAGGCAAGATATAAATTCACATATTCACACAGCTACCTGGCCAGTAGAGAACTGGGATTCAGTTTCCCTGGAAGAAAAGATGTTGGACTACGCCATCCATTGTATCTTCTGACAGCCAGGTGAATAAACAGATCTGGCTATGGGTATAGCAATCAGTTGTTTGCTACACCAACTGAAAAAGGTGCCAAGGCTCTAGATTGGTAGTAGTGACTGTAAAGAGCTGGTGGAAATACTTAGTATTCTTGTTGGTAAAATAATATAGGTAACCAAAAACCAAAAAATTAAAACTGCATTGGTTCTTCAGGTGAAACTTTTAAAAAGAAAAACTGATTGAAACTGGTAGCTGTAATGTTTTGGGACATAACTTAAGAACATGCATGGTGTAACATCCACAAGTCAAATATGGACCTCAGAATTCTAGAGAAACAAACAAGCATATCTGAAGTAACTTTCAGTTATTGGTTGAGAAAAGGTAGCCCAGATATAAAATCTATATTAAACCAGTTATTCTAAAATATATTTTAATTTTGATCTAAGTTGTTAAGCTTTAATATCACTACAGAAATTTAAGTAATTTACAAAAATGTCATCCAACTATACCCAGGCCTAATATTTTAACATGAATAGAAATGACCAGTTATTAAAGGAAATCATGGATAATCAGAACTGCATCAAAGATGAGCATCTGAATTTCTCCTGCTAATATTGATAATCCTAGCATAAATTAGTGCTATTAACTATCTTCTCTCCCAATAACATGCCTTATTCATCAGTAAAAAAATCTTTATGTCAACTTAGTAAAATTCACTTTTTGTGGAAAAATAATTATAAATGGATAGTTTTTTTTGGTAATCTTATCATTTTTACCCAGATAACATGTAAAAGACAGTCTTCAGAAGTATAACTGACCTTTATTCCTGATGGGAAGAGTAGTGGCAACATTGGCAGGTGGTTTGTCAGGCTCCTGAGGTGGGACAACCATGGGCAGTGCTTGAACTGGGACACGAGGAGCCTAAGACAGGAAACTGATTATATTTCTGCTTTTCCTACACACTCCATTAAATAACAGGCTTTAAATTAAGAATAAGTTACAAAGACTTCAAAATATTTGTAACATGGTATTAATCTCATACATTGACATATTTACTTAAAATATGCTGGCACCAAACTATTTTCCGTAACATTTTTTTAATGGACTCTGAATTCAAATGGTTATTCTGGCCATAGTAAGAAAGCAAAGCAAAATCACATCAATCTACAATCTGAATGTTATACCAGATTATATCATTAACCATTTCAACTACATAGCTATAAAGAGAACTACATATTATAACAAAAAATAGTCAAATCTAGTTTAAACTGAAACTATGAGCCAAAGAGGGATAAAGAAGATATAAAATGCTTTAGTTTTGAATCTTACCCTATTTAAATCGTGGGATGGGGGGGTTAACTGAGTGACATCTGGTGGAGGGGCTGAAAGCAAGTTATTAGGATAGTCCAAAAGATAGCAAACAACACTTGTATGGCCACCTTTCGCTGCTTCTATCAACATAGTTGAGCCATCCTAAGAGTGCATATGGGAGGAGAAAAAATATTTTAAAAAATAAGTTAAATTTACAGAACCATTAAGGAAGATAAAGCCAACAGGCCCCAGACATATTCAAATCTTAGGTTTAGTAAAGAACATTTTCTTCTAATAAAACAGAAAAAAATGAATATACTTAAAATGCCATTATAAATGGAACTGGTAGATGGTATCTTGTAATGTTCAATAGGAAGAATTAATTCACAATGTTACCGGAAACGTATGTTACACATACTTTTAAACGATGAGTAGGATCTGCCCCATGAGCCAAAAGTAGTTCCACCACTGCCAGATGACCCCCTGCACAAGCCAGGGACAGTACAGTGTGGTCATTATTAGCTGTGGTTCTATTCACATTTGCTCCTAAAACAGACAAGACATGGAAAATCATGTTGTTAGACTGCTATTTCTTATGGTAAATTTCAAAATCATAAAGAGAGAATAGCATAATGAAAATCCACACGCCCCTTACCCAGTTTCAGTGATTATAAACACACAATCTCATTTCACATAAACCCTTATCAATTCTCCTCTCCCATCTTGAATTACTCTAAAACAAATCCCAAACATGACATAATTTCATCCATAAGCATTTCAGTATGCACTGGTAGAAGATAAGGCTAAATGTATACGTTACTCCTAATGTAATCACTGTTCTAAAAAGTAAAGCAAAAAATTTTATCTACACGTTCTTTCATTAAAAAAGAAAAGATTAAAAAGCAATAAAAATAAGTCACACTGCCCTCTACAGGCTAACTACATAGAGAATTAACACGGAATACAAAGTAATAGTACTACTGAATAGAAAGTAATAGTACTATTGATTTCTTTCACTGGGAAATATCTGAGAATGAAAACAGGTACACCGCGCCCTCGATATGAATTCATCCCTGATTTAAAGCATTCTGCTAGCCAATGTGGGAAATGGAAATAAAGTAGCAGGAAGAAAATGGAACCAAACTCACTGAAATTTATCAGAGAAGAGAAAGGATAGTGATTATGTAAATAATTCCATTCTTGATAATACCATGGTATAAACATATATCACAAGTAAGTGTTCAAACTGCCTAGAACAATCTGACCAGTAAGTTATTTCTGATTTATTTTCTTTTCCTATAAACAATTACAAACTTGAGATTTCTTTAGTATTTATGCTAAGAAAATAGTATATATTGCCTTTTTAATTATACATGGCTTGCACAGCCTTTCTCTTATGAATACTGAATCAAAATCTTTCATCTTCTGTACTTTAAGAATAGGATGAAATTTGCATAAAAACCGTTTCAAGTTGAGCTTATGTAGTGAACACCTAACAAATAAGTTAAAGGAATAAGATGCTACTTTTGTCATTTAAAATGGTTTTTGATATTCAAAGTAGAATTACTAACCATAGATGAAATCCTCCATGCATTTTGGCATTTTTGTCACATTTCAATTTTGAATACGTTTTGTGTTATATTTATGACCATTTCTCTATGTTTTACAAAGAAGGAAACTTAGGCCCAAGGAAATGTAAAGCTGAAGAGCGACTTGCCCTTAAGTAGCTCAGTGGCATAAACATAAAAATCCAGGTTTCAAGATGTATTATTAAATAAACAGAACAGACTTTAGGTTATCTAAACCCTCAAAGTTTTACATAGAGATATTTTTCTATATAAAAGTGTTTCTCAACAAGGGTGGTATTCAGTATGACAATTCTCCCTAGTTTCTGGAAATGTTCTATGCATTGCAGGATGTTTATCAACCACCCACTCACAAAATCTCAGTAGCATCCCTCCACCAGTGATCCCCAAAGTGTCCTTTATCTCTCATTCTCTAAATACCCCAGGGCAGGGAATAGACATCTTTGAGGAAAAAACTACTGTTTTACACAAACCTACCTTTACTAATTAAGAACTGAACAGTACAAACATGACCAGCTCTTGCAGCTTTCATTAAAGGAGTCCTTCCACCTTCAGATTCATGTTCCTATTAAAAAAACACAGATATTTAATTGCTAGTGAACAACTGCTCTTTTTCATGAAAATCAAAAGGCAAAGAACTGGACTAATTTCTGAATCTAAATATATTAAATATCATGCTTTGAAACAAATTAAGGAATACATCTTTAAATTTTAAAAATCTCAAATTAGAAACATGCTCTACAGATATAATTTAAGAACTGAAATTATATTCATGTGATTGTGACGCCCTCATCTAAATCCATCTGGGTAATTTTTCCTTCTCCCTCTACCAAAAGGACAGTGTAACTTGAACAGTGAATGGCACTCTAGCACAGCCCTCTTGAATCGGCATTATCAGCATTATCCTCATCCACTCCAAGTGATTTTCCTTTTGTTAGTTTGTATCCTACCTACAGGAATTTCTGCAGTACATCATTCCCTTTCTTTACAAATTCCCATTAACTCCATGTTACTCTATATGACAACATAAAAGTTACTGATCTAAGATCTGGAAAACCACCAATTATAAGGTATTACTAGAGATTTCTGGGTCTCAAAAGGATGGAGAATCTATTGCATTCTTGTGATTGCTGAGTAATTGAGAACACTACTGGAGAAATTTTCAGATCTTAGAATATAAAGGTTTGAGGAAAAAAATATAGTTTATAAAGCATTAGATATATAAACATTCACATCTGATGAGTAACTTTTGATTTTTCTCTTAAGCCACACACTAAGTTGTTTAAATTGCAATGAACTAAGCAAGTTACATTGCTATATGTTTCAAAGCTACTGTGGTAAACACTGGAAATACAGTTCTTAAGCTGAAGAAGTTCAAAATCTTATAGGGAAGAAATATGCTCACAACTAACAAGAGTATAACATGTGTCATAACCACTTCAAAAGCTACTGACACACACAGAACTGATAGACACCACAAGAGTAATCCAATTTCCAATTTCACCCTTTCCTTCCATAAATGAGGAAAGAGAAATGAAACAAAGTTTACAAAACTAGTCAATGAAGGAGTCTGTTTCTGTCTCATGTGTGCATTTTTGTCATAAACTATGAACTTCTACAGGAATATACATTTGCTTGTTAATCTCAGCCCCATGAACATATGGTTACTTAAATTTTAACTACCTTCTCATGTCTCACTTCTACTCTCTCATATGCTAAACTGGAAGAGCACATAAAGCGCTTGTCCCCTACTCTGAGAGGCCATTACAAATAAAGGAAATTATTGGGGCACCTGGGTGCTTCCCTACCTCTCAAGGCTGTACTCACACTTATTTCTTCCAACTGCAATATCTCTTTTGTCATAACATTGCCCTATCCACCTTTTTAAACCTTACCCAACCCAAAATATACTATCTCAGGTGACCTCTTGACCTCTCCTGAGCTTCTTTACTGTCTGTACTTTCCCTATGACATCTCTTTATAATCTACCATACAATGACTTCAGTATTTCATCCTTTTTACTAAATTATAAGTTATTTGAGGGAAAAGACTACTTATTAAATACTTACCTTCCAAAAATAGCTAAGTACCTAAAAAAATTAATTTGTACTATAATATTAATATAAAATTTCCCCCTTTTATTATGGAGAACAAGGGGTAATAGACTGGATAACCCTGTTAACAAGAGGAATAATAACGGACACCAAACAATGTGGAATGAAAATATGATCAAATGAGAGAAAAAATGGCAAAAAGCCCAACACAAAATTAGAAGAAATACTTTTTGTCTGTAATCTCTATAGAACTTTAAATTAATTTCTTGCCTTGGCTTTAAGAATTACGATTTAAAAAGTGACAAAGCTTACCAGATCTGCTCCTGCCTGAAGTAGGACATCTGCTACATCAGTATGACCATTTTCACAGGCGTATGTTAGTGCTGTATCCCCTGTTGCTGTTGTTGCATGAACATTAGCTCCTGTGGTAGTATTAAACAACAGAGACTTAATAAAAGAATCATAAGACATAAATGATGGACATAGAAATTTCTTCTACATAAGCCATATCTCCTCAAATTAGATAAAATAGCCCTATCCATTTCTAGAAATAGAGAATATTATTGGCATCTTTAAAAGCAAGAGAAAAAAACAGAAATAGATTACTGCTTGAAATTAAAGCTACAGATACTTCAAACGTAACAAGGTAAATTATTTATGCAGAGTACACACAATAGTTCACCACACTTTTTACATTTTTAAATACACATTCAATGTGTAAGAAAAAAATTATTTGCATTGTAATATTTTTACTTGAATAAATCATGTAAAAACTCCTCCCAAATGCAAAAATGCCTACCTGCAGCTAGTAAGTATTTAACTAACTCCAAATGACCTTCTTGAGCAGCTTCCATTAAAGGGGTAGAACACCCTAGTTCAATATCAGCTCCTGCCTTTATCAGAAAGTCCGCCACTTCCAGAAAGCCTCCACAGCAAGCCAGAGTCAAGGCAGTTTCTTGAGTTTCTTCTGTCTGTGCATTGATATTTGCTCCTAGAATAAAAATTGTAATTTTAAGAAAGTCATTAACTTATTCCAGAGATAAGCAAAACATGTTGTTTCCTAATAACTATACTTCAAAAATGAACATTTGTATTACTTTACTATTTATTTTACTAAATAATAAAGTGCTTGTCCCCTACTCTGAGAGGCCATTACAAATAAAGGAAATTATTGGGGCGCCTGGGTGGCTTAGTCGTTAAGCATCTGCCTTCGGCTCAGGTCATGATCCCAAGGTCCTGGGATCAAACCCCGCATGAGGCTCCCTGCTCAGCAGGAAGCCTGCTTATCCCTCTCCCACTCCCCCTTGCTTGTGTTCCTGCTCTCACTATCTCTCTGTCAAATAAATAAATAAAATCTTTAAAAAAAAATAAAATTATTAAAAATACACCCTGAGTCCATATTTGATGCACACAGCTGCAGTAAGACTTATTCAGCCAGAAGGTACAAACCAGGTGATAAAAGGACTTAGAAAAGTAAACTACATTCCCTTTTTATAAAGATTCAAAATTAATGATGATGATGATGACGATGACAGCTAACATTTAATACACTATTACTATTTGCCAGGTAATATTTGAAAGCATTTTACAAGTTCTATATCAGCTCCATTTTACAGCTAAGGAAATTGAAGTTCATTAACTTGCCCAAGGCCACATTATTATCACTACTACCACCATCACCATAGCTAACACTTAATAGGCACTATATGACAAACAACATTCAAAAAGCTTTATATATAATATATATAAACGTCACAACAACCTTACATAAGGCACAGAAGGTTAGGAACTTGCCTGAAGTTACAAAATTGGCAAGCATTACAGCTGTGATTCAAATGTAAGAAGTGTGCTACAAAACCTCTGCTTTTAAAGTTCTAGCCAATATGGTTTTTTAAAAACGTGCCACTCCTCTTAAATTTGTCCAAACAAAAACTTTACTACTAAAAGAGATATAAAACTTGGCTACAAATATATAGAGAGATGGGAGGTTACTTCTAAACTAAAGGTATCTTAATAATGTAAAATAACTGTCACTTTTCCCAAACATAAAGTCCACTATATGCTGACTCCTTGACAGCTTCTTATAAATGCATCCTTGCATTCTCATCAAATTAGTCCTTATGGTAGGATTCCCCACACTGTTTCATGAAACACTAGATATATTAAGTATTTATTAATAGGTGTTCAGCCCCAACAGCAATTCTCTCAATACATTGAGAAATGTTCAATCTCTTATATGCCCCTACATAATCTACAACCCTACCTCATCCCCAGTTCTGTTTTTACTCACAAAGCACATGATGCCTGAAAGTTCTATATTAAAGAAGTCTATTTGGTTTTGTTTAGCACAGTATGGAGCTATTTTCAAAGCAAATGCTTTCTCATTCATTTTTGTGACAACATCTCGTTACAAATCTACTAGAAAGATGAAACACAGAAACCCAATTTTATAATACTGTAGTCTTACATTTTAAATATTTGTGCTTTAGTGTTTTTGCTGGTACGGTTACCTTGGCCTAGAAGTAACGCCACCATTTCTTCATGTCCTTCACGAGCTGCTTCCATCAGTGGTGTATAACCTTCATCATTGACCTCTTCCAGGCTAGCTCCTCTTTCAATGAGTAAAGCCGCAAGTTCCACATGCCCACCACACGCAGCCAAAGTCAATGGTGACTCAAATGAATCAGCAGGCATGTTCACTTGGGCACCACTGTCAAGAAGTAACCTAGCTACTTCAACATGGCCATCCTAATTACAATGCAATTAAAAAAATTAAATCAGCACCATTAAAAAAATCATTAAAAATATGAACACTTCTCGATTACTATACAGTGAAGGTTTACTGATCTCCATTCAAATAAGAATTAATCTACATTTAACAGTTGAGAAAGCAAGTATTAAGTAAGACCATCTATATTTCTGTGGTACAGACCATGAAACAGCGATCGAGGCTATGAAACTTATAGAAAAATAATACCTTCCTTCAATCAAGAGGCTTATTAACCTTTGGGGAAAAAGAGACATTAAGTACATGCAACAAAAGACTACTATGAAACAACAGCACCTCGTGGTATATACTTAAATGCTACATGGATAAAGATGAGAAAGGGAAAATAGGATTTTTGTAGAGACCTTAAGAAGAAGCAAACTTTTGATTAGGTAGAAAAAGAAAAATGCAATACTTTTTGGAGAAGGCAGAGAATCGCAGATGATGTGTTAGGGGAAAGTGCACACAATTTATACACGGTACTTCCTTTTGTTATTCAACATTCAAATGCCAGTGAAAATTAAAAGAAAAATGAATCTCTCTTACTATCTTCTGTCTCCTTTGTTGGTCTCCCTTTCCCACAGCTTTCCTAACTATAGGCAACTCCAAGGCTCTCTTTTCTTTTTTGCCTTTGATGTAATTTTTCCTTCTAAATATTACCTCACAGACATTTCATCTTCTTTTGAACATGTCACACCCATTTTTAGTTCTGTACTTGCCATATTGCACAACTTTAATACCCTATTACAATGGTTACTTTGTGTTTCTTTGGCTCCAAATTTTCTCCCTCCATTGTTAACTCCTACATTTCCTTTAAAATCCAGCTTAAAATCCCAATCCCTTAGCAAGCTTCAAAATGTCTGGCCACTACCAATATCTTTCCTCTACTTATAACACTTCCAGTACATGCAGATTAGGTCTACAGAATGCTCCATTTTTATTTCTTAATCTACATAGTTCTCTACTGGGGGTCACAAGGATGTTTTAATTTCCTTACCATGGAGATATTATTGATGTGTTTTAAATACATTATATTATTTAATGATCACAACAACCTAAGAGAAGGATATTACCCTAATTTTAACAGATAAGAACTTAAGACCTTCAAAGAAAACTCATGTTTCTTCAAAGGATAATTTACTAAAGCAAACACTGGCATGGCAATAAAGAAAACAAAGATAATTCAAGTCTTAATTAACTACCTGATATTTTTAAAAATTAATTAAAATTTAACATCCTTTCATTGAGATATGAAAAATTCATTTGGGGCCTTTTTCTATCTTTGGCATGTTTTTCTCATACATCAGCCTATAATGTTATTCTCATCCATTTCTGTGCCACAAATCACAGACTAAGATACAGAAGTTTAAGAGTACTATTATTACCTGTTCCTAAGTATAAACCCTAAAAAGAAAGTTCTTAAAAAAGGAATTAAGGGCTCAGAAAAGACCATACACAGAGGGGGGAATTATGTTACACAAATAACACTCTAATTTCAAAATTTTCATTTTTCATTCAAATTTAAATTATCAGTTTGATGAACATACTCTGCTTAGTATTATGTGCATACTTTGTGGAATATATTCTTCTTAATAGCCTTGATCAACTTTTTAAATGGTTGCTTTTTGTGCCAACTGTGTAATACCAACACAGTTATATGAGACTAAGAAAATAAAAGCAGTGCTGTAAAGCTCCAGAAAGCACCTTTAATAGAAAGAAGTTAACGCTGCCCAACTGGCTCTGAACGCTACTGATAATTCAGACAGCTGAGGTTCTGCTCTACAATAAATCTGTGATAAACAAATCTTTCAACTCAAGGAAAAGGTGCTCATCATACAATAACACTGTCTCTATGAATTATATATAGACATATTTCATGTATGTATTTCACCAGTCTTACCATGCAAGCCTCCATTAGAGCAGTGTGCATTTCATCCGTTTTATGCTCTTGATCTGCGCCTGCTTCCAAAAGAAATCGCACCATCTCTAGGTGTCCTAAACCAAAAATGTGCAAGATTACTTTAAAATATTTTATTATTCTAAAAAATATAAGAAAAATTTATAATACTTTGAAAATTTATATTTAACTTAGAGTAATAAATTTATAAGCATAATACTAAAGTCAGCTGCAAGCCACCCTCAACTGTCACACATAAATTATACAAGTGATACTTGTTCTACTCCTTACTCTGTTGCCAATACTACAATCCTTGCTGCAGGTGAGCAAAGATGCTATTAAAATCCAAAACCCAGAATATCCCCTCTACAACCTTTTAAAAGCCAGGGCATGCTATATTTATTTATGCTACAGAACAAATTAGCTTCCGTGAATTAGTAGCTTGGGATAATAATAATTGAAGTTATTTCTAGGAGGAAATGTGTTTTAAGTTTCAATTACTAACTCATAAACTTTTTTAAAAATTTTATTATTATGTTAATCACCATACTAACTCATAAACTTTTTAAGAACAATCTGTTTATAAGTTGGGAACTGCATATATATATATATATTTTTTTGAAACCACATCATTTAGTTTATACTTATTCACCTATTTAGATATAAACATATACATATACATACATACACACACTCATATTTATATTTATGTAGTTTCAAATAAACCATATGCTTCAGTTCAAATAAAGACACCTTATGAGTAGTTAAAAAGACAAGGTATTTTTTAAAAAGGATTTCAGACACTATGCAAGAAACAGAAAAATGACTAATTTTTTTTCCAACTTTATTTGGAAGGAGTTGCAATCAATTCTCAATTAGGACTAAGGGGAAGGAGTGGACGGTAAAATCATAAACAACTAAAACTAACTTCAGTATGTAACTGTAACATCTGCTGTATCTTGTTTTTGCTAACTACCTATCTCCCTTTCCTCTCAGTCCTTTTCCCTTCCCAAAGATCCACATCAACGTACAGTCTCAGCCTGAGTTCTAGCCCTTCCCCATCTCCTCCTTGTCAATCTATGTCCTAGAAGACCTCACCCGAAATAGAGGAAAGGGAGAGGGTCCATGGATCCTTGTAAGTAGTAGAGATGTTCTCCACCAGCTCAGTTCTATATCCAGCTTCTAATTAAAGCCTGCAAGCCCCAACCTCAGACGCCCCTTGGAAAGCAGGGTGGGGCTACAAGCAAAGGAGAGAGGGAAGAGTAGTTATATGTAGCCCCATCTCAAAGCTCTTCTGGCCAGCTGGGACCCAGTAGTAAAATACAGCCAGTTCCAGGTTCAAAAGTATTTGTGAAAAGGGGAGAGAGCCACCCAATCAATCAGCCTGCCCTGGAAAGGCTGTCCCAAGGCTTTAATTCCTCTCCTCCCGATGAAGATAAGCCTCTGCTAATTACCAAACAGAACTGGGGAAGTAAGGGACCTCAGCTGTGTTTCCTAAACTTCCTTAATCTGAGACTCTGTTAACACCAGACAACCGAAAGCACTTTAGATAGAGCATATTTTCACATTTAACTTAAATTTTAGTCATTTATGTATTTTAACCATGTTTTTAAAGGAAATTATTCCAGGGGACCTCACACAACTTTGGTCACTCTGAAACAGAATAAAACAAAACAACACTAGGGCCACAACTAGGGTGCGGCAATCAAAGCCTTAGGTATATAATTTAAGGAGGTATTCCCTCACAAGCTTGGTGGGGGAAGTGATTCAGCCATTGAGACTGAGTGCCCCCTTAAATTTTGTATCTTGTCTTATTAGAATTTTTTCTTGATGCCTCAAGGTCAATAATTTATCACTTATTCTATGATACAAACATGACACAGCTGCAGATGGTATGAAACACTGAACTGAATGGCTATGCAGACATAAAATTTGCCTTTTAAAAAAGTTCCTTGGTTTATAGCCATTTACCTGTCAAAAGGTAGTCTGAGAAGTATGTGGCTCTTTGGCTATCTTTTTAGAATCTAGAATCTAGAGCATTAACTAGCTAAAGACTGAGCAACTTTCCAGACAATTGTCTTGCCCTCTCAAAGGATGGTATTTTTCAGTATTACCAGTATTTTCAGGTTGATTGACATCATTTAAAATATCATATATCCCTTTTGTACAGTTACGTATGTATAAGGTAGGTGTTTTACTCAATTTCAACCAGCTCTTCCAACTTTATTAAATGTGTTGATGATACTCTAACATTGTTCTTTAGAATTCAAACTCCCCTCACACCACTTTTCACTTCTCAAATCTCATCTCAATTTTTCTCCTTCTTAGTGTCACATGAAATAGCTTAAGCACCTTCTTATTAATAGATCATCCTAGCTACTTTTATTGTATTTACTTTTAAACTTACAGGATGAATACTTCTGGAGTCAACAGGATTCTTTTGTGAGAACCACGCAAAATATTCTGACACAAAAACCATGAAAAAGTATAGTGCATAATTAAAATTAACCATTTCTGATAAAACAACTGAATCATTTAACAGTCATTTTTCATTGACAATATATTTATAATATTAAGTCTATATTTTAAAAGTTTACATATTAAACTCTGAAACACTTTAAACACATTTCTTTAAGTTAAATACATACTATATTCTATTACCACCTCTTTATTTTTTAATTTAAAAACTGTATCAAATAACAGTCATATCATGTGTTTAAAAACTTTGTTTTAAAAAAATGTTTTATACCGTACCTTTGTAACAAGCTAATGTAAGGGCACTCTCTTTAAATTCATTGGAATGCGTATTAATGCCAGCCCCATTTTCTAGCAGCAATCTGGCTACTTCCACATGTCCAGCACTTCCAGCTTCCATAAGAGGAGTATGACCATTTTCATTATGGTCCTCAATACTAGCACCGGATTCCAAGAGCACCTTTACAACATCTACATAGCCTCCAGCACAAGCATATGTAAGTGCTGTATTGCCTATTTTAATAAAGAAAAACAAAAAGATATTTTTTATCATGTTCAATTAGCCAGCATATAGTACATCATTAGCTTTTGATGTAGTGTTCAACAATTCATTAGTTGTGTATAACACCCAGTGCTCATTACCGCACGTGCCCTTCCTAATACCCATCACCTGGGTAACCCATTCCCCCACCCACCCTCCCTTCTGTAACCCTCAGTTTGGCTCCTGGAGTCCAGAGTCTCTCACAGTTTGTCTCCCTCTCTGATTTCTTCCCATTCAGGAAAAACAAAAAGATATTAACATAAAATACCAAAATAAAAAGAGCCTCATTTAGCAACAAGAAGAAAACTGAAATGGGAGACTATAATTTTTTTTAAGATTTTATTTGTCAGAGAGAAAGAGAGAGCACAAGCAGTGGGAGTGGCAGGCAGAGGGAGAGGGAGAAGCAGGCTCCACACTGAGCAGGGAGCTCAAGGAGCCCAATGCAATGCAGGACTCTTAATCCCAGGATGGTGGGATCATGACCTGAGCCGAAGGCAGACGGAGAGACTATAATCTTAATAAATTTAGATAATATATACAATTCCTTTCCCGTTGCCTTTTATCTTACTGAAATCAACTCCCAGTTCTCTCCATTTAGTATCAGGGTCAAATACATGTAGAAAATAGATAGGCTTGCCATGACTGTAGAGTTAAAAAAGAACTGAGCAATTCTAAAACTTTAACTTTTCATATGAGAAAAAAGTTATGTTCATTCTAACCTTAATTAGAGAAAAGTTTCACAAGATTTTTTTGTGATTGTAATTATTCATCGTATGTAGCGACATCTCAGACTGTCCCTTTAATCACACATATTTGTTTTCACTATAACTTCAAACACCAGCTAAATGATCAAAGCTAAAGTATTTCAAAAACATTCTTTCTTGATGATAAAAATCTCCCATGTTACAAGGAAAAAATGTTAACATTCTGGGTAAAGTAAAGATTTCTAAAACCCCTTCAAACCAGAACCTGTAAGATCCTAATTACTTAAAATATTTAACAAATTTGGGGCATCTGGGTGGCTCAGTTGGTTAAGCGTCTGCCTTCAGCTCAGGTCGTGATCCTGGGGAGTCCCGGGATCCAGCCCACATTGGGCCCTGCTCAGCGGGGAGTTTGCTTCTCCCTCAGCCCCTCCCCCTGCTCCTCTGTCTCTCTCAAATAAATAAAACCCTTAAAATAAAATAAATAAAATACTTAACAAATTTAAAAATCTTACATGGAGAAGACACACAAAATATATTTTCGTATAATTTTAGAATTTTCATATAAATCCATCTATGCCAAGTTTGAAAAAAAATAAAGTTTAAACTAAAGTCATGTCCCGTGTGGGACACAATGTTTTCATAATATTCTTTTTCTGTAGGCCACAATTTAGTATCAGTAGACAATGACAGACCTGCCTTTTGTTCCACAGCCTTCTTGTTCTCCCTATCTTCCCTTCCCTTCTGCCCTGAGACATGGGAAATCTGGTTGGAGAACTGTAGCCCATTTCCAAGAGTGTAGTCCTTCTAACTGGGCCAGCATTTAATTTAATCTAAACGAACTTTAAAAGGCCAAGTAATCATCCTCATACACCAAAGAGGAAAAATTTTATTCAAAATATATTCTTTACTTTAAACCTAATGCATAGCCTTATGCAAACATGTAGCATTTATAATTAGAGAACTACAAGAGCTTTACTAGTGATGATTTTCATGTGAAATAATTATTAGCAAAGGGTGTTCATATTTAACAAAACTGAAAAAGAATAACCTGTTGAAGACTGTGCATTGACGTCGGCTTTATGAGCTAGCAGCAACTTCACAATTTTGACATGTCCTCCATTAGCAGCAGCCATTAAAGGTGTGATGTCACCTTTGATTCCCCTATCTTCCACATTTGCATGCATTGCCAACAAAACCTTATGAAAGAAAAAGTTTAAATGGTATTAGAAAATGATATATTCATCAAAAGATGTGGAACATATTTACGTTACCACCTACCTAGTCATTTAAAGTAAAAGAGCCAACAACCACAAAGTGTATCTAACAAAACTATGTGTTGAAATGAGCCTAATGGTTGAGTTTTATTATTTCCCTAATAAGTAGGCCAGATTAAAAAACAAAAACAAAAACAACCCATGTCATTATTTTTATAATACAAACCTGTGCAAGCTCATAATATCCAGCAGAACAAGCTAAACAAAGGAGGCTCTCCCCTTCCTCAGTGTGCTCATTTACACTTCGCCCTTCAATAAGTAACTTTCGCACAGCATTTACATCTCCTTCTGAACAGGCTTCTGCCAAACTGCGGCTATTGGGGAAGAACATTATAATATCAGGATATAAAAATATGAAAAATTACACAGTGTACTGGCTTTTGAGGTAATTCTGAACAGCAGTACTAAACAAGAATGATTATTTCAATATGATCCATAACAAAAAGAAAACTGAAAATGATTCAGTTCATTGAACTGAATTCATTTTAAAATCTATATATAAAAGTCACTCAATGAGAATTACCAACATTATAAGATGATTACAGCTATGCAACAGAAGGATAAAGTCCAGTTTACTATCCCTGGGGAAAAAAACCAAAATTCTAAAACATAAAATTTATGGAAAATCACATGAACACAATACAGGTAATAATTTTATTTCCCTTTGTTCAGTCGTGAGAAAATTTATATAAAAGTTAATAAAAATGTATTTAATAAAATGGGTAAAACTTGTACTAATTACAAAGGTCTACCTGAGTCCTTCAATCAACTAAAGGGAAATCAGACAGGAAAGTTGTGAGCATGTAATTTTGATTAAAATATGAATAACTGATAAGGAGATTTTTTTTTCAAGTATTTACTTGTGCATCATATTTTGGTGAAGCCTGAAAAATATCCAGGCAAGGCAAAGGCTAAATTCAAGCAAAAGGAAGGTGGAGAAAGTGAAGCAACAGAAAATTAGACTGAGAGTAAAGTGTTTGCCCTATAAACATCCCCATATAATTCCAACTATGGACATTTCTAAAGATTCTCTCTACTCTTGGATAAAATCCATCCTAAGAAAAACACTAAATCCAGTGCTATTAATATTCACTTCATTTCAAATATAAGTCAATTCTTATATCATCCTCTTGAAGGTCCCATCACTTCTGATACTAAAGGCATCCATGGGTAACCTCTTCTTTTTTTTTTTTTTAAAAGATTTTATTTATTTACTTGAGAGAGAGAAAGAGAGAGTGAGAGAGGGAACACAAGCAGGGGGAGAGGGAGAGGGAGAGGCAGGCTTCCCGCAGAGCAGGGAGCCTGATGTGGGCTTGATCTCAGGACCCTGGGATGCTTAACGACTGAGCCACTCAGGCGCCCTGGTGACCTCTTTTCTATACCTCTATTATTACTACCACCCAGATTCAAGAACATCATGTTTAGCCCAGATTATGGCAAAGTCTCCTGAACAGTCTTCCTGCTGTTACCTTTGTTTTCCTTCAGACTCTTTTCAACAAGGCAACCAGAGAGATCTTATTTAAAGGAAAGCAGATCATGTCACTCCTCTGCCCAGAATCTTCCATTTGGCCTCTAAACTCACTTACACTAAAAGCCATAGTACTTATGAGATCTTTCCAGTGGTAGGGTCCCACAGTCCTAGTTTTTACCTCTCTGATTTCATCCCCTACTATTCTCACTCTTACTCTTGCCACATTCACTGGCTTTCCTGCTTTTCATAAAAAATGCTAATTAAGCTCCAACTCCAAGATATATGTATTCACCGTCCCTCTGCCAAGACAGCTTCTCTGTCAGACACAGCTCACACCCTTACCAATTTCAGGTCTTTACTAAAAAACCATCTTTTAAGTGAGGATTTCCCTGACTACTCTCTGAAAAACGCACTGTGATCTCCAACCCCAAACACTGCTCTAGCACTTCCCCATTCAATTTTTCCCCATAGTTCTTATCATTGTGTGTCATGTTATATATTATACTTACTGGTTAATTGTATTATCCCCTTACCAAAGTCAAAGTCTTGAATAGCACCTAGTATGCTTGTCTCATAATTTCCCATTTTTTAGGACACCGACAGTCCTTAGACCCAGTGTTCTCTATTACCTTTAAACAAATGTAAGACAAATCTTTCCCGTAAGACATGTCCTTATAAGAACATACCTTTTCTCTCTTTCAAGTGGGCTCTTACTCTTTTTCTCTTCCTGAGGCACACACATACTTTCCCTCTACAATCCCATTTAGACTTGCATTCAATTTCCTTATGTGTGTGCTAGCTTTAAGACAAGCTTACGGGAACTACTGTAGCAACAGTTCAAACTCCGAACTTATGAGCAAAGAGTACCTTAGATCTAGCACATGGCACCACACTTAACTAATATAAAATTTAACACATAACATCACTGTACTCCACTATATTCCTCAAGTTTTGCTGAATAAATGACTGTCACAAACATGCTCTACTATTCTTTTAGTATATTCAATGCCAAAGAATCTGTAATGTTTTATTTTTCTATTCTATTTCCTACTTGAACTAGCTTTAATATACTCTTCAAGGTGTTTTTAACTTTCTTTCTTGCCAGTCTCAGCAGGCACCACATTTAAGAGAATATTAGTAATACCACAGGGTAGTAAAACTGATCATTAATTCAGAAATAGAACTTGAAGTTAACTGAAGGAAAGTCAATCCATGAGAATAGTAAATTAAGAAAAACAAAAATCTAGACAAATGAAGATGAATACAGAGTCAAGAGGAAGAGGAAATTCATATTCTTGTTAATACTATACCTTTCTTTCATGCTCTTTATTTATTTTTAAAGATTTTATTTATTTATTTGAGAGAGCATGAGAGCGAGACTGAGAACGAGTGGGGGGTGAGGCAAAGGGAGAAGCAGACTCCCCACTGAGCGGGGAGCCCAACACAGGACTCGATCCCAGGACCCCGGGACCATGACCTGAGCCGAAGGCAGATGCTTAACCGACTGAGCCACCCAGGTGCCCTCTATCACACTCTTTAAAGATGTCACATAAAAACACTATTACATAAAAGATAATCCTTAAATTCTATTTTTTTAATTCTCCAAACCCATATATAAAACAATACTCCCATTTTCTCAAGTGTTTAAAGGCAACTGCTAAAATAAATAAAATGGCTTCATTTTAGTTAGAGGAAAACAAGCCTCTGAGGAAGCAAAAAAGTAATTTATATTAATAATTCTCTTCCATTTGCTTTCTTGGAGCTTATATCCATTTTTCATATACTATCCATAATTGTTTTTTTTATATGAGATGGTATGATTTTTATTGTGTAAGATCATCAGAAAAACTTAAAGAAGCAAAGTCACAAAATATAAACTGAGTCCTTACTAACTGTAAAGTACTATATAAAAGGAATTGTGGGGCATACAAAAACAAAGTACCTGGGACTCACTTACATTCAAATTATGGGAACTAGATCTATGACATTTGTTGAATATGCATAGAACAAATAAATAAAAACCTTGCTCTTTAAAATGATTAGAACTATACATATTAACTAGAAAATGGCATGACTAATTAGAAAGCATTTATTTCTTTGTCACCAAAACATTAAAAGAAAACAAAATCTAAAGAGGCAAAAGGTTTTTATAACATATTGGCTAAGAAGTCAGACTTGCAGTCACTGGTGCCCCAGGTCTACCACTTGTCAGCTATTTGATCTTGATTAAATTATTCACTTCTCTTGAGCTTTTCAGAATAAAAGGAAAGTAGAAACAAAATCCATTGCCTTAAGGCTTTTTGTGAGTAAAAACAAGGTATTACATATAAAGTGGTTAGCTCCATGCCAAGCACAAAATAAAGGCTGTGGACATTAGCTATTTTTAAGAAAATGTTTTTATACTCATCACAGAGAAAATGTACTTACTTGTCCGACTGCCCTGCATTCGCTGTGCTTTCAGCTCTCATACGGGTAAGTGCAGCAGCAGCTTCATCCAACGCACAACTAACAGACGATGTCAACCTCCGAAGCACTTCAGGATCTGCAAAGGCTTTACCATCAGCCGTAGATAATTTGCCTATTCCTATTACATGATTTTCACACCAATATGGATATACCCAAAAGGAGAAACAAAGCAAAAGTCAAGTTACTTAACTCTATGTATCTTAACAAATAAACTTTAAATGTTACACTTCACATATATAATGTCTGTCTGGAATCTTTTGGAAAATCACTGTTCTCCAATTCTCTAATAACCTTATTCCTAGTCTAGAAGTGCTTGACCCCATGACTCTCTGGTGCCAGAAATGGGTCTCTGGCCTATGCTGGGACAACTAGGAGTCCCCAGTCAGACTTTTGCCATAGGTTTGGAAGAACTTCTACGTTCAAAGGTTACTGAATTGCTAAGATGTGAGTCATGAGCTAATGGCCACTTTCATGATCACAAAGAGAAAGACTATCTGAAATAAGTCAATATAGAGGAGAGCAGAGCAGAAAAACAGAAGACAGTTCAGATAAAAGTCATTTTTGACTCACTGAAATCAATAGTGCCAGAAGCCAGAACAATCCCCATTATTTTTGGTAGATGCCCACTTTTGTTTAAGACTGTTTAAGGTGGCCTACTACCACTTGTAACCAAAAATGGCCTAATAAGACATTACAGGCCATATAAAAGATAACATGAGTACCTATTTATTTCAAATTATGTCTATAACTTATTACATATACTCAATATCATATCTAAAAAACATTCAGAACAGCAAAAGAATAAAAATTCAAAAGTAGAACTGGTTAATAACTATCTGCATGAAATATATCTTACTGCTTTTCTGGATTATCACTACAAAACACTTCTCTCTAACTTTTATTATTCTAACTCCGTGGTGCTGCCCATCAGTGGAGCTTCTCAAAAATATAGATGATAAGCTCTCCTACATCTAAGGATGTAATTCAGTAAGTAGGAGGTGGGGCCTAGGCATCTAAATATTTTTAAAGCACTAAGAAGATTCTAATGCATAGCCAGGATTAAAAACCTCTGCTCCAACTTGAAGATAAACACCTAATGTTATAATGCATATTATAGATCCCTGCTACTCAATAAGTGGTACATGGAGAACAAACACTGCTATCATTTGTGAGCTTGTTAGAACTGCAGAATCTTGGGGGCGCCTGGGTGGCTCAGTCGGTTAAGCATCCGACTCTTGGTTTTGGCTCAGGTCATGATCTCAGCGTCATAAGGTCAAGTCCTCAAGCCCATGCTGGGGCCCCCATGTCAGGGCTCCGTGTGAGATCTGCTCTTGAGTGGAGTCTGCTTGAGATTCTTTCCCCACCCCACCTTGCTCCTCCCTCTGTTCCTGTGCACACATGCAATCTCTCTCTCTCTCTCTCAAATAAAATCTTAAAAAAAAAAAAAAAAAAAAACTGCAGAATCTCAGGCCCCTAGATTTTCTGACCCAAAACCTGCATTTTTAAAAAAAGATTCCCAAGCAATTCAGATGCACATTAAAGTTTAAGAAGTATTATCACAGGTTTTAAAACAAACTACTTACCTAAGACATCAATCAAAAAAAACCCCACTCAAATGGTAATAATAAACATACCTGTGCAGATTTCTTTTTACAGTAGAAGGGCTTAATAACATCATATAAGTTTGTGTTTAAAGTTTACAAAAGTTTATACTTGTTTGGTTTTCTTTCTGGAAAAATCCAAGATATCAAATACTGTATCTTTTGGAACCAAAAATAAATCTGACAGAAAGGCTTTATGGTTTTAGATATAACAAATGTTCAGAGCAGTCAAAGTTGGTATCGGTTATAATCAAGATGTGCAAAGAATAAAGACAGTCTCGGTCTGATAAAACTGATCCTACTATATAATTTGTGTCACTAATATTAAAAACCAACCACAGTCTGAATCTGCTATAGCAGTATTTATTCAATAAGATACCTGTGGTTAGTTAAGTATCCTAACACTATGGAAACCAAGATCACAGATGCATTTGCACATGAGAGAATGAGCTCCAATTTTTTAGCCAATTCAGATCAACCATATAACAACTATTTGCCAATGACAGCAACAGAACTAGGTAAGAAGATATATCTGGATTAGTAAAAAGTAATCACTACCTTAAAAAGAAAGAGCATCAAAAACAAAATATTCCATATTAAATTTTTATGAACTTTTCATGTCTTCATAAGTAAAGCTAACTATTCTAGTAAAGATAATTAGGAAGTAACCTAAGATATACATGGTAATCCTTCAAATGAATAAATAGTGATTGAAAATTAATTTATTCTAGCTACTCTGGATTATGATGATCCTTTTTTACTAGTCTTAACCAGTTATTATGTATTGATCAATGAAGATCGAAAACAGAAAAGATACGTGATGATCAGATTATTCTTTCCCAATTCTAACATCAAATCAACTGAACAACAGAACCATGTAACTTGCAACCAAAAATGTCCTAATAAGACATTATAGGCTGTATAAACGATAGAAGAGAAACAGTGCATTAAAAGATTACCTAGATTTCAGATTTTAAGATTATTATTTTCTCCCTTTTTTTCCTCTTAGAACTTACTCAACTTAATTCCTATTTATGAAGACAAAGTTAAGAGGAGATGTAACTGACTTAGCAGAACAAAGAGAAACACAGATATCAAAGAGAAACAAGGTGAGCAGTCCAAAAGGGTTCAGAAATTATAGGTACCAGATACAGGGGTGAGGCTTGGGCCAGAAAACAGAGAGACTAGCTGAACACCTGTGAGAAGTAGTCAGACACTTGAAGACTCTATTTCCAAACTGCACAACCAGATGATTATTCTCTACAGAAACCAAACCAGAAAGGCCCAGGATTAGTAGTCATTAGATAAAGAGGAAAAAGAGATGATATACTAAAGGGAAATAAGGATTAAGTGAATATATGCATGATAAACAGTGAGATCCTCAACCCCCACTGTACTCCAAAATACAGGTAGCCAGGTTTATCATTTACCGGATAAAAACTGGTAGATGTGTCTCTCAAGAAGTTGACAAGCCCCAGAGAAAAGATTTAAAGATACTGACATTTGGAGAGTTCTCAAAGAAAGGAAAGGGTCTCTATCCAATCACTGTGTACTAGGAATTCTAAAATGTTACCAACTTTACCCAGCTCTGGTATACTCACTCTATGTAATCCTTGGGACTGGGAATTTGATAGCTTTTATCCCCATGATTAGGTTACATTATATGGTACAGTTGACCTGAAGACAGGAATATTATTTGGGTGGGCCTGACCTTATCACATAAGCCTATGAAAAACTAAGAGATTTCTTGGCTAATTGGAGAAAAGGAAGTCAGAGATTTAAAGCATTAGAAGGATTCTACTGTGCTTACATGAAGATGGAGGAGGCCACATGCCAAAGAAGGTGGGCAACCTCAAGAAGGTAAGAGCAGCCCCCAGCTGACAGTCCATAGGAAATCAGAAACTCAGTCCTATAACTACAAGGAACTGAATTCTGCTACTAACAACAATAAACCTGAAAGCAGATTTTCTGACAGCCTACAGATGAGAACTCAACTCAGCGGATACCTTGATTTCAGCCCAGGAGACCCTGGGCAAGAGAATCTAGCCACACTATGTGCCCAGACATCTTATTTACAAAAACTAAGTGATAGTAAATGGGTGTTGTGTCATGCTGCTATGTTTATAATAAATTGTTATGCTGCAGTAATTATATAATGTATATAATTTACAATATATAATAAATACTTCATAGTGAAACCCACCAGTTGACAAAACATGCACATATACCTTGTTTTAGTTTTATGGCATTGCTATTGACTACAAAAAGGCTAGGATTCACCAGGTTTTTGAAGAAAATGTGAAATGTAAAGGACAGCCAAAAATATTCAAAATGTGAGCAAAATTTTTAAATGCCCCAAATTCTAATGCTATGGAGAAGGATGAGAAAGGAAAAGTTGCAGAGATAAGAGACTACTATAAGTAAGTGTGGTGTTAACTTCCTGAACTGCAACACCAGGAATTAGAGGAGATAATGGAGCAATAATTTCACCAGTCTGAAAGAGATTTTTAAACCAAAATTCTATACCTTCAAACTATCAAGTATGAGGATAGCATCAAAGGTATTTTTCAGACAGTCTCAAAAACTTTTACTTCTCAAGCACCCTTTCTCAGGATACTTAAACCATGGTCAATCTCAACACCACAAAAAGAGAAACCACCAGAGTAGTTCTGTGATACACAGGAAATATATATACCATGAATGACTATTCTTGCTAAAAACAAAATGAATCTGAATCTGGTCAATATCTGGATCTGAATTCTGATTTACAGGAAAACAACATACAGAGCAGCAACTAGCAAAATTGATAAAGTGGGACACATGAATCAATTTCTCCGATAAATGGGGGTAAAAAAGTAAAAAGGAAACTTATGATTAAAAGACAAAGTAAATAATTAACATGAAAAATATTACATTTTACATACAAAATATGTAAATATGAAATAGGTGAAGGGGATTAAAGAGTACACTTATCATAATGAACACTGAGTATGTAGAGAATTGCTGAATCGCTATATTGTACACCTGAAACTAATATAAGACTGTATGTTAACTACTGAAATTAAAATTAAAAAACTTAGTGGTGTCTGGGTGGCTCAGTCGGTTAAGCATCGGACTCTTGGTTTCAGTTCAGATCATGATCTCATGGGTGGTGAGAGGGAGCCCCAAGGCGGGATCCGGCTCAGTGGGAAGTCGGCTTAAATATTCTCTCCCTCTGCCCTTTCCCCCACTCACACATACACGCTTTCTAAAATAAATAAATAAATCCTTAAAAAAAGAATAAAAATTTAATTAAAAAATGTAAAATTTGTTTGGATCCTAATTCAAATAAACTAACTATAAAAAGACCATTATGGGGTGCCACCAACTCTCAATTTTGCCATAGGTCATAGGCTCAGGGTTGTGAGATCGAGCCCCATGCCGGGTTCTACACCGGGCATGGAGCGTGTTTAAGATTTTCTCTCCCTCACCCTCTGCCCCACCTTTCTCTCTCTCTCTCCCTCCCTCTCTATAAATAAATAAATAAATAAATAAATAAATAAATAAATAAAAATAAAGCAACCTTTAAAAAAAGACCATTATGAAATAATTGGGGAAATATAAACACTGACAGGATATTTGACAATATCAAGGAATTACTATTATTTTTTTCTTTAGATATGCAATGGTATTATGGTTATGTTTAGTTTTTTTAAAAGTTCTTGGGGTGCCTGGGTGGTGCAGCCGGTTAAGCAACCAACTCTTGGTTTCCACTCAGTTCGTGTCTCAAGGTGGTGAGATCAAGCCCCCTGTAGGGCTTAAGTTTCTCTCTCCCTCTCTCCCTCTGTCCCTCCCCACCGTGTGCTAGCTCTTGCTGGCTCTCTCTTAATCTAAAAATAAATAAATCTAAAAATAGTTCTTATTTAGAATATATACTGAGGTATTTATTTTATTTATTTATTTAAGATTTTATTTATTTATTTTAGAGACAGAGCATGCAAGAGTGGGGGGAGGAGCAGAGGGAGAGGGACAAGCAGACTCTGCAATGAATGCAGAGCCCCACACAGGGCTTAATCCCAGGACCCTGGGATCATGACCTGAGCCAAAATCAAGAGTTGGACGCTCAACCAACTGAACCACCCAGGCGCCCCTATACTGAAGTATTTATATATGAAATTATATAATGTTTAGTTTGCTTTAAATTAACTTGCTGGGGTGGGGCATCAGCAGGTGGTAATAAGTAAAGATGAAACAAGATTGTCCGTACACTGATGGCTGTTAAAGCTGGATGATGGGTATTCCCTCGGGGCTTGTACGTTAACATTTTTCATTTAAAAAAGAAGGAAATAAAGGAGAAAGGGAGAGAAGTGAGAAAGAAGATGAGGGAGGGTGGAGGGAGGCTATTGTAGAGAAAATAGAAAAAAAAAAAAAAAACATAAAAATGAGAAAGTGAGACAACTATTAGCATCCTATGAAAACGAACTCTACCTCCAAAAGTAACTCCCCTCAGCTGAAGTCTACCTTCCTGTAGCACTTTTCAACCTGGTTCTGCGGGGGGCACAAAAACAAATATCCCTCTTATATGCAACCTGAGTTTTCTCATCTTCAGGAGAAACATTCTCTTTTCCTCTTATGACACACTTTCAAATAATTTTACAATCCTCATTTCTCTCACATAAACTTCTTGAGCAACACCAAATTCTGGCAAATGCTAAATTCTGTATCTACTATTCTTTTTTTTTTTTTAAGATTTTATTTATTTGAGAGAGAGAGAGTCAGAGATAGCGAGAGAGAACACAAGCTGGGAGGAGAGGGAGAAGCAGACTCTCCACTGAGCAGGGAACCCGACATGGGGCTCGATCCCAGGACCCCCAGATCATGACCTGAGCCAAAGGCCAACTGATTGAGCCACCCGGGTGCCCCTATATCTACTCTTCTGAATAAATAGTTTTTTATACTCAAGGATGGGACCTTGCATGTGCCCTACTATGTTTTCATTTGTACTTGGTCAAGA
The DNA here is from genome assembly GCF_009762305.2 of Zalophus californianus. Taxonomy (NCBI): domain Eukaryota; kingdom Metazoa; phylum Chordata; class Mammalia; order Carnivora; family Otariidae; genus Zalophus; species Zalophus californianus. The sequence goes on from NC_045596.1 coordinate 58,275,353, forward strand.
TCCCTTTAATAATCCATTCTAGAATTTTACTCAGGATAGAAATCAAATTTAACCATGAGTCCTTCAAATACTAAGATGCTGTGTTACAAGACATTTATTGAAAGGATTACCAAATAGTAGTAGGCTGGTTTTATGCTATAATAAAGCAGCAGTTTACATGCATTGTATGTACACTATACAGCAAATCAGGGTACTAAAAAAAATGATCAATTAATGTTCACAATATATTTATGTCCACTTTAGAAAAGTTAAGAAAATATATGGCTATATAAAATGATCAGAGATTTAGAGTTACTATTCCCTTATACTTTAGGCCTATTATATATATATATTATATATGTAATATATAATATATATAATCTCTAATTAAAATTAAAAATATATATAATCTCTAATTAAAACACTTCTTATAGAGACAATATAATAATGATCTACTTTACAAAAACAGAATGATTCACTTTACAAGGTTTCAAGAGATTATGACAAAAAAGAGGGGAAATTATATACAGTCAATCTCATGATTAATGGTAGTTATATTCTATAAAGTCACTGGGAACACTGAATAAATGAATACTGAACCACTGCTCCTAGGAAAATACAGGTCTAGGTTCCTGTAAGCCTCTGGTCACACAGCATTTGCATTAACCAAATACTGTCTTATGTATGTTTTTGTTTAAAGATGACCTTATTTAATGTATAGCTGATTTATTAACATTGAACTCATGGTTAATAGCACTATAACCCATGCTGAAGAAGCTTATCTAACACATGTACTTTCTCCATTAGGCACATCACTACCTTCCCACATTTAGGAACACTAGATAGCACTTTCACATTATACTTGGGGACCATTATAAACAATGTAATCGCCAACAAAAGGCACAACAATGTGAAAAACATGGCTCTAAGTAGATTGTGAGAAGGACACTTGTTTACAGTATGAGAACTGAGAGCTTCACTTATTTCATCTCATCAGGGAACGTGTGTAGGACAATTTTTCACTATTATGTGCATTTCTATGAAAGACTGAGAAAGTGCTGAAAGCACCAATTTTAGGGTATGAATACATGTTATCAAGGAGGCAAATTCACAAATATGGAATGTGGGACTAAAGAAAATTGACTATAGGAGAAATCCACAGCAACATGTGGATTTTACTTGAGTAATGAAATTATACTTGAGTAATGAAAATACTCTTTAATGAAATTTCCATGTAATTCTCTAGAAAGCTATCCATTAATCATTATGAAAAGTATTAAACTAAATGTCCAAGACCTTACATTTATTGTTTTGTTTTTTTTAAGATTTTATTTATTTGACAGAGAGAAACACAGCGAGAGAGGGAACACAAGCAGGGGGAGAGGGAGAAGCAGGCTTCCTGCTGAGCAGGGAGCACGATGCGGGGCTCTATCCCAGGACCCTGGGATCAGGACCTGAGCTGAAAGCAGATGCTTAACAACTGAGACACCCAGGCGCCCCAAGACCTTACATTTATAATCATAGTAGTTTTTTGTTATTTTAGTAAACTCTACACCCAACGTGGGGCTGGAACTTATGACCCTGAGATCAAAAGTCGCATGCTCTAACAACCACGACAGCCAGGCGCCCCTAATCATAGTAGTTTTTATTAGATTTATATGTAACTTTGAAAATTAGATAGTCTAATTACATATGTAAGGTCTGCAGACTTACCTGCAGCTTCTAGTAAAGCTTCCAGTCTAGCTTGTGTTTCTGGATCTACTGTCCTGAGGTCTGCACCATCAGCAGTACCTGACAAGAGCAACTTGGAAGCCGTTTCCAGCATTGGATTTTCCAAATCATCCTGATCCAAAATGAAAGATTCCACCTAGAAAACAAATACAAAAAAAAAAAAAAGGAAGGAAGGGAGGAATGAAAGGAGAGAGGGAAAGTGGTAAGAGAAAGAAAAAAGTATTTTAATGTAAATATGATAAATACAATGCAATTTTAAATAAATTCAATGAGATACATAAGCCCACTGTTTAAAGGAAAAAATTATATTTATAGAATAATTTAAGAATGTGCTACTCATATGCAGCATAGTCTCATTTTTTTTTTTACTGAAATTATGTATTCTTTTCTATTTTAATTTGGAGAGATAAGGGTGAGATGGGGGAAGCTAAGAAGTTAATGATTAGACTGTGAAACATCTGACTTCTGTAGAAGACCTGTATCAGCTGTTCTTTTTTTTTATTATGTTATGTTAGTCAACATACATTACATCATTAGTTTTTGATGTAGTGTTCCATGATTCATTGCATATAATACCCAGTGCTCCATTCAATACATTCCCTCCTTAATACCCATCACAGGGCTAACCCATCCCCCCACCCCCTCCCCTCTAAAACCCTCAGTTTGTTTCTCAGAGTCCAGTCTCTCATGGTTCATCTTCCCCTCCATAAATCAGCTGTTCTTAAATGTTCTGCTCTCAGGACTTAAATGTTTTGCTCAGGACCCTTTTATACACTTATAAAGTACTGCCCACCCAAGACCTTCAGATAAGGGTTAAATTTATTACTATTCACCATATTAAGACAAACTACAATATCAAAAAATCACATTTGTTAATATCACCACCAGTGATATTTTCATCAGAAAAGTTTTAAGTACTGTAAAACCCAGGCGAATAAAATTTAAAATTCTAATTTGTGCTTGAAAGCTTAATTTTCTCATTGGCGACAAATATTGCCAATCATTTTCCTTAAAGTGGCAAGCTCATTCCCATCATTTCTGATGAGAACATCTGCCAAATATCCAAGTTTGATAAGTGTAGTGGGTCTGTCAATTATATTTTCTAGTAACAATGGCATTTCATGGAAAAAAAATGGCTAATTTACCTTGCATCTCAAAAAAAAAACACAAAAAGAACCTCAGAAGTGCTTTATGTGTACTTCCCATTTTGTCACACACAGTAATATTAAAAGGACATGTATTCAAAAGTGTAGATTCATAAAATTAATATTTATTGCTTTATCGAGATTATTCCTAAGGTAAAATTGGCTTTTTATTTTCTTTTTATAACTGTGAGAATTGAAGAATATAATGACACTAATACAATTTGGTGCCATGGCCTCAAATGAGGGCCTAGCAGTTTTATCTACCATTGCTTTTGCATCATCAGTGCAAATGTCAACACAGTAAAAGAGGCAAATAACATCTCAGTACTGTGGTGAAAAAGTTTTGACCTCTTGGATACCCTGAAATGGTCTCTAGGAACCTGAGGGACCTGTGAACCATTCGTTGAGAACCAGTGTTCCATTCAATCCAGATTCAATTAAAAAATATTTTAAGAATTAGAACATAGCAAACACTGAAGACATGGGGAAAAGTTTTGTTGTGATATTCCTTATTATAGTGCTACTTACAAATAAGTACTAAGATATATTCTTTCCTGTTTGCTGATAAAAAGTTGATAATCATTACATAAACTGCCACTATTTTACATGATACTTACTTCACAAATCTAAGGTACTTCTAACACTAATAACTAAAATAGATATAAAAGTAATTATTAACCTAGAACACAATTATGCTCGTACCTAGTATCTAAATGTAAGAAATATGAAAAAAACCTTAAGGAATAAAATTTTAACTATTATAACATGAGAAACTCTGAGTCATTTCATCTTTTGAAAGTCACCTATCTAGTAACCAGGAACAAACATTATATTTAACCAACACATATTTCATACTGAATGTTAAATCTGGGAGGAAATAGTATGTTTCTCTCCAAATTTCCATTAGACTAACACAGTTTAACATGATTTCAGATTTCTAATATTTCAAATACAATAGACACTGGATACTCTGTAAATAATCTCTGTAAATATTTGAAAATTTTCACAAAATTTTGCAGTATATTAACTTTAACCCATCAAATAACAACTCCCTGTTAAAATGACAGGGAGTTAGAAAAAAGAAACAACAGGAATATACTCTTTTTAGTTTTAAGTTATCTTTTAAGGTAGTAGCATAAGTGTTATACTTTAAGAAGTAGATTTTGGGAATAAACATATCTTAACAAGGGGGGAGGGGTGATGCACCTGGGTGGCTCAGTCAGTTGAGCCTCTGACTCTAGGTTTCTGCTCAGGTCATAATCTCAGGTTCTGAAGATTGAGCTTCCTCCCCCCCCCCCCCCCCCCCCCCCGCGCCACCCTCCTCCCCAGGGCTCAGTGAGCTCAGCAAGGAGTCTGCTTTTCTCTCCTCCCTCTATCCCTCTCCCTGCTTACATGTTCTCTCTTTCACTCTAAAAGAAATAAATAAATCTTTAAAAAAAATAAGTAAACTTTTGGGACATGAGTTGGTCAGAGCAAGGTGTGATTGAAAATTATAGTATAACAAAAACTATGTCTTATCTTCAACAAAGGTCCAGAAGATGAGTCTTTTTAAAGAAAAAGTTGCTATCCAGTGAAATTTTCTCTGTGAAAGTATCTACAATTTTCCAATCCAATGGGAGAAGATGAAAGAAAACAAAGGAAATAAACATGGAAAAATGAATATAGGTAAAATAAACAAAAGAAAAATTAGTATTTCAGACCAGAGTTTTAGAAAAAGTATTTCAAAGATCAGGGCATGGTTAAGTGCCAAGTCAAAAGTATAGATCAGAGGTATTTAAATCAAAGGAGACACTGCATACAGAAAGATAAATATGAAAAGGTTTTGACCGAATTAACTAATTTATATAAGACAATAGGAGAAGAAGGAATGTGGCACTGGTAGACAAGCTATAAAATTTCTGTATGATAGAACAGAATATTTACTATAGGAAAGGTCAGAAAGAAGTTAGGTCATAGGAGATATTAAATTTCAATTAAAAGTGATTCTCTGACATAAAGTCCCCTATGCCACACTGTGTCCTGAGCTTGATGAAAATTTATTAAGAAAAATGCATCTCAATCTCTTCATGAGGGATATTAATTACAGAAATATGTTTTCTTATTGATTTTAAACTTCTCCACAAAAGTTATATTGATTTTTAAGTCCACTATTCTTACTTTGTGAAAAAGTTAAGTTAAAAACAGTAAATTCAAATGACAATGAAATTTTATATATAGATTTTTTTTTTTAAGATTTTATTTATTTATTTGAGAGAGAGAGAATGAGAGATAGAGAGCATGAGAGGGAAGAGGGTCAGAGGGAGAAGCAGACTCCCTGCTGAGCAGGGAGCCTGATGTGGGACTCGATCCCAGGACTCCAGGATCATGACCTGAGCCGAAGGCAGTCGCTTAACCAACTGAGCCACCCAGGCGCCCAAATTTTATATATAGATTTAAATGTATTGGGGTGAAAGAAAAGAACAGGAATGGATTTCTATCTCCCCCACCCCCATTTTAATACTAATGAAGAAATTAATTTCAAGGATGCTGTTAGGATCTAAAGACCTGGGTACCATTACTGGTTCAGATGCCACCTATGTGACCTAAGCAAGTCTCTCAGCCATCTCTAGATCCCTATTCTACATAATTTTTTCATAAATTCATTACATATGAGTTATTATAATATTTACTGCCTTTCTAAACTCCATGGAAACAGGGATTTGAGTAAATAAAAGATGGTTTAGGGATTCTTCCCTTTCAGATTCTAAAACGCTATAAGGCTGTTGTGTATTTGGGGAAGGGAGAGGTAGTTACAAAAAATAAATGTAAAGGTATATCTTACAGATTATTGAAAAATGGTACATGAAGTAACAGGTAGGGCAAAATGTCCATCATTAGCAAACAGTGTTTGTGCAAGAGATACTACGGTTTACTAGAAGAGGAGGCAGACATGTAAAATCAACTCCACTATCTAGGAACTTACTTCTTTAATGAGAGAGCCAAAGTATGTGCATAAATGAACACTATTACAGAGTAAAAAGTATAGAAGGTAATGGGGGGGAGGGAAAGCTGTAGGAATTTAAAAGAGGGAGTAGATGACAACTTCCTCCTTTAACAGTGATTCCTCTTTCCCCAACTGGAAAGATTCTTGCATTACATTACAGAACTGAAGAGAGACTGACATAAGGACATGCAGTCATAAAAATACAAAAATAAGTAATCCTTTATTCATAGGTCAACTAAGTTATGAGCAAATCCTGCTCTACCATGTACTGAATTAAGATAATTCAGATTAAATACTGTGTTTTCCCATTGAAACCAGACTCATTTTTATTATATTTCTACTGAAAAAAAAATTAATTTTGAACCACAGCCAAATTCTGGAACATTAAAAATTCTCTGAATAAAAAATTCACATAAATATTTTGAAACGTTTTCTTTAAATGAAATGTAAAAATAATTTCCATGAAGAGGGGAAAGACAGAAGGAAAGGTATGTCCTTATTAAATTTATTCCCTAAGGGAAATAACATATCAAAGTTATCAATAATTGAAAGCATGACAAGTTATATTTAAGCTGTTTTGGATGTATTGTTTTCACTAGATGGATATTTTATGAAATGGTGCTTGGACATCAAAATCTTGTCTAATATAAAGAACCATCATAATGCAAGGACCCTAGAAATCACCAGGTTCAATTCATTATTATAGATGAGAAAATAGAAGCATAGGACCATTATTTAAATAGCAAGTTTCTAAATATCTAGTCCCAAGAGACCAGTTATCCAATTAACTAGTTCAATATTCTTTCCACTAGAAAATTCCATGCTGGAGTAAAAAGTTTTTTTTCACTCTGTTCTAGAAAAGCCGACTTGAAATTCTGTATTTAGGGACAAAGCTGAACTACTGTCTTAATTACTCAAAGTAAGGTAACTAAACATTTTATGCCTCTGATTTATGTAACATAAAATACACAGTACCACCTCTGAACTATTCTTGCCCCTCTGAAAATAAACAATAATCTAACAGAGCCCTTAGAAATAATTTCCAGTTTATAAAAATTAATAAGGCAAATATTAGGAACAAGTTAAATCAGTTTCTCAATGTTGGCACTATTGACATTTTGGGGGGGTAATTTCTTTGTTGTTGGGGGCTGCTCTATACATTTCAGAATGTTTAGCAGCATCCCTGGCCTCTATACACTAGATGCCAGTAGCAACTCTACCACAGGGTGTGACACCAAAAAACCTCCAAACATTGCCAAATGTACCCTTAGAGGAAAAACAGAAACAAACAAAAAGACCCTGGAGTATGATAAGTTGAAAACCACAAAGTTAAACAGGAAAAGAGACACAACTAAAATGTGGAACATGTTTTGTTTTTTAAAAAAGACAGAAAGTAAAAGGGAAGAAAAGCTCTAAATTAAAGAGACTCCAAAGACATAACTAGCAAAACAATACAGACCTTATATGAAATTTTCAAGACAAGTGAAGAAATCTGAATATGCACTGGGTATTAGACTGTATAAAGGAATTATTCTGGTTAGGTAAGAAAATGCTTTTATCTTTTAGAGATGCATACTGCCATATATAAAAATAGAAAATTGCCATTAAATATTTTGGGAAAACAAAGTTGTGTGGCACATTCTTGATAATGTTGAATCTGAGAAAAAGATTTATAGTGGCTTTCTTTATCATACCTGTCTCTATGCTTTTGTGCAAGTTAAATCTTTTTGGTTTTGAGACTAAAGGTGATGTTTTACTGCAGAGGTTGCTTTTGTTTTAAAAAATTATTTTTCCCTTCCTTCTCCTAATGTCCTCCGTGCTATTCCTTATGTTCCACAAATAAGTGAAACCATATGATAATTGACTTTCTCTGCTTGACTTATTTAACTTAGCATAATCTCCTCCAGTCCCATCCATGTTGATGTAAAAGTTGGATATTCATCCTTTCTGATGGCTGAGTAATATTCCATTGTATGAAAGGGGGGAAATCGGAGGGGGAGATGAATGATCAGACTATGGACTCCGAGAAACAAACTGAGGGTTCTAGAGGGGAGGGGGGTGAGGGACTGGGTTAGCCTGGTGATGGGTATTAAGGAGGGCACATTCTGCGTGGAGCACCGGGTGTTATATGCAAACAAAGAATCATGGAACACTACATCAAACACTAATGATGTACGATATGGTGACTAACATAACAAAAAACAAAACAAAATAAAAATTATTATTTAACAGTAATACTATTTAGATTAACAAAGTAATTAAAATTTTTTTACTTCCTCCCTAAAATAAACTTAACACAAACACTCAACAATGAAACCAAGGTCTTTTAACAAAGGTCAGGACGGAAGGAATTTGTTTATGCCATTAATGGTACTCCCTGTCCTTCTATAGTAAAACACAAAGTCATATAAAAATTTGGAAATGTCGGGCCATCTGGACCAACTGTGAACATTGGCATTACATTTCAAACTAACCTCCTGTCAAAACAGATAAAGTATCACTGTGATATTAGAGAAGAGCAGTCCATCTTGTAATAAACTGGCATTTATTTCAAAGGATAAAGATATATTCTGATTAACTAGACATCATATATACGAGTTCCATTCAATTTAACAAATATTCACCACCAATTACATACAATGTGCAAAAAGCAGTAGGACAACCAAAGGAGAAAGGAAATACAAAAATGGTTTTATTATAATCAATGCATTCTACAAATATACAAAATGGAATGGCAATTCTATGTGCAAAGAACTAACTATACCAAAGAAGACTGAAAAACAGTACAAGGTAGACACTAATACAGTGATTGTACAGAGAAAGGAAAAAACAATTCTGAATTAGAATGGTAAAAAGGATAGTGCTTAAGGAAGATGGGGCCTTTCAATATTGTACCCAGTTCAGAATTTATATGGTAGGTTACTGAAGGATTTAAGTATTAAGATAAATAATCAATTTCTTAAAAAGATTTACTTATTTATTTGAGAGAAAGGGAGGAGGGGTGGGGGTGGGGGCAGAGGGAGGGAGAGTCTCAAGCAGATTCTGTGCTGAGCGTGGAGGCCGCTCAACATGGGGCTTGATCTCATGACCCTGAGATGGTGATCTGAGCTGAAACTGAGCTGGATGCTTAACCGACAGCGCCACCCAAGCACCCCAAATAATCAATTTTTTAAAAAGACAGGAGATCATGTGAAAGATGGTTTTATATAGATGTGACAGCAGGGACATAGAAATCTATTTATAACTTACTTCAATATATCAAATGAAAGATTATGCAAGGTGGGGCTAGGAGAAAGTCAGTCTCGGAGGAGAAACATACTTTACAAAATGAGCATGCTATCAACTCCAGACTCGACTTCTCGACCTTTAACACTCCCTGTCCTCCCAGCCCATCTCTACTCACCAATTACTGTTTTTGTTCTTCTGGAAATTACCCTGTCCATTTTCATTCAATTTAAAGCAGGTAATCTAAATTTCAAGTTGATAATCTATATTCCAAGAAAGATAATCTAGATCTTGACTATATTACAAACATTTTTTATAATAACAAAAAATTCTCACACTTGCTCCAGGAAAACACAGTATCTTCAATCCAAAACTCAAAATACTTAAAATCTGAAGAGCTCTTAAGCAAGTCAATGCAGAAAAATCCCTCCAAAACAATGTTTATGATGAACTTTTTACACTGTGTATGATTTTTACTTTGAGTAAATGTCAGTGTTTGATTTTTAGGACCAATTTTGTCATTTCAATGACAGTGAGTGGGTTTTAAGAACACAGATAATAACTGATACCATTTCACCTACCAAAAATAAAGATTCATTAGAACGATTTGACTTGAAGTCATCATTATAGACTGAATTACCTAATTTAACTCAAGTGTTATCACTTATTCAGTGATATGCAGAACAGGCTATGTAAACCTAATTCAAAGAAACAATAGTTTCTTCTCTTTTGTTCCTGACCCCAAAACCTAATAAAAATTTCTTTGATCCGTATTTTTTGAAGTCTTAAATAGGGTAAACTTCAGCTAAAATATTACAATTCTTTTTTTTTTTAAAGACTTTATTTATTTATTTGACAGAGAGACAGCAGGAAAGCACAAGCAGGGGGAGCGGCAGGCAGAGGGAGAAGCAGGCTCCCTGCTAGGCAGGGAGCCCGATGTGGGGCTCCATCCCAGGACCCCGGGATCATGACCCAAGGCGAAGGCAGGAGTTTAACCAACTGAGCCACTCAGGTGCTCCAAATACTACAATTCTTAAATTCATATATTTGGATGTAGTTTTTCTGTACCATTAAGATAAAACCTTCAGTATGGTAACTGAACACTGATCTATGTATATGCTGAAATAAAAGAGCGTAAAATAAAAACCACTTAAAGTCCTTATTGTAAAAAGAATATCAATTAATAGTATGACTCATTATGGTTTCAGTATCCTGAGATTCAAGTAAATAAAACTAAAGTGAACCTGACTAAAAATAAATTTAGCTTTCAAAAAGTCTATATTAAGAAGACATTGATTTATTCCTTCATTCATACCCATCTACCGATCTAATAAATTTTAGTTAAGATCTAGGAATGTGCTAAAAACTGGTGATACAATAGTTAACATGGCACTGTTCTCACAGAGCTAATACAAAACATGACTTCTTTTCTTAAGCTGCAAAGTACTTATCTGCCTATAACAACTCAGTATGAAATTATAATTCAATATGAAATTTTTAACATTAATTGTAAACTTCATAAAGTGAACCAATTATGAGTGTTTAAAGTAAGTAAAATTGTATGGAATTCTCAAATCTAGAGTTTGTAAGTGGTTTTTCTGTAATAGAATTAAGGCTACAGATTTAAAAAAAAACTTACCCCAACTCTAGATACCAATAGTACGATGCAATTTAATTATAAATTTAACCTGTCTCTGGTATTTATCATTATTCATCAATTATCATAAAAACTGCCTCAGAATAAAATTATTCTCATGAGATGGCTTTAAAATGTATAAGCAGATATACACACTCATTCTCAGATACAGACACACAGTCATAACCTGGTGGAATCTGAGCATTCCAAGGATATAAAGTGTAGAAAGTTTGTAAGGTGAGTGGTTAATAAGAGAATTAAAAATCAGGTTGGTATCAGATTCTCAAATACAACCCAAGATGCTAGAAGACAACTCTGCAACTAAAAGTTCTAAAGTACAATTATTTTGAAAGTAAAATTCTAAACTTTAGAATAATTTTTTAGATATATAAGCAAATTGACAATTTTAAAACCACAAATAATTCTGAATTTAGAGAATGTATGCCTTTAACAACAAAAATGAATCTAAGAAAAGGACAGCCTTGGGAATCAGAACACTAAAGCATCTGGAAAAGAAACCAGTATAATACAAGCTATCTTTATCATGTCAGGCAGGTTAATAAATAATTCCTTAAAGTTAGAAAAGTAAAAACATTATAACATAAACATATTACTAAAACATCAGTTAAGCCAAGATTGAATGATATAATGCCAAAAGCCCATGTTCAGCAAAGAGAACAACTAGTTAAAGATACGGTTTAATTCAATTCAATGCCTGCTGAAAAAGAAAAATGAAACACATAGTTTTCAAAGTGGGTAGTAAACGAAATAAAGAAAACTCAATAAATTCAGCTAAACACAAGAGTGGCAGGCATGAATGGGGGAAGTGGGGAGCGGGGGGCAGTGATAACAGGAAAAGACCTCTTCACGATAACCTTCTATGTGAGGAAAAAGACCAAAGACCAAGAAACCAAGTTAGTATAAAAGCAAGTGGGAAAACTTCTCTTATTTGAAAAAATGGCACACAGATTAAGATTAAAAAAAGAAGAAAAAACCCTCAAATACATGCTATCATAAGAGAGCTAAAATTTTTAGTCGTAAGGCTAAAAACAGAAGCATGAAAAAGCAAACCCAGTCAAGGATGAAATTAATATCAAAGAACTCAAGACAAAAAGCATTACATATAAAAAGGATATTTTTATAATGATTAATCGATTTAATACACGAGGGTGTGTAATAGCCACATTTTTATGTACCTAACAATATAACATTGAAATATATAAAGTAAATATACTCGAAATAAAAGCAACTGGAAAATTCACACAACTTAGCAGGAAACTTTTTACATACCTATGTCAGAAAATGAGGAGAGCAAGTAGATTATGCAAGGATACGGATGATTCAGAAATAGATTCTGTAATGAACTATACTTATATATCATAGTGAAATGGAATTTAATGTATCATGAACAGAGAGAATACACAGTATTCTATAGCAAACAAAAGCCTGACCATACCTTAAACAAAGGAAAATCTCAAAAGATTAAAAAAAAAAAAAATACAGGTTACATTCTTAGTCCATAAAGCTAAGAAAAACTAAAATTTAACAATAATACTCTACTCAGAAATTTAAAAAGAAAAGAAAAAACGGTACTAATTACCTCTCAGAATACAGAGAAAATAAAAATTAAAATTAGTAAACGTATTATTTCCTATGGGATTTGGCCATAGCTGTCCTTAAAGAAAAATTTAGAGCCTTAGATTTAAAATACATAAAATAAAAATCTTCAAAAATAAAATCCAAGTCAAAATTTATCAATATAATTTGTAATAATAACAGAAATGAAGAAATTGAAAAGAGATACAGAAGTAATTAATAAGACCAGTAATTGCTTCTTGTGTAGGTCTAACATGAAAGAGACAAACAAGCCTCTGGCATGTCTGATTACAGAAAATGAGAGAAAAAAAAATGAGTTATTAAAATCAGAAAACTAAGCAAAACTATAAATCAAGAAATAGGAAAGTCTGAACAAAACGGGTGGTTTTCAAGAAAAGGTAGAAACAATAGAAGAAATCTTAGGGGTAGTCATAGATCTATCCTTTAGAAGGAACAGAACATTATTTACAAAGCCTAGAAAACAGATGGGAAAACTCCCTAGCTCATAAGCATATATAACCCTCATAGCAAACCTGAACAGGAATAACAAAATAATTGAACAAAATAAAAACTTAATGAAACACACTGTTAGAAAATTAAATACAGAAGTTGTGTAAAGAGTATCATACAACACATACAAGAAAGGGGATAAAGAGAGTACTAAGAAATACAGTTATTTATACATACAGAAATTAGTATGTACTAAGGCTTTTCCCTTGCCTAGAACGCTTTTCCCAAAGTTTTCATTCTTCAGGTCTTATTTATATTTTACCTTCTCAGATTGTACTACCAAAGAAAGTACTCTACTCATCTCTCCACCACACCACTAACTTTACTTCCTTCTTAGTACCATCACAGCATAAAATTATCTTGTTCTTGGGTATCTGTTTACTATCTCTCTTCTCCAACTAAAGACAGGAACCATTCAGATTTAGCACTATCACCAGTGTGTGGCAGAGTTCCTGACACAATGCAATACCCAAATACATACTTGCTGAATCAATGTTAAAAATGAAAAACATCATAACCAGTAGTAGGTAGATGTATTAATGTAACTCACTACATTAAAATTTAGAAGTAATAAGATTATGTATCATCTCAACAAGAACACATAATAAAACATAATATTCATTACCATGAAAATACTTAAGTCAAGAAGGAAACTTTCGTTCCGGATAATATGCTCTACCAGAAATCTAAGTCACATACAAATGTAAAAGTTTAAAAATCTGAAGTATGCCATCAGGAAAGATGCTCAAATCAGAGCCAGCAGTGAACAGATTTGGAAACCTAACCAATGCAATATGACCAGAAAAAAACAAACTAAAAAATCCCCTAGAGACATATAATACTGAAAAAAAGGAAACAACAAAATGCCATCATGTGCAGAATGCATAATCATCCTTCTGGAAATTTAAAGATAATCCAATGAAAACTAAGTAAATGGTAAGATCAACAACAAAAATCAATAGATTTCCTATATATTAGCAATAACCAGTTGAAAAACAACATGTAAACTGGAAGAAAAGATGTAATTCACAGTAACAACAAAAACTACAAATACCTAGGAATAAACCTAACAAGAAAAGTCTTAAGACCTACACGAAAAAAACCATAAAACTTTACTAAAGGACATAAAAGAACACCTGAAGAAATGGAGAGGCATACCATGTTCCTGGATGGGAAGATTCAATAGTGTAAAGATGTCAATTCTCCCCAAATTAATCTGTAAATTCAATGCACTTCCAATCAAAATCCCAAAGGGATTTTTAATGGAACTTGACATGTTGATTCTAAAGTTCATCTGGAAGAGAAAATACACAGAAATTGCCAAAATTTTTCTGAAAAAAACAATGGGGAGGGGTACCCTATCCGATGTTAAATGTAAAATGAAAATAATCAAAACAACAGAGTATTAGATCCAGAAAACACATATTTTGGACTTTTAAAATGATAGAGGTAGTATTTCGAAAGTCAGTGGGGAAAAAAGACATTGGTCAATAAATTATTTCGGTAGAATGGTTAGGAAACTGGAAAAAAGTTAGGTCCCTACCACAGAATATATAACACATTTATATATATATAAAATTCCAGATGAATTAAAATCTTCTAGAAACATAAAACTAAAGAAGTCATAGGAAAAAAATATGAGACTAAACTAATATAAGAAGGCTTTTCTGGAAAGACACAAAACCTAAAAGCTAGGAAAGAAAAGAGTGATAGATTTTGACACTATAAAAATGAAAAATCTAAAGATTCCATAAAGTAAGACAAGTGACAGATTAAGAGAAAATATTATAAAATATGACATATGTATTATAGACAGAATAATAAAGAAATCCTAAAATCTCAGTAAGAAAAAGGCAAACCCCACACTGGGTAAAATCATATGAGTAGGCAATTTATGGGAGAAATAACAAATGACTAGTAAAAACATGCTAAATTTCATTGGGATTCAGGTTAATACAAATTAAAATGAGGCATTTTTCATTTATTGACAGATAATGTCTAATGTTTTGGAGGGTAATTTGGCAGAACGTATAATCAACATTTAAAAATGCAATTTTCCTTTTTAAGAATTTAGTTTACAGAAAGACTTGTACATGTAAGCAAAAAAATATGTACATGGATGTTCATCACAGTACTGACTATAGCAAAAAACAACTATAAGTAATCCACATGCCCATCAACAGAATAATGGTTAAATAAATTATACTATGAAATAGTAAATACTTATCTGCAGAATAAAGCAGATTTAGATACGACATCCTATACCACAACCATCTAATGCACTTTTCATCTTTTTAGCCTTCACTAATTACCTTCATGAAACTTATCAATAATAACATTTTCCCCCAATTTATTATCTTCTTATTTGAATATCAGTTGCTTGGGCAAGGACCCTATTTTTTTCCTTGCTAGCGTTAAACATCAAGTACTTAAAAATACTGAATGAATGAATATATGATTTTGATCCAGAAAGATACCCAAATTACTTTAGGTGAAAAATTACAAGCCCAGAAAAGCAATACAAGCCCATGGTAAGCATCCTTTTAAGTTGATTTTAAAACCAAAATGTATGCATGTGCAAGAATACAAACAAAAAAATTTCCGGATATTATTAAGTTTTAACAGTGGTAACTGAAGAGTGAAATCAATGACAGAATTTTACCTTTTTACTTGTCTGTACCCTTCCATATTGCTTACCTTAAGAGAAAAAAAGACCACGCAGTTTCCTACTGTGTGATTTTAGCAAATACTTAAGAAAAAAAAAAACCCTTCAGACCTTTAAAAAAAAACATCAGGAATAACCTGACCATTCCGTATTTCTAACAAAAATTCCAAAAGAGCTATCATAACAATTTGTTAACTTGCTGGTATATGTAATTCAGTTTGAAGTATGCATATGCAACCTAATTATTTTTAAACGAATGAAAAAAGTCCTGGCAAAATCAAGTTATAGTAAATTTCAATTAAAGCAACTGCTTGTTTCTCAAGAGAAGCAAAATCAGAAAAATATTATATTCTCTTTCTTCAATCTTTTTCCTTCTGTACCCAATTAAGTTTTTTTTGGAAAGTCAGGTTTATTGAAGTATAGTTTAGAATAAAAATCACCTTTTTAGTTGTATAAATCTATGAATTTTGACAAATTCATAGTTATGCCATTACCACCACAATCAAGATAATTATCACTCAGAAATTTCTCTTGTCCCTTTGTAGGCAATTCCCTACCAGTACGCTCAGCCCCTAGCAACCATGACATTTTCTGTTACTTTCAGCTTTTTTTCCAAAATGAAATGGAATCATCCAGACTTCTGATTACAACTTTCACAAATGCATAATGCCTTTGAGATTCATTGATGCTACAGCATGCATCAGCAGTTCATTCCTTTTTATTGCTGGATAGTACTTCATCATATGGATGTACTGCAATTTGTTTAGCTACTCATCAGTTAATGAACATTTGAGTATGAAACTTTATGTGAGCGTGTTTTAATTTCCCTTGGGTACATACATGAGATGGACATGCTTTATGGCAACTGTATATTTAAATTTATAAGATACTGACAGACTTTTCCAAATGACAGTAGCATTTGCTTTCCTACCTGCAATGTATGTTCTGGTTGCTCTTGCTTCTCACTAGTATTCAGTATAATCAGTTTTTTCCTTTCTTTTATTCCTCTTCTCTATTCTAATAGGACAGAATCACATTCTGATTTTACTCTGCGAGTCCTTAATGGCTAAGGATATTGAGCATCTTTCCCTCTGCTTATTTGCCATCAGTGTATTTCTTCAATAAAGGATCTGTTAAGAACATTTTCCCCATTTTCTGTTCAGTTGTTTGTTTCCTCATTAATGAGTTGTGAAAATTCTTAACATATTCTGAACACAAATCCTTTATCAGACATACAAATACTTTCTGCAGGCTGATGGCTTATCTGTTCAGTATATTCTGAAGAACAAAACTTTTTAAATTTGATGTAATCTAAATTACAATTTTTGTTTGCATTTTTTGTGCCCCATCTAAAATAGTTTTTGCCTAACCCAAGGCCACAAAGATTTTCTATGTTCTCTTCCAGAATTTTTATTGTTCTAACTTTTACACCTAGGCTTATGATCTAATTCAAGTTAATTTTTCTATAAAGTGCAAGGCATGAGTTGAAGTTCCTTCCATAAAAAGATATCCATATGTTTCAGCACCATTCATTGAAAAGACTACATTTTCTCTATTGAGAAAAGGTGCCTTGGCATCTTTGTCAAAAATCAAGTGATCACACACAGATCTTTTCTAGATTCTATTCTGTTCTGTTTATCGATGTGTCTATCCTTTCATCAATACCACACTGTCTTGGTTTAAGACAGCTTTATAGTTAAGTCTTGAAATCCTTCAACTTTGTTCTTTTCAAAGTTGTTTTGACTATTCTAGGGTCTTTTCCTTTCTATATAGTTATCAGAAACAGGTGTCAATTTCTACTAAAAACAAAAACAAAACCCAAAAGCCCTTGATAGGATTTTGATTGAGATTATGTTGAATTCTACAGGCCATTTGGGGGGAATAAGAGGGAGGGGATTTACATCTTAAAAGTACTGAGTCTTAAAAACCATGAATGTAGTATATACGTTTTCATTTATTTATATCACCTTCAATTTTCTCATCAATGTTTTATAGTTTACAGCATATAAATTATATACTTAGCTTGTTTAATCTTAAATGTTGCATGTTTTTTTTACTTTGTTTTAAATTTTTCATTTTTGAAATGTTCATTCTTAATATATAGAAATCTGAGACTTTGCTAAACTCATGAATTAGTTCTATTATCTTTTTTGTAGGTTCCATCACAGTTCATACATACGATCATGTCAATTGTAAATATAAGACATTTTATTTGATTCTTTCCTATAATTGTGCCTAATTTTTTTTAACTTACCTGACGAGGAAATCCAGTACTATATTGAGTAGGAACAATGAGAATGGACATCCCTGTCTTGTTCTTAATCTTAGGGGAAAAGCATTCATTATCACCATTAAGTATGATATTAGCTATAGGTTTTTCATAAATGCACTTTATCAGAACTAGGAAGGTTCTCTAAATATTCCTAGTTTACTGAGAATTTTTTTATTAGTGCATGTTAAATTTTAACAAATTCTTTTCTGTATCTATCGAGATTGTAAAATAATTTTTCTTGAGTGTTAATATAGTTAATTACATTGATTGGTTGGCAAATGCTATGAACTTTGCATATACACACCATCTGTTCATGTTGTGTAATCCTGTTTATATGTTGCTAGATTTTATTTGCTAATATTTTACTAGGATTTTGCATCTAGGTTCATAATATATATTGGACCGTAATTTTCTTTTTTATAACGTCTTTGCTTATCAGGGTATCAGAATAATGTTAATTTCATAACATGAGTTGGGAAGTAATCCCTCATCATCTATTTTCTGGAAGTTAGTATACAATTAGAATTATTTCTTCCTTTAATGTTTCATATAATTCACAGATGAAGCCATATGGACATGGAGTTTTCTCTGCTGGCAGGTTTTTAATTAGAAATATTTCTCTTAGATAAAATATTATTCAGGTTATTTATTGAGTAAAATTTGTAGTCTGAGTTTTTCACAGAATTTGTCCATTTCATCTCAGTTAAGTTTGTTGGCAAAGTTATTCACAATAGTCCCTTATTAATCTTTCAATGTATAAGGGTGGAATTTGTGATAACGCCCCTTTTTTTAACTGCTGATATGAGTAACCTGTGTGTGTGTCTGTCTGTCTCTCCCTCCCCATCAGTCTGATTAAAGCTTTATCAGTTTTAATGATTCTTTCAAAGAACCAAATTTCAGTTTTATTTTCTTCATTATTTTTGTTTTCAATTTCATTGATTTCTATTTTTATGTTTATTATTATCTTTATTCTGCCTGCTCTGATCTAGTATGTTCTTCTTTTTGCAGTTTCTCAATGCAGAACTTTAAATCACTGATTTGAAAACTTTTAAAAAAACAAGCATTTGATGTCATAAATTTCCCTCTAAGCACTGCTTTTGCTGCATACCACAAATTCAGATATACTTCATTCAATTCAAAATATTTTTTAATTCCTCATGTGGCTTCTCCTTTGAACCATGTATTATTTTTAAGATGTCCTGTTTAATTTCCAAATATTTGGGAATTTTCCAGAGATCTATTTTTTATGTTAGTTTAATTCCCTTATGGTCAAAGAACATTTTTTTTTTTTTTTTTGGAGCCCAACATGGGGTTTGAACTCACCACCCTGAGATCAAGACCTGAGCTGAGATCAAGAGCTGGACGTTCAACTGACTGAGCCACCCAGGCACCCCTCAAAGAACATTTCTAACCGAAATAAAAATATTTTTGAAGTTCACAGAAATTTTAAATAAAGTTAATATAAAGATAATTGACAAAAGGCATATTGCACCAAAACCAAATGGTGAAAATGGTAAATTTTGTTATGTACACATTACCATAAAAAAATCAGGAAAAAAATAATTGTTGATTTGCAGATTTTACTATTCAATATACATCAAATTTAAGAAGGAAGTTAAAAAAAGTCAATTAAAAAAAAAGACTGCTGGTATCAATATTTCTTTTAAATTCAACAAAGAAAAAGAAAAAATATGAATGCTCCATTCCAAAAATCCTAAAATTTTTAAGGAGGAAAGTATCTTAAAGATAACCTCGTCAAAATAAGAACGTATTCTCACGGTTGAATACTTGTATCTTTTTCTAACTCTGAAGTTTTACATTTTATTAACATCTAGCCTCTCTAATTCTCTCATTTTATTATTCTCTATTAAATCTGTTCTTAACTGCATTCTAGGGCCCTAAACCTTTCCTCTTTCATTCAGTTTATCTGTTCTCTTATGGATAATTTTTTCCTGTCTGGTTCACAATTAAATGTGCCCATCATCTCAAGTATTTACTTTTTTCTTTTTTTGTTTTTGTTTTTCCAAGTATTTTCTGATGAGGCCCTTCTGGAGCTTCTCTTCCTTGGCATTCAAACACCGATATGCTCCCTCCATTCCACCTTCACCTTTTTATTTAACCTATACAGCAGGGTAATGTCATCTATAAACACAAGTTTTAATTATAACTTATTCTACTGATAACTTTAAAATATTTTTCTCTCTCAAACAGACTTCTCTGCTGAGCTTCAGTTCTGTATTATCTAAACTGCTGAAATTTCTTTCTGGACGTGCTATAGATACCTCAATTAAGCCCATCTTAAAATACTGTCTTTCTTTTTCTCTTCCTCATCTCCAAGAAAAGAGAGCTCTTCCTCCTCAGGGATTTTTTTCTCAGAGGAAAATATAGAGCCTTGCCTTTACTATCCTGATCTTCTCATTGGTTCCACTGATCAAAGATAATACTCTACAGGGGGCAGCAAAGGAAGAGATTTCTAATAAACTATCATACCCAAATAAACGATTGAACCCTATCTTAAATTTCATACATATGTAATTTATATATATATAGAGAGAAAATATCTAAATCTTAGTCAAGCTCAAATAATAATTAAAAGTCAGATTTCCAAGTATTCCAACTCCCTTTAAAATGTAAGTCAGATCTTATCATTCTTTTGTTTAAAACTGTTCAATGGCTCCCAATACACTTAAATCAGTGCCAAAATTTTTACCATGTCTCAAGATGGCAAAGACTATTATGTTTCAGTCACTTATGTAACCCAAACTCCAAGAACAGGATAGGTACCCAAAATATTTGTTAAATGAATAATTTCCAAGGTTGGGTGAAACCCAACAGAAAAGAATATTCCTGACACACCAAATACTAGTGAGCACAAATAACATTAGAACACTAAGAGACCTGCTCACTCGCAGTGAGTATATATGTACAATACTTGATAAATTTCAGTAATTACCAAAACAGATAACTGCTGTCTATGACAATAAATACTTTTCTCTACCTGCTCATTTTATCTGAGTCTAAGGATAGTATCTATATCTAGGGTATAAGTAAAGTATATATAAAATTCACATGCCAACCTTTTTCAAGCAAACTAACAAGATTAAAAATGTATTCCTGGTTTTCAATTCTAAATGCCAGATATCATTATAAAGAAACCTTTTGAAGGCCACTTTTTTTTTTTTTTTTTTTTTTTTTTAGAGAGGGGAAGGGGGTATAGGGACAGAATGGGAGACAGAAAGAGAATCTTAAGCAGACTCCACGTCCAGCACAGAGCCTGACATGGGGCTCGATCTCACAACCCTGAGATCGTGACCTGAGCCACAATCAAGAGTTGGACACTTAACTAAGCCACACAGGCGTCCCTAAAGGCCACTTTTAAAAAAAACTATCAGTAAATGATTTCACTGTGGAGGTCAAAAACAGATAGCTATGCAGAAGAAAACTGAAAACTCCAAGTGTCTTAAAAGGTATAGGTGTCTGCGGCTTGAGATACAATCATCATATATAGCTGTGACAGTACTTTATCTTACACATCTTAAGTTGAAGGGAAGATGTGCTTTGGAAAACTGTGCTAATGAACCAAAACATTGATTTAGTGTTAAAGACATTAATGTCAAAGGTCTATGTGGAGAATCAGAATAAATATTTTATAAAATGTTAGAGTGGACAAAAAGTAATATTTCTCAAAATTACTTTATAAAATAGTAGACATTTAAATAGTTCCTCCATATCCTAACATTTATATTTAAGTAGCTACTTTACTAGATCCCCTGCTTATTTAGCACCTGACCTTAAGAACCATTTCCAAGGACTAAAATATATTAAGAGCTTTCCATAACTAAGTTTGTGGGGTTTTTTGGGCATAGCCAGATAAAATGCTCACATTATTCAAATGGACACTGGAAATCATACTGCTTCTTGCAAGCTACCATTAAGTAACTCTTATTTTGGAATAATTTTACTGGACATAAATAAAATCACAATCACGAAAATACATGCCCAAGGGCATTTCATCAGCACTTGCCGTCTTGGTTTCCCCACTGAAATCTTACTTTTTAATTCACTGATTTTGTTGTCTGCAGGCAGACAAGAAGCAGTAGGCATGTGGTTTGAGTCACACAGTGTTTCCACAAAAGACCTGTCTTCATCGTAGAGATAGGATTATTTTGCAGCTCATTTAATATGAAATTAAAATATCTTAAATAACAAAGATTAAAAATCAATTATCATTTGCATTATTAAAAAAATCTTCATGAGGAATTTAATGGATATTGTTTAGCTAATTAATTTAGACATGAGTCTCAATGATAAGATCAGTAACTCCTGGTTTGTAGGGTCTATGTCTGGGTCTATGTCTATGTCATCTCTGTTTTTACCACAGCACTTCACACATCACAGGTCTTACATAAATGCTGGTAAAATTTAACATAAAAGCACATTTTATTTCCTGCACTTAAAATGTTTGAAAGAAATTAATATTCAATTTTCAGAAGGAGATCTATAAACATTCTCTGACTCAAATGTTCTGTTTGCTGCTTATTTAGAACTCACGATGTATTGTGAGTAGCACCCTTTGAGGCCCCAACTCCCCACCAATCACTCTAAATTAAGCAGCTCTGAAATAGTTGTTAGATCTTATGCTGCTAATGCATCCCATCTACAGTAAGATTTCTTGTGGTAGAAGATGGAAAAGCAGATACCACTCAAGTCTCATATTCTTATAGTCATACAGTGAATACTGTTTACATTATGTAATGTTTATAGCAAAGAGACAACTGTGCTGTAGTGCAATAAATGCATCCTGACAAACTTCACGTTCTGCAAACAGCACATTAAAATAACATGGCTCAGGGAAAAATAAAACTGGGGACATTCAAAACTTATGTAACTGTAATCAAAACATTAAGAAAAACAAATAACAACTATAATAAAAATACTAGCATACTTAAAAAGACATATTAAGTTCTCACAAATAAGAAAATTACATAGTAAATATGTCATAACTTTTACAAGAGAAGAACCCTGTAAAAAGTACTTTCAAGAGAGAACTATTAGCCAAACTGAGCCAAGGCAAAGAAATTCAGGTGAATGAGCATCTCATTAAACATATTATTTACTGTTTGACTTGATGTATTCAACTGTGATTGTACACTTGGCACTCAGCACTTGTTACCTGGTGATACAAAACCTAAAAATATTGGGAAAAACTGTATGAACCAATGTAAATTCAGTTATACTGCCATCATTTCCCTAACTTTAGGGTATCCACATATATAAACTAAATCAAAACATTACTGAAACTGCCCCAGGAAAACAAGTATAAACTAGAAGTGTCCCAAGTGAACTGAAACATATGGGTACTCCATATACCTACTAATTATATATAGACACTTGCTTTATAGAAACATTCAATGGAAAACAGTTTTGCTAAAATATCACCAATTTTGATCTATTACCTAGTCATAACAAAATAATATGACTTATCATTTAAATAGCAATAAAAATATATGACTATATACTGAAACCCTTAAATTATCCAAACACATCATTTACTTTAGTTTCTCACAGCAAATGAAAAATCGCATTTGGCACACTGCTACTGTACATTGAACAAATTAACTGAATAGCCATCAGTAATGTTTCATTTGATAAAGACTTAGATTATTTACGGACAGCTCTACTTGACATTCAAAAACCCAAGAATTCCTATGAAATGTGGCTAAGTTGTCTACATGGTATACTGACAAAATAGCTTTAAAATATATACAAAATGTGTAATTTCATCCAAAATCCATATTTTTGTAAAAGAAAAAGAGAACTGGAATGCTATCACATAATTCAATATTATACCCTCAATTCTTTAGTATAAAAAGCCTAATATAAGAGTAAAAAAGATAAGTTACTTTAGTGTACTATAACTTCACCAACAGATTAAACCAAAATTGTATCATTCCTTTTGGTGGACATCTGGCCCCCACCATATATCCCCCAACAAGATCAAAGGCATCCTTTACTTCCAAAATAATACTAACACATGTTCTCCATGAATTATATAATTAGATGAATCATGATAAAAACATACTGTAAATTTTAGGAACTATGAAGATTAAACATCCTGGTTAAGGAAGGTGACCTAAAACTTTTAACTTATAAAAAGATACACAAGAATTTGAAGAATTCATTATCAAAAAACTTAACACATAACTCCTATTCCCTAAGAGCAAATTCAAGAGAAAGTAGCTATAGCACATCCTAAAAATTCCCAGTCTCTTCCCAACATACCTCATTCTAGTCTTGGCTCCATTTGCCTCAAATTATGCCTCAAGATTATTACAGAAATCATCCCCATGCTTGCCCCGGGCCCTTCTCCATAGGCTGCTAAATAAATAACATAGTCTGGTAGTGTGGGGGTGGGAGGTAGGGGGAGGGGGAAGGGGATAAAGGAGACAAGGAAAGTAAAAGAAGAAAACACAAAAAGAAACCCAGAAAGACAAGGACACCGAGTGGTTCAGTCAGTTAAGTGTCTGATTCTTGACTGTGGCTCAGGGGTTGTGAGATTGAGCCCCACACTGGGCTTAGTGTGAGTCTGCTGGAGATTCTCTCTCTCCCTCTTCCTCTCTCCTCCCACCACTCCCTCTCTCTCTAAAAATAAATAAGTAAATAAAATCTTAAAAAAAAAAAAAAAGAAAGAAAGAAAGAAAGGAAAGAAACCCAGAAGGACAAAGAGAAAGTCAGGCTCTCAGGTACCTCCCGGCAAGAAGTCTTCTAGTTAATTGAAGAAAACAGTCTCAATTTCCCATTATCTTACCCAAAATATCCTCATTAACTCTGCCTCTTCTAATGTCCTTCAAAACATTAACTAGATCATAGCCCAGGAATTCACAATTACAGTTCCCTCTGGAACTCACCAAGATTTTCAAATGGCCAGCTTCTTCTCAACATTCAGATTTCTACGTAAATTTGTCAATTATCAGAGTGGTATTTTCTGACTCTATGAACAATATCTCCTCCTCTCTGTCACAGTCTGCCCCAT
Organism: Zalophus californianus; assembly: GCF_009762305.2. Lineage (NCBI taxonomy): Eukaryota > Metazoa > Chordata > Mammalia > Carnivora > Otariidae > Zalophus > Zalophus californianus. The sequence goes on from NC_045596.1 coordinate 58,300,128, forward strand.
CACCTAGGCTTTATTTTTTAATAGTATTAATGACTATAAATTGTATTATTTTCTAGTCAAACTGTACAGTTAGTCTTTCCAACAACATAAATTCTATGAAAGTAGGAACTTCATCTTTTTCACTGCTGTAGTCTAAGCCAAGAACAACAGTGCACAACACCTAGGAGGCAGTCAATAAATACTTCCTGAATGACTATTATATCACCAAAGATATTTAACTTTGTCAAGTCCTTTATTTGGAGACTTGGAAATAATTTCTATGCCTCCTATATTTTTCATCTCCTTAAAACAGTTTCTGACAACAGAGTATATCTATGAAGTGTATCTTCTGCATTTAGAGGAGTACTATTGCAATGAAAATTTATATTGGTTTAGTATATATCCTTTTTGAAACTACAAAAACATAAAACACCAAAAATGTTCTCATGCTGAGATTTACATAAATTTTCAACCCATCATGAATTTCAGAATCCAAAAAAAGAAACAAAGACAAGCTTTTCTCTATCTGCATCGATTATGTAATAAAACAATTTGGATTACAAAATAAAATAAAGAGAGAAGAAACACTTTTCTCCAGATTATCTAAATACTGAAAAAGTCTACCATGACAGACTATGTAATCTCCCCAACTGAGAATTTTTAGAAAGCACCAGCCAATTCAACGGTCTATTTCCATCCAGCATTTAACAAAGAAGCAATTTTATTTCCTTGGTGTTATGGACTAAACTTGCTGTGTTCCCTCAAAACTTCATACATTGAAATCCTATCAGCAATGAAGACTGATAACGGCAGTAGGAGGTGGAGTAGTTAAAATTAGAAGTCATGAGGGTAGAGCCCTTATAACAGTCATGAGACAGCTTGCTTCCTCTCTTTGTACTCTGCCACATGAGGGTACAAGAAGTTGGCAGTCTGCAACCTGGAAGGTCTTCACCAGAACCCAACACCATGCTGCCACCCTGAGATCTCAGACGTCCAGCCTCCAGAACTATGAGATAGAAATTTCTGTTGTTTAATAAAGCACCAGTCTTTGTTCCTTTGTTTCAGAGCCCAAATTGACTAAGACACTTGGAGAGTTTAGGAACACACTGCTTTAAATTCTCTTTATCCATAGTCTTAGAGCAGTGGTTTTCAACTTAGATGTACACTAAAATTAACAACAACAACAAAAAGTACTAATGCCTGGGTCATATCCTCAGATATTGTGACTTAATCATTCTAGGGATTGGCTTGGGCATAAATATTTTTTAAGCACCTGAGGTGATACTAATGCAAGACCAAGGTTAAACTACTGCTTAACAGATAAGAATTAATAGATACATCATAAAAGTTTTATTATATGAAGATAAAAATAACTTTTCTTAATTGAAAGGCATTTGATCATTCTGCCTGCCATTAGCTTTGTTTATATTCAAAAATAGCCAAACATTTTATAAGTCACATAGAAGACATCAGACTCTTTCCTTCTCATGCTTTCTCTCAGGTATTAAACGAACACTTCAAAATACCTGCACTCAGCACTATGCTAAGCACTGATGAGGAAACTAGATTCCTGTACTCTTATAATCGAGCATCAGTCTCTACATTTCAGATGTCCCAATCTTAACCACGACTATGATCATTCTCTCCTTTCCATCAAGGGATAGACTATATTAGGAGTACAACTATAATGCCGAATGTATACCTTTTGAGGCCCAATGTTCAGGGGTTGAACTACAGGTTTATTGCATGTCAAGCTCTGTTTTTACTCAAGGATTAGTCACAGAATTTTGTTAATATTAAAGAAAAAAATTTATTCTATAAAAAATAGATATCCTGGAATACAAAAGGTATGATCTCACTAATTAATCATCTGCTTAAATGGCCCTAGGGAAAAAAGTTAAGATTCTTATCAGATCATGTATTACAATTCAAAATAAATTCTTGCAGGACTTGATTAAAAAATATATAGATGTTGGGGCTCCTGGGTGGCTCAGTCATTAAGCATCTGCCTTCAGCTCAGGTCATGATCCCAGGGTCCTGGAATCCAGCCCCACATCGGGCTCCCTGCTCAGTGGAGAGCCTGCTTCTCCCTCTCCCTCTGCTGCTACTCCTGCTTGTGCTCTCTCTCTCTGTCAAATAAATAAATAAAATCTCTAAAAAAAAATAAAATAAAAAATATATAGATGAATATTATCTAAATCTCCAGAAGGAAAAAAGAATTTTCTAAGTATAAGAAAAATTAATCCAAAGTATATAAAAGTTTTGCAAAAAATAACTTTAACAAAAAATATAAATTAACAAATTCAGAAAAAAAATTTTTTCTCACATTTGGTGAAGATTCACATCAATACATAAAGATTACCTCAAAAAAATAAAGCCATACTTCCATTAGCAAAATGGCCAAAGGATATCTTAAAAACTTTTTTCCAATCAAAAAACTGGATGTCAAACAATAAAAATACACAGTAAGTTATATTCTCAAGATAGAATATTAGGTAATCACCAAAACGATTATTTTCAAAAAAAATTAATACAATAGGAAAAAGCTCAAGATATATATGTTAAAAGTTAGAACATAAAATTTTCAAGTCTAGTAAAAATAATTCAGATGTTAACACAGATTAGAATACAAATATTAAGATATTTGTATTTCTCCTTTATGCTTCAAAATCTTTACAATGAATATTCATTAATGAAAAGGTTTCAAAATCACCATCCCCTGATCTAGAAATCTACCAGAAGTTTTCTGAAACCCAGAAGAAAACAGAACACTCACTATAGTATTATTTATAATAGAAAAATAGAAAAATAAATTTGACATTTTTAGATTGATATTTTCAGCATTTATTTAAAAGAGAGAAAAATATAAATAATGTGTGAGGGGAAAAAAATCAAGACATACAGTATTTTTTTTTTAAATATGATCCCAATTTGTTAAAAATGTGTGTATACCCATATCAGGCATAAAGAATGGACTGAAAGGAAATATACCAGAATATAACATCATTCATTTAACTTTCTTTGAACCATTCTATTAATTCTAAGTTTCCTATGAGATTTTATTGTAATTAATGAAGCTTTCCACCCCATTACTAAAGAGCTGACAATAGAATGTTTGCCATTAGTAATAACCTGAAACAGTTTATTTTAAATTACCTCAAAATGTGTTCACTTTCCTAAACATAGTTGAGAGCAATTTTCAGAATTTTTAACTAAATAGGGTTAGGCCTTCTTAAAATGTACTATGAAATATGAAACATAAGCATTTTAGATGCTGCTATACAAACATGGTACATTGGCAGTCATCTGTGGCAAAAGCATCTGCAATGGAACTGCAATGACACTGCATCTATTGAGTACATATTGCTTACATTTGAGTAAATGACTTTACAACTAAATAGATGAGGGCTAGAAGACTATAGGATGTGGCACTCTGTTAGTCATGAAAGATATTTCATTGCAAATTTACCACAGCTTACTCAGTCTATTTAATATAATTCTCTCCACAACCTGGCAGTTTAAATACACTGACTATACAGTTTACAGTCATAACAAGGTAACTGGCACCTAATAAGGCATCCCATCTCTTTTCAAACAATGTACAACAGGTATAACAGAGGAATGATAACTAAAAAAACAAAAACCAAAAAACAAAGACGTGAACTCTACTACTTTCCCATCTTTTTGCCATATCCAGCACTATCTGAAAAAACAAAGCAAGGAACTGATGAAATGCTACTTATTAGCTCAGGAGACAAAGATCAGAGATTGGAAAAGCTAAGAAAGCTAGTATGTTTGAAAAAACTGGAGAGAAGAATTGAGAAAATAACTACTAGGGAACTATAAGTTAAACAACTATGGGAGTTCCCACAGGATTATGATATATCCATATCCAACCAGCCAGAGAGGGATTTCAACTGAAAACCTCGGGTATTTGGTAGAGGATCCAGAAAGGCCACACATAAGAGTAAGACTACTCTAACTTTAGAGTACAGGCTACTAGAAAGATGCTATAACAATACTTCAAAACCTCAAGAGAATAAAGTTGAAAGAAAGACAAACACCACATGATTTCACTCATATGTGGAATTTAAGAAAAAAACAAGCAAAGAAAAAAAGAGAAAGAGAGACAAACCAAGAAAAGAGACTCTTAACTGAGAGCAAACTGATGGTTACCAGAGGGAAAGTGGGTGTGAGGATGGGTGAAATAGGTGATGGGGATTAAAGAGTACACTACACTGGAATTAAAAGAAAAGATTTAATAAAAAAATAGAGTTTAAAAAAAATTTTTTAAAAGGGGGGGATAAAGACAATAAAGTTGATTCACAAGTAACCTAACTGCTAGCCCAAATTAAATTCCATATTCTTTAAAGGACAATAACATTCAGACATTCAACAAGGTAGTGTCAAAATGTCGACCATCAAATAAAAATTACTCAGACTGCAAAGAAGCAAAAAAATACGTCCCATAACTAGGGAAGAAACAGGTAAACAGAAATAAAAGATTTTAAAAAAAAACAACACAGAAATAGACCTTTAAATGACAGGCATGGAATTAACAAAGACTTCTAAACTCTTTTATGTGTGTTCAACAATTCAAAGAAAAATGTGAACATGAAGAGAGAAATGAAATCTATAAAACTAAAGGATCAAAGAGAATTTCCATAACTGAAAACTACAGTGTTTGTTATTAAATTTCAATGAATGACAATGCAGAAAAAAGGAACAGTGAAACTGATATACAGCAATAGAAATTATCCAAACTCAAGCATGAAGAGAAAAAAAGGCTGAAAAAAAAAAGGGAGGCAGAGGCAACATTACGTTTAGGAGAATATTACATAGTGTGTATTTGGAATCCCAGGAAAAAAGAAGGGTAAAAAAAAATCTTGAAGACACAATGCCTAGAAATTCTCAAAATTTAGACACAAAAATATTAACACACAAATCTAATAAGCACAACAAACTTCAAGCAGGATAAATGTAAAGAAAACTGCACCAAGGCATGTCACAATAAAATTACTAAAATCAATAATAAAGAAAAAAAATTTAAAACAGCCAGAGGGGGTAAAGAAACATTATGTAAAAAGAAAGAAAGACGGGGCGCCTCAGTGGCTTACTCGGTTAAGCATCTGCCTCCGGCTCAAGTCATGATCCCAGGGTCCTGGGACAGAGACCTGCATCAGGCTCCCTGCTCAACAGGGAGTCCACTTCTCCCTCTGCTCCCCCCCTGCTCAACGGGGAGTCTGCTTCTCCCTCTGCCCCTTCCCCTGTGCACGCTCGCTCTCACTCTCTCTCAAATAAGTAAAATCTTAAAAAAAAAGGGGGGGGGGAGAAAGATAAGAATAACTGCTGACTTCTCACCAGAAATAATGGAAGCCAGGGGTACCTGGGTGGCTCAGGCAGTTAAGCGGCTGCCTTTGGCTCAGGTCATGATCCCAGGATCTTGGGATTGAGTCTCCTTATGGGGCTCTCTGCTCAGTGGGGAGTCTGCTTCTCCCTCTGCCTCTGTCCACCCTCACCGCCCAGCTTGTGCTCTCTTGCTCACCCTCTCAAATAAATAAAATCTTTAAAAAATAAAAAAAAATTAAATTAAAAAAAAAAAGAAATAATGGAAGCCAGAAGACAAACGACACTTTTAAAGCACTGAAAGAAAAAAAAATCTTTCAATCAGGAATACTATATATGCAGTGAAAATATACTTCAAACATAAGGGGAAAGAGTCATTTGCAGACAAAATCTGAGTTGTTGTTGCCAGCAGACCTGATTAAAAAAAAACAACAACAACATTAAGGGAAATCATCCAGGTGAATGGAAATTATTCAAGTAGATACTTGATAAAACTGGATTCATGCAAAGTAATGAAGAATATCAGAAATGATATAAAAATAGATGTCTTCCTTTTCCTTATTAAAAAAATACCCTTAAGTAATAATAATCTATTCTGGAGATTCACAATGCATATAAAAATAAAATGTATGACAATAATCCCACAAGAGACATAAAATAAATAAAATACACTCATGTAAGGTTCCTAATATTATATGTGAAGTGGTATATTATTATGTGAAGGTAGCTATAGTTAAAACATGTATATTACAAGCCCAAAACAATCACTCAAAAAAATAATAAAAAGAGGTAATTAGGCAATACAGGTGATAAAATGAAATACTAAAAATAACCAAAAAAGAGACATGAACAAAGGAAAAAAGGAGCAAAACAACAAATGGGACAAACAAAACAATTAGCAAGATGGTAATTTCAAACATAAAATATTGATTACTACCATTAAGTAAAAATGAACTAAATACACCAATTAAAAGGCAGAGATTGACAGTCTGGATAAAAAGGCAAGAGCTAACTCTATGTTGTCTACAAGAAACATACTTCAAATATAAAGACAAAGACAAAGAGGTTAAAAGCATGCAGAAAAGGGGCACCTGAGTGGCTCAGTCGTTAAGCGTCTGCCTTCCGCTCAGGTCATGATCCCAGAGTCCTGGGATCGAGCCCCGCATCGGGCTCCCTGCTCGCCAGGAAGCCTGCTTCTTCCTCTCCCACTCCCCCAGCTTGTGTTCCTAATCTCGCTGTGTCTTTCTCTGTCAAATAAATAAAATCTTAAAAAAAAAAAAGGAAGCTGAAAACCATTTAAAAAAAAAAAGCATGCAGAAAGATATACTATGAAAACATTAGTTGTTTCAAAGCTGATCAAGCTATTATTAATATCAAAGTAAAAACCATGAATACTAACAAAGATAAAGAGGGACATTTAATTACATAAAAGAATCAATGTAGCAAGAAGATATAATAATCCTAAATGTTTATATACCTCTTAACATAGCTCCAAAATACATGAAGCAAAAACTGATGGATCCAAAAGAAAAAATGAGCTTCTCCACAATTATAGATGAAGATTTCAAAACTCATTTCTCAGTAATTGATAGAATACACAGAATATCAGTAAGGATATAAGAGACTTGAACATTATTAACTAACATAATCTAACTGACATTTACGGAATAGTCACCCAACAACTGCAGAAAACATGCTCTTTTAAGTGTGCATGGAACATTCACCAAATGGACCATTATTTTGGACAATGAAACAAGTTTCAATACAGTTTTCAAAACTGAAAGCAGAGTATATTCTGACCACACATAATTAAACTGGAAACCTGTAGTATCCCAAAATATTACAGATGAAATATGCCATTTTTAATAACTCACAGAAGCTTTCTTAAGAAGAGTTCCTCATCTGAATCACAAATAACCAAAAATGATTTGAGTGACTATTTTCTCAATTCTCCAAGAATGATATATAATCAGTATTATTCTACATGCACAGGAAGGAGAGATGTCTTAAGAATTAGAGCTTAATTCGCCCATGGAACCCCAGGTGAGAAAGGCAGACTAAGTCAAAGAGGAAATCACAAGGGAAATTATACAACATTTAGAACTGAATGATAATGCAAATACAACACATCAAAATTCATAGTATATATATAACTAATGCAGTGCATAAAACACATTTAGAGCTTTTAATATTCATAGTAAAAAAGAATAAACATTAAAAACAGTAATCTTGGCTTCCAATTAAAGTAACCAGAGTAACAAATTAAATACAAAGAAAGTACAAAGGAGGAAATGTAAGTGCAGAAATTAATGAAATAGAAAATGAACAGAAACACTGATGACATGAAATGAAAAACTTAGTTTATCAAAAATAAAACTGACAAATTTCATATTAAACTATGCAAGAAAAAAAGAGAAAATGTAAATTACCAGAACCAGAATTGAAAGAAGGAATGCTATTATAGTTCCCACCATAATTTAAAGAGTACAGACTATTATAAACAACTCTTAATTAATTCAACAACTTAGACTGAAATAGGTTCCTTACAAGATTTACAAATTATCAAAACTGACAGAGAAAAAAGCTAAAGAGCTCTCTATATATCTATCAAAGAAACTGAATTTTTAATTAACAATTTTCCCACAAACAAAACACTAATTGCAGATTACTTCACTGGTCAATTCAATCAAATATTCATTTATACACAAGCTTTTAGAAAACAGAACAGAAAGATACACTCCCAGTCACTTTATGAAGCTAACATCTTTCTGATACAAAAAAATGGTCAAAGGTTTTATTTAAAAAAGGAAACTAAAGAACACTACGCCTTGTGAAGAACAATAATCCTTAACAACACACAAGTAAATCAAACCTGGCCATATCCAAAAAAGGGTCATATATGATGACCACAATGGAGTTTATCCCAAGAATACAAAGCTGGCTTAAAATCTAAAAGTTAATTTACATAATTCATATAACAGAATAAAGAAGGAAAATAATAAGATCTCAAATACAGATAAAAGTACCTGACGACATAATGGTAAAAAAAAATGTTTTTAAAGATTTTATTTACCTGACAGAGAGACACAGTGAGAAAGAGAACAAAAGCAGTGGGAGAGGGAGAAGCAGGCTTCTCGCAGAGCAGGGAGCCCGATGCGGGACTCAATCCCAGGACCCTGGCATCATGACCTGAGCCGAAGGCAGACGCTTAATGACTGAGCCACCCAGGCGCCCAATGATAAAAATTCTTAGCAAATTAGTAATAGAAGAGAACATCTCAATCAGATATGGGAATCAAAACAAAAATAAAAACAAAGCAAAAAAAAAAATACACTGCTGAAAGAAATTAAAGAAAATGTAAATAAATGGTCATCTTGTGGGCTAACATTATGTCAGATATCCAGAACACATTTCTAAGTCTGATTTGGCCAAGAACCCACCAGTTTGCAACCTCTGCTCCGGATGTTCTAAATTTTATGCTTGGAACAAACCAGATCATCAGAAAACTGAGGACTCAGATTATATACATATACATATATATATATATATATTTTTTTTTAAACCCAACTGCATTTTATCATAAATCCTAGGCTTACTTTCTATAGAAACAATATGAAGCTTGTCTATTTTTGGAATGCTGAAGACATTATTTACTATAACACGAAGTACCTCCATTATGGGGGGCCCAAACAAATTATTTCTGAGACCTAAAGTACACAAAACTTATCAATTTTCCAGATCATCTAGCATGCCTAAGGAACTTATGGACAATTCAAACCTCAAAACTCATCAAATTTCCAATTTAGCTCTGATTGCTAGCTAGTTTGATCTAAATTTAGCAATCTGAAGTAGTTCAGAAAAGATATGGTAAAGATAAAGATGGTGGGTAAAAAGTCAAATAATAGATCAAGTACAAAAATGAGTTTGGATTTGATTCTTTCATGTAAAATAAAGCAGTAAAACGGGTAATAAAGCTTTTGAAATATATGGGACCATTATCTCAAACTTCTTGTTTGGAACTTATTAAAGCCAATTCTTTAAGAGGACCAGTTATAGACTTTTTTTTTTACATTTAGAAGGGATTGTAAAGAATCTATATGGTACAACTTAACTTCAGAGAGTAAGAAAATCAAGAATAAAAAAATATTTATTTCAAATAACATAGAAAGATTATATACCATAAAACTATAACCTATTGATCACCTGGGTTGATTTGAGTAGTATGAATTACTTTTTCTTCTTCCTCATTTCATGTACAGTATACACCTAAGCAAGGCTAAGAGTTCAAAGAACTTCTAAAGGGAAAAAGAAGTGGCTCCTTCACTGTACAAGAATACCTCAATTAAAATGAGAAACAAGCATTTAAGTGCTCAATATACAATTCTAAGTCACTAAAGACACCAAGAATAAAACTACTCACAGGAAATCATACGGCAACACTATAAACTCAAGACAATGAAAAAGCCCATTAAATATAATTTAAAAATACTTAAAAATCAATGTCAACATAATTCAGCACTCACTTACTTTAGAAAAGATTTATATTTATAATTCATAAAATATTTATAAAGTGATGATTTACCTGCCAAGATATTTTTAAATGACATATGTGGGGCTTAATCTTAATATTTTGGTTCTTTAAATGGATACAGTTACGGGAGAGCAACTTTCTACCCACTGTTGTCTCCATGTATTTTATTTCACAGAGAAAACTAAGAACAACAGGAAAGAAACTGAGAAAGATATTTTGAGAAGATAACAAAATATTATACAAATGTGACAAAATTTTAAGAGGGAAAACTTTCCAACATGTGTGAACACTTAAACACCAGTATGTTTTTGCAAAATCCTAACCAGTATTTCCTTATGAAATGTAAGAATTTAGAAACTCTACTTCTCAAACTTACTTAAACAGTTCACACAAATATATATTGGTCTTTATTATGATGACAGGGCATAAATTAAAAATGCAGAACATGTGACAAGGACTGGGGAAGTGTCAACAGGACAAATTCAAGGTTAGAACTAGCTAATAAGGATGAACACTAGCTGAAGGAATGAGAAGGTCAACAAATGAGAATATCTGTGTGAAATCAAAGAGCCAGGTTGACCACAATATCCAAACATCAAGTAGAGGATCATAATCTAGACAATTTGTAGGAGAAAAAAAAAAAAAAAAATGAAGTGGGCAGCAGATATCCAAACTCAAAGAGGCTAAATCATAAAAGGCCAGAAACTGAACAAAAAATAAGACAGCAGAGAAAACGAGCCGTTTAACACTGGCTCAACACTCTTCCTCATCTCAACAATCCTTTAGAATTTGGAAGCAGAGAAGAGTTATTAGCATTTGAGAAGTGGGAAAGACAAGAGATGTACAGATGTTACTGACATTCCTCGTTTCCTATGGGAACACATGATTTCAATGCCAATTTCAAAATTAAACTGTGGCAAAAATGTAGGCCATACAAAATATACATGTTTATATAAATACAAAGAAACGTATAAATTAAATTTTAAATAATATAATTTTGGTACGCCTGGGGGGCTCCGTCGGTTAAGCGGCTGCTTTCGGCCAGGTCATGATCCCAGGGTCCTGGGATCGAGTCCCACATCGGGCTCCTTGCTCAGCAGGGAGCCTGCTTCTCCCTCTCTCCCTCTGCTTGTACTCTTTCTGTCAAATAAATAAAACCTTTAAAAAAATAAAATAAAATAAAAATAAATAAATAGGGGAGGGGGTGGGGGGATGGGTTAGCCTGGTGATGGGTATTAAAGAGGGCACGTTCTGCGTGGAGCACTGGGTGTTATGCACAAACAATGAATCATGGAACACTATATCAAAAACTAATGATGTAATGTATGGTGATTAACATAATAAAAAATTAATTAAATAAATAATATAATTTTGCTAGTAGGCAAAGGAATTTGAAACAAACAGCTTAGCCTTTGGATAATTGAGATGTATGTTATCTTGAGTCATATTTTTCATTTTCATAGACAATATAAAACAAAACTAGTCCCAGAGAAAAAAACTTCTCTTGACTGGATGAAAACCAGCTGCAAACTGTCATAGGACACAGAAAAGAAGCCAATAGCCTTTAAAGTGAAAAATATTCAAGGGGCACCTGGGTGGCTCAGTTGGTTAAGCATCAGACTCTCAGGTTTTGACTAAGGGTCATGAACTTCCTGGTTGGGAGACAGAGCCCCACATTGGGCTCCCTGCTCAGTGGGGAGTCTGCTTCCCCTCTGCCTCTCCCTCTGCTCTTGCATTCTGTCTCTCAAATAAATAAATAAATCTTTAAAAAAATATTCAAATTTGACTACTTAATATATTTGTTTCATTTGCTAAAATGAGTATTCAAATAAATCTATGAACCGCTTTCCTAATTATTCAGTAGAATCATAACAAGACATGAGAGAATTTACAAATCCATTTGTTTTTAATAATTGTCTTTATCAAAATCAGAAGTGTTACTATTTAATGTTATTTTACAAGCAAAACCATTTTCTACTTAATTCTAGCTTCTCCCTTCACTCAACTTGACTTAGGAGACCTCAAACTCCTTTTTCATAAATTCTGAATGACTAACCTAGGGCTTAAAATTTTAAGCAATTATTTAAATTTCCACACAAAGTTCTTCCCACTTCTTAAACTTGCTTTATTATAGTTGAAGGGTAAAGAAATCCTAGAGGGAGTGTCAAAAGAGATTAAAGAAGTTGGGACTATGTGATGAATTAAGAAACTTGATAAAATGGTAAAACATTTGAATCAAATAGACTTAAATCTTAGTTTTATGTCCTTACTGATTGTGAACTTGGGCAATATACTGTAAACCAGTAGTTACTCAAGTGTGGTCCACAACATCCCTGGGGATCCCTAACTTTTCCAGAGGATCTGTGAAGTCAAAACTATTCTTATAATACTAAGATGTTATTTGCCTTACTGTGTTCACATTTGCACTGATGATATAGAAATAATGGTGAGTAAAACTGCTGGCTCCTGAACACGAATCAAGGCCATGGTACCAACCATATTCTTTCTGCCATGCACTCATAATTTTAAAAAGGTGCAGGGGTGGGGGTGGCAGGAGAGAAAGCCAGGTTCCATTATGAAGTAGTAAAAAGTATTAATTTTTTAAATTTCCAACCTTGAACATATGACATTTTAATATTCTTTGTGACAAAATGGAAAACATTTCTGCTAAATACCTATGTATGGCAGTTATGTCAAGACAAACACCTGTGTAAATGTGAGCTAAACCAATAGCTTTTTTCATGGAATACCATTTTTACTTAAGACAGACTATGGTTATTCATATTTATTTGGCAGACATTTTCTCAAAAATGAATGAAGTGAGGCTATTATTTCAAGGAAAAGAACGCACTTCCTTTGTCATCAGTAATAAATTCAAGCTTTCAGGCAAAAATTAGAATTTTGGAAAATTTACCCCTGACACTGTGAATGTGACAGCTTCCCAGTTTTTGACTTTTGTAAAGTAAGTGCTGATATTAGCATATGTGTGTGTGTGTTTTTTTTTTACACTGCAGAATGAAATGTAGCAATATTTGGAAGTCAATAAGTATGTCAGAAATCATTTTCCAAATGACCAATGTATGATGTTACAAACTCATGCATGAGTACAAGATCCATTCAAAATGTGCACTAAACCAGTGGATTTTAATCTAACAAAGTTCAGAAAATTCCCTGATTTTTTTTTATATTCCACACTGCAACTAACCTCTAGGAAACTAGCGTTTGTGTAGTTTTAGGAGTGATATCGAAGAAGAATATCCGTAATTATCTGAAAGAATATGAAAATATTCTTCCTTTTTTTATCCTCATGTAAGTGTAAGATCAGATTTTCTTCTTAGACTTCCTCCAAAATAATGTATTACAATATACTGAATATAAAAGCAAATGTGCATCTAGTTATCTTCTATCAAGCCAGACTTCAGAAATAGTTGTAAAAATGCAAAACAATGCCACTCTTCTCAGTTTTCTTTCGGAAATTATTTTTTATAAAAATGGTAACATGTAATGGATTTATATTATTTTTAAATGAATAAATGTTAATGTTTTTAGATTTTCTTAATTTTAATTTCTAATAATTATTGATAAATATAACTCTCATAAACAGAGATCCTAATGAGTCCCCAATTATTATTTTTTTTTAAAGATTTTATTTATCTGACAGATAGAGAGACAGCGAGAGAGGGAACACAAGCAGGGAGAAGAAGGCTTCCCCCTCAGCAGGGAGCGCAATGTGGGGCTCAATCCCAGGACCCTGGGATCATGACCTGAGCCGAAGGCAGACGCTTAACAACTGAGCCACTCAGGCATCCCCCCAATTATTTTTAAGAATGTAAAAGAGTCCTCAGATCAAAAAATTTGATAACTACTACTCCAATCATCTCTGAGGCTAAAGTTTTCTTGATCTGTCAAATGGGGGATGATATTAACATAAAACAGTATATGAGGGTTATCATTACTTTAAAAAAGAGCTAACAGTCAAGTATTAACTGTTAGCTGTGCTAAATGTTTATACCAATTATCTCATTTATTCCTTACAAACATTCTAGGAAATGGATACCTACCTCTTCAGAGAGTCATTGAGAGGATTAAATAAAACAATGCTTGTGGAGTACTTGGCATAGTCCCTCTGTATACAACTTAAAATTTCAATAAATGGTAACTAATGTGCTCAATTACTACTGCCACCATAAAACTATGTGGGTATCCGACGTACAACATATATCCATATATAACCAGCTAGTTAGAAGCCTGATTCTACCCAAGACCAAATTATTAATGACCAATACTGACTTAACCCCTCATTAAACCAAAAGTTATCTGATGGACATTTAACATTTATGAACACCTCTGAAAGGCCTTTGTCTTCAAAATCTGGAAGTTATATAAACCAAATATCAGTGGTTAAGCAGAACTTTGATGCTCACCAATTCTGTAGTGACCAATTCATTTCCTATCAGAATGAGTTCTTTAGTCAGGTGTCAGAACAAGGACCCCTAACAATGCGGAGGAACGTGTCAATGTTTTTGCATGTGTACACAGATAATACATGATGTAGACCTTTCTTAATTCACACACCACAGCATGCATTAACTACTGCACTATGATGGATTAACATGGGACTAGTGGCATCTGGACAAGTCTGCCCTTACTCTCATATGAGAATAATAGATTAATTCAAACACTTCTAGTTACACTATATTTTTGCAAGCTGTCTGGAGCTTTCACACTCTATTAAAACATTAGTATTTACAGGGATTATAAACTAATATAAGTGCATCTTTTAGCTACCCTCTACTATTCCCCCATGCTTCCCCCGAAGTTGGTATATGAAAGCAATGTTGCAACTTCTGCCCCTCCCTCCAAGATAAACACAATTTTCAAATAAAAGTATTCATAGTGCATAATATAGCAGGAACATGAATGTGTGTATGTAAAGTATACGAAGCATATATATGAGAGTGTTATATGTATACGTACACATCCACTCATCCATAACATACTGATTTAAATGGCAATGGAAAAATCTTTAAGGACAAAAAAACAGACTTTCTGGACAGCCCAACATTCATAAACATGCTTAACAATTACATAGATAAGCATAAAAAAGATAACCTACAGGTGTTTAAATTAAGGAAAATATATGCTTACTAAAAAATTCAGAATGCTGAAAACATGGGTTTCAAATTATTCAAACAAAAAAATGAAAATACTAGTATTCAAATACACAATTGAATGCATCCTGAATTCAAGAATATTTAAATACCAATGGTAGATATTTTGTCTTCTGAACTTTTAGTTTGTGAAGCAAAATTAGCTGGACTTATTTCATTGAATTTCAAGTACCTAGCACACTGAAGGTACTCAATAAATACTGGAGTGAAATTATAAGATTCAATCTGTTCAACATGTCTAATCTTTCCAAAACCTCTTAATGAATGGAAAATGTTACTTATATCAATTCAAAAATTTACATATTTAACTTAACTTTTCTGCCTCTAGATCAATTTATACTTATGTCCTAAGAGTTACTCCAATTCTTCCTTGTGAAAAATGTTACCATGGTTATACTAAATATAGAACTTTAGAAATCCACTGAAGACTTGCTGATAAAATATATAAATATGTGTATTACACAAACCAATATATTCTATAGAATAAAAAGATATATAGCAAGTACCTGTTCAAAGAGTCTACTTCATGGAGATTTTGTATCATTACTAAAAATAATTTTCATGGGAAATAGAAAGCAGATTACCCCTGTTTGAACTAAAATGCACTATTTACCATTAGCTCATCATGTTGACAAATCAAAAGGAAACAACTTCCCTGTGACTCTTTCAATCTTATTTAAAAACAAAAACAAAAGCAAAAAACCCTCTGATGTCATGATAAATACAGAGCAAGAAATTGTTTCATAATAAATCTACTTCCTATGTTTAAATCTGACCCTTAATTTAGTTCTACCTAAAGGATTCAGCCAAATGCTCAACCCACTGGATCTTTCTGTAAGGAAAAAACAGAGTTGGGGTTTTATCTTATATACAATCTATAAAATCAAGTACAGATGAAGCTAGAAACCGTGGCTTTGGTCTGATGAAGGAACAAGACTGGGCATTAGAGTTACTATACTTAATACTGCATTCTTATTTTCATAAAATTGCTACTTTTTAAAATAAAAAATATATCAAATGCTATATGCTGAAGAAAAGAATTCTGAATTTAATTAAAATTAAGATAAAAATATTTGTGAAATTTTCTCATTTGTAAAATAATTTTTACAGAAAACTATCAAAACTGGTTCAATTATAAATAAAACTAGAATATATATAATCAAGTTTCTGAAATGATCTCTCATATGATTCATGTTTTCATACAAAGAGCTTATACATAAACCTCTCCAGCTTATATACACAGTATTTGGTCAAACAAATTGAAATATACAAAAAAAGTTTGGAGGACTATTTCTTCTCATTGATCTAAGTACCATTATTGGTACCAATAATGGATCTAAGATCCATTATTACATATGACCTATAGGAAAAGCATCAAATTTCTAAAAGTATAGTCCTATCTCAGCAAAAATAACCTTAACGAATTAAAAAAAAGAGAGAGGGAAAGAGATTTATATAGACTCCTAAGCTCTTTCTATCATCTGTATTTGGCTATTTTCCCAAGTATTAGTTAAGGTTAGCAAAAACACAAACACTTTGGTTTGGAAAAGAAAATTACTGACTGGATTATTTGGATAATTTAAATAAAGACGTTATTCAATTTAATCCATTATCTTGGGCAGTTGAGAAGTAATGATATTAAGCTGAAAACAACCTTTTCCAGTTTAAGTTTTAGAAACTTACAATATTTTACTTAAGATGTTGAAGATCACTTAAAAATTCAAGTTAAATACATATGGGGATATATAATAAACATTACAATTTAAAAGATAAACTATAGCATTATGAAAATTAACCTGCACTATATTCACTGATACTGATTTTTTTTCTTTTTACTAAGATTTAATAAGAGCACCTTCAAGAAATTTATGATTCAAAGGACCACGTTATACCTGAAGACAAAAAAAATAGAAGGGGTCCAATGTTTAATGTAAATAAGCAGAAATCTACATAAAATTCCAGATGTTCAATAAAGTCACAAAGATGAACATCATGGTGACAAACCTAAAATAGCTCAATTTTAGCTGTAATAATAAAATTGTCACTGTGGTATATAGACAAACTTCATTATTCATTATTGGGCATTTATACAAGGAGTTAACTCTTTTCAAAAGAAGAAAAAATAATTTTCTGTAAAGCCTGTAGTGTAAAATGCTATTCACTTGCAATATGAGGTACTTTTAAAAATAGTACATTTAGCTCCAGAGATAACAAGTTTACTCTCTTAGGTCATTATGACTAGTTATAATTTTGGAAAAGAAGCATATTTTATTACTACTTGGTAATTTTTCTCATTTAGTCTACCAATTATTGACAAATAGTTAAATTAAATAATATAAATAAAGAAAATTACACAGTATGATTTAATGCAACAGGTATATGAGAAATAAACTGAGATTGAAAATTAGAACAATTAAAGTTACAGAGGTTATTTTAATAACCAGTAATATGAACAAATTAGGTAATGTAAAAACATATTAAACAGTTTTAGTGGAAATAATGAAAAGCCAATTTCTGAGACGGTATTAGAAAAACCTATATAAGAGGCACAAAAAAATGCTCAAGTGGGTTTTTCCCAGAAAATAAATAAGACTTGTAAAATCTGTTATATACTGAAATTTTAAATGGCTAAAGAAAACATCAAAAATAGATTTATTGTAATCTGTAAAATACTGTTCTTTAAAATCCACACAAAAATTAAAAAGCACCTTAAAATATACCACTAGAACTTTATAATCTAATCAGACTTGTTTAAACTGAACCACTAAGTCACTGACCATTCCTAATTACTGAAGTTCCTTCATGAGAGTACATACCACTATTTCTAAGTAGGTAATTCATGCCATTTCTAAGAAAACTCAACAGTATAATAAAGAAAACTCAGTAGCATCAAAGTTTAAAAAGAGAGAGAGAGAAATAAGAATGGAAATTAACCAGAGGATTCAACTCAGACAATAAGCTCTTAGGAGAGGGGGAAAGAGTATGTTGGCAGGTGTCTGCAAGGAGCGAGATAATACAATGGAATCAGTTTTCATTCTGCAGAACAACCATGAGACTTGCTGCAATGTCAGCTCCAAGCACACACTGAGGGACTCCAGAAAATGCTCATTGATCATGCAGCACTTTATAATGCGCATAGGCTTTTTTTCTCCTGCTAACCCCGCCTAGCTTCCCTTTGCAGCCTATTTTCCCAAGCCCTCTCCCCCTAATACAATCTCTTCCTGCAGATAGTGAAATATTTAATAAATTGTCTTTAACAGTGTAAGTATTAGGAATACCACTCACCATCATGAGCCTCTTTATCTTAATTAGTATTTTTTTAATGAGGGAGGGAAAAACTCTACACATCCATAGATTTAAAAATGGGCATTAAATATATCTATACCTACAAATACAAATGTTTGATAGTTATACTACAACCAAAGCCAAAGCCCATTATAGTTTCACTTTGACATGTATTTCCTGGAACTGATTTATACTCAAATAGGTTTTTATAAAATTGATACAACCAAGGAAAAAAAGAAAATTAATTTAAAATTCTCATGACTCAAAATGCAGATTTTTATTGTGAGCTCTCAATCATAATGCCTGAATTTTAGTCTTTTATTTTTTAACTTAATATTTTCTAATGTCAAAGTCACATGAAAAATCCAGAACCAGAATGTACCAGCTAAATTAAGCATCAGATTGATATATATGCTTAATTTTATTCTAGAAACGAAAATAATCAGCTGTTTTTAATAGTTAACAGCAAGCAGAGCTTTGGGCTTAAATATGTAAATGAATTCTAAGACATATGACACTAAACCTACTCAAAGCTGCTTTGTAGACCCCACCTTCTAATGAGTTAATCTAAAGGTCACCACCAGCCAACGTTTTTTATTAAGTCCGAGGCCCTTTCTTTTTTTTTCCTATCAAACATATATTTACAATTTACAAAACATGAAGTTTAAACAAAATAATTCTAGACTTGTTTAGTAATCATGTGAACCAGACTGGCAAATTCTCACAAGGAATAAGGTCTGACCATATCTTGCTTTTATGCTCTGTCTCTTTGCTCTCTCCTCTAATCTATTCATCTGTAAAATAATTCCGGCAGATAAGATTTCTTTGTTCAGATTTCAACTTTCATTTCATTTACAAACCTAGCCCTACCTCAAGAATGTCTTCTAGAACATATGCTTCCATTTCAGCCGCTGTCTCCACCATGTTTTATCAAACTGCCATGTTTCTTACTGCACTATGATTAGATCATTGCCAGCAGGAACACTCCTCTGTGTCAGCAAGGGAACAGGAAATGGAATGTTCTATTACATGCCTAAAGCAGCTTAGCTGTTCACTAGCCAGGCATCTACCAAAAGAGCAGGGGGTGACTCACTGTGTATTTTTTAAAGATACAGAAGCTCTATTCCAAAGCAAACTTCTGTCAAGTAATTTCAACAGACAAAATAAATAAAGTCCCCTATTTTACCATACCAAATTTTAAAATCCTAAAATTTCAAAAAAAGAAATAATTATACATTTTTTTAAAAGCTATTTAAATACGTCTGGCTTCCTGGTTGAACAAAAGAGGTTGAAGTGGGTTACGTAGCAATTTATCCTTAGTAAAGCCTTGTAGTGAGATTAATGGCTGTATTAAATACGCAAAGGAGGAGGCAAGGTTATACCAAGTAAGGAATTTGCTATATCAGGCAAATGTATTACATAACATATACATTACAGGTGCTGACTTAAGGGTGTCAAAAATAATTTTTAATGTAGATTTTTTTAATAGCAAACTGGTATTCTAGAAACTAATCTGTTTGGAAATATCTAAGAGAATGAGATCAACATTCAACTGACTTACAAGTACTGAAGCAAGACATAACACATCATGGTTATATTCATTTTCTAAGAATGCCTTTAACTTCATTTTCTAACCAGAGGAATGGCCCTTCCCCCCCCTTATCATAAATACTACAAGAAACTAAAAGATTTTAGATAAATGAAATTCAGAAATACTATCTGGATCATTAAACAGCAAATAAAGTTGGTGACTGACAGCAGAGCCAATTTATATTATATTCACTAGTATAACTGGTCCTCAATTTAGTAAAATTTGTTACTTTGTCAAATTTCTTCCTTATGTAATCTGGAATATGAAAAATGCAATGGAAAAGGAACAATGTTTTATGCTTTGTGGCGAAATAAAATAACTGTGCACGTGTAGGAGTGCCACACAACCTAAAACTGAAGTGATTCCTCAATGTACTGATTAACCAATCTAATTATAATTCTAAGGTGAACAGTTTTTCTTGCCTAAATTTTCCTAAGGAAAGTGAATTTTTAAAGCAAAGGGAAAATATAGGAAAAAAATTAGAGGACGGAGTTATTATTAACACATATGAGCAAATCTAAGCTGAGAAAAGCGAATGACATTGCCAGTAATGTCTCCTCACAATGATGTCATGTTTCAGTGGAAAAGGATTTTGTAGTTCTCTTGGGCCTCAGATTATTTACCTCTAATTATTTACCTCTAAAACAGTATAACATTCATTCGACATGGAATATCTTCTGCATATTAGAAACTATTTTAGATATAGTCAGTAAGGCATAAAATTTCTTAACAGCATCTTTTTAAGGCATAAAATTTCTTTTTTTAATTTTTTTAAGATTTTTATTTATTTATTTGAGAGAGCGAGAATGAGAGATAGAGAGAGCGCACATGAGAGGGGGGAGGGTTGGAGGGAGAAGCAGACTTCCCGCTGAGAGGAGAGCCCGATGCGGGACTCGATCCCAGGACTCCAGGATCATGACCTGAACTGAAGGCAGTCGCTTAACCGACTGAGCCACCCAGGCGCCCAAGGCATAAAATTTCTTAATATATGAATATTAAATAAGAAAAATTAGTTACTACTTAATATCTGATATTTAGGGGGTACCCTTAATGTGTCAGGAAAAATGAGGTTTTTGTTAATAAACATGTCATTTAACCCTTATAATAACCCTGCTAGGTGATAATAATTTAAAATAATATTAAGAATTACATCATGCTTACTATATGCCACATGCCATTTTAAGTGCTTTGTATGTATTAACTCATTTAATTCTCACAATAATCCCAAAAGAAAGGTAGGAACTATTATCTCCATTCTACATATGTAGAAACTAAGGCACAGAGGGGTTAAGAAATTTGCCCAGCTTATTCCCAACTAAGATAATTAAGCTGAGGAGCTAAGATTTAAACCCAGGCAGTTGGCTCAAGAGTCTGTCCTCTATCTAATATACTTCCTCCAGGTAATATTATTCTCATTTTATGAATAAGAAAATCAAGTCTCAGAAAGTGTGCACAGTTTTATAGTAGAGTTAGAATTCAAACCCAGAACAGTCTGACTCCAAAGGCTGTGTGGAATTAATGGAAAACAAATGATATTAAAAATAATGTTTTCCCTCAGGCCATATATAGTGATTACATCTAAGTATGGGTATGCCTGGCATTTGTGGAGGCTTCTGAAAAAAAAATAATTTGCAGGGTGCCTGGGTGGCTCAGTCGTTAAGCGTCTGCCTTCAGCTCAGGTCATGATCCCAGGGTCCTGGGATCAAGTCCCACATCAGGCTCCCTCCTCGGGGGGAAGCCTGCTCTCCCTCTCCCACTCCCGCTGCTTGTGTTCCTGTTCTCACTATCTCTGTCTCTGTCAAATAAATAAATAAAATCTTAAAAAAAAAATAATTTGCATTGTTAAGACCTAGCTTAAGAGAAACTAGCAAAAGGGCTTTTACTATTTCCTTTCTTCAAGGTCAATTATTTTTATGCATCAAATTGCTTCATCCTTACATTAAGAGAAGTCAATAACAAGGTTTTTCTTTCTCAAACCTTCCTCCAACATAAGCAAGCAAAGACAGGCTTGAGTTCAAAGAAATCTTATGTTAGGTCACTTTTATTTCCCACAAACCAAGAATAGGCTTTCCAACTTTATTTGCTAAGGAATCAGGCCCCTTATGACTCAAGTCAATTAAACCATTTACTCTCTCTTTCCCTTCTGTTCTAGGATTACAGGGTGCTTATCTTTTTAGATAATTATTAAGTTTTCATGAAAAAATATGTGATTACAGCTTTCCTCCAAGATTATGGATGTTTATATCCATTTATCATCTCTCTCTTTCCTACACATCAGAAGCTTGATGAAAGCAGGTAACATTTTGTTGCGAATATATACCCAGGGCCAGCACAGTCTCTGGCATAGAGCAGACACTTAAGCATTTGTTGAACAACAAATGCCATGAATTTGGGAATTGTTGGAGAGCCAGTAATACATCCTAATTATTGCTACCACTAGGAATTATTTCTCATGACAAAAACATTTGTTCTGTGACTAGGTCACTGAAATAAGATATTAGAAATACTCAACACAACAAGCAGAATATATATTTCAGAATTTCTGTAATTTTTTATTATACAAGCAAAACAATTACTTATTTTTATTTTCTGGTCCTTTTTGTTAATATGATGACCTATGCCACAGCATAAAATACTTGGGCAAAGGGTGTGAAAGAGATTCATATGTATCAGCCTTAAAATCCTACATACTAAAGTGAGCCACCTTCCTTCTAGTTTAACCTCATCACACAGGCAAAAAAAAAAAAACCCTGTTTTTCCAGTTGCCTAAACTGATTTCAATGGCACAAGGTCTTTCATTTTTTGCCAAGAGCAAAAGCATTGAAGTGCAAATAGTAATTAACATAGAACAGTTATGCGAACAAATGCAAGCCAACATATGTAAATAACAAATCATAAAAGAAAATACTAAAAGTAAGATTCAAATGTCCAAAGTGAAGAGAAAAGCCTCTCATAAAAAAGGGGGGAAAGGACAAAAGAAGCTCAATAAATACCAAGACTGGATGAAGGAAATCTTCTAATATTACAATTTTATTTAGGACCAGCACTGGTTTCTTTTAATAAGGAACAAGAAAACCAAACACACACACACACACACACACATACACACACACAGACACACACACACACACACAAATGTGTTGAGGACAAGCAAGCAACATTATTTTGTATGACTTAACTCTGATGTTTGTTCCCCCATATAAAACTATTTTGCAGTCAAATGCTCTACCCCTGAGCTATACCCCCCATATAAAACTATTTTGAATCAAAAAGTCCTTGTAAAGGGAGTTTATTCGCATCAATTTTTTTTGTTTGTTTCTTTTCAAAATCCACATTTCCAAGCAAGGACAGATCATTGGTGGTAGGACAAATGTTAACAATTTCACCCACCTACATAAAAGCAAACTGCTAGAAAAATATACAACTTCATCTCTCAAAATGTGTGAAATATAATCTTACTTTGTAATCTTTTTCTCCTTTCTACATGTAAGTTATATTTTAGCAGAAATATGAAACCCAAGTGTGAAATAACCTGGACCAAGCATAAATGATACAGATATTAAAGAATTATACAGAACTCAAAAGACTAACAAAATCTGGTCAAATTTCTGAAAGCAACATTATTAAAACAACACTCTCTCAGGACGCCTGGGTGGCTCAAGTTGGTTAAGCGTCTGACTGTGGCTCAGGTCATGATCCCAGGACAGTCCTGGGATCAAGTCCTGCATCAGGCTCCTTGCTCAGCAGGGACTGCTTCTCCCTTGGCCGCTTCCCCTACTTGTGCTTGCTCTCTCTCGCTGACAAATAAATAAAATCTTAAAAAAAAAAAAAAAAACACACTATCTCCATGATTTTACCTTATATTTCTCCTGAACCAATCATGCCATAATAATAACTGAAGGTTCTAGAAGTCTAACATAGCACAGTGATATTCTTTTCATTATGACCATTGTTTACTTTCTTTTTTATTAACTATGGTGTTTAAAGTAATACATGTTCATGGAAAACATTCACATAAATAAGAAAATAAAGAGAACAGTAAACCTACCTCTTAGCAACTCTTAAAAGGCACAATTAGTGTATTTTTCTAGAAATAATCTACATACAATCTACATGATGTATATCTTAGTATAAGATTACTTTTTATACAAATGGAAGCATATTATGCATATTCTTCTGCATCCCCATTTTT
The DNA here is from genome assembly GCF_009762305.2 of Zalophus californianus. Classification (NCBI taxonomy): domain Eukaryota; kingdom Metazoa; phylum Chordata; class Mammalia; order Carnivora; family Otariidae; genus Zalophus; species Zalophus californianus. Next base: position 58,324,223 of record NC_045596.1, read on the forward strand.
AAAATTTAACACTCCATGACAACTGTTTCAGGTTAGCACAAGCAGGTCTATCGCTTTGATTTTGATAGCTGCTAAAATTTTCACTGAAGAACTGTACTGTATTTAATCAGTTCCCTATTGATGGGTATTTGTGTTATCTCTAATGTTTCACAATGCTGCGATGAGCATGCCCAGAGCAAGGACACACATACTACACATGCCTAAATATAACTGTATGGTGCATTTCTTGATAGATATATCTATTTAAACTTTTATGCTACCATACTCTAAAGAAGATGAATTAATTTATATTTTGACAACGAATGAGACTCCTTCTATAGAAATATCAAGTTATTAATGATACAAATCTATTAAAAAACCCAGATCAGAAATCAGCATCAATTTTTAAAACACATATCTATGTTTACCCTTAGTTCATCATTTCCACTTTTCAAGTAATCTCAAATTAAAGTTACACCTCCTCTCATTTAATTTCTGTCCCTTACCAAAGTAAATCAAATAAATTCACTCCCTGACAGATTAGGAACTTCAGCTGCTATTTACAAGAAAGAAAAGAAGGAAAGAAAAGAAAAGAAAAGAGAAAAGAAAAGAAAAAAGAAAAGAAAAGAAAAGAAAGAAAATAAAGAAAAAGAAAAATTAAAGAAAAAAAAAGGCAACAATGCAGATTCTATCTATCTATATACATGTATTTGGAGAAGAGAAAAAAATGGGGAGGAAAATATCTTTTTAAAAATTAAAAAAGGGGCACCTGGGTGGCTCAGTCGATTAAGTGTCCAACTTGATTTCAGCTCAGGTCTTGATCTCAGGGTCATGAGTTCAAGCCCTGTGCTGGGCTCCACACTGGGTGTGGAGCCTACTTAAAAATAAATAAATAAAATAAGAAACTAAAATTAAAAAAAATTTTTTTACATCTACCTTTTTGCTAAAATACAAAATCCATTCAGGTTTAATGGTTCTTTAACTTAGGACTAAACTGTGAAGTTTTGCCAGAATTTAGTATTCTGAAGATACAAAATTCTTTGGGTATGTTCTCACTAAAGTAAATTAATTAAATACTGTTGGTTATATTTGTTTCCCTTCCACATTTATTTCAAACTACTCATTTTTAAAGCAAAAATTCTAAAGTAATCATTCCATCATTATAAAAAAAAATCTAATATACAATAAAAGACAGAGCCACACATAAGCAATTTCTATTAACATAAAGAGCACTAACAGTTTCTATCTCAGTTTCTTAACACACATTCCAGGGCCAAATTTGATAATAATATTTAAAAATAATAATGATTAAACCTTCACTAGAACCTCCATACCAAATGTTAACAGTTGGACACGCTTCTGGATATGTGCAGGAATACCTAAAAGGTTTAGGTAATGAAGGATTAAGTAAGGATATTTAAAATTGTAACCTCATAAATAAAATAATGCAAAGGCCATCCAGTAGTATATTTTAAACTGAGGCTAAAGGTATGAACTATTTTATAATAATTTATCTTATTGCATAATGTTTTTCAAGGCTAATATTATAAAAAGCCCTAGCAAACTTTTGGAAAGATCATCATTAGCATTTTCATCATGCATTTATACAAATATTTTTGTGCTTATTAGGTGATGGGCCTTATACTGCATAATGGATATAGACTGACAAAGTTAGTCCACCTCCAAGAGTCTATAATCTAGAAAAACTTGAACCTGTTTCTCCACAAAATTTAAAATCAAAATCTTCCATGATTTTTTCCTCTTCTCTGATTTATACTCCCTTTCCATTTTTCTTTAATCCAACTAATAATTAAAACCCAAAACTCCACTTTGAATAGGAGAGAAAATTTCAATATATTTAAACAAAATATTTCATCCAGATGTGTCCCATGTACAGAATGGAATACAAGCAGAGTCTTGTCCAAACATAAGTAACATAGTAAGCAAAGTAAGAAACAAAGCAGCTGTCCCTCTTTTCACATTTTCACAGTGTGCTCATTGGACAGTTGCATTTGTTGTCTCTACCCAGGATGGGTCACACCATGAATTCATTCTTTTTCCAGTATTTCACAATAGGTTCTATGTATACAAAACTGATAAAATATTTATTGATTTTAGGTCACACTCACCTCCCCAAATTTGTCTGTACTGTACATTCTCAAATAAAAATTTAAAAAGTACATATATAAAAGAAATTAGCTATTTCAATGTTGTTTATATTTGTTTCAAATAGGATAAATCTACTGATAGTACAGCACTCTCAATCTGGTCAGCAACACATCAGCTGTCCTCTGCTCCAAAGCAACAAGTATCTCCAACAAAAAGAAATATGCCACATACGCAACCCCCCTGCCACGCACACACATGCATACCACACAGGAAGAGTGGTAGAGAAAGAAGAGGGGCTGAGGATAAAAATACAAATGACAAGAAAAGACAAGTCCAAAACCAACTTTTTAAGAGTCACCAATTTCTTCCACCCTTGTGAAAGACAACTATCCTACTCTAGGAGACTTAAGAAACAGCTCCAGGTAACATGCTTAAGATAGTATCAAAGGCATGGAAAATCGGGTGTAAAAACTATCCAATTAACCGTGGATAGTTCTACTACCATCACTGGCTCTTCTCCTTTGGTTCCTGGATGTTTTGGGGTCACTGGCAACAAGCTCCAATCAGTCTGGTCTCTCACGATGCCTGTTACCACTCTATTTCTAGCCTAATGTATTAATAAAAAATTTTGAATGGTTTTTCAGCAATTACTGCAAATATCAAAAGACTGACTATTCTTTCAGATTCATAACTCCATCTCCTAAGAAATGCATTACAATAAATTCTCTTTATCCACCTAAGGCTAGGCCAAAAGCTACAAAATAGAGTAGCATTCTTTATTCCACTAACCTAATCCTGACCATAGCTAAAGAATCTTTAAGGATCTTCACATAAAGAGAATCTCAAAACATAACTCACTTTCCAAAGTTCCCGAAGTGGATATACAGATAGGATTTCAACACAACCCGCGCACGCACGCGCACACACACACACACACACACACACTCTTCATTCTATGTAACTGAAATATCTCTTTGGTCCTTATGAAGCTATCTCACAACACAACTATCTGTTACCATTACTTTCAACTTCCCCCACAAATTTCAGATAACCAGTTTTACTACCAAATCTCCAACAAAAACTAAACAATAGAAGAAAGCAGAAGGCAATATTTACCAACTGTCTGTGATGGATATCTCACTAGCATGCTTTATGAAATCAAATTTAACCCACATTCATATCTTTCGATTCCTTTATCACCAATTTCTTATCAGAATCAAGTATTTTTAGAAAGCCTAAGAACTCCCATACTCCTAAAGCACCTATATGCCAACGTCCCTCAATGAAGGCAGTCGATATTGTTTAAAGGGTAGACACTGAATAAGCTTACAGATTTTTTAAAAGCATAACTTAACTGCCAAGCATAATTTTATATTTAGTATGTCGTGGTATGCTTAAGGAAACCACTGCCCTCTTACACAAATTCCACAATTTCCAGTAAAACACTTAGTTTTTAAAGTATTTCTCATAATTATTTTAAAGGTATACATTTACATAACTTGATTTTTTTTTTAGCACTCCAAATTACTTAAAAAACTATGTACAATTTAAGTAGACAGTATATGTGGGTCTTAGAATCTTTTGCAGTTTACACTTATAATACTTAAAGACATATAATACCATAAAATGTTATATTCTTTAAAATCAAATCTGCAAAACATACAAGTAGAAATCTGTTTCCCATAGATCGTTTCTGATGCAAGACTCCTAAAACTAAGCTTCAAAAAACATTTTACCTATATACAGCATAAACAGGATGCTAACCCACCTTACGTTGATATGACATCAAAATAAAACTAATTCTAAAACAAACAATTTTCATTCAACAAATGTTGTCTGGCTAGGGACATAATATCAGTGCCATCTCTAGAAGGATAAAAAAGGCCATTTCTATTGCCATCTTCCTTCTTCCAGTTCTTCCAGAAGACATATCCTGCCTTTAGTAGCTGTGCCTCCCCTTGATCAACATGATTTCCTCCTTATAGACAAACCAGGCTTCTTCTAATCCTGGTCTTCAATATATCAGAGAAAATGTCATCTTATTAGGAGTCATTGGCAGGAAGAAAGGCTCCAAATGTTCCCATATATCCAATTTTTTAACAATAAATATTTTTTTAAAAAAGAATCATGGAAAGGATTCAGGGACTGACATATAAGATCAAGAATATATGCCAGTCAAGAAATAATTATATATTCTACACAAAAATAGCCACATTCGTATTCTATGCAACTTGCTAATTTCCTGGAATTAATCCCTATGTGTCTTCTCTTTCTACCTCAGTTTCTAAAAACCATGTACCCCTGAAATGTCACTTTATAAATAAAAGCATTACTATCTTACTAGGTGGATGCAACTTCTATAATCTTTTTAATGTTGCAAATGTGATGTATACAAGTAAGATTTTTTCAAAATTCAAAGGCCACAAAGGCACAAAATGAACAAAACTAACACAAAATGAGGTCTTTTTTGTACCTGCCTGCATTAAATTGGCAATACACTGTTACACTGTTATTAGACTTCTAGTGTGGTTACCAGCTTAACTTTAATACTATTTTACTTCTGTTTCCTAATTCAGCATTTTTATATGTTATCTATTGACTGTCCACTGACAAAATGAGCACTAACCCTTCTTCTATTGCCCTCAACCTCCTACTAATTTTATGTTATTCTTTTTTATACTATAAAGTTTTATAAAGCATTCTACTCCATAACCTTAATTAAACCTATTTTATAGATCTTCTAAGTGGATTCTAAAAACTAAAAATCAATTAAGTACATTTATAATGTGCCTAGGTAAATACTAATCACCAAGGGAAATATAATTTTATATCATTTAGACGTTACTGATTGAAAGAGAACTGTCCATGTATCCCAGTCAGACGACACTCCTGAATTTTCCTAGGTTTCTTCAGTTCTTTTTGTAGGCCCAAGATTGCCAATGTAACTACCAGTTTCCTCCCACCCACACTGCTCTACCACCATATCTTCTATCTTGGACTATATTTTTCATTGTACTAAAGTATCTCAAATATTTTCATATAAGGTGCATAGTTTTTCCAAGTATAAAAATGTACTTGTCCTCCTATGATAAGTAGTGTGGTTGAGTACAGAAAATTTATGTCCAAATTTCTTTTCCCCCAAATGTGAAGATACTGTTCGACTATCTTCAAGCATTCATCAAGGCTGCTAGGAACTCAAGTCATTTCATTTTCCATCTTTTATTCCCTCTCTGTGGCAGTATTTGGGGATTTCCTTTTTACGCTTAGAGTTCTGAAATTTTACCAGATGTGTCTAGATGTACATCTTTTTCCATTCATCCTGCTTGGGCTCTTACAATCTGAAATTCATTATCTTTCTTCCAGCTCATGACCTTTTCTTCAATTATTTCTTTCATTATTTTTCTCCTTCCCACTGTTCTGTTCTCTGCTTCTAGAACTCATATTTATGGATGTGAAAACTTTATGATATAATGTATTTTCTGGACCTTCTTTAATTTTCTCTCAATTTTTCTAGATCTTCTTTTTTTCTTCATATATGCAGAGATTTCCTCCTCTTTCGCTCCAAACCAACAATTCAGTCTTGATTCATGCTAAATTGTTATTTAGCCTTTCCATTAAAATTTTTCTTTATAATTGTCAAAATCTTTTCTGGTTCTCTGCCCTTTTTTCAATGAAACTACAATTAATGATTATAACATTTTCTTAAATCTTAAGTGAAATATCAATTACAGTTTTTGAAGTTTTCTTCTGAATTATATCTGACATCAGTTGTTCTTTTATTCATCTTAATCCTCTTCCATCTTGATTCTCCTCAACTGTCTGATTATCCCTGTCTGTTTATATTGGCAAATGAAAAGATTACTTTAGAGAGTACTGGAAGCCAAAGTGGCCTTTCTCTGAAATTGTTCAAGTTTCTGTACCCAAGTGGCTTCTCTCTTAAAAGGGAGAGTAGCACTATTTAAGCAGGCAGGGCACATAAATAAGGCATCCAAGCAAGGTACCTGCATAGGAAGTCAAGCTCGCTGGGCACTGTCAAAACTGTTTTCCTCTGGAGTAGCATGCGTTAGTGGCTCTGCTTCTCTCTCAGATTCCAACATCTCAGTAGATGTCCTACTGAATTGTTGGTCTACTTTCCTAAGGGCATAGTCCTTAGATTTCAGGCCTGAAGACAGGCATCACTGCCACGAGAGTTTAGGCTGGAGAAAGGGCTGGAAGGAGGTCCAACTAAAGCATTTTGGAAAATAATTTTTTTAAAAAATTCTTGATTATTACCCGGTTACCCACTACTGTTCTTTGTATTTGTTGACTCCAAGCTTGGAGCCTTTCTGAGGTTCCCCTAGGAAAACCTGAGCTTACCTCTGGTATTTTGGGTTCCATTTCTTCTGAGATTTTGCTGTCAATCCAATCCCATGAACTTTCTATCTTCTTCAAAATTTCTGGTCCTCTGATGGTACCTGTAGTGGACTGTGAACTGTAATTTTACTGCTCAACATGCTTTCTCCCCTCTCCCCCTTTTCTAGTAACATAATCCCTGTTGTCTGTGGGGAAAATAGTCCATGTGATTTAGGAGGTGATTTCTTCCCAACCACCACAGGGGTGGCCACATAACTTAGGTCTGGCTAGAATATCCCATCCCCCTTTCCTTTGGCAGCCATCATTGCCTGGCTGAAAATAAATAAAACATTAGAAAAGAGAGACTAAAAATGTTGAGAGAAACAGTACTGATGACATCATTCAAGTCTGGATTTATCCACATCTAGGTTGGATCTTCTCCCTTCATTCCCCACATACATGCAAACATACATTAAAGTCATAGAGCTAATGAGGTCCTTTTGCTCCTCTTTAAGGAAGTTTGACAAATAACATCTGTTCCTGCTTTTCAGGACTGTCATTTAATTCAATCCTTATACAACATCAGTGGGACACTGGGAAAAAAAAGGAAGTTAAAGGAAAGTGCTCAATCTACCATATTTAAAAGAAAACTTAGGACAATAACTATAAAATAAGCCTGAAGAAATAAAAATAAAGCTTTATGGTTTGCTGTTAAACATATAATGATGAAATAAGCTGTAAACTTTACTAAGTACATGTTCTCATTCCACAAGACATCCTTCGTATGTCTTGGAGTAAAAAAGCAGACATAAAAAGCAATTATCTCTCAAAGAGTTTTCCTCTGAGTCAAGATTCCAGTGGTTTCAAAAAGAAAAAGAGTAAAGGAGGAAAGGTGATAGTAATTTAAAATTTTCTAATCTAGTATTGTGAAAAAAAAAAAAAAAAAAAAACTCTCTAAATGGTTATATAGTGACAACCCCTGAAAGAAAAATTCTGTAGCTACTGGTGTGATTATTGGGGCAGAGGTAGGGAAAGTTGCTTATTTTTAATTTTAGAGGTGATAAAAAGTAGATGGTCACTGAACTCTTCAATGGATAAAAGATGAAATCCAGTACTCTTCACCTAAGGTTCATAATTCATGATTCACAGATTTACGCCTTAAGAACTCCTCCTAAAATATGCAAAATGCTGTATCTATGTTTAAGTAAATTTTGGGGAAAAATAGGTCCACAGTTTTCATCAGAATCTAATAACTAAAATTCATGACCTAAAAAAGGTAAAGAAAACTGCTCCTGACTGAAAAAGAACAATGACAACTTCATTCAAGATTTTTATGTAATAATTAAATCCAGAAAAACACCTAATGAATACCTCCAACATGTAAAACAGTATTTTATTCCATTCTTTAAAAAAAAAACTGTTAGGAAAAAAATCATTAGCCCCAATATGAATGAAAATAATGAAGTCAAACAGTAACTTTCCCAAAGTCACATGGTATTAAACCAGGTTCAAAAGCAAGTTTCCCAACTTGATTTCAAACTCTTTCCATAAATGCTTTTTTTCCAGGAGAAATATTCGTAAGAAAAGAAATACAAAGGCAATGGGTTATTTCATAATGGAATGTAATTTTATGTCAGGCACAGAAATTGTCAAGTACTAACATGCCTATGGTTTAATGAAAGTAGAATCTGACTCTTATTCCTAATTGCCCTTTGATTAAGATACTAAGGAAAACTTGTGCTTCTGGTAGTGAAGTCAGGAGGACCCTACTATTTGATTAAGATGTATGAATCTTAACACTGAAGGCTGCCTAAGCCAACGAATGGGTTCTCTAGCCAAGCAAAGCTGCTCTTCTGGGCTCCATGGGCTACACAACAAAGTTGTTCATGCATGAAGGACAAAAAGCTGAAATGCCAAACCCTTGTTTTTTTTTTTTTTATATTTTGGCATAAAAGACAAGAGGATCTGTGGATAAGGCTAAAGTAAGTAAGAACTTCCACATATGAAAAGACCTCCCACACACTAAGGCACATTCACAACTTAAAAACATATTCTAGTACTTGGATCTGGCCAAGAGAACTCAGGTACTGGAGTTTGGGTTGGAGCAGAAAATTGGGTCAAACTTGGATCGTGAGGCAATGGTTATATGGGGGCAAAATAAGAAGAGAAATTAAGTACAAATGAGAAAACAATCCATAAAGCAAGTTAGAGATGTCTTTTAAAGGTTCCAAGATTTAGAAAGTATCATGGTCAAATCTTTGCATTGATACTTTGCCATTTTATCTAGAATCACAGAATCATCTGCTAAGGTTACAGCAGAGAAGTCACAGAAATACGGATTGCTTCACCATTCCCAGAAAAGGAGCTAAAGAGTAAATAAAGGATGTAGAATTTTGCATTACTCAGTCCCTCTTTATTAACAACAGTATGACAAAGTACTATAAGTTTTCTAATTCTGGGGGAATTTAAGAACATACTTTTTTTTTTAAAGATTTTATTTATTTACTTAACAGAGAGAGACACAGTGAGAGAGGGAACACAAGCTGGGGGAGTGGGAGAGGGAGAAGTAGGCTTCCCGTGGAGCAGGGAGCCCAATACGAGGCTCGATCCCAAGACGCTGGGATCATAACCTGAACCAAAGGCAGACGCTTAACAACTGAGCCACCCAGGCACCCCTTAAGAACATATTCTATTTAAATACTAAAGATCTGTGCCTGCTTCAGCAGCACATATACTAAATACTAAAGATCTAATGAGTTCAGAATATAATCCTAAAAGGGCATCTAACCCATGTGACTATCACTTGCAGAATCTCTGTTACAGACTCTCATTCCCTATTAACATTGGCTCCATCTAAAATAAATTAACCCACATGCACAATTACAGCTGAAGAGTTTTATTGGCAATCTGTGAACTCAAAAAAGAAATAGAGTTGCTGTAAGGATTAAATGAGACAAAGCAATTCAAACTGTGCCTGGTATATGGTAAACACTCATTAAAAATATTAGTTATTGAAGGCAACTGGGTGGCTCAGGTGGTTAGGCGTCTGCCTTCAGCTCAGGTCATAGCTCCTGAAGTCCTGGGATCGAGCTCCATGTCCCCACGTCAGGCTCCCTGCTCAGTGAGGAGTCTGCTTCTCCCTCTCACTCTGCCCCTCTCCCCTACTCTTTCTCTCTCACTCACTCTCTCTCACATAAATAAAATCTTAAAAAAATAAAATAAAATATTGAGATTACAATTATTCAATGTGCTAAATGTTATGAACAACTTCAGGGAAGCAGTGATATTTCAGCTGGCTCTTTATGGATAAAGCAGTCAACCAAGAGCAACACCCAGAGAAAACAGATATTAATAGGGCTTGAAAGCTAACATTTGACCTAGCATATCCCAAAACATACTAAACCACTACAAAACCACTGTAGTTTTAAAAATACAGCATTGACACACATAAAATAGAAATCATAGAAACAGACCCATTCACCTTTGGTCTAGCACTTTCACCAGTGGAATATATCCTACCAAAATACAGAAACATATACACAAAGATATGTATATCAAAAAGAGCCCACTGCAATATTATTTGTAATGGTAGAACACTGGGTACAACCAAAACACTGGCCACAACCACTGTATAAAATCAGGGAAGTCATGATTCCTGAAAGAGAATACTCCCCAACCATTAAAGGAAACAAGAAACTATATGTGTATTTATGTGGAAAGAGTATGATAAACTATTAATTAAAAAAAATTTCAAAAGATTTTTATCATGACCACATTCATACAGAACAAGAATTTTTTATATAAATATACATGTGGATAAAGGTGTAAAAATGCACAGAAAAAACATGAAATTATATACACTTAAGATTTATACCTTAGGATATGAAAGAAGGGAGATTTTTCAATTATTATACCTTATCTTCCTCTACTATTTAAATTTTTAGTTTATATTTACTACATGACTTAATAAAAATAAAAAAATATAATGCAATTTCCCTTAAGATTCCTCCCACACAAAAAAATTAGAAAGAAAACAAAACAAAATACCACAGTTTAATATCATGGATGCATACTCTATCACAGGTTTGATTCAAAAGAATGTGTTATCACGCCAATGGAATTACAACTTATCTAGCTTGAGTCTTATAGCAGCTCTTCCATTCTGACATTTCTTGAAAATCAACTACATTTTTAAATTATTCCTAGTTTATCTGAATATACTTCAAAAACATTGAAACAAAACTAAAGAACACTGGAATGATAATACAAAAGAGCTAAAACACATTCACAGAATTTGTAAGTCCTGCCTTAAATGTGTATGGAGATGTTTTGAGTCCAAAGACAGCCGGGTTAAGACTAATGACATCACAGATTAATAAGAAAACTATATAGATTCTGTCACTGCTCTTGTCTTCTTCATAAAAGCACCTTTACTTCTTTAGTAGAAATTTGTAAGGGAGGGAGGGAAGAAAGGAAAGAAAGAAGCCACGCATGTGTAGAGCTTTAGAGTTAGGAGGAAAAAAAGTTGTTTCAAAAGACCACTGACTACATTAAACGAAAAATATGGAAAATTACTTTGTTAACCATAAAACCCTGCAGATGGTAGCTATGTGTCAAAAAGCACAGAAAACTGTTTAGTACAAACAACTAATTTTAGTATGTGGGCCTTAAGGTTATACAAATGCAGCACACATAAAGATGTATATAATGAGCAGATATAATCCAGTCTACTGTTCTATTGTCCAAACATATGAAATAAAGGTAGTAATTCAAAGAGTAGGAAAGGATAGACTGAAATAGCCAATTCAAATGATTAACCATTCAGAAATGTAAGATTAAGTTCCTATCTCCCTCCATAAGCCAATTTAAATTTAAAGGACACGAATTAAGTGTAAAAAACAAGAGGTACAATAGCCAAAGGTGGAATAACAACCCAAACGTACATTGAGGGATGAATAAACAAAATGTGGTATATACATACAAAGGATTATTCAGTCTTTACTAAAAAGGAAGGAAATGTTCCATATGCTACAACATGGATGAACCTTAGGGACATTATGCTAAGTGAAATAAGTCAGTCACAAAAAATGATACTATATGATTCCGTTTATATTAGTCATCTAAAGTAGTCAAATTCATAGAAACAGAAAGTAGAATGCTAGTCACCAGGAGATGAGGAAAGAGGTAAATGGGGAGCTGTTTAAGTTTCTGGGGAGTTTCAGTTTTGCAAAATGAAAAAGTTCTAGAGATCTGTTGCACGACAATGTGAATATACTCAGCACTACTGAACTGTACACTTAAATGGTTAAAATGGTAATTTTTTTTGTTGTGTTGTTTACCAAAATTACATTTTTCTCAATTACGAAAGAATTAAGAGGTATGCATTAAATTACCTAGGCCACTTTTAAAAATTATGAAACTATAAAGAGATCAAATGAAGTGCTTGATCAAACTCCTTTCTAACATCCAAGTGGCAAATATGGCTAAAAATACAACATCAAAGATTAAAATGAAAAAGAATGCATAAAATTGCATCTGTCAAGCACAAATCTTTACAAGACGATATAGGAAGGAAATACAGTTTCTCCCAAGAAATTTAGAAATCTAATATGGAATGGATAATCTCCCAGAAAATATCAATTGAAATGTTAATGACATCAAATCCATCCAACAGTATGTTAAAAGAATATACTAGATCATACTAAATATTCCAAACAGTTTAATATTAGAAAATTTACTATTACAATTCATTATATGAATAGATTGGAGGAGAGAAGAAATACTCATTTCAATAGATGTCAAAAATGCATTTGATAAAAGTTGGTACACATTTCTGATAAAACTTAATGAGCTAAGAGAAAGAGATATATTAAATAGAGGATATTTGCATTATACTTAATAGTGACACAGCAGCACTCCCTAGATAATGACTGCCTCTATTACCACTTTTATTCAGCATTTTGGGAGTGTTCAAAACTGATGCAACAAGAGGAAAAACAAACAAGAGGTAAAAGCACTGAAAAGGTAGAGACAAAAGACAATCATTTGTTGGAGTCAATATGAAAACCCAACAGAATAAACTCACATAATATAAGAATTCAGTTTAGCAGCCATATACACAAGATCAAAATATCAAAATCCATAGGTTCTTACACTCCAACAATAACTAATTACAAAGTGTAATGGAAGAAAAAATACCATGCATGACAGTAATAACTATAAAATAATCTGAAATAAACCCCCAAAATGTGCAAAATCTATATGAAAACTATAAAATTTTATTAAAGACAGATGAAGGGCCTGAAGAAAATAGAGGCATGCCATGTTTCTGGATGGAAATGCTCGGTATTATACATCTATTTCTCCTCAAATTAATCCATATTTCAATCTAATTCCAATTAAAATCTCAATGGGCATATTTTATGGCAGCTTACAAAAACCATCTGACAAGTTAAATGCACAATATCTAAAACTCTTGACAGATCAATGAGGGAGAACTGCCTTCTAAGACATCAAAGCATTCTAACATACTAGGTTGAGCCATATGAAATCACAGAGATGTGAGGACTCTCCATGTACAAAAAGAACAGTATCAAAAGGTCCAACCTAATAACTAAAACTGATGTGGACATAGGAATAAAAAAACAGCTATTATTAATCTGGGAATGTTAAATACTCAAATTTCCCTACTCCCACCACCCACAAATCCCTTTCTAAGTCCACTAAAATATTTAATACTAATAAAGCTTGGTTAAAGGCCAAGAGGGCCTCCTATTTCTTACCCCAGTAGCAGTCACAGGCAGAAAACTGAAAGGGAGGGTGGAGAAGAGAAGAGGTGTAGGGAGGAAAAGTTTCTTTCAACAACTCTGAACAGGAAAGGACACCTAAGCTGGAAACCTAAAAGAGAAGAGACAAAGAACCAGGGGAAGAATATCCTAGAAAGAGAGTAAAAGACCCTAGGTGAGAAAGTCTCCATGCTCTAAGAACAGGCCAGTGGGACTAGAAGATAGTGAATGAACTAAAAAGGATATAAAATGAGGCTAGAATAAGAAGGATCAGCCATATAAAGTCTTACAGGCCAACGTAGTAGTTTGGGTATTATTCTAAGAACAATGAGAAGTCAAATAATGATTTAAATCTCAGAAAGATTGGCCTAGTTGCTGCATGAAGAATGAAATGAAGTGTGAAGAGACAAGAAAGCAAGCTAGGAAATCAAATTAGGAGACTACTATGAAGTCCAAGTAAGATAACAGCCTGGGCTAATGTGATGGTAGCAAAGATGGAGAGAAGTGGGAAGTTTCAAGGTATACTTTGGAAGTCTTATGTCCAGTATCCTTCCCACTCTACCACCTCACCTTTTTGGCAAAAGAAACACTTTCTGGGAAACTATTCCATGAGACTCAGGTGAAAATGACCTCTCCTAGTCTACCTCCTAGAGGGGCAGAAAGACATGACTTACACCTAGACAAAGCATCTTTTTCCTTTTCAATGGCTGGTTCAGGCATGGACACATGACCCAAGCTAGGCCAACAAGATTATTTCAGGAGTCAGGAGTAACTTTTTTTCCTCGTATTGCTAGCCATAAAAACAATGTAATCCTAGAATTATATTGGTGTAAGACATTAATTAACCGCCAATATCCATACTCCCCTTCTTTTAGTAAAACACTTTTCCACAAGTTATATCTGGGTGTGATGGCCATATAGCAAGAGCTGGGTCCTAGTACTGGACATGTAACTAAGTTCTGGTCAGGAAGTGATGTTTGCAATTTCTTGGCCAATTCATTAAAAGGAAGTTATTTGTGGTTGCCTTTCTGTTTCTTATTTCTCATGTGCTGTGCATTAGTTTTTCTAGGGCTCATAAAATACCACAGACTGGGTGGCTTAAACAACAAAAATTTATTTTCTCGCAGTCCTTTAGGCTAGAAGTCCAAGATCAAGGTGTCAGCACATCTGGTTTCTTTGGAGGTCTCCCTCCTTTTCTTATAGATAGTCTTCTTTTTGCTGTGTCCTCACATGACCTTTTCTGTGTGCACGTATTTCTGGTGTCTCTGTGTCCAAATTTCCTCTTCTTATAAAGACACCTGTCAGATTTATGACCTGATTTGACCTTATTCCCTTTTTTAAGACATTACCTCTAAATGCAGTCACGTTCTGAAATACTGGGGGTTAGGGTTTATCATTTTATTTTTTGTATCATGATAAGTGTACTCTTTAATCCCCATTTCCTATTTCACCCATCCCCCCCCCACCTACCTCCCTTCTGGTAACCATTAGTTTGTTCTCTATAGTTCAGAATCTGTTTTTTGGCCTGTCGCTCTCTCCCTTTTTTCCCTTTACTTGTTTTGTTTCTTAAATTCCACATGTAAGTGAGATCATAGGGTATTTGTCTTTCTCTGAATGACTTATTTCGCTTAGATTCCTCTAGCTCTATCCATGTTGTTGCAGATGTCAAGATTTCATTCTTACTTATGGCTGAATAATATTCCAGTGGTGTGTATGTGTGTGTGTGTATGTGTGTGTGTGTATCATATCTTCTTTATCCGTTCATCTACTGAAGGACACTTGGGCTACTTCTACAGTTTGGCTATTGTAAATAATACTGCACTAAACACAGGGGTGCATGTATCCCTTTGGATAGTGTATTTTGTATTTTGGGGGTAAATACCCAGTAGTACAACTACTGGATCGTAGGGTAGCTCTATTTTTAACTTTTTGAGGAAACTCCATACTGTTTTCCACGGTATGCATACCCAGTTTGCATTCCCACCAACAATGGGGGTTAGGGTTTCAACATGAATTTTGGAGGGACACAACTCAGCCCATAACCAAACTGGACTGTGGATGTGATGCTAGTGAGCCAAATTAGACTTTCTAGATGAAGTCAACACCCTAAAGCAAAGCTGTCCAATAAAACTTTGATGATGTATATGTTCTATTATCTGGCACTCTCCAAGATGGTAGCCACTAGCCAGCCACATGTGACTATTTAAATTAATTAAAACTAAATAAAACTAAAAATCTAGACCCTGTCATCCTAGGCATATTTCAAGCACTGAGTAGCCACATGTGGTACACAGCCACCATACTCAACAGCACAGGTTAAGGGATGGTGTAACAAAACAGGAGAACTTGGACTTAGGCGTGACCTGAAGGACTACTCCCAGAGTATCACATAATCTATCTTACTTCAACCACATGTGTTTTGGAGTCATTTTGTTCCAACAACCCATCTTCTATTTTAACCAATACAGTAAATTAGAAGTAGAGTGCTGCCATAACAAATTCCTAAAAACTCTGGTAAGGCTCAGAGGACAGATAGCAAGGAAACATGTCAGGCTGGAAAACTAACCACCTCTGTTATGCAGTACCAAACCATTTAGTAAAACTCTTCCCTGCAATAATGGAGAGGGCACATTACACGACTAACAAGTGTGTATAGCTCTAATAAAAGCAGTTAGAAAAACTCAGAATATTGGTGGGTATTGGCTATTTAAAGAACTGGCAAAAAGATCAGCTCAACCAAGTGTAAGGCAGTTTGTGAACAGAGACAGACCTAAATACAGTGCTACTGAGAGAAGCTCTCTCAGTAGCAAACCCTACCCTGAGTCCAATAAATCGAGGCCTCTCAGATTAGAAAAGGCAGGACTTTTGTGCTCCAAATATAACAAGAGAACTTTGTAGCAAAGAACATGTGAAGAGAGTCCCTTTGTGATGGGTTTTGATGTGTCAACTTGGTTAGGCTAAACTAAGAGGAAGGGAAGGCAAGCAGCCATTTTGTAAATACTTTCTCTCAGGTATTCAAACACTAATCTAGGTGCTGCCGAGGGATCTGTAGATGTAATTAAAGTCCCTAATCAGGGGGCACCTGGGTGGCTCAGATGGTTAAGCGTCTGCCTTCAGCTCAGGATCCCAGGGTCCTGGGATGGAGCCCCATGTCCGGCTCCCAGCTCAGCAGGGAGTCTGCTTCTCCCTCTCCCTCTGCCTCTCCCCCTACTTGTGTTCTGTCTCTCTTTCTCTCTCAAATAAATAAAACCTTAAAAAAAAAAGAAAGAAAGAATTTATTAAAAAAAAAAAAAGTCCCTAATAAGGTGACTTTTAAACTAGGATGATGATCCTTAGTGAGCTCTTCCTGGCAAATGAGACTCCAAATAGCAGCTGAGTCTGTAATTGTTCTCCTTTCCCTGGATCCTCCTCTCCTAACTTCCTAGGGAGAACAGCATCAGCATATGCCCACGGGTTCTAGCCTGCCTGAGATCTTCCCTTCCCAAATGCCTACCTTACAAACTTCAGACTTTAAACTTAGCCAGCTGCCAAAATTGTAATCCAATTCCCTGTAATAAATCTCTTAATACCTACCTCCCTCTCTCTCTCATATATAAATCTCCTATTTGTTCTACTTCTCTGGTTAAACTCTAACTGATATACCATTCAAGCCTATTATTTCAGATGCCCTCAAGGTAGCCCGGTAACACAAGGAAAGAGGAACAGGCCTAGCACAGAGACTAGTAAAGGAATGAGTAGATTTCACAAGTTATGACTAAAAGAGATTTTCTGCTGAAGATAATGTCATATGGTACCGACTTAAAGAAAACAAAATAGAAGTCTATTAAGTTTTTGAAAGAGTTTTACCACCGAACTACATTACTGGCCTATAAAAACCTATGACTGAACCTTAAATAACCCTGCAGCTCCTTAATCTATACCAACTAGCAGGGAGCTATAAAAGTTGTGCAATTCCTAGGGATGTCATATTCTTGAATGCCTACTACTTCAGATGTAGCAAAGGAAAATAACAAACAAGGGAGAATCACCTAAGAACAAAACCAAGGACACACATAATAGTCAAAAGGGCATTCCTCCCATAGAGCAAAATCAAAGTTTAACCAAGGAATTTATAATGTTGCCAAAGCAGAGTCTTCTGATCAGGATTTCAGTATTAATATGGACCAACAACTGCTCTCTACTTCTATTCTTTCCTTCTCCAAAGCAGCATCATTATGATTATCCTATTCCTATTCACCACTGTGCAATGGGTTGGGCAAAAGGAGAGACACATTATTTACTGTTTTATAGATTACTGGCTGAATTAAGAGAAAAAGAAGTATGTAAATATCTGTTGTGTTGAGCTATGTCTAGTAACTGGATGGAACTTTGGAGTGATACTCTTGAGAAAGGAAGAAAAGTATGTTAGAAGAAAGGTTTGTACAAATGTTGGGTGACCAAGAGGTTCATACCAGTACTCAAGAAGAAAGGTTTAAATTGGAAATACACACTTGATAGTCACTAGCATATATATAAATACTCAAGACTAGATAAGATCACCTAAGAAGTGAGACTACACACAAGACCAAAAAGGGCCCAGGACTGAGAAATTATTTAGAGGTACTAAATAATCAAAGAATGTACAGTGAGGGGAGTAGGAGGAAGCAAGAAAACCTACAAAAAGCAGCTAGTAATGTAGAAACAGAAGAGCGTGGTATTACATAAGCAAGAGAATAGCATTTTTTAAGAGGCAAAAATTGGTCAACAAGGTCAAATACTACTAAAAAGAGTAAATAAGAAATGGACACAACAATTAAATATTATATCCAAAAAGATATCTGTGTATCTTTCAAAAACAAAGCACAGCAGTATCAAAAGAAATTTCTAAGAATATTTTCTTAAAATATTGGGGTGAAGGTCTCCAGAAATCAAAAAAAAATAAGTCATTTTACTACACAAAAATAAAAATGTTTCTATATTGTGAAAATATTATAAACAGAGAAGAACAAATAATACTGTGAAGGATTATTATGCATAAATATAAATAGTACCAACAATCACTAAGAAAAAGACAATTCTAATAGAATAATAAGTAAAGTATATAACAGGAAATTTTCAAAAGAAATCCAAATGAAAAATAAAAATTAAAGTTTACTCAATGTCAAGAGTACTCAGGAAAATGAAAACAAAAACAAAACACGATTTTTTAACACATTTTAAAAACTAAGATTGCTCATTTCTAGTAATATTCTTAATACCCTGTTGATAGAAGTAAAACGTGGGAATATTTATTAAATTTAACATGTGCATAACCTCTGGTCCAGCAATTCTTTCCGGGAATCCATTCCAAAGAAATATCTTTATACTCAAAAATAACTGTAAAAGGACGTTCACTTCAGCATTATATATGTAATAGCAATGTACTGAAAACAATCAAAATGTCTACCAACATAGGGGCGCCTGGGTGGCTAAATTGGTTAAGCATCCAAGTCTTGGTTTTGGCTCAGGTCATGATCTCACTCAGGACTGTGAGATCAAGCCCCACATCCGGCTCCAAGTCTGCTTGAGATTCCCTCCCTCCCTCTCCCTCTGCCCCTCCCCGTGCAAGTGCACATGCTATCTCTCTTTCTAAAATAAATAAATCTTTAAGAAAATGTCTACCAGTATAAAAGAGCAAATAAATTATGAACATTCATACTATGGAACATTCATAAGTAAATAAGAACAATGAGGCAAAACCTAATGTACGCTGTCAGACACACATATCCCCTTCTCCACCCCATACTCATTCATTCAGTCCCACCAAGAAAGAAACTAGAATGTTTGATATATACCAAAATGTTAGCAACATTTACTTTGAGAAAGAGTAAGATAAAAACCTTTATGTATAAGATTTTTTTTAAAGTATGAATGCATTCCTTAGTTTTTATAGTTAAATAAGTATGTAACCATCACCCCAAGACTTAGCTCTTCAACTGATGTATTTTAAGTATGCTCATCAATGAAGCTTTTCGCAGACAAAATGTGTTAAGTGATACCTTTGTTCTCTGTGACAGATAATTTGATTAACATACACCAGGGGAAAAAAAGAAAAAATTTTCAAATAAGGATTAATTCTGGAGGGTAAAATTATAGGCAATTTTTGTATTCTTCTTTAGATCTTTTTGATTTTGTCACATTTTCTACAAATATGTATATATTTAATTAATAATGTTTAACTATAGAAATACTATATTTAAAATCTAATTTGGAAGATATTTAACATTGTACTCTACACTACTATAACTCAATTTCTCATATTTTAACATATTTGTACCTACATTAACCACAAGTATACCTTTATAACCCCTATTCTCACTACAAAATCTTCAGGATAAAATTAGAATGGATGAGTCTTTGGTGTCATTTAATTGTTAAGGATATTCTAGAAAAATAGCACATACAGACATCATCTTTAAAAAAAAAATCAGAACATAATACCACAAATTAGTGAGTATTACAAGAGGCACTCATAAAAGTTGTAAAGTCTACCCAACTTATATTCAAAAACAGAAATAAAACAATCCCTATAATGAAACCAATTCTAAAGGAACAGTTACACTGAAAACACAGATTCCCAAATAAATTAATTACACAGGACTAAAACCATCTTCACAGTTTTAAATTATTAATTTTATCTCAACATGACTTAAATTTTATGGAACTAGGAATAATGTCTCTTTCTTTTTTTTTTTTTTAGATTTTACTTATTTGACAGAGAGACACAGTGAGAGAGGGAACACAAGCAGGGGGAGTGGGAGAGGGAGGAGCAGGCTTCCCACAGAGCAGGGAGCCCGATGCGGGGCTTGATCCCAGGATCCTGGGATCATGGCCTGAGCTGAAGGCAGACACTTAACAACTGAGCCACCCAGGTGCCCCAATGTTTCAGTTTCTTCAAATTCCTCATAATCCCTGATTTTGCTAGGTCTCAATAATGCCTTTTAAATTTATTTAGCAAAGTATAGCGATATTTTCTAAAAACCATAAAAAAAAAATTCCATCACTCTAATTTTTCATGTATGTAAATTTAAGTTTTACTAACCTACAAGGTGAATAAAATCATTTAACTCAACATATACAGGTATTATTTTAAATATAGTTAACTTTTTAACATTCACTGAGAGGGAAATGGTTGAGATTACTATATACTGAAAACAGCCACACATAGGAGAGACTCAATAAATGTTTGTCAGGTAAAAAAAAATTAACTCCTATACCACATCTTGAACTAGTAAGAACTGTACTAGAGCCCTTATAACAGGACTATTTCTGTTATTAAATTCAAATAAAAAATAAGAGGGAAACTGCATAGAGAAGGTAAGAGACAATAATGAGGTCAAAGACCGAACTGGAAATAGAGCTGGTATAACACAAAGAATTCCTTTTCTTCTCAGGTCTCAGATTTAGGGTGATAGGAAAGAGGGAAAGGAAAATAGAACTGTATGTTAATGTTTATTTATCTGAAATTCAAAACTGATGAAACTAGTTTTTCTACAGATCTGAGATATTTCTCAAAGGTTCTTTAATTAAAAGACGATTCAAGAGAAAAAACCCAGACCACAAATTAATTTCAGGACAGGCTATTTCTTCACTTTTTTTTTCCTGTTCTGTTCCTTTCTTTTTGGGGAGTATGGGAGGAATGAAAAAAAAAAGATTAAATGAAACTCAATGATAGCTCAGGAGGGGAATATGTCCGGCTGGAGATGCAAACGTACAGACTAGTTTCATATATTTGTCATGTCTGGTGTGTACTTTCAAATAATCTCAAGAAATAAGAAATAAGGAATTTACTTATTTTCAAATTTGAAATAACATTATCTAACACACATTTTTCTCCATGACTCAAGTTTGAGTAACTGATTAATCTGAACATTAAGTAACAAGCAATAAGAATATAATTAACTATAATCTGCAGTTTTCCTTGATCATGGATTCCATCCCTAACCCTCCAATCATTTCTTAACTATCCCACTCTAGAACTTGCTTAGTTTTAGTCATCATTTTCATGGTACAGCAGGCAGAAATATACATAATCTATTTTGTGCAGATGTATCAAAGAATTATTTAACTTACGATTCTCCAATACCTTATTTCATCGTGTTCAACACCATACTGAAAAACTATGCTTTGTTTCAGATCATTTGCCCAAAAAAAGCACATTTTTTACCCATGACTCATAAAAACCTATTTAACATTTTTAATCTATTCTCAACAATCTTATTTCATTAAACACAATTCACTCTGACCTATCTGTACACCTTGAGAAGGATTTCATCATATTGTCAAAATTGTTTATAAACATACTAAATAATATTGGGTGCAAACGGAATTCCTAAAGTACTATGAACTTTACACTTTTTGGTAACTGACCCTCTTTTATGTCTAGTCTCACCCAGAAGTAAACCTAAGTCAACTCTTTTAAAAGATCAAGGTAATGTTTATGAGTTTTATAAAATAACAGAAGGCAATCTGCATTGTGTTTTCAATCAGGTCTATATTAATGTCAAGTTTCAAAGCATTTTTGGGAAAAATAAAATCCAACATGTCTCTTTTCAATAATTAAAACCTAAATTATAAATCATGATAAAATGATAGGTATATCATTCCACAATTCCACTTCCCCTCATGACTGGAAAAGATATCTTTAAAGACAAAAATATATACACATTAAGAAGTTAAACACCATACGTGAGGAAGGATGTTTTGATTCTGTGTGGCAAGTGGATAGGTTTGACTACCTGACAGGTAAGGTTCCAGGGACCAGAGGGTATTCATATTTACCCTTCACCTTCAATTTCCTAATAATTTTTTTCCAAAAGGTGAAAGTTGAAGGAAGTTAGTCAGATTGAGCATAGATTACCATGGATGTTGGTGCCCTCTATTGGTCCTAACAAAAACATAAGTGGTATCAACAGGCGCTACCTCACATACTACTCTGAAGTGGAATTTTTTTCATCTACGGTCAAGTATGTAAAAATTATATGGAAATTCATTACATGTACATTTCCTAACTCACTAAATCATCTTTATAAGAATGCAGAGTAAACTACTGCTATAAATGCAAATATGCTGCCTCAAAGACCTAAAAACTGAACTTCTAGTCAACCAGACTTCTAGTCAACCAGATGGTATAACTGGACACCAGTAGAAGCAGTCTAGTAAATAGTCTCGCAACTTTCAGGGAATCAAAATGTATTCCTCTGATGATTCCAAATATTTCCAGAGTAAGTGGTTAAAGAAGAAATATTTTTTCATTTATTACTTATTTATTTTTACTTCAGAGATCTGACTTCATGAAAGCCTAGCAGAGGTTAAGACACTAGGACTTATATAACATACATGGTACAGTGCAGGAGGAGATATAAAGATGTGTAAGGCAAGGTTTCATCTTCATCTTCATCACATCTTCAGATCTGATAGTCCATAGCAGACTAGATGAAAGCTGCTTCACTAATTAAACAGTTAAAAGGCAAAATATGAGGATTTAAGACAAGAGTAAGCATAGAGCTAGTTTACCAGAAAGGACAAGTTAAGTCTTAGACTTCACAACACATATAGACCTAGGTGTGTTTACATTTTAAAAACATAGGAAACTTACTTATTCAGTGCCTACTGTGTGTCAAGTCTAAAATAATGGTTAAGAGCATGGACTAGAGCTTAGAGTCAGATATGATCCATCACTTACTAGCTTTGTGATCTTGGACAAGTTACTTAACCTCTCTGCACCAATGTGTTACTACATTACCTTGGTTACAAGTAGTTTCCCAATTCTAAACAATGCACATAAATGCCTGCCTGATTCCCCACTACTACTGCAGTGAGAATGTTTCAAAATAACAAGGTGGGAGGGAGGAAGGAGGCAGTCACAGATCTCTCTGAGAATCTTAAAGTTTTGCACACACCCTATGGGGGTAGGGGAGAAAGAATAAAACACTTTATAAGCACCTTCAACAAAATCTTGGGTTTAATTTCAGATATTCACAGCCTATCTAGATCCCAAGTTAACAACTCAAGTATATTTCTATACTTCTGAAACTCACCCATTTTATTTAGGATCTATGTTTAACCATTTACTCTCACTATCATACCTCCCAAAACCTGTATTTAATCATTGCTTCATTTTAAAATCAATGTGTCTTAAAATAGTTTTGCTCACCCTTACTTACCCAGTACAACAAAATGTCCAGCATATACTAGGAACTCTAAACATGTGAATAATGAAACAAATATGAGAACACCTACTTCATAGGGATATGGTGAAAATAACATGAGAATACATGATACCTGTATTATCTTATTTAATTCTCATACCAATGATATACAATAGAATCTACGTTATCACCATTTACATAAGAGGAGACTGAGGTGCAGAGAGGTTAAGTAACTTGTCCAAGATCACAAAGCTAGTAAGTGATGGATCATATCTGACTCTAAGCTCTAGTCCATGCTCTTAACCATTATTTTAGACTTGACACACAGTAGGCACTGAATAAGTAAGTTTCCTATGTTTTTAAAATGTAAACATACCTAGGATGCTTAAGGTATTTATCAGGCATTCAACAATCAATATATATTGGCTTAACCGGCTTTCCCCGTTAATACCTATGGAAGAGGACCCCTATTGAACAGGACTGTCACTAAGAGAAGTAATTAGTAACTGAAAGATATTGAAATACAAACTTCAGCTATTTGGCAGCCCTGGATCCAAGAAGGGAGAAACTCTATTCCTTCTCTTGGTTTCCTAAATGAATTCTGGATTCTCCTAAGTACTAGTTATTCACTGAAAATTTTTTTTATCAAGTACTGTGCTTAAGCAGACTAGGAGACAAGATAATTATGACAGAACTATTCAAAGAGCTTAACATCTAGTTTACAAATACTGCTTTATCAATTAAGAGATGAAACTGAGGACCAAGAAAGCTGCTCTGGACTCATCTGGGATTCTACCATTATAACAAAGGAACCTAGATGGCATTTTTCCATTAAAAAACAACAACAAAAATATTTAGAAGTGAATTTAAGGGAACAAAATCTACTGAAATAATTTTTCTTTCTCTCTCATTCTCAACCCTACCTCTTCCATGTCTACAAACAGATTCTCCCTGGCCTTGCAAATCCTTTCAAAACTAAGTCAGTACTAATTTATTCACTGGCTCCCCTTGTCTAAAATTTCACCACTAGGTTTGTCTCTTAAATTTAAAGCCTCAAGTTACCTACCAAAAAAATAGCTGGAATTCTGAAAAACTCCTACTGTCTTTACATTTTATTCATCTTTAATAAAAGTTACTTTTGAACACGAATCCTACCTTTAATAGCACATTTTTCCCCTTTGAATTCTGCATTAGCAAACACTGATACCATCCAATTACATTTCAAAATGCATTCAATAGAATGCATGTTTCTTCTGAAATGAAGTATCAACTCATGCAATGTTAACATTTTTTTCTTTTAATATTCAAGTAAGCAATTTAGTCACGAATTTGAAAAGAAATGCATTACAATTTTATGTTAGGAAATACATTTCTGTGTATTTTCCATATTAGTCACCCACTGAAAGCCAAGGCAATTACACATTTTTCATTCTGATCTAAGATTTTTGAGTCAAATGGGAGGGGGGAGAGTAGGAGAGGGAAAAGGAGAGCTCTTGGTCTTATACTTTTGTTTCCAGGTACAGCCAAAGTTACATTAATTATCTAAAACATGATTATCCTATTCTGACATTGAAGAGAAAAATCCAATTCTCAATAAGCTACTCCAACATTTAGTAAGAATTAGATGCTTGTTCTTCAAGATTCAAATAAGGCTCTTATTTAAATTAAATCTCCTTTCCTTCTAACTTTTCCTCTTTCAGCAGATATAGAGAATATCCAGCTAACGTTTCTTCATAGCAAATGTATATATTTTTGCTAAATTATCCTTCAATTTTTCAGGTTAAGTACCTGAAACCACAAGTATATACAGAAACTATAACCTTTCATATTCCTTTTTAACCTTTTGATGACTTTTATTAGAAGGATAATCTCAAGGATCATGTTATCCACATTTTTCATTGTGTAGCCAATAACAGAATGAATTAGAAAACGTACTTAAATACAATGAGTATTAACCACAAGATTTCCTAGCTCTAGAAAGTTAAAACTTCTGCTGACATGTCAATAAAATGATAATGAAATGACAAACACTGCACAACTCCTCCATTTAGCTTATAGTGTACAGTGACTGAAGTTTATTTACTTCTTTATTTTGGTCAAGGATAGAGGCAGGTGCGGAGACATACTGTACTCCTTTCTGCCTGCTCATTCCTCGTCATGTACCTATATAGATTTATTTTTAATGGCTGCACTTTCTTACACTTATTTCTCCTGACTCATCTTCACAATTGACAAACCCATTGTTTACAGACCTGTGCACAAAACAAAATAAAGCATACTAAAAACAAAGAAACTCCCCTAGCTGATGAAAATGAACATATATCATTCCCATCTTCTGAGGAAAATAAACCCGACTCAGAAAATTAACACACCTATAAACTTACTAAAAGTTTTGCTTCTTAGGCCAAATTCCAATGAACAAAACTACCTAGGTATGTGAAGTTTACAGTATAATAGTCCAGTAAGTACTGCACTCAACTTGATACCATGTTCCAAACCAGAGCTTGATATTTTGTGGGAGAATTTAAAATCTTAATAAAATATTGGCATTTTGCCCACAGCTGCATGATTGTGTTACCTTGCAATTTACTGCCTAATTTTTCAAAGATGTCAGGCAGGGAAATAGCTGTCATAAAAAGTGTACTGGTCTGAACCATTAGAAAACTTTGATTTCTACTTCTGCTACTATTCACCACAGTTTCCTCTAAGCCTTGTTTTCCTCATTTTTAAAATAAAAGGGCTGAACTGGATTACTTCTAAAATGTTTCTCATCTCTGCAAAGAATCATACAAATGAAAGATTCTCACTACCATAATAGATTTTATTGGAAATAAGAATCCCATCACATCCTCCTCTTCATTGTTTCAAATGCAGCCCAAGCAACACCGTATACGGAAAGGTCCAACTAAAATCAATACAAAATCTATCAACACAAACCTATTCTCAGAATTCAATCGGATAATGGAATAGCAGGAGTGTCCATCTTTTTGGTATACATACTTGAACTATTACATCTCTACCTATATAACTTCATCCAATCTGAGGTAAAAGAGAATCTGGTCTTCCAATAGACAAGTCTCAAACTCTTTAAAAGGTATTTCTCTATTTGAACAGAACTCAAGATCCAATAATACAATTTTCAAAAAATAAGCCTTGCACCCAGATAAACTCTGTGGAAGAGAATAAATGGCAAGTGGTACTTCTAGATAATTGAGTTGTTCTCTTACAACAAGATTTAAAATCAGCTTTTAAAGCTGTTTTCCTTCTGCTGCCTTAAGTTACAACTTCATTCTCTGAATCAATATTTTCTAGCCTCCGTTTCAGGGAGTGGACAAGAGAGTTACAAAAGAGCTGATAATAAGGCTAACTCTTAGGTTTTTCTGTCAGTATGGTATGTTTTACTGAGCTTTTGGGTTATATGTGGCCTTTGAATAATAAGGTCCTGCAACGCCGCCTGTCTGTGGACCCAGGAAAAATTATAAACAGTTATGAAACCAGATCACTAGGACAAACCAAGAGGCCTTCCTATTCCAACTCACCACAACCAAGGCTGGCTTCAAAGCACTCTTCAGCTGTCCCATATTATCTGGAAAACGACACAGCCTGGCTTAATTTTTCCTCACTAAGGAAGCATCTGAAGATGTATATATATGTACATGTAAGAGTCAGATATACTTTTCAGCCACTGAGTTATATATAAATGTATATGGATCTAAGATTAGTTCATCCAAAATCCCTGAGAGATCAAAGAACTAAAGGCTACTTCAGTAGCCACAATAATTATGAAAAAAAAAAAAAAACCTGCAAACAATATGGAAAAGTACAGCTTCTCACGTGTCTCTCACATACACAAATACTTAGCTCTGAGTCCATTACAACCCTACCTCCCCTCAAAACTGCTCCCTACCACTTCACAAGTGGGAGAAATTTACCAACCTCCTAGTCATTCCCCAAGAGACTCAGCTACCTATTATCTTATGCCTCCCGCTTTGGTCCCGCCCCCGCCCCAGGAATAACATGGCCCTACTGACCCCAGTCAGACCCCGCCGGGTGTGCAAAGAGGGAATCTAACCAATTCCCTCCATCCTTAACCGTGTGAACCATCCCAGGATAACCTGCTGTTCACCAACTCAGGGCTCTGTGGTCCTCCCACCCCCACGTGTCAGCTACCCTCCCCCACATCCCCACACCTCACGATTTAGGCCGGGGAAAGAAAGAGGGCAGTGGAAAGGCTGGCCGCTAAGATAGATCAACCCACAGGAATCTGTCCCACCGCAAGTCCCCTCCCACCTTCGGCCCCTACCCTTTACGGTCCCTTCCTCCCTCCTTCCTTTGAAACCAGGCCCTTGCCTCAGAAACCTCCTCTTCCTCGTCGTCGTCGTCCTCTTCTTCCTCGCTGTTGTTGCTGCTGGTGCCGCCGCCGCCTCCGCCGCCGCCGCCGCCGCCTCCACCGCCGCCGCTGTTGTCGCTGTCGCTGCTGCTTTCGCTGCTGCTGGGGGGTCGGCAAGTCCGGTTACGCTTGGCCTTGTGGTGTTGCTGCTGCGGCGGCTTCTTCTTCAGGAGTAGGTCGCAGACTCGCACCATCCCACAAGGAGAAGAGGCCGAGCGAGCCCCGCTGCCGCCGCCGCTGCCGACCTCCGCCGCCGCCGCCGCCGCCGCCGCCGCCGCCGCGGGGGGGCCCGCCACGGCCGCCACCGCCGGGGGGCTCCCTTCTCCCTCCGCCGCCGCCGCCGCCGCCGCCACCGGAACCGTCGCCTTCTCCATCCCCAGGGAAAGAGGGAGGGCGCGGACGGGGGAGGGGCGTGGGGGCTACGCTCTACCGCGACTTCGGCCGCACCGGGGCCGACACAGCGCTCGGTGCCGCCTCCGCCGCCACCGCCTCGGTCACCTCTACTGCCGCCGCCGCCGCCGCCGCTCCGCCAGCTCTCACCTCGTCTCGCGATACTAAGGGCGGGGAGCCTGACGATGGGAGGGAGGGAGAGGGAGGGAGTGTGAGGGAGCAAAGGGGGGGGGGGTGAGGCGTAAGGAGAGACCCGGGAGTCGGGAGACCCTGAGGAGGGGAGACCACGGAGAGGCGAGGGAAGTGTGCCTAGGGCGACCTCCGATGGGGGGACGGCGGGGGCAGAAGAGGCCCGCGGTTACTGTCGTAGCGCCGGCGAGCGCCCGGATTTCTTCTTTTTGCTCGCTATTTCCCCCACACATACAGCCCTTCAGACCTCCCTTCTTCCTTCCTCGCTTGTGACTAGAACGCAGCCGCAGGCGGAAGTGCGGGTGACGCCATCAGCCGTCGCCAGAGCGGTGGCGCGCGGGTGGCCGAAAGACGAAAGTGAGATTTCGAGGGCCGGGTTCCGGACCCCGGCGGGCGGGCGGTGCTGCGGTGCGTGCGGCGGGCGGGCAGCCTGGAGAAGAGCGCCCGGGGTCGGGTGGGAAGCCGGTGAGGAAGCGCGCTCCTGACACTTTGTTAGCGGGAGGCCAGAACCGCCAGATCCGGGAGGTGGGGCCTCTTTCTGGACTGTCGTGTGTAGTTTTATTCCTGGCCATTTTTTCCACCGCCAAATCGTGGTTAGGGCTTTGGATCTTTGAGAGATGGCGTCGTGTAAGGGAAAGAGCCCTCTTTGCCTAAGTTTAAGTGTTGAGTTACAGACTTCCTGAGCCTGAGTTTACAGTTGTGTGATACGGAGTTTGATTAGGTGATGGCTGAGATTACCACAACTTTGAAGTTTCCAAAGGGGAGAAGATAGGAGAAGGAAGCAGGATCTGTGCCAGAGTTTGCAGACTATTCACGGAATGACCTTGATTTAGTTCTTCCAACCCTCACCGACTCAGTTTTTATCTGTGGAGTGAGCATTATAAATAATCATCCTTGTCGGTGCATCTCTCGGAAGGAATATGGTGAAGGGGGTTTTGAATTCATTTGTAGATGTATGAAGGACTTCCAGGACTTTTGAAATAATAGCGTAGCTTATTGAACTCAGAATTATCCCTTTCTGGTCCAATAAGAGTACAGTGGCATAAGGAAATGAAAATATCAAAGGCAGATGTACTGGCACAGGATAAAAAGTATGTCTCAGCTGACATAGTTGCCATTTTAAGACTGCTAAGTTTAATTGAGTGTGCCTGAATTTTTTTTAGCGTTTTTTTTTCTTTTTAGCATTGGCATACCATATGAAATGTGGGCAGTTGCCAGTACTCTACAGAGTACTATGGCAGAATTGGCAATGACTGAATCAATTCATTCAAACAAAAATTCATCATGTTCCTACTGTGTGCATAGTTTTTGAAATCAAAGTCTCTGCTTCCAGGGGCTGTTTGGTATGATAAGTGCTATAGTAAATATACATACTAAGCTAACTATCTGCCTGTTCCTCTCCTACAGTGGTTGCTGAGTTCCTGTGCAGAACATTACACTACATTGTGCATCATACCACTGCAGATTTAGGTTCTAGAATCTGAGCTGTATATCCAGCGGCACCTTTTCCCTTCCCACCAAAATACTTTTTGCAGTCTTAAGTCCTAGCCACAGTTCATTATATGACTTCACTTCAAAAGTCAAAACAAGATTGATGCTATTAGGGATTAACTCCTTCAACTTGACAAATGCTGTAGACTTAGATTCTTCCAGAACTTTCCTTTTCTCCAGTATCAGAGGAATGAGACATTCCCTGCAGAGACTCTAGTTCGGCACTCTAGTTCCAATTGCTTCTTTCTCTTCCATTTATTAACTTTTCTGTCTTCAATCCTCCACATTTCTGGTTCCACTCCATTTCCTTTCCTTCACAATTCTTTAAAGAGGATTCTGTGTTCATTGCCTCTGTTCATTGTCTCTGTTATCTGAATTTAACTCATTAACCCTTTACACTCTAACTTCTGTACCTATCACACTGTCAAAAATACTCTTTAATCCCATTATTAAAAGAAAATAAACTCTTGCTCTTTTACATAGTAGTGAAATGAATATTTTGTTGGGGCTAGTAGGATACAGTCAAGCCAGCCTGTTAGAATAGACAGAGCACCTGCAGTGACTTTCTGTTATTTTTGAGTAGCTTTTTTTTTTTTTTAGATTTTATTTATTTATTTGACAGAGAGACAGCAAAAGAGGGAACACAAGCCGAGGGAGAAGCAGGCTCCCTGCAGCGCAGGGAGCCCGATGCGGGACTCGATCCCAGGACTCTGGGACCATGACCCGAACTGAAGGCAGTCGCTCAACCAACTGAGCCACCCAGGCGCCCTTTTTTTTTTTTTTTAGAACCTTGTGGCAGACTTGACTAGCCATACATGAAACATTTCTTCTTCCTGGACATGCAGCTAGATTAAATTTCCCAATTTCCTTTGCAGTTAGTTGGGGCCATGTGGTTGACTTTTAGCCAGTGACTTGTGAATGGAAGTGATGCATTCATTTCCAGGCTTAATAAATTTCCTTCCATCCTCCCTTATTCTTTTCCGTCAGCTTGTAGCGAGTGAGTATCATAACCTTGAAAACTATATGTTGGAGATGACAGTGCCACAAAAGAGGCGCATGATTAGCTAAATCACTACTTAGAAGATCACCACCTCCAAATTAGAAAAACTCTTTTTTGGACTTATTAAAAGAGAGAAAATTGAGATTTGAGAATTTATATGTTATAGGAGCTAGAATGACCATAACTAATCCAGAAATTGGTACCAGAAAGGGAATACTGCTAGGCCAGTAATCTAAAATATGTTGCATTGGCTTAGTAATGATGTAGCAGATGTTAGAGAAATTGATATAGGAGGCCAGAAGAAGGAGACCCAGGTTTTATAGGGGCAGCATCATTGAAAAGCATATCACCTATCTATTGAGACTAGTTCCAGAGGAAATAGTTCAAAAGAATAAAAGTGTATTTTGAATTTTACATTTTGTTTTTAGCAAGGTTTTACTGAAAAAAAGATAAGCTCAAGGAAAGCATGGCAGAAATGAAAATGCATAAGAATACTTGGAAGGATTGGAAATGCTGACTTTCTAGACCTTGAGTGGTACAAAATGAAATGGAGGAAGCCTTGAGTACAGTACAGGAACAAAGAACATATCGGCGGTGTTCCCATCCAAGGCCATTATTTTAGATGGCCTGAAGGTGGCTGGGATGAAGTTCTAGAGAAACAGACATGGGGTCAAGGAAGCAAAGAAGTAAATCAGGTTTGAGAATTATTTTTTTTTAAAGATTTTATTTATTTGAGAGGGAGAGAATGAGAGAGAGCACGAGAGGGAAGAGGGTCAGAGGGAGAAGCAGACTCCCTGCTGAGCAGGGAGCCCGATGCGGGACTCGATCCCGGGACTCCAGGATCATGACCTGAGCTGAAGGCAGTCGCTTAACTAACTGAGCCACCCAGGCGCCCAAGTTTGAGAATTATGTAAGAAAGAACTTTGGGTCAGGGTGCCTGGCTGGCTCAGTCAGAAGAGCATGTGACTCTTGATCTCAGGGTCGTGAGTTCAAGCCCCAAGATGGGTATAGAAATTAAATAAATAAATAAACAAACAAAAAAAGAACAAATAAACTTTGGGTATAGTTACTGGAAGCAAATGGATCACAAGACTACATTTTTCAAGGAATTTTATTACTAATCAAATCATTAACCTGGTTCAAATGTTATTCAAGTATTAAAACAGTGAGGCAACTGTTCAATCCCAAGCTCGCATAAGAAAGAAATAGGGCATAAACACTTTACACCATCCCAATACTCAAATAGGATGTGGCCATGGAGAATAATGGACAACATTTCAGAGGTTGGTATCAGGGGCTATACAGAAGACAAAGGACAACAGAGTTCCTCCCAAAGACTAGATTGAGGTCTTATCAAGACTTCCTCTGCTCTCAGGGGAGGTGGTTCACAAAATGCCCGTGCAGTATTTCATCATTGTTATGTATCCACATTGCCTAGTGTCTCACATCTTTCTTCCTAATGAGAGCGTAGTGTAGTTACCTGTCTGATTTACCACTGAACATTGGGTTTGCTGAAGCATGGGGTAATATTAGAGATAACTTGTCTTTTTAGTTCATAGGTTACACCTGGACCTAATGAAGAGGACTGTACATTACCTAAAAACCTAGACTTTAAGCCTGACTTAGTAACTGAACAGAATTTTAGGTTGTCTCCATTGGAGTTGGATGTGTTCGTCGTGTGGAAAGAGAAGGTAAAATAGATATTTAGTGATCAGAATAGTGGACTCTTGCAGACTAGATTCTTTTTCTGGACACACAGATTGTATTTCCCCGCCTCCCTTGCAATTAGGCTTGCCAATTAGGGGTGCCAATTAGGTCCTAACAGGTGGGATGTGAGTAGAAGTGGTGTGCTCCTGTTGCAGCTCTTGTCCAGAAAGACAGCACATGAAAAGTCCAAGATCTCCCCATTCCCCACCAACTTGAGGCAGATAAACATGGTTGTATTAGAAGCCATGTGTTGAAGATGGCCAAGCCACAAGGTGGAAGAACTCACTTGTATTAGAGTTTATATGCATTCTTTTCTGTTAAGCCACAGATTTGGAAGTTATCCTAACTAATATAGTCCTAGCCTTCTTTCCCCAGGTGCAACAGTCCATTACCTAGTCCTGATATCCATACCACAGGGGTAGGCCCATGAATCAGGCTAGCCAAAAGACCCTTATTACTCAGTCATAATGATTGGTTCAGGAATGGGCAGGTTAACAAAACAAAGCCAATCAGAAACAGTCTCACCATTTTGGCTAGCACTGTTGAGAAAGAGGCACCTCACTCTGGAACTAAGCAAAAACTTAACTCCCTATGGCCTTTGATCACCAGGTGAAGTGAGCTTGCCTGAGAATGAAATTGAGGCAGCCTCAATGGTATTGCAAGAGGAGAAAAGAGCCCATGATTTGAGGCATATGTTTCCTGGCTCTCCTCAAGGTTAAAACACCAAAGGGTAAGGGGCAGGTACTGCCAGGAAGACCAGAATTCAAAAACAGAGTTTATGGCTTGTGCCCTGCTTCCCGCCAGGAAGTTTGCCCAACACAGGCAACTACAATCAAGAATAAACAATTCTGTTTAAGCAGAGTGGACCAGGCAGTATTGATAACCACTCTACTCCTGCATCTTGATGACAGTGGACTGAAAAGGAAATACAGAATTTTTTAAGAGGTATATAAACTTGGTTCACAAAAAGCCTAACTTCTTGCAGGACAGGGTGATGGAAACTCATGGCAGAGGCTGTGCTATGAATCCATGGATGGATAGAGGATCCTATTGAGAAGACACTAATATCCATACATTTTGAGGTAAGGGCAGAGGGAAAACAATCACACTTTGACTGAGAGAGTAGATTACAAGTTGTATCAGCAACAGACCTTTCAGCAACAAATTTAGACACCAAGCAAACCATATTTCCCTCTGCCAATGCCATGATGGTAAAGAACTTACCTCTAGCAACCAGATAAATCTTAGAGGAGAAATGAGAATAGTCTAATCATAATACCTTAACCTTTGAATTCCCCGAATTTGATTAAAAAATTAATATGAAATTAAAAACAGACTGTTAAACTGGAAGCAAGTAAGAATCTCAAAATGGCAAAGTTCTTGTTTTTATTCCTGATTAGTGCATAAATAGTACTGGTGTCAACACATGACACAGTCTGAAACATAAAACCAGTGAGTCTAGGTGGGATGCAGAGTAATAAGTTTCCTTAGCCCTAGCTAGGAGGTTTGGCAGTACTTAACATGTAGCAAGCAACAACCTGTTGAATTTTAGGTTGTAGCAATGTCTATATCAAGATGGAAGTTCTAAGAGAATTGATAGGAAAACATCAGGATTTTGGAATGTGTCTTTTAGTGAGGTCCTACAAGAAAGGGATGCACGTCAGTCCAAGCTAGCTATCTGAATGCAGAAGAAACAGAATCTATTTCTAAGACACTCTGTGTGTACTCAGTAATCCATGTGCCTGAGAATTAAATAAATTTGCATATTGCAGGTTTGGAAAACCCATATTCTTTATCCTGAGCTAAAGTTAGTGCAAATAAAGGTAGGGAGTTGGACACCCAGTAAAAGATATAATTGGAACCCTGGAAAAAACTTGATCCTTTATCACCTCATGCATCTCTTGCTGTACTCTGACAAAGGTTGACAAATTAGTCCTAATGTGAGGAGCCATTCCCTGAGATGTGACTTGGCTGCAAGGGGACAGATAAAACCTAGCTGCACTATCCCTAAACTCATTCTTCAGTTTAAAATTTTGGATGCAAAGGCCAAAATAGAAATACTTAAGTTTAGTTTAGTGGAGTACAGATAAATATGTAGTTAAATTTAGTTGGCTGGAGGATAGATGTATACCAACCTTGCAACCCATTGCTTAAGGACAGAAAACAGGTTCATATACCATCTCCATTTTTGGTTTCTAAACCACAGTTACCAAAAAGCAAAGTGACCAGCAGCCAACTAAGATTGCAAGAGAATTGTATTGACAGACACACCAACTGTTGGGGCGCCTGGGTGTCTCAGTCATTAAGCATCTGCCTTCGGCTCAGGTCGTGATCCCGGAGTCCTGGGATCGAGCCCCGCATCGGGCTCCCTGCTCCACGGGAAGCCTGCTTCTCCCTCTCCCACTCCCCCTGCTTGTGTTCCCTCTCTGGCTGTGTCTCTCTCTGTCAAATAAATGAATAAAATCTTTAAAAAAAAAAAAAAAGAAACACCAACTGTTGCAAACAAGGGCCTGTGATTGCTTAATTCCAATGCCCTCTTTTGTGTAAGGGATCAGGGAGCACCTTTCAGAGAGGAAACTCAGGACCATTATATTGGCTGACCAAGGACCTCATCCACTAGCTAATTAAAAGTGCCCTTGAGATGCCTGGGTGGCTTTCAGAGAGGAAACTCAGAGAGGAAACTTATTTCAGAGAGGAAACTCAGGACCATTATATTGGCTGACCAAGGACCTCATCCACTAGCTAATTAAAAGTGCCCTTGAGATGCCTGGGTGGCTCACTTGGTTAAGTGTCCGACTTTTGATTTCAGCTCAGGTCATGATCTCAGGGTTGTGAGATCAAACCCGGTGTGAGTGCCCTTAACTCACCTTGTTAAGTTTATGGCACTATCCAATAAAATTATCTTTATCATGTTGTACCACAAAGAGCTACATCCAGAACTGACCAAAAGAAATGCACGTCAGAACTCCTGATTTTCAAGCAAGATGCAATAATTGGATGAGACTTTGGCATGTTTCCCAGGAGAGTATTTCAGTTGTCCATGGGATCATTAAATTGTCTTAAGCTAGGACATTTTTGAAATTATATGTACTGGAAGAAGCACAAGTGTAGATGCTACGTAGCCAAGGGATGGAATGTTGTGGAGAAGACTCCCAACTCTTAACTTTTTGTATGTCCATCTCTTCAGGAAATGCCTTTTCTCTACCTGATAAAGCTGTCAATTATATGACTTATTTTCCTTGTCATAAAGATAGGCAGATGAGCCAGGTCAATCTTTCCAGTTATCTATGAAATTTTACTGAGGCTAGAGCTGCTGACATAACATGGAGTGAGGCTATCTTACCATACAGCAAAGACAAAAGAAAGCAGGTATTAGTAATAGAGAGTAGAGTCCAGATATTTGAAATCCAGGATTAGATCCATTGTCCATGAAGTGGCCACTAAGTTCTGCCTTTTTCTCTCACCCACCCTTGACAGCTTCCTTTAAGCTATTTTAAGGTAGGTTTTATTCATTTGCAATTAAAATAGCCCTGACTAATGTAGTCCCCTGGGGGGTATAGTTCCATTCTTAGAGAATCTTACAGAACAAGGATTGAAGCAGTAGTTATAGGTGCCCCACCAACACCATCAATGGAGACATTCCCTCAGTTGCCTTCCTGGGAGAAACTGACTTTATTAAGGAAGGTGATGATTTATGATTAATTCCTAATTGTCAAAGTCATTAGCCTCTTTTCAGCCCCTACTTTACCTGACTGTTGTGGAATTTGACATCAATTGTTCCATTTTCCAAGGGGTCTCAATAAAATAATTCCCCTCTTCTTGTCTAGGTTCTGAACAATTTTCCTCATGATTCAGGCCACTGCCCTATTTCTATATTATATTCTTTCCCTAAGGAATCTCGTTTCAATTACCATGTTTAAGGCTAATGAATTCATAACCCTTATCTCCAACCCATTTAGATTCAGGGTTATCAGCGGAATTACTGTATTTAAGCTAATGTTTCCTTAACCTTTATCTCCAACCTAAACAGATCTAAGATTACCAAATCCTATTCATTCTATGTCCTCCTATCTAATTACTTTCTTTGTCCTCACAACTACTACCTTAATTTGGCTTCTACCCGCTTTCACACATACTATTTCAATTGTCTGTTAATCTTTCTGCCTCTGGTCCTAGTCTACTCATTTTATCCTCCACATTGCCACCTGAGTTACTTCTTCACCTTGTAAAAATTCATTTCTGAATACAAAAACAATTCATGTTCATTGTAGAACATTTAAAAAGCATGCTTTTTAAAACTTATTTTATGAGCATAGTTTCATGCCATTATGTATTCTCTATAATATCATTTGTATTGAATATATAATGGATATATCATTTTAATACAAGCACTGCAAAATACTAATCTATAACCAAAATCATTATATGGACATGCTATATTCTGTCATCACAGCATTTCAAAGTTCTTTGAATTTTGAATGCCTTTACATAACACACACTTTCTTCAATTCCCCACAGTTTATACAAATTCCTATTATCCAGTGTTATTCCTTCATTTTTGGCACCTACGTGTTTTTATTTTGTTGTTGCTATTTTCTGGTGGGTTGGTTTTTTGTTTTTTTTTTTCAATTTTCAGTTTTTAGTACAAAGAGAAAAGTATGATCCCAACTCATCTGGTGGTTTTTTAAAAACTGTTTTGGGGGCACATGAGTGGCTCAGTCGGTTAAGCATCTGGCTTTTGATTTCGGCTCAGGTCGTGGTCTGAGGGTCTTAAGATTGAGCCTGGCATTGGCTCTGCAACTGGGCGTGGCGCCTGCTTGGGATTATCTCTCTCCCTCTGCCCTGCCCCCGCTCCCCCAGGTCATGCACGTGCACTCTCTCTCTCAAAAACATATAATACATATATATATAGCACATAGTAATTTATAACATAATACATATTATATAATATAGTAATATAATATATGATATATGATACATTTATATATGTATTGGCATTTAAATTGAAATGGACAATTTATCCAACATAAGAATGGATTTTCGGGTGCCTGGGTGGCTCAGTCGTTAAGCGGCTGCCTTCGACTCACGTCATGATCCCAGAGTCCTGGGATCGAGCCCCACATCGGGCTCCCTGCTCCGCGGGAAGCCTGCTTCTCCCTCTCCCACTCCCCCTGCTTGTGTTCCCTCTCTCGCTGTCTCTCTGTGTCAAATAAATAAAAACTTAAAAAAAAAAAAGAAATGAACTTGGGGCAATAAAGCTCAATCAGCCTACCCTCTAAATCTAGAGAATAAAATCTTTATAAAAAAATATTTAAAACATTGAAAAGAAACACCCCCACTGACCTAGAATTCTGTACCCTGAAAAATTATCCTGCAGAAGTGAAGGAGAAATACTTCCTTAGACAAACAAAAATTGACAGAATGTGTTGCCAGTAGACCTGCATTGTAAGAATTGTTTAAGAAAGTTCTTCAGAGAGAATGAAAATAATATAGACCAGAAACATGGATCTGCATAAAGAAATTCATTGGAGAATGAATTGAAGGAAAAATAAAAACATTTTTCTTATTCTTGATTGATCTAACAGATAATGGTTGGTTCAAAATAATAATACCAACAAAGTATTTGCTTATGTATACTAATGTGTGTGTGTGTGTGTATGGATGTGTGTGTGTATATATATATATATATATATATATATATAAGCTTGTGTATAAGTAAAATGAACAACAGAAATGATACAAGGGATGGGCAGGATGAATTAGGAATATTTTGTTAAAAGGTACTCACACCACCCATGAAGTGGTATAGTGGTATTTGAAAGTGGGCTTGGATTAGTTGTAAATGTATGTTGGAAATTTTAGGAAAACCGCTAAAAAAAGAAAAAAAAATTAATTGATATGCTAAGACATGAGAGAAAATGGAATCAAATGAAATGCACAATTAACACCACAAAAGACAGAAAAAGTGTGAAAGACAAAATAGGAACAAAGAAAAAGGGCAACCAGTAGAAAACAGTAGCAGATGTGGTTAATATTACTCTAACTATATCAATGATCATTTTACTTTTTTAAGTAAAAAGCATTTTAATTTTAAAATATTCTTACTTTCTATATTATAATCTTTATTTCAAAATATTTAATCTTTAATTTATAATTACCCATTATTTTCCCCCTCACTCCTTTCTTTAAAATTAGAAAAAGTTATTGAAGTATAATTAACATACAATATATTAGTTTTCAGTGTACGACATAATGATTAATAATTCTGTGCATTACTCAGTGCTCACCACAGTAAGTGTAGTCACCCTGTCACTAAGTAACATTATTACAAACTGATTGACTGTTTTCATCTTTGTGACTTATTTATTTTATAACTGGAAGTTTGTACCTCTTAATCCACTTTATCTATTTCACTCATCCCCCCACCCATCTCCCTTCTGGCAACCACTAGTTTATTTCTGTATTTAAGAGTCTGTGTCTTTTTTTCTTTGTTTGTTCATTTGTTTTCTTTTTTAAATTCCACATAAGTGTAATCATATGATATTTGACTTTCTTTGACTGACTTATTTCACTTAGCATTATACCTTCTAGGTCTATCCATGTTGTTGAAAATGGCAAGATCTCATTCTTTTTCATAACTGAGTAATATTCTGTGTGTATGTGTGTGTGTGTGTGTGTGTGTGTGTGTGCCACTTCTTTATCTATTCATCTATGGGTAGACATGGGTTGCTTCCATATATTGACTATTGTAAATAATGCTGCAATAAACAGATATATCTTTTTGAATTAGTGTTTTCATTTTGGGGGAATGAATACCCAGTATCAGAATTACTGGATCATATGGTATTTTTATTTTCAATTTTTGAGGAATGTCCATACTGTTTTCCACAGTGACTGCATCCCCACCAGCAGTGCATCAGGGTTCTTTCTCCACATTCTCACCAAAACTTGTTATTTCTTGTTTTGTGTTTTTTTTTTTTTTAACTCTAGGCATTCTGACAAGTGTAAAGTGATATCTCATTGTAGTTTTGATTTGAATTTCCCTGATGATTAGTGATGTTGAATGTCTTTTCATGTGTCTGTTAGCCATCTGTGTGTCTTCTTTGGAAAAATGTCTATTCAGGTCCTCTGCCCATTTTTAATCAGATTATGGGGGGGCGGGGTTGGTGTTCAGTTGTCTAAGTTCTTTATATATTTATATATTTTGGATAGTATCCCTTAGTGGACAGATCATTTTTTAACATACAGTGTTATATTAATTTCAGGTGTACAATATAGTGGTTCAACAATTCCATAAGGCACCCAGTGCTCATCACAACAAATGCACTTCTTACAGAGTCAAATTTATTGATACAGAATTTTTAATTTAATGTAGTTATAGGGCGCCTGGGTGGCTCAGTTGGTTAAGAGACTGCCTTCGGCTCAGGTCATGATCCTGGAGTCCCGGGATCGAGTCCCACATCGGGCTCTCTGCTCAGCAGGGAGTCTGCTTCTCCCTCTGACCCTCTTCCCTCTCGTGCTTTCTATCTCTCATTCTCTCTCTCTCTGAAATAAATAAATAAAATCTTTAAAAAAATTTAATGTAGTTATAATTCTTTTGGAGTAGTTATAATCATTTGTTTGCTTGAGTGACTGAAATGTGTTTTCACTGATGGACAATGTTATATGGATTTGAGATCACAATTTCCTTAGCAAAATGTTGAGGAAGGAATAGAAAGACTTAAGGAAATAGGAAAACTTCAATGGGTTTATCATGTTCACTCTTTCTCCTACTTTCCACTTCTCCCAGAAAGGCCCAAAGAATACACCCTTCAGCAAGGTATTGAGAAGGCAGTGATAAAAGGGTCAGCGGTCTTAAAAAGCTCAGCACTCTAGTATCTTTCATCTAGGGCCAAAAAAAATTTTTTAATGCTGTTGAGGATCTATGAAGAGGCTCTGATTTTTTTTTTTTAAGGAGGCTCCACACCCAGTGTGGAGCCCAACGCAGGGCTTGAACTCACGACTCTGAGATCAAGACCTGAGCTGAGATCAAGAGTCAGACACTTAACCAGCTGAGCCACCCAAGTGCCCCAAGGCTCTCTGATTTTAATAAAAATGATGTTATCCCACAGTAACACAGATCAAGTTATAACATTTAAGCAATAGAGGCAAGATAGGTATGATTTCCATAAGTGTAAGACTACAATTGATAGTGAGAATGAAAGGATCTTTGGTTATGGCAAATTGACCATGAAGCTCCTTAGGATTTAAATAGATAGGCGTGCAAACAATGAATCGTGGAACACTACATCAAAAACTAATGATGTAATGTATGGTGATTAATATGACAAAATTAAATTAAAAAAATTAAAAAATAGATAAGCAGCTCACACGAATAACCAGGGTTACCACATTGCACATAGCTCTTAGCAATATTTACATTGTAGTCTCTACAGATGGAGTTTCCTGGAGCATAAGACCCCCTAAAATGAGAATTGTGCACCTGTGAATTATGCAAAATGGTGGCCCTGATATAACTTAAAAATTGAATATTGCAGATTCTACCTGATCTCTAGATCTAGGAACCCTAAGAAGGGGTCACATGAGAAAGATACGTGTATCACAGGTACATGGTATAAATCTTTCTCCTTACTTTCTATAAGAAACCCATAGACATTCATTAATGCTTCACTCTTATTTCTTCACCTCTATCTCCCTCCACATTCTTGCTATGTCCTTACCATAGCCAGAGTGTATTTTCCTGCCCCCTCAGCAATATGACTTGCTTGGCCAACATCGTATAGATGGAAGTAACATTGTGCCAATTCTGAGCCTATGCAAGCAGTTGCACACGTTTACTTGACTTCTTGCTCCTCTATCATTGTCATGAGAACACATCCCAGCTAGCTCACTGATCCAAGAGAAAAGAGACAGTGGAGGAAACCCACACCAGCAAACCTGTAGCATAAAGCAGAACTAACCTCAGCTAAACTACAGATATAGGAATAAGCCCAGCTGAGATCACCAGACCTACCCAGGCAAGTCTCTTCACACTTACCACTAAAAAAGAAGAACACCACCAGTGGGTCTTTTTGGATTTTTGAAGATACAAATGGCATTTGTGTATGCTGTCCAACCTATTTAAGCCAGCCTAGAGCAATTGACCCATGCATGGATGTAAGCAAGAATAAGTGTATGAAACACTGAATTTGGGAGCAATTTGGTATGCAACAGTAGTGGATCAATACTATACCTGTGTACTGGGAAAAGGGAACTATTCAGGAATTTACTGGACACTGACTCTTAGCATATTTGAATCCCCAGGACTTGAAATGCCACTATGATCTACCAGTCAGAAGGGTTGCTTATGGAAGTCAGGTGATAAATAGAATTTGGGCTTGAGTCTACCTCATGATGGCTCACAAACTCATCCTCTTGTTAATTCTCCAGTTCTTTTATGGATATATTTAACATTGTAGAAATACCAGGATTGCCTTCCTAACCTGTAGAATGAGGACATTTAAGGAGGAAGACCAAATGGAAGCCCCTGGAACTGTTCTCCCCAACAAAATTAGTAAAGCTGCATTCCTGGGGAAA
Source organism: Zalophus californianus (assembly GCF_009762305.2). Taxonomy (NCBI): domain Eukaryota; kingdom Metazoa; phylum Chordata; class Mammalia; order Carnivora; family Otariidae; genus Zalophus; species Zalophus californianus. The sequence goes on from NC_045596.1 coordinate 58,366,340, forward strand.
TTGCAGGATTAGTGCTACCATAAAAGACTTGAAAGATGGGATGCCAATGATTTCTTTTTATTTACATTTATCTATCCCCTTTGGCCTACATAGAAATAGATGAATCTTAGAGAATAACAGTAGATTACTGTAAATATAATCAGGTAGTAACTACCCTGATATGGCTTCTTGAATAAAGCAAATCAACACAACCTCTAGCAGTTAGAATAAGGCTACTAATCTGGCTTTTTTTCCCTATCTCAATAAGAAGAGATCTCCGGAAGGTGCTTGTTTTTTACCTTCTGGTAACACAGCTATATTTTCATTGATCTATTTTAGCTCTCCAGCTCTGGCTTACAAACTATTCTGCAGAGACCTTTCCTATTTACTATCTCATAATCCTACAAAACATCACACTGGTCAACTACTTTGATGATGTGCTCATTGGGCTTAGTGACTAGATTTCAGAGAATGGGAGATGAACTCCATTGAAAATCCAGGTAACTGTGACCTCACTGAAATTTCTGGGGATAAGGCAGTCTTGAGCATCTGAAGATATTCTCTCCAATGCATAGGAAAAGTTCTGCACCTTTTACCCATATCAGTAAGAGAGAGATAGAACACCTGATGAGCCTCTGAATTCTTTTTAAGTAACGTATACTATAATTGGATGTACTACTTCAATTTCTTCAATGAAAATTACCAACTTTGAAAGGTCCTCAAAAGCAAGAGAACTTTCTAGCTGGCCTATGCTGTAGCATGACCAGTAATTAAGCATCAAAAACAGATCAAGATGCTCTTTGGAGCCAGTGGCCAGCCCTATTAGGAGAATCACAAGGTAGGCCCCTAGGGCTTTGGACCAATGTCATATGATTAACTACTCTTCATTTGAGAAACAGTCCCTGGCTGGCTTTGTGAGCCTTGGTAGAGACTTAACAACTTCCCATGAGAATTTAAGGCCCTGGGGTCTTGGATAACCATCACAAACTTGGTTTCATGTAATCTAACAAGCCATAAAGCTGAATACGTCCAGAATCACTGCAAAATCAACTGGAAGTGACATATAGAAGACTGGAACAAAGCTAGTCCTGAAACTACTGGTAAATACCACGACCAAGTAGGTGGTTCACATTACCAGCTGCCTACTGTTTCTATATTGCCACCATTCCATCAACCCATACTTGTGACTACATGGGGAATTTTCTATTACCAGTTGACTTAGGAAGTAAAAATTCAAGCCTGGTTTACAGAGAGTTCTGGAAAATGAGCCGGCCCCTGCCAGAAGCAGAATGCTGTAACATTATAGTCATTCAGAGGTGACTGAAATACACGCAGAAGGGAAAATTCTCCAAGGGGAAGAACTTTGGTCAGTTTATCTCTTTTTCCAATTTGTTTACTTTGTCCAAGCGATGTCCTATGCCTATTTATGGGGAATGGTTAATAGTTTGGCTGGACAGACAGGAACATGGGAAAAACAAGACTGAAAGATTGAAGGATAAATAAACTTGGAGAAACAATATGCAGATGGAGCTCTGGCATCCCGCAAGTGTGAGGATACTTTATCTCATGTAAATATGAATAACAATAACAAAAAATGAGGCCACCAGGGGAGGTTTATCATTAAGCAGGTAGCCAGTATAACCTCTTCTGTGGCTACCAGTTAGCTTTTTTCCCCAGTTAGGCAGTGCTTGTTCAATGGTTCCCTGAACAAAGTATCATGATGGCAGAGATAGATAGAAGTTTTTTATGATCTCAGAACAACATGGACTTCTCTACTGCAAGGCTGACCTGTCTATTGCTATAGTTGGGAGCCTAATCTGCCAGCAGTAGACAGCCAATGCTGTACATTTGTAACATCATATACCAGGGGGACCAGTCGGCCTCTGGTAATAGGTTGATTTTATTTGACTTCTTCTATCACGGAGGTAGCATTAATTTGTCCTCATAGAATGGGTCGTTATCGTGCAGCTGTATTGGTCTTTCTTGCTTGCCATACTTCCTCTAGCAACGCTATTTATAAAATGACAAAATGCCTTATTCCCCATTAGGGAACCTCACACAGCATTGAATCTGACCATGACCAAAGAACTAGTTTTACTGTAAATGAACTAAGGCAAAAGGATAACAACCATGTGATCACTGGTTTTAAATGGTTTATAAACCTGTGTGATTACTGAAGTATAAAGCAATGACTTTATAGAATGGTGGAATGATCTATTGAAGAACTCGTTTATGATACATGGAACAAGTTGGGAAATACTGTCTTACAAGATTCAAATACTGTTTCTCCCAGTAGCAGAACACATAGGTCTGAGAACACAGGGATGGCAGTGGGATGGCCTCAGTCACTATTACACCTAATGGCTGGAGGGACTATATAATTTATTGGCCAGACTTAGACACTTTTAAGAATGAAATAGAGCATCAAAAAATTAAAATTATATTATAATTTAAAATATGTATTAACTGACAAATTAGTTATATTGGTGGCCCTATAAAATAGACTGCTTAAAAACTATTTTCCAAATCTGGATACACTAGAGAAAAATAAAAACAAACTGCTTAATACTGATTATCAGTATATTAAAAATAAAGATCAATAATTATTCTATACATATTCATGCATTTTCATCAGTTTATTGACTACATCTGTCCCTTATACGATGTATTTTTTTAACTTCTGAAGAATATATTTTTTTCCAACTTCACTGAGATATAATTAACATATAACATTGTGTTAAGTTTAAGGTATACAACATGATGATTTGATACACATATATACAGATTCTACTCAACTTACAATGGGGTTATGTCCAGATAAATCCACCCGAAGTTGAAAATATTGTAAGTCAAAAATGTATTTAATACACCTAACCTACCCAGCATCATTGCTTAGTCTAGGCTGCCTAGAATGTGCTCAGAACACTTCCTATGAGCTACAGTTTGGCAAAATTATCTAACACAAAGCCTATTTTATAATATAGTGTTGAGTATCTCGTGTAATTTATTGAATACTGTACTAAAAGTGAAAAGCAGAATGGCTATATTGGTACAGAATGATTGCAAGTGTACTGGCTGTTTACCCTCATGATTACATGGCTGATGGGAGCTGTGGCAGACTGTCACATGATACAGTACTGCATATCACTAACCTGGGGAAAAACTTGAATTCAAAATTTGAAGTACAGTTTCCACTGAATGTGTATTGCTTTCATACCATCATGAAGTCAATGGTATAAAATCATAAGTTGGAGACTGTCTGTATTGCAAAATGACTACCACAATGAAGTTAACTAACATCCCCATCACCTCACATTATTACCTTTTTCTGTTGTTGGTAGTAGTAGCACTTAAAATCTACTCCCTTTAGTAAGTTTCAAATATACAATACATTACTGTTAATTATAGTCACATGCTGTACATTAGATCACCAGAATTTACTTATTTTACAACTGGAAGTTTATACCCTTTGACCAATATCTCCCCATTTTCCCCCAACCCCAGTGCTTGTGAGGAATATATTTTAATACGGTGCTATGCTTGTAATTTTTAATAAAAATGTCTCTAAACTTCTTTAACATTGTAGTAAACAAATTTAAAATTGTTGATGCTCTCAATTGACTGTCCTCTGTTGATCTTAGTATTTTTCTTTGGGAACGTACTCTCTATAGGTTAATATAGGTACCTGGTAAACTCAGAGCAAATTATTCCAAATGGAGTATACTCTCAAGTTAGATTTTGTTTTATTAAATATATAAATATTTCAGCCCAAATATTTTCAGTTACTGTCTTTTTTGCTTTCCTCATTGTATCTTTCTTTGATCAATATTTTTATAAGACAAAACTCATCAAATAAATTAACTCTATATTTTATGATTCTTTGAATATTATATTGAATTTAGATGTTATACAATAATAAGCAACTTCTTAATTTCATTCCATTCTTGTACAAAATATAAATTTTTCAAGTAAAAATAGAGACTCCACAGAAGAATCTTTTCAGAAGTCAAGGGTACTTGTTTCCCGTTGCCACTGTAATAAATTACCACAAACCCAGTGTCTTAAAACACCTCAAATTTATCATCTCACAATTCTGGAGGTCAGAAGTCTGAAATGGGTTTCTCTGGGCTAAAATGCCAAGATATTGGCAGAATTTCATCCCTTCTGAATGCTCTGGGGGAATTCTGTTTACTTGAATTTTCTAGCTTCTAGAAGTTGCTTGAATTCTTTGGCTCATGGCCTCTTCATCTCAAGAAGTATCCCTCCAACCTCTGTTTCCATTATTATATCTCCTCTGACTCTCTTTCTCTTCTATCTTTTAAAAGATCCTTGGATTATTACATTGGGCTCATGTGGATAATTCAGGATAGGCTCCATGTTCCAGGAACCTTAACTTAATCACATCTGCCCAGTCCGCTTTGCCATGTAACATTACATATTCACAGGTTCCTGAGATTAGGATGGGACTAGGAGTGTTTTCAAATGTCTGGGTCATATGGTAGGTATATGTTTACCTTCTAAAAGTGGGCAAAATACTTGACTAGACAATTCACTAAGAAATATGTATAATAAGCACATGAAATGATGTTCTACTTTAAATAGAAATACAATTGATTTTTGTATATGAATCTGATATCCTGCAACCTTGCTAAACTCCCATACTAGTTCTAATAATTTGTCTTCACAGAAATCATGTTGTCTGTGAATAAAGGGAGTTATATTTCTTTTTTTTAAAATATTTTATTTATTCATGAGAGACAGAAAGAGAGGCAGAGGGAGAAGCAGGCTCCCCACTGAGCAGGGAACCTGATATGGGTCTCAATCCCAGGACCCCAGGATCATGACCTGAGCTGAAGGCAGACGCTTAACCATCTGAGCCATCCAGGCACCCAAGGGAGTTATATTTCTTTTCCAGTCTGGATCTTCCTTCCTTCCTACCTTCCCTCCTTCCCTATTTTCTTTCTTTTCTTTTTCTTTCTTTCTTTCTTTCTTTCTTTCTTTCTTTCTTTCTTTCTTTCTTTCTTTCTTTCTTTCTTTCTTTCTTTCTTTCTTTCTTTCCTTTCTTCTTTCTTTCTTTTTCTTTCTTTCTTTTTCTCTCTTTTCCTTCCCCTTTCCCTCTTCTTCTTTTTCTGCCTGATCTTACTGATGAGAGCTAGCAGTGCAAAATTGATTAGAAGTGGTAAGATAAACATTCTTTTCTTGTTCCTGATTTTCAGAAGAAAGCATTCAATTTTTCACTGTAGGGTTTTCATGTATATCGTTTATCATGTTGAGGAAGTTCCTTTCTCTTCCTAGTTTTACAAGACTTTTTATCAAGCCTGGATTTTGTATTCCTCAAATGGTTTTTCTGTGTTTATTGAAATGATCATATCTTTTTTTCCTCTCAGTCTGTTATTACAATGGTTACATTAATTGGCTTTAAATATTAAAATTGCTTTACATTCCTGGGATAAACTCCACTTGGTCATGATGTATTACCCATTTTGCATATTATTGTTTTTGATTTGATAACATTTTGTTAAGACGTTTTTCGTGTATATTTATGAGATAAATTTGAGGTTTTATTTTTCTATGTCATTTTCTGGTTTTGGTATAAGTAATGTGGTCCTCACAGAGTGATTTGGGAGGTATTTCGTCCTCATCAATTTTCTGGAAGAGTTTGTGTAGAATTGGTATTATTTCTTGCTTAAATGTTTGGTAGAATTTTCCAATGAAGCTATATGGGCCTAGTGTTTTCTTCATGAGAAGGTTTTTAACTAGAAATTCAATTTCTTTAATAGCTACAGAATTATTTAGGTTATCTATTTCTTCTTGAATGAGTTTTGTGTAGTTTGTTTATTTTAAAGAATTTCTCCATTTTATGCCCTCTTTCAGCTCTGGTAATATTATTTGTTCTGAAATCTATTTTGTTTGATATTTATATGACTACCCCAGCTTTCTTTTGATTAGTGTTAGCATGGTGTTTTTATTTTTTTTTTCCCCATCCTTTTCTTTTCAACCTATATGTTAACATAGTTTGGTCTTGTGTTTTATCAAATCTTATAATCTCTCATTTTAAATTAGAGTATTTAGACCATTTATGTATAATGTGATTATTGATATCTTTGGATTTATATTGTCTTACTATTTTTTTTCCATTTGTCCCATCTGTTCTTTCTTCTCGTTTTCTTATTTTTCTGTGTTAGAACAGTTGTTCAATTTTTACTCCATTTTATTGCTCTCATTGGCTTCTTAGCTAGGACTCTTTATTATTTGCAATAAAGAGATATAGAGTTTTAGTTGTTAATTTAATGTTTATATTACATATCTTTAATTTATCACATTCTACCTTCAAATGATATTGTTTTATTTATTTATTTATTTATTTATCTCGATAAGTTTTGTATCTATATGCATCAGGGATATTGGCCTTTAGTTTTCTTTCCTTGTAGTGTTCCTATCTGGATCTGGAATCAGAGTGACGTTGACCTTGTAAAATGAGTTTGGGAGTGTTCCCTTCTCCTCAGGTTTGGTAGAATTCACCAGTGAAGCCATCTGGTCGCTGGCTTTTCTTTGCTGGGTAGTTTTTGATTATCCATTCAATCTCCTTCTTAATAATTGGTCTGTTAAGATTTTCTATTCCTTCATAAATCAGTCTTCATAGATTGTTTCTTTCTAAGGATTTATCCATTTCTCCTAGGTTACCCAATTTGTTGGTGTGTAATTATTAATTATTAATGGTATATAATTATTAATAATAGTTTCTTATGATTTTTAGTATTTCTGGGTTATCATTTGTAATGTCTCCCCTTTCATATATGGTTTTATTTATTTGAGTCTTCTCTCTTTGTCTTACTCTAGCTAGAGGTTTGTCAATTTTGTTTATCTTTTCAAAAACTAGCTCTTACTTTTTTATTGATCTTTTCTATTGTTTTTCTGGTCTGTATTTTATTTATTTCTGCCCTGATCTTTGCTATTTCCTTCTTTGGCTAACCTTGGGCTTAGTTCTTATTTTTCTAGTTCCTTGAGTTAAGTTATTTGTGATCTTTCTTTTTTTTTTCTTAATGTAGACATTTATCACTATGAATTTCCCTCTTACAAGTGTTTTAGCTACATACCATAACTTTTGCTGTGCTGTGTTTCCATTTTCACTTGTTTTAAGATATTTTTAAATTTCTCTTTTGATTTCTTTTTTTGAACCATTGGTAGTTCAGGAGTGTATTGTTTAATTTCTATTTTCCAGTTTTCTCCTGTTATTGATTTCTTGTTTCATAATGTTGTGGTCAAAAAAGAGGCTTGATATGATTTCACTCTTCTTAAGTTTGTCAAGACTTGTTTTGTGGCCTAGGACAATGTTCCATGTGCGCTTGAGAAAAATGTGTATTCTGCTGCTATTGGATACAATGTTCTGTAGGTCTGCTAGGCCTATCTGTTCTATAGTGTAGCTCAAGTCTGATGTTCCTTTGTTGATTTTGTCAAGATGATCTACCCATTGTTGAAAATGGGAGCTTGAGTCCACTACTATTTTGTATTGCTGTCTATTTGTCCCTTCATCTCTGTTAATGTTTGCTTTGTATATTTAGGTGCGCCAATGTTGGGTGCAGGGCAACTGCAAGGTTGTGGGGAGGATGGCAGCCCCGGTTTCAGGGCAGGACACAGTAGTTTCTTTGTGGGAGAGAGGTACAGCAACATCTCCCTTTCTGGGAGGTCCCTGGCTACTATGGCTGTTCGTCACCTTGATGAAAAAGATATGGGTGTCCTATGTGGACGAGGACACTGGAGTCTGTGTTGATGAACACTAAAAAGCTGCAGAGAGTTCATGGCTGTTGCAAGGACTGCTGAGATAATCAGCTGGAATTGCTTCTGATAAGAAATTTACTCTCATCTTTATCTTTAGTCTCCTTTATGTGATAGTCTTTTTGCTCTGGCTGCTTTTAAGATTTGCTTAAATTAGAACTTACTAGTTCTAAGAAATTTTGCTGCTAACCTGTGTTAGATAGGACCAGAACAACATTTAGTCCATGATGAAATAATACCCACCACTAAGGCAAGATTCTTCTTAGTATCCTATATGATGTTTTCTAAAATATAAATATATATAAATATAAAATATAAAGTTGTCCACTCTCGCTGTTGGGAACAGGCACTATCCTAGTTCCTATGTGAACTCTGAATACTGTTTCCTCTAATCCTCTTGGGTGGTTCTCCCCCTAGCCTCACGTAGCTTCTTCACACACATGTGCTAATGAATACTTACCCGAATATTCAAGCGGCACTCTCTGCAGATCTCTAGAATTCTTTCTCCATGTAGTTCTCTCCTTCCCAGTACTATTCCTGCCACTTCTAGCCTACTTGACTTCCTCAGACTCCCGGGTCCTTCGCCTCAACTCAGGGTTATTCCTCCCTGCATTGCAGCCTGAAAACTTTCTTGAGGCACTAAGCTGGGACTATGGTAGAGCTTACCTTATTTCTTCTCATTTGACAGGGGATAAATGTCTTTCATTGACTGATAACCAGTATCTTGAAAGCCATTGTTTTATAAATGTTATCTATTTTTCTCATTATTTCAGGCAGAAGGGTAAATCTAATCCTGTTTACTCATCTTGACCAGAAGCAAAAGTCCAGAGTGGTGTTTTTTATAAAGGGAAAATCTTTTCATATTGTGGTACTCGTAAAACCTGTTAGTGGCTTCTCAATGTTCTTAGGATAAAGTCCATAATCCTCAACAAGGTTTCAAAATCTGGCTGCTTCTAGGTTATCTGTGCCCTTACTCTCCCCTTACTCTTTTTGGTCTGGTTGCTCAAACTCAGTGGATACTTCCGCCTCTCCTTCCCTGGCTTTTACCCTATACTTTGTGCGCCCCCTTCGCCTAGCTAACTCATACCTATAAATCAGTTTGTCTTGAATGCCATTTTTTTCAGCAAAACTGTCTGTGGCTTCTTTCACTAAGTTATGTTTTAATGATTGCCCCCATAGGCCGAGAGATCAACATTAAGGAGATACTCTCTAATTTATCAGGGTATTATGTTAAATAATTTCTGAGGGTCTTTCCAATTATAAATGTCCATGATTTGATACAACGTATGTTCTTTAAAAACAAATATATCATTTTGAAAACTATCTTAGTTATTAAGATTACAGTATTTTTTTAATTAATTTTTTTAAAGATTTTATTTGAGAGAGAGAGAGGGAGAGAGAGAGAGAGAGACAGAGCTGAGCACAAGCAGGGAGAGAGGCAGAGGGAGAGGGAGAAGCAGACACTCCGCTGAGCTCAGAGCCCAATGTGGGGCTCAATCCCAGGACGTGGGGCTCAATCCCAGGACCTGGAGATCATGACCTGAACTGGAGGCAGACGCGTAACCATCTGAGCCACCTGGTATTTTATAAAATTTAATTGTAGAAGTGTTGAATGGGATTTGGTAGCATTTAACTTCTCAGGAAGGCTTCTTTGAATGAGGTTATACATTGCCATACCCAATGCACCTCACCAACAATTTGTTATTATTTCAAATTGAGTATATTGATTAATATTATCAGCACCAGAGAGGTAATGTAAAATCAATCTCATTCCTCAAGAAAGTTAAGATTTAGTAAAATAGGGCTCAAATACAGGAAACAACAAGGAATTGACCAAATAATTATAAGATAATAACTAAATGCGTATTAAGTTGTATATTCTATAAGTCCTGCCCTTGCTACTCTAAGAGTGAGAAGGATTAGGGCAGGTTAGGTAGAGACATTAGCCACTCAAATTTAAGGTGGAGAAGGGACTCCAGAGGTAGTAAGTATAAGTAGATTAGTTAATTATCTGGAATAGCTAGAAGAAAAAGGAGGTGAAAAGTAAGTATAAAGCATGGTCCAAGAAAAAAAGTTGATAAAACAATTGTTGTCAAATACAAAGACTAAATATTAGGCCAGAAGCTAGAAGACAAGTCAGAGGTCATGAATTATGTCAACACAAGAATACAGTGGGAGAAAGAAGCAAGATGGCAATGAAGCTAGAGGATTTAGTACTTCTGGTATGAGAAGGGCTGTATTACCTGAAGCTCTCTATTAGTTACCAGAGAAGTATACTCATTATTAAAGCTTAATTGTTATTGGGTGTGGGTCACAAGCTGAATATGTGAGGGGCCTCAATTAAAGGAAGCTGGTTGGAGGGATTTTCCTTCTGACCCTGCATAAACACCTAGGCTTTCTTTCTCAAGGAAGGGAAGACTTTCCCAGGGTTTTCCCTGATAGATATCAATTCTCTTTGGTAGGATGTTCTAGTCCACCTATGTGCCTTTACATCAGTCACTTATGGCCAGGGCCCCAGGCATTTGTCTACTCTTATCTGTTCACTGTGATATTTTGTACACAGCTCCTTGGTTCCTAATCTGCACCCATTCATTCCATAGTCCATCTAACCTCTGACTGTGGCTCCATTCCCAGCTCTCCAGTCCTTTGAACTAGACTTTGGTATTTGGTTTCTTCTTTCTGATTCTTGGCTTGCTCTCAAAAGTGTGTTCTAATGATCATTCCCACTTCAAACGACTTCATTATTCTATAGGGACTCAACCCCTGTTTCTGTAGGAAACATAACTGTCATTTTTGGTCATGGAGCAGTGCCTCAACCAAAACCACTGGACCTTACACGGGAAGTCCACATCAGTGGTTGTTCAGATTTGTTTTTCTCTACTAAGTACTATCTCCACCAGATGAAGTACCAGGGCTAGCTATAATAATGGCAAAGTCCAGATCATTTCCTACTGTGTGTTTTGGCTCCCTGTCTCTGGCAGTTGGGGTAAGTTGCAAAGCGTTGGGTTTAGAGTGGAGTTCTAGTGTCATGTGTATAGGGATTAGTGAAAATGAATTTTGGATGCAAGAATGGTAAACCTGGAAGTAGAAGGCTCCTACTTTATAGTCAGGAATCTTGTTCTTCTATAGGCTAGAAAGTAGTAGTGGGTGGTACATATCTATTATGAAGAGCCATAGAGTCTCTTCTCTGTATTGTCTTTCTTAGTGTTCAAAACTGTCAACTTAAGCTTTTGTTTCTTTAACAGATCCTTACTGAATGCTTACCATATATGTATTAGGCTCTGGAATAGAATACAATGGTGAACAAAAATAAACATGGTCCCTACTGTTACTCAGCTTACAAGCTAAGTGGGGGAAAAACATTATACATTAATCCAAAATTATTTAATATAATGATAAATATAATAAGATAATGTAATGATCCAGATAACCAAATATAAATATAATACTAATTAATGACAATAACTAATAAGTATTAATTAATTAAAACAATTAATGGAAAACTCTATGTTAAATGTTATAGGGAAGAAAGAGAGTATAATAGTGCTTTCCTGAGAAATTATGGTTGATCTGAGATCATAAGGGGAAATAGGAGATAACTAGGTAAAGAATGGATAAAGTATGCCTATCCTAATTCCTTCTGATAAAAGGACTTATTGGGGCTTCAGGTAGTTGAAAGATGGCTATTGCAGCCATTGTGTCAGAAAGCTATGAACAGCATGTTGCCAAATGAGTCTAAGAAACAGGTAAAGGCCAATCATAGAAGTCCATTGTAATGATTTCTGTCTTTACCCAAAGATAGGATGCCACTGAAGTGTGTTAAGCAAGAAAGTTCTATGATCGGTGTTTTGACAAGATCATCCTAGTTGCTTATGTGGAAGAGGCCAAAAGATGTAGGAAGACTAGTCAGAATGCTTATTTAGTAGATTTAGGCAAGATGTAATGCTGGTTTAGACTACTATGTTAGTAGTAGAGGTAGCTGAAAGTGGTTAGATTCAAGATATATTTTGAAATCACTTTTAGAAGATGATCTATCTTATCTCCTATTTCACTAGGAGAATAGAAGTCATTAGACAAAAACTCTTATTTACCTGCCAAAAACATGCACTTGAGAGGGGCCTAGGTGAACTCTTATCTTCAAGGGAGATCCAGATTTGAGTTAAAGAGCAGGGACTTATCTGAAGAAGGAAATGAAAAGTGTTATGGTGATGATAGTGAAAAGGATGAATGACCATAAAATTTGTCATGTAATGGAAGCATGGGAGAAAGGTATGGGGAATTTCTCTGAGGGGGACAGACAGTGGGAAGTAGCCAGAGGATTTGACTTAGGTGGTCATAGACATAGAAATTGGCAACCCATCTGTTAGAAGGTCTGGCTATAGAAACTGAAGACTCACATGCTACAGGGCCTGAGTGATGGTGGATATGAAAACCACAGAAGCCTTGTATCAGGAGATGTCCATAACTCCTCTGGGTTGTTTTGGATTTCTTCCAGGAATTGAGTTGAGGCAAAGGTTATGGTGATGCTAGACGTATAAGAAAGCAGTGGACTTGAAATCCATATTTACTGAAGAAGGGGTATATAAAAATTGTTAAAGGCCAGTTTCTCTGTTGTAAGATGGATGACATAGTCATATTATTTATTTGATATGTAGCCATAGAAGTTTTCTTTCTGTGTCTGGTTAGTCACTCCTTTTAACTTCTATCTGTGGATAGTGAGTAGGAGAGGCATGAACTAAGACATTGAAGAATTTAAGGGATGCACTCTAGAAACACAAGACTAGTCACTGTACATGGTCTCACTGTAAACTATCAGGTAGTTTATAGAGAGGAAACACCTTTTCAAACAGCAAGGCAGCAGGCTCTGAAGCAGAATATGATCCAATGTAAAGAATACTTTGTGCCCCATCTTGGTGGAAGCACTAAGAATTGTACTAAATCTATATGAAAGGGAAGGGCTAGGACAATTTTTTTTTTAAGACTTATTTATTTATTTTATGGGGGGAGGGGCAGAGGGAGAGAGTGTCTTAAGCAGACCCCACGCTCAGTGTAGAACCCAGGCAGGGCTCGATCTCATGCCGCTGAGACCTGCAATACCCAGGCACCCCTAGGACAAACCCTTTTTAATGAGCTCTGAGGAATCAGGGTATAAGCTTTCCCAGGGCATCCTGAGCCTGCTTTGCTTCTAGATGCAAATCTTATAGTGGTATGCATCAGAAAGTTTTGTCAGAAAAAGGATTACTAGACATCCTCATGGGTCATGTTCAGGGGCTTGAATGGACCTCAGTATCCAGCCAGGACACATTGTCTGGGCTTCATGTTAGTGCAAGCAACACCTTGATTCTTCAGGACTGCTTCCAGTAATTCTACAACTCCTTCAGATGCTGCTTGGTCCATGTGTCGGCCTCCTCTCACCCACTGATGAAGTTTTCCACTTCTAGCTGTGATTGTAGGGCCATGTAGGTCTTTGAGCAAAGACTCTCGGGCATGAATAAACTTGTACATCAATAAATTTATAGATTCCTCTTGTCTTATATGAACCTGGCATATATATGATATGGAGTTGACTTTCAAGAAGAATATGACACCTGCACCTGACATATGCTTAGCTCTCTTGTCATTTGTGCTGTTCCTTGTTAAGAACATCATGGAGGAGTTTTAAGACCTCTCAAGTAGGTGTATCCAGGTCTTAGAGGCAGTGTTTATAGGAAACATGTCCAGTCTCATATATTGTGTAATTAATTATTGCCATCGACAGCTTTCTCTAGAAATATGTGCATAGACAGAGTACACCTTAATCTGAGGTACCCATATGGCAGGGATTCCTCTGTGGGGATGATGGAGGGCTCTCTTTATGAAAGGAGGAGATGGAAGGCAGGGTATGGTCAAGATTGAGGTGAAAAAGCTCTTCCATTCCTGAAAGATAATTACATTTTGTAGACCCTAATATCATATCTAGGTTCTCTAACTTACTTGGCTAGAAAGGATATCATTCAGGATTCTGTCAGGATAATAAAACCACTATAAAACTTATAAGAATAAGGAATTTATTAAATATGAAGGGAGCCTATGAAAATGAAAGTCTGGAAGACAAGAGTTAGAGACTCAAAAAAAAAAATCATCATCAATCTGTACTTTTCTAAATACTTGCCTGGTGGACAAGTCAAAGCTTGAAGGGAAAAGCAAGAAGCCAAGCCCTTCAGGAAACCAAAGCACAACAATGAGGGTAAGGTCCATGGAAATTGCTTCTTCTGGGAAGTTATTGCCTTCATGTAGCTACTGCCTCAATGGGTCCATAGTCAAGCACCTGGTGGAGGGCCTGGAGGCACAGGTGGCCAGCAGAACCAGCAGCTGGGAAGTTGAGCCAAATGCAGGGGAGGACAAGTTGGGAATTGCCAATACTCTGTGTCTTTTTTGTCACCATGTCTGACTGCTGTGACCTTCTAAGGGTAATGACTTTTGTTTCACTTTTGCCTCCCAAATCTCATGTGGTTCCTCTTTTGGTCAACTTGTACCACAGAGGGAAAAGAACTTTAGGAAATGTTGTTTTCAGCATTGTCTAAATTCACATGACAAAATCCAGCACAGACATTCGAACCCAAAGCTCTCAAAGATACATTTACTGGAGTTTCCTCAGAGATGGTATAGTAGTGCTAGGGCCACAAAACCCAGGCAATCATATAAGGCTACATTTTTTGATATATCTAAATCATGGAGAATCAAAAAGTTCCAATGGCTAACAAGAATTACCCAATACTTAAATTGTTCCAAGTGGGTCTGAAGACCATCTTCCTGATAATGTTCTCTTGAATATGGATTAGATTTCACATTCCCTCTGAGTTGGTCTAAGGTCTTGGGGTTGGACATTCTCATACCAGCAGAGATTTGCTGTTGCAACAGTTCCTGGCAGAATTGGCGTTTCTCACTCTTCTCTTAAAGAGTACCAGGGTGCCAGCAAAGAAGCAAAGAGGGTTGAGAGGTTGTCATAGATATTTCATCTATGGAATTCTAAGGGACATATAGGTCTTCTAAGAGTGGATTACATTCCTTTTTTGTTTTGGGGTTTGAGCCACAGATGCAAACTGGATCATGCAGTCAACTATTTATTCACAATTAATATCTGTTTCCTATTTCAAAAACACCATTTAATAGGACAGATGTGTGTGTTTATATCTATCTATCATCTATCTATCTATCATCTTCTATCTATCTATCTATCTATCTATCTATCTATCTATCTATCTATCTATCTATCTCCTCAAGAATGAGAGCATCAGGTAAAATACTTGTCCTGTGCATGGCCTCTGGGAATGCTAGATAAGGCTGAGGTGAAGTTCGGTGTCTAAGTACTCCAGAAGTTCACAGCATTGTGTATCTCTGATTAGTTGATGACATTAGCCCTCTAACAGCAAATGCCTATCTAACATATGTTCCTGGACATATTCTCCCAAAATATTCTAGCTAAATTTGGAGCTCAGTACAAACTCAGCTTCTTTTTCCTCTCTTCCATAGTCCTCCTCTTCACTTGTCTATTTACACTGGAAATTCATCTTTAGCCTGAGAAGGAGGTCATGGTTACTAGGAAGTATGGTAAGGTGGCTCTGTATAAAGTCTGATGAAGATTTTGATGGGTTTGGTCAGGTTTTTTGAATAAGCAATCCAGGCTATCTTATCCCAATGTTGTGACACTCTGATATACCACCTGGATCCCCTGTCAGTGAAGGATTGAGGACCCAGCTGCTGAAGGAACTATCTATAAATAGCCTTCAAAAATGGCCTCAGTTACAGAGAGCCACAGGGAAGTCCTATACCCAATAGGTGACTGATGTGGGGTATAAAGGCTTTGACATCTGAGAGGCCTTTCTAACTCCAAAGGTTCCAGTGAGGTTTGTTGGGGCTGTTGCTTGACTTCTTCCTTTCCCCACTCCTGCTTCCTTTTCCTCTCTTCCACCTATGTCAATCCCGTGGGTACTCCTTTGTCCCATGAATATTCCCTATACACTAAACTCAGTCTGAGACTATTTCTAGGAATCCAACAGGCAACACCTGTATAGTTGTGAGTCTTTCTTGGGGTTATGCTTGGAAAGACAGATGAGTATTTCTTCTTTCGGTCTGTCTCCCCTCAGATACTAACCTTGTGGTGAGGTTATGGATTAAAGATATATTGCCAAAGTAAAAAAAACAAGAAACAAAAACCAAAAAAAGTGTTATTAGAGTTTAGAAGACAGAAAGTAATCAGTGGTGATCAAGGAGAGCTCAAGCTATAAAGAAAAGCTTTGCAAGGACCATGGTATTTATCTGCTCTTTGAAAGATAGTAGATCATGTCATGATCCTGTTATCCCTTTTCTCCTCCAATCTATTCTCCAATCTGTAGTCATTTATTTTCAAACCCAAATAACATCATATTGCCTTTCCTCCTCCTCCTCTTCTTCTTCTTCTTTAAAGATTTTATTTATTTGAGAGTGCCTGTGCACAAATGAGGGGGAGGGGCAGAGGGAGAGGGAGAAGCAGACTCCCTGCTGAGCAGGAAGCCTGAGCAGGGTAGGGGAGGTAGGGAACCTCGATCCCAGAACCCTGGGATCATGACCTGAGCTGAAGGCAGATGCTTAACCAACTAAGCCTCCCAGGTGCCCCGCCTTTCCTCTTAAAGTCCCCAAATTGCTTCTCATTATTGTTGGTATAAAGTTGAAATTCTCTTAAAGAATATGGACCTGGATCTTAATGTCTAGATCTGGATCTTGCAGCCTCCCCTACTCTGTCTTCATCTCTCATTACTCAGGTCTACTGAATTTCATTCAGTTTCTCCAAAATACCATGTTGATGTACTTCTGGGCCTTCTCACATATAGCTCTCCTTGCATAGACCACTCTGCTATCACCAAGGTCACTCCAACTTATATTTCAGGATTCACCTTCAATGTCACTTCCTCTGGAAAACCTTTCCTGACAATGTAGTTGCTTTTTAAAAATTTTTTTTAAAGATTTTATTTATTTTTCAACAGAGAGAGAGAGAGACAGTGAGAGAGGGAACACAAGCAGGGGGAGTGGGAGAGAGAGAGAAGCAGGCTTCCCGTGGAGCAGGGAGCCCGATGTGGGACTCGATCCCAGGACCCTGGGATCATGACCTGAGCTGAAGGCAGATGCTTAACGACTGAGCCACCCAGGCGCCCCACGTAGTTGCTTTGTTTGGCCCTGCCATAACACCCTGTACTTCCCCCGGAATAGCACTTATCCAATTTTGTTTCAATTCTTTGATTTTCTTAAACACTATGCACTCCCTAATAACACCTAATGTTTCTTGAGGGCTTATTAGGTGTCAGGAACTGTTGTACACACTTGACACATATTATTTCCTATAATCTTTACAATAAACTTATCTTACTATATTATCCTCTTTTTACAGATAAGAAATCAGAGGCAAATGGAGGTTAAAGAATCTCACAGTAGGTGGCATTTTAGCTTGTATTTTGACTTGGTCTGTCTGATTCTGGAGCCTATGCCACCACTACATTGTGGCTTGGTGGCTGCCACATGGTAGGCAGTCAACAAATATTTATTGAATGCATGAATTTAATAGGCCCAACCAGGAGAAAAGAAGGGCACTGAGGATTATTGGGAATAAAGTGGAAAAGTTAGATCCAGATTATGGAAACTCTAGGACACTGAGAAGTAGTTTAGACTGGAGGTGGTTGGAAATAGGGATTCATTGTTGAAAACACTTTTTTAAACGAAATTACATTGGCAACAGTTTGCGCAACTTCTATTCTGTGCCTTCTACCTCAACCTTCAACTTGAAGTTAGAACATTTAGAAAAAGGCATGATGAAACATTAATGGAAAAATTATGTAATAGCGCATAAAATCTAAAGGCTGATGTTTTGTTTCCTTTAACTGAAGGTCATATACATTTAAGAAAGTATATTTTTCAGATAGTTTATGGCATGATTATTAATATTTTATATTTTAAAAACAAATAGATTTTAAAAAGATCACTTCCTACAGGATGTTTAGGAGTAAGTCATATCTTTTTGAGAATTTAAGTTACATGTTATTACCAAAGCTCTTTGTTATGTATATATTTTTGACAGATTTCTCTTATTAAAACATTTTTTTTTCAATTAGGATTTTAAGGTTCATGTTAAATCCAAAATAATAAAATCAACTGTGACTATAACTTTTAATACCTTCTGTTGGTTCCATGTTCACAAGGCAAATAAGACTTTTTTGTTGTTGCAAACAAAACCATGTATTGGCCAAGTGTCTTAACTGGAAAACTTTGCTGTAATCTCTAAGTGTGAAATTCTACCTTCAGGTTTGTTTGCTGAGGGTGGTAAAGACTTAAAAATCATTGTCCTCCAAAGTAATCTGACTACATTAGGTGAATACCGGATCTTTAAACATGGTCACGGGGCTTACCCAGGAGTAGCGTAAGCATCATAGCATTCCTTTGCTTTCTCCATCCTGTCCGCACCCCCCCCTCCCTTTTTTACGCATGTTACACTAAAAGTGAGAAATTATAACAATATCTCCTCACTATAATAATATATTAAGTACCTTAATTATTTTAGAGCCACTATCCCAGGGTCTTCTGTCCTAAATTTTTTTCACTGTTTCCCCACTCAGATACTATATTACTGATGAACATTGTGGCAATCTAGAGAAACACATAAGAGTTTTAGTGAAACAGACAAGACCAGACTAACAGGAAGAGACTTGTCTTTGCATAGTTGAAAGGCTCTTTTTGTTGCCCTGGGCAGTATATATCTAAATCTATACATTCCTGTTTTTAGGATTTGGGAATACAAGTGTTGGAAGATACACGAAATCATACCTTACACTTGCAGAATGTCTAAGTGTGATTGGAATCTCATACAGTATTTATTATTGGGAATGATAGAGAGCCTTGCATTGTAGAAGTACAAACAGTAGTCATTTACAAATAATATAAGAAATATAGTTTATGTTTCATTTACATATTATAAAAAGTTATATGAATATAATTGTAAATTCTATTTTCATTCTCCCTTGCTCCCTCTCTTCTTCTCTTCTTCCATCCATTCATCTATCTGTTGAGTTGATTAGGTGGTTAAGTAACAGAGAATT
This sequence comes from Zalophus californianus, assembly GCF_009762305.2. NCBI lineage: Eukaryota > Metazoa > Chordata > Mammalia > Carnivora > Otariidae > Zalophus > Zalophus californianus. The sequence goes on from NC_045596.1 coordinate 58,385,197, forward strand.
TACTGTACTTTGAGGAATATTTCCTTAACATGTTTTAATATGTATAGTTATTATTTTTAAGATTCCCTTAGACTACTGAGATGCAAACCAAAATGCAAAAGAATTTAAGTGCCTAAAAATATTATGTAATATAAAATATAATGTGACATAATAAATATGTTATGATATGATATGTATTCAGAAAAAGAAACCCAGAAAGACCCAATCTAAATAAATCACTTTCGAGGGTTTGGCGGAGAGCACTTCAAAAAGATAGGCAGTCATTCTCTGGAACAACTGAAATCGAGGCCCATGCTACTGCAATTGTGAGAGACAGGTCATACATATTAAAACATAATGAACAAAGAGAACAGACAGGAGTTTTGAATATGAGCTTCAATCAAAATTCACAAAGGAAGTTTTGATTTTGGGCATTGATTTGCAATTGAGCTGCTTCTTTCAGGGGCAACTCTATGTAGTAGATAGTACAATGTGAGACTGCAGGGATTTATTCATTAATTAAGGATGGTTCACAAATTCCCTAAGCAATACTGGAGAGGAAAACTAGCTATACGTAATCATTTATTTTAATATATGACAAACCAGGTATTTCTAAACAGTGGAGAAGTGAATGAGGAAGATTTTTTCAAAAAGGTAGAAGTTAAAATGTATTAAATGACCAGAACATAATTTGAAGAGATTTATAAAACACAGAAGAATATATCTGGATATTTTAAATTAAAACAACAAATTGGGAAATTTCAGCCTCTATGTTGACAGAAACAGTATCTATATCATATAAAGAGAGTTCAGGGAAAGTGATAAGCTAAATATCAAGTTCTCAAAAAATGAACAAAAATGTGATCTGATTTATTTAATGAGAAAAAATTAATAATGAAACATGCAAAAGTGACCAGTTTCAGTAGTAATTAAAAATGCAATTTGGGAGCCTGGGTGGCTCAGTTGGTTAAGCATCCAACTCTTGATCTCAGTGCAGGTCTTGATCTCAGGGTCATGAGTTCAAGCCCCATGAGCCTGCCTCGAAAAAATGCAATTTGAAATAGCAACATATTCTAGTTTTATTCCTATTAACATAGTAAAATTTCAGAGAAATTTAAATGACTAATGTTGAGATTATTTTGAAATTGCTGTATTTTGCTGGTATCAGGATAAATTGCTCAAACCATTTTGTGTAGTAATTAGGTAGTAATATAAAAAGTTACATAATGTCTTCTCTTTTTTATTTTCTAATACTCATAGGAATTTGTTCTTTTGACAAATTCCAAGGAAGAAGAAAATGACATGCATTATAATTTCATAGGATGAGGAAGGGAAAACTACAAATGGCTAATGATGGAGAAACTCGATGGAATACTATGCTGCCATTTGTAAGGGATATTTGGGACACATGGATACAATAGTAAGGTGTTCTTCAATAGCTAAGATTTAAGAAAAGTAATATTTTTGCAAGAAAGAGACAGTAAAATTAAAACATAATGGATCAAGTCAGAAGAAGGAAAATGGCTGCCAGGCCTAAAGAATATAACTGTAACCAGAATGAACTTAATGACACTTCTAATGAATGTGTCAGTTGAAGATAGGGTTGCTCCCCAACGGAAGCAACAGAAAGGGAGGAGTCTTAAAGACAAAACAGGTCTGCCCATTCAACACTGATTAGGACTTCATTACCCTGCTTAGAAGTGCTTGAAGCCATTGTGGGGACAGGCATTTAATTACATTAGAGACTCAGTGTTTGTAGTCCATTCTAATCAAGCAGCCTCCCATGTAGCTTGCCTAGAGGGAGAAAATGTGATGGGTCGAAGCAAACACAGGGATGTAGGTTTGTACATTTACTTCTTTACTTCCCATTGTAAATTAATAAATTGTTATTTTAGTCTCATCATATGTCATCTCAGAGGACTGATAGAATGAATTGATATTCCTGTATTCAATTAATTCTGGGGCAAGGAACAAATTGGGTGTCCCAGTCTGTAAAATAGGGAATAGTGAAAAACTTACCAAGGTAAAGTGGCATGTTGTGGACATGGCTAGTCACCTGGCCTTCCACAGGTGATACCTTATCTCATTTTACAATGTCTTTGAGTATCTACACATTAAGATGATAATTAGGAACCATACAGCAAGTAGAAAAAACAGTTTTTACATAATTTTAAGGGAAAAAGGTAAGACATAACATTTTGTCTATTATGAAAGCAACAATTTAAAATATGCATGAATATGGGCATAATAATAAGAGAACAAGGGAAAAGAAACAGTGACTATATTAGAAGGGTATGCCAATATTTCATTTCCTTTACTGCTATTTTGTTTACATCATAAAAATCAGGAGGAAAAAGTTCTGCATTGTATGGATATAAAATTTATAACAATATGATGTTTAATAAGACAAATCATGGCATATTTAATAATAAAGTGATAAAATATATATCAAGTAATGCTAATTTTAGAGGCATTTCATTTCTAATTTACCTATGAATCTGCTAAGGCCAAAAATGGTAACAGAAAACTCAAATTCAAAATGAAGTTGGAATAGCTACATAACTATATACCTCATACCAAAAAAAAAAAATTTCCCGAGGGCTCAAGCCTCCAGTTTTTGATTTGGGTTCAGGTCATGATCTCAGGGTTGTTGGATGGAGTCCCCCATGGGGCTCTGCACAGAATCTGCTTGTCCACCCCTTGCCCCCCACCCCCGCTCATGCTCGCTCTTAAATAAATAAATAGAATCTTTAAGACAGACAAAAAAAAGAGTACTTTGTGGACATGTGGCTTCTCAGTCTTCAGAAAAGTGAAAGCATATTGAGCAGTAAGAGTCATCTTTTAAATGTATTAAAGACGTTGAATAATTTCTGGTGAATTACTTTGTAATAAATATACAAATAGAAAGACTGGCCATATATGCTCGTAATTTTCCTTTTGAGCAAGCAGTTTCATTTACTGGTTCACTTCATTCCTGGTTTTCTCTTTTATCCCCTCAATTATTAAAACAATTTAAAAGAATATATATATGATATACATATTATATATATAATTTATACATATGAGAATATATATATTTGCATCTCCTAGTTTCTTATGATCAAATTGAAATTTATAAGAAATAATCTGTTTACACAGACACTCAAAATCTTATCATATGGTGATTTCCATCTACACCTTTAGCAGTTAAAGGAGTTTTTGGTTTTTGAGCATCTGACATCAATATTAAATAAAGTTTACTGTTGAGGGCCACCAGTATTGGGCCAGTAGAACAAAATAAAGTCAAAGGTAAGCATTCCCCAAATGGAGGCTTGAAATTAAAATTTTAACCTTAAGTATTTAAGTAATTTTACTCAAATAAGGATTCAATATAAGCAGAAATGTCATCACTCCAATTCTTTCCTTTCTTTGGTGTGTTTATTCTTTTCCTTTAATCTCTCTTTTGCCTTTTTTTTAACCACTGAGTCAGCTTCGTGCAAGTCTGCACCTCCCTCTAGAGTATGAAAATAGCAGTCACTTTTCACTCATTTTGAGGGAGAAATAATCTTCCCAAAGGAACTTTGTTAGTGCCTCCACAGTTCTGCTTTCCAAGGTTCAGCATCAAAAGCTATTTTTATCACCAGTCCTCCTTGACTGCCCTCCCTCTGGCTGGTGTGAAAGCCGACTGCATGTGAGTCAGGCATTGCTTACTACATTCAGAACAATTTCTCACCGGTAAGAGTAAACAACAAGGAGTCATGGACTATAAAGTTAAAATAAACTGCAGTAGCTTTCTAGAAAAGCAAGGAGAGAGTAGATTTTATTGTAAATAAGGAAAGAAGGGAGCTAACTGAGTCTCTGGGGTATATTATATCCCCGGTCAGTCTTAAAACACTTTGTATCCAAGTAAGTTGAAACATACTTGGTTAGTCTCTATGCTTTTCATTCATGACATGTAGAAATGTGAATTTAGAGTTAGTTTAAAATTATCTTTTTTGTTTGTTTGTTTCTGGGTGCATTTTATTCTGCAATGACTTTTACCTCAAAACTCTGGAATACTTTTGTAAACACAAATGTGTACAGCATATGCAAACATAGGCACTCAGAGATAGACCCGATTTTAGGAGGTTATAAAATACAGTACTCTTTTTTTTTAATTTGAATATAGTTGATACACATGTTACATTAGTTTCAGGCATACAACCTAGTGGTTTGACAAGTTTATACATTATGCTATGCTTACCACAAGTGAAACTACTATCTGTTCCAGTACCTCCCTATTACCCATTCCTTATGCTGTGCCTTTTATTCTTGTGACTTATTTATTTATAACTGGAAGCCTGTATTTCCTTCTCCCATTCATCCATTTTGCCCAACCCTCCACACCTCTCTCCTCTGGCTACCATCAGTTTATTCTCTGTATTCACAGGTCTGATTCTGCTTTTTGTTTGTTTATTCATTTGTTTGTTTTTTAGATTTCACCTATGAGTGGAATCATATGGTATTTGTTTTACTCAATCTGATTTATTTCACTTAGTATAATAACTTCTAAGTCCATCCATCTTGTCTCAAATGGCATGATCTTATCCTTTTTGTTTCTATGTAATATTCCTCTGTGTGTGTGTGTGTGTGTGTGTGTGTGTGTGCACGCGCGTGCGCGCGCGCACGTGCACCATATTTTCCTTATCCATTAGTCTACTGATAGACACTTAGGTTGCTTCCATATTTGGCTATTCTACATAATACTGTAATAAACATAGGGATGCATACATCTTTTTGAATTTGTGTTTTTGTTCTTCTTGGGTAAATACCCAATAGTTGAATTACTGGATCATATAGTATTTCTATTTTTAAATTTTTGAGGAACCTCCATACTGCTTTCCAGAGTGACTGCACCAATTTACATTCCCATCAACAGTGCATGAAGGTTCCTTTTTCTCCACATCCTCGCCATAAAATACAATACCCTTAAATATGCAAACCATCTCCCACCTCCATAGTCAAACCAGGTATGTCCTTAGATGTCTTTCCCTTCCCCTCTACAACTTTGGGCATACTTGGAAAGAAAACAGGAAGACAAGAATAAACATGTTATAAAATACAAATTGGTATCAGAAGAAGAATCGAGTAAAAAAAATAGAGAAGTTAATACAGATAAAATAACTAATTTTGGATACTAGTGACTCCACTATCATGTTGGTTTGAAAAATTGTATCTTGCAATTATTTAAAGAAATATATTTAAAAGCCTTTTCTAGAAAAATAAATGTAAAAGCCTTTTCCATTGTCTCTAGTTTTTAAATGATCTATGTTGAAGTACTCTACATGTGGTCTGATGAATGCAGAATAGTCTTAAGGTTATATTTCTCTATGAACTGGATTTATATTTATGTTAATGCAATCTTGGATTATATTAACCTTTTTAAACATCTATATTATATTTTAGCTCTTTGTGAGCCTGGGGTCTACTAAAATTCTCTGTTTTCACAGGATCATTATCCTATGTTTCTGAGATTGAATTTTTCACCTTAACGGCAGAACCTTTTCTGAACTACTGCCAAATTTTATCTCATTTACTTTACTTCTTTATTTTAGTCAATTAAGGTAATCATTTTGAATCTTGATTCTTTTATCAGTCATATTATTTACTGCAGGGGTTGGTGAGCTTTATCTAGATCTGTAAAATCTAGATCATGAATATTTTAGGCTTTGTGGGCCAGAGGTCTTTGTTACATGTTCCAAAAAAGAAAGAAGGAAAGGAGGAAGGAAGGAAGGAAGGAAAGAAAGAAAGAAAAAGAGAGAGAGAAAGAGACAAGAAAGAAAGAAAGAAAGAAAGAAAGAAAGAAAGAAAGAAAGAAAGAAAGAAAGAAAGAAAGAAAGAAAGAAAGAAAAGAGAGAAAGAAAGAGAGGAAAAGGAAGGAATCTTTTGAATGTAAAGAGCATTCTTAGCTCAAAGACCATATAATGCCAACCTCTGACCAGATTTAGTCACAGACTATAGTTCGCTGACTGCTGATGAATTTTATTGGTTATCTATTGCTGTATAACAAATCAGCTCACAACTGAGCGGCTAAGAAATACCAAACATTATTATCTCCCAGTTTCTGTGGATTAGGAATCCAGGGCTTGGCTTATCTGGGTGCCTCTGCATCAAAGTCCCTCACCAGGCTGCAGGTGTTGTATGGGTCTGCAGTCTCATTTGAAGCCTCAGGTGAGGGAGGATCTGGTTCTGGGCTCGCTCACATGGTTGTTGGCAGAATTCAGTTCCTCATGGGCTATTGGACTGAGTGTTTGAGCTCCTCACTAGCTGTTGGGTACAGGTCTCCCTCAGTTCCTTTCTACACGGCCCTCTCCATAAGGCAGCTAGAGTCCATCACAGCAAGTTAGCAAGAGAGAATGAGAAAGAAGATGCAAAATGGAAACCATAATCTCTTTGTAATCTAATTTCAGAAGTGACTCCCATCACTTTTGCTCTATTATATTTATTAGAAGTGAGTCATTAGGACCAGTTCACACACAAGGGGAGGGGATTACATGAAGGTATGAATGCCAGGAGGCAGGAATCACTGGGGCCATCTTACAGGCTGTTTACCACATCAGTCCATCCAGAATTTTCTGCCACTTAAACAAAGCATGCTTTATTCACCCAAGGTTTTGATAAGAATATTAGAGAAGAGGTGTTCATGACAGAGTCTTGTGGCATGTTTTACCCTCCAAACTGACTCTAGTCCACTAACTAATATTATGAATATTGCTGGATGCCTAGCTGTACATTCTCGATACTGGTGTCATCGGACTAACATCTTGTCATCATATCCTTGGAGATCTCAGGAGACAATTTTGTCAAACGTATTTTTAAAATCACACTATTTATGCTTCACTGGATAGGTGAAATCAAGTTAAAATAAGATTCAAGGACTGTCTTGAAGAATAAAATAAATCATAGCACTCCTAGAGCTCAAAGGATGTCATAAATAGAGAGGACCAGTTCCATCTGCCTTGCATTCTTGACAGGCAGTTTTAGGGCTGACTGCATCTTATATGAGCCTGAAGTTTTTTAGCCAACTAGTGAAGCTGTCTTTCCTTTACTTGCATTCATGCTCTCATAGAATGATTTATATTTTCTTGTAGAATAGCTAACAGACCAAATCAGGGGTAAATTATACTTTATAAACATCTTAACAGTAAATCACAATCATAGTTTGATTCAGGAATCTTTCAAAATTAGATAATACCAGTCATTAATACCTGCCATCTAGATAGCAACCTTATGCCAATACAATGTTTCTACTACTCTGAGAAAAAAGTATAATACTGTAATCAGAATTGACAATATAAAGTCCCATAGTTTTAAGTGCTGTATCACTCAAACTTCAATTCTGCAGACAGCCCAAAGATTGCAACTCTTTCCCCATAAAGTAATAGAATAATTACTACTTATTGACTGTATACTATGAGCCAAAGACTGTGCTAAACAACTTTCTATGGATTTTTCCCATTAATTCTCCTTAATCCTGGGAGGTACGTACTATTATTATGTATGTTTACAGAGAGATGAAGCAACTTGCCTCTGATCATCTGGAAGTCAAATTCTAAAACCCAGTAGCCTAAATCCGGAGTACTTTCTCTTAAAGCAGAGGCACAAGTGTAACATTTCTTTGAAAAATGCTAAGGAAACTTTTCCTAGGAAACGTGGGTGAATGATTTACTAATTATTAACTTTTTTAAAAAAAAGTTTGACACCACTAGATGGCAACATTTTCAAAAACTTTAATAAAACTTTCGAAAATTTAAGGTGGAAAAGTAACTAAACTTTATTATTATTTCATTTTCATTTTAAAAATTTCAGCTTTATTGAAGTATAATTAAAAATAAAATTGTAAGATATTTAAAGTGTACATCGTGATGATTTGATAAATGTATAATTGTGAAAGGATTCTCCCCATCTAGTTAATTATCACATCCATCATCCCATTAATTAATTAATTACTTTTATTTAGAATTCTTAAGTTCTATTCTCTTAGCAAAGTTCAATTATACAATACAGTGTTATCAACTATGGTCACCATGTTTTACATTAGATCCTCAAACCTAATCTTACTGCTGAAATGTGTCCAACGTCTTCCCATTTGCCCCACCCCCCAGCTGCAGGCAACCACTTTTCTACTCTGTTTCTATGAGTTTGACTTTTTGGGGGGATTTATTTATAAGTGATACCGTGCAGTATTTGTCTTGCTCTGTGTGGCTTCTCTCACCTACCATGAGACGCTCGAGATTCATCTGTGTTATCATAAATGGCAGGATTTCTTTCTTTCTCATGGCTGAGTGATATTCCATTGTATATATATATATATACACACATATTTATGCATATATGTACACTCCTATATGTATATATTACATTTATATATACAATTGTATATGTGTGTACATATATACACTAAATATATGCATAAATATATACATACAACTTATATATAATATATACACCCCCCCCACATTTTCTTTATTCATTCATTGATGGACACTTAAGTTTCCATATTTTGGCTATTGTGAATGATGCTGCAATGAACATGGAAATGCAGATATCTCTTTGATATCCTGTTTTTATTTCTTTTGGATATATACCCAGGAGTGGAATTGCCAGATCATATGGTAGTTCAATTTTTAATTTCTTGAGGAATCTTCACCCTGTTTTCCATAGTGGCTACACCAGTTTACATACCCACCAACAATGATTAAGGGTTCTTTTTTTTCCCTATCCTTGCCAACACTTGTTATCTCTTGGCTTTTTGATGATAACCATTTTAACAGGTGTGAGGTGATATCTCATTGTGGTTTTGATTTGCATTTCCCTGACGTTTAGTGATATTGAACATCTTTTCATGTACCTGTTGGACATCTGTATGTCTTCTTTGGAAAAATGTCTACTCAGTTCCTCTGCCCATTTTTAAATTGGGAATTTTTGCTTTTTGCTATTGAACTGTTATAAGTTCTTCATATATTTTGGGTACTAACCCCTTATCAGATATATGATTTACAAACATTTTTTTTTCCTTTCTGTAGGTTGTCTTTTCATTTTTTTTAAAGCTTTTATTTATTTATTTGATAGAGAGAGAGAGAGCACAAGCAGGGGGAGCAGTGGAGAGAGAGGGAGAGGCAGGCTCCCCACGGAGCAGGGAGCCGGATGCGGGGCTCAGTCCCAGGATCCCGGGATCATGACCTGAAGCGAAGGCAGACGCTCAACCATCTGAGCCACCCAGGTGCCCCGGTTGTCTTTTCATTTTGTTAGTGGTTTCGTTTGCTCTGCAGAAGCTTTTTAAGTTTAATGTAGTCCTACTTATTTATTTTTGCTATTGTTTTCTTCACTTTTGTTGTTAAATTAAAAAAAAAAAAAACATTGCTAAGACCAATGTCAAGGAGTCTACTCTTTATATTTTCATCTAGGAGTTTAATGGTTTCAGGTCTTATTTCAAGTCTTTAATCTGTTTTGACTTAACTTTTGTATATAGTATAAGACGAGATACAATTTCATTCTTTTGCATATGTCTCTTTAGTTTTCCCAATACTATTTATTGAAAAGACTATCCTTTCCCCATTGTGTATCCTTAGCTCTTTTGTTGTAAATTAATTGACCACATATGTGTGGGTTTATTTCTGGGTTCTCTATTCTGTTTCATTAATCTATGTGTCCTTTTTTATGTCAATACCATATGTTTTGATTGCTATAGTTTTGTAATATAGTTTAAAATCAGGAAGTGTGATGCCTCCAGCTTTGTTCTTTCTCAAGATTGCTTTGGCTATTCACGGTCTTTTGTTTCCATACACATCTTGGGATTGTTTTTTACATTTCTGTGAAAAATGCTATTGGAAATTTGATAGGGATTGGAGTGAATCTGCAGATTGCTTTGCTAGTATAGACATTTTAAAAATAGTAATTCTTCCAATCCATGAGCATATAATATCTTTTTATTTATTTGTGTCTTCTTCAATTTCTTTTATCAATGTCTTATAGTTTTTAGTATACAGGTCTTTCATTTCCTTGTTTAAATTTATTCCTAGGTACTCTATTCTTTTTGACACAATTGTAAATGGAATTGTTTCTTTAATTACTCTTTCTGATAGTTCATTTTTAGTGTATAGAGCAGCAACTGGTTTTTGTATGTTGATTATGTATCCTGCAACCCTACTGAATTTGTTTATTAGTTCTAATAGTTTTTGGTAAAGTCCTAAAGGGTTTTTGACGTATAAGATAATGTCATCTGCAAATAGAGACAGTTTTACTTCTTTGTTTTCAAAATGGATGTCTTTTATTTCTTTTTTGTGCCTAACTGCTCTGGCTAGGACTTCCAGTCCTACGTTGAATAGGAGTGGCAAAAATGGGCATATTTATCTTGTTCCTGATCTTAAGGGAAAAGCTTTTAGTTTTTCACCATTGAATATGATGTTAACGATGGCTTGTCATTTATGGCCTTTATTATGTTGAGGTACATTCCCTCTATAACTACTTCCTTGAGAGTTTGGTATTTTTTTAAATCAGGAATGGATATTGAATTTTGTCAAATGCTTTTTCTGCATCTAAAGAGATAATCAGGGGCCCCTGGGTGGCTCAGTTGGTTAAGCGTCTGTCTTCGGCTCAGAGCATGATCCCAGGGTCGTGGGATCGAGTCCCACATCAGGCTCCCTGCTCAGCGAGGAGTCTGCTTCTCCCTCTGCCTCTACCCCTCCCCCCTGCTTGTGTGCTCTCTCTCTCTCCCACGTGCCCTCAAATAAATAAAATTAAAAAAACAAAGAGATAATCATATAGTTTTTATCCTTCATTTTGTGAATGTGGTATATCACATTGATTGATTTATGTATGTTGAACCATCCTTGCATCCTAGGAAAAAATCCCACTTGATCATGGTATATGATCCTTTGAATGTTCATCAGGGATGTTGACTTGTAATTTTCTTTTCTTGTAGTGTTCTTGACTAGTTTTAGTACCAGGGTAATACTGGCCTCATAAAATAAGTTTGAAACTGTTTCCTCCCCTTGATTATTTGTTGGTATTAGTTCTTCTTTAAATGTTTGATAGAATTCAACAATGAAGCCATCTGGTCCTGGATTTTTCTTTGTTGGGAGGTTTTTGATTACTTCTTTAATCTTCTTACTAGTAATCGGTCTGTCCAGATTTTCTATTTGTTCATGATTCAGTTTTGTAGCTTGTATGTTTCTAGGAATTTATCCATTTCTTCTAGGTTTTCCACTTTGTTGACATCACTTTTATTACTGATAGGTTTTCTATGAAAAACTGTCTTTTTTAAAAAAAGATTTTATTGATTTACTTGAGAGAGAGCAGAAGCAATCACAGAGGCAGAGGGATCACAGAGGCAGACGGAGAAGCAGACATCGCTGAGCAGGGAGCCTGATGCGGAACTCAATTCCAGGACCCTGAGATCATGACCTGAGCCTGAGGCAGACGTTTAACTGACTGAGCCACCCAGGTGCCCTTGAATAAACTATCTTTGGTTGAACAAATTATAATTGCTTTATTTGTAGGAAAATTTTTCAATGATGTAATATAACTATGGCAGAGATTTAAGTAGACAAAAGCTGGAGTATTATGTTGCTTTTTCTGTGTACCTTATGTTTTACTTTAGTTTGAGGTTAAAGATAAGTTCTTATGAATAACTTAAAATTTCTTCCTAGAGGTTTTCCCTCATGCCACAGTACTGCCACCAAGTTTGTTTAACATCAAGCATGGAAAACTCTTTAAAAGTACTTTTCAGAACAACACTGTGCTATATATAACAAACTTTAGTGATTTCACAAATAGAATTTGTACTACTTAGAATGCACCTCTCCTCCTTTACCTCACATACTCCTGTAGACATTTTGACGTCTCACTTCATGTGTATCTTTTTCCTCTGTGATGCTCCTCCCGCTTATGCAGGCAGTTATATTCTCCCCCCTGCATCATCATAGTACCAAATACATGATCCATTTGAGCCTTTGATATATTACATATGTCCTGGTGATAAACTTATGTGTCTATCTTCCCACTCCATTGGACAGTACCAAAAGCAGTCTTATTAAAAATTCATACTTGTAAATATCTCCTCATCCCATCCCAGTGTCTGTCCACAGTGCTTAGCATTGTATCTGACACAGTAGTAATAATAAATTCTTGACCATGAGACCAAGTAACCATTTGATCAGAGTTGCCCATGATGAACATGTTATCAAATCAAAATAACCAAAAGGTTGGTCATGCCCAGCAGTATTCCATCATCTAATGGAAGTAATATATATGGAACCAAGCCTCAGAATATCTAGAGGCACAAATAAGTTGCAGATGACTCACATTCTGACTATGCTACTTCTGCAACACTGTCATTTCTCCCTCAATTTTATTTAGAGACTCATAGGAGATTCTTTATTACCTAAATATGTGACTCTGGTTAACAGATTAGTCTAGATGATTTGTTGGCACCAAGTGGAAGTGAACTGCTACTGCCTTACAACCCCATTCAGGGTTGGCCAGTAAGGATCATAAGGAGGAATTTCTCCTAATGGGAGGAATTTTTAGTATTTCAGATCATTTTCCAATTTTTATGAAAGGGGTGGTATCAGTCACAAATTCATGGTCATTGGCTAATGGAACTGGGAAGAAGAAGATTGTAATCTTAGAGATAAGGTGGTTTGAGAAGTAAAATACATGGATAGACCTTTTTTAATTGACCTAAAACATAAGACTATTGTCCTGAATGAATGTTCATCAAAAAGCTCTTACCCTTCAAGAGTATCTTAATAATCAGATGGACAAAAAGATAATTCCTTTAACTGTGAGTCAACCTTTTTCCATGGCCACATTATTACTTTTTCAATGCATTCGTGAATAAAATGGCCATCCTGCAGGAATAGAGGCTATACATGAACTCAACAATATCAATGTTTACTCCTGAAGGGTGAAATTGTCACCATTACTCAATGCCTAATTTGCCAACAGCAGCAACTTATCCTCATCATCTTATGTGATAAATCCACTAGTTTTCTATTGCTGCATAAAAATGATCACAGCTTATAACACACATTTATTATTTCACAGTTTCCTTGGGTCATAAGTTTGCACATGGTGTGGCTGGGTCCTTTGCTCAGGGTCTCACAAGGCTGCAAGCAAGGTGTTGAACAGACTGCATTCTCCTTTGGAGGCTTGATTGGGGAAGAATCCAATTCTCTCCCTCTCTCTCTTTTTAAGATTTTATTTATTTATTTGGGAGAGAGAGAGAGAGCATGAGCTCTCAGGAGATGGCTTAAGAGATGGGGTGGGGGTGGGGGGGAGGGGCAGAGGGAGAAGCAGACTCCCTGCTGAGCAGGGAACCAGACACAGCGCTCAGTTCTGGGATCTTGAGATCATGACCTAAGCCAAAGGCAGCCGCTTAACTGAGCCACCCAGATGCCCTGGGAAAAATGCAATTCCAAGCTGATTCACTTTTTTGGCTATATGCCTGAGGGCCCTGGCTTTCTGCTGACTGTTGTCTGGAAGCTGTCCACACTCCCTTGACATAGTCTTCATGAACATGGGCACTTATTTCATCAAACCACAAGCAGAGCTGGCTTTATGGGCATGTATTCTATGCTGTAACACAAGTTCTGTGCTTAAAAGGCCCCACACTTGGTTTAATGTTCTTCTGTAGCCATTTTGAAATTCTTAACAGTTTTTGAATAAGGAGTCCCACATTTTGCTTTATGCACTGAGCCTCACAAATTATGTAGTCAGTCCTACCTGCAAGGAGAATCTCTAGCTTTAGTGTGCTATGATGTAGTCTTTTATAACATGATGTAATCACAAAAATGATATCCACCACCTTCTGCTGTATAATGTAATCACAGGAATGACATCCCATTACCTTTGCTATAGTATGTTTTTTAGAACCAAGCCGCAATACATGCCCACACTCAAGGGGTGGGAATTACAAAAAGGCATGACTACAAGGAGGTGGGGATCATGAGGGCCACCCCTGGAGTCTTTCTCCTACAATACCAAAACAGGAGTAGAGTAGGTGGAGGGCAGGTCACTAGAAAGAATATAGATCAGATATCTCTACCTGCCATGCTCTATTGCATGGAATTTTTTACTTTTATTTACAGTTGTTGTATTCCACACAGCATTCCTCTGAGGAATTGATTTTATAGTTAATAGTTTATCCCTTACCACTTGCCTTATAGGTTGTCAAAACGTACTACTAAACACCAACTTATAGTGCTAGGTGGGAATGCCATCTCTTGAGAGGTCAGGATGTTGTCTTGTATGATGCATTATATGCTCGGAACCAGCAATCAGTATGTGCTGCTGTTTTTCTCACAGCTAGAATGCACAAATTTGGGAAGCAATGTTTTTTTGTTTTTGTTTTTGTTTTTCAGCGTCACATGGCATTTTTTAAAATTTAAACTCAATTAATTAACATATAATGTATTATTTGTCTCAGGGGTACAGGTCTGTGATTTATCAGTCTTATATAATACCCAGTGTTCATTACAACACATACCCTCCCCAGTGTCCATCACCCAGTTAGTTACCCCATCCCTCCACCCCCTTCCCGTCCAGCAACTCTCAGTTCCTTTCCTATGATTAAGAGTCTCTTATGATTTGTCTCCCTCTCTGTTTTTGTCTTGTTTCATTTTTTCCTCTCTTTTCTTATGATCCTCTCCCTTGTTTCTTAAATTCCACATATCAGTGAGATCATATGATAATTGTCTTTCTCTGATTGACTTATTTCACTTAGCATAATACCCTCTAGTTCTATCCACGTTGTTGTAAATGGCAAGATTTCCTTTTTTGGGGTACCTGGGTGGCTCAGTCGCTTAGACGACTGCCTTCAGCTCAGGTCATGATCCTGGAATCCCAGGATCGAGTCCCACATCGGGCTCCCTGCTCAGCAGGGAGTCTGCTTCTCCCTCTGACCTTCCTCTGCTCATGTGCTGTCTCTTTCCCTCTCATTCTCACTCTCTCAAATAAATAAATAAATAAATAAAATCTTAAAAAAAAGATTTCCCTTTTTGATGGCTGCATAATATTCCATTGTATATATACCACATCTTCTTTATCCATTCATCTGGCAATGGGCATCTTGGCTCTTTCCATAGTTTGGCTATTGTGGACATTGTTGCTATAAACATTGAGGTGCAGGTGTCCTTTTGGATCACTACATTTGTATCTTTGTGGTAAATACCTACTAGTGCAATTGCTGGGTCATAGGGTAGCTCTATTTTCAACTTTTTGAGGAACCTCCACACTGTTTTCCAGAGTGGCTGCACCAGCTTGCATTCCCACCAACAGTGTAGGAGGGTTCCCCTTTCTCCGCATCCCCGCCAACGTCTGTCGTTTCCTGACATGTTAATTTTAGCCATTCTGACTGGTGTGAGGTGGTATTTCATTGTGGTTTTGATTTGTATTTCCCTGATGCAATGTTTTTAAGTGGTGGTTCACAAAATTATACCCAATGCTCTACTTATAATTTTTTTGGCATCTCGTCTTCAGAACTAGTTTTTGTTAGTTTAGAGGTCTTAATATCTAAAATAAATGCTGTCACCAGGGAACATAAGTAAGGCTTAATTGAATTGAAAGTGCACAGAGCCACTGGCCATTTGGGCAATTCATGCCACTGGAAAAACAAGAAAAAGAGGAGGTTTGGGTGTTGGCAGAGGTGATCGATGCTATTTATGAAGGGTAATAGGTTATTGCTACACAATGAAAGCAAAGAAGAATATGGATAAGGTCCTTTATAACTTTTATAATTAAAAAAATTCTTCTTTTAAATTCATTTTCTGAGAGCTCCAGTACATTGTTGAAAAGTAGGGGTGTTAGTTGGCATCTGTGTATTAGGACTTTAAAAATAATATTTCTAGTCTTTGTCACTAAGTTTGATGTTTATGGAAGGTTTTTTTAAAAAAGACTTTTAGTTAAGTACATTTTCTTCTATTTTTGGTTTGCTACTTTAAAAAATCATGAAAGTGTATTGACTTTTTCTTTTTCTTTTTTTTAAAGATTTTATTTATTTATTTCAGAGAGAGAATGAGAGATAGAGAGCACGAGAGGGAGGAGGGTCAGAGGGAGAAGCAGACTCCCTGCTGAGCAGGGAGCCCGATGTGGGACTCGATCCTGGGATTCCAGGACCATGACCTGAGCCGAAGGCAGTCGCTTAACCAACTGAGCCACCCAGGCGCCCTTGACTTTTTCTAAAGCATTCTTTCATTAATTGAAATAATCATAAGTTATTCCTTTAATCTATTAATGTGGTGAATCACATCAATTGGTTTTCCGAGGTCGAATCATTTTGGAGTTCCTGGAATAAGCCCTACTTGGCCACCTCTATGTCTGTCTATTCAGTGTCGAGTGTGACTTGTTAATTTCTTACTTAGATTTTGCACCTGTATTTATAAATGGCATTCACACACAGTAGTCCATTCTCATATTGTTCTTGTCCAATTTTAGTTTTAAGATAAATTGGATAGTATATTAGTTAGGGTTCAGTTTAAAACAACAGGTTCTCTGCTACACAAAAAGAGATTTATCCAATAAGATATTAAATGGCTTACTTAGAGATACATCACTAGGGCTGAAAGAGATTTTTATCTGAATTTCCAGGAATTACACTCAAGTCTATATTGCAGAACTGGGTCATCAAGATAGATGATGCCAATGATGCGATCAAAAATTTGAAAAATTAAGAAGCCACCATCTCTGCCATGATCAGGAAGCCACTGACTCAGGAAGTTACCTGCCGGTTGGGATACAGAGACTTCTCTATTGCCAGGTCCAAAATCACATTACTTCTGCTAATCACGAAGTCATCTAAGGTTCAGATGCTGCTGCTAGCTACTGGCTCAGGAACCAACCCTGAGTTTGTCACAATCCACTTGCAGCATAGTGGATGCCCTGCACCCTGCCTCCCTCCCCATTTGATTCACTTCCAAATTGAAGTTTCATAGAAGTTAAGTTACATGGCAGAGGCTGAATCATATCTGGAATTTAAGCAAGAGAGATTCTGGGAAATGCAATGTTTTATATGGTTTCTGCCTGCTCTAAGGAGGTGGAATAGGTATTAAATGAGCCAACCCACATTGGTGTCCGTGTGTAATTCTCCCTTATTTTCCTGTGATCTAAAACAGCTTGTATAGGACAGGAATGATTTGTTTCTATAAGGTTTTGTGAAATATACCCGTAAATTTTGTCCTGAAGAATCTTTTAAACCCACCAGCTTAGGGTGCCTGGGTGGCTCAGTCAGTTAAGTGTCTGCCTTCGGCTCAGGTCATGATCTCAGGATCCTGGGATCGAGCCCCGCATCGGGCTCCCTGCACTGCTTCTCCCTTTCACTCTCCCTCTGTGCTCGCCCTCTCTTCCTCTCAAATAAATAAAATCTTAAAAAAATAAAGTGTAAACCCCCCAGTTTAATTTATTTTATATGTGAGAAAAGGGGTAAGAGAAGTCATATTTATATTAATTTGGAAATGAGTAAAATGTCCTTGGAAGCGTTCACAAATAAATAAATGTTAAGATGCTTTTGGGAAAGATATAGGGTAATTGGAGGATATGGTAGAAGAGAGAATTTTTACTGTATGTACTTGGAGTATTTTGAGTTCAGAATCATGTGAACATTACCAATTGAAATATATAACAAGTATTGGCATGCTATTTCTTTATGATTTTAAGGATTTCCTCTTCACTTATTCCTAATACTGTTTTTGTTGACTTCTTTTTTTTTTTATCTTTTCCCCCTTGTTTGCTAAAAACTTATTTATTTTATTAGGCTTTTCACAACTAGTTTTTAGATTTTCTATTCTTTTTGTTTCTTTGCCATTTCTTCAGTTTGGGGTGTAGCTTTATTATTTCCTTCCTGGAGCTACTTTGATGGGTTTTCTCTCCTATCTCTCTAATTTGAATACTTACCTAACAAATTTCCTTCTCCCTTCTCTCCCACTCCCCATGAATGCAGTTAAAGTTTTAAATTTCCCTTTAGATGCACTCTGGGTGCATCCTATGTGTCTTTAATATATAGTACTTTCCTTCATTGTCTTTTAAACTGTCAAAACCATTTTTATTATTCATTTTAACAAGTTAAAAAATTCTGTTGTTTATGTAAGTTAATCTTTTAAATGCACTAGACTCTATATATTATGGCATCTTATTTCCATGTATTACATTATAAAACAGAGTGATAGATACATCGTTCTGATGTGGAAATCAAGGAAATAAAATCAATCTACTAATTTTAATACCTCAGTTAAATGCCCAAGGAGATTTCTTAGCTTAAAAAAGATAAAAAACCAAAAATCTTTATGAAGCCTATACTATACTATACTATCATTGAAGTTTTGTCATAAAATAACCTAGTCCACAATTTTTTTTTAGTTCACTTACATTTTTTTTCAAGTTTTTTATTTAAATTCCAGCTAGTTAACATACAGTGCAATATTGGCTTCAGGTGTAGAGTCTAGTAATTCATCACTTATGTACAACATCCAGTGTTCACAATTTCTTTTGAGGTCAAAATGTAAAGGCTCAGAGTTTTTTTGTTCCTAGATTTTCTTTTTGCAGTCTTTTCCCTTCTTCAGATTCTTCAAGTTTTCTTCTCTATCTATTCATCCCATCAAAACCAGGAAAAATCTGACCATCTATCATTGATGCTTATTTGCTGTCTGGCTATGTTCATTCTGAAGCTAATTTGAATTTCAACCATCCATCTGCATTTAGGTCCTATTCTTTATTTGTAGGTTTATAAGTATCTCTAAGAGGTGAGACTCTATTAAGGGGAGAGTCTGTGAGACCCCTGAAATCTCATGAAGCAAATAAAACTGAAAGCCCTGAAAAGAAGGCCAAAGTTTCTCTTTTGGTGTAACTTGAAATGGGGGGCCAAATTGATTTAACTCTCTTTATCCCCCGCCTCCCCTCAAGCCTGCTCCTTTGAAGAAACTGTTCAAGCTAGAGCCCAGTTCCTAGAACTTCTTTTTTTTTTTTTTAAAGATTTTATTTATTTATTTGACAGAGAGAGACAGCGAGAGCAGGAACACAAGCAGGGGGAGTGGGAGAGGGAGAAGCGGGCCTCCCGCCGAGCGGGTAGCGCGATGTGGGACTCGATCCCAGAACCCTGGGATCATGACCTGAGGCGAAGGCAGACGCTTAACGACTGAGCCACCCAGGCGCCCAGTTCCTAGAACTTCTGAGGAAGCCAACTACCTATTCCCTTCTGGATTAGTTGGTTCTACCATCTGTCTTACCACAGCTGTGCCAATTCAAATATCATCTTCCCCCCCCCATACCCTCTGCCCATGGCCTCTTCTTAAATCCAATCGTTGCCAGCCTCTCTCACTCTACAGTTTTATTTTTATTTATTGATTGATTTTTCTGGTACATTTACCTTTAGCACAATTCAAGAGATGTATGTCGATCATTTACTATGCACAAAACACTGTGATAAGCACTAATTCTAATTCTTAGTTTGCAGTAAAACTGTTCTCATGGCTAGGAATGTGTATAAACATCATTTCTAATTCTAGATTTGAAGTTTCTGATAAAAGTGCATTAGAACATTGCTTCATTACGACTTCTGCTGCTCTTTTCGACTGCTCATACTGCTTTGCATTATAGTTACATTGATGCCACTTATTTCCTCTGTTGGATTTTTAACTCCTTAAGGAGACTACATTTTTGTATTTGACATAGCAATTGGAAACAGATCTTTACCAATTTGTAGGTACTTAAATGTATGAACAGGAAAAGCATTTGATGAATATCAGATTTCTATATTCCTAGTGCTTGCTGGTAAATGTTAAACAACAAGCTCTCTGAAAAAAGGATACATGTATATGTACATAAGTTCATTATTGTTTATTGACATGAAGGATGTATAGCACACAATTTATAAATAATATAAATAATAATAAAATAATGTTCTTTACTGTGAATTTCATATAGCCAATTGATTCTCAGAATTCTTTCATTGATTTTTACCAAACTCTTATATCCATAGCAGGACTATGGTTGCAACTGATGAACAGGTGTTACAACATGATGTCAGTTGATAACGTTCATATACCTTAACAAGTAAGATAGAAAAAAACTCAAAACCCAAAGTCCGATGTCAGAACTTCACTTGTTTTTCAATAGTGTGTGACTTCTTTACTGAATCAGATAATAATTTACAAATGCTGAAAGAATATTTCTCCAATTTTTTTTGTGCTATTCACAACATGGTATGACACGATGCACTTCTAAGTTGAATCTGCATTATTAACATTATCTCCATAAGTTTAAGATCTATCATTAAAACAATAAATCAACACCTGATTTATAGTGTTTCTAAAAATAAATAGAACTAATTTCTCTTCTTCTATTTAAGTACCCTGTTGGATATAAATGATACTCATCAGTAATAGCATAAATTTGAATTTGCTGTTTGAAAGTAGTTACTCTTGGCATCTCTTTTTCTATTGTGCAGGTTTGTGGTTGTTCCACCCAACCATTCCTTTTTTGTTTATAGATTGTTCATGTAAACAAAAAGGTGAATCTTACTAGGGGGAGAGATTATCAGAGATTCGGTCTTGAGTTAGTTATAGAACTAAGGAAATCACTTTTCCCTTTCTGGGCCTCTGACTTCTCAACCACAGATGAGATTAAATGAGATGAAACAGATGATCTCTAAGGTTTCCTACAGAGTTTATCATTCAGTGATGGTAGATTATTGTTTTTACATACTTGCTGCTTCTTCCTGCGAAAAGTTGATAATTCCCTGTCCTGTGATGTCAGGCTCAGCCATGTGACCAGTAGTACCCTTCCTGTGGAAAGATTACATAACAGGCATCACTAGGGCAACATGCATTGGTCAATGGGACATTGCAGAAGTTATATGTGCCACCGCTGATCAGAAGCTTTAAGAGCCATCCTAGGTTCCGCTCTCCCCCTTTTCACTCTGCCACAACAATGACAAGGCTCCACATAGAGGCTGCTTCTCTACCTGGACCTTGAAGGAGAGAGAATGAGTAGCACACAGCCAACCCCCAACTGACAAATAAAATAATGTCTTTGTTATTGCAAGCCCCTGAGAGACTGGGAATTTTGTTATTGTAGCACTATCTAGCAAAAGATAATTAGTTTATAAATTCATCAATAATTGAATGTTAGTTCATACTGAAAATAACTTCCAATTAAAATTTAATATAAGTGAAAAAAGGTAATACATATACGCATATATTTATATCTTAGTACATATATGCATCCCCAGCCATCACCCTTCAATATCCTCATTTCCCCCAGCCCTTCTCTTTCCTTCAGGATCTCTTATATATATATATAAAATAAAGCCACTTAAAATAATGTAAATATGGAATTTACATTAAATTCTACTATAGATACTATCTGTATCTACTATTATATAGAAATATTCTATATATCTACTCAGAATATTCCTTGTAATTTCTGCCTTGAATCCTTGAATGGTTCTTCTAAGGAAAAATGAGTATTTTTCAAAAGTAATTCTTCATCATTAAGGTATTACTCATCTACTCTAAATTACAGTGTTCCTTAGCAATTCATGATTTCCAAATATTAATTCAAGAGCAGTTCTCCTGAAGTAATATGATTTCTTGATCCTCTATTTGTGATAATTTTAAAGTTGATTAAAGAAGTTAAAAAGTCTCTAAGCTTACCAATGCTTCATTTTGTGGCACAAAAATATTGACTCATTTTCCTCTTTACTCCCACAGGAAAGGGACCCTGAAAGAAAACTCTAAATGTCTACAGCAATGACTTATCTGAATGAACTTGTATCTTCAGTATCACCAAGGTAATGTTTTGCAGCAGTTGCACTACTTTGTGTACCTTTCCTGTGTTTGCTCATTAACTCTATTGTCTTTGGAAACCAATAACGTCTTTAATACATTTCTGAATGGCAGCTACGTGAGGCTGAGAGATTGCAATATTTTACATTCGTGTTTGACTTATGACATTCTCTCAGAATCAGCATGTGATTTTCTGCTTCTGTGTTCAAGGCAAAATATTCCTGATTGACCATCACATACAACTAACTTGGTTTTTATGGTTTTATTGAGCTCAATTCACATGCTATACAATTCACCCATTTCAACTATACGTTTCAAGGGCCTTTAGTATATCCACAGAATTATGGATCCATTGCTGCAATCAATGTTAGAACATTTTCATTATCTTGAAAAAAACATCTGCATCCCCTTAGCTGTCACCCCTCAATCTCCTCATCTTCCCCAGACCTAGACAGCTGTTAATGTACTTTCTGTCTCTATCAATTTATCCATTCCTGACAATTCTTATAAATGTTATCTGTAATACGTGGTCCTTTTTTCACCTCGCATAATGTTTTCAAGGTTCATTCATGTTGTGGCATGTATCATCACTTTGTTTCTTTTTACTACTGAATAATATGCCGTTCTGTGGATATACCACATTTTGTTTATTTATTCACCAATTGCTGAAATTTGGGTTCTTCCACTTTTTGGCCATTGTATAATGTTGCCATGACCATTTGTGTACCCGTTTTTGAGTGACTATATTTTCATTTCCCTTGGGTATATACCCAGGAATGGAACTGGTAGATCATGTAGTAATTCTATGTTTAACCATTTGAGGAACTTTCATACTGTTTTCCAAAGTGACTGCAGCATATTACAGTCCTACAAGCAATGTATGAGGGTTCTAATTTCTCTACATCATTCATAACACTTGTTAGTATCTGTCTTTTTGATTATAATCATCCTACTGGGTGTGAAATGGTGTCTCATTATGGTTTTGATTTGCATTTTCCCTGACGACTAATGATGTTGTGCAGCTTTTCTTGTGTTTACTGATCACTTGTATATATTTTTTGGAGAACTGTCTATTCAGCTCCTTTGCTCATTTTAAAATTGGGGTTATTTGACTTTATTATTGAGTTATAATAATTCTTTTTATGTTCTAGATATGTCATATATAGGATTTACAAAAAATTTTCTCCCATTCTGTGGGTTGACTTTTCACTTTCTTGATGGTGTACTTTGGAGCCACAAAATTTTTTAATTATGATGAAGTACAGTTCATCTGTTTTTTCTTCTGTTGCTTGTGCTTTTGGTGTCATATTGAAGAAATCATTGCCTAATACAAGATCATGAAGATTTATGCCTATGTTTTCTTCTAAAAGTTTAACAATCGTTGCTTTTACATTTAGGTCTTTGATACATTTTGAGTCAATTTTTGTATACGGTGTGAGGTAAGGGTTCAATCTTATTATATTGCCTGTGGCTATTTAGTTGTCACAGAACCATGTGTTGATAAGACTATTCTTCACTGATTGGTCATGGCACTCTTGCCTAAAATCTGTTAACCATAGATATATGGGTTTATTTCTGAATTCTCAATTCTATTATGTTAATTTATGTCTATCTTTATGCCATTACCACATTATCTTGATTACTATAGTTTTGCAGTAAGTTTTGAATGATATCTAACTTCCAAATTTATGTAAGTGTTGACATTTACACATACTTTGATTATCTTACGCATACTTTGATTATCTAACTAGTACCAAGTTGTTGGTACTAGTATATGCTTGTTTTGGGGTTTTATGGTTAGAGTCAATAAATCATAATGGTTATGGGCATAGGTATTTAGAGTCAGAGAAACCTGGATTTGAACTGATGGTACTATATCCTAGATATGTGAACTTGCATAATCCTCACTCAGTTTCAATTTCCCATTTTAAAATGAGAACAGTAATACTTACATTCATGGACTTCTGTGAGGATTAAATGAATTAATATATGGAAAGTGCTCAGTAAAGATAGTTTTCATTTTCTTGGACAGATGTTAATTTGCATTTACATGCTCATCATGAGTATACAGTAGCAATATATTGGCTTATATTTTGATTAAGAAATAGCAATAAACTCCCAGGTTTTGGGAGCTCATTTTTTCAATAAATATGAGAAAAAAATGAAGCTAGACTAGGAGAAAAATAAAACAGCCTGTGGAGAAGTGGGGAGGAGGAGGCAAATAGAATCCATGCATGGTTCTTCTCCAGGAATTTAAGGACACTCTTTCTCCAATAATTCTTTTAAAATAGTTTAAATAGTTGGTCTGCCTGCAAAGGCTTGCAGCCTCTTTTGCAGACATCAAGGAATGTACTTTCAAACAATCTCTTGGAATCCCTTCTCAGAACTTATTACTGAGTATGGGCCTTTATGAGAGAGAGCAGGGCAGCTTTTTACTCAACCTACTTCAGTTCCTACATTACAATTCCAATTGTATTTTTAAACATAAGTTTTTAAAAACCCATAAATATGTTAAAAACAATAATAGCAGGCATTTAAAGCACATAGGCTAAGCATTTTCTGGCATGTAGCAACTAATCTACTAAACTCAAGCATTAGCATTATCACTGTATTGAAAAGGTCCTGGGCTCCCCCTCTGTTGTATTTGTGAGAACAGTTGTTAACATTTTTCTTTTCCAAGTTACTCCTGGGAGGAAGCTTCAATGGCCTCACCCGCACAGAGCTCAAGTGAAAAGAAAGCATACTGTGGATTGTGAACGGTCAATGATGCAACACGAGGTGGCACTCTTGTCCCATTGAGTTCTGTAGAGCAGTACATTAGACAAAGGACACACAACTTCAAAAGATAGGGTTGGTCTGAATGCCTCTGGGAGTCTGCCTGATTGACTGAACAGTTAACAAGCACAAAGCCATAGGTGGGCTTGAGAAAGTAGACTGGTACAGGAGGGCAGGGGGACACTTAGCATGGTGACAGCCTAAGTAAAATGAGACCTAGTGTCTGGACAGTGCTTTATAGTATACTTATTAGTTACCTTTATTATGCATTTTCATCCTTATAACAATCATCTTTTCACTGCTGCTCCATACGCATGCTTAAAACAAGTATTAGATAATGACATTTCTAGGTAGAAGTAATGGTTCCTCGTGGTATTTGGAATAAAATTCCACTTCGTTTCCAGTCTTTACACTTCCTCATTACTGAAATGTCTAAAGTTTCTGAAATGCATCCTGCTCTCTTGTCTCTGTGATTTTGTTGATATTATTCTACCTAAAGCTTTTTTTTTTTTTTGTCCTTTCATCTTCATAGATGATTCCTGCTCCTCCTTCTTGAGTCAACAAAGGTATCA
Source organism: Zalophus californianus (assembly GCF_009762305.2). Lineage (NCBI taxonomy): Eukaryota > Metazoa > Chordata > Mammalia > Carnivora > Otariidae > Zalophus > Zalophus californianus. The sequence goes on from NC_045596.1 coordinate 58,410,320, forward strand.
CCTCCTCCTGGAAGCTTTCCTTGACTACCTCAACTGGGCAGAAATGTGAGGATTGAAGTTAACATATCTAAAGTACCTAACAGAGTATAGATACCTAATAAATGGTATCTGTTGTTATGGTACAGGTCCGATAATTTAATTTTATTTATATACGAATTATTTTCATTTATTCATGAGCATTTACTACTTTCTGGGTTTGTTTTCAGGTCTGTTATGTTTTTATTGTTAGATAATGAGCAGAATGCAATATGCAAGCATTAGATGGCATTTTCTGTTTTGTTTTCAGTGTTCTTCCTGATTATTTCATTCAATAAATACTTTCTCAGTTCCTATGTACAAGGTGCTATTCTAAACACTGAGAGTATAGGATTTAAAAATGGATGGCATAATGGAGAAGCTTATTGTATAGTGATTCTTAATATTTTATTATTCTTTAAGATTTCAAGATTAAATTGCATCATAGTTATGATGGTATACTTATAATAATAATTTTTTTCTGGATTATAACTGATAGGTTGTTTCCCACTATTTTCTAACTACAGTCAGAGTTTCTAATAGTTCATATTAGTAATTCCCAAATATATTAACCTTTGCTCACAGTGATTCTCTTAACACTTTTCTGCTAATTAATGCTGCCTCAAAATATACTCTTCATATTCATTATTATATCTTTTTTTAAAGATTTATTTATTTATTTATTTGAGAGAGCGAATGAGAGAGAGAGCACATGAGGGGGGGGGAGGGTCAGAGAGCGAAGCAGACTCCCTGCCGAGCAGGGAGCCCGATGCAGGACTCAATCCAGGGACTCCAGGATCATGACCTGAGCCGAAGGCAGTCGCTTAACCAACTGAGCCACCCAGGCGCCCTCATTATTATATCTTTTGATTAAAAAACCTCCCAAAACCCATTAAAGGACCCTAATGTCAATCATAAAATCTGTCCCTTTTTCAAGATTTTATGCACGATTGTGTACTAAGGCCTTTGAATAGTCAGGATTCTTGCCAGCAGGAATCAGAAGGGACCTCAAAATAGGCAATTGGAGAAGAGGACTGCTGTAAGGGTGTGGGCAGAGTTTAGAAAACACACTCTTCCCGGGTTAGCACAATGAGGAGACAGTACTTCTAAAGTACCTCTAAAGCCTCAAGAAGAAAAGGAAGGAGCAGATACTGGGACCCAAAAAGGCTAGCTGTAGGGAGGGGGCTGTCTGACCAGAGCTGAACTTTCCACGGGGAGGTGCAGCCAGTCCATGGTGACCAGCAGGGAGGGAGTCTGGGAAATTAATATCCTTACCTCATTCCCCTACCAATCCCAGTCTGCCCCCAGGGTTTCCTATTGACAGAAGCCCCTGGCCTCTAGAGGACAAGAGACTCAGGTGAAGCAGTTCACACAGGCCAGCCTCCTGTGCCAGAGATCAGGGTGGAGAAGGGTGCAGCATGGGTCTGAGGAGCAAGGGGAAGAAACTCAGCACAGGCCTTGCTCAGAAACTGGGAAATGTAGTGATTCATATTTTTGCAACTGACAGAAATATGAATTTATCCTTACGCTTTGTTGTCTTGCCTACAAGTCTGTCCCCCTTTCATGAAAGAAAAGCCTCTCCTCCCTACTTTTTCCATCCGTAATTCATTCCATCAACATTCATCAAATCCTTCTTTGAGCAGGTTTTGGGGGCACAGAAATAAACACAGTGTTCGATCTCAAGGATCACCATCAGGTGGGGGGTAAGAGAAATAAACCTTTACCTTATAGAGCACTTAAGCAATAATGAATTAGGGACAAGCACAGGGGCAATATGAGCTCACAGGTACGGTGACCCCCCCCCCCACCCCAGAGGGGAAGGCTTCCTGGAGGAGGTGATTTGGGCAAACTCCTTGGTCAGGTTTAATTATTTAGTTTCTCTTTTTTCCCCATGTTAATTTAGCTCTTATTTAACCCTTCAAAGATCTATTGTCATTTATTTGGTTATGAGGTTTTCTTCCTTGTTTCTTTTCCAATTTTACCCTCTTAATTCTTAATTATGCTTTATCAGTTGCTTGAAATGGAGATCAGCAATTTGTGCGGTACAAATCTCCGGCACTATTTTTATCATCTTGCACTTGGAATGACCATTGTGATCTTATTTTATTTGACCAATTTTATTGGGGAAAATTTTAGTGTTTTTAGAATTGCTTAATTAGGAGCTGGGTTAAAGAAATTCTACGCAGGTGGAACCTACTTATGCAAGTAATCAGGGAACTAGGGTAAAAGGGAGTGCCCGATCTTCATTGGACATGTTTGTGCCTGTAGTTAAATTTTAATCCTGTCATGAACCACTCACTGGAATAAATTTTGGGGCACATTTCCGAATCTGTCTTTGGATAAAATACAAAGTATGGATTTCTATGTGAAATGGCATGAACACTTTTATGGTTCTTGTGACATATTGCCACATTGCCTTCAGAAACGGTTGTACATTATTGTACACAAATGTCACATGCTTTCACTATTACTGTGAGTAATATATTTTTGATAGTTTCTAATTTTTGTTTGCTCCTTCCTGTTAGGCTGACCGTTTAGGTCAGTTTCGCTGTAGCCATTTTACCCTGACCACAGAAGTTGATTCCAGTTTCCACCTTTTTTTTTTTCCCATTTAAAAAAAAAATTTAAATTCAATTAATTAACATACAATGTATTATGGGTTTCAGAGGTACAGGCCTGTGATTCATCAGTCGTATATAACCCTCAGTGCTCATTACATCACGTGCCCTCCTTGATGCCCATCACCCAGTTACCCTGTCCCTCCTCCCACCTCCCCTCCAGTAACCCTCAGTTTGTTTCCTGTGCTTAAGAGTCTCTTATGGTTTGTCTCCCTCTCTGGTTTCATCTTGTTTTATGTCTATGCCCATACCACCCTGAACACGCCCGACCTTATCCTCCAATCTCGGAAGCGAAGTAGGGTCGGCCTGGTTAGTACTTGGATGGGAGTCCACCTTCTTTATATATTTTCAGAACCACCGTATTGTGCCGCTGCAGAAGCAGGAGCGGCTGCCCTGGTGCCTTCTCCTTAGACGTGTGGGTCCCAGCCTCCTCCCGGATTCACTATACTATTCTTCTCCTTTGTATATGTTTGAAGTTTCCCATCACATGTTCTGATGATCTCACATTTTCCTTTTATTTCTTGTCCATTTTCCATTAGGTGTTGGGAGTTCTGTTGATTTATAAGAGTTAACTCACCTGGTGCTTCATGCCTGGAGGCGGAAGCCCCGTCATTATCATCATTTCCTTTCTGTTCAATTTGTGTGTGTATTTTCCTCTTTTTTCTTGATGGGTTGTGTCGGAGGTTGGAAAATTTTATTTGTATTTTTAAAGAACCATTTTTTTTTGTGTTTACTGAATGTCTCTGTTTCATTTTGTCTCCTATTCCATCGGCTTCTTCTTCTATCCATGTTGTCTCTTTCTTTTATATATTAGTCCTTTCCCTGCCTTTTAAACTCCTTCTGCAGCCCCTTTTGACAGACAGGAATTGGCTGGCAAAGGGGAAATGAAATTTTCAGAGTCGTGGTCCCAGCTGTACAAAATAGAGAAGAGAAGAATGGGTTTGGATCTGAGAGCAATCCCTTAAAAGCCAACTAATATGATCCAAATAATGTATTTTTGGAATTTAACTTTTATTTTCCAGGGGAGAAAAGTACAAAATCCCCCCCCCATCCTCTCCCCGTCTCCTGTGCCCTCCTCCCCCCTAGTCCTCCCCTTCCTTCTTTTGTTCTAGCTCTAGCCACAGGTAAAATAATAGTTACATATAGAAGAATTGGAAAGGTTATGCTATCCAAGACTTTCCCAGTACACACGGCATTCTTGATACACTGCATTTGCTGCAAGATTTCATGAACTTCTCCCACGCTAACAGCATGGTGAGTGCTAAGAGCCAGGTGCTTAGGTCAAATCTGGGTTTGAATCCTGACTGACTTACTAACTAGGTCTATGGCCTTGGGTAAGTTACCTATCTTCTCCAAGCCTCAGTGTCCTTATTTGCTGTGAGGGCTTAAATGAAATAATATCTGTAAAAAGTCAGTGCTTGGAACATGATGAGGGCTCAGTAAATGCTAGTTTTTTTTCAAATTATAATTATACATTTCCAACCACTAAGGAATATTTTTCCTTTCATATAAAACACTGTAGAAATGCCTATCATCTATTAATGCCCTGAAGTCCAAAGGTAGAGGAACTTAATGTTTAAAAGCTATCACAGCCATGGAGTGAACATTATGTGAAAAAACAAATATTTGGATAAACACCAAGAAAGGCAAAGGTGGTTGAAATATTAGCTGGCTGACAACATAATTTGAGTTGCTTAATGGTGCACAAAGGCAATGCAAAACATTCTTTTTAGAGGTGTGATATCTTTACCTTTAAGTTCTTTCTAAAGTACCTAACAGTTAGGGAAATAAGATATTTTTATATTCTAAGTGTATGGGTTTTGCTCACCTTGAGAGTTTTTTGATTCCTAGAAGCCCAAGAGAAAGATTTTTTTATAGTGCTATTTCTTTTTTTTTATGCAAATTACATTACTTGTAAATTTCTTGCCTTATAATTTATGTACCACTTAAAATGTATTAGACATTTATTTTTTTGTTTTTAAATTTATTTATTTTTTTATTCATGTGACAGAGAGAGAGAGAGAGGGAGTATGAGCAGGTGAAAGAGGCAGAGGCAGGGGGAGAAGCAGACTCCTCGCTGAGCCAGGTTGGGGCTTGATCCCAGGACCCTGAGATCAGGCCCTGAGCTGAAGGCAGATGCCTAACCATCTGAGCCACTCAGGCGCCCCTGTATTAGACATTTAAATAATTGTCTTCAAGAAGCAGCAGCAATTTTCCTGGGCCCTTAGCCCCTATTGAACTGGGTAGCTTTCTTTGTACAAGCCTATATACTAAGCAGCAAAGACGTGTGTAATTAGTTCAGTTTCTCTCCACAAAGGTGATCTGAACACTTAGAACAGGCCAAAGAGCCTTGCAGACGGGACTGGCACCCATGGGCACGGACTGATGGACAAAGACAGCAGAGCTCACCAGTCTAAACCACCATCAGGTGGTATCAGTTTAGTAAAGGGGAGACATTCTGAGCAAATACAATTTACGAATAATTAATATACACATTTTTGGTTAATTAAAGCTAATGTTTCTGAAAGATTCCATGCTTTTCTTTTGAGTACTCTGTGGTATTTTCCAGCTTATTTTCTCCTTCTTACCCCTTCATTAACTAACCATGCTGTTTTTCTCTCAAAACTCTGATTTACATTAAGCTTGCAGAACTCAATTAGGCCTCTTGAGGATGGCTGCTAATCAGACACTTTCCACGATTACCTTTTCAGTAGCCTTTGGATTGTGATTCACAACCAATAATGTTAAAATAACGAGAACATTCTCTAACTTTGTCTGCCTGCTAGCACTCTGATGTGAGAGAGGCCGATAAGCTTTAGGCTTTACAGATGGGGACTGAGGCCCAGATGGGTTAGAAAACTCATCAAATTGCAGAGCATTTGGAGCAGGTCAGAGATCGGAACTCAGGTTCCCTAACTCCGCGTTCAGTCTCCTTTGTATACTCAACAGAATTTTCTCACCATGTGAACAGTAGTACAGAGCCTTTCCACATACCCTCGAGGGCAAATAAGAGATTTAAGTATTTTAAAGTGTTTGGTCTCCCTGTCAAAATATATTTGCATCATTTATCTTTTGAAAATTTTCATGAAGTGTGTTTAATAGAAACAAGATTGCCTTAATTTTGTTGTAAAAAGCCACCTGGAGCTCTTGGTATACATTGCATAACTGGGTAAAAATTGGAAATAATTTGTAATTTGGCGAGACATCAGATGAAGTGAAAAACAAAGGGATTAGGGAATTACATCAAGAAAGTCCTTAGAAACTATATATTTTCTATTTAAAAAATAATATTTCTCTATAGAAGTGCGATAGCTACATTATAGGATCTATGGAAACTTCAATGGAAGGAAAAATTCTGTCTCAATTCAAGAAATGTTATCACATCACTCTTTTGTCTTCTAGTTTACGCACACTTTTCCTCTATATATCTATTTTTAAAAAAATACAATTATACTCATAGGACACAGAAAATTTCCATTCTGAATTTCCTTTACTTAGTATCATAATGTAACGAGCATTATACTTTCTTTTTTTTTTTTAAAGATTTTATTTATTTATTTGAGAGAGAGAGAGTGAGAGAGAGCATGAGCGGGGTGAGGGGCAGAGAGAGCAGACTCCCCACTGAGCAGGGAGCTCAACGTGGGGCTTGATCTCGGGACTCCGGGATCACGACCTGAGCTGAAGGCAGAGGCTTCACCAACTGAGCCACCTAGGCGCCCCGAGCATACTTTCAAATGAGAAAATTCAAAAGGGAAAATTACATTTTCAGATACTTTTTTGTTTAACTGTGAGTCAGTTACAAATTGGTCACTGAAAGAATGATAAAGCTTTAAATACGAAAGACTTTTAAGTGACACTTGTTAGGCCCAAGTGAGAAAATTATTACAAAATAGCATTTACTAGTAAAAACGAAATAAAAAGTATTTTTTATGTAAAGCACTTAACAATGAAAACCATGGGTCTTTTGGTGATTCTCCAGTTTGCCAGCAAAGTTTTTTCTCTTGCATTTCCATGCTCAAAATTTTTATCCTAGATAGCCCAAGGCACCTAACTGTTATTTTTTTGGGACTTTTAATAGAATTTGGACTTATGGAAGGAATGTAAAGGAAAAGAAAATTAATATGATATCTGGAATTTGTTTCAAATAGTCCAGAAGAAAAAGGTGAGTTATGGATGAAACATCAGCACAAAATGTTGATAATTTCTGAACCTGGGTGGTGCATACATTTTAATACCGCTGCAGTGATATACATATATGGCAATTATTCCAAGTTATGTGAAATGGTTTACCAAACAAGTAAACTAGTCTCTAACTTAGCTTCTAGGCCTAGATAACAACTATATTTCCAGCCAATCTTGGGACTGTGTTTGTCTATGTAACTACACCCTGGCCAAGGGGATATTAGTAAAATATGACCTATGCTTTTTCTGGGTATGCCTTTAAAAGGAAAGGGGCTACTTCCCTTTAGCTCTTTCCCCTCTTCCCACAGCTGGAGAATGGAAAGATTGGAATGATTACTTTGAGTTCATGTCAAAGATGGCTACCCTATCACTCCCCGACTGCTTATATCTTACAGATTTATCTGTAAGCTTACTTACAGATAAATAAAGTTAATACGTTATTTAAGCCACTGTATTTTGAGGCCCTTTTGTTACAGAAGATTAGTATTCTAAATAATATTACACATATCTATCTTAAAAAGAAAGAAAAACAAACAGAAGCACACTCTTACACTATTCTATATCTTTAGTTTTTAAATTATTAATACACTTTAAAAATCTTTTCATATTTATTTTCTATTATTATTCTATCCAGTGTCTCCAGAAAGTTCTATACATCCCATTTATTGCAATCTGATAAATGTTTATTGGGAGCCTATTATGTGTTGCATCCTTAAGTACCTGCTGTGACTGCAGATGAGGACTGTCCAGGTATTCATGTTCCCAGAAACAATCTTCATTCAGTGAGGGATAAAGATGATGACAATTCTGAAGTGTTTTACATTCAGTCTCTCAAGGAGTCTCCAGTGAGACTGAGCCTGATGTCCCCACAGTAGCAACCTACCCATCCACATCCTTCATTCACTTTCCTCTCTTTCTGGTCTTACTTTCCAATTTTCTCACTCTGCCTTCAGAGATCACCTTCCAAATAAACACTGCATCCAGTCCTTGTCTCTGAGTCTGTTTGGGTAAATCAAAGTCAGACAGTGGTCCAGGAGAAGACTTTTGAATAGAAGCCTCATTACTATGAGCAAGCCTTCTGAGTATCTGAAGGAAGAGGAATGAGCAGACCGAAAGGGCCAGAGGTGGGAACATGCTTGGAAATTTTGAAGAATAGCAAGGAGACTGTCAGGCTGGAGTGGGGCATGTGAGGTGAGAGTGATAGGAGATGCCTTTGGAGGGTTAGGCTGGCGCTAATCTTTGATAAGGATTTTGGATTTTATTATAAGTGTAATGGGAACTCTTTGGATAGTGTGAGCTGGGTAATGATATAATATGATTTAAGTTTCAAGAAGATTATTCTGGGTATTCTTGTTATATGTAACATTGAACACACACACTTATCTGTACTCCCCATCAAAATAGTAAAAAAAAAATAACAAAAACATAAACTTACAAGGCCAAAGAGAACTGGAAAGTAAGTGACAACACTGAAGGAATATGTAACGAAATTCTGAGATCTGGAAAGTGGACAGAAAAGGTGTAACATTTAACTGGAGAAAGCAGAAACCTAAGAGACATGGGGAGAGAAGCTGTTATAGGTTGAATTGTGTCCTCCAAAGGAAGACATATTGAAGTCCAAACTTCTATCACCTCAGACTGTGATCTTATTTGGAAATAGGATCTTTGCAGATTTAACCAAATTAAGATGAATGAGGTCATTAGTATAAGCCCTAATCCAACATGACTGGTGTCCTTATAAAAAGGGGAGATTTGGACACAGAGGCAGGCACACACAAAGGGAAGGAGTTGGGAGAACATACAGGGAGAGTGTCATGTGAAGACATGGAATGATACATCTGCAAGCCAAAGAATGCCTGAGGCTACCAGAAGCTAGGAGAGAACAGATCTTTCCCTACCGTCTTTGTAGAGAAGCTGGCCCTACTAATATATTGATTTTAGACTTCTGGCTTTATTCTTGAGACAATACATTTCAATTGTTTTAAGCCACCTAGCTTTTACTACTTTTTATGACAGGCCTAAAAAACTAATGTAAAGGTCAATGAAAATCAAGTTGATATATGCCACAGAATTTAGGCTATCATTATAAGTGGGAGACTACAATGATAGTCTCAGTGGAGTCATGTGGCTATCAGCCTTACTGAAGCATAGAAGAGAGAAGTGGGGAGCAGGGCTGAGGAAGTAGAAGTGGAATAGTAAGTAAAAACAACTTTTTTTGGTGAATTTTTCTATAAAGGGGAGGAGATAAATGAGGCTGTAGCTGGAAGAAGTCTTGGGCCAAGTGAGTACTTTCAAAGATGGTGGTGACATTTATATTCTGATGGGAATAATCCAAAAGAAAAAGCAAAAACTGACGATGCAGGAGCAAGGAGTTAATAAAAAAGAAAATTCTTGACTAGACCAGATGACATGGGATCCAACATGCAAGCTGAAGAATAGACTTTAGACCGGAGCCAGAATAGTTCAGTCACTGAAAAAGAGAAAGTAAAGTTTAAGGATAGGGGCATGCGGGCTCATAGTTCCTGAGTTGAAAAGATGAGGTAGTTCTGTTCTGACTGTGTCTATATCCTGAGTGAAGTAAGAATCACAGTCATAGCTTAGCAGTATGTCAACCATGACCCTCATCTTCTCAAAACCAATGGCCAAATCTCAGACTTCATTTTCCTCAAACTTTCAAGAGGATATGGCATGGTGGATCACTTCTTTATCCTTAATCTTTTATAGGATATCACACTCTTCTAATTTTCATCCTACTTCCCTGGCCACTTCTCTTTTATTTGGACTCCTCCCTTTTAGCTGGGCTTGAACTAGTAGTCTAAATCCAGAGCTCAGTCCTTGGTCTTCTTCTCTTCTGCCCCCTGTCAGCACAGAGGAAAGAGGCAAAAATAACTGCCTCCCAAGTTTTCCCTCAAAGAGGTCTGCATATTTTCTTAGCCACTGCATGAGAGTCGGACTTCCAATCAGCCTGTATCTAGTTGCTGGCTGAGATCCTCCTGGGATCCTGGAAGAGCATGTGGGCACTATTCCTGCCTTCTCCGTTGACTCACTCCAACAATTAAACCAAGTCACCAGCTTCTTCCTGGAAGGAGTCTGCCCACACATCTCCTGTCCAACTCTATGGCTACCATCAGAGGAAAGGGATCCAAAATCATTTAGCTCTGATAGCCAATGGGGCTTCACACTCATAAGTCCCACAGGACCATAGCAATCAAATAAGCAGTTTTTCAGTGGGCATGCAAGCATTTTCTGTGGGAGTGCGTTCATGAATGGGAAGAATTGGTATTGTTAAAATGTCCATATTTTCTAAAGTAATCTACAGATTCAGTGCAATTCCTATCCAAATTTCAATGGTACTTTTTGCAGAAATAGAAAAAACAATCCTAAAATTTGTATGGAACCACAAAAGATCCTGGGTAACTAAAGCAATCTGGATGAAGAAGAGCAAATTTGGAGGCCTCACACTTCCTGATTTTAAACTATATTACAAAGTTGTTGTGATGAAAAAGAAGTATGACATTGGCATAAAAACAGATACACAGATCAATGGAACAGAATAGACAGCCCAGAAATAAACCCACACGTATATGATCAATTAATTTATAATGAAGGAGCTAAGGATATACAATGGGGAAAGGATAGTTTCTTTAATAAATGATGCTGGGAAAATTGGATAGCCACATGCAGAAAACAGGTTAGACCCCTGTCTTACACCACACACAAAAATTAACTCAGAATGGATTAAAGATGTGAATATAAGACCTGAAACTATAGAATTCTTAGAAGAAAACACAGGGGGTAAGTCTCATGATATTGGTTTTGGCAATGATTTTTTGGATTTGACAACAAAAGCAAAGGGCGAAGGACCTGGATATACATTTTTCCAAGAAAACATACAAATGAACAACAGGTTCATGAAAAGGTGCTCAAAATCACTAAGCCTGAGGAAAAAGCAAATAAAAACCACAGTGAGATATCACTTCACATGTGTTAGGATAGCTATTATTTAAAAAGATGAGATAAATGCTGTCAAGGATGTAGCAAAAAGGGAACCCTTGTGCACTGTTGGTGGAAATGTAAACTGGTGCAGCCACTAAAGTGTGGATATTTCTCAAAAAATTAAAGATAGAAATACTGTATGATCCAGCAATCCCACTTATGGGTATATATCCAAAGGAAATGAAATCTTTATCTTGTATCAACAATAGCCAAACTATGGAAAAAGCCCAAATATCCGTCGACTGTCAAATAGATAAAGAAGATGTGGTATATATACACAATGGAATATTACTCAGCCATTGAAAAGAATGAAATCTTGCCATTTGCAATGAGATGAATGGAGATAGAGGATATTATGCCCAGCAAAGTAAGTCAGTCAGAGAAGGTCAAATACCATATGATCTGACTTGTATGTGGAATTTAAGAAACAAAACAGATGAACGTATGAGAAGTTAAAAAAAAAGAGAGGGAAGCAAATCATAAGAGACTCTAAACAATAGAGAACAAACTGAGGGTTGCTGGAGGGGAGGTGGGTGGGGGGTTGGGCTAAATGGTGATCGGTGTTAAGGAGAGCACTCGTGTTAAGCACTGGGTGTTAATATGTAAGTGACGAATCACTGAATTCTACTCCTGAAATCAATATTACACTATATGTTAACTAACTAGAATTTAAATAAAAATTTGAAAACTAACTAGAATTTAAATAAACATTTGAAACAACAACAACAAAAAAGACACATTAAATAAAAAGAAATCATTATCTTGAAGAGATATCTATATTTCAATATTCATTACATCTTTATTTGCAACAGCCAGGACATAGATAAGTATCCACAGATGGATGAATGGATAAAGAAAATGTGATATATATATAAGTATAAATATATAGACATATAATAATAATAAAATATACATATAATATACTCTTATTCAGCCTTAAAAAAGAAGAAATTACTGCCATTTGCAGTAAAATGGATAAATCTGGAGAGCATTATGTTAAGTGAGATAAGCCAAACAGAGAAAGACAAATACTGCCTGGTATCACTTACAAGTGGAATCTCAAAAAAAAAAAAAAAAAAAACCCAAAAACTGAATTCATAGAAATAATGAGAATAGAATAGTGATTGCAAGTGGCAGGTAGGGGTGTGAGTGGGGAAATTGAGGACAGGCTGGTAAAAGAGTACAAACTTTCAGTTATAAGATGAATAAATTTGGAGGATCTACTGTATAGTATCATGACTATAATACTGATGGCAGTTGATAACACTGTATTGTATAATTTAAATTTGCTAAGAGAATAAATCTTAGGCATTCTCACCAATAAAAGAATAAAGGTAACTATATGAGGTGATGGATGTATTAACTTTTTGCGGGAAATCTTTCATAATGTATACATATATCAAATCATCACATTATACGTTTTAAATATATTACCATTTTGCTAATTATACCCTGATAAAGCTGGAGAAAAAGAAAAATAGTTGCAAATGGCAATAGTTAAAAATAAAACAAAAAGGGGGTGCCTGGGTGGCTCAGTCAGTTAAGCCGCTTGATTTCGGCTCTGATCACAGCTGTTTAAGATTTGCTCTCTCCCTCTCCCGCTGCCCACCCCCATCTCCCTCTTTTTCTCTAAAAGAAAATAAATAAAACAAAAGGAAAAATAAAATAGTTTTCAATTTCAAGGTAACTATCATTAATAGGAATAGCAATACCTTTATTTCATAGCTATTTCACCAACAATATTTAATAATCATTTACATTATCATAAATGTCATACAAGAACCAACCAAAGTTACAGTGAGTGATAAAACTATGCTACTCTCAAAATGCTACCTGCTAGATGTTCACTGGTCTTTGCACATGTGACTGTTACGATTTGAGAGAAGTAGGTAATAGGCCGATATACATAAAGGATGATTGACATTTACTTGGCACGTGCGTTTCTAAGTATTAATTTGTGTCTTCTTTCCTCCCAAATTTGTCAACGAGGGCTCACAAAATTTTTTCACTCATAACCTAAGGATATTTTCCTTTCTGCCAGTGCACCATTATTGGAGGGAGGGGAGTGAGGTGCAGAATATAGAAAAATTTGGGTAACTGAAGAGTAAACTTCTTTAAGAGAAGAAATACAGCTAGAGAAGAGGGAAGAGAAGGAATGATATACACTACCCACTCCCATCAACCAGCCAAAGCAGTGCCCTTTATCACATGTTCCAGCATCAGGAAGCTGCACAGAACTTGGGTAGTTCTATCTTGTTCTTATTAATGTCATATGGTCTGTTCTCCACATTTTCCAGTTTGGAATGACATCCTCTGTACCTTGAGGTTCTTTTCAGCCCCCAATCAGATAATCTTCTGCCTGAAAGTGGCCCAGGATACTTGTAAATACACAGTCTCAAAACAGGTGAAGACTTTAGCCATCTTTGGGAGTGAAGCTGGCTTGAAGCCATATCTTCTTCTTGATCCAGGAGGGACTAGATAGAATCTGTTTGAAATTGCTTACTCAGCTGGGAGAGCAGAAGAGCAAAACAAATCCTTTACATGGAATTTTATATACTAGGATATGTTCAGTTCTGAATTTTAGAAAAATACTATTACAAAGTTTCAACCTTCCTAAGCATTGATGTTTTCAAGAAGTTCAAATAGATGCAAAGAGAAGATTTTTCCTCGATTTGCATAAAAATGAGCTGCCTTACCGTAAAAGTTAATTTTTCATGGTCTCCAAAGTCTCTAATTTGGATATAAAACATGTTTACATATATATGTTTATATATGAATTTCTGTATGTGTAAAACTATATATATCTTAAAAGAAGTAAACCAAATCAAGTATTTGCAAAATGTCTGAAACACCCCAGGGTTCCATAGAACAGAACTTGAAAATTACTGTTCTGGGTACTGGGTGTACTGGGATGAATAAGAGGTGGTATCTGCCTGAGAAAACCAAATAGTCCTAGAGCTCAATAAAGTGCCCATCCATATAGCCTGAAGGCTAGTTTCCAACTAGAGTGAAAGGGTACATTTTCTGTTTTGTTTTTCCTCACTCTCTTAAACATCATTTTTACCATCCTTCAGTGCTTATAAAATTAAAAAAAAATCATGTGTCATCATTGCGATTTAATTGTTGAATTTAAAAACTTCAAAGAGAGAAGTAATTTCTGAAAGCTGTTCCTGAAGTTTCTCCTACTTCCCAGTCCCTATAACCAGGGTGACAAAAGGGCAATGTGTGGACCAAACCCACCGGCAGTTTTTGTCAAAGGTAGGAGATCAGAATTTTTTTCTGTCAACCATATGAGAAGGTGTCCGAAATATGTGATTTCAGGCGTCATCCATACTTTCCTAGGATTAATGTGATGGTGGGAGAAAATTTGCCAGTTCTTAAGATTCGTAAGACTACTTTATGACTAATATTTATTTAATTTTAGTTTCAATCTTTTTTTGTCTTAAATATTTGCTCAATTTTAGTTTTAGGTATTTTCAAATGGACAATATATTAATATAATTCAAGTTTTTAGAAAGTCATAAATGAGTATTCAATGAAAAGTGCCCATTCCATAGCTGTTCCATAGTCATCTAGCTCCTCCCCAAGGAGTGAGTGTTACCATTTTGTTGCATATCCTTCCACAGGTTGCTTTATCATGAACTAGTCAGTATTTGTAAGGCTGTCCCTCCCAACATGCCGCCCCTTTTAACCTAAGTGGTAGAATGTTATATACTGCTCTTATTTTATGTATATCTCCCCCCTTTTTAATATCTGGCCTTATTTCATCATACTTTTCTCTGAATGATATACCTTAGATATTATTTCATACATTTTTACAAGGATTTTCTTTCTTTGTACAAGGCACGATAGTCCATTGAATTGATGCACTATTACCTTTAGATATGGGCAGTCATTTTAAAATCAGGAATAAATCATTGGTATAGAATATTGCTGGAAAAATATGATTTGCTAAGAGATGTCTTATCACCCCACTGATGATTTTAAGCACGTGAAAAATTGAGACCTATTCCTTAAAATGGTAGTGGGATCACACATGTGTTGCTTTAGTTCACATTTATCTGGTGGCTTCAGAATGGTAAATGCTATTGGTTATTTCCCATTTATACTCTCTCCTGCATGGCCAGGTATTTTAAAATCCCATTGACTATCAACTTAGAAGTAAAAAAAAAATGGTCAGAGAGAGGAAATTCTCTCCATGCAAGTGAGAATAGGAAAAGTTAATTTTTAGTAAATTTTTAGTATATGAGTAAAGTATATTTTACTCATATTAAAAAAAAAAGTTAGTAATTCTTGTAGGTTGTCTAGAAGTAAATACCAAAGGTCTGTTTGAAATAAAGGAGATGGCATTTTGTTCAGAGTGATGAGAAAATATTGGCAATAAGAATGGGAAAAGTAGAAGAAAGAGATGCCTGTTCCAGGTGGTTTTCTTTTTTCTTTTCTTTTCCTTTTTCTTTTCTTTTCCTTTCTTTTCTTTTCTTTCTTTTCTTTTCTTTCCTTTTTCTTTTCTTCTTCCTTCCTTCCTTCCTTCCTTCCTTCCTTCCTTCCTTCCTTCCTTTCTTTCTTTCTTTTCTTTCTTTCTTTCTTTCTTTCTTTCTTTCTTTCTTTCTTTCTTTCTTTCTTTCTTTCTTTCTTTCTTTCTTTCTTTCTTTCTTTCTTTCTCTCTCTCTCTCTCTCTCTCTCTCTCTCTCTCTCTCTCTTTCTTTCTTTCTTTGTGTTCAGAGCGGGGTGATGGAGGGTGGAGGTGAGTAAGCTCAACCTGGAGGTAGTATGTGACCTCTAACCCTGTGGTTAGTATTTCATGACCAGAGTCAACAGGCTATCCGTAGGAGTAGTAAAATTTTGTGGTAGAACACATAGTAGACAAACATGTGTGGGTGAGTTCTCTGCAATAAGACACATTGTGAATGTTCTCTATTTTCCATGTGACATTGGACTTAGTGATTAAACTGTTGCCAAAGGGACTATTACTCTCTAGTGGTTTGGGCTACTCTGCTTGAGACCTGCCCAGAACAACATGTTCTAATCACAAGGCAGTTCTAGAAGGTCAGTATTGATGATCAAAATGATGGTGACTGTTCAGAACTTCATTTCTTTTTGATTTGGTACTAACTTAAAGGAATAATGAATTAGAATTTAGCTTCCCAAATGTTATTGCTGTAGACTTCTTTTTAGTCTTTTATCTAGTATTCCTGAATTTACTTGCCCTATTCCGCAAGATTCTACAGTGTGCTGTCCACACAGGACAAAAAATGCTAAATTCAGCCTTATGTACTTAGGATAAAACTCTGTGAGGGCCATATTTGGCTACACTCAGATACAGTAACAGATGAATTCACCAAATAGGGTTGTCCTACCCCAACTTCAAACCCATGAGATAGGCATATAAGCTTACTGCACATACCTCATTTATTCATGTAAAATGTAATTATAAATTAACAAAACAATGTTGTAGATCACATAAAAAGAACTCTGTCATTATGCTGTTGTGTTAACTTCTGCTCTGCAAGGGCGTCCTCATGTTGGCCCAGGTGAACACACTCTCTTCTTTCTAAGAGTTCCAAATGGGAAGCAGTAGAAACTGTTTTGAGCTTTCTTCTCAACTTAGTCGTGTTTCTATTTTCATCTTATTACCCTTATTGGGGAAAACACGTCTGCAAGTGACATTATTTATGTATTCATCCTAATTCATTCCTTTTGAATTTCCCTTTTGCTCCTCTTCTTCCTCTAGAAAGTGGCTTCACATTTTATTGCTAGATAGAATGGAATGTCCCTTATTCACACTCAAGAGTTCTCTCTATCTAAAGCCTGTAAAGGAAGAAGAAGAAGAAAAAAAGACCATGTAGGTTGAGACCATTCAAGTTTTGCTTTTGATATTTGGATGAACAAAACTAAAGTAAATCTTTTCTCTGAACAGAAATCTCTCAAGATTATTGTGTCACTTGAAAATCTAATAATGATAGATGAATAGTAACACTTCTTTCTCTTTGCACTCCTGCTATCACAGTTTTAATTCTCCCCAAGGCATTGAATAGGGATATCATATACAAGGAAGCCAAAAACAAAAATATCTAAAAAATCATCCTTTTTAAATATGTATATATATTCATGATTGTGTCTATTTATCTTGTCTCTGCTTTCTTGACTTCAATAAATTGGCTTTATTCCTTAACCTTTGCTTCAGAAAGAATTGTATGCTCTCACTTCAAGGTTCTCCTCTCCCTGTCTCTGTGAGATACTTGTGGATTACTGTTGATATCCAGATCTTTACTTCTTTTACCTTCTTCTAGCTCATGCTGTTTCTAAATACACTGTTTCCTCTTATATACCCCCCCTTTTTTTAATCTGTCACATTTGGATCCTCAACCTTTCTATCCCAAGCCTATTTCTTATATCTTCTATATACTTTCTTCCCCTAATTGAAACCTGGCTCTCCAGTTCATGGACGAGCATTCATTGAACACCAATTATGTACAATCTTCTCTTTTTGGCATGTTGTATGTCACCAATCCACTGGCTTTCACTGCCTTAAAAGAGGCATTTTTATCCCAAGTTGGTTGAGTGATTCAGATTCTGAAAAGCTCTCATTTCTGGGCTAAAGAGAAGCAGCTTTTCTTTGTGCACCAAACACAGGGTTCAGCACATTATTAGTTTGGATTTTATTTTACAGGCAATGGAGAGTCAATACAAATTTTTGAGCTGAAGGAGAGTAATGGTAACACATGACATTCTGGGAAGATATTTGTGGGGGCAGTGTGCAGAATTCCTTGTGGTTTGAGTATGTACACCCATTAGTACAACAGCAAAACAGAAATGAGAGCGAACAAGAGACTGAAAGCAGAAAGAGCTAAATGATTTCTGACTGATTCACCAGAAGACAAAGAAGCCCTTGGTTGGAAAATAAAAAGGAGAGCTGTTACCATGTAAGAAAGAGAACAGTTGGTTCAAGAAGATGAGGAACTAGAATAAATGGTGTTTCATGGGAGTCAACATAATAGAGGCAAATCAAATGCCACTGACTGAATCCTTTCATTGGTATGAAACACGTAGCAAAAACTTTCTTACTGGAGGTGAACCCTTGGCATGAGATGCAATTTTCCAGCAGTGGTGGAGACAGGAACCGCTTGGAGGGAATTAAAGGGGAAATGAGTAGTTGTCATATAGCCCTCATTAGCAGATAATTGTGCGTGCAGGATCCATGGCTATGACACACTTTTCTTTTGGTCAGATCTTACTTCAAGTTGAGCTGAAAATTCCTGTTAAGAACTGAGCCCTATGTGTTGATTCATGCGCCTTGAAGGACTTCCCATTTTGGTAATCTGTCACCTTTAGGGAAGCCTGCCTCTGCTGCTGTCCAGGCATCCTGTACTCCCAGGATTCCTTTTCCAGAGCAGGAGTGAGGTTTGCAGAGCTCCAGGTGCCCTGAGACTCCCCGTGTTGGTTGTGGCTATGGGGCAATTATATATATTATATATTATATATATAACTATATATATATATTAATTGGGGCAATTAAAAATTATAAATATTTCTAGATTTTTAAACAATCAATTTCTTACTTGTCACGATAAAGGAGAATCTTCCTGAAGTTGTCTTTGCTCTGATGGAATACCAGTCAGTTTAACACAAGAGTTGGAAAATCAACTGTCTACTAAGACCAGGCAGATGTGGCCCAAATGCCTGAATTAGGCTAGATGTAAGATTTTTGGGATTGGCCATCCAGTAGTAAACTGGATAAGGGAAGCCTCACCCAATGGTGTACAAATTAAAATGCTTTTAAAATACTCTTTACTATAAACAACATGAAAATATACGCATTTGAACAACATGTTTTAATACTGCTTGTGTTGGATTGAAATGTAGAGGGAAGGACTTCCCACTGAATTTCTGCTACTGTGACATTATGGGCTAGTGGTACAACATGCCCTATATGGATATACAGGTTGGACCTCAGCTTTTTTTTTTTTAAAGACTTATTTATTTATTTATTTATTTATTTATTTATTTATTTAAGAAAGAGAGAGAGAGAGAGAGAGAACAGGGGGAGAGGGGCAGAGGGAAAGGAAGACAAATCCTCAAGCAAACTCCCCACTGAGCATGGAGGCCAAACCAGGCTGATCCCAGGATCCCGAGATCGTGACCTGAGCCTAAATGAAGAGTCCAATGCTTAACTGACTGAGCCACCCAGGCTCCCTGTGACTTCAGCTTTTATATCACGTCTTAGCCTGTGGTTGAGTTAAAAGTTTGGAAAATGAAAAGGCAATAAAAATCATTCATTGAATTGTCGCTATGATTAGCCACAGTGTTATGTTAGGGCTTGGAATAGGTTAATGTTTACATTGTTAATACTTGAATTCATTCTAACCTCCATCTTCGTCTAGCCTAGTCTGAAGCAGTAGAAAAACCTACACAAAAAGTAAAAGCAAATGTATTTAAAACCTCAATGAAAGACAAAAATATAAATGAATGCCGTTAAAGTTTAACATGGATGTTTATTTTCTCTTTAGTATTTTTATTCCAAGCTGTTATAATTATAGGCCAATAATGCTATTAATATTCTGAACATTATTGTCAATGTTTATGGGAAATTAATTTCTTTTATTTAATTAAATAATTCAAATTTTGTTATAGAATTCAATGTGGCTTTAGTTTATCAAGGGGTTATATTTTTTCCTATAAAAATTTGCCTATAGTTTTTCATGAAATCCAATAGAAAAATGGAATTACACTACCAGAAGTTTACTTAGGAAACACCTCTGTATTCGAATAAAAGATATGGCAAAGCAAAAATAATGAAGTTTTATGATATTTATGATATTGTAGTAAGATATTTTAACATTAATTTTAAATAGGTATAACTCCAGATCATACAAGATCATTCTCTTGAAGAATAGAGGAAAGGTAGAGATGTCTTTTCAAATAAAGTGTAGGTGAGAGAAAAAACAGGAAATGTATTTTTTTTTTTCAGTTTGGGACTATTAGGTTTGGTTTGTACTATTTCATTCAATTCCTTACCAGTGAAATTTTCCATTTGTAGGGGACAATCTCATTAAACAGCATGTGTGTATGTCCAAGGGTTTGTTTAACTTAAGGAGATACAGTATCTACAAGTTTTCCAAACAAAAATGGCCAGTTCAAAGTTCTATGACCAGTGGCATGTAAGCTGAAGCAATCAGCGCAAGACTGGTGATGTTCTGTTAAAATTTCAAAGGTTACTATGCGTGGGCTTTAGAATTTGTTCAGAGAAGCAGTGATAACCTTGACTCTCTTTCAGTGAAAGTACAAATTTATTCATCTGAGACCCATCATCCACAATTTAATCATTAATGTTTACCTCAAGAGGCGGATAATCATATTCTGTTATGGATTATGTGGTTCTTAGAACTGGGTGACTATGTTTCGTGTTTGCTTTGTCTCGTGCCCTGCCATTTTAAGTTGTTCTTTTTCAAGTTTAATTTTAATGCAATTTATTCAACTCAATGTCAGGTGGCCTAAAATAGTTAATAGGGGTCTTCAACAGTCTCTGTGCAGACAATAGGATTAGGCTTGCAACTTAATTGCTGAACTCAAGTTTAGGCTTTCTGGTGTTTAGTTTCTTCATTGCTGAAAGAGAAATAGAACTTGATTTTATTCTATAAACTGGATATCTCACTTTTAAATGAAGAGATCTTTTGTTCATTGGTTAACAAAGACTGATCTTTCAATGAAAACATACCAACAATAATTGGTTTGGGTTGAATTTGCCATCAAAACTCATTTAATAGATGCTTAGTATGCAAGCACATTTAGTTAGTGAGTACCTCCTAAAGCTCATTCAAGTTTCCCTTTTCCCAGTTTTAATGTGATAGGTTCTGAGTTTTCTTTAAATTTCCCAAAAGAACAAACTTGTCTTTCTACTCTACAATGCATAACCAAACCACAATTATCTTCTGATTTCATCCTTTCACATGATACAAAAATAAATCTTTTTTTAAATGTTGTGCTTAAGATATTTTATTTGACATATATATTTAAAATATATCTTTCTTGGATATTTGGGTAGTTGTTGGCAAATCTTCCTATTGAAGGGATTCAGAACAAGAATCCCCAAAATGTGTGACTCTGGCATGTGAACAATTTTGAGCTGAAGGCAATTGAGAGACCCTGTGGGCTCAAGAGAAACTTTTGCCTATCTGTTAACTACCTAGAAGAATCTAAACTGGGGATCTTTCTGAGAATAAGAGTTATTAGTAGAGAAATTTTATCTGAGAGGCCCATCTCAGGATTTGGCAGGGCAAACATCTAACTACCAAACACCTCTACTTATTACCCTGTCAATTGCCCTCTTCCTCTTTGACGGCCCAAGCCCATTCCATTCCATTCTTTAGTTCAGGATGCATATATACCTCATTTTACCTCTCTATCTTTGAACCTTTCATGTATGTGGGGTTCCATACATAAGAAATTAAATTTTATTTTCTCTTGTTAGTCTGTTTCATGTCAGTTTAATTCTGAGATAAGCCAGAAGAATCTTTAAAAAGTAGAGAAAAAATTTTCCTCCCCAACATTATTCGTTCATAGATTATCTGTTTTAGGTATTTTAAATGACAACTAGGGTAATAGAAAACTACTAGACCCCAACTAGAAGAACCTCGTGTTTTGTCTTGGCTCTACACCTATTTGCGTTTTAATTTTAAACAAGTTTGTTTTTCTCTCTGGACTATTCTCATTGTCTCCCAGTGTTGTTGGAAGAATTATATTTAAAATTATACAAGAAATTATGTTGCATTGATATATAACATTATTATAGTCATCATAAGGTGCTGGAATAGAAGACTAGTACCTAGTTAATTAAATTATGTGGATCATATTTTGAAATAAAAATAAATACTCATGGTCTAACAATTTCATTTTTATTTGTGAGTATAAATAGCAAGCTTTAAAATGTATTAAATTAAATCATATTTAGTTATTCTTTTAAGTGAAAACAATATTGAACAGAATAAAATTAAATTAAAATTAATTTGTCTCAGAAAATTCAAGTAATGATTTGCTATACACAGGGACCAAATCATTTGGTTCCAAGAGCAGTAAATTGATCAATAAAATACTGGAGGTAATATTGATCTCCATTAAATGTAGTTATTTTGTCATAAGAAGAGGCAGCAGAAGAAATTGGTTACTTGTCTAAAAATAATTTTACATGTTTTATATTATTAATTCAACAAACACTTGTTGGATATCTACTCACTCATTTAACAAATATTTATTAAATGTCCAGTATCATACACACTGGGGATAGAGTGAGAATCAAGACAGGTAAATTTTCAATTCTCAAGGAGCCTACAGTTAAGAGTGAGTTGTTGGGGTGCCTGGGTGGCTCAGTCGGTTTAGCGGCTGCCTTCAGCTCAGGTCATGATCCTGGGGTCCTGGGATGGAGCCCTGTATGGGCTCCCTGCTCAGCAGGAAGCCTGCTTCTCCCTCTCCCACTCCCCCTGCTTTTGTTCTCTCTCTTGCTGTGTCTCCCTCTCTGTCAAATAAATAAATAAAATCTTAAAAAAAAAAAAGAGTGAGAGTTGTTTTATAATTAAGAGTGAGAACAAATCCACTGAAGACCTTTAAAAGGCAGGGTGAAATTTCAATGAATTTCAGACTGTAATAAGAATGGCCAAGAGCTGAATTCCTCATGGGACTTTCATTTTCAAAGTATAAGAGCAAATATCATTATAATGTTGAATGGAATTTCAGGGTTATGATATTTTTACAGGGATAGGTTACTTTTAACCACAGTTAGATCAAATTTGTAACATCAGGAGTTTTGAGATATTTCCTTCCAGAGTTCTGACAACCCACACATAATCAGCCTTGCCCTTTGACCTTGGTTAATATGTAGGGAATCTGGAAGAATTCTATGCATCTTAAATAACCAATTAACTACGTGGATAAAGTCTGTGGGCTCTGCAAACCTTAGGCGTATAGCAGAGTGGAGTAATTAAGAGAACTGATTCCTGAAGCCAAACTGCCTGGGTTTTCATCCTGGCCCCTCTACTTACTAGTGTACCCTTGAACAAGCTAAACTACTTAACCTGATGTTTTAAGTTTTTCATCTGTTAAATGAGCATAATAATAGTACCCATCTCAGTTGTCAGAATTAAATTCATGCGTATGTGGAAAGTGTTTAGGACAGGGTCTGGTCTGTCATAAGTGCTTTTTAATTGTTTCTTCTTAGGAATAAAATCTCATTTCCCCTGCTCGATGCTACCCAGCTTTGACTCTTAGGGACTTACTAGTTTTTAGCCATGGAGAGAAAAATCTTCACTTTTTAGTAGTTTCAGGGGAATCAAAATTGTGGAAAGAACCTTCTGAATCATCCAGCTCCACCTCTTTTTTTTTTTTTTTCTTTTTGACAGAGAGACACACAGTGAGAGAGGGAACACAAGCAGGGGGACCAGGAGGGGGAAGCAGGCTTCCCGTGGAGCAGGGAGCCTGATGCGGGGCTTGATCCCAGGGCCCTGGGATCATGACCTAAGCCAAAGGCAGACGCTTAACGACTGAGCCACCCAGGTGCCCCCAGCTCCATCTCTTTATTTCATAGATGAGGAAATTTTGACTCAAAGAAGTGAATTACTTGTTCATCATCACTTTAAGTAAACTCCTGTTAGGCAGGTAAACCCGATATAGCTTTGTTACTGATAGTCATCCTAATCTAGCTGAGATTATAAAATATCCAAATGACTTGCGCCCCCCCTGGATTACAAAAACCCACAAAGTTGAACTGAGATCTAAAAGCTTCAATTTACCCAAGGCAACAAAGGAGATAAGAAAACCTAAGCAAAGCTCAGGTTTCCCCAATATGCATTTATCATCCTTCTCTGATTCAAGATGCTCTTTTTGTGCATTTAGATTTTATGTGTGCGGAGAACCTTGTCCATATGTTTTTCAGAATTTGAGATTTCAAAACCCCCTACTTCGTGGTGCTTCTCCAGGCCAACCCTGACTTTTGCTTTCTGGTATTTCTGGTGAGTTATGTGAGTCCTAAGATGAGAAATTTTGTTTAGAGGGAGCAGTGCAAAGCCAAGGATGCTGAAGACAGATCAGCTAAATGAAATACTTCTACTTTCTTTGATAAAAAGCCCAAAACCAAAAAACAAGAGGGATTAGTGGATTATGAAAATCACAGAACACTGAGGATAGAGCAGTAGTGGTCTAAGACACTTTAATTTAATTTAATTTTATTTTATTTTTTTAAAGATTTTACTTATTTGAGAGAGAGAATGAGAGACAGAGAAAGAGAGCGCATGAGAGGGGGGAGGGTCAGAGGGAGAAGCAGACTCCCTGCCGAGCAGGGAGCCCGATGCGGGACTCGATCCCGGGACTCCAGGATCATGACCTGAGCCGGAGGCAGTCGCTTAACGGACTGAGCCACCCAGGTGCCGGGTCTAAGACATTTTATATAAGGAATTTACTTTATCAGTGTGTTAATTTATAGCAAGATCAAGAAAAATCTATAGTAAAAAATATCCTCACTGTATTAGATAAAACAGGAAAAGTAACTTTATTGCAATGCTTGTGTCAGCATGAAAACTTTTAAGTGTGAATTAACTAAATTCACCTTGATTCAATTGACCATGTGAAATCTTACCTGCCATACTGGCTGAAGCACCCATGAAGAGAGAGGCAGTAACAGTGTGTTCTATTAAAGGACAGCTATTATTTATAAGGAGCATTTCCAGAAAAGTATTTTTCCCCTAAAATTCTGATATCTGTTAGTTCTTTGTTGGAGTCAGTTGAGTCTCTGGACCCTCAATCTTACTTTTATGTCATTCTCTGGAGTTCAATACATATCTGTGATGGTGGATCTCTAGAAATTGCAGATTTAACATTCACAGTTTTAACTATTGTCAAGCAACTCCAAAGGTCCTTTGTATATACAGGTTTATCATCGCCCCGAAGCATACATTTTAATTAAGGATGTTGGTATGTGGAGTGAGTCACTCACTTTCTTATTCACTGAACAAGGTTTTGTTGTGCATTTACTATATGCCGACCAATCACCTAAGAGGTCTAGCCAGCCCCACATATACTTCAATATTGCTTTGTGTGTTTCTAGTTTTCAGGGCTTTGTCCAGTGACTCGTAACTGTGGTATTAGCAAATTCAGTGATGGGGAGGTAATTTTAAGATCTACTGTACATTCTCTCATATAATTCAGTCTTTAAAAGGATATTTAATATGGAAGGGTCGCTGTGACTAGGTCTGATGAATTGGGTCTGATACACTATTTCTGTTGCTTGATTCTCTAATTCTTTGAATGGCACCACATGCCTCTTGCTTTATTTTTTCCTAGCACCCGGAATCCCATCTTTTGTGTTAAATTGAATCAAACTGAATTAAATTATTAAAATGTCCTGAATTCATTAGGTATATAATTTCTCTGTTGGTGTAGCAAGTTTACTATGGGGCGTGCTTATAAACATAACGTTTGCTACAATTTATTCTACAATTTTTAAGAATTATGGGGCTCCTGTGTGACTCAATTGGTTAAGCCTCTGGCTCTTGGTTAGGGCTCTAGGCCTGCATAGGGCTCCACACTGGGTGCAGAGTCTGTTTCAGATTCCCTCTCTCTCCCCCTCTGCTCCTCCCCACTCACATTCTTTCTTTCACTCTCCCTCAAGTAAATAAGTAAATAAAATCTTTAAAATTTTTCAAAATTGAGACCAGAATATCAGATACTACAATGAGCTATGAATTTGATGTATACTCAAAATTGATAAGAGTATATGAGAGGGTATGTGTGATCTCTTAGGTATTAGAATCAGCTGAGCAATTCTGATGGCAATGGATAGGTTCAAAAAGTTTCGTGATTTGAAGCGCTGACGCTTCCTGTTTTGCTAGATTTTTCCCTGAGGAAAGTTAAGTCTATTAATTTTTAAGGAACAGGGTCATTTAGGTTTATATTCTCTGCACTCAACTGAACAGTACCAATAATCCTCTTGGATGGAAGTAAAATACTAACTTCAAAAGATGGCCTTTAAAATACCATTGTTCCCTAATCTAAGATGTGCATTTGTTTTATTGTTGTAACATTTCTAAAATTTGGAAGTATCAGTTGATTTGTGTTTTTAGTTTTATTTATTTTTTTGATGTGTTTTTTAGTGTTTTCTTTTCCTCTTCTTTCTTCCCCTCCTAAAAGTTACTATTAAATTAAATTATTAAATTAAATCTATAATTGGTGTCATAGTAAGATGGAAGAATAACATAAATAAAATGGAATATGAGATGATCAGTTTTCATTTCATTTTAACTTCATGAACTATATGTAGTTCAAAAGACAAATTGAACAGTTATTTCTATGGATTTTTCAAATAAATGGCATTTCATTAACATTTCCAATTTCCCACAATTTTAGCAAATTACAGAATTCTGTCAGTTAATCTCATGTTGCTATAATCTTTATGTATACACTGGATTTTATGAACACATATTAGAAACTTCATGTTGAAAATATTTACTCTTAGCTTTATTTATTCAACAGTTGTGTGTTGGGAATAAAGCATTTTACTTACTTTACTGTGCAAGCACTCAGTAAATATTTGGGAGATAATTAACTAAAACAGTGAATCTTTACTATATTTCAAATGAGCTAAAGATTTCTCTAAAATCTTAACTTAGAGCATATGATTAAATTCTGTAAATATACTTAGTAAAATAAAAAAGAAAGATGTAGCAAATTTAGGTTGTCAGATTGAATCAGAAATCTGATTCTCATTGTTTAAAGATAATAGTAGAAACTTGAAAAATTTTATGTGTAGTCATTGAATATGTGCAAATATATGTAATTTTGTAACTATATATTCAAAAGGTTGATTTGAAGATACTAATGTAATCAAAATGAAGGAGCTTTTGAAAATGGCACTTACATCTGGTTTCTTCTGAAAATGTTTGAATATTATGTATTTTCACAAAATTATATAATTTACAAATAATAGAAAAAATGAATCTGAATAATTATTTAAGTGATTTTTTTCATTATATGTGATATCTTGGTTCTTACATGTATCATGCATTTGTGAAAACCTTGGAGTTTGCTAAAAATTAGGGGTGACATAGATCAATTTTCAAAGTAAAATTAGTTTTAATTTACTTAAATATATGTAGGTGTGTGTATATGTGTCTATGTGTGTGTTTTGTAAATAAAGTAGCTGTGTAAGAATGTAACTTTTTAAAATTTTTTTGTAGCTCAAATTTATTTCAATTTCGAACCTGCTAAAGTGGAGAAAGTTTCATCTTCATCAATTTAAAATTGCTTAAGACACACCAGTTATTTCTTCTAGGTTCTTGCACCTTCCCAAAGCCCTTCCTGGGGTAGAACACAGGGCCCCCCTCTCTCTCAAGATACCAATTTTTTCTTTACCTTTCCAATGCTATTGAAGAAAAAGAGAGTCTCTCGGGCAAGCCTTTCTTTCCATCCTCCAGGGACCATACCCATATTCTTACACTTCCCTCTCCCCAGCCTCATAGGTTATTTTTAGTATCATCCCATGTCCTTTGCTCTTCCTCAAGTATTTCTCCCAAGCATTTTGTCTACTTCAGGAATACTTTCAGCTCCTCTAAGAGCTTGTTTTAAAAGCCAACATCAAAAGGACTTCTGGCCATGTTTTTCACCATGTAACATCCCTCTTCCTAAGCGTTCAGCACAGAGTAGCCTATGTATGACCAAAAAAAAAAAAAAAAAAAAAAATCAACATTTTTTGGAGAAAGGAAGAAAATTTACCAGATCAAATGTTATTCCACTGCATAGGCACTGGTATTTCATTTTGTGGGGATGGGTAATCTTCAGTTTCAATTTCTATTTCTATTTAGTAAATACCCAGTGATTGTAGCATCAACCCCAAAGATTTTGGGAGTCCCCATATAAAATAAGGGGATTCTGAGTCATTCTTTATTGTCACATGAGGATAGAAGGTAAGAATCTTTAGAGAAATGATCTCTCCTATGATGATTGGGAGAATGATAAAGTAGGACTAACAGTGAGCCTTAATTTATTTAAAAAATTTAAATAATGCTGAACACCAGAGGAAACTTATGAATAATACACAGTAACTATTATCCCTTGCATTTGTTGCTGTAATGTTGAATCAGAGAAGTAATTCACTCCAAGGTCACAGCCTGTTAGTGGCAGTCAGAAGTGTTTTAGCACTCATCTTATATTGGGATTCTGCTAGGTGTCTGGTACTATTCTAGGCACTTAGCATGTGTATAGAAAACAAAACAAAACAAAAAAAATAAAAAGATTTTCTAGTTTATTTTTTTTAATTACCCCCCTTAGGGATTCCAGATTAATTTTGGCTGCTTCTTTTAAATTGAAGTATAGTTGACATACAGTGTTATATAAGTTTCAGTTGTACAACACACTAATTCAACAATTCTATACCTTACTCAATGCTCACCATGATAAGTGTGGTCATCAGGCAATGTTATTACATTTTTGACTATATTTCCTATGCTATGCTTTTCATCTCTGTGACTTATTTATTTATAATTGTAAGTTTGTACCTCTTAATTCCTTTTATCTATTTTGCTCATCCTCCACCCAGCTCCCCTCTGACAACCACCAATTCTCTATATTTAAGAGTCTGGCTTTTTGTTTATCTGGCTGCTTTTAACTGTATCATTCTAAGACTTTGAAGTGGCTAATGTAAAGGTTCTTTACAAGGAGTACGTAGGTTAACCTTGCAAATATTTCCTAGAGTTACTCTCCACGCAGTAGTAATGAAGAACAGAATACATGTGAGTGGGCCTGTGTATTTTCTCCTCTTTCTCCGAACTCTTGCCAGCTAAAGTATATTCTGCTTGCTAAACATCTTGGACTCTTTGTTCTCATTTGTTTGCTTGGTTTTTTTTTAGATACCAAAATATCCACATCTACATGTACTTGTGTGCAGACAATGTGTAACAATAATAATAGCTGTAATAATAATGGAGTTTATTAGGTTACTTGCTATGTGCCTGGTAATTTCTAGGCACTTTACATGCATTAAATCACTGAATCCTTTCAAACTAATACACATCTCCAACTTATAGCTGAGGAGACTGAGGCATACAGAAGTTAAGTAACTTGTCCAATGTCAAAAGCTACCAAGTGGCAGAGACAGGATCATATCCAGACAGTCCCTGTGCTTAGTCACTTCTCTATCTGAATACAGAAGTGGCAAAGTAAGATCTATGTGTTCTCCTTGTAATACATCATGGGTTTTTGACAGCAGATTAGAGGGAGAAAGAACTTCTACAAGCTAAGTTTAATGTCTCTGGAATTGTTTCTCTAATTTGGGTGTACTATGGCCACCCTTTGCAATATTTAAAAAAAATTCACGTTAGAAAAGGTAGAGTGATCTTCCCAGGTAGAGAAAACTAATATTAGAATCCCTGGTTTTACTTACCACATTGTCCCTTACAAATGTCTTTCCACTGATGTTTAAAATGTGCTTAGCAGAACATGTGAGCCATAACGAATATTTCTGCAAATTAGGTCACTGTCATATTTAAGTTAGTGACTGTTTTATTGTATTTATCACTTGTGCTTTTCAGAGTTAGCTGTCACCCACATTATAGAATGTTGGGACTCATTTGTTGAATCTCTGCCCATAAGCTCTCCCTGATTGATAATACAAATACTGAACTCAGCATTTCTCCTTCTCCCAAAAGCTAGGCTACTCCCTGAGGGTCATTATTTTGTGTGGACTTTCTGTAATTCATTTGCCCAGAGTATACTTTTCAATGAACATAGTTCACTCTTTGTTGATTAGAGTTGTAAAGTATTTGCTGTCCACCTGAGCTTTGCAAATTATCTGTGGTAAAGGATTAAGTATAAACATCAGGTCATTGACCCTCAATGCAATGGATGGTCTGATATTATAGTTTAAAAATCTTTAAATGAATTCATTCTTTAATACATTGAAGGATTTCTTCAGGATACTTTGTTGTGTGCAAAAGGAATTAGGAAAAAGTTCAGATGTGATTCTAAAATTTAAGTGGTTGACTATTTCTTTTTTTTTTTTTAAAGATTTTATTTATTTATTTGACACAGAGAGAGACAGGGAGAGAGAGAACACAAGCAGGGAGAGTGGGAAAGGGAGAAGCAGGCTTCCCGCTTGAGCAGGGAGCCTCATGCGGGGCTCGATTCCAGGACCCTGGGATCATGACCTGAGCTGAAGGCAGTCACTTAACCAACTGAGCCACCCAGGGGCCCCGTGGTTGACTATTTCTATATATTAAAATTTTAAGCACCATGAACGAGTAAAAGTGCATATTATTTGTATCTCTATTTAGCATTCATAGCCTAATGTTTTGTATTATAGATTTTGTTTGGCCCATCTTTGTCTTTTAGTTTGTAAAATTGTTAAGAGAAATTGCTGTGCATATTCATATTTTTGTGCATTTAAAAAAGGCCCCCAATTGATTTTAATATAGTGATTATTCTCAAGAAAGATTTTGAATTAATTATTTGTCCAAATCAAACATAAGTATAAATCAATCTCATTTTTTGCAAAGATTATTTAAATCTTAGGGTCAAGATATACAGGCCTGGTCACCAATTGCATCACTATATCAGAGAGTGTGATGTGACTAATCAATGATTTATAATTGTTCATGAAGATAACCAAATGAGACTACACAGAGATATCCATTTGCAATTCAGGAGAACTACAAATAAGTAAAAATAGAAATTTATTATCTTTCCTATCAAGGTAAACTTGGTTTTAATCGTGTCACATATATGTATAATCAATCAACAATTACTTAGTGAGTTCTCACCATATATTTCACCATATATTTAGCTCTGTAGTGCTGTTGGTGATGCAGAAATAAGAGAAGTAGAGACTTAAGGCCTCTGCTGTCTTCAAGGTACTTACAAAGTAACAATAACTGTCCTAACTGCCAGTAACCAGCAACATTACTTTGCATAAGTGTCTGGGTCTTCTTTTCTAGACTGCTACATCAGAGACACTCTTGAGTTTTCCTCTTACTCCATAGCCACTAATGAGTGTTCCTCCTCCACCCTCAGACCCCTACATCTTATAGTACTGAGGGTTCTGTCCTCAGCACCCATCTCTTCTCTGTCCACATTCTCCTCCTGGGTGATCAGATAATCTCACTTAAATCCATGCCTTTGGACACATGTCTGTATTATTCTTTCAAATTTGTATCTATAGCCAGGACTTCTCCCTTGATTCCAGATTCACATATTGAACAATACGATATGTCTACCAGGATGTCTAACAGGTATTTTAAACTTAACAGGGCCAAATGGCGCTATCAATTACCTTCCTTAAACCTGGTGTATCTTCTCCTACCTTTCCGTCTCCATCCCTCCCCTAAACCTTTTCCCTTCCCATAAATGGCTCCAGCATGCTTTCATTTGTTTAGGTCAAAATCTAAGATTCATTATCGAATGTTTCTTTTTCCTCACACCTCACATCCAATTTGTCAGTAGGAGCTGACAGCTCTATTCCTAACATATATTTAGAATCTACCCACTGATCACCGTTTCCTCTGCTGGAATCTTTGTCTAAACCACCACCATCTCTCTTCTGGGTTAGTGCTATGGCATGCTGGTTTCCTCACATCCACTCTTGCCCACTGTGTTCTAGGACATCTGGACAGAGGTCTCTAAAGCTTAAATTAGATCTCGCCATGCTGTTGCTTAGAGATTGACCTATGGCTTTGCCCAACTGCTAGAATTAAGTTCAGCCTCTTTACTGAGGTCTAGAGAACCTAACTTGTGCCTTCCTCTGGACCTCATCTCTTTCTCTCCTCTTGTTCACTGCACTACAGCCATGCTGACCTCCTTTCCAGTCCCTCTAGAATCTTCTCTCTTACTATATTTTTTCCTTTGAACATCCCTTGCCTCCTGCCCCAATCTCACCATGACTGTCTCTTTTTCATCATTTAGACTCAAGTGAAATGTCATCTCCGCAGGCAGGCCTTGTCTGATACCACTTTGTAAAGCTATAGCCCTTCGCTGGTCAGATTCTCTCTCGGTACCTGATTTTATGATCTTCAACTTATCAGTACTTGAAATTAGCTCTTTATTCATTTATTTACTTGTTTATTTGTTGTCTTTCTCACTGGAATATAATCTCTTTGAGGTCAAGGAATATGTATGTTTTACTCAGTGCTCAATCTCTAGCACCTAGAGTAAAAGCTGGTGGTGGTAGGCCATCAAAAAATAGTTGTTGATGGGCTGGCTAACTGGTCTTTATAGTCTTACCTTATTTATTTATTTATTTATTTTTTATTTATTTATTTTTCTCAGCACTATATTCTTACCTTTAAAACAGAGGGCCTGGAACCAATTATCTCTAAGGACATTTCCAGTCCCAAGATTTTGCTCTAGTCTGAATGAAAATGAGAGAGAGAAAAATATGCAGTAGCAGTTCTATGAAGTTCTATGAAGTGCCTGTATATCTCACTCAGAACACTCTTAGATAATTATTATGAAAAAGATGCTCATTACCAAGAGTACCTTGTTTTTTTTTTTTCTGGTGTCTGCCTTTGCTGTGGCTTACATTTGTATTTATCATTCCAGTCCACTCTGCTTCTGCTTAATCCAGCATTTTTGTATCTGAGCACCCATCTGTCTTCAAACAAATTCCACAGATGTCTCATCTAGCCTATTCAGCTTAAAAGGCAATCACCAGTACAGCTAAACTGAAAATAAACTCAAACCTAATCTCCTAGAGGACCAGGTCTTTGTGTGGGTTAGAAGACTTTGCTTTTAGAGTTATGAAAGAGTGTTCTTTCTACATCTACTTCTTCTAGAAGTGGGAAAGCAATAACTGAAGAGAATATTGGTTAAGATATTTTTAAAGTAAAGTTTTGCATGACTGTTTTGAAAATAATAGAATAAAACAATTTGAAATAGTGGATTTCAGCTTTAACGTGATGTCAGATTACCTGAAATTTGAAATACTCGTGGATATTTTAGTGCTGAATGCCCAACATGGTAGCTGGTGCCTGTCTTCCTCTCTGGCTTACACTGTCACCTCTACCAGCTATCTATCTTGCTGCTGTAGCCACTGGGATTATAAAAAGCAAAGCCTGTGTGACATTTGGAGAACTTATTTTAGGGGAATGAAGAATAAAGCATAAAACAAATATATCCTCATGCCAGATTTCTGTTGCTCAGACCCAAGGAAGACATATTTCAGCTGCCAGTGCCAAGGGATGTAGCTTTGTGAAAAGAATGAAAGTTTTTAGGGGCTATCAGTAGAGAATAACTGCCCTAGTTTTTGAAAGACATCATAGATTAAATCTATACCTAGATTAAATCTATACATAGATTAGATCTATACCCTCCTGTCCCAAGACTGCGTGAGTCCATAATCCTTGTTTCGTTGCTCACTAACTTTTGACCTTGGGCAAGTTATTTAATCTCAGTTTCTCTACTTTAGCCTCAGTTTCCTCATTTGCAAAATAGAGATAATAACAGTGCTGCCTTCATAAGTTTGTTCTGAAGAGTAAATGAGCTAATGCTGAGCACTGCTGAGAATAGGGACTGGCACACAATAGGCCCTTTACAAATGTGGAATAAATGGCTGTCATTTTCCTTCTGACATATTTAGCACTGCTTTAGCAGAGTTGATTATAGTTTGTTTAAGTAGGCTCCATGCCCAGCGTGGAGCCCAACATGGGGCTTGAATTCACAATGCTGAGATCAACACCTGAGCTGAGATCACAAGTCAGGCGCTTATAACCAACTGAGCCACCCAGGCACCCCAGAGTTGATATAGTTTTAACCTAATGTAAAGTAACTTGAGATTTTTGCATTTGCACCCCCCTTACCATGCATAAACATAAAATTTCTCTTACTATTATTTGCAATATTGACAATAAGCTCATGAACTTTTATTACGCTTTCATTGATATCAAGGAGTTGATGGACCCTAGACTGGAAACTATTCATTCATTCATGCAACAAATAATTGTGGATCACCTACTACATGCCAGGAGTATATGCGAGTATTTACATGAATCTTAAGTTTGCTAGAGATGGATACTCAATAACCTTCCTTAGTGTTTTCCACAATATAATAACTTGGCAAATTTTTACTCATTTGATTTAATTCATGGGTTTAACAACTATCTACTAAGTATCTAATCCTAAACTGAGATTTTGCCAAGAATATAATGAATTGAAAAAATCCTTATTCTCATAAAATAATTAATGTTTAATAAAATCATAAAAATACAAAATATATGACTAAGAACTAAAAAAGTAATAGAGATGATCAGAAGAGAGTGAAAAGAATGAGAGACTAGGGAAAGAAGGTTCTGAGGTATGTTCTGAAGAGGAGGAGGATTTCTATGAATAGAAAGCAGGGGGCAGCCATCATGGTGGAAGACAACCTAACACGCAGACACTTTGGTCTGGAAATGAACTTGGCATTCTAGGAAGCCACGGAGATGACTTCTCAGCACCTTACACAGGCTTCTCACTTATACATGTTGTATACTTTGTGTAGGCTTGCAAAAATGTTACAGTGAATATCACTGACTTAATGAGGGAACTGACATGTGACAGAGAAAGAAAAGATACGCTCCAGAGACTGTTTCTTCACTTATTTGTTCATTCATTTCCTCATCCATTCAACAAATATTATTGAACACATAATATCACTGGGAATTGCAGTGATGGGGCAAGATAGAGCCTCTGCTTTTATGGATATTATAAACTAATCAGATTCCTGAATATTTTGAACACTAGGGAAAGGAGCCTGGAATTTATTTAAAATAAACATTTCGGGTCGCCTGGGTGGCTCAGTCGTTAAGCATCTGCCTTCGGCTCAGGTCATGATCCCAGGGTCCTGGAATCGAGCCCCGCATCGGGCTCCCTGCTCAGTGGGAACCCTGCTTCTCCCTCTCCCACTCCCCCTGCTTGTGTTCCCTTTCTCGCTGGGTCTCTCTCTGTCAAATAAATAAATAAAATCTTTAAAAATAAAATAAAATAAAATAAACATTACAAGATTTTAGGGAGAGGAAAATTTTAGGATTAATCAGAGTCTATAGGGACTCGAGGTATGAACATTAACTAATGTTTATTATAGTAACTCAGGCATGATTTGGTGAGAGCCTGAACCAAAGGTGTGTCAGTGTCCTGGGATAAGGATAAATGTGAGATTTTGGAGGGTGGATCAGAACTATTTAGGGACAGATTGGATACTTGAGGTTATGGAGAAAGAGGTGTTGAAATTACTATCAGGGTATAAAATGAGTGACATGGAGAATTATGGTATAATAAGCCACATGGATAAATTTGGAAAAGAATTAGATTGAGGATCATGGGGGGAAAATGCCAAATTGATTTTGAACATACTGACATACTGAGCTTATTTGAAATAGATTTTAAGGGTAGGAAAGGATCTTTAAGTGTTTTGACGGTGACCATAGTAAGAAATACATTTTACATGGTGACCTAATATGGATGTATATAGCAAAAATTTCACAGAACAATATTTACCCTACTATATGTAATGCACTCTGATCCATTCTATTCATTTTATTTTACTAAAAAATATTGGCCATGATACTCTAAATTTATTTCATGACTTTGCTTGAAAAACTGTTCTAAAGATAGTTGAAAACCAGTATCTTATTGTAGTTGATGGATTGCAGAGATTTTTGGCAATAAGGAACCAGCTAATATAGATTTAGGATTGTGATATAGGGCATCAGGAAATAAGTAAAAGTTCACAGGGTATAGAAATTCTTCCTAGATGATCATGGCTACAGATGGACTCCAACACATGCGTAAGTTAGTTACACACACCACAGAGTATGGATAACAAATAATATTAGAAATAGTATGCAATATGATACTTTCTCCCTATAAAAACATATTTGAGCTTAAAAAGAAGGGTGTCTGTGTTAATGTCTGATTGCACCAGATTTTTCCTACTGAGTAAAGGAATGATCCTTATATCCTCCCCTCCCCATCCTGGTAGAAACATTTCATATTTTATATTTCCCAGGAGAGTGCTTAGAATTTTAAGGTATAGTTACAACGAACCAAAGAATAACTTGTATATGGATTGATTTAGGTTAACTTAGCTGTCAGTTTCATTTGGCTAATGAAGAAGCAGTAGCACTCATGTGGTCAGTTGCCCAGACTGTTTCTCTACAGATGGCCTTGCTTCACAGGGTGGTTGAGTCACTGGAAAGATTTTCATATTTGAACTCCATATTTGAACTTTGCTTACTGACCTACGCTGAATACAGAAGAATATAAATGTGAATTAGTCTTGGCTTTGGACATGGTTGGATATGGATGGAGAGGGCAAAGAAATGTCAGCTGTATGGCATATGCTGAGAATTGAGCGACATTCTGGGCAATGAATGTGGCTCCGGGGCCAACAGGTTATATCACTGAGCTATTTCAGTAGATGTGGTATGCCTACTGGACAGAATGTTTCTAGTTTCTTAAATTGTTCAAGATCAAAGTAAGTCAACTTCTGCTAGCTTGTTTACCTTGATTTTCTCTCTCTAACTAAATGAATTCCCAGGTTGAAGTTCAATGAGAATGAAGAGTATGGGAGGACATACAGTAGGAATATCAGATTCCTCAAGGCCTCTTATTGTATGGGTGCAGCTGCCTCTTGATTAGTCAAATTAAACTGACATTCAGTGAAAGTTTTGAATGGCTCCTATAACCAAGGAATGCTTGCATCCGGTGTTAGATATGGTGAGCAGAAGACATGGTTTATGCCTTCAAGGACCTTCTTATGTTGGGGATGTGGGACATAAATTGCAGCATTTTGTCTGAAGGGAACATTGATCTAACAACCTTAATGGTCAAATGAGAGAGAGAGAGAAAGAGAGAGAGAAGTTTCTGAACAACCAAATAGAGATTCCAAAGTACAAGCACCATGTTCAGGCCCCAGTGGTATTTGTAAGTTCAGTGAATATTCTGTCCCTAGTAGGTTAGGACCTACCTGGTGAGATTTGAAGAACCATGGGACCACTGCCTCAGGTTCTTTCCTTCACTTTGTTAGCTCTCTGAGATTCCATCCACTAAGAATTCACTGACAGAACAGCAATCCCTTCTAAAATGGCTCTATTTCTAGGAAAGTTAGGTGTGGTTTTGTGGAGGAAACACAGTACTGAGAAGATTGAGAGCATGGGCCTGAGATATGGAGAGGCTCTTAGATTTTGTGGATTTAGTTTCATACGATTGTCGATCTTTAACACCTACCTGACTTTGCCTATAAATTCAGACACGACAGGTTCGGCATAGCGTGTCCATTAGAGCGGGGGCACATGGAACTTGGAGGCAGGGTACCAGTGGGGGCTGGAGGTACCTAGAAGAAGAGTAGTGCTGGGGTGAGTCTAAGCCATATGTTTGAGGTTTGCAGAAGGCAGTGGAATGGGAGAAAGGGATTATTATGAGCCCCAGTGAGGGGTCAGGAAGGAAGATGAGTGCCATGATGAACTTTTCTTACCTTTCAATTTAGCCCAAGGCAATAAGTCTCTGCTCAGTGCACACCTTCATTTCTTCTGACTACAGATTTCTCCATTTCCCCCAAATATTCAACTCCAAGCCCTTTATTAATTTTTTTTGTTTTTGCTTTTTGAGCATAGTTGACACCCAAACACTTCATTCTTAACAATCACTCTTTCACAGAGAAAATAAAGTCACAATCAGTGGAACCCTTCTCACTGGCTTCTAAATGATCACATGTAATCATTGTCATTGACTCTCAACCCTGTTTCCTTGACCCCCCTTCACATCCAAATTTCTTGGAAGAGTTACCTATACTGCAGACTTTATCCTCACCTCCCATTTACTTCTCTAGCAATTCCAATCTGGTTTTCTGTCTCATCGTTCTACCAAACACAGCTCTATTTAGGACATTAGTAACCCCCATGCAACAGATGCTTTTTTTTCAATTCTCGTCTACTGTGCCTGTCAGTAATATTTGTAACTCTTTACTTATTCCACTTTAAATATCCTCCTCCCTCACATTCCCTGGTATAATATTGCTTTGAAAATTTCCCCTCTTCTTTAGCTACCTGTTCTTTGTTTTGATCTTTGGTCTTTCTTAAGACTCCATAAGGCGCCTCTCCTTGTTTCATGCTACACTCTCCCCAGGCTGTCTCAATCCTGTACTGCTTAATGACTCACAAATAATATTCCAAGCTTAGGCCTCACCACTGACCTCTAGACTCTATAGCCATCTACTTGACATCTCTTCTTAGATGTCTCAAAGATGCCTGAAATCAAACATGTCTAAATCATACTAATGATCTTTCTACATAGCTCTGGTCTTTGTCCAATGTGCCATAGACCAGTGAGTCATATCATAATCAATGAACTATACAAGGCAGAAGGCTAGCAATCATTATGACACCTCAATTTTTCTCATAGCTCATTTTCAATCCGTCAAATCCTGCTAATTTTATCTTCTTGGAGTTTTGTGCTGGGAAGAACAAGCCCCAACCTCTGGCCTATCTTTCCTTTCTGCCTACCTCTGGCTTCATTCTGTACTATGAAGAGGTCTCAGGTATGTACATGTGGAAATGCCTCCTCATACGTCCCAGCTCTATCCACACCTCCTCCAAACAGTTGTCTCTTGGCCACTTCTCAGGCCTCAGAGTAAATACATCAGTGACACGGTCTGCCTTTGGGAAGATATAATCAAGTTAGAGGCCCTCTCAGGCTCTCAAAAAATCTCAGGGTTGTTTAGACAGGGAGTTTTCGAGTCTGGGTGCCTGTATCATGGTTCAGGAAAAGAGGAAGACAGGTTTCGGTGGGCACATACCCTCGGTTTTACTGACTCTATGCCCTCTGAGGCAGAACATAGCCAGAGGAGGCCTTCTAAATCACGGATTTTAGAGAAAAGGATTTCTTGCTTGGGTCCAAGGCCAGTGTCACCCCAAAACATCTCTTCAATCTGTCTACCCATCTTTGTTTCTACATCATTGATGTAACTCAAGACGTCACCCAGCAACACCATATGTTGCTAGGACCACTGCATTAGTCCCCTGACTAGTCTTCCTAAATATATGCTTGCCATCTCTAGTCTCTTCCCTACGCTGCAGCCAAGTTAATCTTTCTGAAACATAAATAAGATTATCATCATTGAGCTAATAAAATCATTCAACTTCTTCTCATTGCTTTCAGAATAAAACAAAAATATTGTAGCCAGGATGACATACAAAGGCATCTAGTCTTATATCTCATCTAACACAGTGCTTCCCTCCAACTCTGCCTAGTTTCTCAGTTTCTTTCATGTTCTCTCTTGCCTCAAGCATTTGCACATGATGTCCCCTGTGCCTAGAGGGCTATTTTCTTCCCTCATTCTTCATGTCCATTTAAAAAAATTCTCAGTTTAAAGTTAGATCCCTAGAAAAGCCCTCTCTGGCTTCTAGGCACATAGTATTGTTAAATAAATAGGTCTTGAATCAGGAATAATTTTTCATCACTAAATATTTCGGCGTTCTACAACTTTGTCAAGATAAACTATTTTCTTTTAGATATCTTAGATAAACTATTTTCCCATGGACATTTTGTAACTCTCCATAAAAACAATTTTTTGTGTGTGTGCTTGTAATATTAAAATGGCCAGTCTCATCCTTAGCTTTACCTGGAAATCCAAATAATTGCAAATTC
Source organism: Zalophus californianus (assembly GCF_009762305.2). Classification (NCBI taxonomy): domain Eukaryota; kingdom Metazoa; phylum Chordata; class Mammalia; order Carnivora; family Otariidae; genus Zalophus; species Zalophus californianus. The sequence goes on from NC_045596.1 coordinate 58,449,778, forward strand.
TGCTTTTCTTTCCTGCCTGCTAGTCTGCCTTTCTTTTCTTTCTTACCTCCTGCAAGAATTTCCATCATCTAAATTGGGGCCTAACTCTTTGTTTTCTGCATTTTGGCCTTTTATCAAACATTTAGAAATTACATATGTTCACACACTCTTTATTTCCCTTAGTCCTATACCTACTCATTCCATTTCTTTGGGAAGAGTTACTTCACAAGCGAAAATGAACTCAGAGAATGCAAATTTGAAGCTTTATAGTCTGTTGAGTTATAGTTAGTTAAGAGGTTAAGAGCCCACACATCTTATTTATGCATGAGATTGCCTTTGTGTTTAGACCTTCTCTGCTACTACTTCACCACCCCAGGATAAAGTATTTTGTATCCTACATGCACAGTGATTTACAATGTTGCCTTATAATTATCTTTCTATGTGTCTGTCTGCTTTATTAGATTGTGGGCCCCTTGAAGTCAGCAACTGTCTTATTAATCTTTTGTATCTTCATAACCTAGCAAATACTTGACCTTCAGTGGTCAATCCATTTTTAGGATGAATGAAAGACTAGATTGTGCTACTTAAAATAAGTATAAAGCATTATTTTCTGGATTGTGCCCTGTCAGCAAGGACACTGGTGTTCTTAAATAAATACTGGGTTTGTTGATGCCAGGACAATGTTTGCTTTAGATACCACCTTTCTTGATGTGCCTTTTTTTGCCAACTTTTCATGTAACCACAAAGAGAGATTTGGACTCATCAATAACAGTCATTTGCCTTTAAGACATTAAATGCCGTGAGATTAATTCATGTAACTCTAATGAATGAATATTTAGTGTGAATATACAATTAAAATTAAATTAAAATGGTAATTGTCTGTATTTTGTCTAATAATTTAAGCTATTGATGTTAAATATACTGGATGTCTCATAACTAAATCAGAAGTGTTTTGGAAAGAACGTGCCATTATCCACATCATATGTTACTGAAATTATTTCTTTATGCTACTTGAATGTACATTTTTGTTGCAATAAATTATTATTAAATGAACTATATTTACATACAAAAAATTTAGTCCTGTAAATATTATTTTAATAAAAGAGTTTTGTTCTTTTCAATGTCTATATAATGAAAAACTATTTTGAAAAATTCAAAATATGCAATAATTATATTTATTTATTTATTTTTTAAGATTTTATTTATTCATTTGGCAGAGAGAGAGAGACACAGCAAGAGAGGGAACACAAGCAGGGGGAGTGGGAGAGGGAGAAACAGGCTTCCCGCAGAGCAGGGAGCCCCATGTGGGGCCCGATCCCAGCACCCTGGGGTCATGACCTGAGCCGAAGGCAGACGCTTAACGACTGAGCCACCCAGGCACCCCATTATTTTTAAAAATATAATTTTGAAAACATTTACATTATACAGTTTATTATAATTATGCTACAAATGAATTTCTCTTTAAAAGAGAACTAGGCCGATTATTTATTTAGTATATTTCTTAAGAGTTACAAGTTTTTTTGGATCAAATAATTCACTTCTTAATGTTAGTCCATACACAGATGCTTGAAAAGTTGATGAGAATTTCAAGACTTAACTTCCAAGGCTTAGCTGGTTGGTGGGCCAGAGGAGTTTTAGTTAGAGTCTGGCACTGGGAGATTACAAAACATCTAACAAATTCTAAGCTTTAGAAGACACAAGAAAAAAAATCATACTTTAATGAAAACTTTCTAAACTTGACCCACTGAAGTTTTTTTTTTTTTAAAGATTTTATTTATTTGACACAGAGAGAGAGAGCACAAGCAGGGGGAGTGGCAGGCAGAGGGAGAGGGAGAAGAAGGCTCCCTGCTGAGCAGGGAGCCCGATGTGGGGCGCGATCCCAGGGATCCTGGGATCATGACCTGAGCCGAAGGCAGACGCTTAACCATCTCAGCCACCCAGGTGCCCTGTTGTTGTTAGTTTTTGTTAGTTTTTTAAATTAAGTTTCTTATTTTAATTCCAGTATAGTTGACATACAGTGTTATATTAGTTTCAGGAGTACAATACAGTAATTCAACAATTCTATACAGTACCTAGTGCTTATCAAGATAAGTGTATGCTCAATTCCCATCACCTATTTCACCCATCCCCCACCCATCTTCTCTCTGGTAACCATCAGTTTGTTCTCTAGAGCCTATTTTTCACTTTCCTTCTCTCTCTCTCTCTTTTTTTTCCCCTTTGCTTGTTTGTTTTGTTTCTTAAATGCTACATATGAGTGAGATCGGATGGTATTTGTGTTTCTCTGATTGGCTATTTTGCTTGGCATTATGCTCTCTAGCTCCATCCATGTCATTGCAAATGGCAAGATTTCATTCTTTTTTATGGCTGAATAATATTCTATTATATATATATATACAACTATGTGTGCACACACATATGTATCACAGATTATTTATCCATTCATTTATTGTGTTAGTTTTTTCAAATTTGAGTATAGTTGACATGCAATGTTACATTAGTTTCAGGTGTATGATCCACTGAAGTTTTAGCACAGGAATATTTTAGCTACCTAACCTTTGCTGTTTTGCAAGAGATTAAGAAGTCCCATTTTGTAACTTTAAATTAACCTCTTTTTACGTAGTAAGTCTCCTGAATTATGTTTGGGAAAAAATATAGAATATGAGTAGACTAAGCACATTTAAACTCCCAGTAGCATATTCACTTATTTGATTTTCATTCGTAGCTATTATTATGAGAGAAGAATCACTAGCATCAACTTCAATTTATATGTTTATAGATTCTATTGGTTGTTAACTTATATGAAGAATGAATAAGCATGGCTTTCAGACATTAGCTATATTTTTCTTGGAATGGAAAAGATGATAAAAAGATATGGGAAAGTGTCATTTTATTTGCACAAGGCAAGTTTAAAGGAACTTTTTATTTCTTAAAAATGACAACCTGAACTAGATAGAGAGTAATCCCTGAGGAGCCATTGGGCAGGTCAGCAATGAACAAATTCTCAACTTTGGATCCCAATTCCCTAACTTGATATATTAATTCTACGTTCTACCAGTGAGTCCGTTTTGTCATTCTATAAGACTGTTACACTGGAAATATGGAATCAGAAAATGTTCAAGGTGAAGAGTTCTTAAAGATAATTTCATCCAACTTGACTCATACGGCATGGAGGTCTATATGGATCTGTGTGTTCGAGTTCGGAGCTAGAAATTGACATTGAGCTGAATTAAACTGCATAGTAAAAAGTTGTGAAATTTGAAGTATATTCCACAGGCCCATTGTACCATGGAGAAAGGCAGAAAAAAGGATCCTTCTGTCATGGGAGCTTTGGAGAGAGGTACTTAAGAGATGGAACAAACCAAAGATGATTATCTAGTGTGGTTTTTATAATGTAAATGTTCTTCCTTCCTTCCATTGTCTTCTGTGATATCTCCAGCAAATTTGACATTTGTCATTAATGCAAGTGGGTATTTTGGGGAACACTGGCTTATGGAGGAAGATAAGGGGACAACTGATAATTTGGATTACATTAAAATTTTTTAATTTGCATTAGAAACATCTATGAAAGTCTATACATCTTGGACAATTTATTTTCTTGTTTTTTTAATGGGAAATGTACCTTCACAAGTGAATAAGAAGTTAAACTGCTTAAGTGTTTCAACTGGTTAGTTTGATGCTTCATGATCTTTCACTGGTCTACTTTTCTGTATTCCTTACATAGCAGTTCAGGCCCTTCATGATAGTGAGGATCTGCATGTGTCTATAGGATAGTAGGAAGAAGGCTAAGGAAAGATTTTCCTGTCACTAATTTTCTTTCCAAATGGATCCAAATTTCTTGTATTTTGGAGTGACTTTGGGTTAAGCAGTTGTCTCTAGAAAGTCTCTGTTAAAATACTGAGACTGTTATTAGACATTTTTATGCATGTTCCACTTTACTTCTAGGAGAAGGTAATTCAGAAGTAGTAATCTATTTCAGAGGGAGACAGCTTTAAGGACTGGACTAAGAAGATGGCCAGCTAGAGGGAAACCTGGTTTGAATGACTTGCTGAGAACCTTCTGGGATCCAGAAGGTAGTAGAAAGGCATAGGTTTAAGGTTATGATTAAGGTGATAAGGAAGTGAGGGACTAGTCCAAGGAGATGTTTCATATGCTTGAAAACTGTGCCTTTTCTATCCTGTTAAAAAAAAAAAAAAGCAAAACACAGGACAAAAGGGATTAAGACTCAGATTCAATTTCCAGTTATATTTGAATTGAGCTATTTTTTCTCTTCTAAGTGATCAGTATATTATTATTTTTTCCATATGAAGTAATTTTCTTAACCACTCACTCTTTTTAAACTTCTCCCACAAAAATGGAAAAATGTTGAAAAGTCATTGGAGCTAGTTTCCTATTTACTTAGAAACTAGATTCTGTAGGCCATATTTATAACTCCTGGTTTAAACATTTACATTTACTCGCATGCCAGAGTCCTTTGATGACTAACTAAACATAAGAGTTTAAAAGCTTGAAGAACAGAAGATTTAGAAATAATTAACAATTTTGTGGCTTTATTTCTTTCAATATAGAATGTACGTGCAGAACTAATAGCAGATAAATATAGGAACTCTCACTTTGGGAATCCACAAAATGTGTATGTTCAAGGTTTCTTATTAGTTAAGATGGATTTTAAGCATGCAGATAATGTTACAAATTAAATGTTTTAATTTCTTAACCATCTATTAATCTCTAATAAGGATACATCCATGGAAACTCCTTATTGGCACTGTAAGGGAAAATTCTTTCAGGAGTTTTCAATTTTATATTTGAAATTATGAGATTGAAAACTATGGGATCTTCATTAAATATAGGAAGATCAATTCTGAGTTTCTAGAACAATGATGAATTTGACTTTTTTTTGGTGTTCTATATTTACCATTACATTACAGTATAGTATTGCTGTACAAAGTAGATGGAGAGACTAATATTATTTTCATTTGTTAAATGAAAGAACATGCACAAAGTATATGTGTGCATGACAAAGGCCTGATTTTGTGAATAAGCAATACAATTACGTTCAGAGATAAGGACAGCATGTGTGATCAAGCCTTCCCCAAGTATTTATATAAAGAAGAAGCAAGGGTTGGACACTGACTTCAAATAAAAGATGCCTACTCTTTCTCAGAAGCCAAAAAATTTAAATATAATCTACCAAAAAAAAAGACTTATTTTTTCTGTTTGCAAAGTTAGAAAGCTAGAATAGGATCCTTTTTTTCTTTTCTAATATAGACTTTCAGACTTAAATAAAACAGTTTTCTCCAATGGGAATAATTATGCAGGCAGACATTCTTTTATTTCTGTTCATCTGTGGCATAAAAGATAAGTCGGACTCCATTATTAGGACTCCCTTGTGCTGCTTAGGAAAAGGCCATTTATCTTTATCTATCTATCATCTAGCTATCTATCAATCTATCTATCTATCATCTATCATCTATCTATCATCTATCTATCAATCATCTATCTATCTATCTATCTATCTATCTATCTATCTATCTATCATCTATCTATCAATCAATCTATCATCTATCTATCTATCATCTATCTATCAATCTATCTATCTATCAGTCTATCTATCTACCTATCATCTATCAATCAATTTATCTATCTATCATCTATCATCTATCTATCTATCTATCATCTATCTATCAATCTATCAATCTATCTATCTATCAATCTATCAATCTATCTATCTAGCTAGCTATCAATCTATCTATCTATCTATCTATCTATCTATCTATCTATCTATCATCTATCAATCTATCAATCTATCATCTATCTATCAATCTATCTATCATCTATCAATCAATCAATCTATCAATCTATCTATCATCTATCTATCAATCTATCAATCTATCTATCTATCATCTATCTATCTATCTATCATCTACCATCTATTACCTATTATCTCCTATCGTCTATGTAGCTACAGTCTCTTTTGTGTTTATTTAATTAGCACCCATACCTGAAAATGACATAAAAGAAAATATGATCATAGAAAGTATATTTCTTTCATCATGTAACTGAAAAAAGTAATGCTTCTCTTCAGTATTTGTTAGTCTCTGTGCCTCTGTGCCATAGGGCACTTGACTGACAGTTTTGACTGACTCAGCTATTTAATTAAGGGAAATGACTGGCTTGAAACTAATTATTGTTTTGTAGTATCAAAGAAAGTCAATTTTCCTACTGGTTGAAATTTGTGCTTCTTTATCTTTAAAGCAAAAGGGCAGAGATAGAGTAGCCCTTCACAGGTAGAGATCAGAATCTTGGGTGGGGAGAGTAAGGGAAGCAGTTTGAAAAAACATCTTTGATAATTATCTTTGCTTCGCTTTGTTTTCAGACATAATGTTAAATTTATTTTGAAATAAAAAAGTAACATTAAAGAAGAACATGTGAATTTTTTATTAAAAAGGAGAAAGGAAAAATGTGTGAAGGAAGAATGGAAAGAATATGATAACTGGTGAAGGTTTAGGATTCTTACAACTTCTAGAGGTGTAATCAAGGCTCAACCTATATATATATATATATATATATATATATATATATATATATATATTTTTTTTTTTTTAGTAAGCTCCATGCCCAGTGTGGAGCCCAACAATGGTGCTTGAACTCATGACCCTGAGATAAAAATCCAAGCTGAGATCAAGGGTCAGACACTTAACCCATTGAACCACAGGACGCTCCTATCCTATATATATTTTTATGGCAAAGATTGTCATTACTGTCATTGCGTCCATTTTCTTCCCCATGTCTCCTTAACTGAAAATTCCACAGATATGCCTACATTACATCTAAATATCCTACCAGAGGACCTGAATCACATGTGGGCCAGAGCTGGGATGGGAGAGTAGAACTTCTGAACATCCATTTTCGTTGTTATTGTTCCTGTGGCTTTTTCTTAGTTTGCATTTGAGGCAACATCAGCTTTTTTTAAACAGAACAATTTTAGGAGAGTGAAAAAGACATGGGAGCCCTCGTGTGTGTGTGTGTGTGTGTGTGTGTGTGTGCGCGCGCGCGTATGTGACTTTTTCATTACTTATTGACAAAAGCATACCTGGAGTTAATAATAGATACAGTTCAAACCTTAGCTCTTTTAGTAAGTCTTATTTTCAAGCTAAGTCATTGGTTTGGTTAGAATTTTGCAAATATTAAAAATTAAAATGTCAAATGGTAAATCACAGATAAAGAACATGGTAATGAATAATAGGGACAAATTGTTTAAACTCTTATGTAAAATTCGATAAGGTGTTTTACATAACTAATGAATTGACAAGGTCTTGTGAAGAAAACAGGTCCAGATGGCAAACATACGCAACGGATTTAGTCAAACAATTTTTTTGGCAAGAATAATATGAATTTTGTAATCAGTCAGGGGCCAATGAAATACAAAGATGAGTCTGGTTAATAATCTACAATTATTGGTTAAAGAGGTATATTAGTGCGAATTTCCCTCTGTTGGTCCTACCTTTTCTCTTCTATCAACCCCACAAGCCTTTGGCACAATGAAGTGGGTAACTTTTATTTCCCTACTCTTTCTCTTTAGCTCTGCTTATTCCAGGGGCGTGATTCGTCGAGAAACACGTAAGAGTTCTATTTTCCTATTGTTCAACTTCTACTTTATTTTCCTAGTGAGAGAAAATTTTAGAAAACCCTGCATCTTTAAAGAAGTGTTTTCCTTTAGCATTTATTTCTAGATGGTGATGATATTTTGTATTTGTGATCCCTCAGGAAGTTATTTTTTTTTTTAAAGATTTTATTTATTTATTTGAGAGAGACAGAGACAGAGAGAGAGAGAGAGAGAGAGCAGAGAGAGAGCACCAGCGGGGGATAGGCAGAGGGAGAGGGAGAAACAGACTCCCCGCTGAGCAGCCCGGGACCCTGAGATCATGACCCGAGCTGGTGGCAGAGGCTTGACCGACTGAGCCACCCAGGCGCCCAGGAAGTTATCTTATTAATACATTTCTAACATCCTAGGTGAAAAAAAATGGTGAGAATTGATTCAGTAGCTGTAACTTCCTTCTGCACCTGAAGGAAATTAGACAGAGTGACTTAAACTTCACAGAATATAGTTGATGTTAGAATTCATAGCTCCACATTCCCAAAGGCTATTGCACCTTGATTTATAAAAAACAAAAACCTGTGTTATTCATCTTATAAATAGAACTTGTATTTATATTTTTCATTTCAGACTGTCCTCCCAGAAGCTGTTAGTAGACACCACAAGAGCATTAGCTCTTAACCAAGTTTGAATATAAAACCAAAAGTATTTAATGATTTTAATGATTTTTCAAATAGTATCATCACTGATTGAATAACTCATCTGTTTAAATGCAGAAGAAATAGTTCATCATCATCTCAAGATTTTCTGTAGGGATCTGAGGCCAGTATTTTGGAGCAAATGAATACCTAAGTCACATGGAGAGAAACACAAAAAGTAACACCATAACTAAGTTGTTTTCTTCAGAATGTAAACAAATCTGTTTTGTTTTTTCTTTTTTCCTCTCCAGAACAGAGTGAGATTGCTCATCGGTACAACGATTTGGGAGAAGAACATTTCAGAGGCCTGTAAGTTAAAATACTGAACAGTCAAATTTAATGTTTCTAATAGTGTTGGTTATTACTCTGAAGTTCTTATAGTCCCTTGTCATCAGAGTCCAGCTTCTAGGACCATCCTATCCGATAGAATTTTCTGCATTGATGGAAATATTCTATATCAGTGCTGTTTGGTATGGTAGCCACTGGCCACATGTGGCTATTGAATACTTTAAATGTGGCAAGTGCAACTGAGGGACTGAAATTAAAGTTGCATTTAATTTTGATTTATGTAAATCTATGCAGCCAGGCTACTGGCTACCATATTGGACAGTGTAGCTCCAGAACTCTTCCATAACCTGCATGGTAAGAAAGACTTTAACATATGGTTCCTTTTGCAGCTCACTTACTAAATTCCTTTACCTAGTAAATAGGTCTGTGGTTTCTTGAGAGCATTTTAATATTTTTTAATCTAGTACAAAATGAGAAAACAGTTTAGTTTTTAAAGGTCAATCTCATGCTACGGCCTGATTAAATGAGAGGTGTGTGTGTGTGGTTTTTGTTTTTTTGTTTTAAATAGTCAAAGGGCCTATGTAATGTCCCTAGTCTTAATAATAAGATATATTTAGAATACATTTCTCTTGCCTGCTCTATGTTTGTGCATCTACTGACATGTGCACACATGTGTTTAAACATGGTGTAAATACATGTCCTCTTTGCTCAGAAAGCCACATATGCCTGGTTAGGCTTCAGATAACAGCTGATATGAATAGACTTTCTGGCTAATAGTGAGGTGTATAAAATATAGAACATATACAGACAGTTTGTTGTCCAGCGTAGCCAGCTACTTTATATTAACATTTCACCATGTTACATTTTTCTTTTTTAAAAAAGACTTTATTTATTTGTTTGAGAGAGTGAGAGAGAGTGCACAAGTGGAAGGGAGGGGTAGAGGGAGAGGGAGAAGCGGGCTTCCCGCTGAGGAAGGAGCCGGATGTGGGGCTGGATCCCAGGACGCTGAGATCATGACCTGAGCTGAAGGCAGAAGCTTAACCGACTGAGCCACCCAGACGTCCCATGTTACATTTTTCTGTGTCCTTTGTTTCAGGGTGCTGGTTGCCTTTTCTCAGTATCTCCAGCAGTCCCCATTTGAAGATCATGTAAAATTAGCGAAGGAGGTGACTGAGTTTGCAAAAGGTTGTGCTGCTGACCAGTCAGGGGCCGACTGTGGCAAATCCCTTGTAAGTACATTCTGATTTTGAGTGTTATTTCTTCTTTCTGTAAGTAGTCCTGATTATTTCAAAGGAAAAACAATCCCACTTTTGTTTCCTCAATTATGAATTCGTAAGCAACTCTTCAACAGTGAGGGTAGCCGTTATTTCTTCTATGACAGAGATGTTCTAGCTATGCCCACAGTTTTAAAGACATTTCTTTATGAAGACCACACACAACAGTAACAGTGCATTTAAATGGAAATTTGTGATTTTTAAGTCTCTTTTTAAAATTTGAGGTTTGATTTCTTTTAATTGAGGCTAACAGTGAGAGCGTGGTTTTTATCTTCCGGAGACACTCATCTGATTTCTGTGTTGATTTTGTTTCTTAGGTAAAATAATAGTACAGTTATATAGTCCTCATTTTAGGAATAGTTATATTTTTACATAGAATAAAAAATCAGGGCATTTATTCATTTTGAAGGACTTTGAAATTTTGGTATTTCCAGTAGGTGTTCAATTCAGGGAGAGGTTTATGTTTCTCTCACCACTCAAACCTGTATATACCTTTCCAGGGCAAGGCCAGGGTTTATGTATCACTGAAATCTTTCCCCCTCTTATTTCTTTCTCTCTATGTATCTCTCCCTCAAGATAGAATCGGTACTTTAACTCGATATTTTTAACAGTGTTACCGCTGTAAGTATGAATTTTAAAAAATATTTTTTGGGGGAAAATTAATAAATTCCATCTTCAGCAGTATATTTTCCCTGAAGATCCAATTACTCTCATAATAAAAGTTAATGGGGACAGGAAGAATACATTTAATGGAACGTGTTTTGAGGCAAATGTTTCTAGACTAAAAAAGATCTATATTTTAACATAATAAATAATATACAGTAAGTTGTGTTACTCCTCATTTTTGAATGGTACCTACTTAAAAGTTGGACCTTTTGGAAAGATGCAGATCAAATGAGAAACTCTCTGAATACTTTCTTCCCTAATGTGAATTCACCTGCAACTTAGAGGATTATTTTCCCTTGATTTTTTTTTAAAGATTTTTTTTCTTTCTTTACATTTTTTATTGTTATGTTAATCACCGTACATCACATCATTAGTTTTTGATGTAGTGTTGCATGATTCATTGTTTGTGCATAACACGCAGTGCTCCATGCAGAACACGCCCTCCTCAATACCCATCACCAGGCCAACCCATCACCCCACCACCCCCCAGAACCCTCAGTTTGTTTCTCAGAGTCCATGGTTCGTCTCCCCCTCCGATTTACCCCCCTTCATTCTTTCTTCCCCTCCTGCTATCTTCTTTTTTATTTTTTTCTTAACATATATCGCATTATTTATTTCAGAGGTACAGATCTGTGATTCATCAGTCTTGCACAATTCACAGCGCTCACCATAGTACATACCCTCCCCAATGCCTATCACCCAGCCACCCCATCCCTCCCACCCCACCCCCACTCCAGCAACCCTCAGTTTGTTTCCTGAGATTAAGATTTTATTTATTTATTTGACAGAGAGAGACACACAGGGAGAGAGGGAACACAAGCAGGGGGAGTGGGTGAGGGAGAAGCAGGCTTCCCGCGGAGCAGGGAGCCCGATGTGGGGCTCGATACCAGGACCCTGGGACCATGACCTGAGCCGAAGGCAGACGCATACCGACTGAGCCACCCAGGCGCTCGGATTATTTTATTTTATTTTATTTTTTTATCAGCTCTCCTAGATTATAGCGTGAGGTAGAAATAGGAGCCGTGTTCATTGCTGCCCTTGTGTTGCACCCACCCTAAGTAATCAGGTGATGGTCAGTTCTTACGAAAATCCCATGGATGGTCAAATCAAGGGAAACTCTAAACCTGAGAAAAAAGTGTATATGTACTTGAGTTCCCAACCAAGGCTTACGGATGCTTTCAATTTTTTATACTGTTCTTTGGGTACAAAGGAAATAAAATACCCCCCGGTGACCCGAAGCCTGCTCTCTCCCACCTAGCACACGCTCTTCGGAGACAGACTGTGTACCGTTGCCTCTCTTCGTGAAAAGTATGGCGACCTGGCTGACTGCTGTGAGAAACAGGAGCCTGAGAGAAATGAGTGCTTCCTGAGTCACAAAGACGATAACCCCGGCTTCCCTCCGCTGGTGACCCCGGAGCCGGATGCCATGTGCACCGCCTTTCAGGAAAATGAACAGAAGTTTCTGGGAAAGTAAGTCCTCAGATCTTTACGCTTCAAAATGAAAAATTAGGACAAAGGTCGAGACTTATTATAGCCAGTACTACAATAAAAAATATTCTCGACATTAAGGCCTAGAAGCGTTTGTTCTAATGACAGTTTTCAAAGCAGTAATATTTGATGCCGCAAAATTCTCCATGGTGAAAAGAATTGGACCCAAGATCTTTTGGAGTTCATTGAAACAGGACGTGATCTGTGTAAGAAAAACGGAGATGGGCCTGTGTTAAAATATGATGAAGATATGTATTTAGTTATTCTCAGAATTGATTTAATCTTAGTCAAAAACATTGCATCACCAAAGTTTATTTTATACCTATGTGTGTGTATATGTGTGTACATATATATAAAACATATATATGTATGTACACAATTTATATATAGAAGTTCAACCTTTCACTGACTTCTAGAATGACAAAGGCAAGGTCATCGTGTGCAAATTGAGATTAACTGGTAAATTAGATGAGAAGGTTGATTACAATGGTTCCCATACTACTGTTTGCTATAGAAAAGCGACTGCCTGTTTTTCTTTTTTGAAAATGTAGATACCTGTATGAAGTTGCCAGAAGACATCCTTACTTTTATGCCCCAGAACTCCTTTACTATGCTCAGCAATATAAACAAGTTTTTGCAGAATGCTGCCAAGCTGCTGATAAGGCTGCCTGCCTGACACCCAAGGTATTCCCCAGAAGAACAGGAGGAGCAATTCATCATCAAACCTCAGACTTTGAGCATCTTATGGCTAGATTTAGGGAATTCGTGTCTCTGATACAAAGTCCTTTACATGGTCAGAAAAAGCCTTCCTCCCTCTTCTAGGGAGTTTAGTGATGTTGGGGGAGTGGGTGGAGATAAATTATATGCAAAATTAAGAAGTCAGCAAAGTTATATTTTCTGGGATGTTAGTGGACTCTGTTCTTCCACATTTCCTGTCAGCTCCCTTTTCCTTGGCAATGTCTGCACTCCGGTTCTTAACTACCTAAGGGCTTCCACTAGGACCAGACTGATTTTGCTCCCCCTGCATAGCAAAATAATTATTTGCCAATAGTGGGCACTTGGGAATTTAGGTGTAAATTAGCTCTTTAAATTTTAATTTGGCACAGTTTCATCTGAACTTATGAAGGGGTGTTTTGTATAGAATTTTCCTTTTCTAATTTTTCCAAAAATCATTTCTTTTTGCAGATTGATGCTTTGAGGGAAAAAGTACTGGTTTCATCTGCCAAAGAAAGATTCAAGTGTGCCAGCCTCCAGAAATTCGGAGATAGAGCCTTCAAAGCATGGTATTTTAAACTGAGTTTGAATCTTTATAATGATGTAAATGGTTATGGTTCAGTTGACAAAAATGTACATTTATATGGCATTTTATGTGGTGCTTTTGCATACATCTTTCCGGTTGTTTTGAAGGTAGAAATTTAACAGTGGTGAAAATCAGAGCATCAGTGACAATTCCTCATTAATTTTTATCGTATTTTTTCTAGGTAGTCATAGAATTTAGAGGGTATCTTTTTTTGTCCTTCTAGGATGGGGATTTAAACTCCCACTTATTTAGAAAGACTAGACCTTATTCTAATGATCCACTCTTTTTATAGAGCAGTTGTCAGGGTCTTCTACTTAATTTTATTCCCCCAAACAACACCAATTATCTGGAAATGTTTGTTTTTTTATGTTCTGATAATTAAATTTAGCCATCAGGGTTAGTTCTCCTTTTCTCATAGCTCTAGCTTTGTGGTTAATCCCTTGGTTTTGTCTGGGTCTCTGTTTTTATATTACTTAGCTGGTTCTAGGAGCATCCTTGAATTTCTAAGCCAAGAAAAATCCCCTCCCCCACCCTCACTTGCTAGTCAACAATGAATCCACAGCAACAGGAGATAAAATGAAAATAATAGACATCCTGTAAACTCTCTAGAAACCATAGTTAGAGTTATCTTTGCCTGCCATCCCTACCCCCTACACCACCACCAAGATCAACTACCTAAATCAGTAAACAAAACAACCCCAACATGAAATGATATGCGGTTAAACAGGCTGTGATTGGTTTGCGGGAAGAAGAAGCTTTGATCTGATTAGGAGATGATTTGGGAAAGCATGTGGATTTTAGCCTTTTCCATGTTGTCAGAAAGCTTAGATGCTGTGCTGGATCAATGTCTTGGTTTCAGTTTATAAAAGGCTTTCATATGGATTAACTAATTTAATCCTCACATCAGTCCTGCAGTTTAGCATGCTGTTGTGACCAAGTAGAAGCTGAGGGTCAGAAAGGCTAAGTAACTTGCCTAGTGTCCCAGTGCTAATGAGTGATAAAGCCAGATCTAGAAGCCAGGTCTGGGTTCTAAACCTGATGGCTCTCCACATGTCGCCTCTTTTTGAATCTCTCTTTGATTTCCACTTTTATGAATCGCTGGTCTTCTATCCACCACACACACTCTTACAATGGCTAATTCTGCCCTAAGGAAACATTTTACCCTCAGATAACCATACGGTTCAGAACTAGCAGTAAAGTAAGGACAAATAATTTCACAAATTATATCTATATGCTATTTTGTCCTGAATTTTCGTGTTATAAGTACTATTTTCCTAATGCTTTGACATAAAATATTGCGTGTTAATCACGTTTTCATGGAGGAATTTTCTTTTTAGGTCGGTAGCTCGCATGAGCCAGAAATTCCCCAAAGCTGACTTTGCAGAAGTTACCAAGTTGGTGACAGATCTTACCAAAATCCACAAGGAATGCTGCCATGGTGACCTGCTTGAATGTGCAGATGACAGGGTAAAGAATCTGCAGTATGCTCTGTAGTAACTTACATGCTTCAGTTGGTAGGATGAATTTGCTTAGTATTATCCCCGAAGCCCACAGTGGGTTGAGATTGTATTCTATGCCCAATCTGCTTACTTCTTTCCCTGCTTTGTGGTACTTTTTTTTAACCTGGCTATCCCATTCACTAAATGAGCTGACAAACACATTCACTAATTTGTAACCCTTTCAGTCATATTGTGAGGACAAAGGCTTACACTGAAGTAGGATGGCTGCTACAGAAGGTGATTTCTAAGAAGACATTTTTGGGAGGTGGGTGGAGTTGGAGAAGGGCTTCTATCTGAAGAGATCTTGGGAAATTATGTAGTTCCCTGCCCCCTTTATATTCTCTCTCAGTTAACCATCTGTGTTAACTAGACACATATTTAGCATGATATCACTTTTCTCCAAACTTAAAAATATGACCAATACCAGCATCTTAATCTCTCAGGATACTTTCTGGAAAATTTAAGGCAAAGATTTTACATGTGTAAGTAGAGCCTGTGACTATGGTCTTGACTAATTTTTCAAAGATCTCTCACATTTTATCTAGTTATTTGGTTTCAAAATGCCTGAAAGGGCTATTTGGAAAAATAGTACTGAGTTTTAATTTAGAAACTTAAGTGCCTTGACAGTCGAAACACAAAATTAATAATAACCGAGATGGGTCCCTGTTACTGACCATTTTTTGTAATTAAGTGGAAATATTTTAGAGACTAGAGACTCATCTCTAGTCTTAGGAACATGGACTGAAAGTATTTATAGAAGTCATGTTTTATGTGTGTGGTCTTAGAATACAATAAACATGTTTTGCCAACATAATAAAGGTCTGGGAAGAAAGTGCGGTGATGTCAATTTACGTTGAAAAATTTTTATCAACTCGCTTATAGGCGGATCTGGCCAAGTATATGTGTGAAAATCAGGATTCAATCTCCACTAAAATGAAGGAATGCTGTGATAAGCCTTTGCTGGAAAAATCCCACTGCCTCACTGAGGTGGAAAGAGATGAGTTGCCCGGTGACCTGTCCCCGTTAGCTGCTGACTTTGTTGAAGATAAGGAGGTTTGCAAAAACTATCAGGAGGCAAAAGATGTGTTCCTGGGCACGTAAGTGGATAAGGAATAATCCTTCCATAGCTTTTATATGACCTCAGGATTCAGGAAGATAAACTAGGCTTTCCTTTGACACTGCTACAATTTCCATGTGGTTTACATGCTTCTTTATCCTTCTCTCTCCTAGCTTTTAAATTTTGGGGGAAAAATTAATTAGTTAAAAAATTATTATAAACTAATACATGCTTATGGCAAAAACTCAATCAGTAGAGAAGAGAATAGAGAAGGGAAGAGAAGAGATAAAAGTTTTATCTTTATTCCTACCACATTCATTTTCTCCTTAGGGATATTTCTGGAAATACCTCTAGGAACATTTTGTGTATACATAAATTATAGACATATTATTCATTCACTTATTCATTCAAAGAATGAACTTACTACAATAGATATGTGTGAATATATGTAATACATCTTTATATCTCTGTATTTCTGAATCTATTTACCTGCCATTTATCTATCTATATAAGGAAGTATAAGAGGAAGTATGCAGTCTGCTACCAGGTGCTTCATATTTGGTTGAGCAGACCAGGAGTACAGTAGCATGGCAGGGCAGCATGAAATTAAGTGACAAAATAAGTGATTATATATAGTCAGTAAGTGTGGTGATAAACTTTGCATTTTTATTGTTGGATTATAATAGTGTAATGTGCCCTAATATATTTTACATAATTGTGTACCCTTCAAGATTTCACTCCTACAAAGAGGAGAAAGAACAATTCAGGAATTCATCTCTATTTATCTATCAGAACCCTTTTGAGGTATAGTCCAAATTATAAAAAAATATACATAATAATAACAGGTGTCACTCATCAAACATTTAATACATGCCAGACAGCGTGTGCTTGGCATAGATTACGTCATGTATTTCCCACAAACCACCTTATGAGATAGGTACTGTTATTATTCACGTTCTACAGAGAAGGCAACTAAGGCTGTGATGGTTCTAATAAGTTGCTTAAGGTGATATAGTAAACTGAGTGGCAAAGTGAGGATTTGAATGCAGGTAGCTTTAATTCTGAACTGCATCCCTTTAGCCATTAATCTTCCCTGCATGGGGTCTAGTCAAATTCAGACCTGTGGGAGATGAGTTAGTCTTGAGGTGAGTTATGTGATCTTTCTTGCTCATTTACCCAACGAAATCTATTTTATTTTCATCTGAATTAGGTTTTTGTATGAATACTCAAGAAGGCATCCTGAGTACGCGATCTCTTTGCTGTTGAGACTTGCCAAGGAATATGAAGCCACTCTGGAGAAGTGTTGTGCCACCGATGATCCTCCTAGTTGCTATGGCAAAGTGGTAGGTTTCTTAAAGGGAAACAGTGTAGCACTCTGGCAGATGATCCTTTTTTTAAAAAATTTTATTTTATTATGTTATGTTAGTCACCATACATTACATCATTAATTTTTATGTAGTGATCCACGATTCATTGTTTTCGTATAACACCCAGTGCTCCATGCAGTATGTGCCCTCTTTAATACCCATCACAGGGCTATCCCATCCCCCAATGCCCTCCCCTCTAAAACCCTCAGTTTTAATAATGAGAAAGAAAAGTAACCCAAGAATGTGAATTGCTACATAGTGCAATTTAGATCTTTTCTTGACATGGTTTCAATCCTGTACTCTTAAACCTTACAGGAAAAAATAGCTTTAGATGGAATGGTTAGTAAGACCTAAAAGAGTCTAGAAAGGAAAGATCTGAAGGGAGCAATCTCTAATTTCACAAAATCTTGACCATGCCTTTTCTCTTTTTTACACTCCTGAGGACAAAATAAGACAAATTGAAATGTTAGTTAAGAGACTTAACTTAGATATAAAGTTAACCAGATTCCAAGATTTATCAAATATCAAGAATTAGCATCTTAAGGAAGATTGTGAAATCTATTCATTTAGAATATTTTCAAATTTCTGGGAAAAAGTGTAGGAATTGCTTTATAAGTCATTAAGGAGAGGAAACCTTGAGGATTTTTGCCATATTTAGCTATGCTTTAAGAGGATTTTAACATGTTTAAGATATTTAGCACTCCTGGCATATATAGTGGTTTCCAAACTTCAGAATCACAGGAAAGTCATTCTTTCCTCTCTCAAGAACCTACTATATGTCAGGCACCAGACTAGAGCCGTTGACCAAGGTAAAATCTATTATCTCAGGGAGCTCAGAATCCAACTGGAGAGAGGGCTTAATAATAATGATATAATCATAGTCATCATTTATTAAGCTTTTATTAACTGCCAGGCACTGTTTTAATTTCATTAGCTCAGGTGGTTTGTAGAACAATTTTTGAGGTGAGTACCATCTTTATCCCCATTTTCTTTCTTTCTTTTTCTTTTCTCCCTTCTTTTTTGTTAATCCCCATTTTAGCAGTGATGGTTCTGCAGCTTGGAGATAGGAGGTATAATTGCACAATTAGAAAATGAGTCGGATGGCCCGGCTCGAACACCAGCAGTCGCACTCCAGAGTCTGAGTAGTCTTAATCTCTTATACTATACACCCTTGCCAAATAAAATAAACAGTTTGGACATATTATGATAGATATGGCATCAAAGACCTAATTACAAGACTTTGGGCAGAAAGGAGGGAGGATCTCATTCTAGCTAGAGTGGTGAAAAAGAACCTGCTTGTGGTCCTTGGGTGGAATTCTGTCAACACAATTCTTTTATCTTTCAGCTTGATGAATTTAAACCTCTTGTGGAAGAGCCTCAGAATTTAGTCAAAACAAACTGTGAACTTTTTGAAACACTTGGAGAGTATGGCTTCCAAAATGCGTAAGTATTTTTGTTTATCAGCTGATTTTTTTCTTGATCAATTTGTAATTATTTAAGACAATATATATACCACCTATCATAGAAATTTTAATCATGAAAATACAGTATATACTTCTAATCTCTCTCCATCAAGAAAGACTAGAGAGGGAGAAATAAAATGGTTAATGGGTTGGAGAGGCCTATATTTGAGTGCAGGTTAAAAAATTGGCCTCTTGAGATCAGAAAGGAAAATAGCAAATCGTGGAATGTAGGAACTGAGGATGCCCCTTGAAGGTTAAGGAATAGTTTGTGGGCAAACAAAATGCAACAATGCTTTAAAAAGGAGGAAATGGTAGGCTTTGAATAATAGTAGCTCAAGAAGGAATATATAAGCTGACAGACTAATGTCCTGATCCACATAGAGTCTTATCTATGGAAAGAAAGATAAGAGACACATCACTCAGTAGATATTTATTGTTTGGTTTAAATATGTTATCACTCTTCTAACTATGGGTGCTAGGGATGACAATAGTGAACCAGATATCGTCTCTTCCCTTGAGTAAATTGTAGTCACACATGACTTTCGGTGGTGATTGGAATTCTTAGTTTGTGATTATTACGTGCTAGATACCATGCCAGGTTGATTGCATACTTTATTTTAATTTAATACTTGCACCATCCCTATGAGTCAGATATACTTATTCCTGTTTTATAGATGAAAAAACTTATACATACCTTTCAAATTTAGCATGGTGTTGATATATATTAAGACCTCAGTAGGTTTTGTGGAAAGAAAGAAGCAATACATAAATATATTAATGTCACTGAATTATAATAAGTCACTTTCCTAAGATGATACAGCACAGGTGGAAACAAAGATAAGCTTAACTAGTTACTCAGGACAAGGTCTTCCCCCATACCATTCAACCAACCTGGAGACAAAGGTAATTTTATGGATGGAAAGTCATTTTAGTTAATTTTGCCTAAGTGTTCTCTGCTTGACCTACTATGTTAGAGAAAGACAGTTTCTTGCCTGGCTGAAAACACATGAACTATTTTGTTACAGGCTCTTAGTTCGTTACACCAAAAAAGTACCCCAGGTGTCAACTCCAACTCTCGTGGAGGTCTCAAGAAAACTAGGAAAAGTGGGCACCAGGTGTTGTAAGAAACCTGAATCGGAAAGAATGCCCTGTGCTGAAGACTATGTGAGTCATTTAAGTATAATAAGTGAATAATGATGAATTTTTGCCTTTAGATAAGGACAAAGCTAACTTTCAGAAACAGGGGTGAACTAACATGTATGTGCATGCACATGTGTGTGTGTATTTGGTAGTGGCAGCCAGGACTTGGTCACCTATATTATCTTGAATGAGGATTTGTATAAGATCCCCAAAATAATAAATTGACAAAAATTCCATGAGTTTTCAGTGTTTCATCCTGGCATTTAAAAAACTTTCATATTCTTTGAGGTCTTTTAAAAATATGTGTCCATATAAGACTGTTTCATTCCCACTCCAATACATATCTCAGGACTCACGTCAAATTATTTCAATCAATTATTTTCTCAAGGGAACTATTATTAAAATGTAGACATAAAGAGAAAATACTTTAAAAAGTCCCTCATTATCCGTAGTTCTAAAGTGAAGCAAATAACTTCCTCAAATCAACCTTGGATTCAATATTGCTAGTTAAAATATAACACGTCTTTTGGTCCATTGGAAAGTAGGAGTTCATGGAAAACTTTTATTATGCTTCTTTTGAGTGTCTGCTCTCCCACCTGTCCCTTAGCTGTCCGTGGTCCTGAACCGGTTGTGCGTGTTGCACGAGAAGACCCCAGTGAGCGAGAGAGTCACCAAATGCTGCACAGAATCCTTGGTGAACAGACGACCATGCTTTTCTGCCCTGGATGTTGATGAGGCATACGTTCCCAAAGAGTTTAATGCTGAAACATTCACCTTCCATGCAGACTTATGCACACTTCCTGAGGCTGAGAAACAAATCAAGAAACAATCGTGAGTACTATTTCATTACTGTAAGCTTTAGAGTCTTGAGAGTGAGAATTGTAAGTTGAAATGAGTAACTTTTTCTGAAGTAGTGATTATATTCTTTAGAAAATAGTATTTAAGTATGAAGTACTGGTGTTAGTAAGCTGATAAAAATGTCAAGAATAAAATGGATAACTTTTTGTTTTCTTAGCAAAAAACCTCTATATTATAATATTGCCTACAAATCATTCAGAATAATCTTGAGGATAAAAGCTATAGTAGAATAATGTCTTAAGATAAGTCCAGTAGAAAAAGATGAAGAATTAACTGATGCATTTGTGCAAATAGCAAATTAGTTAGTAGAAATCATAGGAGAATTTATTTCTAGGCATGAATGGTTATTTTTAAGTTTGTTCTGTGGCAACCCACAGGCAAGGCAAATCCTCAACATATAACTTTTGAGAATGGAACTTGGGTGAAAAACATCTAGAAAAATGAGTTCTGAGGCTTGACACCCTATTGCTGTCACAGGGGTTAGGAATGCATGAAATTTAGCACCATAAAGTTGTTATCATCTCAGGGATTTTAATCATAGCCATAGACTTGTGAGTAATATTGCAAAACCCCCTCTCCCTCTAGCACTATTATCTCTGTGAATGTCAATGAAAGAAAACCACCAGCTCCCATAAATTTGGATAGTTTTATTACCTATGGCCTCCCCAGTATTAACTGAATGGGGTAAATTTCACAGACCAAATATAAAGACTCTCAGGTTAGAAATTTTTTAATGGAGTCCAACAAGATAATCAAGCTTTTAAGGATCAGTTTTAGCTCTTAAATGACTAAAAATTCAATTCAATGTGGTATAACTCTTTTTTTCTTTTTAATATGGCATAATTTCTAAAATCTGAATAATGTACAAATACAATGACGTCCTTTCCAGAGACTTACTGAAAAGAGATCTATTGATTTATTGAGACTTATTGGTACTAGAGATGTTGAGCAATTTACATTGATTATCTCCTTTGATCCTTCCACCAACCCTATGAAGGTGACCTTTATTCTCCTCATTATGAAGATGAGAATATTAAAGCTTTTAGTGGTAAGCCTGGGCCTCAAGTTCTGAGTCGCCTGGCCAAGACTCATAATCTTCAACAATACTACTACTGTCTTTACCATTTCCACTTCTCTTTTTCATTTTTTTAAAAAGATTGCAGTGTAGTTGACACGCAATGTTAAATTAGTTTCAGGTGTACAACATAGTGGTGTGACAAGTCTATACCTTATGCTGTGCTCACCACAAGTGTAGCTGCCATCCATCAGCGTACAATGGGATTACAGTACCACTGTATGGTACTATGCTGTGTCTTTTAATCCAGAGGTTTACTCATTCCATTACTTTCTTTACGTAAATAAACTTTTTTTCTGACTTTTGTTGTCATTGTTTTGTTTTCATTCAAATGCAGTGCACTTGCTGAGCTGGTGAAACACAAGCCCAAAGCAACTGAGGAACAACTGAAAACTGTTATAGGGGATTTCGGAGCCTTTGTAGAGAAGTGCTGTGCAGCTGAAGACAAAGAGGCCTGCTTTGCTGAGGAGGTACTGGAGCCTCTTCATTGCAATATGGCTAATTTCCTTTCTTGCCGCATTTGATCGGACCAGGGCTTAGGGGTTTATATATCTGAAGGACACTCTGTACATTCCAGACCAGAATCTTTTTCCACATACAAAATTATCTGACGAAATTACTTAAATAGCTCTCTCTCTCTCTCTTTTTTTTTTTATCTCCTGCTGCACTGGAGTATATTAGTAAATCTTCATAGTATTTGCTCTGTTTCCAAAGTTGTGATGTTTATGAATATAGATGGAAATATTTGTAAGGCTCAAGTCTTTGAGCCAAACATTAATTTATTGAAACGTGTTCTTGAAAAATGCTGGTTTGTGATTTGGTTGAATCCGAGTTTGATTTTATAGGTTAATGAGGGAAGTTTATATTTAAATGTCTGAATCATTTATTATTCCCTCTATGACTTGAGGGTAATGTTTTTATTCCTTTGGGAACAATGGGTGTCAGTAAGCTTCCTTGTAGAGATTCTAGTACTAAACTGGAATTAAAGAATGTGATTCATGTAAAATTAGTTTGTAATTACAAATGGCTGTATAAGTATCAACTTTTTATCCTAATAGTAATGCTAATATTTTCCCCAAATCTGTCATCTCTCGGTATTCAGGGTCCAAAACTTGTTGCCACAGCTCAAGCTGCCTTAGCCTAAAAGAACACCATCAGAAGCATCTCAGGTAACTATACTTTGGATTTTTGTTTTAAAAAAGTAATTATAATAGTTACTATTAAAATAGCAAAGGTTGACCAATCATTTACCAAGAGCCATATAGACCAGTGCCAATCACTGTTCTAAGAACTTTATATGTATTAACTTATTTAATTCTCAAAATAGTTGCCTAAGTTGAGTGTCATTATTTTTCCCATTTTTCAGATGAGAGCATGAAGGCACAGATAGAAATGAGTTCCATAATTTACCCAAGGACCACCCAGCTCGTGAGGGGTGGAGCCACAATTTAAAATTCAAACCAAAGCTTGAGAGTTAACCAGTGTCCTGTTCTGACCTAACGTGACACAGTAGACAGAATCATTCAACTGAGCAATGGCTTAACAGTGAGGTTTCTAGGTATTAGGCTGGACCATACGAAAGTACATTTTTTAAGGTAAAAAACGGTTGAATAGCAATGATTTCACACGGTTCAATCCAACAGCCCAGTAACAAATTAATTTCATTGGAGAGTATGACAGATCTGCCTTATGTGAACTTGCACTTTATAGTGAATAACTTGCTCCTGAGGCCCACTTTAAAATTTAAATATTTGAACATAAACATGTTTCACCCATTTTGGTTGTAATATTTTGTGGGAAATTAAAAAAGATAGTATCAATTCTCTTTTTTAAAACAAATTGTCCGACTATTTTCTAGCATGAATTATTTTCATATTTTCCGAACTATGAGGTCTGTTCCCACTATGAAGTTTTCACTTACTCTTTGCCCACCTGATAATACCTACAAATTGTGCATTCAAGTGAGGAAGCAACTTCGTATCTCCTGTAAATTTGATCTTTTCAAAATGTGATTTGTTTTCATCCTAAATGGCAAGATTTTCTTCTGAAAGGTCTAAATTTGAGAGACACTTGTTGTATTGGTAATTAATTTAGGTAAGAAGTAGGTGTTAGGCAAGTGACTCTGAGGAGTGATGATGAAAAGCTTGGGACTTTGAAGTCTGAGGAGCTGATGACATCAGTGACAAAGAGAGGACTTGACAATATTATTGATGTGTCCTCTCCCCCAGCCCAACAGAAGAATTCAGAGTCCAGGACAGGCTGAATGATTTTCTTTGGTGGAAATTGCAGGAAGACAATCTAAGCAATTCAACATTCATTTGAATAGATTTCAAAAACTCATACCATTTTACAAACAGTACTTATATTTGTCTTTTTGTCTTTCAGCCTGCCCTGAGAATAAGAGAAAGAAAGAGAAATGAAGACCTAGAACTTATTCATCTGTTTTTCTTTTCTGTTGGTATAAAACCAACCCTCTGTCTAAAGAACACAAATTTCTTTAAACATTTTGCTCTTTTCTCTGTGCTGTAATTAATAAAAAATGAAAAGAATCTAATATTATTGTCCAGGACTGTTATTTTTCACAGATGTATTGCCATCCTGGAAATTTTGTAGGTTCTGTGAATGTCCCACTGTTCTCTCTTTTTCCACTTCTCTCTAGTTCTTTAGGGGCTAGTTGATTAAAAGAAACATTAATGATCTTCTGAGTTATGGATCATAAACATGCAAAGGAATATTTTAACATTATCATAATTCTGATAAAAGAATGAAAACAGGTATAGGCTTTTCCTTGCTAAGGACTAAGAAATGTGAGGGACAAAGAGGGTAGAGATGATTGTAAGGATGGTTAATTGAACTGGAAAAAAAAAACTGAGCCTCAAAAAAATGTAAGGCAGTTTAGGATGGCAATACATGAACAGTGTAAGAAGCTTAACCAGGTTGGAGAAGCCTTGTTGGAGGAGGGAATCAGGAGATCTGGATGAAGGTACAATAGAGAGTGAGCAAGATACAGAGGACTGAGGGAGCTCAAGAGTTAGCACGTAAAGTGTTCTTGTAAGAACTGAGATGTTACACTCAAAACTGAGCCTCTTGTCCCTGTTCCCAGAGGTAACCACTGATATCAGACAATTATGTATGAATTTACATACCTAAAGTCATTTATAGCCTTATTAATTTGTGTACTTTAGAAATTTTTATAGAATTGGTTTCATATGTACCTGCCATTGACAACCTGCTTATTTTCCCCTAATAATGATGCTTTATAGTTTCATTTTAGGTATGATGCTTGCAAAAGATTTTGGTACCGAGTTAAAAAAGTCTCCTTCCATTTTTGGAATGTTGCATCCCCCAGGCCCCCAACCCCCTAACCCTACCCATTCCCACCCGCCACCCACTTTAACCTCTCATCGCTGACTATATCAAATACTTTTCCACTTTGGATGCAATCATCACAAAGGTGGGAGGGATTCTGGAAGGGGAGAAGTGGAGATGGTAGGCACTGGCTCATCAAAGACCCTGGAGACAGATCTAGAAAATTTTGAGTAAGATGTTTTCACAGAACTGGACCCACACAGGACCAGGTCTGGGTGCCCTGTCTGGATGGCATTGTCACTCAGCCAGCAAAGGGGGACTTAAAACTTTTGGAGAAAGATGCTCCAAAACATAGAACTCTCAGAGTTCAGCTTCCCTGCTTCCTGAGGGGTCAGATTCCCCTGGGGAGCTCAGACATTTGAGTCTGAGTGGTCTAGGAGCCCAAGGCCTGCTCTACATCTGGCAGGGCAGCCTGGCAAGCACATTATTCTGGCTGGGTGGCTGTTGCAGTATGCCTTTGCTGCACAGTGCAGAAATTTGGGCCACCAGAATGGCGCAGACACACTAATGAGTGAGTGTGTGTGTGTGTGTGTGTGTGTGTGTGAGAGAGAGAGAGAGAGAGAGAGAGAGAGAAATGCTCTTCTCTTCCTTTCATATGAAGGAGCACATGATATTCATATGATTTATTGCCAGGGATGTTAGGATTGAGCACTGGTTAAGGTAGTGTTTGCCAGGTTTTTCCACTCTAAAGTTACCATTTTTCCCAAATCTAGCTTACATTCAAACTGAGGGAGGGAGAAGATGAAGTTCCGCGAAGGGGGAGTGTTGACATATATTATTTAGAATCCTTCTGTAGGAAAGATTTGTCACATCACTCCATTTATTTATTTATTTATTTATTTATTTATTTATTTATTTATCTATTCATTCATTCATTCATTCACTTTATATTAGTATGAATTCATGTATATTTACTTTGTACTTTGGGTTATAATTCAATGCTACATAATGTATTTTTTTGCTCAAATTATTTCAGCTTTGGCCTTTGTGAGTGCTTTTAGTTTGGCTTCTGTGTCCCTCTGACCTGCCCCCCATATTTTGTTTCTTGAGCACTTCTTTACTTTCTGGCACTTTGAGATGATCCAAGCTCATCTTGTTCTTTTCCCTTCCCCAGACCTGGAAACAGCCATTTCTTCAAGGAGCTCTGGTTCTATTGAATAGATAATGGTATTTAAACAATAATCTGAGCACTGTTGTACTTGTTAATGAGGTCTCACTGCTTCTAGACTCTTTCAGGGAAGAGAGCTAAGAAATGTGGGTTTGTGTATTAACCCATGTACACACACATACCTGTAATTATTCTGTATCATCTATCTATCTATCTATCTATCTATCTATCTATCTATCTATCTACCTAGAGTTCATACTGATGTCTCTGACTATTCCCAGAACACAAAGTTCATCCAACCTTTCCCTTTTTTTTAAGATTTTATTTATTTATTTGACAGAGAGAGACACAGCGAGAGAGGGAACACAAGCAGGGGGAGCTGGAGAGGGAGAAGCAGGCTTCCTGATGAGCAGGGAGCCCGATGTGGGACTCGATCCCAGGACTGGGATCATGACCTGAGCCGAAGGCAGACGCTTAATGACTGAGACATCCAGGCATCCCTCAAGACTTCCTTTCTTGCATATTTATTACTTCCCTTTTTGATAGTGAGAAACTTGGCTCCCATTACCTACCATGCATGTACTTATTTATTCAACCCCAGAATACAAAATTATTGACCCATACCTCCATATAAAACAAATTTACCAACTAGAGTACAGTGTCTATATGTCTTATAATTTCCAGTCAAAACCCTATTTTTCAAAGTCACTTAGTTCCATTTTTCTCCTACCTTCTTCAGTGAGGTTGTGACTGGCGAGTTTTGGGTGACTCACTCACTCACACTGGACACAAGATGAATATAGGGTCTGGGAGGTTGACTGATTTTTGGCTTGAGCTGCATGCATGGGCTTATCCAGCAGATTTTTCCTGTATGTGTTCCAATAGGATAGCCTCTGTCTACTATACGCAAAGGTGGTAGGTGGTGACAGGAGTCCTTTATGTACTCCCTTCCCCTGGCACCCAGGATAGTCACTCCAGTCCCTCCACAAACTCCACATCAAGTGTCATGTAGTCTTCAGGAGTGGACATGTCTATTTCTTCCAAGGGCTTTGGAGACAATTGTTCTGCAATGCCACTGGGCCTTTCCAGTTGATGTCTTCTCTTGCCTCTGTCAGTTTGGTTATATCATGCTCCCCTGCCAAATATCTTAAACTCTGCCAAATATCCTTTATAGGAATGGAATCACTCTTCTTGCTTCACCACAGGGCCCTCACCTATCATCCCTGTTTGTGGCTGTGTGTGGAAACCAGGAGTGCAGTTAACATTGAAAGAGATTGCATTCTAGAAATGCAGTGATTATGATCTAAGAGTTCAGTAGAAAATATGGGTGGAAGATGGGCTGATCTATGTTTATGCTAAGACAGTCATAATGATAAGTTTAAGGTGACCAGAGACTTGCATTTGTGGTTATCATCAATGAAGCACAATGATAACATTCAAGAGAATCACTGGAAGCCAGAATTCATGGTGACATGATGAATAATGCATCATTGTGAATAATGATGTAACCAATACTACATTAAATAGATGATAGTTGAGAACTACAGAGACAAGGAGGGAGATTTATTTGTTCCAATACAAATAGGCTCTAAGGGGCCATCACAATATGAATAATAACAGCACTGCCACCTTTTTCTTGAGATGGCAGATAGAAAATTAGCCAGGAAGGAGATGAATTTGAATAAAGAAGATAAACCAACGAAAAGATGGTATCTGGACCTGAACAGGAAGATATGCTCTCTGGACATTAGGAAGAATCTTCTTGTGCACTGACTGGACAATAAACAAGCATGTAAGTATCACTTTTCTCTCTATTCACTATTTTACATCTTAAGTAATAAATTAATATAATCACATGGGCTCATGCTGGTGTTGCATAAGTCCAGAAGACATCATTAATATGGACTAAGATGTGAAGAGTGCCACCTGGAGTTGAACAGCATGGGTCCAGTTATTTTTATCACTATTTTTAACATTATAGGGATTTGGTTTCCAAAAGGGTGGTTGACAGCGTGATGAGCACTGTTTTATACCGGATGTGTGGGCTAGGTGGACATTACACATGGAATCACACAGTTTTCACCCTTGCTTCTCACCTGACAACTCTCTTTGCTCCTCTTCAGGCACCTTATAAAGTGATTATCGTTCCCATCTCTTTTTTCACCTTCCATTCAAGATTCTAAGCAGTTTGAACTTCATGCTATTCCTTAACACGCCATGCTTTTTTATGGATGCTTTTTCCTTCTACCTGGGATGTCTTTCTCTCTCTTCTTTATCTGCTTAAACTCAAAGGTCACCTTCTTTGAGGAAATTTCCCTGCATTAAGTTAGTCACTTCCTTCCCTGATGTCCCTTCATTTTTTGAACTTGAATTATTATAGCATTCATCCTTTATTATAATTATGGTAGATTTTATATATTTTTAATAATATCTTTTATTTAAAACAGTATACTACTTTAAACATGTAAAATCTGAGACCTAGACTTGGAATTTGAACACACCTGGTGCTGACTCTTGAGAGCAAGCCCATTTAATGGTATCAGTTCACTTCTGTATCTCTCTTCAACTAGATAGTGTTTCTCACCAGAAGGGACATGAATTGGAAGTTCATGTGTCTCTCTTGGCACTTAACATAACCTGGTACATAATGCATATTCAATAAAAATTAGAGGAATAAATTGATTTATGCTAAGGGCTATAAATATTCTAAACTACAAATTATGGAATTCTGGCTTACAATAATTTCTCGAACTTCCAAAACAGTAGATACAGTAAAATGAATTTTATGCGAATTTGAATCATGCAAGTTTGTGCTTTAAGATAATAATAATGATACATTTTACTTAAAAATGTGAAATAAGGGGCACCTGGATGGTTCAGTTGGTTAAGCAGCTGCCTTCAGCTCAGGTCATGATCCCAGGGTCCTGGGATCGAGCCCCGCATCAGGCTCCCTGCTCAGTGGGGAGCGTGTTTCTCCCTCTCCCTCTGCCTGCCGCTCTGCCTACTTGTGCTCTCTCTCTCTCTCTCTCTGTCTCTCTGTCAAATAAATAAAATCTTTAAAAAAATGTGAAATAATGAAGATTACCCCAAATTATGATACCTCAAGAACTGAAAGTTCTAGTAATGTCCCATATGATGGTGTCAGTTTTGCATCAGCTCAATTGATCTAAAATTATCCAAATTATCTCTCAGGTGAGTAACTGAAAAATAAGTACATGAATACTTGTATGACACCAAAGAAAGTGCTTTAGCATTTTGAGATATGTCTTTTGGGAAAAGTAGAATATCTTTTCTGACTAATAAATTTGTTTTTGTTTATAAAATGTTACATATGATGGTTGACCTATAGATAGATGCGTTTCGTCCACTTAATTCATGTGAACCTCGTGTAATTTCTTTAGCACTGGACTATTAGCAGTTACCAGGACAACATCTGAAAAATACCTCATGTAAATGAACAGATTCTTTTTCCATATTTACCTTTTGTCTACACTCAGGTCTTACTCAGTTCTGTCTGCATATTTCTTCCTTTATTCACTTAGTCAATTGATACCTGCACCCTAAGGGCTCGTTCCTTAAAGACCTTGTCTTAAGAATCTCAAGGGAGGAATTGAATTAAATACAGTGTCACTGGAAACTAAGGAGCATTATCCCTGGGGGTGTAGTAAGTGGCAGAGAGGGGAAGTCCATCCTGTTTGGGTGGATGAAGGCTCTTACCCACTTCTGGCAAAGTAATTAGTTTGGTGATGTGAGGGGCCACACAGCCGTGTATCAGGAGTCACAAGCCCTTCCAGTGATGGAAGGAGACATCAACAAGGCAGAAGAACACTCTGAAGTCTCAGATATGACTAACCCATGCCTTTGGGCTTGGCCTTTGGGCACAAGAGTAGAGGCTATGAGGGAGTAGCATGCAGAGTTAGCTCCAGTGGCTATCAAGCAGAATATGTGCCAAAATTAAGATGACTCTGCATTACTGGAAAGACGATCCCTTGATTTCTGTTTTTTAAAATTGCAATAAGAAAAAAATGTAGATCACCACCAAAAATACCCAGATATTGGATCCACTGCTTCCTTTTAATGCTGAGGGATTAGCTCTTCTATATTCTGAACAGTCTTGGATAAGAGAGCTGACTTCTCTAACTTTGTGATGGGGTGGACTACAGAGTCATTGCCTGAGACAAAACTGACTCAATGCAAGGATGATTGTGAGATATTGAGGAGGAAATGGGAGGTCTGCTCTGGTCTGTTTTATTACCTTTCTCATGACAGAAATTGCGGGGCCACAATGCAATCCGCTCACAAACTCCTTATCTCCTCCACAATACTGGAAACACGTATGTTCTCATTCTTTTTTAGGAACATCAAAATCAAGCAACATTGCCTTAAATAAAGAGGACTTGTTTAGAAATACAAAGTCTATGTTCTGGGAAGCAGTGTGATTTGCTTAAGAACAATAGATAATAATTCTAGGTTTTTTATTCCATATATTTTCTATGAGAAGAATGTATATTTACAGGTGTGTGTGTGTGTGTGTGTGTGTGTTAGTCTGCTCAGGCTGCCACACAAAATACCATAGCCTGGGTGGCTTAAACTGAAATTTATTTTCCTGTAGTTTTGGAAAGTCCAAGATTCAGTTTCCAGTGGGTGCTCACTTCCTGGCTTGCAGATGGCTGTCTTCTTGCAATGTCCTCACATGGCAGGAGAGAGAGAGAGAGCTCTCTTGTGTCTATTCTTATAAGTACACTCACCCCATGATGAATATCCTACCCTCATTACCTTGTCTAAACCTAATTACCTCTCCATCTCCAAATATCATCACATTGGGGTATAGGGCTTCAACATATGAATTTTGAGAGGACACAAACATTCAGTCCATAACAGTTATATGAAATCTCTGGATCATGTAGATGATTTTTCTACATTTCCTATGACAATGAGCCATTTCTCAACCTTGCTATGGAAAGGAAGTATCTAACAATTACCCTGATGATGGCAGAAGGCCGAAGACTCCCTTTGCTATTACTCATAATGTACCATGGCTATAGCAGCTGGGAAGAGAGGGGCCACAAGTCTTTCTTCATCAGAGAAAGTATATGCCATTGCCAGAAAGTACATAGAAAGTGCTTTTTCTGTACAAGTTATTGTGCTGGGACTTTTGGGAGATGGTCTCAAAGTACGATGGTTTCCCTCCAGTAGTTTATCATCTGTTTGAGTATGTGGGCCAGCTCAGCTGTTTCAAGGACCCATAACTAGCCTGGCAGGAGCAGCAGACCCATATAAGGAGAGATGCTTTTAATGGAACATAAGTTTTTGTGAAATGTATTTCCAATTGACCCTTAACTGACTTTGCTCTATCTCTGCTTGAGTCACACTGATGTCTTACTTCAACTTGCTGACCTTGTGACACTGTGATCCTTTCAAGCTGGGCAGGCAGATTGCCAGGTTTTTCTGACTCTGATCCTCTCACTTTGTTCTTGGTCTAGGAGGGAAGGAAAACATGTTTTCTCCTTGAAAACCAGAGGCAAAATCCCTTTGATGAAGGAATGAAGGAAAATACTTTGATAGCTTCTTGGGGCGTGCATGGGCAGAGGGAAAGCAAATGTGAAAGGTGGCCTCCTCCTTCCAAAGCATGATTTAGACAGGCTCAAATTAAACACAGGGAGAGATGATATGCTCTGCCTGAAAACAGCAATAAGAAGGGGAGTAGGAGGCAGAGTTAGATGAGAAAAGATAAGAAAGGAGCAGGGGAGAGAGCACAAGAAAACAGGAGGTTGGTCAGGGCTCTACGAGGAGTCAGGTGGTGTTGATATAGCTGAAAAGTCCTTTTCATGTTTGATTTCAAGTTCTTTGATACAAACTTGTGTTGGGGGCTCTTTGAAAAAGCGATCGGGGGATACGCAATATGGGGTGCAAGACAGGGAAGAGACAGCATGTACAGGAGAGAAGATAAAGTACAGGGAAAGAGCATTTAGCAGCACCAGGGGATAAGAACCAGAGGTTTCAAGGATAAATGTAAGCAGTCTTCCCCTACTCTTGGATTCTTAGAAAACTGGGGAGGGTGATGGTGGCAATTCTGGTTGCTCGCTATAGGTAGGATAGCATGGGGCTAAATGTAATTAAGTCTGAAGGGACAGGAGGACCCAATTGGACTGGAGGTCTTCGAAGACATTCCTCCTACTGGAATGTGGGTTGTGTCTGCTCCGTGGAGTTTGTTTTAAGCTACAGGACTTGCAGCTAGACTCATCAGCTTCCTCCCGAGACCCTAGGTATTGTCCTCTCCTTAGATCTGTCCCAGGGCCTCTAGACTCTAAATATCAGAGAAAATATAAATGCCAACATAAGAAGGGTATTTGAGTCAAATGAATGAGTGAGGACAGTTAGTACATAAATCCTGGCTGCAACAATCTAATTCAGTGCCATGCATTTCCTACTTATAAAGGTCTGCTTTGTGCCAGACAGTGTCCTAAGCATTGTAGGAGTGACCAAGAGGGGTCCTTGAATCCAAGAAGGTCAACTATTTAGGAAGAATCGCATAAGCTTACAAACATGATAGAAGGTCAAAGGAGTCCCATGTGAAAACAATCTAAAGGTGAGAGGTTTTTTTTTTTAAAGATTTTATTTATTTATTTCAGACAGAGAGAGAGTGAGAGACAGCACAAGGAGTGGGTGGGAGGAGGGGCAGAAGGAGAAGCGGACTCCCCGCTGAGCAGGGGCTCGACCCAGGGTCCTAGGATAGTGACCTGAGCCGAAGGCAGACGCTTAACTGCTTAACCCACTGAGCCACCCAGGTGCCCTGAGAGGGTTCTTTTCTAGTTAGGGAGGAATCAGATATACATTCATGGAAAATTATTTGATACAAATCTTAAAGGATGGATAAAGTTTTTACAAGCATTGATGAGGAGGGGAAGTGACATAAAAGATAAAAGATGAAAACCAAACTTTCAAACAACTACCCACTCAAACCCACAAAGATCAAAATAGATCCCAGAAGAATAAGGCATCTGGTATTGTCTGAGGGGAAGGCATTTTTCTAGTAACCACATGTACAGCTTAACTGCTTGGCAGAAGAGTACATCTAATACTTAACACTGATAGCAATGGTAATCACGATAATAATTATGGTTATTGAAAAAGTGTCTTTAGGTATCAGATATTTTTAATACATTATTTCATCTATATATAAAAATTCAGGGGAAATATTATCATTTCATTATAAAGAAAATTAAGAATCAGAAATTATTTGCCTAATGTTATATGACTAATAATTGGCACAGCCGAGATTAGAATCTGTCTGATACCAACATCCAGTTTATCATGCTATGTTTCTTCGGAGCATTTTCATAGATTTATGAAAAAGTAAACAGAATCAGCAATGGAAAAGTGTTTAACCTGAACTGTGTACTCAGGGCTACACTTTGAGCAATGACACATATAGATCAAGGGTTGTTTGCAGTTAGTAGGCAAACTGTGGTTCAAAGCTCTTCTTTTTTGTTGTCTCTTAAAAGAGAGGGTACCTCTCTTCACGATGATCTCATTTTCTCCTCCAATCACATGGCTACAAAGACCCTCTACAAGTTGATGATTCCTGAATCTCCATCTCCAACCTTGATCTTGTCCCAAAGGACAAGGAGCACTATTTAACCGCCCATCAACTTCTCCATCTGGAGGTCTTCAAGATACCTCCACACGCAAAACCAAGGTGTTCTGCTTAATAATTACACTAAGTCAACAGGCTAAAACCCTGACTTTTTGAGTAAACTGGCCACTCTGTCTTAAGCTCAGTAAGCTCATCCCAAACTGAACGTGTGTTCAGTAAGTAAGTCCCTGTGGTTTTCTCTCACTCATATCACTTGACTCTACCCACAACTGTCATTTTCCATTAGCACTACTCTCAGCCAGGCTGCTTCCTGGACCACTTTATTGCACTTCCTAAGTGGTCTCCTTCATAGTCTTGTTCCCTTTTATAACAAGAGATGGTTTCAAAACACAAATGTGATTTTTATCAGTTCCCTCTTTAGTCTGTCGTTCTCTTAGGATGAGGTGTAAACTTGATATAAAATGTCTTTGAGATGGGACCCTGCAAACTGTGCCAGAAATTCCCTTTGCAGAGTAAATTTCCCCATCTTTAAACCTTTGTGTTTCATTGGAATTGCATTTTGGGATGCCTGGATGGCTCAGTCGGTTAAATGTCTACCTTCGGCTCAGGTCATGATCCCAGGGTCCTGGGATCAAGTCCCACATCAGGCTCCCTGCTCAGCGGGGAACCTGCTTCTCTCCCTGCCTGTGGCTCCCCCTGCTTGTGCTCTCTCTCTCTCTCTCTCTGACAAATAAATAAATAAAATATTTTAAAAAAAGAAATTGCATTTCTTCCAGTTCCTTAAATACGCCACGCTCCTACCTCCGGGCCTTTGCACTGCTCTCTACATTTGTCCGGGACATTCTTCCCTCTCTTTGGCCCACCTCCATTTTTTCCTCCTGGTCTCCCCTGAGAGGTTACTCATTCTGTGAAGCCTTCCCTAACCCCCCTGAAAAATATCAGGTGTTCCTCTTTTCACTCCACTTCTCACTGTATCCATCACCATGTTGTGATTGCCGACATAACTGTCTGTCTCTTCTATTAGGTGTAGTTCAGTGAGAGCGGTGATGGCGCCTGTTACTTGTCAAGTAAACTTCCCATTCATTTGATGGTTTCCGTTCATTTTTTGTTCCCCATGGCCACCCTAGGTTTCATCTCCTAAGGAACAGGCTAACAGAAACAGTCCTTGCTCTTTACTCCTCACTGAGAAGTTTTGCTGATTATTCCCATCAAAGAACAGTGTCTGGTATGCAGACTTCACTTTTGAATGAATACATAAAACTTCCATTTATTAAGTTCTACTCGGCGCAAGACCCTATTCTGAGCCATTTACATTCATTAATTAATCTTCATTCAGTCACGAAGGAGGCATTATCACTACCTTCATTTTATGGATGATGAAAATAAAGCTCAGAAGGATTAAATAACTCACTCGAAGTCATGCTGGGCTAAGGGGTAGGGCAAAAATTCAAACCGGGTGCCTGAGCTCGCTTGTCTAACAGTGACACTGTACTCCCTTTCTGATCACAGGGCAGGGAAAAGCAGAAACCTGCTCCGGAAGGCAGAACATGGAAGGAGATCAAAGGACGGCACCAAACCAGCTCATTATCACAAGAAAGATTCAAATAGGACCTGGACTGACAGTGAGTTGTTAGTCCTGGTTTAGTCTTGTCAGTCCTGATGAGTCAGTGGCTGACAGAATACGTCTCAGCTTGATGTGCACCTATTATTTGTAGCTATGTGTCTGTTTATTATATTGAAATAACCATGTTTAGTAAATGCCTACTACTTGCCAGGCATTTTGCATATGACCCTCTAATCTTTTGATGAAAGAATGAGATTAGATTGTCCAGCCTTGCAGATTATATATATATATAATATATAGTATCAGATAATAATATAATAATAATCAGATTATATATAATATATAGTACACATTAGCATAAAACTTGAAATATGGTTTGCCAAGTCACAAAGATATCAGAGCTTATAGAATCTGAGATTTGCCAGATGCACTTGCATCCTCTACCTTCAATTCCTGTCTTTGAACAAATACATTCAGCATTCATTCAGTAAATGTTATTAAGGGTGAATTACGGACCAGGCACTGTGAAAGGCTTTGGGATATTTTGCCCCTGCCTAGCAACACTGTTTACAGTTTGTTCCATAAAATGCGTTCAGTTCTTCATAATCGATGCTGTTTCTTTCATATATTTGAGTAAAGAGTCCTCTTCAGGGTAGTAGGGGAGTGGGGACCCACTCATACGCAAATGGGCAGACAAGGTCAGCCATGCCTTTCACTACGGAGGAAGGAACAAGGTTTGTTCCCGTCAGCGTGTTCCTTAGGAGACAAAACCTAGGGTGGCCACATGTAGCAGAAAATAAACAAAAATTATCAATCAAACAGGAATTTTACTTGACCAGCAATGAAGAACTTATCTTGCTATCCTAAATCTTTGTATCTCCTACCTCCCACCCACCTCCCCTCTGGTGACCATCAGTTTGCTCTCTAGAGTTAAGAGTCTGCTTCTTGGTTTGCCTCTCTCTCTCTCTCCTTTTCCCTTTGCTTTTTGTTTTGTTTCTTAAATTCCATGTATGAGAGAAATCATATGGTATTCATCTTTCTCTGACTTATGCAATATATTTTTTAAAAAATTCATTCAATTTTTTACACTTTATTTTTAAATTTTATGATCAACCTTTCATTGAACAAGTTTTGAAAGAGAAAAAGAGTGAGGAAGAGAAATTCACTTGTAATTCTACCATTTGGAGAAACCCAGTGTTAAAACTTTGTGAT
Source organism: Zalophus californianus (assembly GCF_009762305.2). Taxonomy (NCBI): domain Eukaryota; kingdom Metazoa; phylum Chordata; class Mammalia; order Carnivora; family Otariidae; genus Zalophus; species Zalophus californianus. Next base: position 58,486,374 of record NC_045596.1, read on the forward strand.
CTTCTATACTGTTTTTTTTTTTTTGGAGCAGGGGGAAAGACAGAGGAATTACAAAAAATGGGATTATTTGATATCTTTTCCCTGTTTTTTACTTAGCGACATACTATGAGCCTATTTCCATCCATATCATTAAATATTCTTCCACAAAATTATTTTGATGGCTGTGTATTACTGCACTCAATGAAGGCACCATATTATTTATTTTTACCTGTAGTTCATTATTTTTTTAATCTTAACTTTGGAAGAGTGAATAATCTGTGAAGTTTTTAGAAAATACTGACATGTAGGTCTCACCTCCAAAGGTTCTGATTTAATTGGTGTGGGGTGCAGTCTAGGCAATGGGGATTTTAAAAGTTCCTCTAGTGATTTAAATGTGCAGCTAAAATAGAGAGCCCCTGACAGACAGGGCAGATAGGGGAACTGCTCCTGGAATGAGGCAGGTGTTCTTAAGTTTTCCGTAGTATTAACATAATCATTCTGAGTTGCTGAATGAACAGTGCAACTGATCTACTTCAGTTTGAATATACATGCAAAATTATTTTGTAACAAATAAAATTATTATAGGGCTTCGTTCACCAGAGTGTGTGCTCAAAGTTTTCTGTTAAGCCATACACAGTATACTATACTTAAAAATGGACCTTACTGATATAAAATCAGGTGGAAAGGATTTTTGAGCTAAACAACATAATAATCAAGCAATGTATTCTTCGGTGAAATCTGCGTTGGTCAAATATGGTGTCCAGTGCTTGGCATATGATAGGCATTCAATTAATATTTTTTAAATGAATGATTACATTTAGTTGAATTTCATGAGAAGTCTGGAGATTTTATCTTTATGGCTCCATTAACTTTTTAATTTGAAAGGAATTAATTATTGTGCAATTTAGGAGAAAAAGATTTCTTTAAACATGCTGTAGATTGAGAAGAGTATTTGTTATATTTGCAAAATGGGATGAACTTGCAAGTATTTTCCCCCTTTTTCCCCTCCCAAAAGAAGTCTGTGTCCTTGAACATAAAATGCAAATAATCCCTGTGCTGTTAATTATCGACAAGTTGTCCCATTTGCAACCTAAGGAAATAAAGTAACAGATATCCCCATACACTAACAAAAGATTACTAATTAACAGGCATTGCTTGAGAAAGGTATAAAAGAGTTACAGCATGATTTTCAATATTCTCCCCCCCCACCTTTGCCAACAACAAAATAGCAATGAAGTGGGTGGTATCAATTTCTTTAATTTTCCTACTAAATTGTTCTGAATCCAGAACAATGCATAGAAATGCATATGGAATAGGTAAGATATTTTGTGTTTTCTTTTTTGTCTTTTCTCTATATCAAAGTTCTTAAATTTGCATTTAATCATTTGTCCTGATTTATTTATACTTACTGTTCCACATGGAGGAAAAATATTTAATGGTGAATATCTTTAAATGAATGATAAACTTGTGACTTTACAAGAGGTTTACAAAATCATGGCAGTGCTTAACATTTTTTATGAATGGCTTATATAGTTAACATTGAATTAATGTTTTGTACATTATTTAATTGGTATACATATTAACTTTGAAATATGTGTATCTATATTATATCTCTATCTAGCTCTATATATGAGTCTATAATCCTGGTTCCTTTACCTACAAAACCCCCTCAGACTGGTAAAATAAGTAACATCTTTGTTCTTTACTTCCGAATAATGGACCATTATTTGACTAAAGAAGAAACGGTGTGACTGGGATGTAAATAGGCAAGTGAACTGTGGTGTAATCATGTTCAAAGGAGGACTGAAATTTTTTTTTTTTTAAAGATTTTATTTATTTGACAGAGAGAGACACAGCAAGAGAGGGAACACAAGCAGGGGAAGAGGGAGAAGGAGAAAAAGGCTTCCCGCCGAGCAGGGAGCCCGATGCGGGGCTCGATCCCAGCAGCCTGGGATCAGGACCTGAGCCAAAGGCAGACGCTTAACGACTGAGCCACCCAGGCGCCCCTGAAATGTATTTTTAATCCTCTGATTTCCAAGCCAATTAGAACATCGCAGTACAGGGGGAAACCAAACAATTGGATCTTAGTGCTAGCTCTACCATAAATTATTCTCATTAACTTAGCTATTCCTTAGTCTCCTAGTTTTCTCAAGTACAAAATTAAGGTGTTTGGATAGATGCTCCTTAATGTCTTCTCAGTTGTATGGTTCTAAAATTGTATAGTTCTAACTTAAATACAAAATTATATAGTTCTAAATTGTTCCAAAATTGTATAGTTCTAACTTAAACACAAACATTTCTGTGTAACAATGTTCATTTTTCTGGTGCAGTTGCCATTTCTCATGGAGTTTATTTTGCTTTTCAGCTTCCATTTTGGATTCTTCCCAATGTTCTGCAGAAATGAATTTAGTTGACCTGTAAGTTTTGCTCACATAAATGCACTTCAAATATGAAGCAATGATAATTTTCGTGGGGGTAATTAAATGAAGTTGGATAGCCCCATGATTCTGGAAAGTACAAAAGCAAATTGAAGACGTTTCTTATATTGAATATCAAATTGATATTGAAGAGGTTGAACTGTTGGCCCATGCCTTAGATATTAACCTCTAGATTCCTTTGAAACTCCATGGGAAAAACCAAATCAGATTTTAGAAACTCAAGATCAGTATCAAATCAGTGGTGACCACCATCTATAAATGTAGGAATTTCCCACATCAATACCGATAGGTTGATATTACAGTATGCTCTATTCTGAATACTATGTAAATCCTAGTAGCAGATAATAGAAGTAAAACATTCTACTTTCTGTTATTTGTAGAGAGTGTTTTTCTTTTGAGTGCTGTCCATTCCATACTCCTGAAGTTTCTAATAAGGAATTTAAAGTAGTAAGTTACTGCTACTACTTGCACCCAGAAACCTGTTAAAACAATTCTTTGGGTCAATCCATGAACACTGTCTTGGATCAGATCTTGATCACGCTGGGAGTCAATACAGGCAGAGGTTTAATGAGCAATTCTTTGCTTAAATTTAAAGCTATAGAATATAGATGTCCTCAGTTATAGCTACACTGCAGTGGGTAGGTGACCACAAAAGCAGGAACCACTCTTATGGGAAATCTACTTTGATTTTTTAATAGATATATGTGTATTTTAGGGGGACGGGGGCAAAAAACTGGCATTTCTTTCTGGATGACTAGAACCTAATTTCACATAAATTTTTAGCAAAAGTCACCCCCTAAACAGGTCACATAACAGAAAACCAAAACAAACAAAAACCACTCCTGAGCAAAAGCATTTGACATGTCTGTTCCTTAAGCATTCATATGTATTTTTGTTTCAGATCTACCATATTTTTTGCTCAGTTTGTTCAAGAAGCCACTTACAAAGAAGTAAGCAAAATGGTGAAAGATACACTGACTGTAATTGAAAAATCCACTGGCAGTGTGCATCCTGTAGAGTGTTTAGAAAACCAGGTGAGAAAACAGGGATATGTTCATGAACAGGTAAAGATCCAATTTAAAGGTAAATTAAAACTCCCGAAGGAGAGCAGTATCAAAGCAGAATCTAGTATTACTGCAATTTAGGGATATATCTAAAATAATAATAATAATAATAACAACAATAATAACAATAATAATAATATCCCACTGTGGTATTTGACCAAAGTTTAGCAGGCAGAAGAGCAGACACAGGGAAGACATGAGAAATACATTTAAATATTTGAAGAGCTGTTGCATGAAAGAGGAACTGGATTAACACTGAATTGCTGAGGAGGGCAGAAAAGAGTGGGTGCCTGTTGTAAAGAGACAATATAAGCATCGTGACTAAGAGCTCAGGTTCTGAAATTCGAGTATCTGGATGACCATGAACGTGTTACTTAACTTCTCTGAGATTTAGTTGCCTTATCTATAAAATAAGGAATAATAATAGCTTCCATTTCAGGGTTGTCATAAAGATAGATATAATAATAGTAATAGAAGGTACTTTTTATTAATCACACAACATGACAGGCATTATTCTAGAAAGTGTTACATATCCATTGATAATAAAAATATTTTATGACCTAGAACATAGCACTGATGAATCAGGTCGATGTCCAGTGAGCCAAGAAACCCTTGCTGGGCTCACTGGTAGAATACCCGCTTTGCCTACAAATATAAATTTATTAAATATTTACAATAATCCTAGCAGATAAATGCTATTCTTCCAGTTGAGGAAGCTGAGGCACAGAGAGGTAACTTTTTTAAGGGAGCCCAGAACCAGGATTTAAACTTAAAAGCCATCAGGCTCCAAAAGTACCACCTTTGGTGGCTTCGTTACCCTCTACGCTTATAGTGAATGTGAGGAACACAGCACATACTGAGGGTTGCCAGGATTAGCAAACAAGCAATAACAAAATATGAAACTCACTTAAATTTGAATTTCAGTTAAACAATGAACAGTTTTTTAGTACATCTTAATGTAGAAGGTCAATAAATTATAGTTATTATTGTTTATTTTATCTCAACGGAGAAAACTAGGAATTTTATAATGATCAGAGTGACTCAATTATGGGACAAAAGGCCCAAAGAATCTTCTGTCATGATGGAATTGATGAATGGCCAAAAGTCATTATATCTGGAATATTGTAGAGGAGATGCCCTTTTAAAGATATAAAATATTTTCCAACTCTGAAATTGATGATTTAATTAAACTCCCTGTTTTGCATCTTTATTTTTGGCTTGTCTTGCTAATCTAAAAACATGTATAAATGAAGCAAAATACATTCTATATTGCAATTTTATGTCCAATGAGGGGTTCATGATAATGTTATAGGTTGATGATTTATCATTGTAAACTTAAAGGCATGATTTTTATGTGGATTGGGATTTGAAAGTCTTACTTAAAATTTCTAGGGTTTCCTAAATTTTAGCAGTTATAAAAGCTAAATAAAACTTTCCTGAGAAAAATGAAGCCTGTATTTCTCAGAGGCATTCTTTAGACTACTGGTGTCATCATCTGATTTTGGTAAAATTAAGGCAACAAAAGAAGTGGTTTATGTATTTTTTAAATAGCTTCTAGACATCATGGAGCCAAACTGCTGATAATATAAAAGGGAAAAATAAAATATTTCAAATATTTTTTTGGGGAAATAAAATACTGCATGGCCTTTTTAAGATAAAGTAATTTTGTCTAATAGTCATGTGTATTTCTCAAAGTTGGAAACCAAAATTCCATTTCCAAAAAGGCATGAAAGAAAGCTTTCATAGGCTGAAGTTAAATATATTGGGATTTGTATAGGGAATTGTTTTTTAATCTGTAGTTCTGATTTTGGATATTAGAAAACTTCTCATGTGTTTTACAGAATTTCAAAGTAAACTTAGTTGTCTTTCATTAAAAGCAAATCTTTCTTGGGATGCCTGGGTGGCTCAGTGGGTTAAGCGTCTGCCTTCAGCTCAGGTCATGATCCCAGGATCCTTTGATGGAGCCTGCTTGGGCTCCCGACTCAGTGGGGAGCCTGCTTCTCCCTCTCCCTCGGCTCCTCCCCCAAGTTGTGCTCTCTCTCTCACTCGCTCACTCTCTCAAACAAATACATTTCAAAAACATACAAACAAACAAACAATAAAAAAATCCAAATCTTTCTTATAGCTATCTGTCTTTCTGGAAGAAATTTGCCATGAGAAGGAAATTTCTGAAAAGTACGGACTTTCAGATTGCTGCAGCCAAAGTGAAGAGGAAAGACATAACTGTTTACTAACACACAAAAAGGCTGCTCCAGCATCAATTCCACCCTTCCAAGTTCCAGAACCTGTCACCAGTTGTAAAGCATATGAAGAAAACAGGGATATGTTCATGAACAGGTAAAGATACAATTTAAAGGTAAATTAGAACTCCCGAAGGAGAGCAGTAAGCAGAATCTAGTATTACGGCAATTTAGGGATATACTCTAAAATATGGAGAAGTGGCAATAACGCTGCACCTGCTGAGGTCCTGCCCTGGGAAATTAGGTGAGCCATTTTAAGTGCAACTTTGTTTCCACAGCATGAGTGGTAGATGTGGTACAGACCACACACCAGACCCACCAGTTTTTCCCTTAGTCTCTTGAGATGTACATTTTTCCCCCTTTTAATCTTTCCATTTTAGCTTGCCTAAGAATATTTTAGTACCACACAAAGTGATTCCTTCTGGAGTCAAATATTTGGTGTTTCATGTTCACCGAAATGCCTGGAAATAAAAAAATTTTAGAGCTCCAGGAAGGTTTAAGGCTAGCCATTACCGAGCACTTAGGATGTTGGACCATGTGTTATTGGCACGTCTGATTGGGTTAATGATCATGACCTGCCTTTGAAGTCGTTTGTCCTTTTTCCTGTCATTCTTCCTCCCATTTTGCAGATGAGGAAACTGAGGTTTAGAAGGTTAAGATAATTCGCACTGCGGACTGAGGGCACAGTGCTAGTACAAGCAGGGACTTGAACTCAGGTTCTCCGTTGGGGAATCCTATATCTAACTCTCCATCACGTCTGTCTTGCACGCTGCTCTCTTGCACGCCTGAGCCAGAGAAATAGAGAGCCTGCCCTTAGACCATCTCTGCTATGGAGATTGTCAAGGAGGATGATTCCATTCTGTACTGAAGAAGAAGAGAAAATAACAAACCTCCACCTTTCTGTCTTACTTAGTGGAGGTCTGGATTTACTGACCCCCCAAGCATGTCTGAGTGTGCTTATTGAAAAGGACACCTTGATAAGAATCATATTCAGCATTTCTGCCTATTTGGTTCTCATAATAAAATACGGTATTGGTGGTCAGATTGTTTCTCCCCCCGGGAACCTCTAGTAAGTAAAATTTTTCTCAGCGTGTGGAAAAAAATGTGGCTGTTTTCTGACTCTTTAAGCAAATTCTAGAGTCCAGTTTTAGCAGTAGTCCTATTTTTATACGTTTGCAAACCTTACAGCTCCTTTTCATTTCATAGGTACATCTATGAGATAGCAAGAAGGCACCCTTTTCTGTATGCACCCACAATTCTCTCTTTGGCTGCCCACTATGGCAAAATAATTCCACATTGCTGCAAAGCTGAAAATGCAGTCGAATGCTTCCAAACAAAGGTATTCTATTTGTATAGATATCTGAACTAATACTTTAATCTAGCTATGACTCATTAAAACCAAACAAAGTTAAAATTGGAAATATGCTTTGCATGCAGAATACCATGTTCAGAATTGAGCATATTTCAGCAGTCTGATATTCTTTGGGCTAAAACAGCCGGACTTGCTGCTTTGTATTCATTCCTTTGGCCAATAATTATTATAAGACTAAGGACGGGAGATTGGGGGTGGGGGGAGATGAAAGAAGACAGGGGTATGGGTGATAACATAAGCGAAAGAGAGGGGACTAAGAGGTGAAAGAAGATGTGGTAGGAGGAGCAGGAGGAGAAAAGGAGGTACGGAAGGAGGGAGAGGAGGAAAAGAAAACAAATACTTTAAGCTCATTATTTCTTTTGGTCCTTAGAACAAATTTGAGGTGTAAACATCATTATCTAACAAAAGGAAGCTTCGGCTTAGAGAAGTGAGTAGCTTTCTTAGGTTTGGAGAGCTAGAATAACACCCACACGTAATCACTTGCCACCAGAAGTCCTACAAGAAAAACTTCCTAAGAACTGTGACTATTCCCAGAGTGTCAGGCTGTGACATTCTTTTTTTGTGATAAAGCAAACGTTTAAGAAATTATCAGGTTCCGATTTGTTTAAAAGTACAGTTGTTTACTCATTATCCCAAGTAAGAAAGTTATAATGTTCTTGTTTTGAGGTATTTGAAATAAATCTGTCTGGCTTCGATGTGTATAAACTAACCTAAAAGAAAGAAAGAATGAATAAAGTTCTGTACAAATAGAACACATCTATAATTTTAGTAAAATTTTTTATGGTTTGATGTTTTACCTGTATTGGTTGTTTTTCTAAATATTAGCACCTGCAAAGGAAAATACATCCTTTCCTGACAACTTGTTTCTTCTGTATCTAGACAGCATTGATTATAAAAGAATTAAGAGACAGCAGTTTGTTAAATCAACATATATGTGCAGTAATGAAAAATTTTGGACCCCGAACCTTCCGAGCCATGTAAGTTTAAGCGGTATCTAGGGAAGAAGGTGAGATCTGCAAAACGACCATTTTGCCGTTTGAGCTCATTTTTCTCATTGTCACTGTTGTAGAGAATGAAGGTTCCTTTGATGAGAGCTAATGTAATTACGATCATGAAATCCCAGGATTGGAAGGAAGCTAACTGAGAGTCTGCTGCTGAACACTTTTTAAAGCCTACTTAATTTACCTCTGTCTCATATTCTATCTTTGTTGTTAGGATAAAGAGGAATACAAAAAAACCCCAGACAGTTAATCATCTAGCTCAACCTCTTCATTTTTACATGTAAATAAACTGAGACCCAGAGCGATGAAAGCCATTTACGCAGGACCACACTGCAAGTCAGCAGAGCCCAGTTTTCTAGGTCCTGATCAGGATTTTTTTCCCTTACTGTCTGCTAGGTCAGTGATCTTGAACTGTCTGTCTCCTGACAGCTGAGACTGGGACACCAGATGTAAAAATCAGACTTACCAATGGTTGAAGGCGGTGCTACATGGCATGGCTGCCGCTAGCTACGTGCAGCTCCTGAGCATTTGAAATCTGGCTGATGTAAATGAGGAACCGTGCTCCAGGTGGAAAAGACATACCAGATTTTACAGACTTAGTATGAAACAGAGAATGTGTAATATCTTCTTAATAGGTTTTTATGTTAATTGCATATTGAAATAACTTTTTAAAAGAATTTTTTAATTCACATATAGTTGACACACAAAGTTACATTAGTTTCAGGTGCACAACGTAGTGATTCAACTTCTCTCTACCTTACGCTATGCTCACTGCAAATGTAGCTACCATCTGTCACCACCCAACACTATTATACCATCACTGACTCTACCCCCCATACCGTGCCTTTTATTCCCATGACTTCTTCATTCCCTAAGTGGAAGCCCGTTTCTCCCACTCCCCTTCCCCCATGTTGCTCAGGCTCATGCTCATACCCCTTTTCTCTGGCAACCATCAGTTTGTTCTCTGTGCTTATAGGTCTGATTCTGTTTTCTGTTGGTCTACTCATATGTTTTATTTTTTAGCTTCCACAGAAGAAGGAAATCATATGTTGAAAAGGTATTATTTTTGCTATATTGGGATCAAAACAAATATTATTAAGATGGATTTAACTGTTTTTTACCTTTGGATGTGGCTACTAGAAAATATGAAACTACGTCACTGGTTTAAAGTGCTCTTCAACTTTTATGATGAGACATTTCTAGTCTAGGAAAGTATCTGAGATGCTAATGGAAGAGTATTAAGTCCATGCATTCACAGTTTATTTATTTGTTTGCTTGGTAAATTGTACATTTAAACATACTATACACAGTGGAGATTTGGGATAAAGTTTGTAGTTGTGGAGTTAGTTCCACGACTGCCCGAAATTTTTTTCTTGGAATAGGTCAGATGTTGCTTTAACTACCTTCCAACGCTATTGGAAATGTAGATTGACTCATGAATTACTAACAAAATATAAATTAAAATATTATTATAATGACTATATTTATCATTTACTATCCGTAAGTGATTACACTTAAATGTTACACATTCATAAAGAAAATCTACTCTTATCAGAAGCAGCAACACCACCAGTTGCTCTAGGGAGTAGGGCCTTCATCTAGACATCTCTTAAAATGTAAGGAAATATGTAGAAGTCACACGACTTTTTCCTTCTTACTTCCCTTTTGGGCCACACACTACGTGGCTTGGCGTGCTGACATGTCTGGATGTTTAGTCGGCTCTACTCTCTTGTCTCACTTCATTGATTTGCACACAGACACCCCTTCCTGTAGTCCCACAAGTGTGTTTTTCTCCCAAGTAAAAAATGATTGTTATTCTCCTGGAATTTTCTCTTTCTTACTTGTGTGTCCTTTTAATTTTTTCCTGCCCACTCACTAAGGTGATTCCAAACACCCAGCATCATAGATGAGCAGCGAAAAGATAGAGTTCATCCCAATTCACGGGAAAGGTGTTAAAGACAAATAAATCCTGTCCAAACTATTTGTGGGGACAGGTCAATTTAGAAAGCCATTGCCATGAAAGATTGGGCTGGAACTGACAGGACTTAGAATGCTTTTCCTTTTCTTTTGGGACAGCAGGAACACTTCATTCAGTTCTTTCTCTTCGGAGCAGCAACTACTCTAATACTCTAAGTATTATTTAATGTTGGTAGATAACCAGGATTGACTTCTATTTCTTTCCCTCCTTTAGAACGGTTACAAAACTGAGTCAGAAGTTTTCCAAAGCTAACTTTACTGAAATTCAGAAACTGGTCCTGGATGTGGCCCACATACATGAGGAATGTTGCAGAGGAAACGTGCTGGAATGTCTGCAGGATGGGGTAAAGAGGGGTAAAGAGTCTGCAGGATGGGGTAAAGAGGGGTAAAGAGTCTGCAGGATGGGGTAAAGAGGGGTAAAGAGTCTGCAGGATGGGGTAAAGAAGTTCCACTAACTTCTCTTTCTTTTGCTCTCATTCTGAATGGGAGAAGGCCGTTTGAGTTGGTCGCAGGGTAGGGTAACTAGCTGGCTGAGGAAAGTCACAGACTTCTTGATAGTGAAACTGAAACCATCTTCTGTTGATCCTTTCACTTAAGAGATGTTCTCCTCTCACGAGACAAGTGCCCCGTTCATTCATTCTTTCTTCTGAAGGAGATTGTAAATTCCACATAGGATCTTGGTGGGGGAGGGACAGACTCTTTTAACAAATTTGTTTTTCCATCCATTTATTATTTCATTTGACAAATATATATTGAATACTTTCTGTGTGCTAGACACTGTGAAGGACACTTGTTATGAAGGCACAAGCTAAGCTCAAGGAATTTATAGTCGGAGAGAGATGAGCCGCTTGGGGACTGTCTTCTGTTTACTGTTAATCTCCACAGGCTGACAGCAGGATGCCTGGCACACAGAAGGGGCTCTATTATATCTATCACATAGAGGTATCTATCATATGAATACAGCAAAATAGCACAAGAAACAACAAAAATAACACAAGAAACTGTTCTACAAGGTACAAAGCTAACACGCTAAAGAGAGGTGTGGATAGAGGGCTCTAGGAGAATTAAAAACCAAAACCCAAAAATCCCCAACACAGAATCCTCGAGCATGCCATAGTTAGTCACCATTTAAGCAGCGTAGCATTCGTCTATTTTGGGCCAACCTTAGGCTTCTTTGATACTGTACCTGAGGCCCGTCTATCCCCAAATTACTCCCTCTCCAGTCCCTGGTGAGACACCTTCTTCTCCAAGAAGGTTTAAAATTATTGCTCTTAGATATTCAAATGGCTCGAAAATCTAGTCTTGAACATGGTTTCCAAAAGATCGAACGTGAGGATAAAATGCTTATTTCAGCCGGTCCCTCCGCAGTTTGGCTGAAAGAGTCCTGGAAGGCAGCCGGAAGCTGAGGCTGGAAGAGGCCTGAGGGGCACGGTCTCTGAGCACGGGCAGAAATCCTGGTGTAAGGAGCCCGGGGAGATTCCCAGAGACAGATTTCCGATTTCATTCATTTTTCCTTTTAAAAGTTTTTACCTGCATAGTAGGCACCATAATAAGAACTATTTTGTTTTTCTTTGAAGTTAGTTTTCTTGGTTTTAATCGACGATTTTACTAATTTCTATAGGCACTTAAAAAATTATTTTTCCATTTTTGGAGCTCATAACCACCCTTTTCCTTTAAAATGGCAAAATTAATTTCAGTATGGTATGTAAATTGATTTTAACGGTTGAATAATGCTTTCTAATTGTCCCTATTGAGAATGCATAGAATTTTTAGTCGCGTGACAGGGATATGTAAGCTCGGCTTCATTCTGGCCACTTAGATGAGCTGCCATGTCATTATCTATAGCCTGCCCTCTGGAGGCCACAGTGGGTCACTGCAGATTGTTCTGTTAACAATGGAGCAGAAAGTTTGCTCTCCGTATTAGGACGTCAACAGCGAACGTCCAGTAGCAAATTTCAGTAGTCGTAGAAAGATATATACCAATGTGCATGTCATTTGGTTTGGAGCGTATATTTCTCTCTTGTTTTAAAAATCTTCCCTATACAATAAAATAGGTTTTAGTTGACTACTATGAAAGGAAGAATTGAACAAACAGGGGTAAGTGAAAAGGAGTGAGGAAAGGCAGACTAGGGAGAAAGCACTAAAATGGGAGACAAAGTAAAATGCCTTCTTTCTGTTCCTTCCTTAGTTCTCTGCTTCCCTCCCCCTTCCTTCTCTCCCTTCTACCCTTCCTCCCACCGTTCAATCCTCCCTCCCTCCCTTCCTTCCTAGAATTGGCCCTGAAGTCCCACCTTAAAGAATAAACCTTTAAAACCTATACTTCATTTTTCCTATTACAGGAAAAAATTATGTCCTACATATGTTCTCAACAAGATATTCTGTCAAGCAAAATAGCAGAATGCTGCAAATTGCCCATACTTGAACTTGGTCAATGCATAATTCATGCAGAAAATGATGACAAACCTGAAGGCTTATCTCCAAATCTAAATAGGTTTTTAGGAGAAAGAGATTTCAACCAATTTTCTTCAAGGGAAAAAGATCTTTTCATGGCAAGGTAACACACTCGGTAAATGTATGTTCACATAAGTAAAGATTAGGATGTAGTTGACAGCTTTGTGTGGCTGACGTGGGGAATGATAGCTATGGTTTTTGAGCTCAGTATGTGAGGGTGATACTAGAATGTAGAGTCAAAATATATTAAGCAGGTAAGTAGGGAATAAGGAAATGGGATCTATCTTATACTGATGAGACTTCCACTATATTAACTGAAGTTATATTTTATTTTGTATCAATTTCTCTGGGATCAGAAGCATTGTCATCTTTGTATGGATTACTCATAGAAAGACCACCACTGAGCTTCCAAATAAGATCCGAGTATTTTGTGATAAGAAGGGCTCATGGTTAAGAATGTGCTTTTTCATTGTGCATGTTTTAAGAACTCTCCCAAAGTGTAACTCAGTAGATAATGGTAGATAGAAGGGCTTTTATTAGAACAGTTTATTTGCTATTTATTTAATGTACGTTCTTTTTTTGTAAGAAAATCAAAACATACGTTGAGACACTTGCAGTATAGTAGCTAATTGTATCGATATAATTGATAGCACATGTTCTCATTCTGTTTGCCTTTAAGGGAAGCAAGCAGTCAAGTTAATACATTGCCCTTTATTGTACAGTGTGTATCTATGGACACCATCAGAGGAGAGATTTTTGCAACTCTTAGGATATTATGCCTAATGATCTCCAAGGGTCTTTATAAATTTAAGAGTCTGGTTCTAATGTAAGAATGAATATAATGGCCCAATTTTCTTTTTAATATTCCCTAAGGATATCACTCTATTGTTGCTTTCAGATTGGACATTCACACATCGTTTGCTAAATAAAATTACGCAGACAGGAACAAAGTCCAGATTGAAGAAACCTGCACTGGCAATTTATTGGTGGCAGAACTAAATATGATTTACTTCTGTGACTTGGAAATACAATTAGTACATCCAAGAATTATCTTGGATAATTGACCCACCCACACGTCCAATGCTAATTGCTTAACAGAAACAGTTCTTCACTTAGAAAGGTTCTTTGCAGTAGAAATTTTCTCAGCTGAGAATGATCTTCCCCCAGATCTTTATGTAGCTTCCTTCACCCAGGTTCTGTTCCAAAGGAGTGGTCCAAAGAGACATTTCTTTTTTTTTCCCCCCTTTAAATTTTTTATTGTTATGTTAATGACCATACATTACATCATTAGTTTTTGATGTAGTGTTCCATGATTCATTGTGCATAACACCCAGTGCTCCACGCAGAACGTGCCCTCTTTAATACCCATCACCAGGCTAACCCATCCCCCCCACCCCCCTCCCCTCTAGAACCCTCAGTTTGTTTCTCAGAGTCCATCGTCTCTCATGGTTCATCTCCGCCTCCGATTCCCCCCCCTTCATTCTTCTCCTCCTGCTATCTTCTTCTTCTTCTTCTTTTTTCTTAACATATATTGCATTATTTGTTTCAGAGGTACAGATCTGTGATTCAACAGTCTTGCACAATTCACAGTGCTCACCATAGCACATACCCTCCCCAGTGTCTATCACCCAGCCACCCCGTCCCTCCCACCCCCGACCACTCCAGCAACCCTCAGTGTGTTTCCTGAGATTAAGAATTCCTCATATCAGTGAGGTCATATGATACATGTCTTTCTCTGACTGACTTATTTCACTCAGCATAACACCCTCCAGTTCCATCCACATCGTTGCAAATGGCAAGATCTCATTCCTTTTGATGGCTGCATAACATTCCATTGTATATATATATCACATCTTCTTTATCCATTCATCTGTCAATGGACATCTTGGCTCTTTCCACAGTTTGGCTATTGTGGACATTGCTGCTATAAACATCGGGGTGCACGTACCCCTTCGGGTCCCTACATTTGTACAAAGAGACATTTCTTAACGAATGCTGTCAATCAGGAGTCACTTTTCCCCTTCTGTTGTATCTTCTCTTCACTGATTTATCACCACTTGAATTTGATGACGTATTTCTTGCTTATTCAATTCTGTATGCTTTATTTATTCAATAATGTATGCTTTTAAGAGGTCAGGCATTTTATCTTATACATTATTGAATCCTTCCTGCTTAGAGAAATGCTTGCATAGAGTCGGCACTGGAAAAACATTTGTTGAATGAATGACTGTGAAGCTCATAATTGAAAAACCCAGGTGAAGAGTGCAGAAGAAAACAAAATACCATTTTAAAACAGTTGGAGGGATTGTTATTTGTATTAATGGTTTTACCATGCATATAGTTCAAGTCATAATTTGATTTCCAGGTTTATGTATTTGAATTTTAACTTTTGCATGCCATATAACACAGGAATAAATTGTCTCTTAATTCCAATAACATGGTATATTTTCCACACATATTCCAGATTTACTTATGAATATTCGAGAAGACATACAAAACTTGCTGTCCCAGTTGTTTTAAGAGTCGCTAAAGGATACCAGGAGTTATTGGAGAAGTGCTCCCAGTCTGAAAACCGTCTTGAATGCCAGGATAAAGGGGTAAATTGCTCTAGCTTTAGGGAGAGTCTGAAAAACTGCTGTAATGGATATTATCCATTAAAAATACTGTTTTTTTTTGAGAGCATCTAGTTATTAACTAGTAGCTAACGAGTTATATCTATTGAGTAGTCATCTAGATATTAAGTAGTTATTAACTAGTAGTCAACAACTAGTGGCCTACTTTAGAAGTAAAAATGTTAACCAAAAGTTCCTTGACAGAAAAAAAAATAATATTCATTGTTGAACAGTTCCAGAAAAGCAGGAATTTATACAGAAAGAACTGTAGTCCTTTATCCAAAGATTGAATTCTGTGTGATTCACAAAATTTTAATCTCCCCAAAGTCCATTTGCTTTAATTCTCACAATTCACACTTTATTATCCTTAGTATTAAAAAACCTCTAAAATTGTTTTTTCTAAGATTGGTGTCATAATAGAATAATGTATTATTGATCAATTTTTACAAAGTTTTGTGTTCAGGAAGAGAAAAAAGTATGTGATAATGCTTGTATTTTCAGGAAGAAGAATTAGAGAAATACATCCAAGAAAGCCAAGCATTGGCAAAGCGAAGCTGTGGCCTCTTCCAGAAGCTAGGAGAATATTACTTACAAAATGCGTATGTTTTTTGTTTTTTGTTTTTTTAAACAATATTCTTAGTGATTTAAAATGACGAAATGGTGAGGGAAATAGCAACCTAAATTAGTCACCCAACACTACTCTAGTTTCAGCCCCTGTTTCAGATTGGAAATCAGTGTAATCTGTTCACCCAGTTTCCCTTGGGAGAAGGTGGGGATCCCCATTTCCGTCTTTTAGGGAGGAAGAAGAATGATTTGTGAAGGTCTGATCTTTGGTACTGGCCTTGGCTTCCCCAAATCATGCAGATTCTTGCAGAAAAGCTATTTATTCTGTTGCAGTCTGTCATCGTCAAAACATGGAATAGATCAAAATTACCATCAGTGAAGCTTTGAGGTTGGGAATAGAATTCAGCCTATCATCCAGCGTTTGTTTGTGATATGTTGATAGAATAGAAGTACAGGGGGTGGTTGTTAGAGTAAATGCATCTCGAAAGGTGGTCCCAGTACCATGTGGATAAAACAAATGAGCTGACTTCATGGCTTCTGATACCAAAAGAGGGTCTTTGAGGAGTGAGGAGTCCCAAAACTCATGAATGACTCAGAACTTGGTGAAAAATGCTTCTTCCAGGTTTCTTGTTGCATACACAAAGAAGGCCCCTCAGCTGACCCCACCTGAGCTGATGGCCTTCACCAGGAAAATGGCAACCGCAGCAGCTACTTGTTGCCAACTCAGTGAGGACAAACAGTTGGCCTGTGGTGAGGGAGCGGTGAGTGGTTTGTTTAGTCCCATTGTTTCTGTCCCATGTGGCTTGAAATCGTCTCATGATTCCCACCTAGGGCAAATGGTAAAAACCACTGTGGAGATGGTTTTACCAGGCTTGTTCAACTCATTACAGTTGGAGAGGGCATGAACTCAGCTCTGAACAGTTGGCATGTGGCTGGGCCACCTGTCCTAGTGCCGCTGGTGTATCCAGCACTGTCTGAGCAAGATTTATGGATGGGAAAGATATAACAACCAACAAGTCGTTCAATTCATGATGTCTTCTTTTTGTTCACTATATACTTTGTTGTTAAAAAGAAGAAGAAAAAGAAAACCAAGGAGTGAGCCTACTGGACTTCAAACTCCCCTACACCTTGAGGCCCTGCATCTCACCAGCCACCTTTCCTAAACCAACATGGAGACCATCACTTCACCCTAATAACAACATAGCAATTCTTCAGGATTATGCTAAAGACCCACACTGCACTTCTTTTAAAAAATGTATTCTCTCATTTAACAATTATACTACTCCCTTTTGAAATGCCCCATTATCATCTTCATTTTATAGATAGAGAAAATGAAGCTCAAAGAAGTTATGTTAGGACCAATGTCTCCCAGGTAGGAAATGGTGGGGCTGATATTTGAATGCATATGCACCTCTTTCCGGAGCCCAAGCTCCAGCACCCAAGGCCATACCTTCTTCAGAATTTCCTTGCTTGTCTCACACACCTCCACTGCTGCTATTATCCCCCTGCATCTAGTTCACCCACGTATCTGAGTTACGCCATTGTGCACCCATGAGCACTGGCTTTGGTCTAATGGACGCAGTGAAAAGAATGTGAATTGAGTTAAAAAAATAGAAAGCTTCACTTCTGAGAGATGAAAATTAGTCATTTTATTTTCAGCCATACTTACATATTTGCCTTTTGTAGTATAATCTTACTATATTAGGGACATTTTCCCCCTTTAACAAGGTAAAGAATATAGAGCAGGGTAAGTCCTTCTGAATAATAACATGACTTTCTAGTTAGTAATGCCAGTCATCTTTACTTTCTAATGTCACTAGCATCACATGTAAGACTACAGGCTGAATTTTCTTTCATTATTTTTTCCCTTAAAATCACAATTGTGAACAAAGTTGTACATTTGTTGTTTCCCTTTTCCTCTTTTTCCTTTTTCTGATGCTGAGGACTTATTTGCCAGCTAGTAATCGTGTCTTGGAATTTTCCACCAAAAGTTAGGAGTGAAAGGATTCCTGTGATTCAGCATCGTCTTCATCATTTATTGAATTCCACACATTGAGAGGCTGCAGGGACATAGGACGTTGTGACAGATCAGAAGTGTAGGTTCTGGAAGGCTCCTGCCCACATCCTCCTCCCACTTTCACCACTTGTTAGTCGCGTCACTCTGGAAAGCGAGTTATTTCTCTAGGCTTCAGCTTTTTCATCTGACATTTGGGAATAAGAATTGTTACCACCCACACTGTCTTAAATGAGGTAATCCTTGTAACTCATTCAGCACTGGCCTGATATATACACACAAAACCTGTTGACCCTTATTACAAGTTATTGCTAGGTGTTTAAGAAATATCTCTGTCATGTGGGAGGTAGGAGGATTTTACATGAGGAAAGCCTTAAGACACAAACACACACACACACACACACACACACACGCACACACACTTTGGCCTTCTTTCTTTTCTTTTTTATTTTTCAGATTTATTTATTTATTTTAGGGGGTGGGGAGGCGCAGAGGGAGAGAGAATCTCCAGCAGACTCCGAGCTGAGCACAGAGCCATAGATGGGCTGATCCCAGACCCTAAGATCATAACCTGAGCGGAAATCAAGAGTCAGACACTTAACCGACTGAACCACCCAGTGCCCCGGCCTTACTTCTTTTCAGTTAGGATTATATATTAGCTGTATGCATGCATGTGTGCATGTATGTATGTATATGAATGGGTTAGGCTTGTGCTATTCTTACCTTCAGAAAGTGATTCTCTGGATCTGCAAAATAAAATAGAAAGCTCAGCTAGATATACATAAGAAATTTAAGCCATGTATTGATTTCCTAGGTCAGGGCAGATAATTTTGTCCCCTTTGGAAGTAGGTGTGTAAGTGGAAGTGTATTTCAAATAGCTGACAGAACTAGCTGAAAGGACTATCTTCAACATTATCGATGGAAAATCTGCCACTAAATGGTGAGGTTTATCCCAAACAAATGGGTAAAAAAGAATCCGCAATGTGGCAACACATGACCCTACACAGGTAGCAGATTTTTCTGTAATATTTATAAATTACTGGACATTAAAAATCGCAGTGATTCTCTGGAAACCTGAATCAACTTAGTGGCTAATGCTGAGTTGCTTTGCTGTCTTCTTTCTCATTCTCCTAACCAGGCTGACCTTATTATTGGACAATTATGCATCAGGCACGAGGAGACTCCTGTAAACCCTGGTGTTGGCCAGTGCTGCACTTCTTCATACGCCAACAGGAGGCCGTGTTTCAGCAGCTTAGTGGTGGACGAAACATACACCCCTTCACCCTTCTCTGCTGACAAGTTCATCTTCCATAAGGATCTGTGCCAAGCTCAGGGTGTAGCACTGCAAAGAATGAAGCAACAGTAAGAAATTGTCATTTGCTAGCATGGAGAAGACCAACAACACTAAATAGTAGTTGAGATTTCTGCCTTACACACCCAACAATCTTGGGCTCATTAGGAGAACATTGTTGCCCCAAAGCACTGAAAGTGGCTTTTAAAATAGTTTTGTCTCAGTGTCTTCACAGCCTGCTTGGAACACAGGTCTGGAAAAATTCACAAGGGCAGACGATTTTTTGTTTGTAACAATAGTCTCCATTGTAACTATTGTTGTGATACATGTTGGGACTGAGGGAAAGCGGGCAATCTATTTTGGAGAATTGGGATATGTCTTGGCAGTAAGTTTGGGTATTTCCATTCCAAAACACTAGAAAAACACCATTGAGCCTTTTTTCACACTGTTTACTTTTTGAAGAGAATAACCATAATATTTGATTCAACCATGAAATATGGGTGTTATGAGATGGAATGCACATTTCAGTTCATTGTGTGGGGCATCCTGTAATGGGGTGATGGTAATCCAAGTCAGTGGAACTTATGTTCTCCAAATTCCCATGCATTTTAATACCCACTTGCTTTGGAAATGGTCTTCCTTCATTTCGGAAAACCTGTTCTTCCCTTTTCTGTTGTCACAATCTGTGTCATGTTCTGAGGTACAGTTAGAATGCTGCCTCCTCTGACAAGTCTTCCTGCCTATTCCCCGGTCAACATCAATTCCCATATGAAAGTGTTGCTAACTGAGTAGCTCAGATGATTGGTGGAGCCAGTGCTCAGGTAACGGTGTGATAATTATGGATGGCAGGGGTTTGGAAATCTGGGCCTTTGAGTATGGATAGGATGTACTCTAGAGTGGAGAACTGGAAAGGGTATTCCAGGTAAGTAAGAAAAAGACTGTATCTTACTACACGTAAGCACGGTGGGACTATAAAATCATGTTTCATCTATAATCTGCACAAATCCAGACCAGTAGAACACCCGTCTATTTCTAGCCTCAGTCTTTCTGATGAAGGCACTGGACAGAGTAGGGGTTGTGAGTCTGGTGATGGGTTGATGGAGTAAGGTTTGGGGGCAGAGGGTTGAGAGGGCCCTAAAAATTCTCCACTAGGAAGGCTTTAGAAAAATACCTTTGCATAACAGATTTCTCTTTTATTTTGTTTAAATTATAGATTTCTCATTAACCTTGTGAAGCAAAAGCCACAAATAACAGAAGAACAACTTGAGGCTGTCATTGCAGATTTCTCTGGTCTACTGGAAAAGTGCTGCCAAGGCCAAGAGCAGGAAGCCTGCTTTGAGGAAGAGGTATGTGCAGCTCATTTTCACATTCGAAATCCTTGGGAGGGCCTTTTCTGTAATGCATAATGAAAAGAATATTCCACTAATCTATAACTTGAAAATAATGCCAGAGAGATTTAAATTTATTTAGAAATAGATTAAAGGATTTTATGATATTTAAGAAATAGTCCCAAATTTCACACTAAATGTTAGGAAGAAGCATAATTTTCAAATATGTTAAGAGAATTAGTAAGTTTGATTTATTTCCTGGTAGAGAGAACTATAAAGTGAATATGTAATTAACTGAAGATAATTTAGACAGTTTTTGGCCTAAAAACTGATCAATTCAGCTAAATGGATTAAGAGGACTTAATAGCAAATTAATTGTGCAAACAAGATATTGGGGGAATATTTATAAAAAATATTTTTAAACTCATTTAGGAGCATACCTTGGTATTCCAACAGACTAGTAATTAGGAATTATCTTAATCTTATTATTTAGCAATTTTAACTGGATTTATAATTGGCTACATTTAGTAAGCCTTTATGTTACTCAATATATTTGAATATAGCATCATTATAATTTTATTTATTTTTTAAAATATTTTACTTATTTATTTGAGAGAGAGAGAGAGAGCACAAGCAAAGGGAGTGGCAGAGGGAGAAGCAGGCTCCCCACGAGCAGGGAGCCCAATGTGGGGCTCCATCCCAGGACTCCGAGATCATGACCTGAGCCGAAGGCAGACGCTTAACCGACTGAGCCACCCAGGCGCCCCGCATCATTATAATTTTAAAAGATATCCTATAATTCTGCCTTTTTGTCAAGTGTACATTTACCAGTATATGTCTGTGTTTTTAGTAGAAGAGGGTGGGACACCGATAACCAAATCAGATAAAACAAAACTGATAAAATAGGTTTGATGCAAACCATTTCTGATATATATGCTACAAAAAGAAAAATGTCCCTTGATGAGAGAAGACATTCATTTAGATAGAGAGATCATTAGCACATAGTGGCTATACTTTCTCTGCAAACCTTCCAGTTGCTATGACTAACATGTGGAGGAAGGTGAGGGGTGTGGTGATGATTGGTCACAATCTGGAGATTGGCATAGGAAGAACACACTATCTATATTGTAGGGGTGAGTGGATTCTTTTTTCTCTGACTTCCATTGTCCCAGCTTGTTGGCATCAGAGATGTACTTGAATTCACCCCTAGATAGTGGAGAGTTAACTGTGTAACTGACACAGTCATCCATCTCTTCGTCTGCTGATTCTTATTTGTTTATATTTTTCAGGGTCCAAAACTGATTGCAAAGACTCGTGCTGCTTTGGGAGTTTAAATTACTTCAGGTAACAAAAAATTCAGACAAGGATAAATATAATGATCATTCTCCCAAAGTACTGATCCATAGTGAAATATGTCCTGAGACCTACCATTAAATTCTTTTTTTTTTAAGATTTTATTTTTATTTACTTGACATAGAGAGAGGGAACACAAGCAGGGGGAGTGGGAGAGGGAGAAGCTGGCTTCCCGTGGGGCTCCATCCCAGGATGCTGGGATCATGACCTGAGCCGAAGGCAGACGCTTAACCAACTGAGCCACCCAGGTGCCCCCATTAAATTCTTTTCTTAAAAAATAAATGCAATGCAGCAGAAAGTTTATTTTAAAAACACTGGAACAAAGTTGTATCCACCATGGTAAATCAGTGACTCAACAACCTCAAAATTCTCTTAGGTTATTTCTTTTTAGGTTATTTCTAAAGTTTCAGCGAATGCCATCAGAAGATCTTCCCTTCTACTTAGTATTTCCCTCATGTAAAATAATAGAACCAGTTACCTTCTGCACCCATTCATTGAATCGGTACTTACCATGTTTTTGTTCTTATTACAGGGGGAATAAAAGAAGACAAAATAAGTCTTTATGGTTTGGTGTGAATCTTTTCCTTTAATTGTAACTGAGATAGTGCTTTTTGTGAATTAATGAAATGATGAAGACTTTAATGTGAGATTTCTCTATCACATAAATAAAGTATCTCCAAATTTTTCCTTTTTTCCTAGCCTGCTTATTTATGAAAGTTTATAGATGACCTTTAAAAATAGTTATGTATACCATTCTCTGAAGCAGATTCTGATAAAACAACATTGGGTCTTGGTTGTTATAGGAGATTAAAGCCACTCAAGGATGGATTTACAACCCTAAAGGCTAGATGCCTTGGTGCACGAAAAAGATGTTCAAGTTAAGCACTGTGATGCCAGGGCACTTTGCTCATTAAGTGACCACTTATGTATTAGAACAGATACACTGGAGATGAAAAAAGAAATTATTATGCTTTTATGGGATCCATCAAGAATGATACTACTAAAAATTTAACATCTACTTTTTTTCTCCATCTTGTTCAGTTCTTTATTCACAGACATTTTAAATATAAGTAAGGGTTTATTGTAGTTGTTTTGATGAAATATTAATATATTTAGCCGTTGATTTTTCTTAGTTCACAAGTATTTATTGAGCACTCACTGGGTACAAGTTCCCATTCTGGGTGCGGTCACTGTCCTCCAGGTGCTCCAGTCGAGAAGAAAGCAACTAATAGCAATGCAACGAGATTATGGTCACCATAGAGGTGGCAACAAATTGTGGAGCAAATCAATGGGTAGATGAGGCCAGTTCTGCCGGGGGAAAGGTTCACACTGAAAGAGAGACTTTAAGAAGAACCTTGAAAGACGAGTGGGCATTTGTCAGTTCACGTAAAGGAGAAGTCCAGTTCATTAGAGAGGAAAACATAGCCTATGACAAAACACGATAAAAGGTTTTAGGGCAGTACTAGGTGGATAGGAAGGGTATAGATCCAGAAGATGAAGCAAGATACATAAACTGTAGGATTGAGAAGATTTTCATGAGTTTTATTCCCAAGGGTTTGGACAATATCTTATAAGTAACGGGATCAAAGTGATATCTAATCAGAGAAGAGTCACCATGGTTAGTTTTTAGGAAGATAACTCATGAGATACGGAGGATGGGGAGTATGTGCGGGGGCAGGGGGGGAAGAAGAGGGGCAAGGTCAGCAAGTGGTGCACAAAGATTAGCCCATCAGTAGGGAGGCTGTTTATCATATTAGTTCTAGATAGAAATCTAACAATTACATTCATGCTTTGGCCTCTGCTCCAGGAGAAAACAAGTGCTCCAGACCAACACAATGAGCTTTCAGTTCTAACTCAATTGCTTTGTACTTGACTTTCTTCTTTCAATTCTATTGTCACATCTGTGGACCTTGTCTGATTTTGGTGTAGTTCTAAAAGGTATTAAATCAGAGATCACAATAAGGCAAGGTAGAATTCAATATAAAAGCTTTAAACAGGAAAAAATTTTTTATTATTAAGAGGAAAGTTCAATGAAGATAAAACTGTTAGGAAAATTTATGAGCCAAATGACATTTCACTGACATATATAAAGAAAGAAAATGATTGGAAACACGAGGACAAAGTATCACAAACACAACAGTAAACTGGAAATTTTAGAGCATTTCTACTTCTTTGGAAAAACAAGTTGGGTAAACCATAAAGTAGAAAAGTGCATAGTAAAAGTTACGATGACTTCCATGCTGCAAAATGCAGTGGTCAATTCTCAGTCCTTACCTGATTTCTTGCAGCACAATTTGACACATTTGATCCCTCTTTTCTCCTTGAAACATTTACCTACTTGGCATCTGCATTTTCTTCCAATCTTATTGGCTGTGTCTCAACGGTCTTCACCGCATTTTCTGCAACTCTTTGACCTCTAAATGTTGGAGTGTCCCAGAGCAACTCTTCCTGAATCTAAACTCGCTCCCTAGGCGATCTCATCTAGACTTAGTGTATTAATGCCATCTAGATGTTGACAACACATATTTATATCTCCACCCTGGATTTCTTCCTTTCTTTCCAGGCTCCTGTGTCACTTTCTCCCTGACATCTTCATGTTGATAATGCAGAGACAACTCAAACATAACACATTCCAACCTGGACTCCATCCTGTCCCAAACTTGTGTCTCCCTTTGTCTTGTCCATCCTTCTTTTTGCTCAAGCCAGAGTCATCTATGATTTCTTTTTCCATATCACCCTTACATTCAGCCTATGAGCAAAGCCTGTTGGTTCTACCTTCAGAGTATATCTGGAATTTGACTCTTTCTCCATACCCTTAGTACCAGCCACAATAATACCACACATGGATTCTTGCAATATCTTCCTAATTGGTCTCCCCTCAAGTATTCTTGACCAACCCCCAGCTCTGGTCTCAACATAGTAATTGAAATGATCCTTTACACCTAAGTACATTATACCACTTTTCCGCTTAAAACTTCTAATGTTTCCCATTTCACTCAGAGTAAAATGAAAAGTCTGTCCACCGACCCTACATGTTGATACCTTTCTGTCCTCTTCTTTCTCCTTTTCCATTGGGTCTTTTTGCTCAGGCACATGGCCTGCTTCTTTGCTGTTCTTCACGTTACCAATTCATTTCCTGCTCAGAGTTTTGCCCTTGTGATTCTTCTCGCTTGGAAAACTGCCCTCAGATATGTGGGGCTCACTCCATCACCTCCTCGGGCTTCAACTCATTATCATCTGCAGGATGATGCCTTCCTTGACTGACCTATTTTAAATTGTACCCCTTTACCTACTTCCACACCACTTATCACCATCTGACATACATGTGATTTTACTTGTTTATTTATTTTCTGTCTATCCACACTAGTGTAAGGCCCTGAGGAGAGCAAATTTTGTCTCTTTTGTTCACTTCTATTATCCTCAGCATACAGAACAGCTCCTGGAACATAATAAGCATTCTATAAATATTTGTTGGATATGTGGGTGAATCGCACATGCCATAGGCTGTATTTTTTTTTTATAACATGGTGAACTAGAGGGGTTGCTAAGTCCATCTTCTTTTTTTTTAATTTAATTTAATTTTATTATGTTATGTTAGTCACCACACAAAACATCATTAGTTTTTGATGTAGTGATCCATGATTCATTGTTTTCGTATAATACCCAGTGCTGCATGCAGTACGTGTCCTCCTTAATACCCATTACTGGGCTAACCCATCCCCCCACACCCCTCCCCTCTAAAACCCTCAGTTTGTTACTGGGAGTCCATAGTCTCTCATGGTTTGTCTCTCCCTCTGACTTCCCCCCCTTCATTTTTCCCTTCCTTCTCCTAATGTCCTCCATGCTATCTCTTATGTTCCGCAAATAAATGAAACCATATGATAATTGTCTTTCTCTGCTTGACTTATTTCACTTAGCATAATCTCCTCCAGTCCCATCCATGTTGATGTAAAAGTTGGGTATTCATCCTTTCGGATGGCTGAGTAATATTCCATTGTATATATGGACCACATCTTCTTTATCCATTCGTCTGTTGAAGGGCACCTCAGCTCTTTCCACAGTTTGGCTATTGTGGACACTGCTGCTATGAACATTGGGGTGAATATGGCCCTTCTTTTCACTACATCTGTGTCTTTGGGGTAAATACCCAGTAGTGCAATTGCATCAGTTGGGTCATAGGGTAGCTCTATTTTTAATTTTTTGAAGAACCTCCACACTGTTTTCCAAAGTGGCTGTATCAACTTGCATTCCCACCAACAGCGTAAGAGGGTTCCCCTTCCTCCACAACCTCTCCAACATTTGTTGTTTCTTGCCTTGTCGATTTTTGCCATTCTAACTGGTGTAAGGTGGTATCTCAATGTGGTTTTGATTTGAATTTCCCTGATGGCTAATGATGATGAAAATTTTTTCATGTGTCTGTTAGCCATTTGTATGTGTTCTTTGGAGGAGTGTCTATTCATGTTTTCTGCCCATTTTTTGACTTGATTATTTGTTTTTTGGGTGTTTGAGAAGTTCTTTATAGATCTTGGAAATCAGTGCTTTGTCTGTAGTGTTATTTGGAAGTATCTTCTCCCATTCTGGGGGTTGCCGCTTTGTTTTGTTGACTATTTCCTTTGCTGTGCAGAAGCTTTTTATCTTGATGAAGTCCCAAAAGTTCATTTTTGCTTTTGTTTTCACTAGCTTTTGGAGATGTATCTTGAAAGAAGTTGCTGTGGCCTATGTTGAAGAGGTTACTGCCTATGTTCTGCTGTAGGATTTTGATGGATTCCTGTCTCACATTGAGGTCTTTCATCCCTTTTGAGTTTACCTTTGTGTATGGTGTTAGAGAATGGTCGAGTTTCGTTCTTCTGCGCGTGGCTGTCCGATTTTCCCAGCACCATTTATTGAAGAGACTGTCTTTTTTCCATTACATATTTTTTTCCTGCTTTGTCGAACATTATTTGACCATAGAGTTGAGGGTCCATATCTGGGCTCTCTGTTCTGTTCCATTGGTCTATATGTCTGTTTTTGTGCCAGTACCATGCTGTCTTGGTGATCACTGCTTTGTAATATAGCTTGAAATCGGGCAATGTGATGCCCCCAGCTTTGTTTTTCTTTTTCAACATTTCCTTGGGGATTTGGGGTCTTTTCTGATTCCATACAAATTTTAGGATTGTTTGTTCCAGCACTTTGAAAAGTGTCATTGGAATTTTGATCAGGATGGCGTTGAAGGTATAGATTGCTCTGGGTAGCATAGACATTTTAACAATGTTTATTTTTCTGATCCATGAGCATAGAATGTTTTTCCATCTTTCTGAGTCTTCTTCAATTTCTTTCATGAGTGTTCTGTAGTTCCTAGAGTATAGGTCCTTTACCTCTTTGGTTAGGTTTATTCTGAGATATCTTATGTTTTTTGATGCTATTATAAATGGAATTGTTTCTCTAATTTCTCTTTCTACAGTTGCATTGTTAGTGTATAAGAAAGCAACTGATTTCTGTGCATTGGTTTTGTATCCTCCCACATTACTGAATTGCTGTATGAGTTCTAGTAATATGGGGTTGGAGTCTTTTGGGTTTTCCACATAAAGTATCATGTTATCTGCGAAGAGAGAGTTTGACTTCTTCTTTGCCAATCTGAATACCTTTTACTTCTTTTTGTTGTCTGATTGCTGTTGCTAGGACTTCTAGTACTATGTTGAACAGTAGTGGCGAGAGTGGGCATCCTTGTCATGTTCCTGATCTTAAGGGAAAGGCTCTCAGCTTTTCCCCATTGAGGATGTTATTCATGTGGGTTTTTCATAGATGGATTTTATGAACTTGAGGAATTTTCCCTCTATCCCTATACTCTGAAGAGTTTTAATCAGGAAAGGATGCTGTATTTTGTCAAATGCTTTTTCTGTGTCAATTGAGAGGACCATATGGTTCTTCTCTCTCCTCTTATTAATGTGTTCTATCACATTGATTGATTTGAGAAGGTTGAGCCACCCTTGCATCCCGGGGATAAATCCCACTTGGTCGTGGTGGGTGATCCTTTTAATGTATTGATGGATCCTATTAGCTAGGATTTTGTTGAGAATTTTGGAATCCATATTCATTGGGGTTATCTGTCTGAAATTCTCCTTTTTGATGGGGTCTTTGCCTGGTTTGGAGATTAAGGTAATGCTGGCCTCATAGAATGAGTCTGGAATCTTTCCTTCTGTTTCTATTTTTTGAAACATCTTCAGAAGAATAGGTATTATTTCCTCTTTGAATGTTTGGTAGAATTCCCCAGGGAATTCATCAGGCCCTGGACTCTTGTTTTTTTGGGAGGTTTTTGATCACTGCTGCAAATCTCCTTACTGGTTATTGGTCTATTCAGGTTGTCAATTTCTTCCTGTTTCAGTCTTGGCAGTTTATAGGTTTCCAGGAAGGCATCCATTTCTTCCAGGTTGCTCAATTTATTGGCATGTTGGTAATAATTTCTAATAATTGTTTCTATTTCCTTGGTGTTAGTCATGATCTCTCCCCTTTCATTCATAATCTTATCAATTTGGGTCCTTTCTCTTTTCTTTTGGATAAGTTTGGCCAGTGGTTTATCAGTCTTAATAATTCTTTCAAAGAACCAGCTTCTAGTTTTGTTGATCTGATCTAATGTGTTTCTGCTCTCTAATTCATTGATTTCTGCTCTAATCTTAATTATTTCTCTTCTAATGTGTGGCTTAGGCATTGTTTGTTGCTTTTTCTCTAGTTCCTTAAGGTGTAGAGTTAGTTGGTGAATTCTGGATTTTTCTATTTTTTTTTGAGTGAGGCTTGGATGGTTATGTATTTCTCCCTTTGGACAGCTTTGTAGCATCCCATAGGTTTTGGACCAATGTGCTTTCATTCTCATTGGTTTCCGTAAATTGTTTAAGTTCTTCTTTGATTTCCTGGTTGACCCAAACATTCTTGAGCAGAGTGGTCTTTAGCTTCCACGTGTTTGAATTTCTTCCAATTTTTTTCTTGTGATTGAGTTCCAGTTTTAAAGCATTATGGTCTGAGAATACGCAGGGAATAATCTCAATCTTTTTGTATCAGTTGAGTCCTGATTTGTGACCCAGTATGTGGTCTATTCTGGAGAAAGTTCCATGTGTGCTCGAGAAGAATGAATATTCTGGTGTTTTCAGGTGGAATGTTCTGTATATGTCTATGAGGTCCATCCGGTCCAGTGTGTCATTCAAAGCTCTTGTTTCTTTGTTCATTTTCTGCTTAGATGATCTGTCTATTGCTGAGAGTGGAGTATGGAGGTCTCCTACAATTAATGTATTGTTATCAATATGACTCTTTATTTTGGTTAACAGTTGGCTTATGTAGATGGCTGGTCCAGTGTTGGGGGAGTAGATATTTACAACTGTTAGATCTTCTTGTTGGATAGACCCTTTAAGAATGATATAGTGTCCTTCTGTGTCTCTAACTACAGTTTTTAGTTTATTTATTTTTTATTTATTTATTTATTTATTATTGTTATGTTAACCACCATACATTACATCATTAGTTTTTGATGTAGTGTTCCATGATTCATTGTTTGTGCATAACACCCAGTGCTCCACGCAGAACGTGCCCTCTTTAATACCCATCACCAGGCTAACCCATTCTACCACCCTCTCCCCTCTAGAACCCTCAGTTTGTTTTTCAGAATCCATCGTCTCTCATGGTTTGTCTCCCCCTCCAAATTCTTCCTCTCCTGCTATCTTCTTCTTTTTCTTTTTTCTTAACACATGTTGCATTATTTGTTTCAGAGGTACAGATCTGTGATTCAACAGTCTTGCACAATTCGCAGCGCTCATTGCACATACCCTCCCCAATGTCTATCACCCAGGCACCCCATCCCTCCCACCCCCCACCACTCCAGCAACCCTCAGTTTGTTTCCTGAGATTAAGAATTCCTCATATCAGTGAGGTCATGTGATACATGTCTTTCTCTGATTGACTTATTTCACTCAGCATAACACCCTCCAGTTCCATCTACGTCGTTGCAAACGGCAAGATCTCATTCCTTTTTATGGCTGCATAATATTCCATTGTGTATATATACCACTTCTTCTTTATCCATTCATCTGTCGATGGACATCTTGGCTCTTTCCACAGTTTGGCTATTGTGGACATTGCTGCTATAAACATTGGGGTGCACGTACCCCTTCGGGTCCCTACATTTGTATCTTTGGGGTAAATTCCCAGTAGTGCAATTGCTGGATCGAATGGTAGCTCTAATTTCAACTGTTTGAGGAACCTCCATACTGTTTTCCAGAGGGGTTGCACCAGCTTCCATTCCCACCAACAGTGTAGGAGGCTTCCCCTTTCTCCACATCCCCACCAACATCTGTCGTTCCCTGACTTGTTAATTTTAGCCATTCTGACTGGTGTGAGGTGGTATCTCTTTGAGGTTTTGATTTGGATTTCCCTGATGCCGAGCGATGTTGAGCACTTTTTCATGTGCCTGTTGGCCATTTGGATGTCTTCTTTGGAAAAATGTCTGTTCATGTTTTCTGCCCATTTCTTGATTGGATTATTTGTTCTTTGGGTGTTGAGTTTGATAAGTTCTTTATAGATTTTGGATACTAGCCCTTTATCTGATATGTCATTTGCAAATATTTTCTCCCATTCTGTCGGTTGTCTTTTGGTTTTGTGGACTGTTTCTTTTGCTGTGCAAAAGCTTTTTATCTTGATGAAATCCCAATAGTTCATTTTTGCCCTTGCTTCCCTTGCCTTTGACGATGTTTCTAGGAAGAAGTTGCTGCGGGTGAGGTCGAAGAGGTTGCTACCTGTGTTCTCCTTTAGGATTTTGATGGACTCCTGTCTCACGTTTAGGTCTTTCAACCATTTGGAGTCTATTTTTGTGTGTGGTGTAAGGAAATTGTCCAGTTTCATTCTTCTGCATGTGGCTGTCCAATTTTCCCAACACCACTTGTTGAAGAGACTGTCTTATTGCCATTGGACATTCTTTCCTGCTTTGTCAAAGATGAGTTGACCATAGAGTTGAGCGTCTGTTTCTGGGCTCTCGATTCTGTTCCATTGATCTATGTGTCTGTTTTTGTGCCAGTACCATACTGTCTTGATGATGACAGCTTTGTAATAGGGCTGGAAGTCTGGAATTGTGATGCCGCCGGCTTTGCTTTTCTTTTTCAAGATTCCTCTGGCTATTCAGGGTCTCTTCTGGTTCCATACAAATTTTAGGATTCTTTGTTCCATTTCTTTGAAAAAAGTGGATGGTATTTTGATGGGGATTGCACTGAATGTGTAGATTGCTCTAGGTAGAATTGACATCTTCACAATGTTTGTTCTTCCAATCCATGAGCATGGAACATTTTTCCATTTCTTTGTGTCTTCTTCAATTTCTTTCATGAGTATTTTATGGTTTTCTGAGTACAGATCCTTTGTCTCTTTGGTTAGATTTATTCCTAGGTATCTTATGGTTTTGGGTGCAATTGTAAATGGGATCGACTCCTTGATTTGTCTCTCTTCTGTCTTGTTGTTGGTGTATAGGAATGCCACTGATTTCATATCCTGCCACTTTACTGAATTCCTGTATGAGTTCTAGCGGTTTTGGGGTGGAGTCTTTTGGGTTTTCCACATACAGTACCATAGCATCTGCATAGAGTGAGAGTTTGACTTCCTCTTTGCTGATTTGGATGCCTTTGATTTCTTTTTGTTGTCTGATTGCTGTGGCTAGGACTTCTAATACTATGTTGAATAGCAGT
The DNA here is from genome assembly GCF_009762305.2 of Zalophus californianus. Classification (NCBI taxonomy): domain Eukaryota; kingdom Metazoa; phylum Chordata; class Mammalia; order Carnivora; family Otariidae; genus Zalophus; species Zalophus californianus. The sequence continues at coordinate 58,517,750 of NC_045596.1, forward strand.
GGTGAGAGTGGACATCCCTGCCGCGTTCCTGACCTTGGGGGAAAAGCTCTCAGCTTTTCCCCATTGAGAATGATATTCGCTGTAGGTTTTTCATAGATGGCTTTTATGATATTGAGGTATGTACCCTCTATCCCTATACTCTGAAGAGTTTTGATCAAGAAAGAATGCTGTACTTTGTTAAATGCTTTTTCTGCATCTATTGAGAGGACCATATGATTCTTGTTCTTTCCTTTGTTAATGTATTGTATCACGTTGATTGATTTGCGGATGTTGAACCAACCTTGCAGCCCAGGGGTAAATCCCACTTGGTCATGGTGAATAATCCTTTTAATGTACTGTTGGATCCTATTGGCTAGTATTTTGGTGAGAATTTTTGCATCCATGTTCATCAAGGATATTGGTCTGTAATTCTCCTTTTTGATGGGGTCTTTGTCTGGTTTTGGGATCAAGGTAATGGTGGCCTCATAAAATGAGTTTGGAAGTTTTCCTTCCATTTCTATTTTTTGGAACAGTTTCAGGAGAATAGGTATTAATTCTTCTTTAAATGTTTGGTAGAATTCCCCTGGGAAGGCATCTGGCCCTGGGCTTTTTTTGTTGGGAGATTTTTGATGACTGCTTCAATTTCCTTAGGGGTTATAGGTCTGTTCAAGTTTTCTATTTCTTCCTGGTTCAGTTTTGGTAGTTGATACATCTCTAGGAATGCACTCATTTCTTCCAGGTTATCTAATTTGCTGGCATAGAGTTGCTTATAATATGTTCTTATAATTGTATTTCTTGGGTGTTGGTTGTGATCTGTCCTCTTTCATTCATGATTTTGTTGATTTGGGTCATTTCTCTTTTCTTTTTGATAAGTCTGGCCAGGGGTTTGTCAATCTTGTTAATTCTTTCAAAGAACCAGCTCCTAGTTTCGTTGATCTGTTCTACTGTTCTTTTGGTTTCTATTTCATTGATTTCTTCTCTGATCTTTATGATTTCTCTTCTCCTGCTGGGTTTAGGCTTTATTTGCTGTTCTTTCTCCAGCTCCTTTAGGTGTAGGGTTAGGTTGTGTATTTGAGACCTTTCTTGTTTCTTGAGAAAGACTTGTATTGCTGTATACTTTCCTCTCAGGACTGCCTTTGCTGTATCCCAAAGATTTTGAAGAGTTGTGTGTTCATTTTCATTGGTTTCCATGAATTTTTTTTAATTCTTCTTTAATTTCCTGGTTGACCCATTCATTCTTTAGTAGGATGCTCTTTAGTCTCCATATATTTGAGTTCTTTCCGACTTTCCTCTTGTGATTGAGTTCTAGTTTCAAAGCATTGTGGTCTGAAAATATGCAGGGAATAATCCCAATTTTTTGGTACCGCTTGAGACCTGATTTGTGACCTAGGATGTGATCAATTCTGGAGAATGTTCCATGGGCACTAGAGAAGAATGTGTATTCCGTTGCTTTGGCATGGAATGTTCTGAATATGTCTTTGAAGTCCATTTGGTCCAGTGTGTCATTTAAAGTCTTTATTTCCTTGTTGATCTTTTGCTTAGATGATCTGTCCATTTCAGTTGGGGGGGGTGTTAAAGTCCCCCACTATTATTGTATTGTTGTCAATGTGTTTCTTTGCTTTTGTTATTAACTGCCTTATATAATTGGCTGCTCCCATGTTCGGGGCATAGATATTTACAATTGTTAGATCTTCTTGTTGGATAGACCCTTTAAGTAGGATATAATTTCCTTCTTCATCTCTTATTACAGTCTTTGTTTTAAACTCTAATTTGTCTGATATAAGGATTGCCACCCCAGCTTTCTTTTGGTGTCCATTAGCATGGTAAATGGTTTTCCACCCCCTCACTTTCAATCTGGGGGTGTCTTTGGGTCTAAAATGAGTCTCTTGCAGACAGCATATTGATGGGTCTTGTTTTTTAATCCAATCTGATAGCCTGTGTCTTTTGATTGGGGCATTTAGCCCATTTACATTCAGGGTAACTATTGAAAGGTATGAATTTAGTGCCATTGTATTGCCTGTAAGGTGACTGTTACTGTATATTGTCTGTGTTCCTTTCTGACTACGCTGCTTTTAGGCCCTCCCTTTGCTTGGAGGACCCCTTTCAATATTTCTTGGAGGGCTGGTTTTGTGTTCACAAATTCCTTTAGTTTTTGTTTGTCCTGGAAGCTTTTTATCTCTCCTTCTATTTTCAATGAGAGCCTAGCTGGATATAATATTCTTGGCTGCATATTTTTCTCGTGTAGTGCTCTGAAGATATCATGCCAGTCCTTTCTGGCCTGCTAGGTCTCTGTGGACAGGTCTGTTGCCAGTCTAATATTTCTACCTTTGTAGGTTACATATCTCTTCTCCCGAGCTGCTTTCAGGATTTTCTCTTTGTCTCTGAGACTTGTAAGTTTTACTATTAGATGTCGGGGTGTTGTCCTATTTTTATTGATTTTGAGAGGGGTTCTCTGTGCCTCCTGGATTTTGATGCCTGTTTCCTTCCTCACATTAGGGAAGTTCTCTGCTATTATTTGCTCCAATATACCTTCTTCCCCTCTCTCTCTTTCTTCTTCTTCTGGGATCCCAATTATTCTAATGTTGTTTCATCTTATCGTATTGCTTATCTCTCGAATTCTGCCCTCGTGATCCTGTAGTTGTTTCTCTCTTTTTCTCAGCCTCTTTATTTTCCATCATTTGGTCTTCTATATCGCTGATTCTCTCTTCTGCCTCATTTATCCTAGCAGTTAGTGCCCCCATTTTTTATTGCACCTCATTAATAGCCTTTTTGATTTCCACTTGGTTAGATTTTAGTTCTTTTATTTCTCCAGAAAGGGTTTCTCTAATAACTTCCACGCTTTTTTCAAGCCCAGCTAGTATCTTTAAAGTGATGATTCTGAACTCTAGGTCCGACATCGTACTAATGTCCATATTGAGTAGGTCCCTGGCTGATGGTACTAGTTCTTGTTCTTTTTGCTGAGGTGATTTTTTTCATCTTGTCATTTTGTCCGGAGGAGAATAGATGAATGAGAGAACAAAATGCTAACCGGTTAACAACGTCCCCAGCAAATATTCTCTATACAAATCAGAAAAGACCTGAAACTAGGGGAAAACAAAGGGAAAGAAAGAAAAAAGAAAGAGAGAGAAAAAAAGAAAAAGATAAAAACAAAAAAGAACAATACAAAAAAAACAGAATATGATCAAATATGATCAGGCTAGTGCACAGATCAGTGCCACACACTAGATTTTGGGTGTATTTTGGTCTGTTAGAAAAAAGTGCCTCCTAAAATTTTAAAGGAAGAAAGACTTATCTATGTACAAAATAAGGGTTGATACAATGAAGGGATGGAAGATGACTGTAAAGATGAAAATTATACAAGATTTGAGAAAAGGAATTGATAAGAAGTTGTTTGAAAAATGAAAGAAGACGGTTTAAAAAAAGAAGAAGAAGAAAAAAAAGGGAGAGGATGTGATCAGGCAGGAGACTAGAATAAAGCCATACACTAGTGATTTAGGGTATATTTTGATCTATTAGAAGAAACTGTATCTCAAAATTTTAAAGAGAGAACAACTTATATATATATGCCAAAAATAAGGGTAACTGCTATGAAGGGATAAAATATGACTCTAAAAATGAAAAATAAAAAATAAAAAATAAAAAAATCCCTTTTTTTAAAAAAAAAGGGATTGATAAGATGTTGGTTGAAAAGGGGAAAAAGAAAAATTAAAAGAAAAAGTTAAAAAAAAATTAACTTTGAAAAACTAATGAATCATGGTAAAAAAAGCTATGAATTCTATGTGCAGTATTCCCCTAGCGCTGGAGTTCTGCTGTTCTCCTTGATCGGTAAACTTGGTCTTGGCTGGCTGTTCGTGCTGATCTTCTGGGGGAGGGGCCTGTTGCCGTGGTTCCCAAATGTCTTTGCCGGAGGCGGAATTGCCCTGCCCTGGTTGGTCCGGGGTAAGCAAGCTGCTCTGGTTTGCTCTCAGGAGCTTTTGTTCCCTGCAAGCTCTGGTACAGCTTTGGAGGACCAGGGTGAAAATGGTGGCCTACCAATCTCCACCCGGAGGAGCTGAGAACTTGGGGCCCCACTCCTCAGTGCGCCCCCAGAGAAAAGCAGTCACTCCCGTGTCCCTGGTCTCCGGCCGCACTCCGTGCTCACCCAGCCTGTGACCGAGCATTTCTATCTCTGGCACCCGACCCCATGTGGAGTCTCCAAACCCAGCAGATCCCTGTGGTGCGCTCCCGTACCACTCCTCCCCGGGGAGGAAGGAGAGTCTCCCCAGCTCTGCCTCTTGTTGGGTCCCTGCTGGAGGACCAGTGGCCCGACTGGGTCACGGATCACAGTTTATGGCAACCCCGAGCTGAAAGCCCACGCCTCGGCTCTGTCTCTGCAGCCGGCTTCCCCGCTCCAATACCTGGGAGCTCTGCCACACTCAGGCACCCCCGGTTTTTCTGTGACCCCAAAGGTCCTGAGACCATACTGTCCCGTGAGGGTTCCACCCCCCGCTTAGCCACTGGAGCGACATCCCTCAGCGGAGCCGACTTCTAAAAGTTACGATTTTGTTGTCCGCGGCTCTATCACTTGCCAGAAGCAGCCGACGGAGCCCTTCCCCGCCGTCTGTCCTCCCGAATATCGCCTCGGATTCACTTCTCTGCACGTCCTACCTTCCAGTAAGTGGTCGCTTCTCTGTTCAGAGAGTTGTTGCTACTCTCTTCTTTGATGTCCTGTTGAGTTCTTAGGTGTTCAGAATGGTTTGATCCCTATTAACTGAATTCCTGAGACCAGACGAAATCCAGGTCTCCTACTCCTCCACCATCTTGCTCCGCCCCCTCCCAGTTTTTAGTTTAAAATCTAATTTGTCTGATATAAGAATTGTTACCTCAGCTTTCTTTTGAGGTCCATTGGCATGGAAGATGGATCTCCATCCCTTCACTTTCAGTCTGAATGTATCTTTAGGTTCAAAATGAGTCTCTCGTAGACAGCCTATGGATGGGTCCTGTCTTTTTATCCAATCTGCAACCCTGTGCCATTTTATGGGAGCATTTAGCATCAACCTTTTACGTTGAGAGTAATACTGAAAGATGTGAATTTATTGTCATCATGTTGCCCTTGAAATCCTTGTTTCTATAGATTTTCTCTGTAAATTTCTGTTCTATATCACTCTTGGGGTCTTTCTCCTTTTATAGAACCTCCCTTAATATTTCTTGCAGGGCCAGCTTAGTGGTCACATATTCTTTCAGTTTCTGCCAGTCTTGGAAGCTCTGCATCTCTCCACCCATTCTAAGTGACAGCCTTGCCAGATAAAATATTCTTGGCTGCATGTTCTTCTCGGTTAGTACCCTGAATATGTCTTGCCAGCCCTTTCTGGCTTGCCAGGTCTTTGTGGATAGGTCTGATTCTGATGTTCCTCCCTCTGCACGTAAGAAATCTCTTCCCTCCAACTGCCCTTAGGATGGTTTCCTTGGTTCTAAGATTTGCGAGTTTTACTATTACATGCCGGGGCATTGGCCTGTTTTCCTTGATCTTGGGAGGGGTCCTCTCTCTGCCTCTAAGACACGAATTTTTGTTTCATTCCCCAGATTAGGGAAGTTCTCAGCTACGATTTGCTCAAATATATCTTCTAGTCCTCTCTCTCTCTCTCTCCACCCCCTCAGGGATCCCAATAATTCTGACACTGGAACGTTTCATGTTGTCACTTATTTCTCTGATTCTGTTTTCATGGACTTTGAGTCGTTTCTCCCTGGCCTCCTCTTCTTCCTTCTTTTCTATCAATTGGTCTTCTACATCACTAATTCGTTCTTCTGCCTCACTTACCCTAGCTGTTAGATTATCTAGATTAGATTGGATCTCATTGATAGCATTTTTAAGTTCTGCCAGTTCAGCTTTCATTTCTGCCCTTAGAGACTATATTTTGCCATTAATTGATTTCTCCGTTCTAGCTATCGTCTTCACAACTGCTACCCCAAATTCCATCTCCGACATCTTGGTTATATCTGTATCCATTTGTAAATCTGTGGCAGAGGTCACAGTCTCTGAGTCTTTCCTATTTTGGGGGTTCCTCCTCCTAGTCATTCCATTGAGGGGTGGTTGAGGGAATGTACAGAATCCAAATTATTGACCACAACCCAAGCAAGATGCACCTGTTTTATAGGGACCTTAGGGTTGTTGGCCTCTTGTTCTCCCAGCCTGTCTTCTGGGGGAGGGGCCTGCCATGCTGTTACTCAGGCAACCCTGTTTGGGCAGAGTTGTCGTGCCCCCTGTGGTGGGGGATGTATTCAGTGCAAACCGGTTTTGGGGGGCTTTTGTTCTCTGGTGCCTTACCCTGATGGCTTTCCACATCTCTTCCAAGAGTCAGAGCAGAAGAGATTGTTTCCAACCCTCTGCCTCAGAGCAGAGAGATCGCAGTCTGTTCTTCAGTGAACTCTCCAGGCCACACTATCTCCATTTCTGTCCGTGCTGCTATAAACTGCAGCGTCCTGGGTTGTGTGCCCCTCAGCAGTAGTCCCAGTCCTTGCCTCCAGGTCAGGGCACGTCTCTGCCCTTTCTGTTTCTAAAACCGCTAGCCACCCCCAGTTCACACACTTGGCCTGCTGCTCTGGGTTTCAGTCTGAGGGGCTGCCCTAACATCCTTTCCCCGCCGCTACTGGTCTGCTAGTCTGTGCCCTGTCCCCAGAGCAGGAGACTTGTGCTCACAAGGGGTGCAGGATCCCCATGACTCCCTCCCCCTTCTTTTTATTTTTGGATATCTGCCTGTGGAATCACAGCTCCCTGCTTCATACCTTGAAGCCAACCGCCTCCGATATTCTGTTTTTAGAGATCCAAATATATCTTCTTACCTCTCAGGCTGATTTTGTGGGTGTTCAGAGTGGTCTGGTAGATATCCAGCTCAGTTCTGGGGGACTGGGTGAAATAGGGTCCCCTACTCCTCCGCCATCTTTTCCTCCTTTGCTAGGTCCCTCTTCTAATGGTCACACCGGGAAGAAGGAGAAACATAGGTGTGAGAAATTAATATATAAACATGAGAAACCACTGAGGAAGTTAAAGTCTCTTAAGATCTGGTGTGTGTAGCAGTCTAGGGCAGCTGGCTTCAAAGATGGTGGCTAGGTGATGGGGGGAGGGGTGGATTTTATTTATTTATTTATTTCTCACATTTTTATTTACATTCCAGTTAGTTAACATACAGCATAATATTAGTTTCAGGTGTAGAATTTAGTGACTGAACACTTCCATACAACACCTGGTGCTCATCACAACAAGTGCCCTCCTTAATCCCCATCACCTATTTCACCCCTCCCCCTACCCACCTCCCCTCTGGTGACCATCAGTTTGTTCTCTAGAGTTAAAACTCCTTCTCCCCACCCCCCATGTTCATTTGTTTTGTTTCTTAAATTCCACATATGAGGGAAACCATATGGTATTTTTCTTTCTCTGACTGACTTATTTCACTTAGCATTATACTCTTTAGCTCTATCCATGTCATTGCAGATGGCAAGATTTTATTCTTTTTTATGGTTGAGTAATATTTCATTATATACATACTCTCTCTCTCTCTCTCTCTCTATATATATATATCCATTGTGTGTGTGTGTGTGTGTGTTGTATACACACACACACACACACACACACACAACACACACCACAGCTTTTTCCATTCATCAGTCGATGGACATTTGGGCTTTTTCCATAATTGGCTATTGTTGATATTGCTGCTATAAACGTCAGGTTGTATGTACCCCTTCGAATCAGTATTCTGTATCCTTTAGGTAAATGCCCAGTAGTGCAATTGCTGGGTCGTAGTGTAGCTCTATTTTTAACTTTTTGAGGGACTTCCATATTGTTTTCCAGAGTGGCTGCACCAGTTTGCATTCCCACCAACAGTGTAAGAGGGTTTGGGGAGGGGATAGATTTTAACTTGTGCTCTTGTCTGTATGCTGAATTGCAAAGGAGACTGTCACTTGTCCCGTTGCCATAAATCAGAAGCAGTAGCCCAGATTGCCTGGTGTCCACAGCATAATATCAGGATAGGACTAAACTGTTGGGATGACAAATTATTGAAACTGGTGGATATAGACCAGCCTGAATTAACTCTTCCAACTCTTCCCTGCCAGTCCCCATTTCCCCAGCACTGGTGGGTTTCCATATAATGAATTTGTCTTCTCCCTGTGATGCTGCTTTCAAAGAGTTAAGAGAGATTCCAGAGAATTGCTTGATAGTATGGAATTAAATTGGTAAAGAGTAATAGTAAGATCTCTGGAAATCCCCAAATGCCCATGAACTAAATAATACACTTCTAAAGAACTCATGAATCAAAGGGAAAATAAAAAGGGCATTTAAAAATATTTTGAACTGAATGAAAATAAACAACATATCAGAATTTGTGGGATGCCAGTAAAACAGTGCTTAAAGGAAATTTATAGCACATATATTAGAAAAAAAGGAAGATCTCAAACTGTGAACCCAGCTTCCACCTTCAGAAACTAAAAAAAAAAGAAAAAAGAAAAAGAAAAAAAAGGAGCAAATTAAAACAAAGTAAGTTGAAAGTTGAAGAAAGGAAATAATAAAGATCAAAAGAGAAATCAACAAAATAGAAAACACACACACAAAAAAGAGATAAAGATAAATGAAACCTCATGCTGGTTCTTTGAGAAGATCAATAATATTGATAAACTTCTCACCAGATTTACCAAGGGAAACAAAAGAGAATAGATAAATTACCAATATTAGGAATGAGAGAGGAGACATCACCTTAGAAGTTAAAATGATAAGGGGCTAGTTTGAAAAATATTTTGCCAATAAATTCGACAACTTAGAGGAAATGGGCAAATGCCATTAACTACCAAACTAACAAAGCTCAGTCAAGAAAAACTAGATAATCTAATCATGGAACACTGCACCAAAAACTAATGATGTAATATATGGTGATTAACATAACAATAAAAAAATAAAAAAAAAAAAGAAAAACTAGATAATCTGCTTATTGCTCTATCTATTAAAGCAATGGAAATGTAGTTAAGGTTATCCCCACAAAGAAAACTTCAGGCTTCACTGGTGAGTTTTACTAAACATTTCAGGAAGAAATATTACTAATTCTACCCACTTCCAGAAAATTAAGAAAAGAATATTTTCCAATTCAATCCATGAGGCCAGCATTACCCTGATACCCTTTTTCTGTCATATGAGGATACCAGCAGAAGTCAGCAGTCTGCAGCCTGCAAGAGGCTCTCACCAGAACCCCAACCCACTGGTGCCGTGTTGCAGACCCCAGCCTCCAGAACTCTGAGAAATAAAATTCCGTTGTTTATAAGACACCCAGTTTATGATATTTCATTATAATAGTCCGAACTGACTTAGACATTCCTTCTACCCTAGTCTCCCTTTTCCTCTTTCTCATACAGATAACAGCTTTTCTTAATTCTTATTTTAATCATTCTGTTCTTTATTTTTAATATCTAAGCAAGTACGTATATAAATATATTCCTATGACACCATTCTATCTTTATTACATGAGACATTACATATTCCTTATATTGTTCTATACCTTGCCTTTTTCACTTAAAAACATAATCTTGGCGATCACTCCATATGATGCATAAGGTTTTTTCTTCAGTGTTTTTAAAAAATTTCATAGAATTTCTTTGTGTGTATATGCTATAGTTCACTAACTGACCTTCTATTGATGGGCATTTGAATTATTTCCAATCTTTTGCAATTACAAATAATGCCATGATGAATAACCTAGTGCTTCTGTCATTTAGAAATATTGGCAGTGTATTTTTAGGGTGGGCACCTACTAGAAAATTTGTTGGCTCAGGGGATAAATGCACATATTTTTAGATACCGCCAAATTCTCCTCTATAGATCTTTACCACCATTTTGCATTCCCACCAGCCATGGATGACAGGAACTACTTCCTTACTGTTTTATCCTCACAGAATGTTGCCAAATTTTTGGATTTTTGCCAATCATATAGGTAAAACATGCTGCTGTAGTGTTGTTTAGATGTGCATTTCTCTTATTTGGAGAATTTTTTTTAATGTTTAGAACCCATTAGTTTTTTTTCTTCTTATGTACTATTTGCTTAGATCATTTTACTATTTTTCTCTCAGATTGTTGGTCTTTTCTTTCTTTTTTTTTTAAAGATTTTATTTATTTATTTATTTATTTGAGAGAGAGAGCATGAGAGGGGGGAGGGTCAGAGGGAGAAGCAGACTCCCCGCCGAGCGGGGAGCCTGATGCGGGACTCGATCCCGGGACTCCAGGATCATGACCTGAGCCGAAGGCAGTCGCTCAACCAACTGAGCCACCCAGGCGCCCCTTGTTGGTCTTTTCTTGCCTCCTCAAATTTCCAGATCTCTTTGTATGGTATAGATCACAGTTATCTTTTGTTGTTTTTTTTCGCTTTGTTTTTGACTTTGCCTACAGTATTTTTCCATGTAAAGTCTTTAAATTTCTTTTTATGTAGTTGAACTTATTATTGTTTCTGGATTTTGCATCATAGGTACAAAAATGTTCCCACCTCACTTGTATTTCTTCTAGTACTTTTATGTTTGCTTGTTTTTCCTTTTTATGTCTGGATGTCTGATCTATTTGGAATTATCCTAGTGTATAGATAGCTATATGAAACTGTTGTATGTTTCTCTCTCTTGATTGCCCGTAATATACTTTGCCTTCTCTTTCTGTCTCTCTCTCTCTCTCTCTCCCTTTCTTTTGGTTTCCTTTGGTTCCTATTTGGTAGTGTGTTCACATTACCACTTTCTACATATAATGTAAACAATTTTAGATTCTACCCTATTTCCAAATATTATGTAGCAAATATTTCTCCTGCTATTAATATTCTTTATATTTATTAGTTATAAAGACCAATAGTAGCCCACAGAGTGACTATACCACAGTTTAGTGTACAGTATGGTGTTATGAACTGTGATGCTTTGATTCTAACTACATTTATTTGTTGGCATTCTTCTGTAGAGAAGAGCTTTTCCTTTCCCTACTTTTGTTTTAATTTTGGTTGGGTATAGATCCAAAAACTCTTTTTCAAAAACATAATGGGTTATAATGCATTCCTGTCATTATTTATGATGTCAAATTATCCCATTGGCTTTTACTTTTTTTGCATATGACCCCATCAATTTTTGAGCACTTCCTTAGTTTCTGGCACCATGTTCTCAGCTCATCTTCTATTTTTTATGTCCCATATCTGGAATTATTCATTTCTCTAAGAAGCTCAGGATCCTTATAGTAGAGAAGAGTGTTTAGAACCCAAAATGTGGGCATGAAATATGCTCCTTACTCCTTGGTTGCTATTGTTTTCAGGCCCTTTTACTGGCATAACTAAAAAAATTGACTTCCTTTTTATCATGCACTTCCAAATATTTCCATGTTTAGGATCATGTTCTTAGTGTAGATTCCCAGAATTTGAGTGATTGGCTCGAATAATATGAATATTTTCAAGATTATTGATCCTTAATATAAACTGGTTTTCCAAAAGTTTTGATTATATGAGACTTGTCTTACTATACATTTTCCAGAATTGGACATCTTAATTATTTTCTTTTTTCTAATTCTGTCAGGTATATAAAAATTTTACTTTTTAAAACTTAACTTCCTTTGATTTCTAATGAAACTTAGCATCTTTCTAGTTGTGCTTCCTCTTTGGTGAATTATTTATTCTAGTCCCTTTTTCTTTAACATTTGCAATGTTTTAAGATTTTTTTTTTTTTCGGTTGTCTATTTGATTAGGTATTGTGCATACTTAACCTGTGGACTTTTTTTCTAACCCAATAGATTTTTCCAGTAAAACACAGAGATAATTTTTTTTCTAGTTAATAATTAACAAAAAAATCTGCAGTGTGATCAAATAAAAATCAAACGTGAGGTATATGAGAAATAGGTTAAACAGGTTACTTTTTTACTAATAGTGTCAAAGAATAATATAAAAACTTGATCTTCCTCAGTTACATTACTTTCTTTTGTGAATGTGATTTCTAAAAAAAAAAAAAATGAAACAGTTAAAACTTACAGGTTTTGTTATTTTCCTGTTCTTTGTGCCTGAATCCCTAACCCTGCCCACACAGCCTCAAGATGTAGGTAAGAAATTTATTTGTATATTAGCTAAGGAATGACTAGGTTGGGATAATTTCTTATTTTTTAACTTTGTTTTATTTCCATTTAATTTTTCACTCCCCTCCCCCCATGAGCTTATATATACTGGTCACATATCTTGAACTAACCTTCCCAGATTTTGTATTTTCATGGTCATGTTACCCAGTCTATGGACAGAGATAGTAGTTATCTCTTTGACCCAGCAAATGGTCACCAGCTTTATGGCAGTATAGAAAGTGTTGCTGGGTTATATAATTTGGATTTAAAAATACTAGTATTTCTTGCAAGTGTATATAGTGTATGGTAACAGTGAAGCATGAGATGTGAGTTGGGATTTTTCTTTAATCTATGGTTGTTCAACGTATCTCCCAACTAGGTGGTAAACACCTTTAGGGTACGCAGGACCCTGCTTCTTCCAACTGCACAGTTTATAAATACTCTCAAGTTTGTACATACTCATTAATCTGGCCAAGGCAGTGTCAGCCTGGGGGGAAAGGGTGACATATATTTTTTCTTCCCAAAGGGGGAACATTTTGAACTTCATTTGTTTAGAATAAGTGTCTTTTTGTAATCCCTCTGGCATGGATGAAGGACTTTTTTGTAACTTGCACAAAAGTTCCATACGCATTGCCGTGGCTCTGGAGATGCGGATTGTATCTGACTTAATTTCATACTCCCCACAGTGCCTGTTAGTCTAATCTAGTGAGGCCAGTCACAGGGCTTGAAGAATGGTCATTTTTGAGTTCTCCTACTTTGCTGCTTGAGGAATGGTCATTTTTGAGTTCTTCTACTTTGCCCCTTGTAATGACTTCTTCAAAAATCCTGTTGATTTTTGTCTCTTCAATATATTTTGCATCTGTGCTTTCCTTTACATTTCCATTACTCCTAACAAAATTCATGTCTTGCTGATTTCTCAGTAGAACAATTACAAATGTCACCTAATGGGCTTCTTGCTTTTTTTCTATCCATCCATTCATTCTCCCACCCATCTCTTTGGCAAATAGTTCTTGTCACTTTCTCTTTGTCAGGCTGTGTCTATTTCTAGTCTGTGTCTGTGTCTATTTCTAATTCCCTGCATATTAGCTATACCACTACCTGCCTGATATTTCTTAGCATATAGAAATAATCATATTAGGTGATACCTCATTGTGCTTTTGATTTGTGTTTCCCTGATGATTAATGATTAATGATGTCTGTTGGGCCATTTGTACGTCTTCTTTGGAAAAATGTCTATTCAGATTCTCTGCCCACTTTTTTACTTGGATTGCTTGGGGGTATTTTGGTATTGAGTTGTATAAGCTCTGTATAGATTGTGGATATTAACCCCTTACTGAATATATCATTTGCAAATATCTTCTCCCATTGCCTTCTAATCTTGTTGATGGTTTATTTCTCTGTGTAAAGCTTTTTATTTTGACATAGTCTCAATAGTTTATTTTTGCTTTTGCTTCCCTTGCCTTCAGAGACATAGCTAGAAAAATGTGGCCAAGCCTGATGTCAAAGAAATTACTACCTATGCTTTCTTCTAGGGATTTTATAGTTTCAGGTCTCACATTTAGGTCTTTAATCCCTTTGAGTTTACTTTTGTGTATGGTGTTAGAAAGTGGTCCAGTTTCATTCTTTTGCATGTAGCTGTCCAGTTATCCCAACACCATTTATTGAAGAGACTGTCTTTTCCCTATTGTATATTCTTGTCTTCTTTGTCACATATTATATGTGACCATATAAACGTGGGCTTATTTTTGGGCTTTCAATTCTGTTCCATTGATCTATACGTCTATTTTTGTGCCAGTACCATACTATTTTGATTACTACAAATTTGTAGTATATCCTGAAATCTGAGGCTGTGAAACATCCAGTTGTTCTTCCTCAAGATTGCTTTGGCTCTTCAGGGTCTTTTGTGGTTGCATATAAATTAGACAAGAAATAATAAGTGTTGGTGAGGATGTGGAGAAACATGAACACTCATACATTATCGGTGGGAATGTAAATTGGTGCAAGCCACTGTGGAAAACAGTATGGAGGTTCCTTGAAAAATAAAAAATACCATATGATCCAGTAATGCCACTACTGGCTATTTAACCAAAGAAAATGAAAACATGAATTTGAAGAGATGTATGTACCCTATGCTTATTGCAGCATTATTTGCAATAGCCAAAATATAAAAGCAACCCAGGTGTCCATGAATAGATGAATGGATAAAGAAGATGTGGTGTATATATACAATGGAGTATTACTCGGCCATAAAAAAGAATGAGATCTTGCCATTTGTGACAACATGGATGGACCTTGAGAATATTATGCTATGTGAAATTAGTCAGACTGAGAAAGACAAATACCATATGATTTCGCTTTAATGTAGAATCTAAAATACAAAACAAACAAAATACCCAGACTCTTAAATACAGAGAACAAAGTTGCCAAAGGGAAGGTGGGTGAAGGAATGGGTGAAATAAATACATGGTATTAAGAGGTACAAACTTCCAGTCATAAAATAAATACATAAGTCATGGAGATGAAAAGTACAGTATAGGAATATAGTCAATAATATGGTAATAATGTTGTGTGGGTGACTGATAGTGACTATATTTATTGTGGTGAGCATTGAGTAATATATAGAATTGTCAAATCAATAAGTTGTATACCTGAAACTAATATAACACTGTCTGTTAATTATATTTCAATTAAAAAAAGAAATAATATTCTATATAAACATTTTCAATGGCTCTTCATAGCTTCTAACTGAAGCCCAAACTCCTAGACTTAAGTGCAAGACCCCCAGGATATGGATTCAAGTCCTTTCTACCCTAGTTTCCATTTTTCTTTATGACCCACTCTCTCACGAAAGTGGATTAATTGACTTTCTCCAAATACATCCCAAGATTTCTTACTTTTGTAATTTCCCTCACATTATTCTCTCTATACAGAGAGATGAGCCTCTTTATTTCTCTGTTAGCTGGAATCTTGTACGTTTTTTCAGATTCAACTCATATGCCACTCTTGCTATAATCCTTTTCTGGTTTCTCACCCAAGGATCATAAAGCATTCCTGTCATAAACTTACCCATATTAATTTAGAATGTCATGTACATTCTAAATTGGATTATAGTCATGTTCATAAGTCACTTGCACTATGAGAGTACTTAGAGACCCGAGGTCCAGGGGAGATGTCTTAATTATCACTGATTGCCTCATATTGTCCAGCACAATACCTTGCAAAAGTAAGGCCTCCATAAAAGTAGTCTATGTGGACAAATATAAGTGTGCTCTGATTAACATATGCTCCTTGGGACAGAATCAATGATTTTAGACTAGTCCAGAGATCATCTAAATATCTGTGTCTGGCTGGCATTATAAACTATACTGACTACTAGCACACTATGGCATCTCTTGTTGTGCCTTGTAGTAGCAATACATCACGTATCAGTTAATCTTCATATTGCTTTCCTAGTCATACATGATAAATACTTAGCATGAAAATGGGGCTTGGATTTGACATTTGTGGCTGGGGAGACATCAAGGGCAAATCTGAAGTCTGGTCAGTTTGAAACTAATTCAAGTCAATTCAACTTAATGAATATCTCTTGAGTACATAGTAGGCTGTGATTAAGATCTCAAATTTGGTTCATATGACTTTTCTCCTTCTTGTTAAGTATGCCAAATTACTTTCTACAGTGAGTTTTCTATTTTATACTTCGTAAATATAGATGTCATGTATGGTTATTTGGTGGGAAAATGTTAAAATACCAGGATACATAATAACCTATATATCTTTGCTTTTCAGATGATGTCAGTATCACCCAGAAATTTATAGAGGAGAATGTTGGATATATGTGAGTTTCTCTAAACTATTTTTTATGATGATGGCGTTTATATGATCTTATCTGATATATTCCAGAAATGTTAATGCTTCTCAAAAGTAATTCAATTAAATAGAAGCTGTATTTAAAAAGTAAATACAGTATTACTCATAAAATTCAGATAAGGCAATTGAATTGTCAAGAAATTGTAAAATTTATAGCCCTCACACTTCGATAATTTCCTGAGACTAATCAGTAAGTGGATGTTTCTATGAGTTTTTGTTGGACAGAAGTGGAAATTCTACAGGTGATCACTGTGTACTCTCTGTGGACTGTTGCAGCACAATCATCGCACTTGCTCAGTATATTCAGGAGATCTCCTTTGAAGAAGTAGAAGTGTTGGTAAAAGCCATGACAGAATATAGAGATAAATGCTTGGGTGACGTGACACTCCCAATGTGTTACAAATTAGCTGTAAGTAAATTGTTTGCATTTTTAAACAAATACGCTTATTTGTTGAACAGAGAATTTTTGGCTTGAAATATATAAAAAAAAGAGATGCTCCATGCCCCCTCATTTTTTATTTTGCCTGACTTTGGAATTTAGGATAAGGTACTTTCCTTGGAGAGATGCAATTCTGTATTATGGTGCATAGACGGAATTGGCTACGAGGTGGCAGTCCATGCCATATGTATACAGGCAGGGAGGTAGCCAATAGTTGGACAATGTGCACAGAAGTACAGAGGTAGCCTTCTTAGCTGCCTCTTTCAGTATATGCTCTATTGTCACACCCCCTTTTCTGGGCCTCTGCCAAATAGAGTCACCATCTGCATTTCTATTTCTTTAAAGATTTTATTTATTTATTTATTTGAGAGAGCGAGAGCAGGAGGAGGTAGAGGGAGAAGGAGACTCTCTGCTGAGCAGGCAGCCCAACACGGGGCTGAATCCCGGGACTCCGGGATCATGACCCAAGCCGAAGGCAGATGCTTAACAGACTGAGCCACCCAGGCACCTCACCATCTGCATTTCTAGAAGACTATTACGAAACACTACTGCTAATACTTTACCAACACATTCACACTCTGACCTCATCACCTTGAGAGAAAGGGAAAAAGCTGTTATATAAGAGAAATGTAAGTAGCAAAGAAGGAGTAAGAGGTTAAAGGCTCCCAAGGCAGGGTAGAAAAAATTTCCCAAAGTGTGGGATGGTTGTCACAGGTGTGGGTAGCAAAGCTTTATTGGTAATACTGGCGAAATTGGAATCTCTTTCCCGAAGGGTGACACTCATCACTCATTGCATTCATTGTGTCATCTCAGAAGGTTGAAAAACTTTACAATGAATAAAATGTCTTTTACTTTTCTGTTGTCCAGAGTGATGTTTTACTGGAAAATATATGTGCTCTGGAGGGACTGCCACAAAAGCATAATTTTTCACACTGCTGCAGTAAGGTTGACTTGGAAAGAAAACTTTGTTTCTTCCATAATAAGAAAGCTGATGTAGGATTTCTGCCTCCTCTTCCTACCCTGGATCCTGAAGAGAAATGCCAGACTTATAAAAATAACAGAGAATCTTTTCTAAACAAGTAAGTTTTCTTTTAGCAGAAGGATTACCTAATTGAAGAATTATTCTTAGGCTGAGTCCGGTATCTATTCCAAAGGAACATAGCTAGTTTCATTGATGGATTAATTCATTCAACGTGTATTGTGGGTCACATTCTGTGTTCAGCATTGAGGATATAAATATGAATAAGATATGAAATCTACTTTCAAGATCCTTTCAATAAAGATACATGTTTTTCTAATGTGGTAAGCCCTAGAACAGAGTGTGTGCATGGTGCCAAATTGCTACTGGAGGGAATAATCTAGTATTCCCAAAAGGAAGGTGGAGCTTTTACTGAGGGTAAACATTAAATCAATGGATGTTTACCAAAAATCTGTTTGCAATAGCGCAATAATTACAGAAGCAGAGATTTTTTTTTTTTTCTGGAAAGGGGTGTGCTCATTGAAACTTAAATAACAAGTGGATCTGAACATAAGGAAATAAAATCCCTGGATCTCAGAGGGAGTGTGCACAGGTAGCTATTCTTTGAATGTGGAAGGGAGAGCTGCTGACTGTCTGGAAGCAGCCATAGTTCAGTGTTCAGGATGAAAACTGTAATCATCACTCTGATTTGGGAGTTGGCAACTTAACTGATAAAACTTTTATTAGAGACTGGATAATGTTGTCTTATATTGAAGCCTTCCATAATGGGAAGTCCTTCCTCTTTCAGTTTTGCAACCTGATCTTCTTGTCTTTTTCTATCTTTCCTTTCCTTTCCCCTTTCTTCCCATCCCTTGTCTACCATTTTTTGGAAAATTTCTTTCCCACTTTTAACCACTTTCCCTCCTTCCCTCTTTTTTCTTTTATAGTTATATATATGAAGTTTCCAGAAGGAACCCCTTTGTTTTTGCCCCTACACTTCTAACTGTTGCTGCTCGTTTTGAGGAGATGACTAAAACATGTTGTGAAGAACAAGACAAAGCTAACTGCTTTCGGACAAAGGTGAGTTTTGCATTTATTTCATGAAAATGATAAGTAGTCACCCCACACTGCAGATCTTTACTGAAAGTTAACTTATAGAAAAGGGTTGTTTGCCATTTATCATTTTCTTGCCACTTTCAATGGTTTTTTCCAACCCTTTGTCCACCTGCTGCTGATCTAAATTTCTTACCACTTGAGACCCTTGAAAGACAATTGCTTATTTCCAGGGTCTTTCTTCTAGCATTGCCTTCCTTGTAAATTGGAGGAAAGCCTTAGTGAGTGATAGGGTAAAAATGGCATTTATCTTTTATTCTGGACAAGCCCTCTTTTGGCTACCCATAAAATTTAATCATCCCATTGGAGATGGACAAGCTCACAACACACCTTCCCACCAAGCATAATTTAGTCATCAGGAAGACTGGCCTAACTTCTATAATGTGCCACAAATACATGTTTCTTTTGATATATAAACTTATTAGGATAAAAATCCCATAGATTTTCTGTTTCTGAGCAAATTTTGGGAAATTTGGTTGAGATGTAGTTAAGAGATAAGAGAATAATAGGATTTTGCTCTTGCTTCAATAGAATTTTCTTTTTCTCCTTCAGGCAGAACCTGTCATACAATATTTAAAAGCATCATCTTCTTTTCAAAAAAATGTCTGTGGGGCACTTATGAAGTTTGGACTGCAAGTCTTAGAATCGATGTGAGTTTTAATACGAATCTTGTCTTTGCTTATGTTTTCTCCTCTGTGTCCCATTTTTGTTAAATTGTTGATGACTTTTTATTTTTATTCTTCTCCAGGGGTGTTGAGGTCATTCTCAGTCCACATGGATAGCTCAGAACCAGGATACTAGTTCAGAATGAGAAAAGACCTGGGAAGTGGGGAGACCCTAGAGAGAAAGATGGTTACTTCTGAGATATTCTTTGGTTAGTTGGGAATCTGAATTGGTCTGGAAGTTCCCAACCAGGGTTTTAAAACCTCCAAGTGCTTTAGATGGGATGTATCCATTCATCTTTGACTTTAATGACTAGGAGACAACTTTATAAGGATAATTTTTATCTCTAGTGCTCATCCTGACTAATTAGTAATGGTGCTATTGCAATGTCTTGAGAAAAAGTCCGAGATTTTAACTACATCAGCAGGAAAGAGTTCTGGGATGGATTATCTATCCCTGAATGGGCTCAAAGCAGGAAGCTGTGGTCCTGACAAATGTGTTTTTCTATAAAAATTATGGAAGCGAGCATATATCTCAGTCCTTTTTATCCTGTTCCTGGTCCAGGACTCAAAATATCAACCCAAGAGCTGCTGAGTGATCCTGCAGGCTGTGCCCCAAATAAACAGCTATTTGGTAAAGATACCTGTGAATAAAACAAGGGTTCCAATTCTTATTGCAGCTATTTATACTGTATCAGCCAAGAAGTCCCCCTTGTCTCACTTGCTGTTGAAGTTGTTTTAGTGGCTTCTCAATTCTTTTTCCAGAAATGTTGCTATACTTAGTCAGAAATTTCCCAAGATTGCATTTAAGGAACTTACCTCCCTCCTAAAAGATGTTTCTTCCAAGTATGATGGATGCTGTGAAGGGGATGCCGTGCAGTGCATCCATGAGAGGGTAAATATTCTCTAAAACCAAGTAAAAATAGTGATTTGGGGCAGCCAGTTTTTTTTAATCTGAAGTTTCCTCATACGTGGCTACTTTATTTACCACCTGAAATAAGAATGCTAATAAGGGGCGCCTGGGTGGCTCAGTCAGTTAAGCGGCTGACTCTTGGTTCTGGCTCAGGTCATGATCTCAGGGTCTTGGGATCGAGCTCCGCATCAGGCTCCGAGCTCAGCGGGGAGTCAGCGTGAAGATTCTCTTTCCCTCTCCCTCTGCCCCTCCTCCCCTGCTCTCTCTCAAATAAATAAATACATCTTAAAAAAAGAATGTTAAATTGTTAAATAATAACATAAAATAAAAAAATAAAATGTTAACAAATAAGCTCAAATAAAACTTTGGGTTTTTTTACACATGGAATTGTTATTAGATTACTCAACAGATTCTATTTTACACAGCTAAATGTCCTTGACATAAAACTTTAGGAATTTAGAGTCATTTAAGGCATATTGACATTTTCATTAATATTGCACATCTTCTTTTAGAGATATTAGAAATTAAGTAGTAAAGCTCAGAGAATAATTTTTACCATTATATCTTTAAGAACCGCTTTCTCTGAGTTTCCTCCAGCTATTTAGGAGCAGTCTTGTCAAATAAGTGGAGATGTTAATTTAAAATAACTCTTATGTTATTCTTTAAAGTGATTTTCTAAGGGCATATATACTGGTATATATATTATTGACTTACTTTAAGTTGTTCATGCACACAAAAGTAACACAATTTCATTAAAAATATCTCACCTTCTGGGGCGCTCGGGTGGCCCAGTCAGTTAAGTGTCCAACTCTTGATTTCGGCTCAGGTCACAATCTCAGAGTCCTGGGATTGAGCCCTGCTCCAGGCTCCCCACTCAGCAGGGGATCTGCTTGTCTCCCTCTCCCTATGCCCCTCCTCCTCCTCTCTCTCTCCCTCTCTGTTAAATAAATAAACAAATCTTTAGACAAAAAGAAAAAAAAATCCTGCCTTCTTAGTTGAAATGAGGCTTTTTCTTAGTGACTTTTAATCAGTTTTACTTTTTAAAATTCACAGCAAAACTGTATGTTAATTAACTTGATTTTTAGAATATGAAGATATATACATTTTATTTCAAGCAGTGGACAACAGATGTCTCCAAGAATTATTTTGTCCTTAATCGGACTCCAATTAAAAGCAATATCACTCACTATTTTTTTATTGTTTGGTTATGGAAATGTGGATTTTATAATCATTTCAAAATTTTCATAATTTTAGCATTTGAAATCAGAAATAAACTTGCCTTCATGTGAAAACTTCATGTGTATTACATTAAGACAAAATTTAAATATTGTGATCAAATTATCTGACGAAGCAATTCCAGATGTGAGGAACATGGTTGGTTGTGTATACACAACCATTTCATTATGAAGGAAAATCCAACCCTGAAGAAATGATGAAAATAAAGTAATTTTCATTCTTCTGTCCTACAGAGCAAGGTTATGAGCCATATTTGTTCCAAACAAGATTCCATCTCCAGCAAGATCAAAGAGTGCTGTGAAAAGAAAATGCCAGAGCGTGGCGAGTGCATCATTTCCTCAAATAAAGATGATAGACCAAAGGACTTAGCTCTAAGAGAAGTGAAATTTACTGAAAGCGAAAATGTGTGTGAAGAACGAGATGCTAATCAAACGATCTTCATGGCTGAGTAACATAAGTCTATACTGAAATTTATAAGGCAAACAGAAACTTATGATTTGACCTGTTTTGGCTAATTTGGGTGGAAGGAATAGGAACCATTTAAATCATTGGGTATCACGTGATTTAAAAAAAAAATCATGGCTACAGATTATGGTGTTTTCACCTGATTTTAAGAAGATGGAACTGTGTGATTATAGGGATGGCTAACATTTATTGAGTACTTGATACGTGCCAGACAATGGACTCAATACTTGATGTAGATGATCTCTTTTAACTCTCACAACAGTCATGAACCAGTACGATTTGCCCCACCGTTTCAGATAAGTAAATGGAGGCACAGAGCAGCTAAGTCACTTGTTGAAGGGTTTGACCAGAGGAGGTCTGGTCTAGGAAGTTGTGGGCTGAACTGCCATGCTCTGCCACTCCACAGCCGTTCAAAGGAATCTAGTGGACTTGGAGCCAAAGGGACTAGCTTTGAGATCTGGTTGGGTCACTAGGACAAGTTAACCTCACTGTGTTTCACATCATCATATATAAAATTCATATAAGAATATTCATTCATTCCAAGCTTATTGGTGATGAAACATAATCCAGGCACTCTACGAGGTTAGACAGAGCTTTTATCTGCAGTAAGCTTTCATCAACAGGGAATGCCATGGGGAAAGAGACAGACTTATAAATAAATGAATGCACAACATGTTCTTCTATTTCCGATAGCACTATGTGACCCATAATGTAGAGACAGAGAAGGGAGTGGTCAATTGTACTTGGGAAAGTTGGAAAGGCTTGATAGGGAAGAGGTAGTTAAAGACATTTTGGTAATCTAGACAGAAGAGGTAGATCATGGATGGAAGTATAAAACCCCCCGGTGTGTTTGTGGCTTTGTGTAGGGTATTCGTAGTGAGAGAGGGTAGTGAGAAGTCTATGCGGTCAGATCATGCAGACGTGCTAAGTAACGAGATGCCACTGAAGGGCTTTCACTGAAGAATAAGGGAGGACAAAATCACTTTTGTTTTTTAGAAACTTCATCTGGAATGAATCCCAGTTTGGGGCTTAGGTGGTTGGGTAAGTAGTTTTCAGATTCAATGAGACGGGAAGTATGGGTTGAAGTTTTTGTGGGAAAGAGAATATGTTTGGATCTGACCACACTGACTTTGAGGTACACATGAAGTAACAATTGGGAAGGTCATGAGACAGTTTTTTTTTTTTTTATTTGAATATAGTTGACACACAATGTTACATTAGTTTCAGGTGCAAAACATAATGATTTGACAGGCTTATATATTATACTAGGCTCATCACCAAGCGTAGCTGCCATTTGATCCCGTATGTCACTACTACAATACCATTCACTATATTCCCCATGCTGTGCCTTTTATGCTCGTGACATATTCATTCCAGAACTGGAAGCCTGTATTTCCCACTCCCCTTCACCCATTTTGCCCATCCCCCCACTCCAGCAGCCATCAGTTTGTTCTGTGTATTTATAGGTCTAATTCTGCTTTTTGTTTATTCGTTTGTAGTCTTTTTTTTTTTTTTTTGGATTCCACTTATAAGTGGAATCGTATGGTATTTGTCTTTCTCAGTCTGACTTACTTCATTTGGCCTAGTACCCTCCAGGTCCATCCATGTGGTCTCAAGTATAATGAGACAATTTTGTATGTGAACCCGGAGCTCTGGAAGACAGAGAGATTAGTGAAAACTTACCAAATGTTAAGTGCTTCTCATCTAACTAATTTAGTTTTCAAAACAATCCTCTAAGGTTAGGATACTTTTATTATCCCTTTTTATAGGAAAGGAGACGGAAGCACAGAAATTAAGTAACTTGCTCCCAAGTCACACAGATGATATGCGGTGGAGCCAGGATTCAAATGGGAGCTGTCAGGCACCAGACTCTTGCTCGTAGAACCAAACCACTGTGTTCTATTGCTTCTCATGAGTTTTGGGTATTAACTCAAATTAAACTGAACAAAACGTTAGAGGTAGTGTGTTTCACTTCTACCTGACACACGTGCTCGTCAAATGGAAGCAATTTTTTTATCACCATCATCATGTTACAACATAGTGTTTGAGGAGAAATCACGGAGCAACACTGAGCATGCTGAGTCAGAAAAGGAGTTGTTTTTTTTTTTTTAATTTTTATTGTTATGTTAATCACCATATATTACATCATTTGTTTTGGTGTAGTGTTCCATGATTCATTGTTTGTTCATAACACCCAGTGCTCCATGCAGAATGTGCCCTCTTTAATACCCATCACCAGGCTAACCCATCCCCCTACCCTCCTCCCCTCTAGAACCCTCAGTTTGTTTTTCAGAGTCCATCATCTCTCCTGGTTCGTCTCCCCCTCTGACTTACTCCCCTTCATTCTTCCTCTCCTGCTATCTTCTTCTTTTTCTTTTTTCTTAACATATGTTGCGTTATTTGTTTCAGAAGTACAGATCTGTAATTCAACAGTCTTGCACAATTCACAGCACTCACCATAGCACATACCCTTCCCAATGTCTATCACCCAGCCACCCCATCCCTCCCACCCCCAACCACTCCAGCAACCCTCAGTTTGTTCCTGAGATTAAGAATTCCTCATATCAGTGAGGTCATATGATACATGTCTTTCTCTGATTGACTTATTTCACTCAGCATAACACCCTCCAGTTCCATCCACGTCGTTGCAAATGGCAAGATCTCATTCCTTTTGATGGCTGCATAATATTCCATTGTGTATATATACCACCTCTTCTTTATCCATTCATCTGTCGATGGACATCTGGGCTCTTTCCACAGTTTGGCTATTGTGGACATTGCTGCTATAAACATTGGGGTGCACGTACCCCTTCGGGTCCCTACATTTGTATCTTTGGGGTAAATTCCCAGTAGTGCAATTGCTGGATCGAATGGTAGCTCTAATTTCAACTGTTTGAGGAACCTCCATACTGTTTTCCAGAGGGGTTGCACCAGCTTGCATTCCCACCAACAGTGTAGGAGGCTTCCCCTTTCTCCACATCCCCACCAATATCTGTCGTTCCCTGACTTGTTAATTTTAGCCATTCTGACTGGTGTGAGGTGGTATCTCTTTGAGGTTTTGATTTGGATTTCCCTGATGCCGAGCGATGTTGAGCACTTTTTCATGTGCCTGTTGGCCATTTGGATGTCTTCTTTGGAAAAATGTCTGTTCATGTTTTCTGCCCATTTCTTGATTGGATTATTTGTTCTTTGGGTGTTGAGTTTGATAAGTTCTTTATAGATTTTGGATACTAGCCCTTTATCTGATATGTCATTTGCAAATATCTTCTCCCATTCTGTCGGTTGTCTTTTGGTTTTGTGGACTGTTTCTTTTGCTGTGCAAAAGCTTTTTATCTTGATGAAATCCCAATAGTTCATTTTTGCCCTGGCTTCCCGTGCCTTTGGTGATGTTTCTAGGAAGAAGTTGCTACAGCTGAGGTCGAAGAGGTTGCTACCTGTGTTCTCCTTTAGGATTTTGATGGACTCCTGTCTCACGTTTAGGTCTTTCAACCATTTGGAGTCTATTTTTGTGTGTGGTGTAAGGAAATGGTCCAGTTTCATTCTTCTGCATGTGGCTGTCCAATTTTCCCAACACCATTTGTTGAACAGAAAAGGAGTTTTAAGGTGCAGTCTTTCTGGGTGTAAACATTTCACATAAGATCTCAATAGATCTTCCAGGCTAGGTTAGGCTTCTAGGAATTTTTGTTTGCAGCCTTTTGGTGGGGTGTTTTGTTTTTTAGGTGTGATTTTATTCCTGTAGAAAGGTCCATGGTTTACATCAGATATTAAGAAAAGCCCTTGATTCTCTGAAGGGTAAATGCAGTTGCGTTAGGGTCTGGGAATATACCCCACAAATAAGATTGAGAAGGCAGGGTGGAGAAGCAGGAGAGACAATGTCAAAAAAACCCAAAAACCAAGAATCAAAGACTTTGAACCAAAAAGGGATGCAGAGTTCCCTGGAATTGAGAAACTTTTGTGAGGTGTTGCTCTTGCCAAACATAGAAGGCCACTTTAACTTACTTTGAATGGATAGATAAGATTTTTTAAAAAGATTTTATTTATTTATTTGAGAGAGAGAGAGAGAGAGCATGAGCGGAGGGAGGGGCAGAGGCAGAGGAAGAAACAGTCTCCTGGCTGAGAAGGGAGCCCCACATGGGGCTCGATCCCAGGACTGGGATCATGACCTGAGCCGAAGGCAGACACTCAACTGACTGAGCCACCCAGGTGCCCCAATAAGGTTTTATTATGAAAACTATTGTAAAGAGCACAGCTGGGTGCTTAGTGGAGACACTGCTCTCCTGCAAAGAGAGTCAATTTGTTTAGAAAAGAATGAATTAGGCATCCTACCAGAGACCTGTGTTCTCATGTTACACTTCCATTAATATAGCAAGGTGCTTCCCTGGTCTGGACTTCCTTTCTTCAGCTATAGAGTAGTACTGATCTTGAGGACTTAGTGAAGTTAAACAAGAAAAGTGTTTCCAGAGGCTAGGAAGCATTTCTTTATCTCCTATGCCCAGAGCTTGATCCAGTGCTAGCACCTAGTAAGGGCTTAATAAGTGTTAGCCTCTTCCCTCTCACTTTCCCATTTCTCCCCATATCACACCGCCTGTACCCTTGGAGCCTCCACTGAGGCCATAGAAACCACTGCCAATGACTTAGAGCTCCAGGGGTGGGGACTCCCATATTTGACAAGTGATGGGATGAAGTCACGGGCTTCCCAGTCTCTCACCAAGATGACCCTGGAGTGGGGAGCAAGCCATATTTCCACCATCTCCAGTTGGAGGTTTGAATGCTGTTTCCAACAGAATTAGACTCACTATGTATTTTCTAAAGTATTGGTAGCATGATATACTATTTCTGATGTTTTATGCATCAACTCATCCTAATAATTAACTCGGAATTACTAATCACTCTATCCTCTCAAGTAAAAGCACTGTTGGTTTAAAACATTCTACGGAAGAGAACTTTTATAAAATGATTTCCTGTAGTCAAAATATCCTCTGAAATCACTCCCTGAGCAAAACTGGAGGAAGAAGTTAGCATCTGAAAGCAGAGTCAGTGTTACAAGATCTGACTAGCTTAAGAGATAGCAGGATTTGATATTTTGTTCTTTCTCTAAGGTCTAATGTTTGAAACATTTTACACATCACAGGTTTCTTTATGAACACTCAAGGAGACATCCGGAACTGTCTATACCGGAGCTTTTAAGAATTGCTGGAGTGTATGAAGATCTTCTGAAAGAGTGTTGCCACACAGAAAACCCTCCAGACTGTTACCGCCATGCAGTAGGTTCCAGTGTTCCGGGCTCACAGAACTGGACAAAACATAGCCTAACAACAAACCTTTCATAGCTGACATCAAAGTTTTTCTCTAGGGCGCCTGGGTGGCTCAGTCGTTGGGCGTCTGCCTTCGGCTCGGGTCATGATCCCAGGGTCCTGGGATCGAGTCCCACATCGGGCTCCCTGCTCCGCGGGAAGCCTGCTTCTCCCTCTCCCACTCCCCCTGCTTGTGTTCCTGCTCTCGCTATCTCTCTCTGTCAAATAAATAAAATCTTTAAAAAAAAAAAAAAAAAAAAAAGTTTTTCTCTAGTCTAGGGAGTAGGAAATGTGATTGACCCATCTGAGTGTACTTAAATTCCGTGCGGGCTAATCATTGGGAAGACTGATACTATGTTAGGTTTCTGCACAATGTTTTGAACTACTAATTCTGTGTGTTGATGAAAAAAAAAATCTTCCCATTCAATATTTTACATTTAGATCTTTATTTATGTACTCTGCATTTTATTGAGCTGTATAGGATTTTTTATGATTGTAAAAGTAGTAAATGATTATCAAAGATGATTAGGAAAGTACCAAAAGTTATAAAGATAAAAATGAAAGCTTGATACTATCACTGAGAAATAGCTATAATTAACATTTTCTTTCACCTTTTTTATGCATATATGCATATATCAGTGTTTAAAAATAAGATTGAAATAATACTTTCTTAAATTTTTTGATATATTTTTAAAAATATTTTATTTATTTATTTTAGAGAGAGACAGAGAGCAGAGGGAGAGGGAGAGAAAGAATCCTCAAGCAGACTCCCCACTGAGCTGGGAGCTTGACGCGGGACCTGATCCCAGGACACTGTAATCATGACTTGAGCTGAAATTCAGAGCCAACTGCTTAACTGACTGAGCCACCCAGGCACCCCTGGGTCTATTTTTTAGTTATTATCATAGAAAACTTTTTATGTCATTAAACAGACTTCAAAACACTTTATTTTAAATGATGGGATCTCATCATCATGATTTATTTAACTGTTCTACCATGTGTTGGACATTGTGAACATTTAGTTAGGTTTTTAATTTTGTAAGCAACCCAGAAGTGAGTATCTCATTTCATTCATCTCTATTAATATTTATGACTATTTTCCTAAGATATATTATCCGAAGGGAAATTATTAGGTCAAAGTATATAGACTTAAAAAAAAACAACAACAACACTTGATACAAAATGCCCAAGTTACTTTCTAGAAAGTATATACAGTCGTACAACAGTGCTTGAAAATACTCGCTTCACCCCCGCCTTTGCCATCATTGCACATGGAAATTAACTGCTAGATTTATATGTAAAAAATAGTGACTGTGTCTTAAGCATTTATTTGATTTTTAGGTGAAGTTAGGCTTTTCCCATATGATTTTAGCTATTGTAATTATAAATTTCTTGTGAATAAGTTGTTTATGCCCATTATCCATTTTCCTCTTGAAATTAGTGTATTTCAGTGTCAATTCATATGCATTCCTTATGTATCAGGGAAATTAATTATTTGGCATTTCTGATTTGTTTCTCATTCATTTGATATGTGTTGCTTTGGCTTTATCTAAAAAATTGCTTCCACTTAACCATAAAAGCCAGTTTATACCCATTCATATTTGAGCAATGAAGTCAGAGGATTTGACTTTCAGTCTATTTCTGCCACTGTCTGTTCCTGACCCTTAAATGAATCATAGTGCTAGAAAATTCTTTCTTCGTATGGAGGCACAGTATGCCCCACACATCCATTCACTGGTATGTAGTTTTATCTCTGATGACCACTCAGTAGATAACTATCCAATTTTATGCTGAGGAGATAGAGTTTGTCAAATATTTGAAGACACTTGTTGGACGTTTTAAGTTCCAATTCTAAATGATGGAAAATAAGATATAAAATAAAAATAAATGTGATTAAAAAGGTTCTGTAGCAATACTGACTAGCGGGGGTCATTCTAGCCAGTCATTTGACTTCATAAGGCTGATTTCCTTTATGTAAAAATGAAAGACTACTCTGGCCACATGAAAGTGATAAGCAAATATGATCATTGTCAACATAAGATTTGAATTATTCTTTGTAAGCTGGAAAGTTCTAAAAAATGTACAGGATGATAATGAAAAATTTGGACTTTCAAATTTTAGTAAAAGCCGTCTCTATGTTTATAGCTGAAAAGATTTAAATTCTTACGCACTCATATAAAGAAAACTACTCTCAACTTAGTGAGAAATATATGGTAATGATACTTTCAAAATACTATACAAATGAAAGCTACTTGACAAGTTGACATGAGGCTTGTGATTAAATTTTAGAGAAAATGTTCATAAATATGATTGTTCTTATTTTTAGGAATACAAATTCAATGAAACAACTGAGAAAAGCCTCAAGATAGTACAACGCGAATGTGCACATTTCCAGGATTTGGGGAAAGATGACTTGAAATACTAGTAAGTTGCTTGCGCAAGTTGGTTAACGCTTGTGACCAGGATAAGTGAGATAAACAGTGCCACAAAAATTCAGCTCAGTCTTTCAGTTATGGCAAATCCATAACCTGGGAAAGAATAAAAACACAAAAGTCAAGAATGTGCGTTAAGCTGTCATATTAAGCCTTTACCAGGAATGAGGCTAGAAACGAAAGAAATACAGGATTCCAGAAAATTGATTCTCTAATGCTCTAGTTTTCACTTGGACTTGCTTTTGTCAATCCAAAGCCAGAGTCTCTGGATTCTGCCCCATTTGAGAAGGCAGGGGATAGAGGAACCTTCAGGTTGTTGCAATTTCCCAAGGGAAAGATAGTTTGCCCAGATTTTGAACCCCTCTTACCGAGTTTATAGAAATAATTTTGGATTTGTTTAATACTTTAATATTTATTTTTTAGTGCTCTTGTGAAAATTCATGAATAATACACAGTTTATTCTGGATTTTCTTAATTAATTACCAGGGTAATATAGTGTGTGTTTAAACTAAACGTCTCTAAATCAAAACACAGTTTAAAAAATAGGATTTCACTATTTCTGCAACCCGGTTGTTGGCTGAGAACTCAAACTCAGCCCATTAAAGATATTAGTTCCCTTCATCTCAGATTATCCTTTTCCAACATGTATCTATTAATTAAATTCTCCCTTTAAAATATTTATTAACTATGCAAGGGATTTCAAGCAGGATTTTACATACTAGCCAAGGTATTTGTTGCCAGGGAGTTCCTATACCCCCAGGTAAGACAGGCTGAGCAAATCTGAGAATTTCTGAGATTACCATGAAATTAGGAGGAGGCCAAAAATGCAGAATCTAGGAGGCAGGGTGTGGGAAAAACAGGGAGTGAAGAGACAGTTTCTCCCATTTTACGAGAAAGCCGAGGTTCACGTTGTCCTTACCTTGGTTGTCCCTAGCCTTGAAGAGTTAGGGTTTCAAGCAGTTAGACAAGGGAAAATGGGTATCTGTTTTTGTTTAGAACCAAACAGACAAATGTTCTTTCAGCTACCTTATCAAATTCACAAAGATAGCCCCCCAGGTCTCCACTGAAGAACTGACCTTTCTTGGCAAGGAAATGGTGACAGCTTTGGCCACCTGTTGCACACTGAGTGAAGAGTTTGCCTGCGTTGATAATTTGGTGAGCATGGCCCACGTACCTAACTAGTCCTTAAAAAAAAAAAAAAGACATCTGCTGTACTCATTGATCTACAGCAATAAGGCAGTTATATGCCTTTCTTCATTGTTTTCAACATTGTTAAGCAAGGAATGTCAAAGTTTTTGGGGGGGCTCACTGCATCACAATCCTAAGAAGCAAAAGAGAATGTATTAAGTATTTTTTTGGTGTTCTCCAAATCATCTTTCTTACTTTTTTATTTTGAGAGTGAGAGGGAGAGAGCAAGAGAGCGAGAGAGCGAGAGAGAGAGAGAGAGAGAGAGCAGGGGGAGGAGCAAAAGGAGAGGAAGAAGCAGACTGAGCATGGAACCTGATGCAGGGCTTTATCTTACGACCCTGAGGTCATGACCTGAGTCGAAATCAAGAGTGGGTCGCTCAACCGACTGAGCCACCCAGGCGCCCCTCTTATTTCTTATTACTAATTTGTTATTTGTAAATTGTTAGGGCAGATGGCAGGAATAAGGATATTGTTTCAGAATGATATAAGAAACTTTGTAATTTCAAGTAATGTTACAAATTCAATCTTGCCCCACCAGGTCAGTAAGAGAATCTATGCTTCCTGCCCAATCACAACTTGGATGTATCTTTTTAGGACTGGGGTGGAGATTATCCTGGAGGACACCCCAGGAAGGGAATAAATCAGAGGGCCACAGTGTTTGGCTGCCACTTTCAGTTGGCTGTTTTGCAGCTCTCTGCTCACAATTACAGATTTGTATATAAACTAACAAGAAATTAACCCACAGGCATTTGAATTGCAATGGCTTGAAATTTTGTCATAATGCAAGCTTCTACTTTGCTTTGCAAGTAGTATCATGTGTACAAATGCATGGGTTTTTCTGAGTACAGTTAACAGTCATCTTAGAACAATCTGTTTCTCTAGCCATATTTCAAGACTCTATTCAAGTTTTAAAGTCATATCTGAATTCCATCTTTCATTGGGACAGATGGATTTAGTTCTTGGAGAGTTGTGTGGAATAAATGAAAATCGGAACATCAACCCAGACGTGGACCACTGTTGTAAAACCAACTTTGCCTTCAGAAGGCCCTGCTTTGAGGGTTTGGAAGCTGATAAAACATATGTGCCTCCCTCCACACCTCAAGATTTATTTACCTTTCACACAGACTTATGTCAGGCTCATAATGAGGAGCTCCAAAAAAAGAAAGACAGGTATAAACATTCTCTTCCATTCATCTTTTTCTTCAGCCTGAAGGCACATAATTAATGAGAAGGTGTACTGTGATGCATATGTGATTTTGGTGTTCTAATCCTGTTACTTCTATCATATTGTCCAGTCTCTCCAAACCAGAAAAACACCGGGGCCTATTTATTGCTGTTGCTTATAAGTCAAAACCTAGCTAGTCTTCTTTCGCTAGGCGTGGATTGTCTAGTACACTGTGATTTGGAAAGGTGACTTAGGGCAGCTAGCAAAAAGGCTCACAGGCAGGTTCATAATGAACTGGACTTTCCTGAGGGAATGTCCTAGATATTTGCCCTGAGAATCTTGCTTAATGTTTGAAAAAATAAGAGGCCTAAAAGGGACAAGAATTTTACTTTTGTCTTCTCAGGCAATGTTACAAATGCTAAAGAATAAGACTTTTGGGGGGGACTTAGGTACTGTCTGTATCAAGTGGAGTGGAAACAACATTCAGCTACTGAGAAAAAGGGAATAGAGGTTGTTTGAAAATGAATTTTCCATAGCACATACCCTCCCCAAATAATACATTATATGTTTAAAAAAAAATAAGAAGAAGATAGCAGGAGGGGAAGAATGAAGGGGGGCGGGAATCGGAGGGGGGAGAAGAACCATGAGAGACGATGGACTCTGAGAAACAAACTGAGGGTTCTAGAGGGGAGGGGGGTGGGGGGGATGGGTTAGCCTGGTGATGGGTATTAAAGAGGGCACGTACTGCATGGAGCACTGGGTGTTACGGACAAACAATGAATCATGGAACACGACATCAAGAACTAATGATGTAATGTATGGTGATTAACACAACATAATAAAAAAAATAAAATGAATTTTCTAGAAAGACCAAAAGTAATCTATAATAATCTACAGTACTGTGCACGAGGAAGACCTAATATATGTTCACATTTTTTTATATCATTTTTGTTTATAATTACATAACTCTCTGAAGAATGTTGCCTTGAAATCCATCCCACAAGTTGAACAGGAAAGCTTCGGGAGACCCCTTCAAAGTGGAATATTTTAACTTCTTATACTTTCCCCAACCAAGTGCCCCCCAAGATATGTGATATTGTGACAAGCATTTTGGAGAAGAGGAGCTTAAGGAAGAAGTTTTAATTAATTCTATTTGGCATCTCTGGGTCACAGGTTTCTCGTCAATATGGTGAAGCGAAGGCCTGAACTTACAGATGAGGCGCTGAGGTCATTGCTTACAGCCTTCACGGACGTGGTGGTGAAGTGTTGCAAAGCTGAAGGGCCTGAAGCCTGCTTTAACGAAGAGGTAGTTCTATTTCTTTTCCGCTGAAATTCAGCGGGTATTCCTGGTCACACAAAATACAACAGAACTCCCAATAGGACCCTGCTTCCTCCCCAGAATGTCTCTGAGGCCTCTGAGAGCCCCGTGAGCTGGATGTCACCAGCATATTCCTCTGTGGAAGGACCCAGGCACTGTCTCCTTGGTAACAACACAGTGTAAGAAAAAGATGTCAGGAGAAGCCAGGTTCTAATTCCAGTCATCTTGGTCATATAACTTAAACTGAACCGTACTACACCATCTGTAAATGAGGATGGCGATACTTATCCTTGAATTATACCTTTGGTCCATACTCTCCTGTTTTAATCCCTCGTTAGTTTAATAAAACAAATAGCCAAACTGATTTGCAAAGGAAATCATAATCAGCTCCAAAGGGAGGGGAGCAGGAAGGGTATTAGTCTGTGAAGTCTCTCAGGGGGTGGCTGTCTCACCTTCATGGCCTTGTAGCAGCATGCATGTGTAAAGTGAGGAGTTGGCGGGTGGGGGGGGTGCGTGTAGTGAGGGGGAAGAGAGGACACATGCTCCCTGAGTGTTCTCACTCCAGTAACTGGGTTCTCTCGCCAGCTTGTGGTGGTCCAGGGTTCTCAGGTATGTGTGAAGGCCAGCCTCAATGGATGGCTGCTTGGAAGTGCTCTTCACTGATTTCCAGCTTCCTTTCTCACCATTTCTTTCCCAGCAACTCTCACTTCACCCCAGACTCACACTTCACGCACACACACAAACTTGTGCCTCTCCTATCCTTCCTGCCTGGTCACAGACATGCACACTCACACACAGCCTTCATTCTGGCTGACAGCCCTCCACTTTTTCCAAGGGAGTGCTTAGTCTGTGGGAATTTTGTGTGTGTGTGTGTGTGTGTGTGTGTGTGTGTTTCAAATTATTAGCTTTTACAACATATATTTAAAGTAATTCGAGGGGCGCCTGGGTGGCTCAATTGTTAAGCGTCTGCCTTCGGCTCAGGTCATGCTCCAGGGTCCTGGGATCCAGGGAGGAGCTTGCTCCTCCCTCTCCCACTCCCCCTACTTGTATTCCCTCTCTTTCTGTGTCTCTCTTTGTCAAATAAATAAATACAATATTTTATTTATTTTTTTGGTTTTTTTTTGAAGATTTTATTTATTTATTTGACAGAGAGAGACAGCGAGAGCAGGAACACAAGCAGGGGGAGAGGGAGAGGGAGAAGCCAGCTCTCCGCTGAGCAGGGAGCCCGATGTGGGACTCAATCCCAGGACCCTGGGATCATGACCTGAGCCGAAGGCAGACGCTTAACGACTGAGCCACCCAAGCGCCCAATAAATACAATATTTTAAAAAATAAAGTAATTTGAGGTTATTAACCCATACCACATCTAGCATTTCCCTGAGTGAGTGTGTACATCGAGGCCATGGAAAGGGAAGGATGAAGTCACTGGCAGTTCATAAAAGGCACTTGAAGAAAGGATGTTCATGGTCTTCCTGTACAAGATGGGACTGCTGTAATTTTTCTTTCCAAAATTCAAGGCAACATGCATCTCGAAATTTAAATAATCATGTCTTAAATTTTTCTATGTGTTTTTCTTTCTTTTTTTTCCCTCTCAGGGCCCCAAAGTGACAGCCAAAAGCCAGGCAGCTTGAGAAATATAAAGTAAAACCCACCAAAGGTAATCCCTGCTATCTGAGCCAAATGCCAAATGTATGTCACACAAATATAGCTTGTGTGGTCACCCGGCCTTTTCCCTTCTGCTGCTTCAGTGTCTGTTTCTGGTTCATTTCACGTGCCTTGTACCCCACAGGTCCATCTTGGTCCTCTCATGTCTCTCTGGGTCTCTACCACTCTGTGTGGCGTGTTTGTGGTAGCACTTCTCTCACTGTTCAAGCAGCTTTCCGGGGAGCTGAAAGGTACCCAATCCTCTGCCTCTCTGCTACCGCCCTCAGCTGTCTGGACGAGAATGGAGAGGCAGTGGAAATCTGTGAATATTGATGGGGAGATGGGCAGACAGGCCTCAGTAAACCTGTCCTAAGAGTGTTGCCACAGCAGCATGTTCATAAGTGAAAAGCTGTATGTTTGTGATTTCACAAAGCTACATGAAGGATGCTCTCTCCTCTGCAGTTTAGGTAAGACACACAAACTTTAGGAACAAAATGATGTTCAGCGTCTGGGAAGAGAGGCCTGGACTGCCACAGGGAGTAGGTTTGGATCTATAAGAAATACCACATACTTACCCCTCACAGTTTTCTATATACATGACTTCCCATCACCCAAGTTATACGATTTCACAATCTTGTGTTGCATAAGATACTATTTTTTTCTTCCTAGGTTGTGGGGAAAAGAGAGGAACACCGGCTTACCTGCTTCCTATCTGGCCTGCGGTGGATTTTATTTTCTGAGAAGAACACAGTGAAAAGATCCTTCTGTAACCTTTACCTGAAACTGTGTTATTGTAGCAAGCAATAAACAAGATCATAAAGTTATTTCTCGAGGACTGATGTCATGTGTCAACTTGATAACAAAATCGATCAATCAGGACGCATTCATCCATCAGCATCATCAGCTCCTTGGCAAATGTACACCGCTCCAGGGGGGCCAGGGCTCTGAAGCAGCAATGGTGTGGGCAGGATCCTCACAGATGCTTGTTCTTGCTGCTACTGGAAAGGACATGGGGAGCTGAGGCCAGGCAGCCCTCCTCCTACCGCAGCTCCTAGCATTACCTGCTGCCACTCAATGTTTTCAATGTACGAAACATCGTTTGAAGGACTTTTCGTGCATTATCTCATGGAAGCCTAACAGCTCTAAAAGGAGATACCTTATCTTAAAAAGATTTATTTATTTCTTTGAAAGAGAGAGAGAGAGAATGAGCACAAGTGGGAGGGGCAGAGGGAGAGGGAGAAAGAGAATCCTCAAGCAGACTCCTCGCTGAGCACAGAGCCCAACGTGGGGCTTGACCCCCTGACCCTGAGATCACGGCCTGAGTCAAAACCAAGAGTTGGGTGCTTAGCTGACTGCGCCACCTGCGCACCCTTGAAGTAGATATCATTTTAATTCCCATTTTGCAAACAGGGAACTTGAGTCTTGGGGAGATAAAGTCATCTGTTCAATGCCATACAACTGGTAATTGGCAGAACCAAGGTTTGCATTTGAGTCCTCTAATCCCAGAACAGTATTCTTGACGTCTGTACACCCTACCTCCTGGGTGTGGCCATGTTGGATGACTTATGAAATCTGTCATTCATAGAGAGGGAGGAGCACCCAAGGCATCAGAGACAATGGCTCCTTTCTCTTACTGTTCCAAGCCGTAATTGCTGTTAATGTTGGTGATGTACGTGCTTGTCAGTGATGGCTAAGGAGAGGGAGTTGGGGGTGGGGGGAACTGGGAAGCCAGGAAATGAAGGTTGGTCATGGGCTCATGGCCTGATTATCCTGTTTTCTAAACTTTTAAAGTTCTTAGTGTTTCAATGTCTGAAATGGAAGACAATGACCATTTAGGAGATGATACATGAGAATAGTCACAGAGTTCTGTTGGCATAGCATTTACGGTGTAGTCTTTGGGATTTTTATTTATTTCATCAACAAATATTTATTATTAGGCTCCTACTGTGTGTCAGACATTGTGCATACAAACAAGAGCTGATTGGAGATGGTTCCCCATGGCAGGGGAGGAGGAGGGTAAACAAGCAATCACGTATGATGTCATAGGGGTAGAAAAAGTTCCGCTGCTATGGGAGCACATTGAACAGGCACTCAATCTAAGCTGAAGATGTAGGGGGAATCGTGGCGGGGGGAGCGGTGCATCAAATTCTTGCTGCCATTAACTTGCTGTACGGCCTCAGACAAGTTCCCTACAATCTAAGACCTCCATTTCTTTGTATAACATGAGAGAATAATCTCCACATCACAAAGGCTTCAGAGAAATGTGTTAAATTTGGGTACTATATAAAGTACCCAATACCATGGCCAGCAGATAATAGATGTTGATTTCATGAAGTTATTTTGTCCTTTTGCCATTTTCCAAACACTTCCATTTACTAATGAGGAGAACAGGAAGAAAGTTTCACTTATATAATGGGTAATAACTTTAGCAAACAGAAGTGAATCAGAACCCAGTTAGCTAATTCAGTTTGGTATCTAATAGTGGATTCTGCTATGTGTCCAATACTGTGCTAGACACAGCAGATATGAAAGCAGAGATCCAGGAACCTGCTGGGTTAAAATTAAAGCAG
Organism: Zalophus californianus; assembly: GCF_009762305.2. Classification (NCBI taxonomy): domain Eukaryota; kingdom Metazoa; phylum Chordata; class Mammalia; order Carnivora; family Otariidae; genus Zalophus; species Zalophus californianus. The sequence goes on from NC_045596.1 coordinate 58,555,075, forward strand.
TCCCATATTGTACAGGGAGACAATGAACACCTTTTTATTTTTTTTAAGATTTTATTTATTTATTTGAAAAGAGCAAGAGAGAGCGAGCGAGAGAGAGAGAGAGAGCACAGAGGGTGAGGGAGAAGCAGACTCCCTGCTGAATGTGGGGTTCAATCCCAGGACCCTGAGATCATGGCCTGAGCTGTAGGCAGATGCTTACCTGAGTGAGCCACCCAGGCATCCAACACTCTTTCTTCAAGTGCCTTTTATGAACTGCCAGTGACTTCATCTCTCCCTTTCCACGGCCTCAATGTACACACTCACTCAGGTAAATGCTAGATATTGATGAATAGCCTCGAATCACAAGACTCTATAATCACAGAGGAAATTGCCCTACAATTCTCTACTGATGTGCCATATTAATAAACAACAGGTAACCAGTGTGATGGGAGGAAAGGAGGAGGAGGAATGGTTTATTAAAAAGATTTATTTTGCCTAGAGAAAAGAGGATTTGGAATGAGGGCACATCACACATACTCTGTATTGCTCAGACAGGACTCAAACCAATGACTAGAACGTACCAGAATTTAGTGGATGAGGAATTTTCTAGTACCGGTGATGATTCTAAGTGGGGTAGGCCTCATGGTACAATAATGTGCGCCACGACTGCACATGCACAAGCAATCCCCACCTGGGTTTTCTGTGGGATCTAGGGATCCAGTCCTGGTCTTTCTAAGGTTCCTGCAAACTCTGTTTCTATGACTCAGATAAGAATTAGGTTTGTGGTGAAATAATATTTATTAAAAATCATCACTGTGTCTTGTACATCTTCCATTTTTTATCTTAAAAAAAGGTCAGTGTAAACTGACCTCTCACTCACTCTCACAGTGAACAAATTCCGTGCAGTCTTTTGAGTCTTATCAGAAAACCCATCCCCTTGCCTTTGTTTAAATAATCCTCACTACTTGTTTTTCCTCTGGTCTGAGATTCCACCTTTAGTCACTGATAAAGGACTTAACAACCTTTTATGTTTTCAAGAATCTCTTACTCTGGGATGAGAGTTCAAATAGGATGTAAACTTTGTCCATTTTTTTTTTTATAAAAAAAGGAATTAGTTTAGCACACATGCAATGGCTGGTTTTGTTTTGTTTTGTTTTGTTTTAAGTGTCAGCTCCAATCAATTAATAGTGGCTCTCTTGTGGCATTGAGTGGTGAATGATTCTAAGGCTGAGTCAAGGTTCAGAGAGAAAGAGGGCAGTGATCACTTAGTCATGTCTGCAGTGGGTGACAGTCTGGCAGCTCTCATCCAGAGGATTGGCCATCCCTAAAATAATAGGTCCAGTTCTAATTGTTCCGGGAGGCTCAGAGTAAAATCTCAGGGACACAGCTCTAAGAATGCATAAGAGAAGAGATGCTGAGCATTAGCACTGTTTAGAGGATCCTGAAAATGATGATGAAAAGCTGCCAAAGATAATTTTTCCTTTGTTGACCCTAGTTTTCCATCACACCTCATCCATATTCTTTTATTTTTAAAGATTTTATTTATTTATTTGAGAGAGAGAGAATGAGAGAGAGAGAAAGCACATGAGGTGGGGGGAGGGTCAGAGGCAGAAGCAGACTCCCTGCCGAGCAGGGAGCCCGATGCCGGGCTCGATCCCGGGACTCCAGGATCATGACCTGAGCCGAAGGCAGTCGCTTAACCAACTGAGCCACCCAGGTGCCCTCTCATCCATATTCTTTATCATTAGCCAATGTGTCCCAAACCTAAATAAGAACAGAATTGTCATTATTTTTCAGGAAGATATATCTTTCTCACTAGTAATATAAATATAAATAAATATATATTTTTTTCCTAGGAAACCAGAAATAAGAATATATGCGTAGCACAATCAAGTGATGGACTGCCAGCCTTAAATATTATCTGGTCCAAATCCTCCATATAGAAATAAGGAAACTCAGGATGTGAATTGTTAAAGTAGTAACCAGTGATCTCCTATTCCCAAAACTTTTGGACTTCACAATTTTCTTAGACTTTTTATTTAATCAGTAAGTACCTCTTTCCTCCCCTAGACCCCCAGACTGGGTGTTAGGTAAAGGTGACAATAGCTCAAGAATGTCGACACCTCAGTTTTCAGTACTAGCTCTTGGGTGGTGTGGGCTCCAAAGTTAGACAAACCTGAATTTCTACCTGTGAGTCCATGAACAAATTATATGATCCTGAGTCTGTAGTTGTGTGAGTCCATGAGCAAATTATATGATCCCGAGTCTGTAGTTGTTATTGAGCATTTTTTAATTAAGTTTTTTATTTTAATTCCAGTATAGGTAACATACAGTATTATATTAGTTTCAGGTACACAATACAGTGATTCAACAATTCTATACATCACCCAGTGCTCGTCATGGCAAGTGTACTCTTAATCCCCTTCACTTATTTCACCCATCTCCCACCCACCTCCCCTCTGGTAACTATCAGTTTGTTCTCTAGAACCTGTTTCTTGGTTTGTCTCTCTTTTTTTTTTCCTTTGTTTGTTTTGTTTCTTAAATTCCACATGAATGAAATCATACAGTATTTGTATTTCTCTGACTGACTTACTTTGCTTAGCATTATACTCTCTAGCTCCATCCATATAGCAAAATTTCATTCTTTTTTATGGTTGAATAATATCCTATTGTATATATACACCATTTTTCTTTATCCATTCATCAGTTGATGGACACTCAGGCATAATTTGGCTATTGTAAATGATGCTGCAATAAACAGAGGGAGGCATTTATCCCTCTGAATTAGTGTTTCTGTATTTTTTGGATAAACACCCAGTTGTGTGATTACTGGATCACAGTGTAGTTCTATTTTTAATTTTTTGAGGAACCTCCATACCATTGTCCACAGTGGTTGTACCAGTTTGCATTCCCAACAGTGCATGAGTTTTTCTCCACATTCTTGCCAATCTTGTTTCTTGTGTTTTTGATTTTAGCCATTCTGACGTGTGTGAGATGAGATCTCATTGTAGTTTTGATTATCATTTCCCTGATGATAAGTGATATTGAGCATCATTACATGTGTCTGTTGGCCAGATGTCTTCTTTAGAGAAATGTCTGTTTATGTCTTCTCCCCATTTTTTAATTGGACTATTTGTTTTTTGGGTTGTTGAGTTGTATCATTCTTTATATATTTTGGATACTAACCCTTCATCAGATATGTCATTTGCAAATGTCTTCTCCCATTCAGTGTGTTTCCTTTTAGTTTTGTTGATTGTTTCCTCACTGTGCAGAAGCTTTTTATTTTGACATAGTCCCAATAGTTTATTTTTGCTTTTATTTCCCTTGCCTCAGGAGACATATCTAGAAAAATGTTGCTATGGCCAATGTCAGAGAACTTACTGCCTGTGCTCTTTTCTAGGATTTTTATGGTTTCAGATCTCACATTTAGGTCTTTAATCCATTTTGAGTTTATTTTTGTGTATAGTGTAAGAGAGTGGTCTAGTTTCATTCTTTTGCACGTAGCTGTCCAGTTTTCCCAACACCATTTGTTGAAGAGACTCCTTTTCCCACTGCATATGCTTTCCTCCTTTGTAGAAGATTAATTGGCCACATAATTGTGGGCTTATTTCTGCGTTTTCTATTATGTTTCATTGATCTGTGTGTCTATTTTTGTGCCAGTTCCATACTGTCTTGATTACTACAGCTTTGTAGTATAGCTTGAAATCAGGACTTGTGATACCTCCAGTTTTGTTTTTTCTTTTTCAAGATTGGTTTGACTATTCGGGTTCTTTTATGGTTTCATATGAATTTTAGGATTGTTTGTTCTAGTTCTGTGAAAAAGGCTGTTTAATAAGGGTTGCATTAAATGTATAGATTGCTTTGGGTAGTATAGACATTTTAACAATATTTGCTCTTCTAATCCATGAGCATGGAACGTCTTTCCATTTCTTTGTGTCATCTTCAGTTTGTTTCATCAATGTTTTATAGTTTTCAGAGTACAGGTCTTTTACCTCTTTGGTTAAGTTTACTCTAGGTATTTTATTATTTTTGGTGCAGTTGTAAATAAGATTATTTTCTCAATTTATCTCTCTTCTGTTTCATTATTAATGTATAGAAATGCAGTAGAATTCTATACATTGATTTTGTATCCTGTGACTTTACGGAATTCATTTGTCAGTTCTATAGTTTTTTTGGTATAGTCTTTAGGATTTTCTATATATAGTAGCATGTCATCTGCAAATAGTGAAAATTTAACTTCTTCCTTACCAATTTGGATGATTTTATTTCTTTTTGTTTTCTGATGGCTGTGGCTAGGACTTCCAGTACTGTGTTGAATAAAAGTGGTGAGAGTGGACATGCTTGTCTTGTTCCTGACCTTAGGGGAAAAGCTCTCAGTTTTTCCCCATTGAATATTGTGTTCACTGTGGGTTTTTCATATAAGGCCTTTATTATAATGAGGTATGTTCCCTATAAACCTACTCTGTTGAGGGATTTTATCATGAATGGATACTGTACTTTGTCAAATGCTTTTTCTGCATCTATTGAAATGATCATATGGTTTTTATCCTTTCTCTTGTTAATGTGATGTATCATGTTGATTGATTTGCAAATATTGAACCACTCTGGTGTCCTGGGAATAAATCCTACTTGATTGTGGTGTATGATTTTTTAAATGTATTGTTTGATTCAGTTTGCTAGTATTTTGTTGATGATTTTGGTATCTATGTTCATCAGAGATATTGGCCTCTAGTTCTCTTTTTTTGTGGTGTCTTTCTCTGGTTTTGGTGTTGATAAGGAAAATCTGTGTCCTAAGATGGCCAATCGAACCAGCAAGAGAGAGTCCCTTGCCCTGGGGCTCTTCCGGGTTCTTCTCTCTGCTCTGCTTCCCGCGTGCACCAATCTGGGTTCTTCTCCCTGCCCCACTTCGTGAACACGCCAACGCGCCAAAAGTGCCAGGGTGCAGAAGTAGAAGTGTATAAATTGCCCCCTTTGTATATGCTCGGGGCTCAGACCTTTGGAGACCACTCTCCTCTGAGCCCACTGGCATTAAATAAACCTCCTATCCTCCAAGATCTCTGAGTGCCGCTTGTTTCTTCTGTCGGGCGATCCAGTCCAGGTCCCATAACATTTGGTTCCCTGACTGGGAAACCCAACCACGCTGGCCCATTGTTGCAACCAGTTTGGGGGCAAGGGCAAGGCGGTGATGGAAGGTGGGATCATAACGGAGAAGGCACGTCCTGCCTAATTTTCAGCAGTCTCCCACACCGGTCGCCTAGGGCTGGCCCTGCTCCGCTGTTCCCACCAGACTCAAGGAAACTTGGCTGGTGAGGACCTGGTCCCGATGTCGGATTCCAGTAAGGCCTGGGGCCCCAGGACCCAGACAGGCCCACCCCCACTGGGGTGGAAGGGGAGCCTGATCACCTCCCAGAGACCTCTTAGAGGTCTCACAGGTGGGGATTCCCAGGGAGGGAATGTAATAACTTCTGCAGTGTGAATGTGTGCATGGATGTGCAGCCCGACCTGGCTTGCTCAAGCTGACTGATTCTGTGACTCCACGGGCAGGCACCCTTAAGGTCCCCAGAAGCCTATGGAGTCTGAGTGGGCCCGTCTGTGATTCCGTGGTGAACGGCATACGGTATATGGCAACATCAGAATAGTTTCCGATTGTAAGTCACAACGCTGAGACCACTACGGCTAAGCCTCACCTAAGCTCCTTCAGGACACGGCCAGACAGGCATTTGATTGATCCCCTCATCTCAGGAGGCACTCCCCCCGCTTTGTCTGTCTTTGCAACCACAGCATACAGGGACATCACCATGGGGTCAGGGCAGAGTAAACCTACAGTTCTAGAGACCATGATCAAAAATTTCAAGACGGGGTTTTTGGGAGACTATCGAGTCAGGATGAACCCCGGCAAGTTGAGAACCCTATGTGAATTAGAATGGCCCACCTTTGATGTCGGGTGGCCTTCAGAAGGGACATTGGATGGATCAAGTATGGTGAGTCATTAACAGGAGAACCAGGACACCCTGACCAGTTTCCATACATTGATTCCTGGCCAGGAACTGCTCAGACCCTTCCCCCAGGGTGCGATTCACTTGCAATAGGCAGGGACAGGCCAGGGTCTTAATCGCCTCATCCAAGCGACCTAAAGAAAATCAACAAAAGCCCCAGTCTCCACAAATCCTAGCTGGAGATCCTGAGAACAAACCGAACCTGCCCCCACCATACATACCCCCAAGACCGTCTATACCTGGCCCTTTAGCTCCAGACACTGTGCCGCCATAGGTTTCACTGGCGCTCCCAGGCCCAAAGGATCCACTTTCTCCAGAACCAGCAGCCAGGTTGCACCCCAGGCTGGGTGCAAGTGCCCTCCAAATGCTGGTAGGAGAGACGTGGGAACCCGAGGGGCGCAATGAAGACGGGTCGGTCCAACCCGGCCGTTCCACTATATATTATCAACCCGTCTCCACCACCTAACTCCTCAACTGGAAACATAACACCCCATCCTACTCTGAGAAACCACAGGCCATGGTAGACAGGATATACACTCCATTTGACTCCGAGGCACAGGAAGGTCAACAGATGGTAAACACCTCCTTTGTGGCTCAGGCTGCTCCAGACATCAGAAAAATACTTCAGAAACTAGAGGATTTTGCCAAGATGAACATCACCCAACTAAGAGAGATGGCCAATAAGGTCTACATGAACAGAGAGGTCTCAGCCAAGTAGGAAGCTGACAAAAAGATGAAAAAGCAAGTCAGCCTCCTTGCCGCCGCCCTGAAAGAAAAGGACAACACAAACACGGGGAAACCCCAACCACCAAAAAGGGGGAAGCCCAGAGCCCCCTTGGCAAGGGATCAATGTGCCTACTGTAAAAAGAAAGGACATTGGAAAAACGAATGTCCAGCCAATACAAGGAAGAACCCCAAGAGGAGGACCTCACAGGCCTTGCAGGAATGGACTCAGACTGAGGGGGACCGGGCTCTTTCCTCCTTGGCCCCCATGAGCCCATGTTCAGAATGAAGGTGGGGGCCAACCAGTGACTTTTATGGTTGAGCGCTCTGTTGTCACCTCCCCAGTGGCCCCTTTCAGCAAAAGGACTGCGACCATCTTGGGGCCACTGGGACGCGAGCGATACAACAGCCCTTTTGCCAAGCTCGCCAGTGTGAACTCGGGGGCCACAAGGTCTGACACGAATTCCTTTATCTGTCTGATTACCCCATCCCTCTCCTGGGCTGAGACATACTCTCCAAGCTTAGGGCTCAGATAACATTTGAGCCCACTGGACACACTAGCCTCTGATTGAACCCAAGGCAAGAGGAGATGGGGTCTCTGAACAGGTCTGGCCAAATTGCCTGAGCCCAGTCATGTGTGAAATGCTTCAGAACACTTGATGGAGACAAAGCAGAGCAACCAAAATTGAGATCATGAGACAGGCCTGAGGGTCTGGAATCTGCGGAGGTCGGAGGACCTGTGGGTCAAGTTGGCCTTCTCCAACAAGGCAAGATCTCCTGCTGTTTAGGTTCTTAAGCTTTACAGAGCACCTTTCCCTGTCGTCTCTGGGTGGTGGGAGGTTGGGGCGAGCATCCCTCAGAGATGGGACAGGTCTCAGGTAGGGAGACGCAGGGGACACTGGCTCTTCTGGAGAGGACTAGGGCAAGGAAGTCGAGGAAGGAACCCTACTAAAATGAAAACAGAGAAGAGGTGAGATCAAAAGCCAAGCTACTACACTGTTCAAAGGCAGATTCCGGTTGTCTCTCTGGGGTAGGGCTGACATTGGAGAGTTAAACAAGATACCCCAGGCCATACAGATCCTGCTGGTCCACTGGCCGCACTCTGAACAGGAAGGCTTAGACATTGTTTCCAAAATTCCTTTATAAGAGTCACCTGGGGGTGGGGGGATGGGTTAGCCTGGTGATGGGTATTGAAGAGGGCACGTTCTGCATGGAGCACTGGGTGTTATGAACAAAGAATGAATCATGGAACACTGCACCAAAAACTAATGATGTAATATATGGTGATTAACATAACAATAAAAAAATTAAAAAAAAAAGAAGCCTTCTACCAAAAAAAAAAAAAAAAGAGTCACCTGGGAGGACCTTGTTAAAAAGGCAACTATTTGGGGGATGGGGTAGCCAGGTGATGGGTATTACAGAGGGCACGTGTTGTGATGAGCACTGGGTGTAATACTATCCGGCCTATGCAAACCCACTGAATCAAAATGGGTGGGATGGGGGGAATATTCCAGAAGTTCTGTGTTTAAAAAGCAACCCCCTGGGGCAACGAAGTGGCTCAGGAAAAAAAAACAAAACGTGGATGACCTCCTCCTCACCAGTGACACACAAGAAGACTGCACAAAAGGCACCAAGGCCCTCCTACAGCTCCTGTCAGACTCAGGATACCAAGCCTCATGGAAGAAGGCACAAATCTGCCAGCAACAGTTCCGATACCTTGGTTTCCTCCTCACACAAGGGAAAAGAACTAGGGCCGGAGAGGAGGAAAAAGGTCATCATCTCCCTGCCACAGCCTCAGACAAAAAGGGGCCTACGAGAATTCCTGGGGGCTTCAGGATTCTGCAGCATCTGGATCCCTGGGTTCTCGGCAAGAGCAAGACTGCTTTATAATCTCTTAGGGGTACCAGATCGAGAACCCCCTGCCTGGACTGAAAAGGAAAAAATAGCGCTCAGGGTACTCACCCAGACTGTTGGGCCCTGGCAACAGCCAGTTGCTTACCTGTCAAAGAAGCTGGATCCCGTGGCAGCGGGATGGCCACCATGCTTCAGGGCACTGGCAGTCACAGTCCTACTCATCAAGGAGGCGGACAAACTTACCCTGGGGCAAGAACTTAACTTCAAGTTCCCTCATGCATTTGTGTTCCTCATGAACGCACGGGGACACCGCTTCCTTTCCAACTCTCGGCTAGCGTAATACCCAGGGCTCCTCTACGAAAACCCGCGGGTCACCCTCGAAACAGTAAGGACATTAAATCCAGCACCTTTCTCCCCATGGAAAAGGGGAACAAGACATAACTGCTCCGAGGTGACTGATGAAGTCTACGCGAGCCGTCCAGATCTGTGGGATGAAGCCATAAAGAATCCAGAGCTCACGCTGTTCAGCGATGGCAGCAGTTACCTACAAGAGGGTGCCCGGAAAGCAGGTTATGCCGTAACCACAACCACTGAAGTCCTAGAAGCTAAGGCATTACTAGCTGGATGGTCAGCTCTACGGACTGAATTATATGCCTTAGTCCGAGTCCTCACCCTCGGTGAAGGCAAGCGAGTCAACATCTATACTGATTCTCGGTACACCTTTGCTACTGTACATACACATGGAGCCATCTACAAGAAAAGGGGCCTCCTAACCCAGCAGGAAAAGCTATCAAGAACAAGGAGATACTGAGACTCCTTGAAGCCGTGTGGCTTCCAAAGGAAGTAGCAATCCTGCACTGTAAGGGACACCAGAAAGGAGACAACCCCATAGCGCAGGGAAATCGTCTGGCAGATTAGCAGCCAAGACTGCAGCCAGTGTGGACATAGACAGAGCCCCTTCCCTCACCATGGCCCTGGAAGAAGTCCCTCTGCCCAGTTACACTAAAAAGGAAAAGGAATGTGCCATGGGTTAGTGGGTTACCCTGACTGAAAAGGGATGGTAGGTGATGCCAGACGGGCGCATCTTTGTTCCAACAGGAACTGGAGGACATCTAGTCAAGGAATACCATCAACTCACTCATCTGGGAAAAACTGCATTAGAGGCCCTTCTCAAGAAGCACTACTACATCAGTCAGCTGCCAGCACTATGCTGAGCAACGAGTGAACGATGCATAACATGTGCTAAAAATAATGCTTGGTCTGCACCATGGCCCCCACCAGGTGTCCAGAGGATGGAGCAACCCCCTTCGAAGATCTAGAGGTAGCCTTCACAGATGTGCAGCTGAGCAGGGGGTTCAAATATCTCCTAGTAATAGCATTCACATACTCTGGGTGGGTCAAAGCCTTCCCAACCAGGATGGAGCAAAGCTGGGAAGTAGCTAAAGTCCTCTTGCGGGAGATCATGCCCCGGTTCGGCCTGCCATTAACAATCCATAGTGACAATGGACCCACATTTGTGGCAGACATTGTACAGGTCTTGACCTCTCAACATCACCTGGAGACTCCACACCGCTTACCGGCCCCAAAGTTCAGGGAAAGTAGAGTGAATGAATCTCACCCTCAAGGGAATCTTAGCAAAGTTTTGTGAGGAGACTAACCTCCCATGGCTGGATCTACTACCCCTAGCTCTCCTGCGTGCTTGCTGCACGCCCAGGACATCAGGTTTCTCCCCATTCGAATTCATATATGTACAGCCTCCCCTGTGCTTGGGAAGCCTTCCAGGAAACTTGCATCAGGTTGGAGATAAAGGGATAAAGGAGCAGCTTCAGGCCCTGGGGGCCACCCTAAAGAAATTACAAAAGTATACCTTTGAGAGGGCCCCATCTCCTTAGGGTCTCAGGTATACTTCCAGACAGGGGACTCAGTTTGGGTCAAAGACTGGAAGAAAGAAGAAAGCTCATCATTAGGACGAGGAGCTGTGCCAGTGGAGAGTCTGGCCAGACTTCACGAACCCACTCTGGCTTCACCTTCGATGAGACCCCACTGACTGATGGACCTGCTCCCCATCGTCCCTGGCTCTCATCAGCATGATTTCCCTCATCTTGGGAGTTGGACTCTACACTGTTGCCCCTCCTGACTGGACTTTCCCCCAGAGGCTTCTACCTGAGGTCATAGATCCCACTTTTACTGGCCCTCTGCTGTCCACTCCTGAGCACATTTCACCATGGTTTTCCTGGCCCCAGTCAGTCCTGGTCTTCTGCTACCTGGTGTGCTGTTAAGTTTATGATTAAGTCCATGTTTGTCCCAAGACTTGCAGTCAACCCTCAGAGTCAAACTAGGTTTGAATGATGTCCTCTAAACTAGGTGTTTAAAGGGGCATCAAAAGGAGGAATGATAAGGAAAATCTGTCCTAAGACGGCCGACCAAGCCAGAGAGAGAGTCCCAGTCCTTGTCCCGGGGCTCTTCCGGACTCTTCTCCCTGCTCTGCTTCCTTTTTTTTTTTTTTTTTTTTAAGATTTTACTTATTTGACATGGAGAGACACACAGAGAGGGAACACAAGCAGGAGGAGTGGAAGAGAGAGAAGCAGGCTTCCCGCGGAGCAGGGAGCCCGATGCGGGGCTCGATCCCAGGACCCTGGATCATGACCTGAGCCGAAGGCAGACGCTTAAGGACTGAGCCACCCAGGCGCCCCCTTGCTCTGCTTCCTGCACGCACCGATCTGGGTTCTTCTCCCTGCCCTGCTTCGCTCACACTCCAAAAGTGCCAAGTATGTGGAAGTAGAGGAATATAAATTTGTCCCCTTTGTTTGTGCTTGGGGCTCAGACCTTTGGAGACCACTCTCTTCTGAGCCCGCTAGCATTAAATAAGCCTCCTATCCTCCGAGTGCCCCTTGGTTCTTCTTTCGGGCGATCCAGTCCAGGTTCCGTAACAGTATCAGGGTAGTGCTGGCCTCATAAAATGATTTTGGAACTTTTCCTTCCTCTTCTATTTTTTGGAGTAGTTTGAGGAGAATATGACTAAGGAGCAAGTGCGGCTAGGTAGGGAGAAATAGGCTCTCCAAAAATCCCAGAAATGCTGAGGCACAGTGAAATCAGAGATAAGGGAACAAACCAGACCACCCTGCCGGGGGCGTCACAGGTGGGGTCTTTTTATGGCAGTCACATTGTGACCAATAAAGAGTAATCAGACCCCAAAGTAGAAGTAAGCTATTAAAGATGTTATCACCAGTCCTTACTCAAACCAAGACATCACAAGAATGTTAGGGTAAGGGGCGCCTGGGTGGCTCAGTTGGTTAAGCGACTGCCTTCGGCTCAGGTCATGATCCTGGAGTCCTGGGATCGAGTCCCACATCGCGCTCCCTGCTCAGCGGGGAGTCTGCTTCTCCCTCTGACCCTCTTCCCTCTCGTGCTCTCTATCTCTCATTCCCTCTCTCTCAAATAAATAAATAAATAAATAAAAATCTTTGAAGAAAAAAAAAGAATGTTAAGGTAATAAGAATGTCGGTGGAGGCCCATGTTGGCAACCCTGTCAGGACCCCTCCCACTCCTGAGGGTTTTTTCTGTATCCTTACTTAAAACTCTATTGCTTTGCTCACTTTCCTTTGTCCATGAGATTGATTCTTGTACTCTGTGAGACAAGAACCTAGTCCTCCTGCTTCAAATAGGTATAAACTCTTCTCTAAATGTTTGGTAGAATTTGCCTGTGAAGCCATCCGGCCCTGGACTTCTGTTTGTCGGGAGTTTTTGGTTACTGATTCAATGTCATCGCTGGTAATTGGTCTGCTCAAATTTTCTGTTTCTTCCTGTTTCCAACATGGCAGGGTGATCCAAGTGCTTCAGGTCTGCCTATTTTCTGAAGTCCCAGGCTACTGTAACAAACACGACCCCCAGGTGTCTCCCATTGAGGATACCATGGTCGGCATGCTAGAATCAGCCCTTGCAAGGTGTCCAGCTTTGTCAAGGCTCCCAGGTATAGTGAAGGATATTCCCATAGCCCAACAAGCTATGGCCTTGCAAAGCAGTCCAGACTCCTCCACCTGTACCCCATAGACAGGCTGCATGGTGTGTTCCCAAGCCTCCCCAGAACTTGAGGCTCCCAAGTGCTGCTTTTGGCTGCCTTCTCAGTCCTGTGGGTAAGCCCTGACCTGGCAAGGCAAATCCAGGTCCTTTGGGTCTGCCTCAGATATAAGCCTCAAGAGCTACATGCACTTGGAAGTGATTCCTGGTTGCCTGTCCTGGGTCATCAAAAAAGTTCATTCCTTGAATTGAGAGATGAAAAGGCCCAATTTCATTGTCAACTCCCATTTCTCATAGAGTGCCTTCAGCACCAGGGGTCGCTTCATCTGCACATTTGCATCCTGATGTCTTCACTGGTCCAGCAGCTCCATGTCATCCCCATGTCTGACTTTGAGTTTCATGATGCTCTCAATCTCATACAGCTACTGGGCCAAGAGGCTGCCCATGCACTTGTCTCAGTTCACCCTCGCCAGTGCTGCTTTATGGCCTTTCGACAGACTGCACAAAGTATTCTTGGCCTGTTCCAGAACTCAAGTCTTCCAGGTGCCACTTTTAGGTGGCTACCTAGTATGGAGGGCAGGCCTATATGATCCTGAATTTTAATTTCTTATTCAAGAAAGAAGAATATTGTTGTCTAAAAATAGTCATATAAAGCACCAGCCTCACAATAAACACTCAATAAGTTAGGTACCATTTCCTTGGGTTTGCTCCCAAGGCCTATGCACCCCCCACCCCTGGGACTTGAAAATGTGCCCAGCACTGGAACCAGGGCTTTAACCATTTATCTGAATTTGTGATAGTACATGTTTACCTTCCCTCCTGCCACTTCAGAACTTTGTCCGTGTCAACAGGCATTCCCAGGAAATGAGATCTGTACCAAAGGTGCTTATTGATTACTACAAGGCCTACATGGTATAATCTTGAAAAAAACAAGTAGATTGACATGACACATTTTAAAATCCAGTATTCATTAATGAATGCCATCCATTAGCAATATTTCTCCATTGTCATGAATTTCTTCAATTTTATCAGGGTCGTACTGGCCTAGAAAAAATATTCACCAGGAAAAGGTTAATTATTAATAGTAATTCCTTGAAAAGAGTATAAAAAGGATTCTTCAGTTCTTTCAGATGATAGAGCACCTTCTTTAAAGGTTCATCTGGAACAATGAAGACTCTTAGACCCATATGTTTTCTTGTTTTCTTCAGCTACGTTCAATGTCAAACTCTTCTGAGAAGTTTACTAGCTGCAGGTAGGGATCCTGTTTACAATCTATACATCCCATGTGCCAGGACATAAGGCATGATGACTACTAAAATATATATTAAAATATAAGGAAAGGCTTATCTTCCTCAGTGCTCATCATTGTCAACAGAGTCATTGGAAATTGCTAGAAATTAATTTGTGGAAGGGATGCAGAAAGAGAGCTAATATATTGAGGCAACACACAGAGGAAGATCTCGTTTTAGCCTTACTTCACTCTAGGTGAGGGAAAGATACATTTCAAACTTGTGTTTGAAATTGGGTAAATGATTCTGGATAAAGCAACTGTGTTTATAGTAGCAGGAATAATATTATGAGCTACATTCTTCAGTACCTATTCTGTGCTAGGTGCTGTGCTCGGCGCTACACATGTATGTTTCCATTTAATCCTAACAACTATCCAATGTGGTAGAGTTTATTTATTTTTTCTAGGTAGAGAACCAGAAACTTTGAGAGCTTAAGCTATTTTCCCAAGGTCACATTCAGTATCAGAGCTAGAAATTGAACTCAGAGTAACTGACTCCAAAGCCTTTACCCGTATCAGAGATGATAATAGTTTCTTTATTTAATAGAAAGCAGCTCAGCTCTCTAGAAGCTGTTAGTATAAGAAGATACTGTTTTCAATAGAGAACATTTGTGTGTGTGTGTGTGTGTGTGTGTGTGTGTGTGTGTGTGTGTGTGTGGTGAGTGGAGGTGTTATGAAAGATAAAGTTGATGAGTAAATCCAGAATGGGTGAGATATTGTCTTTGCCAAATGAAGCCTGGCAAAGTGCTAATGTTTATACGTCTGTTCCCAATGTTAAACTTTCATTTTCTTAGTATTCCTTGGATATGCTAGTAACTTCTAATATAAAGAGTTAAATAACCAAATCATGTTAATTAATTCAGGTGTGTCAACACAAGTACATGCAACTTATCTGTGGGCTAATGACAGATATCAAGTACACAATATATTTGAATAGAAATAAGTCATTCACAGAATGTAGTTTAAACACAAGTGAAGATAAGTCTGGTAAAATTTGTTTTAATTTTTGATGGCAAATAAAAAAGATCTGAAAATTTATAAGTGAATAAATTTGGATTTCAGAATTATAAATTTCAATTTTGAAAATATCCTCTTATGCAAACAAAATCTCATTTTTTTCAGCCTTGTGCCACATTAATAGCCAGAATTATCTGCAGGAGAACTTAAGAGACATGTGAGTTTTGTTATCAACATTCTCTTCTCTGAAATTTGAAATCACAATCATTTTGGAATGGGGAGAGGGCCAGTGACCTAACAATGATGGAGGAAAAGTTCTATTTTATCTTTAACACTCTCACAAGTGTTATGTTTCAGCGCCAGCATTATGGTTGCTCAGTTTCTTCAGAAATTAACTTATGAAGAAGTACAAACCGTAGCTGAAGAGTTGGTAGATGTTGCAGAGAAGTGCAAGATCCTCAAGTCACATGAGTCACCATCAGAATGCTCTCACCAATTGGTAGGTGAATCATGTTTTGCCTTTCTCTCTCTTATTTAAACTAAAATTCCAACCAAAAGGTGTTGTTATGAAGTGGGATGTTGAAGAATTAGTAGGGGATTTTGAGGCAACAATATGTATATCAATCACACTCAAAATACAACCTTTGTAGGTTTATAAGCCTACAGTTCTTCATTTCATCTCTGGGAAATCAGACTCAGAAAACCAAATGCTCAAGAGAATGAATTATAACGCAGAGGCCAACCAATTTGTTCATTTTGGTTGGTTGCTCTGCCTCTCCCACTGGAATACTATTATCTGACATCATATAAAGGTTCCTGGGAAATCAAAGTACTAATTTAAAAAAGTTTCTAAGAGTATATGAAAAGGAAGAAAGAAGTGAATATCATTATGGGCTCTTTTTCCTAGTTAGTAGAAAATCTTGGGGATTACTATTGTCTCATAAAGTATGTCTATCTTATGATGAGCAAATTCTTGATGAACACTAACATATTTGTACAATCTACATATGTTTTGGGGCACCTGGGTGGCTCAGTTGGTTAAGCGACTGCTTTCGGCTCAGGTCATGATCCTGGAGTCTCAGGATCGAGTCCCGCATCAGGCTCCCTGCTCGACGGGGAGTTTGCTTCTCCCTCTGACCCTTCCCCCTCTCATGTGCTCTCTCTCTCAAATAAATAAATAAATAAAATTAAAAAAAAACAATCTACATATGTTTTGGATCACTTGTCTCATGCCACATATTTTAAATTACAAATCAACAGTTTTCTTTATTGGTAAATTTTTTTTTTTATTATTCCATCTTCTTGGGGCTAAAACCTATCTCTTACTAGACTCTTAGTGGACATAGAAAAACCATCAGTCTAATTAGGAACACATTTTATTTATTTTATTTTATTTTTTAGAGGATCTACTTATTTATTTTAGAGAGAGAGAGTTGGGGAAGGGGAAGAGGTAGAGGGAAACAGAATCCTCTAGAAGATTCCCTGCTGAGCGTGAAGTCCTATGTGAGGCTCAATCCCAGGACTCTGAGGTCATGACCTGAGCCAAAATCCAGAGTCAGCTGCTTAATTGACTGCACCACCCAGGCGTCCCTACAAACACATTGGAAATGAAGTGTTTCTGCCAGTCACTAGTCTCACTTATTTTATAGTGACTCCTTATTTCTACTTCAAAAGATGGCCTTTTTTTTCTGCCTTTATTCCTGAAATCTGGACATGTATGTTGTTTGCAGCTTACAGCATCCCACACATTTACTGCCACTCAAAGGTATTTGAAAACTAACTGAATTATTACATTTTCATTTGAATATTTGGCACTGAATACACACTGCCTCGGAGTTCAATTCTTAAAACAACTTCCCATGGAAACCAAACTAAAAACAATTAGGAAGCAAGGGAAGCAAATGACATTTATTTCTTGGTGGATAGTTATAAAAATTACCCTGATTTTATTAGGCTCTGGAATTTTGGCTTATGTTTAATACCTCTTAACAACTGTATGAAAATGAATTTGAAATCACAATTATTTTGGAAAGGAGAGAGTGATAAGTTCCATTTGGTCCATGTCTAGCATGTGGGAATTTAGACTTACATACCTAAAAAACTTTTCCTCAAAAGAGCTATGTCCAGGGATTATTAAATACAGAGTGTAAGATCATATGCTCAGTGGCCTTTTCTTGATAATAATTCTTTAACTTTCCTAGGAATGTAGATCACACATGCTTCCCCTTTAAATTATTATTTCCTCCTGCAGATGACTATGTTCCTAGAGCACATTTGTAATAACCAAGGAAAGGCTGACAAACAGAAGTTTTCTGACTGTTGCAATATAAATAACAAAGCAAGACTCAAGTGCTTCCTATTATACAAAAAAGATGATGCAGATTACAGTGATATATTCCAAATTCCAAATCCTGAGCAGATCTGTGAGATGGACAAAGTGAATCAAGTGTCAGTGAAGGAGAGGTAAGTCATTTCTCCTTGCCATACTCTCTGAAGAAGAGTGTTTTCCAATTTTGAAGACTGATCTTTTATATATATATGGGCCTCTGAGAACACAATGCTTTATTACATGAAATAAGGTAAAAATTTGACCTACAATATATATTTTTCTCCCTCAGAAGGACAATTACAATCTCAGTAAACCTGACAGGGCATGAAAATGTCTGTTTGTAGAAACATTAAAAATGACTAGGACAAAAAAATTTTAAAAATAATTTTTAAAAATTACTAGGGCAATATAAAGGACCCATTTCCTTAATGGTTAGATTAGTCAGACCAGTAGCAAATGATGTTGAAAGGTACAGCAAGTAGGCAAAGCATAATAAATGGAGTACTAGGGACAGAGAGCAGGTAATAGGTCTGACAAGAGGCTGGCATTTGGGAGATTCATCAAGGGATAGCAGAGAGGGTATCTGATAGGCATGGAGAGAGCCTGTCATTGGGAACCTAAGAATAAGTGACAATTGTAGATTAGACAGAGATGAGTTTTCTACTCATAATATCTGATTCTATAATTCCCACCTGGAGTGGACAGCATTATAGCAAATGGGTAGGCAAGCTCCTATTTTGTTTTCCTAGTGAACATAGAGGTCTATTTGTAAAGGGGTGCGAGCAAGTGGCTAGGGTTTAGAGGCAGGAAACCAATGCCTAGAGAGGTAGAAATGATAAGAGAAACGAAAAACTTTAGTTCTCAGGGAATGCAATTCTAGCCATCTTATCAAGACAGGCTCAGACAAAGGGAATAAGGCAATGATCTGATTGCTGGTTCTAGAGGGCAAGGAGGATGGTAGTGATTTGATTTCAGATTTGACACATGAAACTTTAGACCAGAGATGAATGAGCGGACAGGGTGACTTGATGTTGCATAATGTAAACTCCTTTAATTCACCCATGTGGGGGCAGAATTGCCCCCAGACATTACTGAGCCTTCAAGAAGAAATTAATTGGCCCTAGCCACTTAGGTAGAAAGGACTGGGGTGTCTGGTGGCTTAGTCGGTTAAGTGTCCAACTCTTGGTTTCAGCTCAGGTCATGATCTCAGGGTCTCAAGATCGAGCCCTGCGTCGGGCTCTGCGGTCAGGGTGGAGTCTGCTTAAGACTCTCTGCCCCTCCCCACTGCTTGCATGCATGTGTGTGCATGCGCGCTCTCTCTCAAATAAATAAATAAATCTTTAAAAAAAAGGGGGAAAGAAAGAACTAAGGAATGGGGACTGGGCAGGTTCCAACTTGTCTGACATCAGGGGCAACCAGATGGGAACCAAAATATGACCCAGCTACCTATTTACTGTAGTGCTTCCACTCTAATAGAGAATTATAAAATCAGGTTTGGGTTGAATATTCAGAGGTTACAAAATCTAACCAATACTCATGCAGTGAATCTAATCTCTTCTTGAATATTTACAATGAAGTCAATATTAAGGAATTAGTTTAAATGCTAATCTTAATTTATGTGCAGACAACTATAATTATTCAAGGAAAAATAATTTTCTAATTATTTGTCTCATACTTATAAAGCAACAACTTCATTTAATTCTCAACCAAGGAAACAGTAACATATATCAGAGCTGGCTGGAGAAGTCAGCTCTTTCAGATTTTTCACAATACAGCATAGTCTACAAATACACAAAACCATAGTTATTGTGCCTTTGGATTATCTAAGGAATTTTCAATAGCAGTTTTAATTATTGTAAGCCTCTATTGTAAGTCTGACTATAGAACCTGACTTCCAATCAAGCGTGACCCTATGTTACCTTACAATAGGGACATTCCATTTTTTAAATGGCTCTAATTATTAGAAAGCTTTTCCTTATACTAAGTTAAACTTTGGAGATTCGAAATTGGATTGGCTCATATTGAATATCTTCTAAGGGAACTGTTACTGTAGCACAAAAATAAACCCTTAATTCAGCATACACAATAAAGAGCAGAGGTATTGAATGGCTTTGGTGAAATTTCATATTGACCAAAAATTTTGCCTTATGTTGGGAGGCAGGTGTACGTTGATAATATCAGTTCTGCTGGTCTGTTCTGTTTCTACAAGTTGGGCTTGAGAAACTCTGCTGATAGAAGCCTATTGACTAAACTTCCAGGGGTTTGGGGCCCCTTGGTGAGAATGAGGAAGGTTTTTTGGGGGGAAGTGCGGACGGACTTTTCTAAGTCTTGCTAATGAATAATGTTCAGTTCTATTATTTGGCCTATTTTTCTCCCTCCATGATTTGTGGATGATTTTTTTCTTTTATAGGTTTTTAAAAAGCAAAAGTAATAATCCCAGGATAAGTTAACTTTAGTTTGGTAGCAAATAATCTCTAATTTTCAGCAGCTCAATATAACAAAAGGTGTTTTTTTTCCCCCCACTCATGCTATCTGTCCAATGTAGATTGGTAGGAGGTCTGCTTTTCATAGTCACTTAGGGACTTAGGTTGACAAAGTCACCATCTCAACACTTGCTTCTTTGATTACTATGGCAAGGGAAGGGGATGATAATAAATCATGCATTGCTTCTTAAGCTTGTTTAGAAGCAACACTCATCATTTCTTCTCACACATCATTAACCAGCAAGTCCCATTGTCATACGTCACCTCAGAGGGGGTGGGAATGCACAATCCTACCATTTGCCTGAAAAGGGGGATCTGGAAATCTCTGGTAAACAACTCTGATGGCCACCACCTCGGTCATCCACCCACGAGAAAAGATTTTGTACTTTTAACCGAAAGGAAATGTTACCACGGGATTGCTACACACCAGTTGTCAGATAAGGTCTCTGTTGATGTTTGGTTAGTGCTTCAGGTCTCCTGCAAAACTCCTGTCTTCTGTTAGGGCACCACTCTTCCCTATCTGGTCAGAGAGCAGCAAGAAATACTCTTCTGATGAAGTCACATATGGATATAGTCCCTGACTCCAGAAACTCTAGCCACCTTCTTGGGTGGGATTTTGTCTCTTAGACTCTGTAGCACTCAGGAATGTCTATTAAAATATGTTAAGCATTTCCTTGGCTATTTGTCATGAGATATAATTGCTTTTTCAATCGTTCCAGGGAAGGCAACAGTAGAAATTTTTCATTTGACTTCAGCGGTTTCTGCAGCTGTATTCTTCTCTGGGATCCCAAAAGGACTTGGCGTTAGATTCCAAAGGAGCAGGCATACAGATTTATGTATTATCCAAGGAACTTGGGGTGGGAGCAAGTTAACACATGAACCAAGTCCCTATTCTTTCTATCACTTCCTCCATTATCCTTTCCTTTCAATGTTGAAAACCTGGTTTTCTGGTGTCACCCTTTTTCTGGTGATATTGGCCTACTTTACAGATATTATATCATAATTAATGAATAATGAATTAAGGATAGTACCATAATAATCAGGATGGACTAAGCTGTGCTGTGGTCACAAGGAAATCCTAAATTTATAAATAAATCCTAAAATCCTAAATATTGGCTGAATTCGGTAAAGATTTCTTTTTCATATCATAGTCTAAATTGGGTGGTTCTCTTTGGCTCTCTCTGGCTCCTAGTTGAATCCTGGGCATGATTTTTTTTTTTTTTCAGGCCTGACAATAGGCAATTATGAATCACAGGCCTCAGAGGGGCAAGCTGCCCTTCCCACACCAGACTGGGACAAAACACATTTCAGTCTCTGAAGGAGCTGTAGTCAAGGGCTGGGTTCCTCCCTCCCCCCATACCAGCCATGTTTTTGTGCAGAGCTTCATTCCTAGCCCAGCCCTGCTGTGACTTCCTCACTGGGGGGATGGAGGGAGAAACTTGGACAGACTTCGGTGCACTTTGGTTCAGCACTCAGGGCTTTCCCACTCCCAGTCCTTTTTCCTCTTCTTCCTGCCCTGCCCCAGGGTCCTTAAAACCACAGGAGTCTTTTGTTTGGGAATCCCACAGGAGAAAGCCATCCCCGAGTCTGTGGTGCTCTACCTCATCCTCGGCCAGTACTGGTGTGGGATCATGGAGGGAAAGTGGACAGGGGGAGATGTTGGGGAGTCAGCCCTTTCTCCAGTTCAACCTCTTGCTCAAACTATCCCAATAAATGATTAAAGTCTTGAGTATTACTTTTATTTTGTTTTAGTTGGCTACTCTGACACTTGGCAGCTCCTCTTTCTCTAACTTGCCTCAGCTCCTGACAATTCTCCAAGGGGTAACTCGGGAATGCCAGATGTTTCCATCTCTCTATTATCTGAAGCATGTGTTTCCCAGGTCACTGTGAAACAGAAAAAGAGAGAGCAGGGAACTGTGCTGAGACATTAACAGCCACACCTCAGAGTGGTGTGGAGCATATTCATTCATATTTCATCATCCAGAACTCAGTTACATGTTCTCAACCTAACTGCAAGGGAGCCTGGGAAAGGAGTCTCACTGTGCACACAGGAAAAGAAAATGGCTCTGTGTGAGCATTGAGCCAGTTTTTGCCTATAATGTCATCTTGATGAATGTTTTTGCATGTGTGTCTGTGGGGTCTTTTGAGCAAGCTTTGCAAAAATAGGAGGAGATATGTATTACAACTGAAAGGCAGAGCTGATGCCCCGGCTCTTGGAGTGTGAGGAATGAATGAACTAGAGAGGGAAATAAAGACAGGGGGCTTAGTAACAACCAAAATATTGAGGGGCTTATCTTGGAGGACAATGGCCTTAACTTTCCCAGTCTAGAAAGAACTTCTGGTTGATCTTGAGAGACTCCTCCCCCATCACTAATAGATTCTAAATTTAATCCTCCTGCACCAGCTGTACAATCTGGCATTTACAATTCAGTTTGGACTACTGAACTTTCTATCTTCTACTTCTTATATAAAAATGACAAGTTTTAGTTACTTTTTCTTTCCCCACCAGCCTGGAAGTTACAGTTGGTCATTTCATGAGCATTCAGTGAATGTCTGACTAACTTCACAGTGATCTGTCCAGAGTGGCGTGAACATGAGATGTGTTTACGTATCATGCTACCTCATCTCTTTCACCATGAAATTCTAGAAGTCCAGGTCAACAAAACTAGATGAAGAAACAGTGTTGGCACATATTCTTGAAATCTAAATTACACAACTTCATATTTTCCAAATTACAGATACATTTATGAAACGTCTCGAAAGCATCCATTCTTGTATGGACCCACTATTCTGACCATGTCTGCTTGCTATGAAACAGCTATTCAGTCATGTTGCCAAGAAGAAAATAAAACTGAATGCTTCCAGATAAAGGTAAAATATTCATATGTCAACTGTTATTTAGAGCCTTGCTCTGCAAAGTGTGGACTGTGGACGAGCAGCATATGCATCACCGGGCAGCTCATTGGAAATGCAGAATCTGAAGTTCTTCTCCAGATCTACTAAGTAAGACTTCATTGTAACAAGATCCTGAGGCAATTCATATTGTTATTACAATTTGAAAAATATGATTTAGCATAGACATTACTTCATCATAAGTATTTAATATTCAAGTTACTATTGTTGCACATCAAAACACCCCAAAATTTATCGACTCAAGCCAACAACAATCATATTATTCTCTCTCATGATTTCTGTGGGTCAGGAGTTCAGGAAGGGCTATCTGGGCAGTTCTGGCTCATGATCTTTCTTGTGGTAGAACTCTGGGGAGCTGAAGCACCTGGGGGCTAGCTCAACATCGCTTTCTTCTCATAGAGTCTCAGGGCCTCTCCACGTGGTCTCTCTGCCTTGGCTAGTTTGGGATTGCCCACAGCATGGTAGCCTCAGGACAGCTGGATTGCTTACATATAGCCAAAGTCTTCAAGAATGCATATTCTAGTGGCTAAAGCAGAAGCTACATGGCCTTTTTATGAGCTAGCCTCAGAAGTTACTTCTGTCATATACTATTGGTTGAAACACCATAAAACCTCACCGGTTTAAAAAAGGAGAGTATATATACTGTACATCTTGATGGGAAGATTGTCAAAGTCTCACTGTAAGAAGAGCCCAGGATAGAAGATATCGCTGCAGCCATCATTGGAAAATACAATCTATCACACTTAATTTTAACCATGTGGCCTTTTCTCTTTCATTGAAGAGATGTAAATCAGTGATTAGTTCTAAGATAAAAGAACTTTTCCCACATCTCCTTAAAGGTTTCAAATATCAACATAAAATGACCATCTTTACTAGAGAGGGCACCAGATGGATTTTCCAAAGGTTGTACTGAAATGAGTAGTAGTTTGATAGTTATTTTGATGAATTCCTCAAGACTAAATGCAGTGCCACTTTATTCTTACTGTTTTCTTTGATCTTCTCAGTGCAAATTTGTCTCATATTCCTCAAAACCCCTATTTCTCTATTCTTCTCAACCCATTTTTCCTATCGAGCTCCTCATCATCTACCTTGGCTAAGAAATTAAATAATGTATCTAGAGAGTTTCTGTCACATGCTCAGTACTCAATAATTATTGCTGTTATCATTAAAGATATTATCATTATCATAGAGAACTTTACTATATTACCTCCCTCTCCATTTGTCTCCTAGTGACTTTTTCAGAAATCAATTCTGAATTCCTAAGCAGGACAGTCTTTTTTTTCCTTTTAGGTTTATATTAATGAAAAACAGAAAAAACAAATGATCATGCAGACTTATATCTCATTACTTCACATTTCTAAAGAATGAACTTTTTTGTGGAGGTTAAGCTTTTTTTTTAAAGTAAGTTGTGCTTACTCTTTTAAGTTTTCTTAATCTTAACCCTTCTCAGTGGAGAATTTTCCTTAATGTATAACATGCCCCTATAAAGTTAGCCAAGAGTTCTTCCCTCTTCTACCCTACTTTATGATCTTTCCAGTATTGCTGCTTCCTGGATATCCATTCCTAATGGTTCTTGCTTATTCCTCAGAGAAAATGACATAACCAAGTGTGTAAAAATTGTGTTTATGATTAGAGAATGTGCTTTATGAGTTAAGTCTTCAGAGACTCTTGAAGAAGTAGACAAGCTTGTTTGTACTAGATTTTAAATGCGTATACTACAACCAAATAAGGATTAAAGTAATAATTACATTTATAATTAATTATAAAATATAATTAGTTATATTTAATAATTACTAAATTAAATTATAATTATTGTGCTAGTTTTGTGGTTTGAATATTGCCTTTGTATATATTTTTTAACTTGTTCTTAAAAATAGCACTGTAAGGGAGACGAACCAGGAGAGATGATGGACTCTGAAAAACAAACTGAGGGTTCTAGAGGGGAGGAGGGTAGGGGGTTGGGTTAGCCTGGTGATGGGTATTAAGGAGGGCACATTCTGCATGGAGCACTGGGTGTTATGAACAAACAGTGAATCATGGAACAGTACACCAAAACAAATGATGTAATATATGGTGATTAACATAACAATAAAAAATTAAAAAAAATAGCACTGTAAGATATAGTTAGCCAAAGTAAAAATAATCTATGGTCATTATAATGTTTTAAGTGAAAATACAGAGCTGTTCTGAAATTTTAAAATATTACTAATATTCCCAGCACACAGAGATACCAATTTTAGTATATTTCCTTTCATTCATTTTTCCATTCACAGATTTTATTTTGTACATTGTTGTGATCACACTGAATATCTAGTTTTGATTTGAGATTTAAATATATCTACTTTTTATTAGAAGTATACATTTTGTCAAAATTAATGTGCCATTATTTATTTTACCATCACTCTGCTGTTGAGACATTTTATTTGTCTCCAAAATGTTGCCATTGTCACAAAACATGCATGTTCTTCTTTTTTAATAATTGTGTTTTTATTTATGTAGAAGAATTTATTTGTGATAGTTTCCAAAGTAAAAATCCTGGTTTAAAAATTATGAACATATTTGGGGGGACTTCATTAATGTATATTGCCGAACTGGAGCATATATTTTAGATAAGCAGTAGGAGACATGTCCAAGATGACAGAGCTAGTAACTTGATAAAAACAAAATACAACTGTAAGACTTTATTGAAATTTATTCTTGTGGCTCTCTGGATTTTTGTTTGCTCAATTTCATGTCTTCTTTTTATTCCAAACGTTTGAGGTTCTAGAACAAGTGATCTCTGGGAAGTAAGATGCTATTTTATAAAACAAACCAACCAACAAACAAACGACATTGTGCTTTTGCATTTGGTCTCTTTTAAATAAGACAGTAAAGACTTTCTAATTTTGAGGAGATAAACAACTTTTCCTTTTCTTTCTTGTTTACTAATGACAAGAGTAACTTTTGCTGTTACAACCACATTTCTTTGATGAGTGTTTTTCTACTTATAGCTAGAACCCATCAGAAAATACGTTAGAGAAATATCTTTGAGGCATCACCATTTATGTGAAATTGGGATTAAATTCAACCACAAAGTAGCAAAAGCAGTGTAAGTTACTGATTGACATATGTGAACTCTGTTGCTGTTGGATCACCGCATTTGATCAAACTCATTTGAAAAATCATTTTTTTTTATTTAATAATGTCTCTCAATGCAAACCTGCTTCCTTTCTCTACACCTATGCTACTTGCCTTTTCAATAGGGCACATAGAGCCGGGCTTGAAACTACACAATCCTCATCTCTTTCCACTGTCTCCTGCCTCAGTTTCTTCCATCTGCTCAGACCCCTTATCTCTGCCTTAGCGCACAAAAGATTCTGTACATGAAGATGCAGGCTCTTAATTGTTCCACCTGATAAAGCCTGGCAGACAAAATGTATTCTTTTCTCTGGGAAGATAGGAAAGATTTTGGCTCTAGTGTCATGCAGAACAGAAAAATCTAGTGGTGTTTTGTGGGTGGGGATGGAAGAGTATGGGGTGAGGAGAATTTGATGTTACTCAGTGTGCCTCTTTCCTGGCCCAGATTGTATTTCTGTCCAAGTTTACTGTGAAGGGATGTATCCTTCCTTATATCACCTTCTTGCCTAATCTGGGACAGCATTGGGCTGGATGGAAGCTTAGTTCTCTTTATAAGGCAGGCCCATTTTCCCGATTGCCAGAGAAATTTTGGGGATGTTGCTCAGTTGTCAACGGGAGAAGCAAGGGAGACCCAAGACTCTTAGAATTATTGTCTTTATGTCTTTATGTCTTTATGATGAAGAATTTTACTTGGAAAGTCAGGTCAGATAAATATATGTCTTTATGATGAAGAATTTTACTTGGAAAGTCAGGTCAGATAAATTTCCAAATTATCCATCTAAGCAACTCAGCTTCTTAAGTGATCATTTCAATGATGAAAATGACTATATTTTGCATGATTATGAATTGAATGGTGTTTGTTTTGTGATTTAGATCTTTGTGTGGCTCTGAGTTCTATCGTTGAAGAAATGGAAGGCATTTAAAATACACTCTCTTCCTCCTACATTTGCAAATGTGTTTCTATTATTTTGGTTACTCAATGAACTAGAACTAATTTTAGAAAGGATTGAATTCAAAATACGGTTTAAGATGTACTTATTTTTCTTTTCAGGGAATTGGTTCTGCTGACTAAAAAACAACCCAAAGCTGACTTTTCTGAAATTGCCAGGCTGGCTGTGGATATTAAAAATCTGCATCAGACGTGTTGTGAAGGAGATGTAGTAGCATGTGTACTTGGCAGGGTGAGAGCCTCTCCTTTCTTAAAACTCACCTCAGTCTTGAAAATCTTGCAATTCCTTTTTTTTTTTTTAAGATTTTATTTATTTGAGAGAGAGAGAGAGGAGAGAAGCCTAAGCAGGGGGAGGGGCAGAGGGAGAGGCCGACTCCCCCTCCCCGCTGAGCAGAGAGCTCAAGACGGGGCTCAATCCTGGGACCCTGAGATCAAGACCTGAGTTGGGGGCAGATGTTTAACCGACTGAGCCACCCAGGTGCCCCAAAACTTGCAGTTCTTAAACAAAGGTGACCATGGTATGTCGTGAATCTAAAATAAAATAATGAGCATTTCTTAATCTTACCAGTAGAATTACCAGTCATGTCTCCCCTCCTGTCTCGTCCCACCTCAAGCAATGATTTTTTCTTCCTCCCTCCCCCACTTCTTTTCTCTCCCCACTGCTCCTTCCCTTCCTTTCTTCCTTACTTATCCTGTCTTTCTTTACTTCATTCTGTTATTCTTTAATTTTTAGAGCTGACCTCTAATTTCCTTCCAAACTGAGTTTATATTTTGTTCACCTTTGAATCCCAAGCAAGTCCCAGAATTGCAACCCAGAGCCCCAGGCCACATCAGCCTGGAGGAAAAAAGAAACATCAAGACAAAGATGTGGTCCTGGGGTTTGGGGGTAAGAACTGCCCCTCATCCAAGTGTAAAGTCTCTAAATCCCAGAGAAGGGAAAATTGTAACTGTCAAAAACCCAATGAGGCTTTGGTAAATCAGAGGTTACAAGTCATGTTCTTATTCATTCTGCAAGTTAGAAAATTAAATAATGTTTCATCATGATAAATAAAATGCAGCAACAAAGAAGGACTAGTATCATAATTTCATGGGGATGTCCATGACTCTTATGGACAGGAGCCCCCACCTTCAACTATTTTAGTCCCATTCCATGAAAGATTAAGGGATATGAGTAACTATGGGAATTAAAATAGAAAGGCATTGCATAGACACTCAGTAACATCCCTCGGATTCTATGTCCTCAACTATTTACTTTGTTGGAACAGAGTTGGGGTCAGGCCACAGCTCTTCTTTGGTACCTATTGTGGTTGTCAAGTCCGTGTCATATTCAGCCCGACCACTGGGAAGGGTGGCTGCGGTCACCGTCCCTTTCATCCTGGAGATACACAATATAATGTCATTCTTGAACTTCTCTCTGTATGGCAGGAATCCCAACTAGTTCTGGAAGAAACACTCCCCTGCATACTTAGAAGGAGTCCTGGCCTTTCAGGACAGGCAATTAGAATGTTATTTATGTGAAGATTAGGTGAACTTGGGGGGAAGAGAAAAGAGAAAGTGGGGGCCTGACAGACTTAATCATAATTAAAACAAAACAAAACAAAACCAAATCTCTAATATCCTTTAGCACATAAACAATACCTGTGCCAAACCAGCAACTCCATTTATAATTCTACACCTTGTCAGGAATGCCAGAACAATCGTTAATGATTTCATTGTATTAGCTAATATTCGCAAGCAATATAAAATAATTATAAATGGGGGCTCCTGGGTGGCTCAGTCAGTTAAGCGTCTGCCTTCAGCTCAGGTCATGATCCCAGGGTCCTGGGATTGAGCGCCCTGCTCAGCAGGAGGCCTGCTTCTCCCTCTCCCACTCCCCCTGCTTGTATTCCCTCTCTCACTGTCTCTCTCTCTGTGTCAAATAAATAAATAAAAACTCTTTAAAAAATAAAATAAAATAAAATAAAATAAAATAAAATAAAATAAAATAAAATAAAATAAAAAACTATAAATGGTTCTAGCATTCCTGTCTTGGTCCAGACTTTCATGGAAACATGTTTAAAGTTACTGACTTGAGAAAGGTATTGTGTATGTATTAGATTTTTCACTCTTATTTTAGAGATTTGTTTTCTTGTTTTTTTTTAAAGATTTTATTTATTTATTTGAGAGAAAGCATGCACATGAGCAGGGTTCGGGGGGTGGGGAGAATCTCAAGCCAACTCTGCGCTGAGCACGGAGACCAACAAGGGGCTTGATCTCACAACTCTGAGATGAGGAACTGAGCCGAAATCAAGAGTCCCATGCTTAACAAATTGAGCCCCCCAGGCATCCCAAGGTTGTTCTGTTTTTAATTAGGATGGATTCTTAACATTAGCAAATGTTCTTTTGTTTTCTTAGGATCATCATTTGATTTCCACTTAACTTATTCATTGATGAATTATATTAAAAGATTTCTTAACTTTTAACCATCTTTAGATTGCTTACATCCATCTCATTTTGCTATATTTCCGGATTTTATATATACATAATTTTCAAATTTTTGTATTTGTATTTACATGAGATTGATCTAGAACTTTCAGGTTTTGGTATTCAGTTATGCTACCTTCCAAAAATTGCACTGTTTTCCCTTTCAAAATCTGTGAGCTCATGTAACAGTATTGAGAATGACCTGTTTTGTGAAGGTTTGCAAGAACTTGTCCATGAAACTGGAGCAGGGATTGAGACAGAAACCCGTGTGACAGCTTTTCCACTGCTTTTGCTATAGATTTATTTTGACATTTTTCAGTCCACCCTCACTATTTGTTAATTCAGTGCTTGTGAATTCACCTATTTGCCAACATTTACCCCAACTCTGTTCCAAGTGAATACTTACAGCACTTCGGTGGTCGTCCGCAGACTTGGGCCCGCTCAGAGCAGTGAAGAATTTGAGTTGCCTGATGCCCATAGTCCCGGCTGGGGACAAGTCTCTGCCTTCTTGTTTTAGCTCTTGTACTGTAAATAAGTGTCCTTTCTGTAGTCTAGTGCCTCATTTTTCACATTTTTGTGTTTTTTGGTTGACAAGTTAGCTGTTTGAAATGGCCCCCAAGCATAGTGCTGAGGTGCTGTCTGGGGTTCCTAAACAGCCTTATGGAGAAAATAATGTGTTAGACATATTAGTTCAACATTAATAAATCAACTGTATGTATTAAATAAGGGGTCTTTAAATAGAAACGCACATAACACAAGGTTAGGTCTTGATCTGTTGACAACAAAAATGTGACCCGAGGCTTGCAGGGTAATCATTCTAGATTCCCCTAGGGCTGATGAGTCAGTATTCACAAATTCAGTGAATTTATAACTATTGTGACTAATGAGCATCAACTGCACCATTTTTTGGTCAGGTTTTGTAACATATATTTTTTAAAAGAAACTCTCCTTTACCAGCATTTTCTCATTTAGTTATTGAGTTCTACATAGTAATATTATTATTTGATAATTAAAAACATCAAGTATGTAATTATATTTCCTTTTTTCCATGTATTTGCATTTTCTCCTTTATTTAATTAGCTTTGCAAAGGTCCTAATTAATGTCTTGGTCTTCTCCAAGGCAAAGTTCTTGGACTTATTTATTAATTCTACTAGGTTCTGCTTTTAATTTTATTCGTTCTCTCAGGTTTCCTTAGCTGTTTTTATTTCAGTTGTTGGGGTTGACTTCTTAGTTTTTTTGTACTTTTTTTTAAGATTTTATTTATTTATTTGAGAGAGAGAATGAGATAGAGAGAGAGACCATGAGAAGGGGGAAGGTCAGAGGGAGAAGCAGACTCCCCACTGAGCAGGGAGCCTGATGTAGGACTCGATCCTGGGACTCCAGAATCATGACCTGAGCCGAAGCAGTCACTTAACCAACTGAGCCACCCAGGAGCCCTGTACTTTTTCTTTTTTAATAACGTTGTTAACAAGAGTGATTTCAGTTGAACTATCATTTCTTTGATACACTGTATTCCACTGTTGATTTATTTACTTAAAAACTTTTAATTCCAGGATAGTTAACATAGTGTTACATTAGTTTCAGGTGTACAATGTAGCAATTCAACAATTCTGTGCATTACTCAGTGCTCATCATGATAAATGCACCCTTTCTACTGTTTATTTTTCATATTGATTTAATTATCTTATTATTAGAGTATTTCTTCTAATGCTTTTTGGAATGGTGTATGGGTTATATACCTTTGAATTATAAGTCCTAGAAAGTTTCTTATACTTATCAGTGCTTATATCATTCCCTGATGCTTCACAATATCAAACCCAACTCAAAAAGCACATAACCTTTATAATAGATGTTAATTTTTAATATTAGGTGATATGAATTAATAGGGCTTATAAGTCTATTATATCACTCAGTCAACATAATTAAATTTTACGTTGTAGGGTTCTCTCTCTTTCTTTGACTTCAAGGCACTATTAGACCAACATTCTGGGGTTGTATAATAATTGCTATAGTACAAACTTTAAAAAAATAATTTCTGCATGCAGCTGCTAATTCTAAGCATTTCACTTTTATTCAACAAACACTTTTATAGTACTTAACCTGGGCCAGGCTCCTTTCTTTATTCCTAATAATTATTATTCCATTTAGTTCCCACAAGCTTAGGAAGTATTACTTTAGCCCCCATGTTATAGATGAGGAAAATTGAGGCATCGAGAAGCGAAGTAGCTTGCCTAGGTCACAAAGTTGGGAAGTAGCAAAGTCAAGATTAGAACTCAGGAAGTTTGACTTCAGAGCCAAAGCTGTCAAGCACTGCAATGATTTATTTTTCCAATGATGACTGCAAAGGTGTGTCTAGAAGATGATAGGTGGTGGGAGAAGTTTTTCATCGACTTGGAACCTCTGTGTTCTCACAATTTCTTTCAATTTTCTTCCCCTCTTCTACTACTCTTTAAAAATTGGTATTCCCAGTAGATCTGTTCTTGGCCTTTTCCTTTTTTATTTTTACACATGTAGTCCGAGATGGCTGGCCTTTGGTTTCAGGAGTAGAATTCAGTGGTTCATCACTTACATACAACACCCAGTGCTCATCACAACAAGTGCCCTCCTTAATGCCCAACACCCTTCTAGCCCATCCCCTGCCCACCTCCCCTCCGGCAACCATCAGTTTGTTCTCTGCCATGAAGAGTTTTTTTATGGTTTGCCTCTCTTTTTTCCCCTATGTCCATCTGTTTCATTTCTTAAATTCCACATGGGAGTGAAATCATATGGTATTTGTCTTTCTCTGACTGACTTATTTCACTTAGCATAATAGCCTCTAGCTCCACCTATGTCATTGCAAATGGCAAGATTTCATTCTTTTGAATGGCTGAGTAATATTCCATTATGTATATATACCACCTCTTCTTTATCTATTCATCAATGGACCCTGGGCTTCTTCCACAGTTTGGCTATAATGAATGCTGCTGTTGTGAACATTGGAGGGTGCATACGTCCCTTTGAATTAGTATTTTTGTATTCTTTGGTTAAATACCTATAGTGCACTTGCTGGATTGTAGGGTAGTTAGTTCTATTTTGAACTTTTTGAGGAACCTCCGCCCTGTTTTCCAGAGTAAGCCCCATCATTTCTCAACTACATTTTCTCAATAACCCCCAAAGATCCTACATATCATTTCCCCAAATATGTCATATAATCTCACTTCCAGGATTTTTTTATATATAAAGATGAATAATTTTGGAATGTTCTTCCTCTTCCTTGGTTTCCAAGTAACTTTTATTTGTCCTTCAGGACTCATATTAAGATCTTCACTCTGACCTCCACCCAGTCTAGATTGACAGTCTTTTTTCTTCCAAAGGGTCACGTATGCACTTCTCCTACAACTTCTGTTATACTGCATTATGATTGTTGTTTACTTATTTGACTCTCTAATTAGACTGTGAGTTTCTTAAGTGCAGAGATTAATTTATTCATATACACATGTACATAATTATTTGTGTGTGTAAGTAAATATGTTAAATATGTAAGCATAATAGTAATATTGTAGCAACATATGTGGTAAATGACAGAGACAAAATGTTTTCTAAACTGGAATCCTAAAACAATAACAATGATAACAAGACAATAAAACTCTCCTTTGTATCTTGTGGGGCTAACCATGGAAACAATACTCTAGTCGGTCTCCCCTTAAGTTCCTTAAGAGATGTGAAAAGAACTTGTGACACTTGAGTGAGGTCAAATAGAGAAGCCTTCCTTATTAGAATGACTCACTATACACTGACCTTTTGGTTCTCTCAGTTTGCCAAGGATAAAGCAATAGAAGATGCCAAGTTCTTCTCTGGTTTTCTAGTAATAACAATAAAAATATATAAGTTCAGAATGAAGTCATCAAAAACAACTGCTCCTTTTGATGTTTTATAGAGCCAGCTTATGAACTATACCTGTTCCGAGCAGTCGATCCTCTCCAGCAAAATCAGTCCGTGCTGTGCGCTGCCGGAGCCATTTCGAGGGGAATGTGCTATCAACTCAGAAAATGACGATGAACCTGATCTTCCATCCTTGCCACTCAGCAGATTTACAGAAGACCTATTTGTATGCGCACAGTTTTCCAACAAGCCAGATGATTTCCTGCAAGAGTAATACAGACTTTTGTAAAATCTTTGTAATGGAATACTATATTTATGGACTTTTTGGGAAGGGTTGTAGACTTGAATGATGACAGATGCTAACCCATGATGTAAATGAGTGACTCAAATTGTTTAAGAGGAGATGTTTGGTGGAGTCAAAAGTGGCAGTTACTTATACAGCTCCAGCCACTTGTTAGCATATAGGAATACAGGCTTGGGGTAGTTGGGTCTACTGCATTTATTTTATGTTATTTATTTTATTTTGTTTTTATTTAAATTCAATTAATTAACATATAGCGTATTATTAGTTTCAGAGGTAGAGGTCAATGATTCATCAGTCTTTTTTTTTTTTTTAAAGATTTTATTTATTTATTTATTTGAGAGAGAGAGAATGAGAGACAGAGAGCACGAGAGGGAAGAGGGTCAGAGGGAGAAGCAGACTTCCTGCTGAGCAGGGAGCCCAATGTGGGACTCGATCCCGGGACTCCAGGATCATGACCTGAGCCGAAGGCAGTCGCTCAACCAACTGAGCCACCCAGGCGCCCAGTGATTCATCAGGCTTATATAACACCCCGTGTTCATCACATCACGTGCTCTCCTTAATGTCCATCACCCAGTTACCCCATCCTCCCACCCCCTCCCCTCCAGCAACCCTCAGTTTGTTTCCTATGATTAAGAGTCTCTTATAGTTTGTTTCCCTCTCTGATTTCATTTTGTTTTATTTTTCTCTCCCTTCCCCTATGATCCTCTGTTTCTTAAATTCCACATATGAGTGAGATCATAATTGTCTTTCTCTGATTGACTTATTTTGCTTAGCATAATACCCTCTAGTTCCAACCATGTCTTTGCAAATGACAAGTAGTATTCCATTGTGTGCGTGTGTGTGTGTGTGCGGACATCTGGGCTCTTTCCACAGTTTGGCTTTTGTGGACATTGCTGCTATGAACATTGGGGTGCATGTGCCCCTTCGGATCACTACATTTATATCTTTGGGGTAAAGATATAGTAGTGCAGTTGCTAGGTTATAGGGTCTACTGCATTTTGAAAGAAGCTGGAAGTTGCTTGATTTTTAAGTGTTGACAACTAATACAGAATTTTTAAAAACACAGTGAGGGTCAAGTATTTGCAAACTTTTCTCTAAGATACTCATCCCTAAGGAATGGTTTCAGATTGGTATACCTGGTGAGCTCTTCTATTTTAATTAATTTAATACCTACTACCTAAGCCATGGTGTGGCATTTAAAGATTAGAGAGATGGAATATTAACATCTCAGGTGTCCATTCCAAAATGCATATTGATTTGTACAAGACAAACTGATTTCAATATGTAATATTAAAACAATATTGCTGTGTGATTGAAGTATTTCCAAAGTCACTTTGTGAAGCATTATTTGGAGCAATTAAACTCCAACAATGCATAAGAATTTGAGTTTTCTTCAAAGCTCTTTGTAGAATGACTTGAGCTATATTTCTGGAATTATATTTGATATGGCTTATAAAAGTAAATGTCACTGCCTGAACCCACTCGTTCCTAAACTTGCATTTGGTACTGGAAAAGTCGATAGGCATAACTTCCTAGTGGAAATCACATTAAGCTATGAGTTGGGAGACCAGACTTCCAAAGACTAGCTTTGTCATGCATAAACTTTGGAATGTAGGTCAAGCCACTTAATTTCCTTAAGCTCTTCTGTTCCAGCTACTAACTGAGGGGTTGGATAAGATCACTTCAAAGGTGCTTGTGATTCCTTTGTAAACATTCTAGGGTCCAAATTTCTCTTTCTTGTAACCCAGAATAATGTATAGATTATGCTTGGACCACTCAAGCTTGAAAACTTAGCTGGAAAAGAGGGGAAGATGATGATTTAATACCTAGCTATCACTTTCTATCAAAAAAAAATTCTAATACTTATAAAATCTAGCCTCAGAGATGATTGAGAAAAATGTGCTCTCATCCAAATACTGGAAATTAATTTCTCATAAAAGTAAGTAGTGACCCTGAGCCAGAAACTATCAGCTAATCAGATTGTTTTAGTTTCAAGTTCTAAATCTGACACCATTCTTGTGTGACTTTGGAAAAATCACGTAATTGTATTGATTCTGTTTCCTTATCTCAAAATGTAGTCAATTAAACCTTCCTGCCATCCTCCCAAAGTTTCCAAATGCCTAAAATCAGTGAAAATATTGAATAAATTTCATAATCATAATTGGGTTTTGAAAGAAAACTCATGACTTCTGAATTTTACTGTTTCTAATATATTTCATATGGATACAGGTTTCTTTATGAATATTCAAGAAGACATTCAGAACTGGCAGTTCCCGTGGTTTCAAGAGTGGATACGGTATATCAAAATTTATTGGCAAAATGCTGTAAATTAGAAAATCCTCTGGAATGCTATAGCCATGGGGTAAATGCCTTTTTATTTTTTAACTTGTTACTCATAAGTGATTACCAACATAGGAAAAATTCCTGTGCTGTTGGTAGTGCCATATTTTGTAAAAAGATTGTGCTCCTTCTTGCTAATTGCCAACACTGCACAACAAATATGATTTTCATCTAAACCAAAGGCCCCAGCATCATACTATAGCAGCTCCCTAGGTGAGTCACTGTCTTATAGCTTCTGTGTGTCATGAAACCTTCTCTGTCCAATCTTCCCTTTTAATGAGTGTCTGCTAGGAACCTCAGCAGATGGCATGAAAGCACAGCATATCAGGGTATGAGAAGATTGACTGTTTCCACTAAGTAGTCCTGGAAACTGTCCCTGTTTCAGGCCAGAAATCATGCTGTTCACAGGCAGCAGCTCTGTTTGTGCATCTGACATGAAAAAAGCAGGTGACCTTACATATGTGACCAGATGATCACTTATCTGTGGATTACCATGAACCAGGTTGGTTCTGGTTTATGTTATTCTAAGCGATGGCTTACATATTTACAGAGGGTGGGGTAGTGGTAGAGTATTGAAGGTGTCTCTTGTCCTGTCTGGGCTCAAGCAGGTATATCTATCACATTTTTGTTCCCAGAGAGAAGGATCAATGAAGGTAATTTATTCCCCTGTGGGTGAGCACCCTTTTGCAGCATCCCCAGTAGACCTCCACAATAATCATTATGATAATAGCACCTTACAGGAACATGGATGTTTAGAGTTCACAAAGCAACTTTGCAACCAGTATCCTATTTGATCCTCACACCAGCCCAATAACGTAGGTAATGCCAGAATTATTAACTGCATTTTGTAGATGAAAGTATTGAGTCGTAGAAGGTTTAAAAGACTTGCCCAACTTCACACAGGCAGTAAGGACAAGGCTAAGGGTTAAATCTAGGCAAACAGTTTGCAAATCTGGTAAAATTTTCACTGTAACAAACACTGCTCAGTAAGATCATGTACACTGGGTCAGATTAGTTAGGATGATAACTTGTCCTCCTACTGAAGAACTAAGCCTGAAAGGTCACTTGTATTTTCCCACTGGAATTTTATGTGCACAGCTGAAGAACTCTTTGAACTAGCGGTTAGTTCTGAGATTTCCATTTGATTCACTTCAATGTGTTTTTGTGGAGTGCTTTACCATATTAAAGGCTGCTGGATGTTCTTATTAAACTGTGACTTCTTAATACATACTTATATTTCTACGCTTATACCTGCATCTCTGTATCTGTGCTGTTTATGTAAAAAGGCTGTATTATTAAATATAACCAACACTCTCTGACCAATCAAACTTAGATCTGTAAACTACCTTTAAATATCTCTTTGGCTTGATGAATGATTTGCCTTATGCTTGTAAAATACACCATATCAACCACAAATGAATTTATATCACCAGAAACTAAATATCAATCTTGTTGTACCACTTCTTTTCTCCACAAAGTACACGGCCGTTCCTGTTTTACCAGAACATGTTTTTCAAGATTTGCAAGCTCACTAAGTAAATAAAGCCCTGGGTTTAGGAAAATAGTTACATTAAACTATCAGGGTTTTGCAATCTTACCTCAAGATATATCATTAACAGTGATAACACTGATTATCTTTATTTTCCAGCAAGAGATGTTCCAAAGAGTGGTTCGTGAAAGCCGTGAGCATGTAAAACATCACTGTGATTTACATGAGAAATTAGGAGATGCTAACTTCCATGACTGGTAGGTTTCCAAGATATTTTCCAGATTTATGCTTGTTAGTGAGTTTGTGTGAACTCCTGATGCTGAGAGCTGCTAAGAGTCGACATCCAACCTTGAAATCTCAGAGGCCAAGGGAAAAATGAGTTCAAAATTAACCTAGCTATCTTTGTCTTGATAATACAGATGTCCACATAGCCTTAGGTGTTTCTACATGTCTTTCCAGGCCAGTTTCCAGATTCCGGCCAATATCCAGAGGTTAGGGAACCAAGCACGCCCTGGCTGCTTTCCTGCAGTCTCTTTGGGGTCTTCTCCCTCCCACCTAGACATTTATTTAGGGCTTTGCCTACAGTGGTAGCATCCTTTTGTCAGTTTCAAGTCTGGTCATATAGTAAATTTAGTATTTTCACCATGGAAGGTAGAGATGAATAGATACCTGAGCTATTTGCCAGAGAGAATACATAAGCCTCTTGTGTGCAGAGAGATGATATTTCAAAGATCACTATGTCAAAAACCAAAAGCCAATTTTTAGTAATCTTTAGGGTCTTACTGTAATAGTCTATTTAGTGGAGCGTTGAGGAAAAAATCAGTTTGATATAGTGTCCCATAAATTCAGCTTGAAATTGATGTCATTTTAAGACTCTACTTACATCACATTTGCTACTGTCCCATTAGCCAAAGTAAGTCATATGGCCAAGCTGAGTCAAGGGGTAGAGAAATAGACGCAACCTCTTGATTGGATGATCTGCAAAATATTGTGTCCATTGAAAAAAAATATATATGTCACACCACGTGACTTGATTTGGCTAATAAAATGTGAAAACTTTGGGGGCAGAAGCTTTAACAACCAATGCATGCTTTTCTATTTTCTCCTTTCCTTCTGACACAATATACAGATACATTTGAGATGGTAGCTGATCTATCTGTCTCGGTTCCAGATGAGCAGAACCACCATGCCAAATTGCACTGGACATACGGCTTGAATAAGAAATAAACCTTTGTTTCTCTCTCTCTCTTTTTAAAGATTTTATTTTATTTTTATTTGAGAGAGAAAATGAGAGAGAGAGAGAGCACATGAGAGGGGGGAGGGTCAGAGGGAGAAGCAGACTCCCTGCTGAGCAGGGAGCCCGATGCGGGATTCGATCCCAGGACTCCCAGATCATGACCTGAGCCGAAGGCAGTCGCTTAACCAACTGAGCCACCCAGGCGCCCCTCTTTTTTTTTTTTTTTTAAGATTTTATTTACTTATTTGACAGAGACACAGCAAGAGAGTGAACACAAGCAGGGGGAGTGGGAGAGGGAGAAGCAGGCTCTCCGCTGAGCAGAGAGCACCCTAGGATCATGACCAGAGCT
The DNA here is from genome assembly GCF_009762305.2 of Zalophus californianus. Lineage (NCBI taxonomy): Eukaryota > Metazoa > Chordata > Mammalia > Carnivora > Otariidae > Zalophus > Zalophus californianus. The sequence continues at coordinate 58,593,724 of NC_045596.1, forward strand.
GAAGGCAGACACTTAACGACTGAGCCACCCATGTGCCCCAAAAAATAAACCTTTGTGGTTTGAAACCATGCAACAAAGTTGCATTTTTTGTTATTGTTACAAAACCTAGTCTATCTAAACTAATATAAAAATTGTGCAGGAATTAAAGTGATATTTTAAAGGAATAAATAAATACATAAATACATAAAATTCGTGGCCAGAATAATGGATCCAGAAAAAAATTATTCTTTCAGAAAGAATATTTGGCTTATTACTTCTATATTGTGTTCATTTACTAATGTCTAGTTTAAAGATTAGATCTGTGGTTCTCAAAATTTAGAGTGTATCAAAATTACCTGGAGGACTTGTTAAAACCCAGCCCCATCCCCAGAGTTTCTCATCTGTAAGTCTGAGATGAGGCCTGAGAATCTGCATTCCTAACAAGTCCCCAGGGCTGCTGATAACTGCAGGTCCATGAGTCACACACTAGAACCACTGGATTAGGTTGCCTGCTCATTGGATGTTACAGCTAAATTCTTTCCCCAACTCCATTATAATATAAAAGCAATGATTGATTCTGATTTTTTGTTGTCTTCAAATCCAGGTCAGTAGAGTCTTTCTCCTTAAAATCTTCCTCATATCTGTCTGTTCCCCCCACCACTTTCCTAGTTGAGTCTATCATTGTCTCTCACCTAGATTTCTGGAATGGCCTTCAACTACTTCTTCCCTCACATTGCTTCTTGCCCACCTTCATTCATTCTTTATATGGCAACTATAATTATCCTAAAAACAAGGCAAATCTGATTCTGTAACTAAGGTTTCTTCCTCTTTCTGTCTCCAATCCCTAATGACCCCCCAAACCCCACGAAACAAAACCACAATCACATTCAATGGCTCCCCTCCCACTTTCACTCCCCTTCACCAGGCTCATTTTTTGTTATTGTTAGATCTCAGCCCACCTGCCATTTCCTCCAGGAGGCATGCGTGACCTTCCTGAGATGGGATTAGAAGCCATTCTCGGTGCAGCTACAGCACTATAAATTCCTGTCACTACATTGAGTGTACCTGCTATCTCGCCCATTAGGGTGTGAGCCATGTGAAATTAGGGCCTGTTTGCTGATTGTTGCTGTCCCCCTATTCCTACACACTGTAGACAACCAACACAGGCTGTAATGGCCTGTGTATACATTTATTTCAGAAGCTGTTTACTAAGTCTGATTTTGCAGCCATCCAAATTAGCTCTCATAGTATCCTTGATAAGTACCACCCGCCCCCCCCTGCCCCCCCCCCAGCAAAGGATCAGGGTGGAGTAATGTGTGAGGTGTGAAGAGAATTCTAGGTATATTGAATAAGTTCTTGGACCTTTGGAATAAGGACTAAAAAGAATTAAACCCTGTTTAATGTTTCATTCAACCTAAGCTAGAGATTGTCAAATATTGAGGAAACTCTAGAATTCTTCATTTTAGGCACATGGTCATTGCCAGGAGTAAGAGAAAATTATTCTTTCAGGCTCATAATCCTTTATACTAAGAAAGCCCCACAACTATCTGCTCAAGAGTTGGTTATGTTCATAAAGAACATGGGAACTGCTGCCACCAAATGTTGCCCCCTGAGAGATGAGCAACAATTTGCCTGCATGGAGGACTCGGTAAGTCTGTCTTGACTTCATGTTTGCCTGCTCTTGAAGTCCTAATCTCTAGCCTCCAGCACTCAACGTCATGTTTGTGGACACATCATGAATTGTCAATGGAGCTTGATATTTCTATCCCCAGGAGAACTTCTTTTAGGCCAGCTCATGCCAATTGTCTTGATTAGCAGCAGAGGTAAGGCTGTTACTTCTCTAATGGTGGTGATGTCAGATTCAACAAGTCTTTACCTGGATCATACTCCACGGTCTAACTCTTGGATTTTCAAGCCAACAAAATTGACTTTGTCAACAACTTCAAAGAAAATGCTGATTTTAGACTAAGTCATCCTAATCAAATGTATAGGAAAAAAACAAAACAAAACCAAAAAACAGTCACCACACCTCTGACACTGGATGTTTTTCCATATAAGAAGCAATTTTCTGTGACCCCAGTTGGGTGTCCTACAATTTAACTCATTCTGACAACTCTATCTGGAGATAATGTCAGATTCCACAGGTTAAGGACTCAGTCCTGCAAGACTGCTCCTATCCCACTTCAGATAACATTTGCAAGTCCAGATTGTCCCCTGTGATTTTGACTAACCAGCTATAAATCTAAGGTTTCCAGGATCTCCTTCTCAGGTTTGATTAATTTGTTAGAGCAGCTCATAGAACTAAGAGGAACACTTACTTAAGTTTACCAGATAGGTAAAATATTTGATAAAGGAAAATGTGAACTTCCAAATGAAAAGATACTTAGGGTGAGGTCTGGGAGCGTCCTGAGTGCAGAAGTTTTGTTCCTGTGGAATTGGGATGTGTCACCCTCTTAGTATATGGATGGGTTCACCCACTTGGGAGCTCTCCAACCCCCAAACTGTTGGGATTTTAAAAAGCTTCCTTATGTATACACATGATCAATTATTAAGTCATTTCCAGCCCATCTCCCCTCTCTGGAGAATGGGGGGTGGGGTGGGGCTGAAAATTCCAAGCTTCTAATCATGGCTTGGTCTTTCTGGGAATGAGCCCCCATCCAGGAGCCCACCCAGAGTCGCCTCATTAGAACAAAAGATGCTCCTAATTCCCTTATCACTTAGGAATTTACAAGGGCTTCAGAAGACCTTTGTCAGGAACTGGGGTCAAAGATCAAATATTTATACTGTCTATTATCTCACATCAAACTCACAAGTGTTAAATTTATTAGACAGAATACCACCACTGTGTTCATTTACAATGAGAAATGTCTTTCCAATGGCATCAATAATTGGGCCTAATAACTAGAGTACACTTTTTCCTGAATCAAAATACTTAGGAAGTTGAATGAGAATATGGGTAGTTGTGCAAATGGAATCAGAAGAAGGGAAGGGATGGTCTTAAGGGATATTTCTTCCAGGCTATCCTGAGAAATGAGAAATTATGTCTTCCTCACAATGGAGAACATCCCTCCAGGGACCTGTATGCTCATGTCTCCAAGATGTAGTCTCCAGGTCTCTCTCAAGTGGTATTATTTTAACACTACTGAATTCTTATTTGGTGACAGTTTTCTCTGCCCTAAATGTTCTTGATAAAACATCTCCTTTATGCTAAATTGGTCTTTCTTCTGATAAAACATACTTTTTTGATTGAAGATATAAAAAATTTTATTATCTAGCCCTGTCTAACTTTTATTTCATTATAAAGTTTTATTATCTAGTCATGCCTTTCTTGGGGAACTCTTTCAATTAGACTTATGTGTTTCTAAAGCCTTATTTTTAGGTGATCTCTTTGGTTACATTTGAAATGGATAAACTCATACATGAAATGTTGATGCTTACTGGCTTCAATTACTTCATTCCCAAATATGCAAATGATTGGGAATTTGGGGAGTCATACTTGAAAATGCATACGGGTGGGCTTGTAGACAACATCAGGATAAGAATCAGACACACAAGGAGCAAGGCAAGGTGACATTTCTAGAAGAGGACAATGAAATGAAGGTGATAACTGAACTAGGATCCAAAGATTTCTTTCATCATTCATTCATTCAATAAATATTCATAGAGCATTTACCATACGCCAAGTTCACTTGGTGAACACTGTGGTGTTTATAGATGTCCAGTTTTAGAAAATAGAAACAAATTGGATTTGAGCTTCTTAAGTAAGAACTCCACTCAGCAATTATACTTCTGAGTCAAATTAACAGTGCTGTTGACTTGAGGCTTGATTTTAATTTAAAAGAGCGTAAGAAACTCCTATCTTAAGTCAACACTGGTCTACAAATTGGACTGGGAAGGAACCTGGAGGTGGAGTTCAAGTGAACTCAACTTGAGGATGAGGGGAAGAGGGAGGACAAGTCTGGGAACCAGGCTGCATCCGACACTCCTGCTTTTTCCCAAACAGTGAAATCCAGGCTGAACTAGAAGAAACCAGAATTTGAGAATATTTATGAGTCTTATTTTCTATGGAGTAAAACAAAACAAAACAAAACAAAACAAAACAAAACAAAATGACCTAAACCTTATGGCTCTTATTTTAATTCTCTTCTGGGAAAGGCAAAACTAATTCTTGGAGGTTTACGCAGAAGACATGAAGCAGAGCCTATCGATGCTGGTGTGGGCCACTGCTGTGATGCCTCGTACGCCTTCAGGAAGCCATGCTTTGATGATCTGCAAGACAATGGAACTTATATTTCTCCACCTTTATCCTGTGACCAAGTCATCAACCTTAAAGAGAACTTGTGCAAAGCTCAGGAGGAGGAATTCCAAACTGAAAAGCAAAAGTAAGAATCCTTGTTTAATTTGTTCTTTAATTTGTTCTGCCCACAAGGGAACAGGTATAGAGAACTGTAAACTGGGCTCAGATATAAATATTGCATAATGAGTGGATCAGCTAAATGTTATGTTAGAGGTCAAGTAGAATGGAGAATATTCCTGCAGTTTTGCAATATGGCTATCATGGTTGCTACGCCAATTAGATCAGCTAGTGAGATTGAAGTCTATTGATCATAAAATATTGACAGAGCAGTACATTAATTATTTTTCCTAAAATGGGAAATTTGGAACATTTGAACGTGTGTGTGTGTGTATGATATATACATATGTAATGCATATGAAAACATATATAAATTAGAAAATTTTATGAATATAAGTTATTACTTTGCAAAGTGCAATTCGGATTTGGTTGCTGTTTCCAATACTGAAGCCTATTGGTCAGAAATGTTGCCAGTAGAATACAAAGTCTATACATTCGTGCAGAGTTTCCCAACATGTGTTCTGTGTAAAAAGGGCTTCTGGATGAAGTCAGCAATCGAGTCTGCAGGTTGACTGGATGAGTCTGTTGACCTGGGCCAGCCTCAGCCATTCTTAGCTGGGCTTGCTCAAGAGTGTATGGTCAGCTGCTAAGTCAGCTGGGAGCTGGCTGGCCAAGGCTGGCCTTGGCTAGGACGGCTTGTCTCTGCGGCACGTGGTCTTCTGTCCTCTGGCAGGTTAACCTAGGCTTCTTCACATGGTAGCTGGGAGAAGGTGGATGTGTGGGGGTCTCACGAGGCCCAGGTTTGGAAATATGCAATGCCACCGATGCTGTAAGGTAGGTCATAGGGCCAGGGCAGATTAAAGTAGGGTATGGAAATAGACTTCATTTCTTGATAGGAAGAGTTGGAACATCACATTGTAAAGGACATGAATACAGATAAAGATGGATAATTCGTCCATTTTTGTAATCAATCTGCCACCTGTGGATCATTAATACAGTTGTTGAAACTATAGGAAATGATAAATGTCAAGATAATGGTGGAAAGAGAGGTGATACACTGGATCTGAAGTCATCAAAAATGAGGGAAAATGACCAGACTTTCTATATGGGGCAGGAATAAGTATCGATGAGGGATGTTAGAGCTTGATAAGGTGTACTTCAAAGGAGCCCTGGCTTTTCAAAGAGGATGAAGAAGAGCTATCTTGGAAGTAAAAGAGACCTAGATACTAAGGTAGGTGGAGTTCAAGTAAAACAGCCTCCCCTTGAAAGGTCCTGGGGGAAGCGGTATCCTTTGGGGAGTCTCATGTTTTCTTATGAGCAAGACAGAGAAGTTCAGAAGAGAAGCTGTGGATAGAGGGATGTTTTCTTGAGAAAGCCTCAAGTTACAAAGGAGACAGAGGACCAGGAGAGCAGGAGATGGGTCAGATTAGGGGTGTAGAAACCTCAGCATGGTGACAGGTGACCTGGGAGACTCAGATTTCTGACTGTGACCGAGGCTGAGGTGACTGAGGTGTCACCGGGTTGGCTTTGGAAGTAGTGCATCAGCACATATAACTTTAGAGCAGCCAATTTGCCCTTTGCCACGGAGGGCATAAGGTGATTAAGATCTCACAGGTGGTTGGCATTTCCCCCAATTCTCCCCACTCCTGCATAGACGGATTGAATGCAACAGTTACTGTCAGCTCTTAGAAAAGAGACTCCTTGTTTGCTGCTGCAGACAAAGAATTTCCTTTCTTAGCATCATCAATCATCTATCTCTTCACCCCCATTCCACTCCTGAGCCTGGAGCCAAGATACTCCCATGGTCCAGGCATTTTCCCCTGGAATGAACTCCGCTTCTGGTGAGTGTGCTGTTAGAGGCCCCATTTGGAGATGACCAAAGGTGACCGTTCTAGGAAAAGCCAAAGGGTGAAATTCTGGTTTCCCTGAATCAGCAGCATGCATTGATTGCACTCCAGCCCCGCAACAGTGGGGCAGCTCCCTTCTAGAGCCCCTGCTCCTGTCCTCAGGAGAAAGCAAGGGAGCCTTAGTCCTCATTATTCCTTCCCCCCCAAGATCATTAGGAGTCGTAGCTTCCTGTATTTCTAATTCATTTATTTACTCTAAGACATGCACTTGCAGGGTCTAAATATTACGAGTCCAACAATATCTCTTGCCAAGTGAGGCAAAGTTTTTGTTGCTTCCGGAGTGACGCATGCTCCCAGGCAGTAAGTACAGGCTGTTGCTTGCTCTGTTTTATCACAGCACTTGCAATTCTTAAGCCAGCTGACTCTTGGAATCCTTACTGCAGTTGTCAAGGTGAGCCAGTCCTAACCTAGACGTTAACACTTCCCAGGAAACCCCCGAAGACCATTGTTAACATTTAGTCAGCCATTCTTCTGCTTGCTCAGGCTGGATGTGGGAACGTAGAAGAATGAGGTCTCTTCTAGTGTGCACGTTAGCCTTCTTTTGAGGAAGTTCTCTGGGCATAGATAGGCACCGCTTTATGTATGGCATCTCACCAAATCCTTACCACAAATTTATGAGGTAGGTGACATGATATGCCATTTTAATTATAAGGAAACTGAGGCTCAGAAGGCAAGAAGACTTGGTATGAGATCATGCAACAGGTAAATAGGTCGTTGAGCTGGAAAATTCACCCAAGCTATCTGGCTCAAAGCACATACGCTTTAACTACCAACATACAGCTTTTAGTGTGCCCTAATCAAGGAATCATAGTATTGGTTATAATTTTTAAAACACTGAACTCTTGGGGCATCTGGATGGCTCAGTTGGTTAAGTGTCCAACTCCTGATTTCAGCTCAGGTCGAGATTTCAGGGTTGTGAGTTTGAGCACCCAGTCGGGGCTCTGTGCTGGGCATGGAGCCTGCTTAAGATTCTCTCTCTCCCTCTTTCTCCCTCTTCCTCTGCCCCTCCCCTCCTACTCACACCTGTGCTTTCTCTCTCTCCCTCTCAAAATAAAATAAAATAAAATAAAAAAGTAAATAAAATAAAACAAAACACTGAGCTCTTAGATAAGGGCTAGATAATAAAAAGTATGAAATATTAGGAATCATCCCTGTTCAAGTGAATTCACTGTGTTCTCTATATGGAGAAAACAGTAGCATAGAAAGAGTTAAAGTAGAGATTTCTGGAATATTCTGCAAGAATCCATATTAGGAGTCAAGGGTCAAATTGGAAAAAAAAAAAACCCGTACTTCCTGGGATAGTGGCAAGGGCTCTCTATGGCTTTTATACATTTATAATTCGGGCTGACCATCACAGCATAAATGCAAAAACAAGCAAACAAAAAAACCAGTGAAGGGGCTTCGGGTGGGGAAAGAAAAATTGAGCAAGGTAGAAGAGAAGGTAGAAATTGAGATCATGTAATAAGATAGAGACAATCAAAGGGAAATAGAAGTTCAAAGTAAAAAAAAATTAAAATCCAATTAAAAATATTGAGTTGAAATGCAAAGATTTAAGAAAGTATACAAAGACTAGAATGTACTTTAAATGAAATGGTAGGTAAATTTAATGAAAATGAAAGATTAATATCATAGAAGTGAAAAACTGAAAACAAGTTGATGGTACTGAATTAGAAATAGGATTTAAGACGTAAAAAGGTAAATTAAAAATTTTAAGCTAAAAAATAGAATTAAGGGAACTATTTTTAAATAACAGTGGTCAGGTTGGTAGGTAAGGAGATCAGGGTGGAGAGGGAGGAAGTGGGCAGGAGAGGTAAATAAACTGCAAGCAGATCACAAGTGTTTGACAGTTTTGGGGGGTAGGGAGTCCAGCTTCTAAGTGTCACAGAGTCCCCAGTTGTAGAAATGACCGCCTTTACGTCTGGAGTTCCAAGGAGGAATAACATGACCTCCTGATATCCCTGCTCTGAATTTCATTCCCAGACCTTCTATCTTCTCATAATGGGAGACTTTTTTCCCTTTGCCTATTCCAGTACAATTCGGATGTTTCTCCGGGTTTAAATAAGCAGCTGTTGGCTGATGTTCGGGAAACCCAGCGGTCTTGCTCGTCTTCCCCCTACTGGTCCCTCTGGGGAAGTGCATTTGGAAATCAGCCCCTCCAGCAGGGGAAAAAGGAAAGCAGAGTGGAGTGGTTCAGTGTGACTGAGGCATAAGTAAGGGAAGGGACAGAAACTTTTGGGGTGAGACTAGAGAGCTTGGGAGGGGCCAAGCCATCCAATCCCTTGGAATCACTTGGATCCCACAGCTTGTAAGTGAGAGAAGAGGGTATAGACAAGGGAGCTTTCCTGCCTCTCCCATTAGGTTTCTCTATTACTGTTGAATCTACAGCTTAGATCCTCAGGGAAATTATGACGATGCTCATCAATCATCTGCTGAATGAATAAATGAATACATAGGAGAAGAGCTGTGACAATGTACCATTTATTGTGAGAATCAGGGAAGAAGAAGACCGTGGTTGGAAACAACCGATAATTTGAAATGGAAACAAGATGTGCTATTATTATTATAATTATTCATCAGTACTATTATCTTTGCCATTGTTTATTGCCTGGAGTATGCCAGTAACTGTACTCAGCCCTTTAATACGTTACTTTTGGTCCTTACAATTCCCTTGTAATGTAGGTGTTCACATTTTCTTTTTATAGGTAAAGGTCAGAGAGGTTAAGTACTTCACTCACCATCACACTATCTAGTTGAACCAAAGTAAGTTTGACTTCAAAGTTTGTGCCCTTTTTATGATAAAAGAAGGAAAGAGAAGTCCAGCTTCTGCATGAACTAGTAGTAAACTCTGTCCCCTTCCTGTACTATCTCCTGCCCTTTCGGTGCTGAATCCCCTAAGCCAGATCATAGAAGCCCCAATTACAAGTTTGGAGATGGGTATTTCCACAGTATAGGCACGCATGACAGGTAGTTTCTATTACCTGGGACTTTAGCAAGCCTATGCTTTCAAGGATTGGTCAGTGAATCTCAGCATCATGAGTAATATTGTTTTTGTAGGAAAATACATTCTAAGACAAATTCCACCAAATTCCAGTGGAAAATAACCTATATTTCTCACTTTTACTAATTAGTTTCTTAAAAACTGATAATGATTATTCAAAGGTAGTGGAAACTAGTTTGATGATATAGCTAACCATACAAACTTGAATTATACAGAGATACTTAAAAAGAAGTACAGCATTTTCTTTCAAATGAGATCAAGTTTAGGTCTAATTAGAAGATTAACTGTGTACAGAAGAGTCGGAGAGAAAACAATGTTTGTACTATTCTATTTCTTTTTAAAGTATTGATTTCTGTTATTAAAGTAATGCAGAATCATTGCAGAAAATTTAGAAAATTAGAAGATTAACTATGTACAGAAGAGTGGGAGAGAAAACAATGTTTATACTATTCTATTTCTTTTTAAAATATTGATTTCTGTTATTAAAGTAATGCAGAATCATTGCAGAAAATTTAGAAAATACAGAGAGAAGAAAATCATAACATTTTTATTCCAACACTGCAGAGGTGCCCATTGTAAACATATGTGTAGTGTAAGAATATATAATGTCCCACATGCTTACAAGCGCACGCTCCCACAATTGCCCTTTGTCCATCAGTCTATGATTCTAATATTTAATAAGTTTCGCACAATCTTGTGACTAGCTGCTTATACAAAATTTCGGTTCCGGCAATTATCCCTAGAGTCTGTGCTTAGGGGAGAGCTGAGGAAACTCCCTTGACCCTCAGGAATTCTCCAAGCATGCTCTCCCTGGCACCACTCCTGGGCCCCTGGGTACCATTCTGCCCTCCAGGTGCTGCTGTCTCCTGCTTGGCTGCAGATGGGGTCCCTTGAAATGACAAAACTGTGTTCTGTTTTGTCGTGAAAAGAAAATCACCCCTTTCCCCTGACCCCCAGGATTATCATCCACTTGCAGTGGGCCCCAGGGCAGTGCTGTGTATGTCTCCATAGTCGGCAGGACTTCAGTGAAAGTTCTCTTACAGCACTTTTTCAAATAGGAATCCTGATCCCATGTAACTCAGAAATGAGTCTAATGAAGGCTCAGTTGGGGAACCACGAAATCATTCCCGTCTTCCACTGACCAAGCCTTTCTTACTGGGTAGCAGTCTGTGAGGCTGACTTCTGGTCTCAGGAGGAGTTCTCCCAAGTGGTTCCCAATCCTCTTGCCTTCTGGGAGGGAGGCTGACCTCACTGGTTTGCTGTATATGTCCCAAACTGTAATATTCCCAGGGGGTCTGAAATCATGGTTACAACTGCAAAATGGAGATGACATAGAGCCTTATTAAAAAGGTAACTGACAATATTACACGGGATAATATAAATTCTCAGCACATTGCCTGGATCATAGTAAATACATTGGCTGTTGCCACTATTTTTGATATAGTTTTTAAAAATTATAATGTATGCATTTTGGTCACTAATTAATCTTCTAAAGCACATTTTAATGGCATGGTACTATTCCACCATCTGGGTACTATAATGAATTTAACCATTCCTTATTGCTGGACATGAAAATTGTTTTCAACTTCTAACCAGTATACATTTTGACAATGAGCATTTCTGTACATTAAGTCCTTGTTCCCATATCTGATTTCCCTCCCTAGATTCCTAGGACTTAGAGTTAGAGGCAAACATGGGAGTAGTTAAAACCTCTTCACTTCTTTCAGCTGTCTGGCAGCTGAGGGGCAATGATTATGTATTCCTCAAACCAGCCTCCTTTTGAGGTGGTTTCTGAAAAGAAATTATTAGTGGGGCGCCTGGGTGGTTCATTTGGTTAAGCATCTGCCTTCGGATCAGGTCATGATCCCAGTGTGCTGGGATCAAGTCCCACATCGGGCTCCTTGCTTGGCAGGCCCCTGGCAGGAAACCTGCTTCTCCCTCTGCCTGCCACTCCCCCTGTTTGTGCTCTCTCTCTGACAAATAAATACATAAAATCTTAAAAAAAAAATCAGTAGCTTGTGCTTTCCCAATATTTTTAGTCCTGTTGTTGTTTTAGCTTGTCTATCCTCAAGGCAGGGTGGGGGTGTGAGGGTTGGTGTGGTGGGAGAGGGTGGAGTCGAAATGGCAAGTTCAAAGAGGCATGTCCAGTGGGCTACCATGTTAAGCTGGATGTCTCTTGTTCTGTTGTTTAATGGGATCGGAATGCTATGGGCATCTGGGCGCGGCTGTTTTTGTAGGTCCCTAGGGCACTGCTCGACTGCGCTGGTCTTGAGAGCTGCAGAGGGCCAAGTTTGCTTTAGCCATGTCCCCCACTTTGCTCCCGGTGCCTGCCTTCCGTGCAGATGACCATGCTCACTGCTGCACAGTGCCTGAGCTGGTGCCACCTGTATGCTGGGGACGTTGCTGTTGGTCACTGCTGGGCAGTGAAAGGTGGTGGCCTCTTAGTCCAGGAGTCAAATGGCTCAGCGAGTCTCTTGGGTCAGCTGCCCACATTGAGACAGCTGGGAGAAGAGGAGGGCGTGTGTGGGGCAGAGAGTGAAACTGACCACAGTGGGCACCTCCCCCTTCACTGGCTAGTCCCTCCCCTCCATCTTCCCCCACTGATGACAGCAGGACACAGACTGTGCCTGCCCCCTGCCTACTGAGCAGCCCACCCCAGGCAACTGGAGCTTTGGAGTTTTCTGTCTTGTGATATGATATATTTATAACACTATACTTCTAAGCCTAAAATAATTACTATCTGCAGTTGTTTACTGGACCCCTGGCTTAAATTATCAGAGAAATAGCTACTTAGAGCTTTGAGATATTTTCTTTTATACCCATTCAAGGCACAAATAAGGCCACGGGGTATTATCAATTTGAATGTGAAAACGAAGAATAAGCAAGGGTTTTTGGTTAAACAGTAAAATACTGATTAATGTGCATTTTTCCTACCCCTTATGCCTTATTTGCTCTGTGGTTAAATCTGTCTTGGTCTAAAACAGTAAAAAAAAAAAAAAAAAAAAAGAGAGAGAGAGAGAGAGAGAGAAAGAGGGAAGAGATAACACTGGAAGATTGGGAATACTATTAACTAGAGAGACAGAAACCACGATACACTTTTGAATATTCAAAGTGGTTGAAACTACAGTTGTGGGGGAAACTCTTTGGTGAAGGAAATTGGAGATGATTATCAAACCATTATAGTTTGAAATTGGTTTGTTGGCTTATCATTAATAACGTATGAAAGACCCTCAACTTCCAGCTGTGTTACACTTGTAATATTTATTTGGAAGTTAGTTGTTCAGAATAAATGTTCATAACAAAATATTATAGGAAAAACGATTTAATTTACTATATCATCTATTTACCATCCAATGCAATGAAAATAGAAAACAAAAATCTTTACCCTAGTAATAATTACATAAAAATAATTAAATTTAATGTATGAATTATGTAAAAGAGATGTCCTGGAAGAAAATTATGTTGGGCAAAACACGAAGATGGAGATGGGCAGTGTGAAATCTGTGAACACAGCACAGCATTTTCCGGGCTTCTAACCATCAGAGTGGGGGCGACCAAGAGGTGTGGGTGGTGTCTAGCTTTAAATCAGTAAGGCAGGTGTGCAAGCTGGTCTTCTAGAACTCAGGGTGTACCTGTATTTTTGCCACTCCTTTCTGATTCAGGTTCCTCAGCAACCTTGTGAAGCAGAAACCATATGCAACAGAGATGCAGTTCCAATCGATGCTTGCAGATTTCGCCCACCTGGTGAAGTGCTGCCAAACAGAGACAAGTGAAATGTGTTTCCGAGAAGACGTATCTCTGTCTCCTTGTCTTTTCTCTTAGCATGCTTAGGATTTACTGAAGTTAAAAAAAAAAAAAAAAGTTCTCCATTCCATTTGTGAGTGAATGCGGAGAAAATCACAGTCTAGATGGAATGGTGTAATCGATTATATTCAGCTTTAGGGTATGTTAATATTTATGTTTACTTGAGGAAACGATCAGGGTTAGACACAGATAGAGATGAATACCAGAGTCAGGACACCAGATGGAGTGGAGATGTTTAGGATTCAGGGTGTGAGGAGGGAGGATGGACTGAAGACTTGGGTAACTGTAGAGAAATGGTGTCCTTGGAATGTCATGAAATTTTAAAGAAATAGCAGTTTAAAAACCTGTCTGGGCAAACTGTAGTTTTGTTCTAGAAATTTCTGGGACACAGTCAGGAATAGTCACCAAATGTAGTTTGGGGCTTAACTAAGGAACCAGTGAAAAGGGTTTCATTTTCTCAGTGGCCAGAAGATCATCAGAATAGGGGTTGAAGAATAGAGAGGAAAGAACAATGACAGAACAGAGTATCTGTGCACACCCACCAAACTGACTCCCAGCAGACTGTTTTCTGGAATTCATCTAATTGCATACAGTTAACAAGTAAATGATTTTCATTTCAAGTAGGAGTTAAATTTCTAAGAATATCATGGTAGGATGTGGCACAGAAAATTCACATAAATTCACGGGGGTGGGGGTGTGTGCCTGGGTGGCTCAGTCGTTAAGCGTCTGCCTTCGGCTCAGGTCATGATCCCGGGGTCCTGGGATCGAGCCCCACATCGGGCTCCCTGCTTCTTCTCCCTCTCCCACTTCCCCTGCTTGTGTTCCCTCCCTCAATGTGTCTCTCTCTGTCAAATAAATAAAATCTTAAAAAAAAAATTCATGGAGGGGACCTAGGACAAACTGCTGTCCCAGGGGCATGAAGTGAGGAACAGAAACTCAGAAATAGTAGATTATAGTATCTGAGTAGAGGAATGCAAAAGCGTAGGTAAAAAAAATAAAGCAGCCTTTATAGTGCAAACAGACTAGGGATGCTTTGGATCAGGGTTAAGTTTAGCAGTGGCCCAGGGAAATGTTTTCGCAGGTAACAATTTTCATGAATCTTTAATTACCTTCAGTGGCTCTTTTCTACCCATTCAGCTAAACTGTACATGTGTCTATGTTAAAAATCATATGTCTATGGTCTAGTCAAGGGCAGGCAAACTACAGCCCTTGGGCTAATCGACTCCACTTCCTGTTTATATAAATAAGGTTGTATTGACACACAGCCGTGCCCATCTATTTATGTATTGTCTACGGCTGCTTTCTGTCTACAACGGCTGAATTAAGAAATTGCAGACTGAGACACAACTGTGACAGAGGTTGTATGAACGGCAAAGCCCCAACTCTTGACTATCAGGTTGTTCACAGAAAAATTTTACTGACTTTCAGACTCGCTGATACACAAAATCAAAGTAATCACCCATGCTAGAGTCTATTTATTTATTTTAAAGCCTTTTTGCTTTTCGTAAAGCATTCAGAAAACATGTTTCCACCTGAGTAACAACCCCGTAGCCACACAGATCAACACTTTGAAGAAGGGCCTATGCCTGCGATTTCCCAAGCGAGTTTTCTTGAAGTATTCGTGTTCCTGCATAAGAATATTATTTGCTCAAACTATTATTGGTGAGTAGCAGGATAGGAAGATTTCTGTGTGTTTTTCCCCACACTTTTTGCCTAACAGCAATCTTTAACTTAATGGTTGGAAAGCCCAACTATTTTCCCCTTCTCTCCCCTCCCCTCCCCTCTCTACTTTCTTTTAGGATTTCTCCTCCAAATTAAAGGAGAAAATAGAAGCTATCTGAAGAATATATCATGTTCATTAAAATTTGCCAGAATTACTTCTTCAGATAAAAATGCTTATTATCTGTAATTATGTACTATCTCTAAAGTTTGGTCAAGTTTACTCTTGTCTGATTATCCTAAGGCAATGATTCTGAAATGTTAGTGTGCATCAGAATCAATTCCAGAGCTTACTAAAACAAAATCAGCACTTTCCACCCACAGGGTGTCTGACTCAGTAGTTCTGGGGTGGGGGTCTGATAATTTGCATTTCTAACAAGTTCCCAGGTGCTGCTGATGCTGCTGGTTTGGGGACCACTTTAAGAATCACTTTGCTAAGGTGCAAGTGGCTAATCATACACTGTTCCCCCTTCCCTCCCCATATTTCATATGCCCAACACTCAGTGAGAAGCTGGAACCAAGGACAGTAGCAGAAATAATGAAACAATGGGAAAATAACATATTTATGAAAGAAAGGGAAAGAATTTGGGGATATTAAATATAAAGATAAGACTGGAATATTTAAAAAAATAACTTTATGGTGTATGAACAGGCTTAGCAAAAAATGTGGGAATAGATTATCAAACTGTTTTAGAATTTTATTGTCAAGAATTCGTGTCTTTGTACCTCTATGTTTAATAAAGGGTTCTAGATTTGACTATAGTGCAAAGGAATAATACCTAGATACTCCAGAAACCCCCATGGAACCAAGACCCCAGAAGTGAAGAGACTCAGCCAACTGGCAGTCTATGCATGTTCCAAGTTAGCTAGGAAAGACTAACCGCTCCAAGGACCTACAGGCGTTTTCTTTGTTTTCTTTTCTGAGATTATAATAGTCGATTATGCGAACCTGTTCTGCCTGTTAAAAGAGAAAGTGGGCAGGTTTGAAGACTGTCTTACTAGCTATGGCTATTGGGAAGATAAAGCATTTTTAGATAAGACAGAAGACATATTTTAAGAAGCAAGCCAAATTCTATGGAGAAAAAGGGTGGACCAAAGTCAATGTTGGAATGTTGGCAAGAGTACAACTGAAATATATATGTAAGAAAAAAAAATAAGAAATTCAGCTACACAGGGTGAATTTGGATCATCCAAAGAAAAGGCATCTCACATTCCATGAAATAATAACACGAACTGTAGACATCAGCAGGTTCAACAAGAAAATTTGACTCACAGAATTTCTTTCTGCCAGGCCAGTGGGGAATGATAATGATAGCCTGAGATATTTCTCTATCAACCAACAGAATATAATATAGAAGAAAGTAAACATGAATTAGCAGAAATGTGGGCAGGTTGAAATAATGCTTTGAAAATAATACAAGAAATTTAACAATGGAAAAAAAGCGAGGTTCTACTGTTAGATGTGACTTGACACAGGTTCATGTGGAAAGATCTGCCAGTTAAGGTGTCTGTGCTTAACAATTTGATGGGTCTGGTATCAGAGCTACTGCAATCTTGGATGTGTTTCCAAAGAAAAAACAAGGATCAGATGAAGAAGCATGATAATCCCAACTTATGTGGATCAGATCATTCCCGGTTACCATGTTCAGTTTCTTATACTACATTATGCACGCTTTGAAAAATTATGTAGGTAATACGTGAATATAGTAAAAGTTCAAGCAGAAGAGCTGGGTGCTTTTCCCATTCCCAAAAGGTAACCAATTTTAAGTTTGCACTTTTAGTTCCAGTGATTACCATCATCACTGTAATAGTTTCTTAAAATATTAACATCATGTAATGAATTTAGTGTACTTATGCTAACTTCAAGAACCTTATCCATAGATGCTTTCTTAATTTATTTAAAAGTATTTTTAGTTCTTTTATTGGTTATATTTTATTTCTTGGCCCTTTAATACCAGTCAGCATCTAATGATTCTCCAAAAATAGTTAATGTGTCTAAACTTTCTTTGACTTCCTTGCCAGCTTTTCTTTTTAAAGCTGTATATACTATTACTTCTACATTGTCTGGGTTTATTTATCTGCATATTAAATATAAGGTTCATATGCTTTGTTCATAAGTGGATGCTAAAAACTGGAAACCATTAAATAGTATATTTAATTGTGTGTTTACTTGGAATATAATCTACATGAGTACCATGAGTGGATTGACCAATGGAATGACTTACCCTGTTAAAAGGTGTAGAGATTAAACGAAATCTATTTTCTTACCTAAGCTGCAGAAAATCATGCCACTTTCATAAGTTTTGCACATTTGGACTATGATTCCCTACTATAGCCTTCTGTTTTTGAGAGTTACCAATTGTCTTTCTTTTTCTATGTTGGCAAATAAAGCACCTACTTTCAACACATCACTACAATGCTTCAGGTTCTCAATAATATAGTTTTTGTAAGAGAATATTCTGTCTTCTTATATATTTCAAAAAGTCTTCTAACTTAATCTTTCAGTTGGATCTAGTTATTTCTGGGGTTGATTCATGGCTGTCCTGGGTAAATTGGACTATTTCTAAAATACTATTTTATGTTTTTTTCTTGAATTATTTTATGGTTTGCTGGGCTACATTCTTAACATATAGGTGCATATGTATGTCTGTCTGTATTATTTCAGAATGGGCACCTGGGAGATAAATTTCTGGGTGCTTGCATTTTAAAATATTATTTTGTCTATTATTGGAACAGTATTTTTACTGATATGTCAATGGGAGCTCTTTAGGTGTAAATAATAGGATCAAATTCTGGTTAAGTAAAGATTAGTTCATTGAAAGCATGGTGGTGGCTACAGGAATCTTTAGGAAGTTTGAAAAAACAGGCTGGGCAGCAGACAAGAACCAAAAGCAACCCAGAAATCAGTGACTTTCTGGCCTTTTACTGCTGTGACATATCATCATTTTATTATTCTGAGCTCCTATTTTTGTACTTTGAAATATTGGTCAGTATCATACTGATGACTTTCTTTTTTTTCCCTCAAGAGTTCATCAATATCTCTTATGTCGATTTTTTTTTTTTAGCATCAGTAAGGCTTTCTTCTTTTTTAAATAATATTTTTATCATGATTGCACTGGGATATTGGAAGAGATGAGAGACAATACATTTTAAAAGGACACTGGCAAATTGTTATGTCCAGAGAGTATCTAAAACAATAACAGGATTGAAAAGCATGTCACAGGGATATGGAGAAAGTGGTAATGTTTATTCCAAAGTCTTAGGTGACATGATAGCAGTCTACCAACATGTCCAGGATGATAGGAAATCAGAGTGACTAATTTGATGTCAGTGTAAGGAAAATGTTTCCTCTGTCTTTTCCCTGCATTACATTATATGAGTCCATGTTTTATATTTCAATATCTTCCTTGGACTTTGCCTCAAGATGTAACGTTATCATCCCTTATTTCATGCAGGACATTTCTCATTATTATAGTAGTTTCTCAGATGCCTTTCTTCTACTTTACCTTTACCAGAAACGTCCCCCTACCCCAACATTTATTTTTATTACAAATTAGAAATTTACTGAGGAACTATGAAATAAAGTCTGGAAGGACAGATACGGAGAAACAAGGCTTACCCCACTATTGTTAGGTTCAGAGCCAATGAACAAGATTAAATATGAGGGTCTTGAGGTTAAGTTTATGGGAAAATTTCCCACAAAGATGGATTTAAAAAGTCATGGGTTGCCATAGAAACAAGGATACTGGGGCACCTGGGTGGCTCAGATGGTTAGGCATCTGCCTTGAGCTCAAGTCGTGATCCTGGGGTCCTAGGATCGACCCCCACATCGGGCTCCCAGCTCAGGGGTAAGTCTGCTTCTCCCTCTGCCTCTGCCTCTCTCCCCTGCTCATGCTCTCTCTGTCTCTCTGTCTCTCTCTCTCAAATGAATAAATGAAATCTTAAAAAAAACCCAACAGAACAAAGATACCTTAAACTGGGGTGCTCTTTTTAAAAACAAATAAATTCCAGTCTCTAGATGATTTAGGTGTGGTCTGTTTGAGGGCACGAAGAAGGACTAAATTAACAGACTTCTAACCATGTCCCACAGGGTGCTAGGAGCTCTTAGGAGTGCAAATCATCTATCACCTAGGGGGCGTGTGTGCGTGCATGCGCTAACCTTAGCAGTGAAGTTCTAGGGGTCCCATTCCCACTTCACTAAAGGCAAGTTAACTTTTATTGATTTCTCTGGGCTTCCACAAATGACTTTTATTTGAATAAAAACTATACGGGTAAAAATTGGGGAAAACTTCTGGAAAGCATAGAGGTCAATACGAGTATATATGAATATATGAAGGCAGTAGAGATACTGTGATCAATGTTGGTGAATTCTTATACCTGATTATATGATGATTTAGCATGGGATTCGCCTGGGGAAGTTTTAAAATGCAATGAGAAACTGATGTTGATTGTCTGTTTTTACCCTGCAGCTAAACAGTCTCAAATTTTTGTGAGGAAACAGCAAATTTTTATTGATTCCAAATCTGGGGTCCTGAGAGTGGGAGAAGCATGGCAGTTAGTTAAGTCCTTAAGCACAGAGACTAGGTCATGAGAAAGTCTAAGACCTTGAGCTGTGGGCACATTAGAGCCCCTCTCAGGCATATAACAGGTAAGTCTTAAAGATTTTCTATTTGGGGATCATAGATGTTCAGATGTTTTGTTTTGTTTTGTTTTGTTTCTCTTTTTCTTACAGATGTACTTATTTGCTTTTGTTTTTTCTAGGGGTCCAAACTGATTGAAAAGTGCCAGTCTCTCTTGGGAGGCAAATGATTACAGAAAATGTCAACAAAGAGTCTTTACTGAGATCTGCCTTTTTTTGTTTTTATAATTAGGAACTCCTTTATTCCTTATCAAAACAATCTAACAGCAAATGTAGATAATAGGTTTCATCTTTACATACAAGTTGTCATTTTTGGATACATCTTTCTGTAGAACTCTGCCACATTCATACCTTGTCCTTGTGAGAGGGTAAAATTTTACATTAGCCTTATTCAAAGAACGTGGTAATCATAAGAGACCAAAAAAAGCCCCATGGAGTCTAGGGCAGGAGAGAAGAAATTTTCCACATACAAGCACATTTAAACTTCTTCCAAGTACAAAAACATTTGTCTTGTTGCTTTAAGGATAACTTTATGAATTGTAAGGTCTTACAGTACAATCCAGGTGAAGTGACAGCAAGTATTTTAAGTAAATTCTAATGACTTGAAATTCAAGTCCAAACTAAATATTTAATGTTTTCTTTATTGCAAATATGATGTCGTTAACCTGAGGTATAGAGTTGTCTTCCAGAATCTTTGCATAAGGCATTGGGACGTCAGCACCAGTGACACGAACTGCAGGAGCATCCAGGAAATTGAATGCAGGGCCTTCCATGATCCTGGCACAAACTTCAGCTCCTACTCCAAACTGTGGCCAGCCTCCTTCCACAGTTATGAGATGATTGGTCTTCATGACACTGGCTTCTATTGTTTCAATGTCCATTGGTCTGATGGTTCGCATATTTATCACCTCACATTCAATTCCCGCTTTAGATAGCACTGTTGCAGCTTCTAAGCAGTGGCCCACAGGTCTTGAATGGGCAACTACGGTTATGTGTGTCCCTTGCCTTTCTATTTTGGCTTTTCCAATGGGAATCAGAAAATCTTTTGACTGAGCTTCTGAGGGAAATTCAAAAGGAACTCCATACATCAGTTCATTCTCTAGCACTCCCACTGGATTATCATCCCGAATGGCTGATTTAATAAGTCCTTTTGCATCCTCTGAATTCCAGGGGCTGACCACCTTTAAGCCTGGGCAGTGCCCATACCAGGCAGCAAAGCACTGTGAGTGTTGGGCAGCCATGCCTGCTGAGGCACCATTGGGCCCCCTGAAGACTATGGGCACAGGCTGATGGCCCCCCGACATGTAGTAGGTCTTGGCAGCTGAGTTTATAACCTGGTCAAGGGCTTGCATAGAGAAATTGAAGGTCTTAAATTCACAAATGGGCCTCAACCCAGCCATAGCTGCACCCACAGCAATTCCAGCAAAGCCCATCTCAGATATGGGAGTGTCTATGATCCTCTTATCTCCATATTTCTTCCACAGGCCTCGACTAACCTTGTATGCCCCATCATACTGGGCAACTTCTTCCCCAAGCAGAAATACCTTCTCATCTCTTTCCAGCTCCTCATCCATACCTTGGTTTATAGCCTCACGAACTGTCACCTGCAGCGCCACCGGCGCCGTCCGGTGGAAGTGCCTCCTCAGCAGCCCCGAGACCTGTTCAAGGGGTCTCCGCATCAGGCCAGACACTGCCGCCATCTTGACTGTGTCCTCTAGTCATCGCCGAATGACCTGAGATCTGCCTTTTATTTTTCATGAGTAATGAAACTCATGTCTAATATCCAGAATACGAAACAACATCATTTTTCAGCCACTCACAATGTCACTCAAGGATCCTCGCCAGGCTACACCAAATCTCTCCTTTCCTACTTAGCAGAGAAATCTACTACTCGTAACCCTCATACAACCAGCTTACGTTCTTCCTTTCTCCCAGAAGCTTTCAGCTTCTCAGGAGCAGCACCAGAAATATGAAATCAAGGGAGTCTTTCAAAACCTCAGGTAGATGCAATGGGCTGTCACATCTCGCTGGGAACTGGCTGCTGGGTTTCCAAAATTAGAAAGACCCAAGTGCAGCTTTGAAGTTTCTGTCTGTAACACTGCTGGAAATGATCATTGAACTAAATGGAATGTGCTCTATAATAAGTCACCTTTATAACTGCCTTTTTTTTTTTTTGAAGGTGTGAAACTGGGAAGGTACTTGGAACCACTCATAACATTCATTCATTCAGCAGATTTTTAGTGGGTATCTGCTGTGTACGAGGCACGGTTCTAGGAGCTCGTGACACATCGGTGACCAAACAGAACAGAACAAAATCCCTATCTTCATAAAGTTTACCTTCGGGTGGAGCTTGGTGAACATGTCTTTCCTTCTTTTTGCCTCTTTCTTTCGCCATCAGTTAGACTTGAACTAATCAGGACTTTGCCTTGTGCCTAAGGCATTGAACACATTATGAAATCAAGAAAATATTTAACATTCTGTTTGCCAAGAGTCTTTGAGTTACTAGCAAAGCTCCAAAAGTTCAGGACTGAGGTGAGGAATAGGTCCTGTGGGCCGTACATAGTCTCCTACGTGCTAGATAAGTCTGCTTTTGCAACAGCCTGTGTTCTAAAGACACATAGTTAGACTTAACTTCTGGCTCGTTTTTGTCACTGGCTGCCGTGCTAACTAGCATGGTGCTAGTGTTGTAAGTTTTTACCTGGGAAAAACTCATTCGGTCCTCATCACAATCTAAAGAGGCAGGTACTATTATTAACCTTCCCATTCTACAGACCAAGACACTGAGTGCGGAGAGGTTAAGTAACTTGCCCGGGTATTCACTGGTGGTTTGGAACCAGGATTCCAATCTAGACCATTCAGCTCCAGAAACTGGGCTCTTCACTAGGGCGTTAGTGCTCCTTTGTCATGTCAGGGAACATCATTATCTGGAAACTCAGCGCCAGAGAAATCTCCCTGAAGCACTCGTTGCAAATTGTTGGCGGTTTTCTCTTCACAGTGTTGAGGCGACAATAGCTGTTTTTCTCCGTGAACAGTTGTCTCCCTTAACCACTGACTCTGCAATTAAAGCCTCAGCCTTGGAAGAATTCCTCACATGTTCATTCAGTTTCTCCTTCTTTCCTGTCCATCTCATTCTCTAATATATATATATATAATATGTAATATATATATAATATATATGTATGTATATATATAATATATATGTTGTATATATTATGTATTTTTGGTATGTGTGCTCTCTTCTCTAAATTTTTAAATTGACCTCTGACCTCCTTAACCCATTTTTCCCATCTGTCCACCTTTTATTTTTACCCTATATATATATGATGCTGACAATGGAAACTAGGCGCCCTGATATTTATTAATTTGAGCTTTCAGTGATGATTTGTAATAGCAGTCTTCTCCCCAGAAATCTTGGCATAAATGACATAATGAACTTAATCATTTGGACTTTTATTTTTCCAGATTTTGTGTGTAATAAAAACTAAGCAGTAATATTTTAGTGCCTACTAAATAAGTGAGTTATTTTGATTATAAAAAAATTTAATCCTCACTATAGTACACTTTATTTTATTTATTTACTTGTTTGTTTTACTTTATTTGAGAAAGTATTCACACACACAAGTGGAAGGAGGGGCGGGGGGGAGAGGGAAAGGGACAAGCTGACTCCCCGCTAAGGGTGAATCCTGACACAGGGCTCAATCCCAGGACACTGAGATCATGACCTGAGCCAAAGTGAGATGCTTAACCGACAGAGCCACCCAGGTGCCCCCACTTCACTTGATTTTAAAGAGTTTTTCCTCACTCCAGTGATTTCAACATGTTCATATACATCAGCAAATTAGATCCAAAGAAACATTTGTTAAGTTCCTACGTATTGCATACACTGCTAGGTGCTATAGAGCATAACACGAATATACTAAAACCAGATAACTAATGAACTTATACAGGACACAATCACATAAGGAATTACAAAAAAAGGCAGATTTCAAACTCCCAATGTCACAAGAGCAGAGCTAACTGATAATGTGATGCCCGGGAGTCTAAGATCACACATTGTCACAGAGACCAGGAAAAGTCACGGAGGGAGTGACCCTGGCCAAGGACTAGAAACTGGACAAGGTTTGAACAGATAGAGATGTGGTGGGTTGTGAGGTATTTCGAGGAATGGTGAGTGATTCAGTTTGGCGGGTTTTCAGACAACAGGTAAGTAGTTGTCGGCAGTAAGACCTAGTGGAGGAGAGGGATACAATGGTGGCTGGGGGCATAGTGTAGTTTAATTACAACAACAGCTAAAATCTATCACACTTGTTACATCTAAAGTGCCACCTTTGGCACACGTTACTCCTACAACTCCCACAACAGTCCACTGAAGTAGATTGTCACCTGTCCACTGCCAGACTGAGAGAGTGTAGTTGAGAGTGAGGTCATAGATGACAGCGGTTAAAATGGTGGATTCTGGAGCGTGATTCATATCCTACCTAGCTCTTCTACTAAAGACCTTAGCAAATCTCCTATCTTCTCCATGGCTGGTTTTCTTCTTCATCTTTAAAACTGGGTTGAAAGGGTCATTTCTTCGTGGGACTATAATAGACACTAAACCAGCTAATATACGTAAAGCTTAAAACACTTCTTGGCAAATGGCAAGTGCTATTAGTGTGAGTAATCTGAAATTGCTGCTTTTGCAGGTTAAATCTTGACAATTTCAAATGGCTCAATCTAATAGGTGTTAGCTATTCTTATTTAGAAGACAAATGGGTGCCATTGAGGGTTTTGTCCTATCTGCATCCCATTCCTTTCCTTTCACATGTAGATATAGCAACATCACACTTACACCTGCCATCTTTTCTACCTCATCAACTGCCTTGAAAATGGACTTCTTTCTCCTTCAGTTCCTGAAACCGACATGAATGGCCCTAAACAAAATTCCATAGCAACACTGCCTAACTGAACATTTCATATAGCCAAGAGATAATAAAACATACCACCAAATTTGGGGAAGCCAGACAAAAAAGATTCTATATTTCTTTAGCTACCGGGTCAGACTTGTGAAAAGGAGGCATATATACAGGAGATTTTTAGAAAAAAATATTTCCTATAACTCATTCACTCATTCTTTTACTCACTGATTCACTAGGTCATTAAGTCTTTTATTCAGTTGATTTTTATCAAGCGCATCCTATGCACAAGACACAACATTAAGTACAGCGAAGTATACAAAGATGAATGTAACAGGTCCTCTACCATTAATAAGTATTAACATTATCTGGGATCGAATTTGAACTAATATGTAACTGGTAGTGAAATATTCGAGCCACCTAGAACAAGGATAAACAGTTTTATGACAAAAGTTTATATTCTCGTATTATGCAAAGATGCTTCCGAATAAATTTTTGTCTCAGAAATTGTATTGGTTATCTATTGCTATGTAACAAATTACCCTAAAATTTAGCAGCAACAAACATTTCTTATCTCATAGGTTTTCTGAGGATCGGGAATCCAGGAGTGGGTTAGCTGGGTTTTCTGGCTCAGGGTCTCTCATGAGGTTGTAGTTAAACGGTTAGACAGGGCTATGTCATCTGAAGGCTTGACTGGGGCCAGCACATGGGGCCAGGAGGCCTCGGTTGTTGCAGACTTTGGCAAAGGTCTCCGTTCCCATCATGCAGGCCTTTCTCCGGGCTGCTCCCAGCATGGTAGTTGGCTTCCCCAAGAGCCCGTGATCCAAGACAATGAGCAAGGAGGATGCCACAGTGCTATGTGACCTAGCCCCAGAATCACACACTGTCACTTCTGCTTTCCTCTATTCATTAGGGTTGAATCCCTAAGTCCGGTCCATTTGCAAGGTGAGGAAGATTAGGTCCTATCTCTTGAAAGGAGGAATATCAAAGGCTTTATGAATATATTTTAAAACTACCACAGAAGTGAAGTTAATCTCTTACTAAATACTTTGATGTTTTTGCATCTAGTAGGACTTTGTGCTTACATGTACTTGCTACTTTTTGTTAGTAACCCTCTTTTTTAAAGATTTTATTTATTTATTTTAGAGAGAGAGAGAGAGAGCGTGAGCAGGGGGAGTAGTAGAGGAGGAGGGAGAAGGAAGGGAAAAGAATCTCAAGCAGACTCCACACTGAATGCAGAGCCCAATGTGGGGCTCCATCTCATGACTTTGCAATCATGACCTGAGTGGAAACCAAGAGTCAGACGCTTAACCGACTGAGCCACCCAGGCGCCCCTGGTTGGTAACTTTCTAATCATAACTTTTCTATTCCAAATTTGAAAAGTAATACGTGTTGATTTAGAATATTTAATAAGCATGGAAACATAAATGATTCACCCATAATTCTATAACCCAGATATAACCATATTTAATGTATTTTTGGTTTGTATGTAGTGTACACACACACACACACACACAGACACACACAAACATTTTATGGGTAAGAGATATTTTGAATATTTTTATGTATATTCTTACTTAGATATGGAAGAAGAATTTTCTTCTATAATTAAAGTTTATTTGGAAACATAATTCTAATAGCTGCATACCATTCTTGGGGAAATGTTTTTCCCTTTAATCATTTTCTACTTTTGATCATTTAGGTTATTTTCTTCCTTTTACCACAATAGCAATATAATAAGTATCTTTGCATAATGTTTTGCATGCCTGATTATTTCAATATAAGATCCTATAAGTTGAATTATAGGATGAACTACCACATTGATTTCAAGAAAAGTTATATCCATTTGTATTTCTACCAGTAGCTGCAGTGGTTATCTCATTGTAATTTATTGAGTATTTAGTATCATTTCTTAATCTTTGCTAATAGACCAAAAGTATTTTATTGACTCTGGGCTCACAGCTGTTGGTTCTGTGAAAAATGGATATGGACCCTTTAAATGTGCTTCCTTTGAGTTTTGCATGATGTCGCGCTTCGTCAGTAGAGGGCGCTGAAGAAACATTGTAGGAGGCAGTTTGGGCTTTCCTGACTCCCGGGGCGAACTGGCAAGGCTTCTGGGAGGTGGACTTTTTTCCTCCACTGCTTTGCCCAGTGTGCTTTCTCCAGGGCTAGTTGCCTGTGCAGCTTTCTTTCCCATTTGTGTCCCCAACCCCTTCTCCAGCTTTTTATTTTGTTTGTGGTGGCATAGCCTGGAGCTGAGTGTTAGGTCTATGCCCTCGCACAAATCACTGCTCTCTGCTCCACCTCCTCAATTCAGCGCTTGCTCACAGACAGACAGTCCTGCCCCTCTGCCCGGGGTGGCCATCTAGGAAGCCACTTGCCCAGCTTCTGTCCCACACAGCTTCGGAGACGCTGCTGCCCAAATCATGCACAGAGTTGCACTGGGTTCCTGCAAAAGAAGCCCCCTTAGCTCCTAGTCCAGGCACACCTGCAGCAGTACCCGATTCTTTCTTTGGGCCTCCAAACTTCCCCGCAGACCTCCAGACACAGACATTATGTGATCTGGGCCTTGGGTCTGCGGAGAATCCCCAAGGCCCTCTGCACATGTGTCCACTTACCCCAGCTGCTCCGCACCCCAAAAGGCTGTTCTCGTTTGTCCTATGACTGTGGTGCTGACAAGCAGCAAACTTCTCTACCATGGGCTGCAACCACAGCCTCTCTGGTGAATTCTGAATTCCTGATTCCAAACTTCCCCTTTTTGGGGTCCTCTTCCTCAGCCTTAGGGTACCCTTTAGAGCTCTCTTTCTTTCTATTCTCCTATCATCCCAGCTCAATTCTTTATATTAAACTTCTGCTTAGATTACTGTTTCTGTCTCCTTATTGGACACAGACTAATACAGTTGATCACCATTAAGATACAAGTCCCCCCCCCACACACACAGTAGCTATTTGTATTTCCTCTCCTGTGATTTTACTTTTTATGTGGTTTCTTTTTTTTTTTTCTATCCACATCTTGGTATTTTTCTTACATATCTTGTAGACTTTCAATATATTAATGATTAATCTGTCATTTATGGCAGGCACTTGACACTACTTAAAATTTTTTATAAGTATACTGAATTTTAACTATTTCATTTGCCCCATTTTGGCAAGATGAGATCATTTTCTTATTAACTGATAGCTGGAAGGATAATGAAGCAAGGCTCTGTTTTCCTCAAGAGAAGATATCCTAGGACTTGAAGGTCATAGCCCACTTTTACTTTCATCTGGTTTAGGTTTCGGTTTTGGTGCCACTAAGAAGTAATACCTTTGTCTTAAAAAGGTGTCGCATTTTAATTTTGATAACTAATCTTCCAACTTGGGCTTATTACATACAACCCTTCTCCCTTAGTACATGTAATATACCCAAACAATTTAATACAATGCTTAGGAGGAATGCAAATGGACATAGTTTAGAGAATTGAACAGTGTTGCTTAAAACTCCATTCTAACGTAGAGTTCATAAATAAAATCATAGATGATACTTGTGGGCATTCTCAGTGTTTGTTTGTTTTCAAATCGGTTTCAGCCAACTTTTAAGTACCTTGAGAGTTGTCTCGTGGACTGGGTTGTCTTGGAGAAAAAGAGCAGAACTCCAGATCCCTTGCCTACCTTCAGCTACAAGTTCTGCATTATCCGTTGTGTTCATTTGGCAACAAATGGTTACTGTGGGCCAAATCTTGTCCTAGCTGATTAAATATATTAAATCTCTGTGGCATACTTGTTTGGAAAATTAAGAAAACTACTTCAACTGACATTAAAAATGCTTAATAATACTTTTGAAAGTCATGAATAGAACAGAGTGGGGTATAAAAGGGCTCAGGTTGAGAAAATTGCAATTTAGATCTCTTAACAGAGCCCATAAGCTTTTCCATCCCAAAGGACAGATAGCTCTAATGTTACAGATAGCCAAAAGCCACCAACCATATAGAGACAGTCCTGGATTTCGTAAAGATGCTAGAGTTTTCAGGGAGCTGCAAAACACCGTCTCCCTCCGATTCCTTGGTAGGGTGAGAATGTGCTTCTTTTTTATTTCAAGAGCCGGCAACTTCTACTTCTGAATCATTTCTGAGAATCAGTTGATGATGCTCTAGTTCTCTTGACAGTTTGAGCTAAAAGAAGCTTAAGTTACAGGACATATGAAGACACCATTTAGATTCGAGTTCGCTGAGTGTTTTACTATTAAAGTATTTGGAATACACAGTATCCAAGCTTGTTTCAGTTACTGAAACTAAATTCAAGCCCCTTTCAGTGCAACTGTGAACCCTAGTTAACCTCATCACTTCAAAGGGAGACAAGCTTTTTCGACATTCAATTTCCTACAGATTCAAGTTCGTATATATTTGTATGCATGCAAGGGTCAAATGCACGCATTCATCAAATAGTAATATCCCTCTGATTCTGTTGAAGTGTTTTAGCAATTGCAGCTTGTGCTGCTAAACCGCTGTCTCCGTTTTTCCTACCCGTTTACTTTGAAGACATTTCAGTATAATTGCCTTTTCTGTACTGAATCTGAAAATGAGAAGGAGAAAAAGAGTTATTAAAAATTGAACACATTTTGTGCCCTGGGCCTATTAAAGGAACAGGCACCCAGCATGCATGCTCCTGACTTACTTGGTTATTGTTCTTTGGATCTCTCTCTTCTCTTCTTCATTTAATCTTTGAAGGATGGATTCCAGCAGAGAAAAATTAAAGTTAATGTACTGAGCCACCTGGAAAGGGAAAAAACAAAATGAAACCAAAAAGCAAGCCGATTCTGTGAGAGGTGCTGAGTCAGGAGAAAGCAAAGACAGATTCGGGGTGACAGGATCCATACATCACTGCTAATTTCTTCTGCATCTTTCTCCATGAGGAAAATGCGAGCATTGTCTTTGGAAGGTCCCTGCAGGAGCCTATGCAGCAGGGGGACATCTGTCTTCTTTAGCCTTCTCTGCTCTGCAAAGGAAAACAAGAATCAACCATAGTCAGGGATCCATCCTAGAGAGAAAGATACGTTGTCCACTCATTTTCTTTCTTCAGCTCACGTTTGAAGAAGACCTAAAAACATACAACAGGAGGCACTTACTCAGATGAATAAATTAAAATTAAGACCTTTAAAAAAAAAACTACAAATGGACTCCTTTCTCTTGCTATCTCTTAAATTTGACTTGTATCTCGGGTAATTCAGCCTTGCCTTTGGTTCAGATGTTCAGACAAATTAGTTCTACTTATGCTTTTATCAAGCAACACACCCAAAAACTTCTTTATAATTTTTCATTCACTCAACAAATTGTTATTGATTCTTTACTAGTTCAGTTACTGTATTTCCATCTTCCCAGTTGTTCAGGTCCAAAGCTTTGTAATTATCTTCAATGATTCCCTTGTTTCTCACCCCAATCCAATCCTTGGATCTTCCTTAAAAATATATTCATAGGGGCGCCTGGGTGGCTCAGTCAGTTAAGTGTCTGTTTTCGGCTCAGGTAATGGTTCTCGGGTCCTGGGATCAAGCCTGCGTTGGGCTCCCTAGTCAGCCGGGAGTCTGCTTCTCCCTCTTCCTCTGCCCCTCCCCCTGCTTGTGTGCATGCTCTCTCTCTCTCTTTCTCTCTGTCAAATAAATAAAATCTAAGAAAAAAATATATTCATAATGTTTTTCACATCATGGGTATTTTTATTATTTCATTCATCTGAGGGCTTCATCCATTCAGCCATAATAATGAGATGAGAAAGAAAGTAACTTCCAATCTGGCATATTCCCAGAACTTCAAATTTCCAAAAGTTATAAATACTCCCACCCACCAAAGCACTTCCAGCTTTCTGTCAAAATAGTGTCACATCTGCAATTTCATTTTTATCAGAGTGAAACATGAACAAAACACAGTGCCCTTACATTCATCTCCTTTTCTCCTTCCTCAAATATTTTTTGAGTTCCTACTATGTTTCAGGCATTGTTTTCTGTGCTGGGCACCTTATAAAACAAAGCAGAATAAAATCACTTCCTTCATGGACCTTACATTCTAGTGGAGGACAGAGAGGCTAAGGAAAGATAAACCAATAAAACACATCATGTATTAGTGATAAGTATTCAGAAGAAAAATAAAGCAAGGAAAGGGGTAGAAGAATGTGTATGTGTAAATAGGTGTGTACAGGGGACACATATGCGATTATGGATAGGGTGGCTGAGAAAGGGCTCACTGAAGATATAACATTTGAATAAAGACTAAAGGAGATGAGGTATGGAATCATGGAACCATTTGGGGGAAGTGTGTCCCAAACAGAGTAAGTAAATAAGTCAGTCACCCTACAGGTCAGTGCATGCCTAATGCTATCAAAGAGCAGCAAGGGACCAGGGTGGCCAACATGAAGATGAAGGAAGGGTTATTCAAAGTTGAAGAGAACATGTAGTGGGACCAGCATAAAACTCTGGCTTTACTGTGGGAAGACAGACCACTGGAGGATTTGAGAAGTGATGTGATATTGTCTGACTTACATTGTTAAAAACAATCTGTCTGCTATGTTGAAATAGATTGAAAGGGGAAAAGGGTAGACCAGTTAGTCCTTTCTACATTGTCATTTATGAAATCAATTACCTTGGGCTCTTAATAGTTTTAAGAATCAGAACTGTTCTCATCCCCTGGGTGGGATTGGAGAGGATCTAGAGCAAAATTAAAGTTAATATTATCCATTCTTGTTTCCACAGAGTCAGAGTTCATTGCTTTAATTCCTCTACATTTCTGAAGCGAGGGAGAAACCTGGTAATTTAGCTAATCTTATTCACCCACTAGAAGCCTCTTCTGACCTCTACATCTTATAGTAACTTGGTTTTGCATCCTCAGTTTGTTGCATTCTTAATATTGCAGAGCAAGGTTTCTTGCTTCATGAATTTGCTTCTGGGATAATTATTAGAAATACATATTCCCAGACTGGGATTCTTGGATCTGGATGGCTTGGGAATCTGTATTTTTAATGAACTTCTCAGGTAATTCAGAAATGCACTAGAATTTGAAAAACACTGTTATAGATCATGGGCTTAGTGGAAAACGCACCTGTCTCTATTTTACAGATTAATACCTAAACAGGTGCTACAGGTTCCATTCTTTTCTCTGTTCCTGATCCCTAACAGGTGCTAGTTATGATTATCTTCTGGAGTTTATGTACGAGAATTTTTGACACCAAAAAAAAAAAAAACATGTGATTTTTACAGATAAAATTTTAAAGAACTACATTTTTGTGGTGAAAATAGACATTTTTTTTCTGATTATAAAAATAACTCCTGCTGTCAGGGAGGGAAGAGAGGGTGAGAGAGGTACAAATTTTCAGTTATTAGAAGAATAAGTTCTGAGGATCTAATGTCCAGCTTGGTGACTAGAGTTAATAATATGGTATTGTATGTTCGAAAGTTGCTGAGAGTAGATCTGAAGTATTCTCTCTCTCTCTCTCACACACACACACACACACACACACACACACACACACACACAAAGCTTTAACTACGTGATGTGACGGATGTGTTAATTATCTCAATCTTGGTAATCATCCCATAATGTAAAAGTATATCAAATAATCACATTATATACTTTAAGTGTATACAATTATATTTGTCAATTATCCCCAATTATCCCTCAATAAAGTTTCAAAAAACCCACACAAGCTATTATAAGTTGAAACTATGGAAACAAGTGTAAGACAGAAAGTAAAAAGCACCTGGAACCCCAGAACTCTGAGATCATCAGCCCTACCCTTCGTGTGGCCATCCCTTCGTATACATCTTTATGCGTGCACACAAACACACAACACAGAAAGGTGGTCGTGTGAAACTTGCTATTTTTACTGTAGCCATGTTTTTAAAAACGGTTTACTTTTTTTTTTTTTGCTTCTGTGTTCCTCCTTTCTCCGTACTCTACTCTGCATCACCCTAACCCCCAGCTGGGTAATCGATGTTCACGATTTGATATTTATCATTTCATACCTTTCTCCCTGATCATATGATCTTATATACCACATATTGAAATGGGATTTGTAATTCTTTTACAAAAATGCGATCATATTATAGACATTTGTAGGCATGTTGAGTTTTTCACATAATTGATATTATGGAATTCCCTCCATTTAACTGGTATACATCTAACACACTCCATTTAATGGCTGCCTAACAACGACTTATTTAATCATTCTCCCATGACAGGTGACTTTGTCTTTAATTTTTTGTCATTATAAATAGCCTTGCACATAAATCTGTAGGTATTAGTCCTTTTATTTTTGTGGAGTAGATTCTCACCAGTGGGATTGCCAGGTTAAAGGATATGTATCCTGTAAATGTTAATAATGTTAGAATCAGTTCCAAAAAAGCAAAGACAGTCATATTTTCACAAGAGTTGCATGAAAATACTCTTTTACCCTTCACCACACAGACATAGGTAGAATCCTTCTGAAACATATTGCCAATCTGCTAAATGTGAGATAATATTGCATTGTGGGTTCTATTTTCATTGAATTGTCTTTTTGTTATAATTTTGCAGGAACTCTGATATTATAGGTATTAATCTTTTATCTGATAGTTTTCATAATCTATTTGTATCTTTTACATTTTTATAGTCTGTTTCTGCTTTTTATTTTATACCTTTTAGTTTTTTCCTAAACAAGGAGAATATGAATATATATGTACACACACTCTTAGAATTTTTAAAATTTATATTATATTTCTTATGCTTTAAGCTTTCAATTTATAAGGGCTTTAATCTTGTATATTTTTACTTTTATTTACTTTTTAAAAGATTTTGTTTAGTCATTTGAGACACAGAGATAGAGAGAGAGAGCATGAACAGTGGGAGAGGCAGAGGGAGAGGGAGAAGCAGACTCCCTGCTGAGTCAGGAGCCCGATGCGGGGCTCGATCCCAGGACCCTGGTATCATGACCTGAGCCGAAGGCAGACGCTTAACCATCCGAGCCACCCAGGCGCCCCAAATCTTGTATATTTTTAAAGACCCAACTTTCATTTTCTTACAGTTGTCCTGGGATCAAAAATTATTATTTTATTCTGTTCAATTTCCACCTCAAACATTCTGACACTTAAACTATAACTGGAGATATTTCTACAATTTAACAATTTTAGGGTTTTCAAAAATTTCATTCAGTACTGCCTTAGCTTTTTCTCTAATCTCTCTTTCGTCCTTGCTCTCAGCACCTCACACGTAGCCTCTTCCCAATGTCTTGCTGCTAACCTTCTGCTCCCGACCCCCGAGTTGTGCATATTTGCCTCTACTGAGGGAGAGAGAACACTCCTACAGTGTGGCAGGTACTGTGCTAAGAAAGCGGTAATAACAAGAGAAATGGTACGCATTGATGACTCCAGTGAGAGCTAGAATGAGAAGGGAAAGCCAAAAAGAGGTATAGGAATCAGGGACTTCAATGCATAACAATTCTTGGGAACTTTCACAGACAACCCCTTGCCCCACCCCGGGGCTCTGACTGACGTTCAGGTAATTAAATGTCTGGGAGCCAACAAGCAAACTCTTTTGTATTATAAGCTCTTCTAGGGTACCTTATTCTTGAGTCATCTTCCTCTGAGATTGTGAAATATAAATAACCTTCTAAAACACCCTCCCCTTTTTCTTCTTTCTCCTTTCCTTCCCTTTCTTCCACAGAATGTGGTTTAATGGCTCTTCTGCCTTCCCCACGGGCAGAAAACTACAGCATTCCGGAATCCTATAAAAAGAGTGATCAAGCTTACCTCCTGTTGCAAAAATAATGTAAAGTGCAAAATCTTGGGCACTATTTTCAATCTGTCAATGGAAAAAAAATAAAACATGAATTCTTTCATATTTGATGGATTGGTCATTGTCAGATGTTTTCTAAGCTAACCAGACCCAGACTATCTACCTGTTTCCTCACTTTCATTTTGCACTTTTAGACATGAAAACTTCTCTACTCCCTAGGAATAATGTAATTTCTCAAGGCTCAATTATGAAAAGATGTGATACATAAGAGGATCCTTCAGAACTGAACAACTTAATTTAGATTGACATGTTCATAGGTCTTTTTCCAAAGAGTGCATTTGTGTATCTACAGTTAAATTATATTCAAGAGAGTTATAGCTCAGTTTCATAATAAAGATCACCTTAAATTTTTGGAGAAGTTGCTCTATTACGTCTTCAGTCCTCATATTACTGTTTATTCTGACCTTAGTTTCTGATCCAAAGGTTGGAGTAAAAATCGATGTCTGGGAAGAAAACAAAGTTCTTAAAATTACATCATACTAACAAGAATCAATATGTTGAACCTGGCCTTCTCATGCGCAAAGAAAAAAATCTCAAATCACCAGTTTGAAAATTTTGTTCTTTTGTGCTTGCTTTCTTTGTTGTTGTTGGGATATTACGTATCCTTTTAAGCAGCTTTACATCGTTTCTAGAGTAAGTTAGGTAAAACATCATTTGAGGATGTTCGAAACATTTTCTTTTTTTTTTTTTAAGATTTTATTTATTTATTTGACAGAGAGAGACACAGTGAGAGAGGAAACATAAGCAGGGAGAGTGGGAGAGGGAGAAGCAGGCTTCCCACCAAACAGGGACCATTCTTCCTGTGGTTCAAGATTTTAAAATAAATTAACTATGACTAAACACAAATACAAAGTAATACGAATAGTGTTCCAAGACTCTAAAATGAGGTGGGTTCAGCAGACATGGAGCATCTGTATGAATTGAAATATGGATATAGAAATAATTTTTCGAAGTAGATATATGGAGGATGTCTGGAATAAACTCTTGCTAAGTTTGAGAAAATTCAATGTTTGTGCACATTGTGAGGCATTGATGAGTCACTCTGTGACACACGTATGACCAGTGCTGATGAGTTCTATGGTGCCCTGGAGACCCATATGTTCATCTGGCACTGAGGGGAGGGTATATGTGATTTCATTTTGTTTATATGAAGAATATTTATGGAGTTTGGCAACAGCACTAGATTAGGATAGGACCTAGATCACAGTGTCTTCTAACTCCAACTTTGTCAACCCACTTAACATTAAGGCCTAAACAGGCCTCTTTAGGATTTCATTTATAAAATAAGAGCATGGGACTAGATGATCTCCAAGAGCCCTTCCAAAGTGCCAACATACAATGAATTTGGAATCATGTTTTTCAGAGGGTTTGATTAGTTTTGTTGGCCAAAACACACAATAGAAGAAAATCATTTATTCTTATTGCAAGGATAGAAATATACCACAGGTCAAGTCAATAGTCTTAAGTTATGTACAAATACCATAATCTAAGCCTCTAATATGGGTGTTATTCATGTCCTGACAATATTGGTGTTCTCATGGGGTTGTGTGACATTAAAACACATCTTACAACTATATCAACTTAAACTCCTAGATGCCTCTCACGGCACACCCATTGATACAGTGCTTTGGGGCTTGGGACTTTGTTTTGTGGCATCTGTAGGACATATGTGTAGTTCCAGCTTGATCTCTTTCAACCAACGACAATAAAGCTAATGTAAATTGAGTTCTTCCTTTGTGTCACACACTGTGCCGAGCGCTTAGCTCACCTCATTCCATTTAGTCCCATCAACCTTGCAAAGTAGGAAGTAGTGAAGGAATGACAGCTAAGAGATGCAGGTATTTTTTAACTTTGCTCAGCAAGAATTGGAAATCAGGTTGTCAAGCTGCAGCACCCGAGCACTTAGCCACTCTACAGTGCTGCCAACTTAGGGCGAATGTCATTCTTAGCACAGCGGCGCAGGGGGGTGTCCCATCTGGAAGCTGCTCATTTGGAACAGGGGGTTTTCACAGGCTTCTTTAACACAAATCACCCCCACAAGATGATGACACAGCATAATTATGAGGCACAGAAACCGGGGCAATTGGTAGTTGCACATCTCTGGGGGACTGTCCATATTACTCTATGGCTAAGAGGAAATTCTGGAGCCAGAAAAGTGTCTAATTTGATCAAAGAATTCACAAGGGACGTTTCTCCCCACCAGCCTCCAAAGGCACACTATGGCTATGTTCCCAAGGGCAGAAGAAGGAATAAGGCAGAAAGCCCTCCAGGAGAAAAGCTTCAGATGAATGAGTTAACATTTTGTATTAAAGGGCTTAGAATGATACCTGGCACAGAGTAAGTGCTTTTTAAGTATTTATTAAATGAATGGATGAATAATTGCTGAAGTACTTGACATGAAAAATTTGAGTTCTAGGGAAAAAAATCATATATTTCCTACCTTCAGCAAAGTGAAATGTCTTACAAAAATGGTGGAAAGGAACACATAAATTTAACACATTAAGTGAAGAATCAGAATACAAATTATTTCTAAAGTACAACTATGCTTGCATAAAAAAATATGTATATATGTACAAGGCCTGGAATGGAACGTGGTGAAATGAGAAATTTGATTTATTGGAATAACAGTTCTGCGGCTGGTTTTCTTTCTTTATTTAAATGTTAGTGTTCAAATGTACTTTGAACCAATCTCTCCTGTGGTACTTGCATTATTCAAATGCCATTGATTGATGTATGGGTTTCCTTGCCCGAGACCTGAGTTCCATGATGGCAAAGGCATGGATTGAGTCATCTTGCTATTCCCAGTGCTTGGCGCAGAGCCGCTCCTGAGATAGGGTTCACCCATCACGTTGGTTAACACTTGGGGTCTGGACTCAGACACAGCTGGATTCAAGTTCAGAGCTGCTACTTAAAAAGAGTGTGCCCACCAGTCAGAATAGCTAAAATTAACAAGTCAGGAAACGACAGATGTTGGCGGGGATGCGGAGAAAGGGGAACCCTCCTACACTGTTGGTGGGAATGCAAGTTGGTGCAACCACTCTGGAAAACAGTATGGAGGTTCCTCAAACAGTTGAAAATAGAGCTACCCTACGATCCAGCAATTGCACTACTGGGTATTTACTACAAAGATACAAATGTAGGGATCCGAAGGGGCACGTGCACCCCAATGTTTATAGCAGCAATGTCCACAATAGCCAAACTGTGGAAAGAGCCAAGATGTCCAGCGACAGATGAATGGATAAAGAAGATGTGGTACATATACACAATGGAATATTATGCAGCCATCAAAAGGAATGAGATCTTGTCATTTGCAACGACGTGGATGGAACTGGAGGGTGTTATGCTGAGTGAAATAAGTCAATCAGAGAAAGACATGTATCATATGACCTCACTGATATGAGGAATTCTTAATCCCAGGAAACAAATTGAGGGTTGCTGGAGTGGTGGGGGGGTGGGAGGGATGGGGTGGCTGGGTGATAGACATTGGGGAGGGTATGTGCTATGGCAAGTGCTGTGAATTGTGTAAGACTATTGAATCACAGATCTGTACCTCTGAAACAAATAATGCAATATATGTTAAGAAAAAAAAAAGAAGAAGAAGATAGCAGGAGGGGAAGAATGAAGGGGGGAAATCGGAGGAGGAGACGAACCATGAGAGACGATGGACTCTGAAGAACAAACTGAGGGTTCTAGAGGGGAGGGGGTGGGGGGATGGGTTAGCCTGGTGATGGGTACTAAAGAGGGCACGTTCTGCGTGGAGCACGGGGTGTTATGCACAAACAATGAATCATGGAACACTACATCCGAAACTAATGATGTAATGTATGGTGATTAACATAACAATAAAAAATAAAAAATAAATAAATAAAAGGAGTGTGCCCTAAGACAAATTACTTACCCTCTGTGACCCTCAATGAACGCATCTAAGGAAGGGAAAATAATGGTACCTATTTCATGGGATTGTTTTAGTGATTAATGAGATAATTCATCAAAATCCAATTTAAAACAGTTTAATACCTAACACATAGAGAGTACCCGATAAATAGCAGATACACGACCACTAGTTTACAATGGCTATTTTTAATTGTAAGTCGAATTGTGTGATCTTGTTAGAAAAACAGACATTATTTTAAAGGACATGAATGGAATTATAACTCACTTCATGGTTATAGAAGTGCCCGTTAATAGAGGCCCTGTGCTTCTGTAACTTTTTTCCGTCCATCATTGGAGGCTTCATCCTTTTTCTCACCAGGGTTGCTTCGCTCATGGTGCGATAGAGCAGTGGGGATTCTGGCTCCTCTTTTGCATAAGGTTTCAGAGTGCTACTGTGATAAGATAAATGACCTGGGAAGAATAAAGGTTATAAGGCCATATCATTTAGCCACCTACCTCTTTGGGTGGATTTGTATATGTATTTGATAAGAAAACATGTAGCTAAGCAGTGAACTATAATGTTTTCAAACAGTAGGAAACTGTTCCATTTTACCTTGGGATTTAAAAAAATTTCCTATTGTAATTAGCTTATCACCCAATAGGCATGAGATATTTCATCTTTCTCTAGCACTGGTGCTTAGATACCGATAGATTTATGGTAGCTTTGATGCCAAGAAACTGGGATTCCCCTGGGTTTAGATGGGTGTTTTCGAAGGGCTAACAGGAAGGACGCTTATATAAAAGATGCCAACAGCCATCAGACAAAGATAAGGGAATCTTGGAAGGAGCATCATGTTTGTTATTGAATGTGGGTTGTTATGGAGATGGCAGAAAGGACTGCATTGAGAAAGGCTTGGAAAAAAATAAATAAACATTGGAAGCTGTTGGTTGATTCATGAAAATGATGTCAGCAGGATACCCTTTTCCGTCTGAAGTCAGGTTGGTAATAGGACTACCCCAGAAACGTGAACTCTGCCCCCAGCCTCAGTCATCCTCTCCTTTCTCCTTGGATCTCCATGTATTATATGAAAATCAAATCTATGTAAGATACATGATGTCAGGCCCGACACTTAGCAGAGTCTCAGTAAGTGACAGTTACTAATATTACCACTATCACATCATCATTATGGCTCCCGAGGTCACATGTCATAGGAGCTGCGCTTTACCATTGGTTTGTCAAGTTCGATATGAACTTATCTGATGTTCAGGTTGATTTCTCTTTTTAAAATCAATGCTTGAAACTACTCTATCAAATATAGTGATTCCAGTATATCTGCCTCTTTCTGGGAAGTGGTGTTACGTGACTATCTATTAACTAAAACATTCAACTTCTAAAAAGATGTAGAATCCAATCTGAGGGGATTGGTCCAACATAAAAAGCTACTGAGTATAATAAATGATCCTAATCCTTGGGGAAAATATTAAAGAATTTTATGTATACAAATTTATTCAAACCATTAGCTTTCCCTAATCTAGTAAATTTAAGTGATTTGATGTAATTTTAAAAATGGTATTTTTATATAGTAAAGTAAGGTTCTTAAACATCATATGAGCACTGTAGTGACTTAAATTAGTATGATCCTCAGAGATTTTTTTTTTTTTATTAAATAGTGGTGTGTAAAATGTTAAATCTCAGAGAAACATTTAGGATGCATGCTTTACATTAAAAAAGAAGTCTCTCCATCAGGAAGAATGTGATACTTACCTTCTTGGGAATTTGTTGCTTCAGACGCTGGAATCTGGGTCCTGTCCAGATCACTAATATGGTAAAGATCATCAAACTCTCCCCAGCGTGTCATTCCCCTGAAAAGTAATAAATCTTGTAAATGACATCAATTTTATTCATGATGGTTTTCAGACTTATAGTATTAATATAGTACTGAGGGCCTTCATAGGTAGGCATATCCTAAATTATGACAATTTTATGATATTATTAAAATTATATTTATACCAGAATGGTCAGCATGTGTTCTTCCATACTGATTTTAGGCAAATCTGATATAATAATTCAGTTATACCCTGAAAGGCAAGGTTGTATAGATTCTATAAAATGTGTATTCAAATGGAATTAGTAGAAATCAACATAATCCATTGTTCCACAGATATCTCACAATGCTCTTGGGAGAGTTTAGATATAAAAATGTTCTTTCTGCCAACATGCTTTGAGTTCCTATTGTATTCAGAGGCTTTTTAGGTAGAGTGGCTCTCAGTGAGATGTGGTGCCCACTTTTAAGGCTCTTTACTACTATGAATGCAATTAACAAAGGAGGAAAGTGTATGAGAAGCTTCTTTTCTAAAACATTATGATTTATATATAGGACACTAACAATTTTCTTTCTTCTTTTTTTTTTTTTTTTAAAGATTTTTATTTATTTGTTTGACAGAGAGAGAGAATGAGAGCAGGAACACAAGCAGAGGGAGTGAGAGAGGGAGAAGCAGGCTTCCCATCGAGCAGGGAGCCTGATGTGGGGCTCGATCCCAGGACCTTGGGATCATGACCTGAGCTGAAGGCAGACGCTTAACGACTGAGCCACCCAGGTGCCTTGGACACTAACAATTTTCAATGCATTCTAGTGATTAGAATACATAAGACTGGGCAACTACTTATTTTTACCAGCAGGGCCAAGAGTCACCTTTATTTATCCGGTCTTAGTCAAGTTACTTATTTTCTCTGTGCCTTTGTGTCCTTACCTATAAAATGGGGATGATAATAGTAGGAGGTAGGACAGGGCTGCTGAGAAGATTAAATGAGATAATGTGTAAGATTATTCAAACATAGTA
The DNA here is from genome assembly GCF_009762305.2 of Zalophus californianus. NCBI lineage: Eukaryota > Metazoa > Chordata > Mammalia > Carnivora > Otariidae > Zalophus > Zalophus californianus. The sequence goes on from NC_045596.1 coordinate 58,634,524, forward strand.
AGCATGCAGTATGTGTTAAAAATTGCCAAATGCCTCCTCATCTTCATGATCATCCTCATCACCCGTACCCATTTCATGGTAGGCCAGGAACCATTAGGGATCTAAGATATCCCCGGGTCTCTCTAGGTTATGGATACTATCACTGCCGGGACTGGCTTATTCTTACTAAAAATCTCTTCCATAATGTCTGTTTTCCTTATGACCAAAACCCATAAGTGGGGCACATACTCTTCCCAAATGTGGCATTTGTAGCACTAATTCTATCCAAATGTCACTGGTGGCAACACTAACGAAAAATTCTTATTCAGACTAGCGATGGTGAACATGACAAACATGATTTTCTCCCTTGATCCTTGAATCCTTTTGATTTTTCTTATAACTTTTATATCATTTGAGCCTTATACTACTAGTCTTATGATATAAATAAGGTAATCCTAATGTATTTGTTAGTTAATTTTTCCATAAGCTCTACTATCCAGAAGATAGCCAGTTAAATGTCAGAAAAGTCCAAGAACTACGGGTAATAATGAACTCAAAGGAGACCTATTCAGGTCCTGACTCAAAATCAAGTTTTTTTTTTTTTTTTTTTAAGATTTTATTTACCCATTTGACAGAGAGAGAGAGAGAGAGAGAGACAGCGAGAGCAGGAACACAAGCAGGGGGAGAGGCAGAGGGAGAAGCAGACTTCTCGCTGAGCAGGGAGCCCGATGCGGGGCTCGATCCCAGGACCCCGGGATCATGACCTGAGCTGAAGGCAGAGGCTTAACGACTGAGCCACCCAGGCGCCCCAGAATCAAGTTATTCTTAAGCTAGATAAAATTACCCATCTTCCCCAATCTATAAGAGATTAATTATCACAAGGAGGCAGATGTTATTATCATAGAAAGAGTGTTAGCAATGGGGAAGGCTCAATACCAATGAAAAGCGGAAACTAAAATGGGAAGGCAACCTGAAACTATTTTATATGGGGGAAGATGAGAATGCCCGAGAGCGCCACGCCAGTGGTATTCCAAAAATCCTTGGTAACGTTGGCCGACTTGACACTTGTCCTCACTTTCTTACAGTTTAGTGGTGTCACACAAATACAGGGGGGCAAACATGGCTCAGTACATGAGTGTTTGGCCCTTTTTCCTCACTACCCATCTTAGTAGAAAGCATCAGGGTTTTTGTTTGTTTTAAAGATTTTATTTATTTATTTGACACACACACAGGGAGAGAGAGAGAGAGAAAGAAACAGAGCATGAGCAGGGGGAGGAGGCAGAGGGAGAGGGAGAAGCAGTCTCCGCTGCGCTGAGCAGGGAGTCCAATGCAAGACTTCAGATTCGACTCAAGAATTCGACTCCCAGAACCCTGGGATCATGACATGAACAGAAGGCAGACACTTAACTGACTGAGCCACCCGGGTGCCCCACTTCTGAAAGCACCAGTATTGAGCTCTGGATCGTGCAATTCGAAGAGTCATCCACATACAGTTGTTGCACATGACTACACTTGAGGGCAGTTAACCGGAGTTGTTCAAAGAAAGCTGGATGGAACTTTATGCAACATCACATAGTGTAACTTGCCCAAGCACGGGACTGTTGGCACTGCTCTGACCATGCTTCAGGATGTGTACTGTGATAAATTTAAACTGTGGGGAAGTTTTCTGATGAGTTGCAAAATAAAAAGGAGGTAGTAATTTGATAGACAAAGGGAATGTGGTCATTTTTCTACCTGTGTTGTAAAAAAAAAAACAAAAACACACACACTATTAAGGTTATTCAAATGTACGCCTGTCCGGCTTCTGTTCTTTATGTCATTCTGTCATGATTTGTACAAAATGTGCCAAAGTTGATTTCACAAAGATTAAAACAAAACAAAACAAAAACAGAACTGGAAACTGGTGCAAGCAAACGTAACCTCAGTAAGGCTGGGGGTTTTTTGAAAAAAACATTTTGAAAGATTTTCGAAACAAAATACTTGGACCAGATAGGAAAGATCAAAGTACTGCCCACAGGATTGTTTCCATAAAGGATCACAAGTGGTCACAGTTCAAACAAACTGATTTATATTTAAGCTTCCACCACTCCCTTTAAGCTGACTCAGGGTGACTCATTTCAAAGATAATTAAAACAAATTAGCATGACAAACTGATGATGCTCCTAATGGCTGAACCAAAAGACCAGACTGCAGCCCTTCCTGCCACTGAGTACACAACTTCCCCGTCTTTCACTCCATGTCCACCCACTGCAGATCCCACATCTGGGACCCTGTGGGAGCAGAGGGAGAAGTTCTGCACACAGGCACCCAGGACGAAGAAGGGGACTTGAGAAGTGAGAGTGAGGGAATCGTCCCTTTCTTCATATGATTTCCTTCCATGCTCAGAATTTAAGCAAATGCCCCCTTACGGGTGGCAGCCAGAGTGACTGTGTCTAGGATTGGATTGAAACAAAGAATAGGAGGTCAGGTGGCCAGGTGCCCCGCTAGGGAACCAGAGGCCAAGGAATAGCCATTCCAAATCATGCTGCCCCTTCCTGCTGAGTGTTGAGCTGGTTCCCATGAAAGAGTCTTGGCTGACTGACCACAACTGAATCTAATCTTGCCCTTGAGTGTGAGAGGGATAGCATCTCTTTCTGATCACTCTTAACCTCCAGAAGGATCTGATACCCTTCACTTCGAATGTTCTAGTAAGTTTCATTACCGTGGTAAGGGGCAAGCTAAGTTCTCTAGGGAATTCTTTTGTCAACTTGAAACTAAATATCGTTCCTGTTTAGTTCACAGCAATGTTCTTTCTGATAAACACTGAAAAATGCTGTTGGTGTCGATGGAAGGCACATCATGAGAATATTAATTTTTAACTTACCACCGTGTATGGAGAGGCATCAACATTACTTTGTCCACCTGGTCTCTTGAAACTTGTGCCCAAATTGAGGATTTTTAGGAACAAGTGTTTTGAATGTTAATTTGCAAATTTAAAAATACCTTGGGTAGCTATTTAAAAAAAGGCTTCATGTGATAACACAAGTACCTCACTGAATCTCCTTGACATCTTCCCTTAATGTTCCATACTTACTAAGTTTTCATGACTCAAATAATGAAAATGCATCAAAAGCAGCTGGCTGGTCAGAGAACTTTGCAATGAGTTTTTAGGTAACATGAATGACGATAGCTAATTTTGCCAAATTCATATCTTGCATGGTTATCTCAAAGCAGAGCCCAGGGGTAATTTCTCCTTTTACAGGATGCTCCTAGTCACTTAGAATCTTCAGCCCCATCAGTCATCTGGCCTCTGACAGTGAGGGATGTGGGGCTTCATCAGGCTGCCCAAGTCTGTGGTCTCCCTTCTGCTCTTCCACAGACACTGGACCCTTCGCCCATCGGCAACCATTAGCCTGGATGGGAGACTAGTCAGAAGCGGTAGATGGAGACAGTTTTCACACAGAGCAGAGGTTAATTTCACTACGGGGCTTGTGGGCTCTATTCAAGACTCTATTTTGAGTCTCTTCTTTGTGCCAGGCATACTGCGGAGCACCAGGATAACAGATGAATAAGGCATGCTCCATACCCTGAAAAAGCTCGCAGGCCAGAGGGGGAGGTAGGTGCATAAAAATGCAATTAAGGGTGTATTTTGAAAGTGACCTAGGAAAAACTGTCAGTGCACCTCGTACAGAAGAAAGGGTCAGAAAATGCTTTCTGCGGAATGTGTTACCTTGTTCCCTGACCAGAATCTGAGAAGACTGAGAGAAGGGAGTCAGGCAAATGGATGTTGAAAAGCAGGGAGGAAGGAAAGTAAGAAGCTGCACGGTATGTATAGAGAATTACATTTTGTAATTCTCCAGAACTGCTGGAGCATCATGTCTGAGCAAATTGGCCAGGTGCAAATCACGGTGGGGCATCAGCGGTTTTTCCAAAGCAAAAGTGGGGCTTCCCTCAAGGTGATACTTGGGTTCTCCCCGCTTATGGTGGAAGATCAGATTGAGGAAAAGGTCCTGGCTCTCTCTGCATCCTCTCTTCCTAAAACTCCAGCCCATCCGGTTATAGATGTTATAGATGGCAGGATGGGTAAGGAGAAGGCTTGGTACCTCTACATATACACAATAGGGAGATGATGGAAAGTTGAGGATTAAAAAGGAGGGAAAGTAGGGAATTAGGAAGAAAAAAGAAATGTATGATTTCTTCTGGGAATGTTTATTTTTCTAAAAATTGCAAAGGAGAATGAAAAAATTCAGCCCAACTTTTGTATTCAGGGTACAGTTGCATCAACCCACACAGAGGACGGTCTTGTGCAGTTACTGAGCTTCAAGGGCACTTTGTCGTGCCCTGTTGAACAGGATCAGGACAATCAGGCGGTCCATAATTAAAGCTCCTTTCCAGAAAGCAGGAAGAGCCCTCTGTTCCAAGGAGAGGAGAAATTTTATCCCCCCTTTCCGTGACCACGCCAGGCCTAATGGAATCTTGCCTTTATATATATATATATATATATATATATATATATATATATATTTTTTTTTTTTTTTTTTTTTAAGATATTTACTTCTCTGACAGAGAGAGAGATCACAAGCAGGTGGAGTAGCAGGTGAGAGGGAGAGGGAAACGCAGGCTCCCCACTGAGCAAGGACCCTGATGCGGGGCTCGATTCCAAGACCCTGGGATCATGACCTGACCGAAGGCAGTTGCTTAACCAGCTGAGCCACCCAGGCGCCCCAATATGTTTTGTCTTTTCTAACAAAGGAATTCAGTCTTCCAGGAGAGAAGCAACACAGCAGAGAGGTAGACCTGAGGTCTGCTACATGGTATTTGGAGATTTTGCACAAATAACCCAGCCTCTCAGAGCCCCGGGTTCTGAACACCTACTTCACAAAGTGGCTGGGGATCAGATGAGATCATGTTATAAGCATTCAAGTTCCCATCTTTAAGAGTCCACACAATAAAGGTAAGAAAATATGAGGATTATCTTCTAAGGAGTTAAAACATGAAAGACAGCTTACCTTTTGGAAAAGACATCTGGTGACTTCACTTTAGTAAAAGAAGGGATTTGCTTCTCATCTTGGATTTTCAGTTGTATAGGCCGTTTTACTCCCCAGGAAATGTCCAACATTCCTTCAACAATTGGTTCTCCATCTTCTGTCTGGGGAAGAAACCAATCATCTCAAGCATGGTTTTTGTATTATTTATAGAAAGTAAATCTTTTAACGGAAAATGTAGAAATCAAGACTGTAAGACATTTTAATAGATAAAAATAAATTCTCCAGTGGGGTTGTTTGGCTTTTCAATTTATCCTCAAAATAATTCATTTTTTGAAACAGCTATAACCAGCCGAGTGAGTAAGTCATAATGGTAATGACATGCCCACCAGAGGGCAGAGTATGCTAAAATGCTTTCTGAACTCCAAGATTCTTCAATGAACTGGAAGTTTAACTCTGTTATCTTTGAATTAATGCAGAACTAAACACTATACTAAACTAGAAATTGAAGAACAGCTCTTCAGAGACTTAGTGGCTGTTTCCTCATTTCTGAACAGGAAATTTTAACTCACAAAATTATTATGCAGGATGAGTGGAAAATGTACGAAAAAGGTGTTAAATGTGTAACAGAAATTATTTATTTGAAAAAATCAATAGCATTTGACTAATTTTTAAGTTGGAAATATAATAAAAGAAGGAAATTCCATGCAAACATGGATTGTGTACCCTTATTTAATCTTGTCTAAATCCATAGGCCTCTTCTCTTCTAGGTCTACCCCAGTATCCTTGGTGATCTCAAGGATCCCTATAAGCTCTCTCTAAACTAATAGCTTCCAACTTTGTATTTCTAGCCCAAACCTTCCTCCTGAGCTCTGGTCATCCAATTGCCTACCTGACATCAAACTTAATATCTTCCTAATTAACTCTTGATCTTTCCCCCATGAATAGTTTCCTCTCCAAGTCTTTCCCATCTTGGCAAATAGCACCCTTATCCTTCCAGTTGCTCAGGCCAGGAATTTTAAAGCCGTCTTTACTCTTTCTTTTGTACTCAACATCCAACGCATTAGCAAATCCTATTAGCTCCATCTTAAACATTGTATCCCTAATGTGACCACACTCGCTGTATCCACTACCATGATTCTGGCCCACGCCATTGTCATTGTTTGCCTGGATCATTGCAAGAGTTTTCTTGCTCGTTGTTCTCTTGCCCTTCCCTATACTCCCCTTTGCTGGAGAGATCCTTTTAAAATGAATCCTTTTAGATAATGTCACTGTTCTACGCAAAACTCCCTGTGGCTTTCCATCGCATTCCAAGCACATGCTAAGGTCTTCACATTGGTCTACAAGACCCACACACCCTGGGGCTTTCCTTTCACAGTTATGTCTCTAGCTACTCTGACCACTGATTCTCCATTCTCATAAGGTTCCGGCTCCCCTGGCTTCCCTGCTGTACTTCAGTTAACACTAGCCAGGCTCGGCCCCTTACTCAAGCTCCTGTCTCTGTCCAGAATGTGTGTCCCACAGACTTCGGCAAAGTTGGCTTCTTTGCATCCTTCAGAGTCTTTGGTCAAGTGGTCCTCTTCCCCCACCCCACTTAGATCTCCTGCTTTACCACTGTCCACAGTCTTTACTACCATTGGATATATTGTATATTTTGTTTCTTATCTGTCTACTATAATGTGAGGAGCATGAAGGCAAGACATTCTGTTCAGTTTCTTCATTGCTGTATCTACAGCTTCTAGAACAGTGTCTGGCACATGGCAGACAATCAAGATGTGCTTGTCTTAAACCAGAGATTAAGAAAGCTACATGTTAGCCTCCATATTTCCCCTTTGAACAGTATCTGTTATTGTAACCAAGGATATTTAGAAAATTCTGAATTCTAACTTTATTGACCAGTGAGTAAAGATGGAAAGATTAAACGATCTGATAGTCTCACTGTGTACTTCACTTCATGTAATTTTAAAAAATTAAATGACTTTTGTATTATAAATTGAACACTGTTCATAGAATTAGAAAGAATATGCCTCAAATTATATGTTCATAACATCAAAATTCCAACATTTTCCTAAAGGAAACAAATACCTTAACATCATGGATTTTGTAGAAACTTCAAGTAAAATATAAACAATAATTTTTTAAAGTTTTGACCTTTTCTTAAGTTTTCTTAAATTATCTTTACAGTTACATATATTAGAGATCTAAGATATAGGACAATATTGAAATAATTTAAAATTATGCCCGTTTCTTTGTAAAGAGATTAGTTATTTCCTTCTGCTATTACATTTGGGAAGGTAACTGAAATGTTCAATTGAACTAAATCAATTAACTTCTCTAGTAAAGGCCAGAGTGGTTTGTAAGTTTCCTTCTGTCCCAATGGCAATTTTAAGCCAAATCACAGTGGCCTAAAGTCAATGCTCTACCATCAAATTTGAAGATGGGAATCAGAGGTACAAAAGTCTAAAGTTCCCTGGGACCAGGAAGATATTGTAAAGATGTGAGGTGAGCTCCATTGGGATACAAGACTGAGTGGAGAGACATGTGGAGAATGAAGCATTCAAAGAAGGAGAAGAAGAGGAAGAATAAAAAAATCTAAGGCAGTTTGTACAACAACCTGCCATTTGTGCCCCTAAAAATGCTTTCTAGCTTCAGGACTTTTCTGAATTGTTTCCTTCACATTTTGAAATTTGTTATAACATGGTACACATCCATTGGAATCTAACTGATTCATCTTAACGACCAAATCAAACTATGTTACTGCCCATATCATATTTATTTGAGCAATCCCCCATGGGTATAGGCTTAAGGTATCTTCAAATTCTACTACAAATGATGTCACCATGGAATGACACCACCTTCTCTATACTTTCTGGTACATTTGTCAGAAAGTATTATGATAGATTTTCAGTGGAATTGCTGTGCAAAAGATATTTATACATTGTTTTAAAAATACAAAGTAAATAGGTCATTATAATTATTTTTAAATGCTTTCCTATCCCCAAAAGTGCTTAAAAAGTCACATGTTCCAGGACTGGGATTTTGTGATATAGTCTAAAAATAAAAACCATGATCAAGTCAAAGATTCACCTGTTTTTCCAGACCATTTGTGCCGCTAGATTATGGACTCCAACTCATCCTGATTCCTCTATACCTTTATGGGATTCTTTCTGGGAATCAAACTGTATTGTATTCCTTTGACGGGCTTACCTGTCCATATAAAATATGCAGATTTTTCTGGTTCCCATAAAAAATGTTATAGGTCTTCAATAAAGAATTAAGTTGTTCCCTAAAAAAGAAAGTTACATTTGTTTACAATCGAGCTCTTTAACAGTAAGAGGCAATAACAGTGCATTCAGTTCATACAGGTATAAGATAGAAATGGTTCAATGGAAGCTTTACTGTTCTGTCATTTTCACTTACTGCAGATCATTGAGAATGGAAGTCTTCTTGGGACATCAACAAACACTGGAGAGGCTAATTCATAAATAAATAACCAAAGAAGGGAAAATGACTGAGGGCAAAGTGGTGGGGAGACTGTTCTGTGACAGGAGACAGCCACAAAATAGAGATCTGGTTTCACATTTCTTTTTGGTTTTACAACATTTAATCAGCCTAAATTAAGCACCTAGTATGTGCCTGACATCGTGTTTCCTACCCATGGTATGGTAAGTGTTCAGAAATGGTCACTGCTCCCGAGTTACTTATCCTTCGTGGCAGGTGGGATCTGGCTGCAGGAATACTGGTTCCTACCCCCTCCTCTATCCTTCGCCTGTGCCTCCACAGCCTGAGATCCTTACCCTTTCCTAACTATCCTACTGGTCCGAGCCATCTTCTCTCACCTGGATTACTGCGACTGTCCCCTAAAAGCCTCCTGTATCTGTAGTCTGTTGTAACAGCAGGTATTATTTTAATGCAAACCTGATCATCTCTCTCTTCGGTTCAGCACTCTCCAATATCTTTTCCTTATTCGGGATAAAAGCCAACATCCTTCCGATGACTTAAAAGGCCAGATGTGATCTGGTCTTCTGTTTCCTTTTGATCTCATTTCCTATTATCCTTTCCTTCACTTACTACACTCTAGCCACTGGCCTCCTTGATGTTCCTTAAATATGTCAGGCACATTCTCACCTCAGGGCCTTTGCACTTGCTGATCCCCCTATCCAGAATGACCTCCCATCTTACCCCCTACCCACTGTCACACTTTTTACACATTTTCTTTAACTCTTTACTCAGAATTCACCATCTCAAGGAGTCCTTCCTGACCACTCAATCTAAAAGTTTGCCTTCTCCCAACATTCATAACCTGCTTTCTTACCTCTGCCCCTTTGTCACCTCTAACCTTGGAGCATATTGTACTTATTTGTCTTATATTCGATCTCTCTCACCAGACCATATCTCCATGAGAATAGATGTGCTTGTATGTTTTGTTTGCACTATATTCCATGTGCCTGGAAGAGTGTCTGGCACATAGTAAGAACTCTATAAACATCAGTTGAATGAAATGATCAGAGAACTTCTTATTCCTAAAAAATGAAACATACCAAATAAAGGAGGAAAGGCTTTTTTATATAAGCAGTTTTATGGGGGAAAAAATCTTTTAAGTTTCCAAATATATTATTTTTTAAAATTCTTTTGATCCTCAATATCTGTCTCCCTCCCATAAGAATATTGGCTCCATGAGGGCGGGGATTTTGGTCTATTTTATTCACTATTGTCTTCCCAGTGCTAGAGCAGAGACTTGTTCACAGTAGGCTCCTAATCAATAAATACTTATTGAACACTGGATGACAGAATTCATGTATATTGATTTTTATGCTTGAGATCATGTAAATGTACTCTTTCCATCTGGCATTGTAATTTTAATGTGACCATTTCCAAGTTTCCATATACTTCACACAATCACCTCAAAAAACATTCTACAAAATTCTTCCATGCTATGGTTCCATCCCCAACTGAGTTACTTTAGAATTTCAGTGTTGATGAATATTTCTCTTCTAAATATCATTGCACACACAAGGGACTTGTTCCCCTGGAGTCATTACTGTGGGATATTTTTTAGAAATTATTGTACTGGTAAGGAGCATGAACGCTTTTATAGCTTTCATATTGAGTACCAGGGCAGCATATAGAAATTTCTGGTTCACTTGGGATGCAACTTCTGATATGCTGAGCTGTGATGGTTGTTACTAAGGCAAATGAATTTTTATATAATCTTATTCCCTCAGCTTCTGTTTCTGATAAAACTGCACAATAAGATACATTACAAGTATCTTTCAAAGTATTTACTTTCAGGACCATGTATGATTAGAAGATATTCTCTGAGATCAAGCCACTTGGAAAATGTTTCTGTACCTGAACAGAACCTGACTAAATCTTCCCCCACAGAAAAAAGTCTCCAGATGACCCAGGGAGTCAGCAAACTGTGGTCCTGGGCTATTTGTGTTTATCAACGGAGTTTTATTATAATGTAGCCACACTAATTTGTTTGCTTATTATCTGTGGCTGCGTTTCTGCTGTAACTGCAGAGTTGAGTAGTTGTGACAGAAACCACATGACCCACAAAGCCTAAAATATTTATTATCTGACCCTCTACAGAGAAAGTTGGCCAACCCCTCCCAAGTATAACACAGGGTAGTGAATACCACAGAAGTTGTCCATATTTTTCTTACCACAGGCAGGATCTCTCTGACTGAATATTAATGGCACTTTGAAGGATTCCGGAGTGTGGAAGAGTAGTAGAGCTCAGTAAAATGAAGGGCTGGGATAAAGTGAGGCATTAGGAAGAAAGCTCACAAGTTATGTAAACAACTATAGCAAACGTGAATGCATTGCAAATATTAAAACAGCATTACATTTTAATTGTATATACCTTACCAGAGGAACTTTTGAAGATGATTTTTGGTGTATCAGATGAAACAACGGGTCTAATATAACCCTGCTAATAAAACCTAGCCTGCAACATGTTAATCTGACTTGTTGGCACTGAAGTCACAGGATGTGAAGAGTGATTGTCAAGTTGATCATCCGTGTCTGCCTGTGTCTTCTAATAGTGAATGGCCATTCACTCAGGCACTCATCAGTCACCGTGTGAGCCCAATCCGGGGGTTTCAGTCATACTCTGAGGATGGGTGAGAGCTTCAAGAATAGATGTGGCCTACAGTGAACTCTGGAGGGGGGGGGAATTAAACATGAAGAGTGTGAGGAGCTTACCAGGCAAAGAGAACGTTCACAAGGACATGGGGCTATTTCTATAGCTTTTGTGGAGAAAGCTCAGAGCGTCCGGATTCTAAGAGTAGAACATGCAAATGGGCAGTGGTGAGCAATGAGCAGAAGAAGCAGGCAGGAACCTCGTGAGCCATTTTAAGAAGCTTAAAATTCTACCCTGCAGGGAGGCGGCAGCTACTGAACACTGAAAGTTCTAGGCCAAAGAAAGACATGATGATCAGGGCCACCAGGGAACTTACAGGAGACAGATTTCAGGACAAGATGGCAGCAGAGATGAGTGGGACTATTGCAACTGTATGGGGTGGAGGCTCAGGGGCAAGGCAAGGCTGTGTTCCATGGAAAGGTGCTCAAGTGTCCCACATGTACAGAAGGGAATGAAGTCTAGATGGGCCCTAAAATAAGTAAAGGGATTACATGATTTAGGGCATCGGAAGGTAACCACAAAAGCGTTATCTAGGCAGTCCCTAGTCAGCAAAGGGGGCAGTGATTTAATATACACTGTGCCCTGTCAATGCTGACTGTAACAGATTTTCTGGATCCGCTTAGATGTTACATATGGACCTTCCTCCCCTCAAGAAAGGAAACAAGCATCTGGGTATCTCTCCCTCTCAGCCACCAAAAAGTTCCCCATCCAGCTCTGATCAGACTGCTAAGCAACTATTCAGCTGCCCTAACAAAGCTATAAAATGGGTGAGAAGAAATGGATTTCACATACAATCTTCTCAGTTTACAAATCTGTGAAGTCTAGAAGCCACAGGGATGCCCAAGAAATAGACATAAGGTTCAAACAGCCTATACACTATATGTTTGATACATAAGAAATTGACTTTGTGAAAGCTTGGTTTTGTGGAACGTGAAATACTGCATCGTAATATATAACAAGGTTTAAAAAAAACATCAAACAGTATATAATTTGGATAGTGTTTTAAAGATTTATTTATTTATTTGAGAGAGAGAAAAAGAGAGAGAGCGCGCAAGCACACACAAGCGCACGCACAAGCAGGGGGAGGGGCAGACGCAGAGGGAGAAGCAGGCTCCCCGCTGAACAGGGAGCCCCGATGCGGGGCTCCATCCCAGAACCCTGGGATCATGACCTGAGCCAAAGGCAGCTGCTTAACTGACTGAACCACCCAGGTGCCCTGATACGGATAATGTTTTAAGAAAACTGAGGACTGGCAAACTTCTAATTAGATGAAGGGCTAGAAGAATAAGCTTCTCAAGACAGAAGCTGGCACTGTGCACTGGCAGTGCAGAGATCAGATCCTGACAGAGGCTGATGGACACCCAAAATTATTCACGGCAGCTCGTGAAGAGTGCTAACCACAAGAGACTTCACATGGGGATGACAGACGCAGGGCAAGGATGCAGAAGAGGGCTCAGGGCTCCTGTTCCTTTAAGGCTCCCAGCTTGGTTTTATGAGCAATAGTGGATCCAGAATTAACTGTAAAATGCTTAGGTGTACTTTGTACTTTGTGGTCTGAATTGTAGCTGCTCAGCAGATGGGAATTACCCACACATTGAACTTCTGCCATTAATAATGGACTTAGCAAGAAATGAGTTCCTCAATCTTATCATGCTATTTAGCTGGCCGGAAGAAACAATTTTTTTAAGATTTTTATTTATTTGACAGGGAGAGACACAGCGGGAGAGGGAACACAAGCAGGGGGAGTGGGAGAGGGAGAAGCAGGCTTCCAGCCAAGCAGGGAGCCCGATGTGGGGCTCGATCTCAGGACCCTGGGATCATGACCTGAGCCGAAGGCAGTCACTTAACCTACTGAGCCACCCAGGTGCCCCCGGAAGAAACATTTTTATTTGATCTTATAAAACTGTAATATTCATGGACATGGGACAGCATGATGGATGGAACGGAGTTATGCCTTGCATCCATAGATAGAATGGATGTCAAATTTTAGTTGTAATAAGAGTTCTCGCTCTTGTTTTAGTAATGATATACAGTGTAATTAAGTGGATATCCGATCCCTTTCCTGGAAACCAAAAACCCTGTCCCACTCTTTGCGAAGCGATTCTTACTATTTGGACCCAATAAAGGTAAACCAGAAATACTGTTGTACAATGTGACCCAACACAAACTTCAGAAGCTGCCACATGACACGAAATAAACCAGAGAAAAATACAGCCCAGCTTAGCCTAGGAAGGCGTATTTGGCCACAGCTGTGCTTCCTGAGTTTATGTGACTTCTGCCTCATGGAGACTTGCTGAAAAATGTCCAGGGTCCAGATCAGGCAGCCACTGAACTGCATTGTGACCACAGCATTAGAAACAACATTCTATTGGGCATATTGCCATGTTTAGGAGCAGGAACCTGAGACATCTGAAAAAATATCTTCAAAGAGATGAAAAATTGAGGCAGAATAAAAATGCTAACTTGCTGTCTTATGCATTTGGTTCTCCCAGCACACATGGATTTTGTTCCTAAGGTTAAATTTGAGCTATGAGATCAACAATTTCGTGTTAGGTTAAAAAACTGAATTTAAAACTTACTATGTTTTTAATAAAATAACAATGAGTGAAGCATGTAAAGGTGACCCAGCTGGGACCATGTGCTGGGAATCAAAACGATGATCTATTTTATGGGTTGTAGTTCTGTCTACTTCCCCAACTTTAGTGCATAAAGCATGTATAATGTCACAGTTTTGCTTCCATAAAAGCGAAACATAAACTCCTGTATGTTTTTGGAAAGGGTGGAACCAGGAACTAGGACAACAGAAAAAAGTAAGTAGAGCCTTATCGCGAAGCCATTTGCCAAGACAACACGTCATTTCACGTTACTGACGTCTTCGTGACGTCTGCAAAAGGTTGCAGAATTCTCGTAATCCACTTTATCCTTCATTACTGTCAACTTGAATCCTGGAATTAAAATGGCAAACTTCTGCAGCTGCTCTCCTACCAGCCGCTACAGCTCCGGGTCTTTTTGCCTGTGGCCTCCTCTCCTGGTTCACATGAAGAAAGAAGACTGCCTTTCAACCTTTGCATAGACACCTTCCTCAGCGGGCCAAGTAGGTTCGTCACATTTCCATTGCAAATGAAGGGGGTGGGCTCCACCGTTTGAAAACAGCGAAGTTGGGAAGAAGAAGTCTATCTTGATGACAGTAAAAATGCAAACGCTGAATGATCTGGGAGCCCCGAATTTGTCTACCTCTCCTGACTTCCTTTGAAACGGCTGCCCTTTTCAAAGAGGAAAGGTTTCTAACATTTTTGGTAATTCTGCTAAAGTATCAGTAATTATTGCTGGGGGTCGGGATGAGGGCACCTGTGATTTGTTTGCTTTGTTCTCCCAAACAGTTCTATCCTAAGACCCAACTCCTTCTTCACTGTTGACAACCCATAATAAAAAGGACCTGGGAGTTGCATGAACTCCACTACAAATCTGATCAATAAGGTAATATAACCAGACGTGCCTCTCCTCCCCCACAATCGCCCCTCGGCTGCTTTTGGCCATTTTGGACTTCTGTATTTTCTGGGCATTCATCTTTTCCTGGTGAGCCCTGCAAAAACTGGCCCAGAGCCATTAGTGGGTAGAAGTGTCAGCTCCTCTCGGGTCCTCAACCCCGAGAACTCAGGTAAGAGCACAAGGATTAAAGACTCAGGAATAATTTTGTAGTATTACAAAGAAACTTGAAGTGATAGCTTGCTGGTGGATACAAAACAAAGAAAAATGCCCAAAGTGGTTTTCTTGATGATGAACTCTACTGTTGAAGAGAGGGGCTTTAGCTACACAGAATAATGTCACTAGATGTGGATAAGACCTAAAGGAGGGGATAAAAAGGGAGAGGCAAAGGAGTGTATCTTTCGTTAAAATGCCAGTGCTTCTGAAGAAAACAGGCATGTGCTCTAGATCTGACATCTGATTTTTAAGAGAATCCCTTTCTAAGGGTAAATCTCAGTATTTGAAATTTTAACCCACTAGCGTGTTTTCCAACAACCTCAGATGAGGGAAGATACTTATCTCTTCCCTTTTCCTCTAGGGTTGGGCTTTTAAGGACTTTTATGAAAAAGCTTTAAAAAAATTCACGACCTATTATTCCAGTTGGCAGCTGCAATGAGCTGCTCCCATATCAGACCCCGTTTTCTGTTATCACACGCAGCTGAATTGCTAGGGGCAGCCGAGTAGTGTGTGGACAGGGAAGAAAGAAGGAAGGAAGTCTATGCGCTACAATTGTCTTCTCTGGCCTGAAACACAGGGACATATGGTCTCTGGTTCACAGCCCTCATACTGTTCACAAATCAGCACCAGTTTTTATATTTCTATTTCAAAGTAAGGACTTGAAACTACCTCCACTTTGATGAAATAGTCCCCTTTCTTGTTGCAGCTGAATATTCTGGAGAGGACAGCTACCGGTGTGTAAATAGAGTTAGGGCTGTGAATCAGAGACCCTATTTACTTGCCTTGCTTTCTCATTTCCAGAGCCTGCCCTCATTCCTTGGTCCTGGCCCCCTTTCCATCTCAAAGCCAGCAATGACCGTTCTCAGCAGCCTTGCTCTGACACAGACTCTCCTCACAGAGCTCTCCTCCCCTCCCATATTTAAAGACCCTCGGGATTACATCGGGCCCATCTAGATAATCTATTTTAAGGTCGTTGATGAGTAATCTTAATTCCCCTTTGCCATGCAACGTGAAATATTCGCAGGTTCGGGGGATTAGGATGTTGCCATCTCTGGGAGGCCGTTATTATGTCTACAACAAGATTTAAATAGAGTGACTCCTGTCCCAGTATTGTCTGAACACCTGGGAGGCATCTCGTTAGAAATTAAAATCTGTATTTTAACCAAGATACCCAGGAAATCCGCATGGACATCAAAGACAAGCCCTGGTGTCATCACTTTGCCCCTAGATGTGAAACAGTATTGAAGGGTAGTGCATGTCAAAACACTGAGGTCCTGATTTAGTTCTCTGAGGTTGACTATTTCCATACTCATGCATGATCAGCAAAAATTTGAGGGGTTACTATGTAACAGACAATGTAACAGATGCTGGGGGTACTGCAGGGTATACAGCCAAGGAAGCCCCTGCAGTGACGGGACTTCCTGTCTGTAGGAGGAAGACACAAGAAAACAAAAGAGCAAAATCAGAAATATGCTAATTTGACACAAGGATAAATACTGGGAGCACAATAAAACAGGATCCTGTGATGCAATGCACGGTGGTAGACATGTCAGAGGGGGCCATCCGGAGGACTGCCATAGTAAACTGAAACCACAGTCATGGGAAGGAGCCAACCGTGTCAAGAGTTAAGGAGAGGGTCCCAAGCAAGAGATGCATTGCCCTGTGTGCAAGACTAAGCTTGGCATGTTTGAAGGAGAGAAAGAAGTGAAGAGTGGTTAAAGATGAGGTTCTAAAGGTCCTCCAGGCCATATCACATTGGGCCTTAGAGCCCCCTTATGGTAAGGAGTCTGTAATAGGAACCTCAGAGGCTTTAAGCAGGATGCTGAGCCTCACACTGTAAAGGGCCCTCCTGGCCGCCGGGGGGCAGTGGCTATCGGGACGGGAAATGGAACAGGCAGCCCAATAAGGAGGCTGCCGCAGTTGCGCAGGCAAGACATAATGGGGGCTTGGACTAGATGGGGAGAAGGGCTTGGCTTTTGGAGGGGGGGAGCCAGCTGGATTTGCTGCACGGCTGGGTATAGAGATGAGGGAACGGAGCAGCTGGGTTGGTATGTAGCTTGTACTGCGATCTTGCTTCTCATTCTCCCATGTGTCAAACTTTCATTTCAGGTTTGTCGAATCCAAGCCTTATACATTTTTTAAACCAGTTGACAAGTAAACACAAGTGTGCCATGCAACTCTGGTCATGATTGGAGCAGACACGGCTCACTGTCAAATAACACCCTTTGTGTACGAACAGCACGAGGCTTTTGTGCTTGCTGAGGAGGGCTACCTTGCCTCCTGAGCCCAAGGCCCCCTGTTCCTAGGGATGGGGGAAATGAGCTCTCTATTCTGTTAATTCATCAACAGCCTCTTAGACCATTGGGATTGCTACCAGAGTGTCTGGCCACGTCCCTGAGCAGGAAAGCTCACAACAGGAGCTTTCCTGGTACACAGGCGCTTTCCTCCCTCTTCTGTGACGCTGCCATGACTCTGACCACTGATTCTCCTTTACATTTGAAACGATATATATTGGGGCGCCTGGGTGGCTCAGTCGTTAAGCGGCTGCCTTTGGCTCAGGGTCTGGGGATCAAGTCCCGCATCGGGCTCCCTGCTCAGCAGGGAGCCTGCTTCTCCCTCTCCCTCTGTTGCCGCTCCCCCTGCTTGTGCTCTCTCTCTCTCTGTCAAATAAATAAATAAAATCTTAAAAAAAAAAGAGAGAAAGGATATATATTAAGTGACCTCCTTGTTTCTCTTCTGGGCATCCTCCATCTACTCCATGCTCTACACAGAGCACAGAGAACACACTGTAGCATTTGCTTTGCCTAACATACTTTTAAGAGATGTTTTTCTCTGTGTCCTGTCCCTCACCCACACTGGGTACTTTTACTTGCTGGAACTCTGAGCTCCCTCTGGCCATAAGGATTTCAAGCAGTCTCCCCATGTCAGGAATGCTCTCCCGCTCACTCTCTTAAACTAGTTTGCCCCCTCTTTGTTCAGATCTCAGGGAACGTGCCCTCCTTAGACTAGGTCTGTATTCTCTAAAGGGTCTTTTTCCTTCTGAACACTTAGCTTAGTTTGTTATCAGGCCTTCAGAACTGTGGTTCTCAAAGTGTGATTCCCAGACCAGTAGAACCTACACCACCTGGGAACTTAAGACATGGGAATGCTCACTCCAATCCAAACCTACTGAGTCACAATCTGGGAATGGGGCACTGCCGTCTTTCATGTAACAAGCCCTCCAGGTGATTCTGGTGAAGGCTCAAATTGGAAATCTGTAGCTTCAGGCATCTCTTGTTCTGTTTTTGCAAAAAAAAAAAATAAATAAAATAAATTCCATACTCATTTCTAGTACAACTTCTGGCTCATGGTATGTTCTCAGCAATTATTTTGGGAAGAAAATATAGAAAATTAAATCCTGACCTATTTTTTTTTAAGATTTTATTTATTTATTTATTTGAGAGAGAGAGCGCGCAAGCAGGAGGATGGGGCAGAGGGAGAGAGAGAGAATCTGCAGCAGACTCTGAGCTGAGTGTGGAGCCTGATGTGGGGCTCGATCT
The DNA here is from genome assembly GCF_009762305.2 of Zalophus californianus. Lineage (NCBI taxonomy): Eukaryota > Metazoa > Chordata > Mammalia > Carnivora > Otariidae > Zalophus > Zalophus californianus. The sequence continues at coordinate 58,652,856 of NC_045596.1, forward strand.
CATGACCCTGAGATCACAACCTGAGCCGAAATCAAGAGTTAGGTGCTTAATGGACTGAGCCACCCAGGTGCCCCCTGACATATTTTTAGAGGGGAAAAAAAGTCTTTCACCAGTGTCACCAACTGACATATCCAGAAATTCAAGTAAATTCCATAAGTTAATGTATTTCTCATCTCTGAATTTTGATTTTATCAGATTTTCTATTGAAATATTTTCAGTGTATCTTGGAGAGATAGATGATCTTATTTTTTAGCTGACCAAAGTGATAAAATAGGTAAATGTGGACTAAGTAAATTTTATTGGGAATAACGGTCATATTGGTATGCTTCATGACTGTCAATGCTCATTGAAAAATATTTGATATAAAGAAAGCTTAATAAATGACCTTTTTCATGTATCTGGGGGAACATTATTGAGCATTTTTTGACATAGTAACTAACGTGATATCCAATTTTCATAATGAAAATTCCTGTTGTTTTCATTAGGTCATGAAACCTAATAATGGAAATGTTAAAATAAATTTTTGGAAACAATCCTCACATAGAAAAAAATTTCTCATGTTTAAAGGAGATGGTCCCAAACAGGTCTTGAACTTTTGGTCCCTGATTTATTTTAATATCCTGGCTCCTCAAAACAAATATATCAGGGAGGGTTCTCTTATCCTTTGTTAAAGACAGTCCAGTGGACTTCAGGAGAGTGGTGCCCTCTTCCTAAGCCTACCTGCAGAGCACGCTGGGGCACGCAGTGTTTGCTCCAGTTCCTCTGATCGAGAGAAGACCCTGGCCATGGAAACTGGGCAAACATTGCCCTCTGGCTCTCCTGGCCAGGTAGGAGCAGCCTCTAGAACACTGGCTCTTTGTGCTGAATTTGTGCTCAGAGGTGCAGGTGGCTGATTCCTTTGTTTCAGCAAAGGGTGCCTGGGCAACATGCTTGGAAAAAGACACTGTTTGGAATAATGCACTTTTGGCTAAATGTTATTACATCATGCTAATTAAAGCTATTTACTGAGGCTGGGAACGCACACATGCCTGGTGGTCTGCCACTGCAAGGGTCTGTGTTAGATTCCCAAGTAGGAGAAAAAGTTACCATTCTGAGAATGAAATCTGATCTGCATTCTCAAACCGGATTTGAACCTTTTTCAAGTACACGGTTGGCATTTACTCACCTCTAAAGTTCCCTGATTTCAGCCTAGGACCTGAAGTGAAAGTACTTTGAAAGCAACCAGATGGAACCATTTTTTTAAACTCAGCTCACTTAGAATATTTACCATGTGTCGCACCAGAGCAGTGATGACCCCAGGCAGTCAAACAGCAGCTGGAAACTTAGTCATTTGAGCATGAAGCTGACTTCTGCCAACACCCTTCACCCAGGGAAATTTCTAAACTCAGAGAATTCTCATTCAGCAGTAAGACATAAATGTTATATTGCTGCTACACTATTAATATCACGACCTCTTATTTTATTGATCATATGTAGCTCTCAAGAAATTGGCCAAAATTTCCGTTAAGCAGGTTCTATTTTCCTAGTAATTTCCATTATTTTTCATGTATTTCTGTGCAGGGAAACAAAAATCCCTTCATAAGCTTGTAATTTCTGTCTCGTTCACCTAGTATGGAGTGGGAGCTGAACGACTCCCTGTCCAGAGAATAAATGATTAGAAGTGTTTGGTAGATTTGTGACACGTTGGGTATCACAGGTGGTCAGTGGTATTCTTATAATTTCTGACAACTGACAACTCTTTATAATTTCCCCTGGCTTTTGTTTATTTCAGGTGGTCAGAAGTTCCCAAACGTTAATCCCTTCCTCCTCCTGGCAGTGGTTCTTAGACTGGAGTATGCATCAGAATGACCTGATTAACCCAGGATCTGCAGTGTTACCAAATTGTCTGATTGGGGGGTGGATGGCCCATGGACCCCATTTTGAAAAATGCTATCTTTAAGTCTGGTGTTTGTGTAAGTGTTACAATATTTTACTTTACCACCTGGAGCTCCCATTAATAAGTGGATACCGGGGCCTGAAAGGTGCTCTGGGTTACAGAAGGTAACTGATCAGTCCTCAATTTGGTCAATTCAAAATATGACACAAAATAAGGGTCACTAGAGTCTCAGACCCTTCCCCTCCCCCACCAAAATGTGGTTTCATTGTCTCTTCCGTCAAAATATATGCAGAATCTGACCTTTTCCTTTTAACCTCCACTACTGCCCCCTAGGCCCAAGGCACCATCATCTCGACCCTGAACTATCAGCTCCTTGATAATTTCTCTGCTTCATCCTTGTCCCCCCTTCAGCCTGCTCCTAACACGACAGCCAGACTGACCCAGGTACTCATGTGCTCAGTATCCTTCAGTGGCTTCTCCTGTCATAAGTGGGCAAGCCGGAGTCTCACAACGGCCTGTGAGATCCTGCACGCTCTGGCCATGGTGTCAGGAACCTCAGCTTCTGCTGTCCTTCCTGCTTCGTTTCCCCACACTGGCTTCCTCCGCTCTTAGAGGCATGCACCTGCCTCAGGGCTGTGACCCTGCTGTCCCCTTCGCTCCCAGCCAGCTACCTGCACAGCCTGTTCATTCACCTCCTCCAGACTTTTCTTCTAATGCTACCTCCCCACTGAGGCCTTCTCGGGCCATCTGGAAGGACATCATGACTCCCTGCTGTCCTCCCCTAGCCCTCATTATTCCCTTTCTGCTTTATTTTTATTCTTCATACCTTTCGGCATCTAATTATATATATTGTTACTCATTTATCTTACACAGTCACTGTATCCCCCTTTTAGGAGGTAACCCCATGAGGCTAAGGGTTTTGTTGGGCTCATTGTTGAATGCTCGGGGTCCAGAAGAATCCCTGTCCACAGGGAGCAGTTAATAAGTACTTGAGGAATGAATAGATGGATCCACTGTCTTCTACTTTACTCTTCTTCTCACCTCGTATAAGTCATATGTATCCTCCAGGTGTGACTCTAATTCCATTTTGGACCACAGTTGTTCTCTCTGCTTTCCTATGGCCCAATCCGGCATCATTTACATCCATTTCCCTCTGTCATTTGTTTGGCTTTGTTCCTCTTCCTGGTGAGACATGGGTCCTGTTCCAGGACCCCTTGGTTTCTTTTTTCTTACTATGTCGTCTTTCTCCTCATCTGCTTCTGCTCCAGCTTAGCCAACTCAGTCCTTAGCTTTACTCTTAGAGCTTTCAAGTCCCTGCTCTGTTGTTCCCTAACCAATATAATAAGATGCTATTTGCTGCAAGAAAACAACTGTGGATGTCCTGTGTGTTGCATAACCGAACATCAAAAGGGACACAGGGAAAATGAAGTTTGTCCTGAGGAACGAGGGAGGGAGACAAGAGGAGAGAAAACCCTGTTTGCGGCCCCCGGACTGATCCTTTGGCTGTATCATTTATGAGGAGCCTGAGGCGTCTACTTGAGGTTGTTCCTGAGAATTCTGCCAACTATGAAAATAGAAATTTAGCATTTAGTGAAATCAGACCACTATTTAGGACATACGAGTGACTGTTCCATGAGAAGTTATGGGTTAGCATCTTTAACTATATTTATTCAAATTCCTATTCAATGTCTCCACCGTTGATTCATATTATTGATTTTTAGGTCATATATCATGCTCAGAATGACATGGTGTGGGGGCAGAATCTACAAATGACGATGGAGCAGCATAACACGTAATACAGGCATATAATTACCCGGTAATGAATGTCCTCTCATTAACGAAGATCCACGAAGAGTGCTGGTGAGCCATCACAGTCCTCGTTTCCCCTTTTCTGAGGTCATCTGAGGATACCCTAAGACATTAGAATAATGTTACTGGTATATTCCTGTGATGCATTCAGAAATGAGTTTCTGACTTAAATTGAAATGCTTTGTCATGTCCCTAGCATGTAAATGTATTTCAGGAAAATTTTTAAGTAGTGTTTCATACATGGGCATGAGGGTTGGGTTGGGGAGGGGAGGGAAGGAAAGAGCCTTCTCTCTCTCTTTTTTTTTTTCCCCACGTGCCATGGATCTTATACTCTGTATGTGAGCCACATTATAGATGTCATCGTATTTAATCCTCAGACCATCCCAGCAAGGTGTGGGTATTCTTACCTGTATTTCTGACACTTTGTAAGTAATGGGACAGATCATTAGAAGCAAAGTCTAAATGTCTTAAGACCTCTACTTTTTGCTTTTCACCAACATTGTTTTTGCATTTCAGAAAGGTTAACAGATTAAAATCTTTGATTTCCTATCAGTTGGTCTGTTCTAAGATTCTTTTCAAAGACTTTTTCTATATCTAAGGGAAATAAAATGAGGATAAGTGAGATGCCCTCCAAAACGTTCAATGGTAAGAAACTAAGCTCAGAGTTCAGAGTTATAACTACAACTTGCTTTGAGTGAGTTTCCAAATGGCAGCCTCTAAGCCTTCGTTTCATAATTGTTCACAAAGTGACTTGTTTGAGAACAAGTAACAATGTATTCTTTGTTCTCGCCCCCACTCCCCCCATCTAAGTTTTCAGAGGTTTGGGTGTTTTCCTCTGTTTTTCTTACTCGATATATGCTTTTGAGAAAAATCCATTTTATTTCTCATGATATACTTCCCATTTAAAATTGAAAATTATATTCTTCACATAATTTAGGGAAAATAAGTAGTAATAGAAGAGGAACATAAACTTTAATTAAAACAATCGCTAAAGAAAAATGGGCATAAAGAGGGCATATGAAAAAATACTAAATGAACCAGAAATATATCACTTGACATACGGTCTTCCCCTTGGTAATGAATTTGGGAGGCGGACAGCTATGCAATAGAGAGATAGGGAGAGAGAAAGGCAGACAGGATAGGGTGATATTTCTAAGAAAGTACGATACAAACCACAATGCTGGCCCATGATAAATGCAAATGATTTGCAAATTTGTAAGTGAAACCCTGGATCAAAATTGTGCTGAAAATCACTTTCCAGTTGGTGGCTGTATCAGCTACACTTTTGGTAATGAATGTATCCAATATGGCTAAATTTGGCATAACTCCAATTGGAAATCCTATTTCTGAATTTTTAGTATTTGATTTGGAATCACTCTCAGGAATTTTTTTTCATTTTTCAATTTATCCACAGTTCTGATACCACCAGGTTTTAGTGATGCACAAGTTATCTTCCTGTTCTATCTTTCTATAAATGCACAGATGTGCTCAGGATGTTTGAAAGTGCTGTTTCTTGGTGCAAAGGTTACTTTTTATTGAGACATATAAAAAGGAGGGGAAAAAAAGGAGAAACTGTATAAGGAACTTTGCCTGGCTTGGAATGATGTTTCTGAAGCCTTGCTGGGTTTATATTTTATAGTAAAATTTCCAGAAATTTATGAAAAAGTATTAGATGTCTTGCTGTTATCATATTTTTAAAGAAAATTTCCAGAGACTTGTGAAAAAAATTTTCAGTCAGTTTTAAACTTCTGCTTCCTTAGCAGTTCAGTGTTATTTTCTTTAAGAAGATATTAAATTCCCAAAGGCTTCTACAATCCCCCAAAAAGGCATTTTATAATCATTGAAATGTTTTGTCAACGTGGGAATACAAGATAGCTAAAGTAGAAAAGAAATCCTAGGGCAACGTTTGGAGATGTGCAGAAAAGAGGAAAATGTACTATGCAAACGAAAAAACTCCAGAATCACTGTCCCAAGGCAAGGAAGGACTGCCCAATTTGGTAAGTCTGTTTTTACAGTATTTCTAGAACGAGTTCTCTCCTATATGAGTCTGTGCAAAGGAAGACATTTCTTCTGTTGCAGCCACTCATCCCAAATTGGCTGAACCCTGCCCCAGGCCTGCAAACACAATTTTAACTTTCCAGGCAGCTAAAATCAAGCTCTGACTCGCAAGTGTTGGTTAAGTGTGACGTAACATCCTTGAAGTCTCCTTCGGGCTCTGGAAACTGTGGTTAGACATGAATAACATCCTCCTTTATGTCTTCATCTAAATGGCATTAGGGTGTGACCAGAGATTTTAAGTGTAATATTTTCTAGTCATTCCGTTTTGCCGAATTAAATATTTAATTACTATTGCTTCAAGCCTACAGAATCACAGGGGATATCACCAGGATAAAAAGTTGGGCTAGAGAGAAATGTTTAATTTTTTATTAAAAAAAAAAAGAGGGGGAGGGACTTCCTCCTTTTCCTTCCAAATTAGCTTAGTTTGGTTCGAGTAAGGTGTTTAGAAGGCATTGCATGTCCTCTTTCTCCAGGAGAATAGCAATCCTCCCCCACCCCATCACCCAAAGGAAGGAAAAAGGAAAAAGAAAGGAAAGCTATTTTCACAAAAACCCTGATGCACAGTCTTCTTATAGCACGTTATTTGAAACTATATAATCTATTTGAAAGCTATGAGCACATCTGGCCCGGCAGATTGTAATAGTCTCTAAGCCGAGTGCTTGGCTAATTTCCCTTTATGCTTTTAGCATTCTGACCATCACATCACCTGCTTGTTCACAAACCTTCCTGGGCTCTCATTCTTAGCAAATACCATCCAAGTCTCCCAACCTGACATTCAGGTTTTCTGCAATTCCACCAACACTTACTTTTCCAACCTGAAAATTGAAGCTTTTCTCAAATACCAGGCCTACTAATCTAATGGATCTCAAACCACTGGGTCTCTTCTCACGAGTTAGTTACCTCACACAAGAGGGCCCCTGTCACCAGAGGCTGAGGTCCAGATTTCTGCTTCTTCCTCGTCTCTGCTCAAGTGGGACCTTATCAAGTCTCTCCATAGCCTATTACCTGCACCTGCTGTGATGCCATTTTCTGCTTTCCACCTTATACTGCCATTCTTGATTTATACCTTACTTCTTTTTCTACTCATATCTTCTTGCTCAAAGACTGGTGCTCCTCTAGTTGGGCATATATCCTCTTTGATAGCTCATCATTGGAAGGGGGTCTCAAGGAGGACTCATGCTGGAAGGGAGAGGAGCTTAGCCAACCAGGCAGATTAACTCTGTGTAGGTCAGAAGTCACACGGGTATTTTAGGATGCCTTGGGACAAAAGCGTCGCATGTTCCACAAGTCCGACCAATCCCAGTTACTCATTCATAGGATTTGGCCTGGGCTGTTTGGTTCTACAGCCCTTGCTCTTGCTTCTAAAACTGGAGTTTTGCCCCTAGACTTTGTCATTCTAATCACCCACAAAAAGGGTTATTGTTGCCCCCTAGTGAGAATCCCCCAGTGGTGACCTCATTGTCCAAACACTACCTTCTCCTGGATCCCAATTATTTACCATCTATCCTTTTAATTTGCCCCTCCCTGCACCTCCCTCCCACATTCCAGTGGCCTATGTCTTGCCAAATGGTTCATTTTCCTTCCTCATTTTCTCGGCCTCTTAGCAGCACTTGACAAGGTTGATTGTTTCCTGCGTTTGAAACCCTTTCTTTTCTTGAGGTTTTCAGACAAAGCAGTAACCACAACAACCTTGCCTTGTTTTGTTTTGTTTTGTTTTGTTTTGTTGCTGTTTCACAGGTCTCAACATTTTAGGTTCCTCTCTGGAATCCTCTGTACAATCATGGAATGCTGGCTTGTTCTACTAGTCCATCCTCAGCTATGTCCTCTTCCGTGTTTGCCCTTTCTCCCAGGTAATTGAATCCATCTCTAGCCCAATCTCTCTGCTGAGCTCCAGACTCCCAGACTCATGTCGATATCTACTTAGTCTCTACTTGAACGTCTAGCAGGCATCTCCATATCAATCAACATGGCCAAGACATGGCCACAGACTTTCTTCTGTTTCCAGAATTCCCTCCTCCACAATTCTTTCCCATTTACTCAATTAGGCACCATAACTAAGACTCAGTTTTATTTTTTTCCTCTTTCATTATAACCAGATTCCAATCCAAAAGTAAATCTTACTGACTACCTCCAGTATGTCACCTGAACCTCAAAAGCTTTTATTTCCAATGCTACCACCCTGAGCCAAGCCATCATCGTCATCTTTCTCCTGGATTTCTCCATCAGCCTCATGACTAGTTTCCCAGCATCCACGTTGTGACTAGTATTCTCTTGCACACACAGCATCTAGGGTGATGAATTTAAAGACTGAACAAATGCCATCATCCCATGATTAAACACTTGCAATGACTTCCAAGAATGAACTAGAATAAAATATAGCCTCCTTATGATGACCCACAAAATCCCATCAATCTCTGGAGTATTCATTCCCTTATTTTCCCCATGGATTACATTTCATCTATGTTGGGGATTTTTGCTGGTTTTCAGTCACTCCCTAAGCTCATTCCCATTTTTGAGATTTATACTTGTTGCTCCTCCTTGGAGCACCCTGCCCTGAGCCTTTCACATCTGTTTCCCATCCTGCCAATCTCAGGCCAAGTATCTCTTCTCTCAAAGGCTTTCCCTAAGCAAGTCTCAGTCAGCCACTACCACATGATTTCCATTTAGGTACGTAACAGCATCTGAAAGGATCTTATGTATTTACATGCCTGTCCTCCCCAAGCACAACATGAACTTCTTTGGATCAGGGCTTTTTATATTTACCTGTGTTCATCCAGCTCTTAGAATTTTGCCAGGACCATGGAAGGAATTCAATTCATATTTGCTGAGTGGCTGACTAAATGTAAAGTTGCAGATGTGGCCTGAAGGATTTATTGTTAGTATAAAGTTTTCTTGACTTCATAGTTAACATGATAGATTTGCTGAGACTAGAAGTTGGGTATGTATTGAACTGCAGAATCACCAATGGAAGGTTCTTACAATCACAAAGTGCCATTGACAGTAATGGGCTGAAAGCCATTGCAAGAGCTTTCTGGTTAACTCCCTATTTGTATTTATAAGAAAATAGCTCAGGTATCATTAAAGATCCCAAAACATTACTGTGGAATTATATTGTCAACCTGTGAGCTATGCTGAAGCAAGTCAGAAGATTTCAGATGTGATTAAAGGATTTCAGAAGCCCTTACATTATTTTTCTGACCTTAGGAAGGAAGCCAGTTAAAAGGAATTTATGGAAAAAAACAAAAACAAGATAAAATTCTTGTTCGTGGGCAATATATGCTAACTGAACAGGAAATAATATTGACCATATAAGCAGTCCAAATATCTGAAAGGTAAAAATGTAATTTGATCCAAGTCTCATTTGATTATTAATTGTCAAGGTGAGAGATAGATCTGTGAATTCAAACAGTTTCCCCTCTCCCGTTAACCATGATTCATAGCAATTTAAAACCTGGTAGGACCTTTGTGAATATCTTCTAAATTATAGAGATTTGGTAGATTTAAGGGTCAGAGCTAGTTTCCTCAAAAGGTTTAAGAGAAGGACAACAGAGGTCATGACACACAGAGATGAGGATTTATGAAAAAAGGAAAAATGATAATTCTAGAAGCCTAGAGGTCTTATGTTGGGCATTCACAATTAGTTTGGTAGAACATAATAAACTATGCCTTGAGGAGGAAGGTAGTTGTTACAAATCTATGTACTTAACTGGAAGAGTGAATCATATAAGCTCTCTGGTCCTGAGGCCAGAGTTTATTGACTTAGACTATGTATGAAATAAGATTATTATTCAATAAGTTCGGTTATTTGTTTTTTTCATTTTGTCCAGATAGAACTGAGCTCATGGGATAGGAGACCAGACAGGTCAGCAATCCAGTCCTGGAGAAATAAATAGTCCCAGAAGTACTAGGTAGGTCTAAGCTCAGATAGGCCTCAGTGGCTCAGCAGGGAAGGGCAGAGACGAGAAAAGGAGACTCAGTCTAAGCACACAGACGAGCTCAGGAGCCTGAGAAGGCAGGATCAGACAGCACCAGCTCACTGAGACCTGAGCCCCGTGGAGAGCATCTGTGCTTGGCCTCCCCCTGCTCTGTATCCTGCCTCGACGGGCGCATGCCTGGACTGGCTAGTTACCAGAAGATGTGAGGAGAACCCCAGCCCCAATGAACTCAGATGGGCCAGTCACCTAAAGTACCTTCCTGTGCCCTCTCACGGATTAAATGTTTACTTGTTTAAGAGAGGAAACTTGGTTCACTCCTTTGTGTAGTCAACAAAGGGTTCATGAGCTCCCTCTCTGGGCCTGCTCCTGGTGCTAGCCCCAGAAGGGAAGCCTCTCTCTGGATCGGCAGCCCCTTATTCCTGGGGCCACTGGGTGCATGAGGTGTCAAAACAGTCAAAATCTCTCAATGAACTGAAAGAAAACAGGTGCTAACGTCCCAAGATTCCCCAGCCGAAGAGAGTTTCTCCTGCCTCTGAACTTTCCCAGTGAAACATCTGCGGCTTCCTCATTTCTCATGATTTGCTGCTTTCTCTCTCTGACTATATTTTACTTTACTGAATTTAACTATTCCTCTCGAGTAGGATTATGGCTTGTTTCATTTCTGTACCTCCCAGAGTGAGTGTATGGATGCAAGTATATAGGGAAAAACATATGTAAAAGAATGAATATATTCAATATAGAGAGAGATATATTAAAATATTAACCATAAAACTGAAAGCCATGAAATCATGAGTGATAATTATCTTCTTCTTGATTTCATATGTTCTTTCTAAATCATACACAATGAACACATCTTACATAACACAAACCATAAAGGTTACTAAAAAAAAATAAAGAATGGAAAATAACACATTGGAATAGCAAATGTGTATTTAAATTATGAAGTAAGATTATATTCAGGGCTGTACACGTGGAGTTTTTTTTTTAATATTGTTTTGGCCTGAAGAAGCAATGGGAAGTTACAAATATGTATTCAGCTCCAAAATAGAGATGTTTCCTCTAAGCTCTGACCAGGAACCTTGAAGTTGAGAAGAGCAGATCTACATACAATTATATGACTTCAAGGAAATGAGAAAAAAAAAATCGGTAATTCTATCCATTATCGAATTCTTAGTAAAACAGGAAAAGAATCCAGAGAAGTGTGGTTTCTGGGAAACATCCGGCTCCATATTTTCCTAAAGAATTTGCCTCATTCACAAAGATGGTAAAAGTGGGAAACCGGCATATAAAAACTACCACTTTATTAAGTGGTATGTGTTGCAATTGGGAAATGTTTGTTTTGAGATGCAAATAAAAATGTCTTACAGTGCTTAACTTTCAGACAGGACCGGACAGGATATGGCTCAAACATCCAGACATGTCACTCCCGCCAGTTCCAGTGGAACCCCGTGTGAAATGTCACCCTTTGCTATTCTAGTGCGTACTGACAGGGCACTAACGCAGTGGCTGGATTCTCCCCAGAGCGTCCTCAGGGCACAGAAGCTGTGGCAGAAGCACTCGAGCTTGCAGCCACCTCAGGACTCGAGGCACCTGGCCACCACTCAGTCTGGGAGGGAGCTGCTCAGTCTGCCAAAGGCATCTTCTGGAGCTGCTGCTGTGGTCTAGCCCAAGGATTCTCTGCTTCATCTAGTTTCCAAGAGGAAATTCTCAGCTTGACTTCCCAGGGACTGTGAATCATTCTTCTTGTTTGTGTGTTGGCTGCAGAGGGAGCACTTTCTGCTTTTGACCCCATTTGCCAGGCTCCAGGATGATGACAGAGAATTGGTCCTTCAGTCATCCCGGCGACTAAGATTGCACTGTCATCACTTAAAAAGGAGACACCTTCACATTCAACTACTGAAAGCAGTAGCATTAGTCCGCTACTTGAACTGAGGTTATGAAGTGATGAAATCATTATATCTGATAGCTTTGAAAGACATAGATGGATTTCTGCAACAAAACCTAACTCTCTCTAACACTAGACTTCAGGGCAAAGAGAGAATACGCAGAAATTCTTTCTCAGAGGTTGTATTTCTGATTGACCTACATTTAAAAATTTTTTAAAAATCTAAACTTTTAAAACAAATATTTAATTCCAGCATAGTTAATATATGGTGTAATATTAGTTTCAGGTGTACAATATAGTGACTGAACATTTCCATACAATACCCCATGCTCATCACAGCAAGTGCACTCCTTAATCCCTATCACCTAGTTAATCTCCCATCCCCCCACCCACCTCCCCTCTGGTAACCATCAGTTCTCTGTAGCTAAGAATCTGTTTCTTGGTTTGCCTCTCTCTCTCTCCCCCTCCTTTGTTTGTTTTGTTTCTTAAATTCCACACATGAGGGAAATCATATGGTATTTGTCTTTCTCAGACTGACTTATTTTATTTAGCATCATACTCTCTAGCTCCATCCATGTCATTGCAAATGGCAAGATAAAAATCAAGCTTTTATAGGAAGCCCATGTATCTCTAATAATCCCAAATTCCCCATCTTCAATGAATCTGTACAAGTAAATTGATGGTTAGCATTAGATTTCTATTTCAATGAAAAGTATAGGATGCTTCTTAATTAGGAAGTTAAAAGTTAAAACAAATATCAAATATGAAACTTTGAATTACATATTTAAAAAACATGTTACATATGTGTTACACTATTTCCAATATAATTGGGAAAATTAATTTTTTCTTAATCATTGCTGGTTATCTCTCTCTCGATGGACCAAAGCATTTAATAGTTGATCATAAAACGTACACGCATTAGAAATAGTAGAGAAATATATGTATGCTAAAAGAGAATTTAACTACAAAGACTTAACACATTTATGTGGTTAGATAAATTAATCTCAAATTAATCTCAAATACGGTTAAGTAGATTTATCTCAATTGGGGCTACTGTTTGTTGTGCAGACATACACCATTAAGAAGTATTATATAACTTGGTGTAAGAAGTTCCAGCCATATCTGTTCAGCATAAAGGAATATTTTGTCTTTGAAAAACAGTTAGTGACTACTGATACTGTAATTTATTTTAAATGGATGAGATTATTTTATAAATTTTTAACTATAAACACTAAACACAATAAAACCCCATAGGACAATAACATAGTAAAGTTCAGTTTGGTTGGCTTTAGAATTCTATCCACAAATATCTAGTCAATATCCAATTATAAGTACATTGGAGAATTTCAAATCTGCAGTTTGAAATAAGGATCCACTAAAACAATGATGATATTAAGCCAGGATCAACTGTAAACCATTTAAATATATATTAATGACATGAAAAGATAAAATGTTGTCAATGAAAATACTTTGCTAGTCGAAACTTCTAAGTTTGTCCCCTCCTCAAATTTCTCAACATTAATAAAACTAACAGCAACATTAACAAAAGGGCCCTTTATTTTTTTAAAGATTTTATTTATTTGAGAGAGATAGAAAGCACATGAGAGGGGGGAGGGTCTGAGGGAGAAGCAGACTCCCTGCTGAACAGGGAGCCCGATGCGGGACTCGATCCCGGGACTCCAGGATCATGACCTGAGCCGAAGGCAGTCGCTTAACCGACTGAGCCACCCAGGCGCCCAACAAAAGGGCCCTTTAAATAAAGTTTCATAAAGTAAGGTCACTTCCCTATACTTTTAAATTCAGAGGGAAGACCAACAAAACACAGGTATCATTCTTGTATGTTTCTTGTCCATAAACACAAATGAAAGTCTGTAACACTTCAACACAAACAATACACGGTCATGGACTACATGGTCTATTTTATCAAAGTTGTTCAAGGGCCATCTGTCTTATAAAACTAAATGTCATGCATTCCACAATATGGGGTTGTGTGTAACTCTCCTACTACAAAATTATATTTTCTGTTTAGAAATAACAGGTTAATATGAATGACTTTTCCAAAGTAAAAGTGATTGAGTAACAATTTTGCATTTGTCACTTTATGTACTCTGTTCAAAAAGTAGCAAGAAGCCAGATAATTTCACTGCCATTCATAGAGGTAATGTTTTGCCCATTTGCCATCTGCTCACATCCTAGACCCACTTTCCGGAAACCAGTCTACCTTTACCACCTTCACATGGTCTGGTCTGGTCTCCCCAGCTTAGCTCACCCTCTCTGATCTGGCCCTTTTGGTGGAGCTTATTTCTTAATGCTAACTGCAGGTACCACTTATAGAATTCTTGCTATAAGTCTTTAATTCCCATCAAAGCCCCATTGGCATATCTTGGTATGCCAACTGAGTCTTGCTTAGGTGAAGTAACTTGCTAAGGGACACACCAGTAAGTGGCAAAGCCAGGATTTGAACTTCGGGCTCTCGTGCTTCAGAACTGCTATCCTTAACTCATGGACTCCCATTTAATTATTTATAGTCATTCATTGTTTGGTGAAGTGTTAAATAATATCAGAAATCCTCTTCAATTTTTAGGGGGATATGCCTCTGTAGCTTTGTGGAAATAAATAAAAGTTTAGCAGAACCCTCACTTAAAAGTACTTTCAAGCCCGCTGATTCAAGAAAAAGGGGCTGTCACGCCGGAGCTAGTATCTTGGTGAGGGTAAGTGCAATTTCAGATAAAGCGGTCATTGCGCTATTTCCCTTGAGGAAAGGGAGAGAAGGGCTTCGGTGGCCAGACTTACCTCCAAGCCCTTCCCTCCTCCCCACATGCTTACCTTGGTCAGGAATGGGTATTCCGAAAATCAAAAGGAAAAGCCATGTCCGGGTTTCAGGCTGCACACATTCAAGTTGGCTGCCCATGAACTCTGCTTTCTAATAACTTGTCCTCAACCTGACCTCAGGGGGTGGATGAAAGGGGTTCTTTTCCCTACCCCCATTTTTCACCTGTGATTCTCACTGGGACCAGGAGAAGCCTTTGTACCTGAGTTACTGAGCTGAACTTGCTCCGGAGAGTCTGTTTCCCTGCGCTCCGTCACACAATTACCAATTGCGACTGTTAGGAAAAGGCAGGGCTCACTCACCTGCCGCTGAAGTCGGAGCCAAGTGCGGAGGAGGGGCGGCTCGAGGCTCTGCGCGCGGTCGGCTCAGGCTCTGCGCCTGGCAGTGCCCCTCCGCATGAACATCAAGCCCAAGGAGCTGTTAATTATTACCCCTATTCGCCGGAGCAGGGAAGTGTTAGAAACCTGAGCCACTCCCTGTGCCTCAGTGCATGTTGGGAGTGTTTACTTTCTTTCTTAGTAGCAGCTGATAGAAACCCTCCTTTGCTCTCTGACACACATCTTGAGACGTGAATGGACATTAACCACGGAATTGGACTGACTCTAAAACTGACTTCTACTCTCTATCCAGATTACGGATGAGTAGTCCATAAGATATGACGCTACCTAGGAATGAATGCCGCTATTCACGTCTTCCTTTTAAAATGTGGTCTTTGAATTAGAAATGTCTAATTTTCTTTCCTTTGTCCTTATGCCGCCTCCTTTCCCTGCCAGCACCTTTTCACCCAGAGCGGTGATTCTCACACCTCAGGGCACCCCAGAACACTGTGTAACTTGCTGAACCTGCATACCTCTGGGCCTCAGCACCCAAGAGACTCTGATCTAGGAGGTCTGGGGTAGGCTGCAGGCGCCTGTAATTTTATAAGCTGCAAAGAAGAATCCGGTAGACATCAAAGTTTGAAAACTATTGTAATGAAGTACAAAAGAGGAATTGGATAACAATTTAGTTGTTAACGGACTGAATTGAATTTGGGGACTTTGCTTTTCCTCAATACCTCCAGTTTCAAAAAGGGCCCCAAAGACTTAGAGACCCTCAAATGACAGAGGCTGTGGGAATACAAAGTGCTTTTGTTTGCGTGCGCACATATGCGCGCGCGCACACACACACACACACACACTCTCTCACACCCGCTCACACACTTTTTAGTATCACTGTTCATTTATCTGTTTCTCATGTGAAGCAACTATTGATAATTCAAAAAAGATGTTATCTTTACAAGTGTAAACTCTAGAGCCCTCAAAAGAAATTCAATATAATTTCAACAATGAGTACAGTAAGCCGAACTGATTTTGAGTTCAAATGTTAAAGTCATAGACTGATCATTATTATAGATTGGCAGGTTACCTGTTCGATAAATATGGTGTTTTAAGGATTCTGTATGTTCAAGAGGTCAGACAGTTTATCTATTTAACTGGTGCGTAAAGGTCAGGAGTGACCGGCTTTATCATGTTGGAAGGTTATTTTAATAAACTGAGCAGAATCATGGGGCGCCTGGGTGGCTCAGTCGTTAAGCATCTGCCTTCGGCTCAGGTCATGATCCCAGGGTCCTGGGATCGAGTCCCGCATTGGGCTCCCTCCTCGGCGGGAAGCCTGCTCTCCCTCTCCCACTCCCCCTGCTTGTGTTCCTGCTCTCGCTGTCTCTCTCTGTCAAATGGGTAAATAAAATCTTAAAACAAACAAAAAAAACTGAGCAGAATCAAGCCAATGGGCTTATTAGATTGCCACCAAAGCTTCTACAACCTCATATATGAGGACAGTGTAACTTGGGATTACTTGTGGGTGTTCACTTGATTAGTTGGCCCCAGGACCACCTGCCGTGTGAACTGACCTTTGAATGATGACTAACAGGACCTGCAGTGTCTGTGACCCCCAGGTACCAGAACTTCATTGTCTAAGTTTATGCTCTTCCTCCACTGTCTCCACTCTATGGGGCTCATTTGCCTGTTATCAGTATCAGGGCAACCTTTTTTTGCATTTTTTTATCACAAGCATCCTTGAAACCTTTACTCTGACTTCTGCTTTCCAGTTAGTTACCTTTAGTTAGAGGCTCGGTGACTCCTTTTATTTTCGAGCACTTACCCTTTTATAAATATATGATTTTTTATTTTGTAATATGAAAAAACATAATTACACATGTGCAATGCGGAAAGTTTGAAAAACACAGATATGCAGAAGAAAAATTCACCTACAATCCCAACCCTCAAATAGAGTTACTACAAAGAATTTGGTGAATGCCTTCATTGACACAGTTTATGGGTATTTATCAAAATGCTCTTACCTTTACTTTGATGTTTTATAACTTGCTTTTATCACATAAAACATATTATGAACACTTGACCATATGTCAGTTGGGTTTTTTTCCTGCAATGTGATTTTAACTAGCTGCACTATATTATACCACACAAAGTATTATTTAATCAGTTTCCTATTGTGAGAAATTTGTATTACTGTAAACAAGACTTCAGAAAATGTTTATATATAGTTGCACACAACCATGAGAATGCCTTTTAGATACAGTTCAAAAAATGAAATTGCCAATGGAAGGGCAATGTGCATTTTTAAAGAATTTCTCTCGAAAAGATGTCAATTTTATACTCCTTAGATAACTCCTAGGTTCTTCTTCTTTTTTTATTTACCAATTTGAAAGGTAAAAAAAAATCATATCCTATTTTAAATATGTATATTATTGATTATCTGAAAGCTTGAACTCATTCCTTAGACTTACCCTGTACTTTTGCTTTTGTAGTTATTGTATTCTTTGCTTCATCTTTTCAAGATTCTTTATATATTAGGACATCAACTCTTCATCATATATTCTATGAGTATATTTCCCAAGTATTATTTTCCTTTTAATTTTGCTTATTGTAGACTTTTTTACATTCAAAAGTTTAAAAGTTTCAATATTCACTCTATTAACATTTTCCCTTATCACTTAGATCTCAGTGTTAAAAAGTGTTTCCATCCTTAAAGGATATAAATATGCATACTTATTTTCTTCTAGCTTACTTATTTAGATAGTATTCATATATTAAATTTAGCATTTCAACACATCTAGACTTCGTGATGTAAAAACTGTGATATTTAAATCTAACTTAATTTTTCTAAACTAGTAGTTTATTCACCAAGCAACATTTGTTAAATAATTGTAGATTATGAACTCTACAAGGCAAGGACTATGTCTTAGTCTCCGTTATATCCCCACAGCTTAGCACAGTGGCAAACAGACTCATGGTTGTTCAGGCCAAATGTTTAATAGTCACTCTTGATTCTTTTCCTTCCCTTCTTCCACTTCCAGTAAGTCGACAAGTCTGGAGGTGTATCTTAGTCTGCATCTCCACTACCCCTATATTAGGCCAACATCACTTCTTCCTCAGATACTGCAAATGACCTCCTAATTGGTCTTTGCCTTCACTCTTGTCTCACTATGTGCATTCTCCACCTGTAACCAGCATGATCTTCTACAGACAAACATCAGGTCACAATACCACCTCTGATTTCCTTTGCTGAAAACCTTTCTGCCGGCTGCCCCCGAATCTGGGATCAAATCTAAACCTGACCCCCTTCCCACGGCCTCAGAGGCCCCCATGGCCCAGTTCTTCCCTACGTCTTCGACTTGATTGAGTCTCTGCTTCCATGGTGCTGACTCTATACTTGTTGCTCTGGCTTGATTTTTTTTTTCCTTTAAGAGAGAGGGCAAGAGAGGGGGGAGGGGCAGAGGGAGAGAATGTCTCAAGCAGACTTCACGCTGAGCACAGAGTCCAGTGCAGGGCTTGATCCCAGGACCCCAAGATCATGACCTGAGCTGAAATCAAGAGTCAGTTGCTCAACTGACTAAAGCCTCTGGTTTGATTTTTTTGTTCCTGGAACAGACTAAGCTGCCTACTGCCTCATTTCCTTCGTTCTTGTTATTGTCCTGCCAAGAAAGGTCTGCTCTCATCACAGCCGGTTTCTTTTCATTTTTCTGGTTTTTCTTAAATGTAACCACCTCAGAGAGGCCTTCCATGGCCATCCTGTCCAAATAAGGCCTCCCTCCAATCTCTCTCTGACACAGTTCCCTATTCCATTGTCCTAATGGCAGTTATCGCTATCTGAATGCATTTTACTGTTTTATGTATTATTGAATGTGTATTTATTGTTTTGGGTGACTTTATTTTACATCTCCTCTCATTAAACCATTAGCTCTAAGGGAACAGGAACCTTGACTTCTAGTCACTGCTCTGTCTTCTGTGCCTAGAACAATGCTGGGCCCACGTCAGAGGTTTAAGAAACACAGGGACAAATATTGATGTCTTCATACATATGTAGTGAGCCAATAAATACAAATCTACTTTTGTCCTGACTTGGAGTGACACTTTTATCAAGTACTAAGGACATATTTATTTTTTAACATGATTCTAGAATTTATATTGTGTTCCATTGAGCTATGTAGCTATACAGGCATCCGTTTCCCATTATTAATAGGTTTATAGTACAGTTCAGTGTCTGGCAGTACAATCTGATCAGCATTTTTTTCCAAAATTTTCTTGATTATTCTAGCCTTATAATATTATAAATAGCTTCTCACTGTGGAATGATAACAATTTAGTTTATATTTAGTGATTTCACCATTAACCATTGTCGTTGGCAATTTCTCCTAGGCCAGCAGGTTTAATCCATGTTAGCAACTGACTTCAGGTCTAGGGGAGAAAGGCTCCTAAAAGGAGATATTTTTCTTGGTTAATGCCTTCTTTTAGGTTACTCTAGTGAGTGCTACATTGACTGCAAGAATGGCTCTGTTTTGTTCATGCCTCCCTGTATTGTTTGGGAGGACTTTCCATACACTGGTTCTGAGTTTGGACATGTGACTTGCTTTGGTCAATGGGTCAGTTTCAAGTGACAAGAGCAGAGGCTTGAAAAATCAACTGGGCCCTGAGGCTTCACCTTTGTTGCTCTTCAAGCCCAAAACCATCATATGAACAAGGCTGGGCTAACCTGTGGGATGATGAGAGACCCTTGGCCCAGTTGCTCCATTACCCTAGCTGACAGCCTAAAGGCAGAGCCTAAACTCTAAACTCATCTGCAGTTGACTAAAGACCCACAAATGAGTCCACCTGAGAACAGCAGAAATTCTGTCTCACTGAGCCCAGCCCACATTGCCAACCCACAGAACTATGAGTTATATCAATTGTGGTTGTGTTAAGCCACTAACTTTTGAGGTGGTGTGTTTCAGAGCACGAGCTGAAGAATACATCTGGTCTGTTTTTGTAAGACGCACACAAACATGCATGCACACCAATATCGCATTAATTGGAAATCGAGGGAAATACTTGGATTACAATGTGTTTCTACCACAGTCCTTCTGCAGGGATATGATGACCCATAGCAATAGAACAGAAAAGAAGGAGAAAAAAAGGGACGCCTGGGTGGCTCAGTCAGTTAAGCAACTGCCTTCAGCTCAGGTTATGATCCGGGAGTTCTGGGATCGAGCCCCACATGGGATCAAGCCCCACATAGGGCTCCCTGCTGAGTGGGGCATCTGCTTCTCTCTCTCCCTCTGCCCCTCCCCCTGCTTGTGCCCTGTCTCTCTCTCTCAAATAAATAAATAAAATCTTTAAAAATTAAAAAAAAGGAGACAAAAAGAAATGTGGGTTATTATTAGATCAGGTCATTTCCACAGACCACTAAATCACCTCTGAAGAACATTTAGAGATGATTGTAACTTGAGGAAACTATATGGAGAACAAGAAATTGCCTGATTCTAACACTGTGTGACCCAAAACACTATCAGCTTGTTGCATGGCCGTCCACCTCATTTCATATCTGAAGCTGTACTTGAGGCCTATGCTGGGCACTAACTGAAGTAGAATAACTCTAAACATTGAGGGGACTCCTAATAAAAACCTAACTGGATTGCCTTATTAAGGAAGCCAGCCATTCATAATGATGCAACATGATAAGTTACTTTTCCAACATGTAAAGCTTAAAATAAATATATTTTATAATTGGGAATTTTTACTTTCAAGATCTTAGTAAATTACAATTATAACATTAATTCTCTGAGAAAAATCCTAACATTGATCTTGAATTTAAGGAGTAAACCATCATTTCCTCTTTAGATTTATGAATATGTAATGTATAATATATTTCCTATGAAAACAAAGACCTTAGGGGCGCCTGGGTGGCTCAGTTGGTTAAGCGACTGCCTTCGGCTCAGGTCATGATCCCAGGGTCCTGGGATCGAGCCCCGCATCGGGCTCCCTGCTTGGAGGGAAGCCTGCTTCTCCCTCTCCCACTCCCCCTGCTTGTGTTCCCTCTCTCGCTGTGTCTCTCTCTGTCAAATAAATAAATAAAATCTTTTAAAAAAAAAGAAAGAAAAACTTTAGAACTTCGATTTTAAAAAAGAAAATTTCCCTTTGTTGAGAAAATAAGATAAGGGAGGAGAAACTGCCTTTTAAAATTCCTCCAAAACTTTCATTAAAGCAATGCTGTTATCGATGTATAGGTCATTTAAAAACATTTACATAGTTGATGAGCTTTGAAAAAGGTTCACCTTCTGTTGTTACATTGTAGGGCTGAAGGCTAATTTGTCCTAATGATGGGGATAAAAGCCACACAACTGCTTTTACAACTTGAACAATGAAAAATAATACTGAGAAGTGATAAAAATAATTTCTATTTCTAAGCATGTTTCCTCTCTAAGAGAAAGTTCCCGATCTTAAATATAGACTGTTTTCCAACACTGTAATGGGCAATGGAGAGAATTCAACTTACTCAGTCATTGAAAAATTGCTGTGTGCCAGGCAGATGTAGGTATGGCCACATAAAGGGGAATAAGACAGTCTCTGCCCTGGAGGAGCTACAGTCTTCAACATTGACATGGACTCCATTCAGTCTTCTCTGTCATAGGACAGAGGAGACTTAAAAGGTGTAATGGTGTTTTGATAGATTTTTAAGAGGTGGGATCCTCAACATTTTTTTTGTTTGTTGTTTAACAAATAAACATACTCTCTAAATGAGTGGAGAATCCTTTTCAAATGAAATAAGCAATAATCATTCTCCTACCCCAAATGTTGCTGCTTTTTAATATTGTAATTGTGTACAAAACATAAAGAAATCCAACAGAATGTGACAATGATTGCTTTTTCTAAATATGGCAGTTAGCCAATTTAATTTTTATACCATTCTATTTCTTCATTTCTTCTCTTCCAACACATACATACACCCACTTCACACTCTTCAAGTTTTGGAAAAAGATGGATAAAATAATAGCAATAGTAATAATAGCAATAACAATAACAGTAGCATATAAAAAATTTTGTTCCATGTGACAATAGCTTATAAGTGATTAAGGTCAATGTTCTTAAATCTCAATATAAGCAGTTGAATAATACTGAAAGTCAAGTCATGGGGCACCTGGGTGGTCAGTCGGTTGAGTGTTGGACTCTTGGTTTCAGCTCAGGTCATGATCTCAGGGTCCTGAGATCAAGCCCCGCATCGGGCTCGGTGCTTGGCAGAGAGTCTGTTTGAGATTCTCTCTCCCTCTCTTCCTGCCCCTCCCCCAACTAGTGCACACACGCTCTCTCTCCCTATCTCTCTGAAATAAATAAATAACTCTTAAAAAAGAAAAAAAGAAAGAAAGTTAAGTCATAGCCTGGACATTCTTTAATGGAGTATTGTAATAGTGACCATATTTCTCAATAAAAACTGGAATATTTGGTCTGATTTCTGGACAGAACACATGAATTTAGGAAGTTGCTAGGTCTCATGGACATACGAATGTTAAACAACACAATTCTCATTAATGCAGACTATAAGTAGTGTGTTATTGACCCTTGTCTACGTTATTACTAAAGGACCACAGTTTTGACAGCTCCCATCATTTACATTTATTCAAACCATCCTGTGGCTTACAGCACACACTTGGCTCAGTAGTCATATGTGGAAGTAACTAAGCATGTGTGTATGGTTTTAGTTTTTCATTCAAAAGTTCTCATACTTAATGGCAGACTTAAAATGTTATAAGCTATCAACTATTATTTTTCTTAGAAGGATCACAGTTGCTTTCTATCCTACCCTTAAGAACTTCAGCTACATACAGGTCATTTATTCTAGGTATAGGTGCTTGTATAGTTTCAGAAAACGAGACAGTTGGGCTTGTGTTGGTTACACCCACAACATGCAGCTCCTGGTGTATATCCTGTTATCCTGGGGTAAACTCTTGTAACATCAAGTAGATCACAATATATTTGTGGAGCAAGGTTAAACACTTGAGTAATGTAATTATGTATCTTCTGGGTAGTGTCCTTTTATTAGTTAGAATAAAAAGGAGGAGCTATTAAAATACTCCTCTAACTATATATTGTGTACGATGCCAGTTTTTGTCAATATTATAATAGATTAAAGGCAGAAACAGATATGAGAACCCACGTTATTTCTATTAAGCCAGATATTAAAGAGATTTGCAAACTGCAAAACAATGACATTCTCTTCAGCACATTTTTTTTTTGTTTTGGAAATAGCTATTTTTCATAAAATGTAATTAACATGTAGTGAATTTATATTTTTAAATAAATTAATAGGTAAATTAAAATTTTTTCTCAGTTTCAATTTCTAACACAGTAAACTGATACATAAAATCTACAGAAGCAAAATTCTTCGAGGTTGTCAATACTTTTGAAAAATGTAAAGAGGTTCTAGTAACAAAAAAATGAGAATTTCTGGTTGGGAACAAAGAGACAGATGGGACCTAGAGTATTAAATTTTGGGAGTAATCAGCATTTGGCTGGTGATTTATCCATGCATGTGGATGACATTGGCCAGAAGTTTCTAAAAGGAAAAGGTATGACTCATAATGAAATGCTGAGATTTAGTTTTTTAACTTGTCCAAGTGTACTTCATCTCCAAAATGTGATTGTATGCATTGTTGTTCAGTGGGTCACCTTTTGTAAAGCACTTGGCATAAAGAAGGCATTCAATAAATGACATTTACTTCTTATTTTTCTTTTTAAATCTTTTATCTTTCTTAATTCTAATATAGAATTAATTTTTTAGACATGTGCCAGATGACTAGTCAAGTACTCTTTGCTTCCTTAATGCAGGAGCAAGTGGAGAAAGGAAGCGAGCAGCGAGAGAAAGTTTGAGACAATAAAGGGAAAAGTAAGTGTAGCTTGTCATCTGCCCTTCCAGTATTCATATGGGTCAAGCAGCCCCTGCCGTTGAGATGACTGGCTTTATTACTTCTTTTAAATTGGGTTCGAATATTCTAGCCATTCTTCAGTGTGACAGAAAGAACACAAAGACATTGGAATCGGGGGCGGGGGAAGGGTGCGTGGATTTGAATTCTGGTTCTGCTCCATACTGGAGGTGTGACCTTGGGAATTACTCTTCCCTTTGGAGCCCTACTCTGGGCAATGTGAACCTTGATAGAGACCTTAGATGGAAAGCCTATTGCACAAGGGCATGTAAGTGAAGTACTGTGGTGCCTGGTGCATAATAGTTACTTAATAAATGGCAACCATATTGCTGTTTGCTGAGATGTGAGCAGGAGATAGCAAGGATCTCTAAAGCAAGAAACGGACACTTCCAAGACTGAAGTTATGAGTTATAACTGAGGTGGAACTAAGGGAAAAATGAAAATAGACTGTGAGCAGTGAAAAAAATTTTTTTAGAAAAGAAAATTCATAGTTTGAAATTTTGTTTTTCCATCGTGACTCCAGTATCCATTTTAATCCTTTCCCAAAGGATGGACATACATACATATCTATATCTGTATCATCTATATCATGCGTGTCTCTATCACATTTATCCATCTACCCATCTAAGTGACAAACACGGACTGGCAGCCACTGAAATTCAGTCTGAGATGGGCAAAGAGCAGGAAGAGTGGTGGAAACCCAAACCACAGATTTCTAGATATACGGAGGGACAGATAACTATGACAGAAGACAGGTAGATCAGTCTCTTCAAATTCAAAGGTTGAAAGACTTTGCAATGACATTCATACCAAGGCTTACCTTTTGCAATTGTGATTGTCCTGTTGTCTGCCAGGCTCCATTTTCTTGGCGACTCTATGTAGGTTATTAATTTAAGGCTTATTTATTTTCCGAAAGTGCCATGAATATGTTGGAGGCGGCATGGCACAATAGAGACAGTTCAGGCTTTGGAGCCAGGCAGAACTTGGTTTGACTCTTAGCCCTGCTAATTTGGGCAAATTAATGAATGCAAGCTGTATTTTAGAGTGCCTGCCATGTCCCTGGTATTGCACTAATTTCTTATGATATGAAATAAGCAAAGACACCTACCATCCCCACTCTTATGGACCTCAGAGGATCAGGTGGGAGACAGATATTATTTAAAAATGACACTAATGAGGGGTGCCTGGGTGGCTCAGCCAGCTGAGCGTCTGCCTTCAGCTCGGGTCACGATCCCGGGGTCCTGGGATCGAGCCCCACATTGGGCTTCTTGCTGGGCAGGGGGCCTGCTTCTCCCTCTCCCACACCCCCTGCTTGTGTTCCCTCTCTCGCGTTCTCTCTCTCTGTCAAACAAATAAAATAAAATCTTTTTTAAAAATGACACTAATGAATATATGATTACACACTGAGATAAATTCTAAACTGCATTACAAGTTAGAGGGTGGGGGAAATAGCAATTAATCAGAACTAACAGCGTATGCAAAAGACTTTTGACAGAAAGGAGCAAGGAAAATTAAAAGACAGAAAAATTCGGTGTAGCTGGAGTGAAGACAGCCAGAGGAGGAGTCAGAAGCTCTAGTTTTCTTGTCTGTAAACTGGGGATAATAAGGTTATCTTATGGATTAGTGAGAGCATATGACACTGCCCAACCAATAGTGGCTATTCTATTAAGTGGTGCCTACAATTATAATTACATAATTGCTGCAGAGATGAGACATTTCTTGAATTATGTAATGTTAGATCAGACCTTCTCTAACATTTTAGCTGTGCTCACCCTTTACAACTGACCTCTGGCAGACAAACCAGTCCTTGCAATGCCCAGAAGGCTTACAGTTTAGGGAGGAAGTGTGGTGTTTTCTTTTGGTCTTGGACTATGTAGATGCCTGCCAGTGAGAGAAGGAATGTCAGAAAGCCATTGTTGAAAGGAAGGAGGAAGGAGTCAAAGAAACTAAATGTTCTAAATCTTTTTTTTCCTAGACATGTCTTGAAATGTGACATTCCATTCCCCTAATCTGTCATTTTCCTATCCTATAGGCAAAGGTTCCAACCTCCCAACGTGTTCCTGCAAGCAAAGATCTGAACAAGGAAGCTATTGCAGAAAAAGCTCTTTTACCAGTATCAGGGGAATGAAATCAAATTGCAGAATTAAGTAGTCTCAAGGCTACAGTGCCTTTTTCTTTTCTTTTTTTTTTAAGTTTTTATTCAAATTCCAGTGTAGTTAACATACGGTATAATATTAGTTTCAGGTATACCATATAGTGATTCAACACTTCCATACAAGACCCAGTGCTCATCACAACAAGTGCTCTACTTAATCCCCATCACCTATTTAATCCATCCCCCCCACCACCTCCCCTCTGGTAACCATCTGTTTGTTCTCTAGAGTTAAGAGTCTGTTTCTTGGTTTACCTCTATTTCTCCTTTTTCCTCCTATGATCACCTGTTTTGTTTCTTAAATTCCACATGAGTGAAATCATATGGTATTTGCCTTTCTCTGACTAACTTATCTTGCTTAGCATAATACTCCCTAGCTCTATCCACGTCGTTGAAAATGGCAAGATTCTATTCTTTATTATGGCTAATATTCCACTGTGTGTATGTATCTATATACCACATCTTCTTTATCCATTCATCAGTCAATGGACACTTGGGCTGTTTCCATAATTTGGGTATTGGAGATAATGCTGCTATAAACACTGGGGTGCATGTACCCCTTTGAATTAGTATTTTTGTATTCTTTGTGTAAATACCTAGTAGTGCAATTGCTGGATCAGAGAGTAGAAATGGATAAATTCCTAGAAACATGTAAACTACCAAAACTGAAACAGGAAGAAATAGAAAACCTGAACAGACTGATAACCAGCAAAGAAATTGAATTGGTAATCAAAAACCTCCCAATAGAGGCACCTGGGTGGTTCAGTTAGTTGATTGAGTGTCTAACTCTTGGTTGGTTTTGGCTCAGGTCATGATCTCAGGGTCATAAGATCGAGCCCTGAATGGGGCTCCATGCTCTGCAGAGAGTTGACTTGAGCTTCTCTGCCTCTCCCTCTGCTCCTCCCCCAACCCGGCTAGTGCTCTCTCTCTTTAAAATAAGTAAGTAAGTAAATAAATAAAATCTTAAAAACAAAAACAAAAAACTTGTAACAAACAAAGCCCAGGGCCAGATGGCTTCACAGGCAAATTCTACCAAACATTTAAAGAAGAGTTAATTCCTATTCTCAAACTATTCCAAAAAATAGAAAAGGAAGGAAAACTTCCAAGTTCATTCTATGAGGCCAGCCTTACCCTGATACCAAAACTAGATAAAAACCCCACTAAAAAGGGGAACTATAGGTCAATATCCCTGATGAACTTGGGTGCAAAAGTTCTCAACAAAATATTAGCAGACCAAATCCAACAATATATTTTTAAAAATCATTCACCACAATCAAGTGGGATTTATTCCTGGGTTGTAAGGGTGGTTCAATATTTGTGAATCAATCAACATGATACACCACATTAGTAAAAGAAAGGATAAGAAACATATGATCATTTCAATAGATGCAAAAAAAGCATTTGACAAAGTACAACATCCATTCATGATAAAAACCCTCAGCAGAGTAGGTTTAGAGGGAACATACCTCAACATAATAAAGGTCATATATGAAAAACCCACAGCTAATATCATCCTCAATGGGGAAAACCTGAGAGCTTTTCCACTAAGATCAGGAACAAAACAGGGATGTCCACTCTCACCACTTTCATGCAACATAGTACTGAAAGTCTTAGCCTCAGTAACCAGACAACAATAAGAAATAAAAGGATCCAAATCAGCAAGGAAGAAGTCAAACTTCCACTATTTGCAGATGACATGATACTTTACATAGAAAACCCAGAAGACACCACCCCCAAATTGCTAGAGGTGCAGTGCCTTCTAAATGGACCCCAGGGAGTGAGCCCCTGCAGTCCAGGGATTGTAGCACTAACGGCCTGGATCCAAACCCCTCTCCAGTCCCGATGCCTCCGTGTGTTAGCCTCCCCATTCCTAGAAAAAGACTAATGACGAAAATAGTAATACGTGTCTCAGGGGGTTGTTGTGGGGATAAAATGAGTAAACAGAGAGAATGTGCAAACATATCAGCACCTCTTTTTAGAACTCCACATCAGCTGTCATCAGAAGCAGTGGGTTGGCTTTTTAAGCTTTGGGTACAGTTCCTTGGAACATGAAACTTAGAGGCTCACATTTCCATTGCGGTTTTCTAGCCAGAGGGTTCCCTCGTTCCCATCTTTCACTTTGAGTGAGGTTTTGTTGCCATTATTTTATAAAGTTGGGGGACTTGAGGCCACAGGAACCCATGATATTGAGCTCCTGATGTTAAAACTATAGTTCCCAGACACAAATCACCAGTTTCTCCTTTCTCCACATGTTAGTACAGTTGACCCTTGAACAGCATGGGTTTGAACTTTGTGGGTACACTTATACATGGGTTTTTTCCAATAAATACAGTATAGTACTAGAAATGTATTTTCTCAACCCTGGACTCTGGGAAACAAACTGAGGGTTACAGAAGGGAGGGGGTGGGGGCATTGGGTAACCGGGTGATGAGTATTGAGGAGAGCATGTGTTGTGATGAGCACTGGGTGTTATATGCAACTAATGAATTGCTGAACACTACATCAAAAACTAATATGTACTATATGTTGGCTAACTGAATATAATAATAAAATAAAATTAAATAAAATTAAATTAAATTAAAAAAACAAAAAAAAGCATACATCTGAAAAAAAATAATGTATTTTCTCTTCCTTATGATTTTCTTGATAACATTTTCTTTTCTCTAGCTTACTTTATTTTTTATTTTTTTGTATTTATTTTCTTTTTCTTTTTTTATTAACATATAATGTATTATTTTTTTCAGGGGTACAGGTCTGTGATTCATCAGTCTTACACAATTCACAGCACCCACCATAGCACATACCCTCCCCAATGTCCATCACCAGCCACCCCATCCCTCCCACCCCCCACCACTCCAGCAACCCTTGTTTCCTGTGATTAAGAGTCTCTTATGGTTTGTCTCCCTCTCTGGGTTCATTTTATTTCATTTTTCCCTCCCTTCCCCTATGATCCTCTGTCTTGTTTCTCAAATTCCACATATGAGTGAGATCATATAATTGCCTTTCTCTGACTGACTTATTTTGCTTAGCAATATCCCTTCCAGCTAAGGGCTTCTAGATCTCCCCCAGGGTTTTTAGCCCTGCCATCCTATGTTCTTGTCCTTGACGCCCTCTTGTAACCATTCGAAGCCACACCACTTTCCCTGGGTTTCTGCTGGGACTGAGGCTGATGTCCAAGCCTGAGTGTCTGGTGTTAAGGCTTCCAAATCTGTCATCTCTGCAGGGGCCAAAGTGGTGTGTGCATCTATGAGGAGAGGATCCTGATGCTCTCCTCAGTTATCCTGCCAGTGCCCTAAACCGTTCTGTTCAGGCCCAGGCCTCCGAGGATCCTTCCTGTGAAGGCAGGTCCCTCAGCTGCCACAAGGAGCCTCTTCACAGCCTCAGCTGTGAATCTAAGGAACAAAGTAGAGACTTCTGGTTTCTGGTGTGGTATGTAAAGATCTTGGGAGTCACCACTCTGCTAAACAATAAGTAAAAACGTGAACGGACCAAAAATTCCTAAATCCATAAGGGAGGGGAAGTCACAGGGCCAACGGCTTCCCAGGAAACTGGAGAAACCTACAGCCCGATACAGAGAATCACAATTTACCAGGAGAGAAAGCCAAGAGCAGAAACCTCTGGGGGAACCAGGGCAGGGGTAAGAAAAACCTGTCCTGATTGAAGTTGCTGAATTGCTGGAAGCTCATGTGGACAAATCTGAGAGTTAAAAATTCCAGGGGGACCCAGTCATTGGGCAGGGAGCGGAGCACTTTGGTGAGTTTTCCCTCCAGGAATTCTACCAGGTCCTCAGGGTAAACACCAGAGAACAGTCCCCTCACACTTCTGGTGTGGGGGTGGGGAGTGGTTTCATTTTGGAATATACCCCGAGGCACTCGGTGCTTCCTAACCAGGCCTGCCCTCAAGGGAAACTAGTCGACCAGAGCCTAACTTGAGCTGCAGGAAGGGAAATACCCAACTTCAGCCTCCTGTAGCTTTCCATCTGGGGAAGGAAAATACCCAACTGCAGACCCCTCTAGTCATCTGGTCCCTCCTGAGGGGGAGTGAAAACTGAGAAGCTTGCGTGAAGTTCACAGTCCAGAGACACAAGCTCACTGAAAGACTGAGAGAGAACAAACACTTCCCCTCCTCCCACCTCACCACCACATTTACCAAAGGCCTATTCACCTCAGTTCCTTTGAGCCAGCACACAATGTCCGGTTATCAAGGAAAACCTGTAAGACATACTAAAAGGCAAAACAAAGAATTTGAAGACACTGTACAAGCATCAAAACCAGAGTTGGATATGGCAGGAATGTTGGAATTATCAGACCAGAAATTATCAGACCAGTGATTAGTACGTTCCCTGATATTTACTCTGGTAGAGCCCCTGGAGGTAAAACTCACATTCCCAATATGCCAAGTAGACAACATGCAGGAACAGGTGGGCCATGTAAGCAGAGAGACAAGAATTCTGAGAAAGAAGAAACAAGAAATGCCAGAGCTCAAACACATTGTAAGAAAAATGAAAAAGCCTTTGATGGGCTCATAGGTAAACTGTACGTGGCTGAGGAAAGAACCTCTGAGCTTGTGGATATGTGGATATGGGTGCAGAAACATCCAAAACTGAAAAGCAAAGAGAGGGGCGCCTGGGTGGCTCAGTCGTTAAGCGTTTGCCTTCGGCTCAGGTCATGATCCCAGGGTCCTGCGATCGAGCCCCGCATCGGGCTCCCTGCTCCGCGGGAAGCCTGCTTCTCCCTCTGCCTCTGCCTGCCGCTCCCCCTGCTGCTTGTGTGCTCTCTCTCTGTCAAATAAATAAATAAAATTAAAAAAAAAAAAGAAAAGGAAAGAGGGAAAAAAAGACTGAAAAAGACAGAATAGGCTATCTAAGAACTGTGGGACAAGTATGCCTAAGGAGAATACCAGAAGAGGGCGGAAAGAAAGAGAGAATCAGGAGAAATATTTGAAGCAAGAATGATTGAAAATTTCCCTCAAATTAATGTCAGGCACCAAACCACAGAGCCAGGAAGCCCAGAGCACACCAAGCAGGATAAATGCCAAAATTCATATTTAAACTGTAGAAAATCCAAGATTTTTTAAAACTATTAAATGAAGCCACAGGAAAAAGTACCTTCCCTGTTGAGGAGCAAAGATAAGAATTACATCCCACTTGTCCTCAGAGCCCAAGCACATCAGAGAGTGGGGAGAAGTATTTAAAATGTCCCAAGGAGTGAAGTCCTTTTCTCTTTTCCTGAACTTCCTCTAGTTTACTGACAAACTCTTCTCCCCCAGTACAAACCCACATCAATTTAACTGTGGCTCTGTCTCCCAGTTCAGTAGATAAATTGAGACTACCTCTGACTGAGCCTCTGAGTCAGTCACAATCAAATACATGTGTCTGGTGCAGCCCCGTGTGCTGTGACAGACATCCATCACAGAGCTTAGAGGAAGACAGAAGCTGTGCTCCCATGCGACTTGAATTCTAGTAAGCTTAGATGGAAGTTTAAGGATATAAAAGTAACCCATGCTTTGAACCTGACTGATTTTTTTCCAGCAGTTCTGAAACTTTAATATACACATGGGATGCTTATTAAAAATGCAGGTTCTCCGCTAACACCACCATCACCTCACAGGTATGCTGGTGTATTGGGTCGAAGGTAGTTTAAGAAGTAATATTTAGGGGCGCCTGGGTGGCTCAGTCGTTAAGCATCTGCCTTCGGCTCAGGTCATGATCCCAGGGTCCTGGGATCGAGCCCCGCATCGGGCTTCTTGCTTGGTGGGGAGCCTGCTTCTCCCTCTGCCGCTGCTCCCCCGGCTTGTGTGTGCTCTCTCTCTGATAAATCAATAAATAAATCTTAAAAAAATAACATTTAAATAAACACCCAGGTGAACCTATTATGGGTAATCAGGGGACCCACTTTCAGAAATATTTAATTAAATAATTTCCCCAAGTTCACCCAGATAGTAGTATACATGGAATAGAACCATGTCTGGTTCACTGAAATATGCTCTTGAATGCCTACTCTGCCTAAGCAATGTTGTAGGCTCTGAAGCGGCAACGGTTCATTAGATCAAATGAATCACCCATGCACTTTCAATCATACCACGCCATCTCTTCCTCAATGAGTCTGATTAAGAATTCTTGACATGAATTATGCTTTGTTGTGTTTCAATTTCAGCCACCAATATTAAAGAAAATGACAATTAGAGGCATCAATTATAGGCATTATTTAAAAATATAATAGCAAGTAGCATTTTCTTTAAGGCAATCCAATTAAATACCGTACAAATCCATGCCGTATGACACAACTCCACTTCGTGCAACCCAGTGTAATACTGTATGGTACAGCAAGGCAAAAACCAACGCGATGTCTGAGCGCGGCTGCAGTGCGGTGAGGTTAGCCGCAACCTCATGTCGGGGCTTGGGCTGCGGTGCCCTCTAGTGGCAGAAACGGGAATGCTTTCTCGCGGCGGCTACAGCGGCGCTTTTCCATTGAACGGTTGTCATCAAACAGCCCAGTTCGAAAGGAGTTGAGGTCTAGCTGACTGTTTTATTCTACAGCAGAGGTCATGGATTCAGAGACCCACCTGAGCTGCCATCTGAGCTAACTAATCGTGCTGTCTATGTAACAGATTGTTTTCAACACACACACACACACACACACACACACACACACACACACACACACACTTCAGCTGCATAGCAAACTCCTTTTCCTCCCTTGCACATTTGCTGAGGAGGATGGCAGCTTTCTCCCGGCCAGGCCCTGTGTTAAGCCAGTGGAGTTCACAGTCATGGGCTGAATCATTGTTCTTCTCTGAGGGAAATGTGTCCTCTGATTGAACATGAAATTAGGTGCAACCCCAATACCAGTGGATCAAGCTCAGGTGATGCACTTAGGTGACTCTTGGCACTCTTTTGCCCTGTTTTGATGGTAAATAGACAAGTGCAGCAATCCTGACTTGAGAAGGTCACAGGGATCAGGGCTTTAGGCTCTTCAAGGACGCATTTCTGGATCATGTCACCAGGAAGCCTCAAGGTCAAGCAGAGTTGCTAGCTGAAGAGAAGAGAAATCTACAGCGGATAATGGAGAAGGGAGAAAATATGAGTTGCAATTCCAAGATCATTTGCAGTGCAGGGAATACAGTTCTTCCCACTTAATTTCCTCTCCCACATTTCTCCCAGGAAGAGGAGAGATCCTGGAAGAGACGCTTCCTGTATGTATGTGAAGTTGATCTTGGTAGACTGCAGGAGACATGAGCTATGCCCCCAGATTCTCCTTCATTGCCCCAGCTACTAGATACTGCGAGTGTAGCTCAGATCCTTCAGCATTTGCCTCAGCTGTGGAGTCACCTCACCCAAGGTCACACGTTTCTGGGCCCTGCCCACATCCAGTGATTGATAACGTGGAAGGATAACCCGTCTGACCCACGCAGGACAGCTCTGAGGGGCCATTGCAGCTCCAGTGATGATCATTTAAGTTATGGCCTAATTGACAATCTGAAAGATTTAAACGCAAATTTATTTAGAGTTTCTGTTATTGTTTGAAATTAGGATGCTATTAAATTTTAATTACTACAATTTGATAATAACATCTTAAGTATGTAATTCTTTTTAAAAATATGTTTCTGTTAAAAAAAAAAAGTTTCCGTATAGCCCATGCTTTGTAAACACTTCCACATACAGCACTGGCTATATGGAAACATATATTTTGATTTATGCTACAACAAACCCGCCTGCTCCTTTTGAAAAGCAATTAGGCCATAGGGGTTGTTTTATGCAATTAGACACTGAAAAACTTGTAGGTTTTGAGAAAGAGAAACGGTAGATCAAGACACAAACGAGAGTGCTCCACAACCACGTCTGAACATGGACGAAATCTCAAACGTGGTTTAAGCCACGAGAATGATCAAACACCCCCTCATGCTCGTTAATCCGAGTGCCTGCTGCTTCATTACCAATTACAGTTTCCACGTTGCGCTAGACTTCCCTGCGCCTGGATTAGCTTCATTTACAGACGCAATCTTAGAATTGTCCCCTTCTTGACAGCATGTAACCCAGAGCAAAGCTCTGCTTCCTAACCCTTCCCCCCAATTTCCTAACATGATCCCAAATTCTAACAGAAGTTCTTCCAGTGGCATTTCCGTGGGACACCGCACCCCATGGTGCGCTTTCTCTCTCGGGCAACACACATCCCTTGTTCAAACACAGTGCCGTCCTGTGGGGTGGGGGCAGGAGAACCTCTTCGCATCACCTATGAGTAATTTCAACTTAAACATTGGCTAGAACTTTGAAGGTGAAGGTTGATTTACCTTAATCTAGATTTCCACGTTAACTTCTCTAATTTACGTAATATTTTCTTTCCTGATTGCCTCAACTTTCAATACGCTTTTCTTTAGACAATATGTCAACGGCAATTTTGTTAAATGTTTGGCAATCTGCCTTCTCCCTAAATACTTTAAATAAATTCAGTATATATGTGTATGTGCATTTAAATATATATATTTATTTAAATACATTTCTCCCTTTAAATTTAACCATAGAACAGCTTATGGGGAGATGAAATTCAGTTTGTGTTTGTCATTTGCTTGTATGGCATGTTGAAATTTTGAGGTTTCCTCCTAACTTGAGCAGAACAGATCCAACTACCTGCGGGTAAGTACATAAACCAATGAGACACTGACAGGAAACATGCAGAGAGGTAAATTGGGCGGAGGTTAGAGAGGGGTCTGTTTTGCATGTAAGGGCTGTGGTCAGGTATTAATTAGATCCAACGTAGGGAAGCCAAATTTGCAACTGTCAGTAAGTGAAGTCGGTGGAGAGACTGAGTCATGCTCCATACATATAATTCTTTGAATTCCTAAGGAA
Organism: Zalophus californianus; assembly: GCF_009762305.2. Taxonomy (NCBI): domain Eukaryota; kingdom Metazoa; phylum Chordata; class Mammalia; order Carnivora; family Otariidae; genus Zalophus; species Zalophus californianus. The sequence continues at coordinate 58,687,478 of NC_045596.1, forward strand.
AAACTCCATGGAGGAAATGGTTTTGAATAAAATGAGAAATATTCGGCTTGGTCATGTTTTATTTCACAACATCATTTCCTGTTCTTCGACTAAAAGCCACCTATGACTGGTAACATTTCCTCCAAATTCTCAGAAAACAGAGCTTGTTTTCCTTGAGTTTGACATAAATTATGTTTCACACAGTTACACAAGTTGGTGAATATGACTGACTCAGTGAGAATGCCTTTATTTTTATGAACGTAGCATGATGAATTTCAAATTACAAAGTGCAGATGAGCTGCATAACAATGTTCTGATCACTGCTTTGGTCTGGAGATAATTCTATGTCTTTTATCTTCAGGGAGATGTGTACAATGGAGCCTTTATTAAAACTATAGTGTGTAGAAAGTAAATCCCTCATTTAGAGTTATTCCAAGCACCAAAGTATACAGCATCAGTATGGATATATCAGTTAAGCGCTTTCAGCTGCAGAGCACCTGAGTCAATGAGACTTAGTAATGCGGCTTTAGTAGCTCATGTAACTGAGAACCAAAGGAAGATCCAGCATCAGACATCTTTTAGTCGAGATCTTTGCACTATCTCTTCATTCTGGCTCTATTATTACCCAGGGTCACAAAGATGCCTACCAGCAGCAACAGCTTCCTTGTCCATTTCCAGGGTAGAAGGGGGCACTTTTACCAATATTACGTGATATTTCCCGTTCTTCATGCAGATTGAACCAAGGTACATTGACCACTGTTGCAAGGGAAAGAGAATATGCCAACAGACCATCACCTGGAGCTGGAAGTGGGTAGTCCACTTAAACATCGTGGTTAATGCGTGATTACTGTATGGTTACAACAGATATTTCCTTAAAGGAAAGAAAGGTGGAAGAAAGAGAATAGATGCTGGTCTGTCTGGTCTATCCAGGACTTTCCATTTTAAACCTTATCCCTATAGGAAGCGATATCTCATTTTACCTATAGGTGACAGTGTTGGGCTAAAAAAATGGGCTCTGGAGAGCGCAACCATTCAATTCTTAGGTCCACCAATTAGAAGCAGGAGGGTTTTACGCAAGTCCCTTAACCTCAGCGCGCCTCACCATCTTCATCTGCAAAATGTAATCAGTAGAATCGGTCTTGTAGAGCTGCTATGAGAATTCAATGGGATGATGCACAATACAGCACTTTAGCATAGTGCTTGTTGATTTCTAAGTACAGGCGACAGTATATTTGCATGTAAGGTAGCTATTTGATAGGCTCTTTAAGACATCACTTTTATCTGCTTAGGCATCTGCGTGCTGCCCAACACATTTTGGAAGCTTCTCTTCCCATCCGAGGTCATTTTTATCAGTTACTGAATTCATTTTAGGCAGATTCAGTTCTTTGACCCTGAAACTAGAAAGTGCTCTGATACTGAAGTGGTACAATGTGGCATAAATGTTCAAAAAGAAGCCCCACCAGGTGTTCCTGATGGGGAGTTTCCTTCACAGGCTAAATAGCATTCTTATATGGTTGAGAACAGGGTACTAGTATCATCTTACTGGGACTCTACGGTTTCTTGTTAGGAAAATGATCACATCAAGGCCTGCTAAACCCATCCAGAGCAATAATGTTCTGATTATTCCTTCCTTACTTCCTTTAGCTCAAGTAATTAGAAAGCTAAATATACTCAGATGGCAATAATGAAGTGACTTTCATTTGGCCTGCAACTCTTGTTTCATTTTAATTGCAGCTAGGGGTGAGGTGGGGGACAGTGGAGAGCAGGGAGAAAGGAGGTGAAGTAACCCTAGTTATTTGTTTTAAAACTCACCCAAGTGAGGGATAAAATCAGAGCTTGGACTATAGTCCTTTGGGAAATCTATGTAAACTTTGCAATGGATAAAGTAGGTGAATTAGGAGTGATTGCATTGAATAACTGCTTTTCAAAATGATTTATCTTGTGTATTTTCAGAAGTGATAAACTTGGTGAATCTGAAATACGGTTTGTGTTCATATGAAAGCAATTAGATCGAGGGAAAGAACATCAGCTTTGGAGACAGAAGGGTCTGTCCTCAAATCCTGGACAGCACTGTTATCAGATGCGTGAACTCGGAAAGTGCCTTAATATCTCAGAGCCTCAGTTTCCAAATCTGTGAGAGAAGGACAGTAGACCTTCTTCGTAGAGTTTATGGGATGATTAGGGGAATCGACATCATTGTCCAGCACAGTGTATGACAGATAGGGGGAGAACCAAAATTATTCTTCTTGATAAAGATTCATTGAACATGTACAGCTGTAAGGAAAGATCTATTCCATGGTGGAAAGTGTGACTGCACTCAGAGCTCCCTGATTTCTTGTTGCTGTCCTACATCTGATCGCCAAGCATTCTCCTGTCGCAGGATCTCATGCCTTCGGGTCTGACGCGGAGAAACTTACATACTCCTTTCCTTTCCATCACTGAGGAGGACAAATAAGCTGGAACTGCCACCACCAGCTCACTAAATCAGTGGTTCTCAGCCGTGGCTGCACATTGTAATCACTGGAGAACTTTAAGAAACCTCAGTGTGCCAACCGTTCCCCAGAACAACTAAGTCAGAAGTTCTGAGGCTTGGACCTAGCCGGCAGTGCTTTTTAAAGCTCTGCAGAAAATTCAAGGTGCCGCCAAAGTGGAGAATCATTGCTCTAAGCCATTGCTTTTCAAACTGTAAGGTGCTTACAAATTATCTGGGCATCTTATTAACTCACAGGTTCTGATCCTGTAGGTCTGGGTTGGGCCCGACCTCCTGCATTTCTTACATATTCTTGGGCTTTGCCAATGCTACTGGTTTCTGGACCACACTTTGAGTAGCAAGGCTCTAAGATCCTATTTCCCTCTCTCTTCCTGCCACTGCCCAGTTCTGGGGGTTGGGGTGGGGGAAGCCTTTTATTTATTTATTTTTTAAATTTTTAAAAAGATTTTATTTATTTATGAGAGAGAGAGCATGTGTGGGCATGGGGGGTGGTGTGGGAGGGCAGAAGGAGAAGCAGACTCCCCGCTGAGCCAGGACCTGGGGATCGGGGATCGTGACCTGAGCCAAAGGCATACCTTAACCCATTGAGCCACCCAGGCGCCCTGATAAATAGCCGTTTATGAAAGATACTTTCTCTGTCCTGGGAGTTGCTTTTTTTCCCTTTCAGTTTTATTGAGATACAATTGACATGCAGTATTTTGTAAGTATCAGGTGTTTAGCATAGTGACTTCACATTTATATATTGCAAAATGATTATCACAATGTTTAGCTAATGGCACCTCATATAATTATAAATTCTTTTTCCTTATGAGGAGAACTTCCAGGACTTGCTCTCTTAACACTTTCAAATATATCACACAGCAGTGTTAACTATAGTCATCATGTTGTACCTTATATCCCAGGTCATATTTATCTTATAACTGGAAGTTTGTACCTTTTGACCACCTTTACTCATTCCTCTATCCTCTACCCCTGCCTCTGGTAACCACAAATCTATTCTCTTTTTCTGTAAGTTTGGCTTTCTTGGGGTTCCCCATAATAAGTGATATTATGCAGTATTTGTCTTTCTCTGCCTGACTTATTTCACTCAGCATAATGTCCTCAAGGTCCATCCATGTCATTGCAAATGGCAGGATTTCATTCTTTTTTATGGCTGAATAATATTCCATTATACACACACATACACACTTTATTCACTTGCATAAATAATTATATATTACACACACACACACACACACACACAAACACACACCTCCTACATTCTCTTTATCCATTCATCCATTGGTAGACACTTAGGTTGTTTCCATATCTTGGCTGTTGCAAATCATGCTGCAACGAGCATGGGGGTGCATATCTCTTTTCAAGTTAGTGTTTTTGTGTCCTTCAGATAAAGAAGTGGAATTGACGGATCCTATGGTAGTTCTATTTTAAATTTTAACTCCATAGTGTTTTCCACAGGGGCTGTACCAATTTACATTCCCACCAGCAGTGCGTGAGGGGTCACTTTTCTCCACATCCTAGCCAACACTTATTATTTCTAGTCTTTTTGATATGGCCATTCTGACAGGCATGAGGTGATGTCTCACTGTGGTTTTGATTGGCACGTCTCCCAGGAATTGCTTCTCCTGAGGCTGCTGTCATCTTTATCATGACAGTAGAATGTTATTCTTTCTCCAGGAGTGTTTGAAATTGCCCTAGCCTTCTTAAATCAATGTTGACTTGTGAGAGACATATGCCTCTGTTTTAGGTACAAGATGACTCACAATTTTATCAGAAAAAAAGAAGTTGTTAAAGTATTTGACCTAATGTGGACATCTTCAGAAGTTTATTTGATTGTTCTGGGAAGTTTTTAAAGAAGATAATTTGTGCACAACTAAAAATCAAGAAGAAGGCTTATTCAGGCAATGTTTGTTTAGATTGAAAACTATCACTATAGTTTTAGTGATTTGAATCACTAAAGCAGTTTTAAACCAAACTGTCTTGTTCTGAATCATTTAGCTCAACTTCACCAGTCAGAATACTATGATCTGCTCTACAGCTGACCCTGACTTAGGGCAAAGGAAACAGAAACTCCTGAACAAATCTGGCACTTGCCTAGTATATGCTACTGGGCATATACTGGTGGGATATCCATGATGGGGTAGCCATTGTGTACCAGGGAAAGAAGCAGGATATTTAAGATTCACTTCTTCCTTTCTTAGTTTTTTTACTTCTTTAGCCTGACATAGAGGACCAAGCCAATGACTTTTGAATCAGAGATACCTGTGTTTGAAATCTCGCCCTCCCTATTTTTTTTTTTAAGATTTTATTTATTTGTCAGAGAGAGAGAGAGAGAGAAAGCACAAGCAGGGGGAGCCGCAGGCAGAGGGAGAAGCAGGCTTCCTGCTGAGCAAGGAGCCCGATGCGGGACTCGATCCCAGGACCCTGAGATCATGACTTGAGCCGAAGGCAGTCACTTAACCAACTGAGCCACCCAGGCGTCCCTCGCCCTTCCTATTTGTTATCTTTGAAACTGAACAATGTTCTTTGTTCATTTGCATAAATAATTCTTTGTTATTATTTCACATAACGGAAAGTCATGAAATGGTTGGTTTTAGGAATGGCTCAGCAGATTGACCATGTTATCAAGGCTCTTGTGATCCTATCACATTGACAATGTCTTTCATCATGGTTACAAGATGGGGGTGGTATCTCCAAGCATCAGACTTGCACAGGACAATGTCCTTAGTAGAAAGAGAGCATATCTATCGTATGCTTCTATCTTATTGGAGAAGAAAGTCCTTTCCAGGAGTCTTCCTAGTATATTGCTTATCATCCAACTGGCCAGAAATAAGTCACAGGTCAACCACTAAACCAATCACTAGCAAACGAAAATGGGATTGTCCCAATGGATTTAGATCAGTCATAATTCATCCCTGGGGGTGGCGGTGGTGGGGGCAGAATTCATACTGTCACATTGTGGAGAGCACATAGGCAAATCAGGATTTCCTTAGCAGGAGAAAAGCGTATGGGGTTGACAACTATGAGTCTCTATCACACTATCGATAAATGTTCTTCCCTGTTCAAACCATCTTTGAAGTAGGCACTTAGACATTGGCCCATGGGGGAATGTCAACAGGCTTGTTGCCCCCAAATTGGTTTATTTCTTTACAAGAGAATGTCTTACATAATGTTTGCATTATGTAAATTCTGTTTCTAGTAAGAAGAGTGATTCTTATTTTGTCACCATCAAAAACTTCTTTTTTAAGATTTTATTTATTTATTTGACAGAGAGAGAGAGAGAGAGCACAAGCAAGGGGAGGAGCAGAAGGAGAGGGAGAAGCAGGCTCCCGCTGAGCAGGGAGACTGATGCGGGGCTCAATCCCAGGACCCTGGGATTATGACCTGAGCTGAAAACAGACGACGCCCAACCAACTGAGCCACCCAGGCGCCCCGTCACCATCAAAAACTTTAAAAAAGTTTTTGCCTAGCAGTTGGGAATAGGATTACCTTTGTTTCCCTGCCAAGTCTAAGACTAAGAAGATAAATTATTTATTTATAACTAACACTCTAAGATAGCATCAAATTAAGTCTCCCTCAAAGAGGAAAGAAGACAAATTTTACTCCCCTTGTGTTAAGATATCATGGACATTACTGCTTCCACTGATACTGCATTACAAGTTTGGCACTAGATGTGGCCCTGTCTTATTTATCTTTGTGTTCCAAAAAGCTGACACATTTCCTGGCTCATGGTAGATTTTAAATAAATGTGTCGGAAATAATCTTGTAATAAATGATTTCACTACAAGTTATTTGGCAAAGCTATAACACAAGTTTCTTGTCTTGGCATTAATGAATACTTCTAATTTTCCTATTATCATACTTCAGGCAGCTTGGCAATGATCTTCCAGTGTGTTCTGAATGTACCAAAAGAGGTTAGCATTGTCAGCTAACTCATAAGTTGTCGTTACTCGGCAGATACATAGTAGATATGGGATTAAGTTGTTTTTGTAGCACATAGTCCTCTGTCTGTCCCAAGCTTGTTGGTGTCTCAGTCCCAGAGTCCATAGCTGAAGGATATCAGGAGTGCCAGCAGTTGGCTCTTTGCAACCTCTACCTTACGAATGTTGATGTCTGAATCAGAGCAAGGTATGAGGGTGCAGGATTCACCCTAACTTGTTTGGCTGGTTTTTATGAGTCGATGGATTAACTTTGACAGTCAATTCATTTCTCAGTTTGATAAAGACGAAACCTATGTGTAATACTAAAAATTTATTAGGGTGTCTGGCTGGTTCGGTCAGTAGAGTGTGTGGTCCTTGATCTCGGGGTTGTGAGTTTGAGCCCATACTGGGTATAGAGATTACTTAAAAAAAAAAAAATCTTAAAAAAAATACCAGAACTTTATTGAAAATTAAATATCTGAGATATCTGAGGAAAGTCTGAGAGAAATGAGAACCAAGAGTAGCTGCCAATAAAAACCTTTAGAACAGGATTTTCTGGAGGGCATGGACCTATGACTTCTCTATCCTCAGTCTCTATCCGTCACCTGATGTAACACTTCACATTCTGTAGGAGAAATCTTCAGGGGAATTCATATATGACACAGACCCTTCTTCCCTCCTGAATCATAAGCACAGCAAGCCAGAGGGGCACGTGCATCCATCAGCACCTCTAGGCAGTCATCTTGACCTAGTGTCTCTCGGTAGAGGCAGCCATGTGAGGCTGTCCTTTGTGGCAGGCCCTGGCTAGGCCAGTCAATTTGTGCTTTTCCAGTCTGGGTAGCTCTTGCAGTCTTGTCTGAATGGAAGGCTAGAGCGTGACCTTCTTCACCTAGGGCACCGATGACTAGGAGTTGTCCTGCACTTGAAGTTGACATCTTGGGAATAACATTGAGTCAGAGTATGAGGGTGAAGGCCCCAGACTCTGAAGCCATGTTTTCTGAGTTTAAATCCTGGCTCTGTCACTTGCAAGCTCGGTGACCTCAGATGAATTGCTGAACTTCTCTTGGCCTCTTTGGCTCTCTTTCCTCACTTTTGTTACGGGGCTTTAATGAAGATGAAATGAGAACATTGTCTGCCCCAGAGTAAACATTATGTAAGTAAGTAAGATTATCATTTGTGTCTATTCCAAGTCAGACATACAAGAGCATTAAGCAATTTGCATAGGGCCTGTACACTAGTGGCATTGATTTGGAAAATTGCTTGGCTACACAAAATTGGTGCCAAGGTAATCTGTGTAGTGACTAGATTAGAATCACAATTTTGCATCATTATTTTTCTTTTAAATTTTCTTAAATGTCTTTCTTATAACTTCTTTATTTTCAAGTTAAAACTTAAACTTTTCAAGGGCTAGGGTTTTCTTTATTAATTTCTTTGAGTACCCAGTGCAGAAGTGCTACATACATGTCAAACCAAAAAAAAAAAAAAAAAAAGGGACTATTTTCAAAATAAAAAGAAACATCTATTGAAAGGCGAGCCCTTCACAATACCAAAACAAAAAAACAACCAATTCAGTCATAAGGCTCTTAGGTTCAGAAGGCTTAAATTCTACGGTTGATTTCATTGTTTGTGCAATAATCTGACGACAGAATTTTTCTCACATAATCTCTCCACTCAACATCCATAAGACTTTCGGGTGCCTAGGCCTCATCATTGCCTTTCATCTTAAGGAGGATTGTACGCTAAGAATGCTAATGGCTTAACTGAAGACAGAGTTTGTGGTATTGAGGACCAATCCCTATTTAGAGATTAGGAAGACTCATGAACAGGTCATATGCAGTTAGGATGCTTTTTAACCAGAGAAATACCCACTTGGCATTCCTCAAGTAACATAAAAGTTTCTGATGATTACAAACCATGCAGTGGTGGGCAAAATGTTGGGGAAACAGCGGTGCATCCTGGTCTAAAAGATAACATTTTGGTCAATTCTCTGTTCAATGAACACTACATCTACATTATAGCTTCTTGTAGGTGAGTTAGAATGGATTATCTCAGCAGGGCAGTGGGTTTGGCCCAGATAGGCACTGCAGCAGAGTCATTAAATGGACTGGGGCTGGAAATGGACTCCTTGGCATCAGATCAAAGCACTTACCTTGTGTGTGCCCTCAGGCTGTTTCCTTGACCTCTCCAAGGATCTATTTACTTGTCCAGAGAATTAATATAAAAATAGAGCCTGAATCATTAGTTCACTGTGAGCATCAAATTTAAGAAAGTTTACCAAGTGCTTAGCCCAGAAAATGTAAGGTAAGAGCTCTGTACATTTTAGTTACTTTTTAGTATCCTTTGAAGATACTTCCCACCTTAACCCTGCTTTAGTGAACGACATAATGATGAAAAGAAGATTCTTCCCAATTAGTACAAAGCCCTGCTCTATTCAGGGAACTCTAATTTGTGTTTCATTAAATGATTTTAATACTGGTAAGACCAGAGGTCCTGGAATTGGATATTCACCCTGTTTCTGTCAGAATCTGTGAGTCAGATTGAGACCATGTGCGCCTGTTTCCATCTAATGAGGCCGCCTTTTCCCACTGCTCTTTTTTTTCTTTGGTAGGCCAGGGAACTATTGAGAAAACTGTCAACACAGGAAAGAAGACTCTTGGAAGAAGGAAGTGACTTGCCTAAGGCCAAATTTCTGTAGAATTCCTCCTTTTGTCTTCATAATAGCCAACTCGAAGGAGCATCTACTATGCACTGGCCCTGCATGAAGCACTTCACGTGCATTATCTTGCTTAATCTTCATAATGACTTTTTGGAATGGGACTTTCATTATCTCATTCTCATATAAGGAAACTGAAGTAAAGAGAGGTATGCCATCTGTTCAGAGCCAGGCTATGCTCTGAACACTATACAACGTCAGATATACAGACTTTGTGTCTGAAAATTGTTGTCCCTATGAGTCCTATAGACTGCATATATTTTCTGGAAAAGGAGAGATTAGCTTCTGTTGAACTTTTCCTTTTTCTTGATTTCTGGATGATCATTTCCTTTTATGAACTCACCAGCTGAACTTTTCATAGTCGCTTGCCTATAGAAACTCTGGCTGACCCCAGAGGGTAGCCAGCTGGGCTTGGTACACTGTAATTTTATTTTTTCATTTTTAGGAAACCACAGAGATGTTATGACTCATGTCCTGGACTTTGACAGACCAATCCTGGAAGATCATCCACCAGGCAAAGCTAAAGACCACACACACACACACACACACACACACACACACACAAATCTGTCATAGATGTTGAGATTCATGTGAAAGAATTTCTATTTTTTAACTCACTTGGGAAATATGGAACAAACACCTCTTTGTGATATGTTGTGTCCAGATCCAGAAAGGATGTGAAGAGAGTCTGGAATTCTATCCTCTACCATCTTCTGTTGTTTCTTTGTGTTTGCTGGGGTGTTAGTGGTAGTTATGCAGAAAAGCGTGTTGAACTTTAGTAAGTTTGTGGAAGTTAGTATAATACTAAATTAAACAGGTTTTTTCAGAGCCTTTATTTGATGATGTTTGTGGTAAACTGCCATGAATTAAGGTACCTAATGACTCTATTATCGTTTTTATGGAGAATCTCAGAGGACTGCTTTTCTGTGGAACACATTTTGAGAAACCCTGGTAAAAATGGTGAAGTGCGTAGGCTCAGGTCAAATCCAAGCTCCACCACCTAGGTGCTGTGTGACCGGGTAAGTTACTTAAACTCTCTGTACCTACTCTGTTCTTCATTAGTAAAATTAATATAATAACGGTACCTACCTCACAAGGTTTTATAACTATGGTTTTGCTTAGCATTCAATACATGTAAACAGTTATCTTTGAAAAAAAGTTAGTTCAGTTTTGAATTTTTGGGTTAGTTTCTTCACTCTCAAGTAACTTAATCTTATTTCCTCTTTAATGGTCATCTGCTAACCTGGGGGGTTGGGTGGGGGCCAAAAACCAAAAGCAGAAACCCAAAACTTGATCATTGCCTTGTGGTAGGCCATACCCAAGTATGTTGTTGACCTCCTGATGCAGCTAAAAATCACACTGAGGGGGCGCCTGGGTGGCTCAGTAGGTTAAGCGTCTGCCTTCTGCTCAGGTCATGATCCCAGGGTCCTGGGATTGAGTCCCGCTTCAGGCTCCCTGCTCAGTGGGAAGCCTGCTTCTCCCTCCCCCTCTGTCTGCCTCTCTGCCTGCTTGTGCTCTCTCTCTATCTCTGTCAAATAAATAAATAAAATCTTAAAAATAAATAAAAATAAATAAAAATAACACTGAGCCATGTAAGCATTAAAGGCAACAAGAATTTCTTTATATGGTAACTGGGGTCCATGAGGCACCTTTCCCAACATGCAGGAAGCTCGTGTTATAAGTCTATAATTCTGAGTTCTCATGACCTGGGAGTTGCTTCCTTGGGCTCACATTTTCTTCCATGAGAAGGCCCTGTGACAGGGCTGCCTCTGCAGGTAAACAACTGAAGACCTCCTTCTCAGTTGCTCTGAGAGCCTGGTAAACCAAGACCCAGACAGTTCAGTTTTGAGCCACCGACTTGGCATTTAGCCAGTTTGGGAAGCGAAAGACAGTCAAAGGATGTCAAACTCTTGGTAAAAAATGTTAAAATTTGTGGCCCATGAGAGGACGAGGTGTACCCGGAATTGTAAATTGATAATACCATCTCTTTTTCATTCCTGTGCCCATAACTGTGGAATTTATGGGGTGAGAACCTGCTCCTTTCTTGGAAGGAACGTTGGAATCTGGAGAGACAAAAGGATTCCCCCTCAAAATTATCTTCCTTCCAAATCATCTTCATGGCTTCAAACTCATTTTTCTAGGATAGTCCAAGCAATATCACTTATGTTACAACCAAGTTAACAAGCAACAGTAACAGGAACCAAGGGAGTGAGGGCAAGGTGGTGGTACTCTTGTATACAAAGGAGGGTCTTTTGGGGGCGGGCGGAGCAAGATGGCGGAGGAGTAGGAGACCTAGATTTTGTCTGGTCTCAGGAATTCAGCTGAATAGGGATCAAACCATTCGGAACACCTACGAACTCAACAGGAGATCAAAGAGGAGAGTAGCAACAACTCTCTGAACAGAGAAGCGACTACTTACTGGAAGGTAGGACGTGTGGAGAAGTGAATCCGAGGTGATATTCAGGAGGATAGACGGCGGGGGAGGGGCCTCCGCCCACCGCTTCTGGCAAGTGATAGAGCCGCGGAGCACAAAATCGGAACTGTTAGAAGTCGGCTCTGCTGAGGGATGTCGCTGCAGTGGCTAAGCAGGGGGTGGAATCCTCCTGGGACATTGTGGTCTCAGGACCCTCGGGGTCACAGAAAGACCGGGGAGCCTGAGTGCGCCAGAGCTCCCAGGTATCGGAGCGGGGAAGCCGGCTGCAGAGACGGAGCCGAGGCGCGGGCTCTCAGCTCGGGGTTGCCATAAACTGTGATCCGCGGCCCAGTCGGGCCACTGCTCCTCCAGCAGGGACCCAACAAGCGGCAGATCCCGGGAGACTCCCCTTCCTTCCCGGGGAGGAGCAGCGCGGGAGCGCACCGCAGGGATCTGCTGGGTTTGGAGACTCCACACGGGGTCGGGTGCCAGAGATAGCAACGCTCGGTCACAGGCTGGGTGAGCACGGAGAGCGGCCGGAGACCGGGGACAAGGGAGTGACTGCTTTTCTCTGTGGGTGCACTGAGGAGCGGGGCCCCGAGTTCTCAGCTCCTCCGGGTGGAGATTGGGAGGCCACCATTTTTGCCCTGGTCCTCCAAGTCTGTACGGAGAGCTTGCAGGGAACAAAAGCTCCTGAGATCAAACCCGAGCAGCTTGCTTAGCCCGGACTGACAAGGGCGGGGCAATTCAGCCTCCGGCAAAGACATTTGGAAACCGCAGCAACAGGCCCCTTCCCCAGAAGATCAGCACGAACAGCCAGCAAGCCAAGACCAAGTTTACCGATCAAGGAGAACGGGAGAACTCCAGCGCTAGGGGAATACTGCACATAGAATTCATGGCTTTTTTTTACCATGATTCATTAGTTCATCAAAGTTAATTTTTGTTAACTGTTCTTTTTTTTCTTTTTCCCTTTTTCAACCAACATCTTATCAGTCTCTTTTTAAAAAAAAAAAAAATTATTTTTCATTTTTAGAGTCATATTTTATCCCTTCATAGTAGTTACCCTTATTTTTGGCATATATATATAAGTTGTTCTCTCTTTAAATTTTTGAGATACAGTTTCTTCTAACAGATAAAAATATACCCTAAATCACTAGTGTATGGCTCTGTTCTAGTCTCCTGCCTGATCACATTCTCTCCCTTTTTTCTTTTTTTTTTTAAATCTTCTTTCTTTTTTCAAACAACTTCTTATCTTATCAAGTCCTTTTATAAAATCTTTTATAATTTTCATCTTTACATTAATCTTCTATCCCTTCATTGTATCAACCCTTATTTTGTACATATATGTCTTTCTTCCTTTAAAATTTTAGGAGGCACTTTTTTCTAACAGACCAAAATAGGCCCCAAATCTAGTGTGTGGCACTGATCTATGCACTAGCCTGATCATATTTGATCACATTCTGCTTTTTTTGTATTGTTCTGTTTTTGTTTTTATCTTTTTTTTCTTTTTTTTTTTCCTCTTTCTTTTTTCTTTCTTTCCCTTTCTTTTCCCCCGGTTTCGGGTCTTTTCTGATTTCTATACAGTATATTTGCTGGGGACGTTGTAAACCTGTTAGCATTTTGTTCTCTCATTCATCTATTCTCTGGACAAAATGACAAGATGAAAAAAATCACCTCAGCAAAAAGAACAAGAGGTAGTACCATCAGCCAGGGACCTACTCAATACGGACATTAGTACGATGTCGGACCTAGAGTTCAGAATCATGACTTTAAAGATACTAACTGGGCTTGAAAAAAGCGTGGAAGTTATTAGAGAAACCCTTTCTGGAGAAATAAAAGAACTAAAATCTAACCAAGTCGAAATCGAAAAGGCTATTGATGAGGTGCAATCAAAAATGGGGGCACTAACTGCTAGGATAAATGAGGCAGAAGAGAGAATCAGTGATATTGAAGAACAAATGATGGAAAATAAAGAGGCTGAGAAAAAGAGGGAGAAACAACTACAGGATCACGAGGGCAGAATTCGAGAGATAAGTGATACGATAAGACGAAACAACATTAGAATAATTAGGATCCCAGAAGAAGAAGAAAGAGAGAGAGGGGCAGAAGGTATGTTGGAGCAAATAATAGCAGAGCACTTCCCTAATGTGAGGAAGGAAACAGGCATCAAAATCCAGGAGGCACAGAGAACCCCTCTCAAAATCAATAATAATAGGTCAACACTCCGACATCTAATAGTAAAACTTACGAGTCTCAGAGACAAAGAGAAAATCCTGAAAGCAGCTCGGGAGAAGAGATATGTAACCTACAATGGTAGAAATATTAGATTGGCAACAGACCTATCCACAGAGACCTGGCAGGCCAGAAAGGACTGGCAAGATATCTTCAGAGCACTAAACGAGAAAAATATGCAGCCAAGAATATTATATCCAGCTAGGCTGTCATTGAAAATAGGAGAGATAAAAAGCTTCCAGAACAAACAAAAACTAAAGGAATTTGCAAACACGAAACCAGCCCTCCAAGAAATATTGAAAGGGGTCCTCTAAACAAAGAGAGAGCCTAAAAGCAGCAAAGATCAGAAAGGAACACAGACAACATACACTAAGAGTCACCTTACAGGCAATACAATGGCACTAAATTCATACCTTTCAATAGTTACCCTGAATGTAAATGGGCTAAATGCCCCAATCAAAAGACACAGGCTATCAGATTGGATTAAAAAACAAGACCCATCAATATGCTGTCTGCAAGAGACTCATTTTAGACCCAAAGACACCCCCAGATTGAAAGTGAGGGAGTGGAAACCCATTTACCATGCTAATGGACACCAAAAGAAAGCTGGGGTGGCAATCCTTATATCAGACAAACTAGATTTTAAACCAAAGACTGTAATAAGAGATGAGGAAGGACACTATATCCTACTTAAAGGGTCTATCCAACAAGAAGATCTAAAAATTGTAAATATCTATGCCCCGAACATGGGAGCAGCCAATTATATAAGGCAATTAATAACAAAAGCAAAGAAACACATCGACAACAATACAATAATAGTGGGGGACTTTAACACCCCCCTGACTGAAATGGACAGATCATCCAAGCAAAAGATCAACAAGGAAATAAAGATTTTAAATGACACACTGGACCAAATGGACTTCACAGACATATTCAGAACATTCCACCCCAAAGCAACGGAATACACATTCTTCTCTAGTGCCCATGGAACATTCTCCAGAATTGATCACATCCTAGGTCACAAATCAGGTCTCAACTGGTACCAAAAGATTGGGATCATTCCCTGCATATTTTCAGACCACAATGCTTTGAAACTAGAACTCAATCACAAGAGGAAAGTCGGAAAGAACACAAATACATGGAGGCTAAAGAGCATCCTACTAAGGAATGAATGGGTCAACCAGGAAATTAAAGAAGAATTAAAAAAATTCGTGGAAACCAATGAAAATGAAAACACAACTGTCCAAAATCTTTGGGATACAGCAAAGGCAGTCCTGAGAGGAAAGTATATAGCAATACAAGCTTTTCTCAAGAAACAAGAAAGGTCTCAAATACACAACCTAACGCTACACCTAAAGGAGCTGGAGAAAGAACAGCAAATAAAGCCTAAACCCAGCAGGAGAAGAGAAATCATAAAGATCAGAGCAGAAATCAATGAAATAGAAACCAAAAGAACAGTAGAACAGATCAACGAAAGTAGGAGCTGGTTCTTTGAAAGAATTAACAAGATTGATAAACCCCTGGCCAGACTGATCAAAAAGAAAAGAGAAATGACCCAAATCAACAAAATCATGAATGAAAGAGGAGAGATCACAACCAACACCAAAGAAATACAAACAATTATAAGAACATATTATGAGCAACTCTATGCCAGCAAATTAGATAACCTGGAAGAAATGGGTGCATTCCTAGAGATGTATCAACTACCAAAACTGAACCAGGAAGAAATAGAAAACTGAACAGACCTATAACCACTAAGGAAATTGAAGCAGTCATCAAAAATCTCCCAAGAAACAAAAGCCCAGGGCCAGATGGCTTCCCAGGGGAATTCTATCAGACATTTAAAGAAGAATTAATACCTATTCTCCTGAAACTGTTCCAAAAAATAGAAATGGAAGGAAAACTTCCAAATTCATTTTATGAGGCCACCATTACCTTGATCCCAACACCACACAAAGACCCCATTAAAAAGGAGAATTACAGACCAATATCCTTGATGAACATGGATGCAAAAATTCTCACCAAAATACGAGCCAATAGAATCCAACAGTACATTAAAAGGATTATTCACCACGACCAAGTGGGATTTATCCCTGGGCTGCAAGGCTGGTTCAACATCTGCAAATCAATCAATGTGATACAATACATTAACAAAAGAAAGAACAAGAATCATATAATCCTCTCAATAGATGCAGAAAAAGCATTTGACAAAGTACAGCATCCTTTCTTGATCAAAACTCTTCAGAGTATAGGGATAGAGGGTACATACCTCAATATCATAAAAGCCATCTACGAAAAACCTACAGCGAATATCATTCTCAATGGGGAAAAGCTGAGAGCTTTCCCCTAAGGTCAGGAACGCGGCAGGGATGTCCACTCTCACCACTGCTATTCAACATAGTATTAGAAGTCCTAGCCACAGCAATCAGACAACAAAAAGAAATCAAAGGCATCCAAATCGGCAAAGAGGAAGTCAAACTCTCACTCTTTGCAGATGATATGATACTGTATGTGGAAAACCCAAAAGACTCCACCCCAAAACTGCTAGAACTCATACAGGAATTCAGTCAAGTGGCAGGATAGAAAATCAATGCACAGAAATCAGTGGCATTCCTATACACCAACAAGAAAACAGAAGAGAGACAAATCAAGGAGTCGATCCCATTTACAATTGCACCCAAAACCATAAGATACCTAGGAATAAATCTAACCAAAGAGGCAAAGGATCTGTACTCAGAAAACTATAAAATACTCATGAAAGAAATTGAAGAAGACACAAAGAAATGGAAAAACGTTCCATGCTCATGGATTGGGAGAACCAACATTGTGAAGATGTCAATGCTACCTAGAGCAATCTACACATTCAATGCAATCCCCGTCAAAATACCATCCACTTTTTTCAAAGAAATGGAACAAATAATCCTAAAATTTGTATGGAACCAGAAGAGACCCCAAATAGCCAGAGGAATCTTGAAAAAGAAAAGCAAAGCTGGCGGCATCACAATTCCGGACTTCCAGCTCTATTACAAAGCTGTCATCATCAAGACAGTATGGTACTGGCACAAAAACAGACACATCGATCAATGGAACAGAATCGAGAGCCCAGAAATGGACCCTCAACTCTATGGTCAACTCATCTTTGACAAAGCAGGAAAGAATGTCCAATGGAAAAAAGACAGTCTCTTCAACCAATGCTGTTGGGAAAATTGGACAGCCACATGCCGAAGAATGAAACTGGACCATTTCCTTACACTACACACAAAAATAGACTCCAAGTGGTTGAAAGACCTAAACGTGAGACAGGAGTCCATCAAAATCCTAAAGGAGAACACAGGTAGCAACCTCTTCGACCTCAGCTGCAGAAACTTCTTCCTAGAAACATCACCAAAGGCACGGGAAGCCAGGGCAAAAATGAACTATTGGGATTTCATCAAGATAAAAAGCTTTTGCACAGCAAAAGAAACAGTCCACAAAACCAAAAGACAACCGACAGAATGGGAGAAAATATTTGCAAATGACATATCAGATAAAGGGCTAGTATCCAAAATTTATAAAGAACTTATCAAACTCAACACCCAAAGAACAAATAATCCAATCAAGAAATGGGCAGAAGACATGAACAGACATTTTTCCAAAGAAGACATCCAAATGGCCCACAGGCACATGAAAAAGTGCTCAACATCGCTCGGCATCAGGGAAATCCTAATCAAAACCTCAATGAGATACCACCTCACACCCGTCAGAATGGCTAAAATTAACAAGTCAGGGAACGAGAGATGTTGGCGGGGATGTGGAGAAAGGGGAAGCCTCGTACACTGTTGGTGGGAATGCAAGCTGGTGCAACCCCTCTGGAAAACAGTATGGAGGTTCTTCAAACAGTTGAAATTAGAGCTACCATTCAATCCAGCAATTGCACTACTGGGTATTTACCCCAAAGATACAAATGTAGGGACCCGAAGGGGTACGTGCACCCCAATGTTTATAGCAGCAATGTCCACAATAGCCAAACTGTGGAAAGAGCCAAGATGTCCATCGACAGATGAATGGATAAAGTAGAAGTGGTATATATACACAATGGAATATTATGCGGCCATCAAAAGGAATGAGATCTTGTCATTTGCAACGACATGGATGGACCTGGAGGGTGTTATGCTGAGTGAAATAAGTCAATCAGAGAAAAACACATATCATATGACCTCACTGATATGAGGAATTCTTAATCTCAGGAACAAACTGAGGGTTGCTGGAGTGGTGGGGGCTGGGAGGGATGGGGTGGCTGGGTGATAGACATTGGGGAGGGTATGTGCTATGGTGAGCACTGTGAATTGTGCAAGACTGTTGAATCACAGATCTGTACTTCTGAAACAAATAACGCAACATATGTTAAGAAAAAAGGAGAAGAAGAAGATAGCAGGAGAGGAAGAATGAAGGGGAGTAAGTCAGAGGGGGAGATGAACCAGGAGAGATGATGGACTCTGAAAAACAAACTGAGGTTTCTAGAGGGGAGGAGGGTAGGGGGGTGGGTTAGCCTGGTGATGGGTATTAAAGAGGGCACATTCTGCGTGGAGCACTGGGTGTTATGAACAAACAATGAATCATGGAACACTACACCAAAGCAAATGATGTAATATATGGTGATTAACATAAAAATAAAAATTAAAAAAAAAAAGGAGGGTCTTTTGTTAGATAGGAAGGAGGAAATGTGAAGTGTTGGGAAGGCCCCCAAGCCCCCTCTCTGGGAGATGTGAATTTTAGCATTGGTGGGATTTAAGCAGCATACATGATGCCAGCCTTCAACCATCCCAACCAGGTAGGTGGAATTAATTACCTAGAATACTCAGAGTGGGGAAGGAAAAAAGTGAGAAGACAGCAGCAATAAATTGAAAGGGGAAAGTTGGAAAATATGTAAGGACAAAATTATTGACTTTGGAATTGATTATTTTTTGGGGGTAAGGGAAAGTGGTAAAAGAGAATTCTGTCTCTAACTGACATGTTGGGTAGATTCTAATGTCATCAAAGGAGAAACCGTATGTTTGGGGAGGAAATAATGAGATCAGATTCAGACAATTGTACTTAGGTTATTGGCTATCAGTTACCCAAAAGGCTACAGAAAAACTTGTTGATCAAGAAATGCTGGATTTATTATGATGTTACACAGACTTGTGATATCTCAAAATGTTAAGGCAGGGAAGTTATAGCATTTCAGGGCCTTGGCTAGCAAATTTTAAGGTGGGTTTTGCAAGGAAGAGGGTGGTAGGGATCCATGGGCACACCGAGGCAAAAGTCTTGAAGCGAATCTTGATAAGTAAGCTGTCCAATTGGCTCACAGTCTTAGCTTTCAGGAAAGAGTATTTCCTGGATTAAGAAGCTAAATTGTTTTGCTTGGCGCCAGCATTATTTAACATAGGGATGCAGTAAGTATGTGCAGTCCCACCATAATTTAATTCAGGGACAGGGAGTTCTCAAAATCTTCATGGGACATTCAAACAGACAAGTCCAACAGGCTGTCTAGAAACTGGGGGTGGAAATGGAAATAATGAATGGCTTTGAGTCATCTGAATCAAACATACTTTCTTTTTTTTTCAAGATTTTATTTATTTATTTGTCAGATTGAGAGAGAGAGAGAGCATGCACAAGCAGGGGGAATGGCAGGCAAAGGGAGAAGCAGGCTCCTCCCTGAACAAGGAGCTGGATGTGGAACTCGATCCCAGAAGCCTGGGATCATGACCTGAGCCAAATGTAGATGCCTAACTGACTGAGCCACCCAGGTGTCCCATCAAACATACTTTCTGATACAAAGCAGGAACTCAATAAAATATCACATAAAACTTCCTTCAAGGATGTTCTCTATCCAGTTTCACTCAAGATAATAAACCTTATAAATGCTCCCAAAATGTTAGTGACTTGCCATCCAAAACCAAGAGGGAAAGAGAAAGTTAACATCTCCTTTTTCCACTTTCTTTATTCTCTTTAGGATCTGTCAAGCCAAGAAATTACACTGCACTTTTTTTTTTTTTTTGTGGCCTCCAGCAAAGACTGAGAAAGAGAAGAGTGTCTAAATCATTGCTAGATTTTTTTTAAGTGTTTTTAAAGTTCAAAGAATTCCTGAGTCTGACCAGTTAAGAAAAATCAACCAAACCAAGGCTGGGAATATTTTTTAAAAGGTTGGGGGGGCGGCGCAGATACAGGTATCACCTACATCCACATCAGGGTCCGGTCTTAAACTTTAGCCACTGCTTTGTTATGAGAACAAGTGAGTGTGTAAAACATGCCCTGTAAATATTTCCTCTAGGAAAATTACAGCTTTATGGTCATATCTAGAACATAAGCAACAAATGAGCTTCCATATTACCCCTGACCTGTTAATTCCTCTCCTGAGAGGAAGCCATCATCAAGCTTTCAGAAGAGCTAAAATGGGGAAACCAGGTAGTAGAAAATGACCTTGACAATTTCTTTCTCCACTTGCCCCGTGCTTTGACTTGTTCTGAAGGATGATCAAATGTATTGAGTACCTTTAATTAATGCAATCCACAAATGTCTGTTAGGCACCTACACTAAGCCAGGCATTGTTAAGGTGCTAAGATTCAGCCATGGGTACATGGAAGTCTCCACTCTCATGGAGCTTAACTTTCTAGTCATGGACACAAGTAAAGCATAGAAATAAATGAATATATTTACATGAAAATATATGTCGGGGTTATCAGGACTATGAAAAAAATATGGTATATGAGTGGATAGAGATTAATAGGGGAATAGCATTTCAAATGAGGAGGAGGGAGGCCTCCTGGATAGTGCCACATTTGAGCTGACACTTGAAGGAGGTGAGGGATTGAGCTAGGCATATATCTGCAGGGAGAGCAGCAAGTGCAAAGGCCCTTCTGCCATTCTGTGTGTATGAATGACCTGGTAACACAACCTGCTCTCATTTCCACCTATGCAGTAAAATATGGTAGCAGTACTGTTGGACTAGCCAGAGACTGGTAGAGAGGACAGCAACACAGATGGAAACGTGGGTGGAATTAAAAAGGGAAAAGGGAAGAGATTTTGAATTTATATAAGTATGTACATCCATGCATGCTCATTTGCAAACATCATGTACACTGAGAAACTGCTGTTTCTCCCACTCACCTCATTGCTGGGAGCTCTCTGTGCCAGCCCAGATTTCAGACTCTCGGACTTGAACATGTTCTCTGGGCTTTGGCCATGTCACTGGCTGCAGCCTCCTCATAGATGCCTATTCTTCACATTTTTTTTTCTTTCCGTTGCTCCAGCCTTGGTGCAAAGAGTCTTGCTCTCTCCCTAAGACCAGCTCTGCGGCTCCAAGGCTTCCTTCACATCCAAACATTTAAGCATAGTGAGGATTTAATGAATGTAAAGCTTCTGACTCCAAGATTACTACTGGGAAAGTTTAGGTTTTCGACAGTGTCCTTTCTCACCATTCCCCTTACCACCCCCAACAAAAAGAAGAAGAAGGAGAAGAAGAAGGAGGAGGAGGAGGAGGAGGAGGAGGAGGAGGAGGAGGAGGAGGAGAAGGAGAAGAAAGAGCTCAATGTGTCTTCTTCAACAATGAGGGAAACCGGTTCCTATTTGTGGAAAAAAAAAAAAACCCTACAAAGTACAAACCCTCAATAATGAGAAACATAACTCTCTGTGGTGTTATCCAAGGTCAAGCTAAAGCTTTCTATTTGAATTAGAAATTAGAAAATTAGAACCTCGGTAAATATTGATTGAACTGAACTGGAAACACCTTATTTAGAAAACTTGTGACAGATTTATTGTTCTTTGTGTTGAAATCATCCTTGGCAGATGACATTTTTAATAAGTATCCCCAATAAAAACAGTTTCTTTAGGGATGATTTGGTTAATGAGATTACTTTAATAATACAATGTCTTCATTCTTCTCCTGATAGCTCAGTGCAGGCATAATCATTGATTGCCTAAGGAAAGCTTTACTGCAATGACTTTTTAATTTATTTTTATTTTTTTAGAGCTTAATGAAATCTAAAAGATCTCTATGAGAGATGCTTATTTTACATTCTGGAATATGAGGCCCTGAGAAATCATATTCTGAGGTTGGGATTTTTTTTCCCATGACAACATTCTGCTCTTCACGGTTTTCCATTATTGGTTCATATTGTGGAAGCATCTTCCCTTTTCTCAAGCAGCAAGAATAGAGATACAATACACTGCACAAAAACCTGGAATCCTGAAACAGGTAGGTTCTTACTGGACCTGTGTGTCATAATTTAGCAAAAGTGACAAATAGCCCAGCCCTTAGGTGTGTCTTGGTCACAAAAATATATATAAAGTGTATTCACTTTTATATGCAAAATTCAATGGATGATTATTTAAATCTTCACCTCTCCTTCTCTCTCACTCTCTTTTTAAATAAAATAGTAGTTTTGGTACCTCAGATGGAAAGAGACTTATGGCTACTGGGGGATGTTGAGCAGTGTGGCAGTCATTACAGAGTAAGTTTTTTCTTAATCAAGGATAGTGTCCTAATATCGTTGAAGCACAATGATTACTCCACCCCAAATCTATGGTGGAAAATAATGTTCGCTAAAATAAAAGCAAACAAAAATATTTGCATAGTAGTCACACTAACCAAAATCAAGAGACAATTCCATTGACCTCTGCCTGTCCACAGTTTGCATAGGTATCCTTGGGCAGTATTCTTGTCTCTTCTTTTTTTTCATTTCGTGTTGAACAATCTGGAGGAACTGTTCTATTTCCCTTGATGTTGTTATTTCTTGATATTAGAGAGGAGGAAGAAATTTTCCTCTGTCCAAAGTTCTTCTAGCTAGACTAAGAATAAGATTTACATGAGACAGAGTAACAGGAGAAAAAAACCAAAGTCATAGTACATGCTCACAGAGGCCCAGTAATGACACTGAAACCTAAAGACATGGCCAAAGCAGGCAGTTTTTAGACTTTTTATACAGAGACAGTAAATCTGTGAGGAATTGACCTATCCCAAAAAAATTAACTTTGGGAGCTTCAATAAGTAAGCAATTCTCAGCAGAATTTGGGCTAATGTCATAGATTAGTCAAAAAGTAACACGGTTTGTTTACCTTCTTAGCTGTAAATTTCCTATCTCTGATGATAAGTATATCTCTCTCCCTCTTGGTACAGGGAGGATCCGTTACATGGCAGATTTATTTCCTACTTTCAGGGAGTGCCCTTCTTACTTGCCTAGGCTGTCTCTTAAGTAGCTTTCATTAAAATAATCATTTTGCCTAAGTGGCAGATTCTGGGTGGCCTGCTCTTGGCCCCTACAATCTCTTTCTCCTTTATTATTCTTTTTTTCCCTTATATTTTAGTCATCCCGATGAAGGACGATAGAGGAAAAAATGAACCAAAACTTTCCCAACACATTCTTTTCAAGAGGGTACCATGTGTCAGACTACTCTAGGCCCCTCAAATATCAGTGACTTCTGTTCACCTTGAACTTACATGGGATTGGGAAGGGGCAGAACAATAGACAATGAATAAGTGAGCACAATAATTATTTCACATTGAGAGGATTAATTTAGTTTGGATGTTCTGAATAGGCCTCAGTTAGATGGCGATGACTTGAGCCATGCACAACTCCGGGGACAGAGTTTTCCAGGCAGAGTGCAAGACCCTAAAATAGTACTGAACTTGGCCTGTTTGAGGATCAGAAAAAGGTACGGGCAGCTGGGGCAGAGTGCGTACCTCCTGAGAGGCAGAGATGGGCCTCTGAGGAGCCATGATAAAGAGTCAGTATTTTATTTTAGTTACAGTGGGAAGTCATTGAAAATTTCTAAGCAGCAATCTAAGTAATCCAATCAAATCTAAGTAATTTGATTGGATTTGTTTCCTAAGTGATCACCCCAACTGTTGTATCCAGGTAAGAGATGTCTGAACCCAAGTAGTAGCTGTGAATTTGGAGAAATGCAGTTGGGTTTGAGATGCATTCTGAATATAAAAGGTGTCTTACTGATGGATTAAATGGCAATGTGGCAGGAAAAGAAAGAAATCAAGGATAAGTTCTTGGTTTTTGACTTGAGCAACTAGGTGGATAATGGTACCCTTCATCAAACTGAGGAACCCTTATGAACGAGCTAGTTTGTGGAGGGAATATCAGGAGCACTGTTCTGGCCATAGGATACTGGGGAAATTTTACTTTTTTATTTGCATGACTGATGGACTGATCAGATGGGAAGAGCTGGACAGGAAGGAGACATGTGTGAAGACAGGAGGTGGATACAGAAGCATGGAGGAGAGGGTGCTTCCTGTGTGGTGGTGGTTGTTGACGGCCACACTTGGCAATCCAGCCTTGGCTCTGCCAGGGCTCCTGAGAAGCTCACTCCTTCCTCCTCTCTCATGCCTTCTCTGGACCATCTTTCTGGGGGGCTGAGATGAGGCACTTCCCAGAAAAAGGAAAATAGCAATCAACTATACATTCTTTGTTTTGCAATCCTTATTTGTCATTGAAACTCTACCACACTTCTCTTCATTTATTTTTCATTCCAGTTTTCATATTAAGGCTCCCTAATCTGGGAACTTTCAGATTCACTGAGTTCTAGGAACAAGGAAAAGAAAATACAGAGTCTTATTGAACAATGGTTCAACGTTCACCTCTTTGATATTTATATTTTGATAAATATAAGTAATTCAAATGATTCATTTAAAGGAATATTTCTTAAACCACAAAGTAACACTGAAAACAGATCTTATCAATGATTCGTTGTGTCACACATTCAGTTGCCAACTGAATTTTAGTTTTCAGAGGAATGTTATTTAGAGTTACTATATAATATTTATGTCAATGACTATTATATTTTTTAACTTTTTCTTTTGAATAAAATAATAGGAATTGCAAAGATAGTACAGAGGGGTCCACTGTACCCTTCACTTAGTAGCAACTATCATTTAAAAAATTATAATATATTTGCCTTTAATTAATTTAAAAAGGCAAAAATTCTGTTACAAGTAATCAGATCTTTGGTGAAAAAAATATATATATTTGCATTTTTGTTGCATATATATCCAGAATGGAATTAGTGGGTCACAAGTATGCATACATTAATTGTTGAGTTTTTAGTTATAAAGTTAATACATGTTCATTGTATAACATTTTAAGAATAAAATAGCAAAAAAAAGAAAAGAAAAAACATTTAAACTACCTATGACACAAAACTGAGACATAAGTAATATTAAAAAAATTTCATACATAAAAATTTATGTTTTCCTGTGTGGATGAAGGAAGAGTGTTCCCAGAAGAGGGACAAGCCTGCATAGAAGTCAAATGCAACAGAGAACGTGTCACTTCTAAGAGCTGAGGGAAATTCAGTGTGGCTGGGTCTTAGAGTATAAGCAGGCAGTGTGGAGAAGACTATGGAGAATGCAGTTGGGGCTCATTAATGGAGGGCCTTATAACTGCCACATTAATTTTGGTCTTTATCCTAACAGCAATCAAAGAGCCATCCTAGAATTTTTAAGGTGAGAAATAGCATGATTAGTATTGTGCTTTAGAAAGATCATTTCTGCCTGCAGTAGGAAGAGTGGATTAAATGGAACAAAACTTAGGCAAAAAACAAGATTTTCTAGTAATCCAGGCCAGGGAATCCAGGCAAGCCTGTGGACTTGTGAGATGTCAGTGGAGAAGAAGTCTTAGGTACTGAGAGGATGTGGAGGGGTGAGAGATTAGGCTGGGCTAAGCCTGCTGCATCCTGCTTTCAACAGCATGTTTGTTATTTCCTTCTTAACTTGTTATTCTCTTTTGCTCAACTTTATAAACATATGCTGTGAAAAGCATCTTACTGAGCTATCATATGGAGTAACACAGATGAAAGACATGGCTTTCTCTTCTTTAGGAGCATACAGTTCCATGATGGCAGGGTCAAAGACCATCATACTTACCTCCATATTCCTGTCACCTAGTACATAGAAGTTGCTCAAAACATATTTGCTCAATAAACATGAGTGTAGCAATGAAGACAGGCACATATCCAAGTAACTTTAATGCAGAGCACTGTGACTCAGTGCCATGGCAGAAACATAAATATTGTTGACAATATTTGTGGGAAACACTCATATCTGAACACAGACATAGCACACAATTAATCCACTTGATAATAAATAAATAAAATTATAGATTGACATGAAGTGAAACCCTAAGATAACTTTGAGGTCACCTAAGACAAATCCTGGTTTCAAAGCTGACTACCATGTATTGCATATGATGTGGGGACTTAATCTGTATCATTTTTATTTTTTATTTTTTAAAATTTTTTATTGTTATGTTAATCACCATACATTACATCATTAGTTATTGATGTAGTGTTCCATGATTCCTTGTTTGTGCATAACACCCAGTGCTCCACGCAGAATGTGCCCTCTTTAATACCCATCACCAGGCTAACCCATCCCCCTACCCTCCTCCCCTCTAGAACCCTCAGTTTGTTTTTCAGAGTCCATCGTCTCTCATGTTTCGTCTCCCCCTATGACTTACTCCCCTTCATTCTTCCCCTCCTGCTATCTTCTTCTTTTTCTTTTTTCTTAACATATGTTGCATTATTTGTTTCAGAAGTACAGATCTGTGATTCAACAGTCTTGCACAATTCACAGCGCTCACCATAGCACATACCCTACCCAATGTCTATCACCCAGCCACCCCATCCCTCCCACCCCCCACCACTCCAGCAACCCTCGGTTTCCTGAGATTAAGAATTCCTCATATCAGTGAGGTCATATGATACATGTCTTTCTCTGATTGACTTATTTCACTCAGCATAACACTCTCCAGTTCCATCTACATCGTTGCAAATGGCAAGACCTCATTCCTTTTGATGGCTGCATAATATTCCATTGTGTATATATACCACTTCTTCTTTATCCATTCATCTGTCGATGGACATCTTGGCTCTTTCCACAGTTTGGCTATTGTGGACATTGCTGCTATAAACATTGGGGTGCACATACTGCTTCGGATCCCTACATTTGTATCTTTGTGGTAAATACCCAGTAGTCTTTGCACACATAATTTAGTGGAATTCAATATAATATCATATCCATACTATAAGGCAGAAATAAAGAGCAATCAATTTATAATTAAATAATGTGTTTTATATGATGTTCTGGCATAGATACACTAGAAGAGATAATGAAGCAGACAGAAGCTTGTACCTACTTAAAATGAGTAAGTTCACATTTGAGAGGAGTAGTTCAAAAACCACTCCATACAAGAAGTACACAGAGATGAAAGCCCAGGCGTCAGGGTGTGGACATTAGAATAAAAAAACAGTGTTAGGATAAGTAATAACAGAACAGGCTGATTTGTAGGTAATAAAAGAAGACAGGGAACGGAGAAAATAAGACGGTAGAACACTCTTTGACAGTTTTATTTGCTGTGGCTTTGTAAAATGTTTCTTTAAGCTTGATGGCTTCACCACTTAATTCGTAAACAGAAAAGTGTTGGCAGAATGAGCAAATTGGTAATTCAAATACCATGGGGAGGTAAAGGGAATAGAGTGTGCTAAGGGGCTGCTGTTTTTTAGGGCAGTCAGGAGACTTCTGTCAAGTGTTTCCATTTGCAAAGAGAACCGAAAGAAGCAAGGAAGATCACATAAGGCAGAAGAGGATCCTGAGGGAGTGTGCTTAAAATGTGGACTCATCTGTAAGAAGCCCAGCCTGAGAGGGTTGCAGCAGAACCCGTAGGGCCAAGTGCAGAAGTGGTGGAGGGTGAGGTCAGAGAGGTGCCACAGGAAGAGATCATCCAGGGACTTGAAAGCCACTACAAGAACTTCTGACTATTATCTTACAGGGGGAACCACTGGAGCTATTGTGCTGAGAAGTAACATGATAAGACTTGTATTTTAACAAAGGCCTTTCTTTCTTTCACTCAGTCACAATGAATATGTTCCAACTGAAAATAGAGTGTAGAGTTGTAAGAGAAGTAGGTAGACCAATTAGACTGAATAGGAGGCTTTGTCAATACTTCAGGTAAGAGATGATGGTGGCCTGGATTTTAGTGGTAGTGAAGAGGAGGAGCTAAGAAGTGGCTGAATTATAGATACACACTTGAGCAGTTTGAAGAATGGACTAGATATCTACTGAAGTGGGAAGACTTAAGGAGCAGCAGGCTGTGTGTGGGAGGGAAAGCAGGAGTTTAATTTTGGGAATGCCACGTTTGAGATGCGTTTTAGGCATTCAAATGGTGAGTGCAAAGAAGCAATTAGATACAGGAGTATGGAGTTGAGAAAGAAGTCAGGTCTGGGAGATATAAATTTTGGATTTATCATTGTAAAGATGGTATCTAAAGCAATGAAACCCCATGAGATTATTAAGGCAATGAATGCAGAGAGAAAAAAGAAGTCAAAAAATGAGTCCTGAAGTTAATGAAGTGGATTTATCCGTGGACATTGAGAAGGATAGCACAGAAGTAGAAAGGGGCTCTGGAGAGTGACATCTTGGAAATCAAATGAAGACGCATGCTTTCAGATTACCTGTGTTCAGGGTTTCTGGTTGATTAAGGCAAGGACTGATTTGGCAAAATGGGATTAGTAACAGGTCTTTGGTGTCTTTGGCAAAATATTTTATATAGAATAGTGAAACGAAAGTCTTAATTGAGCCCAAAAGAGAAACAAAAGTTAAGACAGCCAAGCGTAGATCCTCTTTCGAAGAAATGTGCTGTTAGGTGGTATGAGAAGAGTAGAGCAGTATCCAGAGAAGGAAGAGAAGATATATAATTTTTAAGATGCGAGATTACAGAATTTATAAATGGGAATAATCTCCTAGAACAGTGTTGCTCAATAAAACTCTCACTAGACAGCAGTGTTCTATCATCTGACTCTTGCTGTCCTGTATGGTAACCACTCATCACAAGTGGCATTGAGCACTTGAAATGTGGCTAGTATGACTGAGGAATTGAGTTTCAAATTTTATTTAATTGTAGTTAATTTAAATTTCAATAGTCACCCATGCTGGTGATGAATTGGACAGCGTAGCTCTAGAGAGGAAAGTTGGCCAATAGAAGCCAGGTCAGTTGCTGCAGGGACGACCTTCAGTAGCTGAAAGTGGAAGGGATCTCAAACATAGGTAGCACAGTTGGCCTTGATAGGGACACGGGCAGTTGGTTCATTGTAATGGAAGGTAAGGTGTGTGGATTCAGATACAGGCATGAGGGTAGATGTGGTGGTGGTGGCTTATGGAATTGCTCTTCTGATCACTTTCCTGTGTTCAGTGAAATAAGAAGTGAGGTCATTAGGCTGCATAAGAAGGTGTGGAAGCAATGTTGGAATAATAGAGAAGTAAGGCAGGGAATAGTGACACCTAGCTTACCTAAGGGCCTCTTGAGATTAGCGGTCATGGATTTAAAGAGACATCAGTGGGCATGGTTTTCTGTTTTTCTCCATCCATAGTTAGGGGGCCCTTCCTCCTCTGGATACTACTCTACTCTTCTAGTACCGTATTCAGGGTGCGGTTGTTTACTACCTGGAGTTAACACTTTGCCAGAAAATTTAATCAAGGGAAAAAGGGGCAAGAGAGAGATTAAAATGATACACTGTGGAATCCAAGCTAGGTAAGGAGCAAAGTGAGAACATGAGGTAGTAGAGGACAGTGAAAAGGTGCAAGACCAAGGAATTGCAGAATATTTTAAGCATATTAAATATATCACTCAACATGGAGCCACTGAAGATGAAATCCTAGGTGTTTTATCCTGTCCTCAAAGGTCCTATTTATTTATTTATTTATTTATTTATTTATTTATTTTTACAGTTTGTCTTGTTAACAGTTTGGGGGAAATTCTTTAATCCTTTTCCATGGGGTTGTTTCAGGATTCAAAATTTGAAGCACCACTCTGGGCAAATACTGTCCAATGTTTAAAATACTAAAAAAAAAAAAGGCAGATTTCCAGTTTCTACCAAGTTTGTGACACTTCAACATCCTGTGTTATGCTTAGTCTTTTGAAAGTTTTGCACCCTCTACTCAGAATCCTATAGGTGAAATTAATATTATTAATTATTTTCACATATTACCAAGGCATATCCACATCCTTTGATGATAAGATCTTGTTTAAATCAACATTACTTTACATAAATGAGTTATTTGTTGAGCCTTGAAAATCTTTGGATTATACAGAGCTCTCCTCTGTTTTCTCATATGTATCTGGAATATAACCCTTTCCTGACACACTCACATACAGACAGCTTTCTCTATCTTGCACTGTTTGAGTCTAAAAACATAGATAGATTAATAGATAAAGCTCTGTGAGATAAGAAGTAGTCCTTAGCTCTTTTGTATATGTTTTCCATTTAAAATTAGGACTCAGAGCAAAATCAGTAGCATAAATTTAAATTCTGGGTTCCTAACCTGCCCTTCTAAAAAGAATCCATCTTTTATCTACGATTTCTCAAACACTTAACGCTATTAACCCAGGACCCTTTTGTTATTGTCAAACCTTGTGTAGCAAGTATGAATCTTAGACTACAAAATTAAGTATGTGGGAAAATTCACATTCCTTTTTTTTTTTAAAGTAAAGAACATAAATCTGACTATACTCCTTATTCCCCCAAAGTTTCATGAGATTTAACTTCATCCATTAATGGGGCTTCTCAATTTCTACCACCCATCTCCCAGATACTTCTATGATCCTAGGAGATGCATGCAAAAGAAAATATTTGAAGAATGTTCCTGTGGTCTTACAATCCCTGAAAGACCCATTTTCCAAGCCCACATGGTCTATTTAAGTGCAAAGCTGCATGCTTCAAGCACAGAAAGCTCTAAGCTTGGAGCACAGATCAAGAAACCATGCTTAGAGCACAGAAATCTTTGCCAACTTGGAAACTCCAGATCTTGTGTCTAACTTTCCTAGATGTAAAAATACAACCATTGTCCCAGAGTCCTGCCACCTTTCTGGGGATCTGAGAGAAGTTCGGGATTTTCATTCCTAGCAGAAACTCAGATCATAGTGCCTTTCCTAGTCTTGGATAATGTACTTTCTCTTCCCTTCTCAGGTCTCTTTCTTTATAAAGACACTCTTCTCTTTCTTCTCCTCCATCAGGATTGCTAGGATAATCTCAATTACTTTAGGCTTTTATTTAAAAAAAAAAAGAAGAAGTCTTTAGACATCTCCTTTAGAGCCAATAAATCTAAGCTCCCCTGAGGCAAGAGACTACAAAGGGCAAAGGGAGTTAAAACATATAATGATAATCACATAAAGCATCCCACCACACTTGAGAAGGCCATCACCATGCTGACCAACCTTGGCCCTGAACTACTTACTCCTCAGTTATTCATGTGCTGAGGGACAGCAACAAATGCAGTACACTTTGGAATCCTCAGATATTCCTAGTCCTCACAGTTATTTACCTCATTAGAGTAATATCTTATCTAGTTAGAGCTTTGCCATCAAAATTAACTATGGCATCCAGTTGCACATGGCAGAACTAAAAATGCACTCTCTTACTTGTGCCTGGAAGAAACAAAAGCAAACTCCTGAGATCTGTTCTTGCATGTCTGCAGCCCATATGGCCTACTTTCCTAACGCCCTACTGACCTACTAACATTCCTGAGGTTCTCAGCCTTGTCATATAATCACCCAAGAAACAGCTACCCAAAAGATTACGCCCCAGAGAAAGAGAGATGTTTTTGCTTCACTGAGTTGTGCGTGATCTCAGTGTAATGGTACTTGGAATAAAGACAAAGGTAGTTCTGGGAAAGAAACACCTCCTCATTCATGGGTCTCACAACCCAAACCTTATAACAAAGGGAAAAAAATCATTTACATTTTGTGAGGAGGTGCAAACAACTCCTTGGCTTTTAAGTTTATTTGACACTACTCATCTTTGAGCCCCATGACCTGCCTTGAAGACGGTCCTGTCACTTGCCCTCTGGGTCCTCTTCCTATGGTCTAGGCAAGGAAAAAGGCTCTGGAATCCAAATTTGTTGGTTTAATTTCACATCCACTTTCCCAAAGAAATTTCCAGAAATAAGAAGAAACTTCATTGGTTCCATTTTACTCTAGTAAATTTGTTTTCTACTGAGCTCATTCTGTGTGCCTCAATAGAAAACTTATTTCCTGAGCTTCCAGGGTAAAAGCAGAGTTTTTTGCTTTTGACATATCCATTCATTGTCTTAAGTGGTGTACCCTCTAGATAGTTCATCCGATTTCTGGGACTTACTTATTCGTTTTTGTTTGGGTAGCTCAGACATTTATGTTTTTATTTTTTTAAAAGATTTTATTTATTTATTTGAGAGAGAGAATGAGAAAGAGAGAGCATGAGAGGGGGAGGGTCAGAGGGAGAAGCAGACTCCCTGGCTCAGGAGGGAGCCCGACGCGGGACTCGATCCCAGGACTCCAGGATCATGACCTGAGCCAAAAGCAGTCGCTTAATCAACTGAGCCACACAGGCGCCCGGGTAGCTCAGACGTTTAGAAAAGTAGTTCAAAGATACCAAACTAGAATATTAAATGATATTCTTAAAAATTTGCTTTATTGGGAAGGGTATATAAACATATTGCCATATTTTGTATTTTCTTCTTATTCCTCCTCCTCCTGTTGTTGTTTGTTGTTTTTCTTCCTCTTTGTCTCTTCCTCCTCCCCGTCAACCTCTTCCTTCTCCCCCTCCTCCTGCTGCTGCTTCTGCTTCTTCCTTTTCTTCTTCCTCTCTTCTTCCTCCTTCTTTCTTCTCACTCCCCTTCTTCTTTTTCCTTCTCTTCCCCTTTCTCAATTTCTTCTTCTCCATCTTCCCTCCTTCTCCTCCTCCTTCTCCTTCTTATTCTTCAGTTTATCTGTTTCCCCTAGCCTACGTGGAAATCTATGGTTCTGTGTAGGGCAGTGATAATGGTGAGTGGGGCATCCTTTACTAGGGGAAAAGAGTAGGTAAGATATGAAACTTAGAATTAAGGAAAGTATTACTAGTTTCACAGTTTAAAACTAAATTCTCCAGTCTTGGAGTCTTATTGCCAGAAACAAGCGACTTGTGTATGAATATCCTTGACCATTCTTTCTGGTGAGCCAATGTGCCTCTTGGATTCTAGATTACGAACAATATTGTCTGGAATTTCTGTTGTGTCCATATGGTGAAACTATCTGCTAGGAGACAAGGGTACACAGATGAATAGTTCATGACACCTACAAGTGCATAAACTCATCATGTAGAATGGAAAATAAAAATAACTTGGGAGCACCTGGGTGGCTCAGCTGGTTAAGCATCTGCCTTCAGCTCAGGTCATGATCTTGGGGTCCTGGGATGGAGCCCTGTATTGGGCTCCCTGCTCAACGGGGAGTCTGCTTCTCCCTCTCCCTCTGCCCCTGTCCGCCCCACCCTGTCATGATCTCTCTCTCTCTTCTCTCAAATAAATCAATAAAATCTTAAAAAAAGAAAAAATAATTCAAGCAATATTATAAAAGTTAAATGGTGATGTAAGAAACCCTTCAAATTGAATGCTCAGAAAAAGTCATGAGGAAATGGAAGCATGTAGAGATTAAACAGCTAGTCTAAGATCATACAGCAATAGGACTTAAGTCAGGACTTGAACTTTACACAACTTATAAGACAGCTCTTGAGGTTCTGAAGAATCACAAAGAAAGAAGGACCTGAGGCTAATGAAAGATTCTGAGGGGAAATCATGTTTCACCGTAGTCTGGAAGGATGAGTAGTAAACTATGCATCCCAGATGAACAAGGTATGTGTGGATATTTCATATAAAGCAAAGAGGGGGAGAGAGAGACAGTCCAAAGGCTAAGAACAGCATAGAAACCCTTAATACCTTATAGTTCAAATGTCTTCTTATTCTGGTTCCTTTGGACAATACATGTGTTGATATCACTCTGTCATAATTAGATAATTGACCAAGGAAACAGAATTAGAATAAAAAACCCCTCAGAAATAGACTCCTGTGTGAACAGTTAATATGAAAGAGGCAGAATTGCATACATATGGCATAAAGTGGAGAAAGGTGCTGGGACAATTGAGTATTTGTATGGGAAAAGATTAGATTGATTCTGTATTGGATCCTGGCACGCCAGCTCAGATCTCCTTTTCAGGGTAGTGGTACTAATTCTCTAGCTGCCAGGAGTATTGCTAGATGACAGCTCATAACAGAATCCCTCCTCAGGAAGTTCCTTTGGCTTAAGAAAGCTGCCTTGCTCAAGGCTGTGTCCCCCTTGTTAAGGGAAGCCCATTTTCAAAGACTGGTGTGTGTGGGGGTACAAATCTATCAATTTGAGGGATTTGGGAAGGTTATCCCAGCTCCATATCTCCCCATGGGATCAGCTGAGGCCTCTGCTGCATCTACTTCCCCATTCAAATTCAAGTTCAAGTTCAATTCTCCCTCTGTCAAATTCTGCTACCTTCACTTTCTTCTGGGTATTGTTCCTAAGAGCATTCTCCAATAAACCACAAGTATGCAAATCACCAGCTCGAAGACTGTTTCCCAGGGAGGTCCACCTATGATAGACTCCTAACCCATGCCATATGCCAAAATCAATTCCAGGTAAGGTGAAATGAAGGTGTATAGAGAGGTAAAATAATCTACGCAAGATTACGCATCTGAGAACTGATAGAACTGAGATTTAAACCTGGTAGTCTGGCTCTAGAGTCCCTGCTCTTGACCACTAATGGCAAGGAAAATAAACCAACTATAGCCATGTGGAATGTCATGGCTAAATTACACAAACAGTGTGGAAAAGAATTTTTGGTGCAAAAGAAGCAGGCACCAAAAATGTAAACAGTATGATTCCCTTTATATAAAGTCCCAAACCAGGCAAAATGAGCTGTATTATTTAGGAATGCAGGCAAAAAGAAAGGTAAGAGAATGATTGTTGAGAAAACCAGAGAGTGGTTATATGAGGTGTGGGGGCGGAGGATTGGGAAGAATGTTCTGGGGGTGGTAGTAATGTACTATTTCTTGATCTGGGTGGTGGTTACACATATATTTATAATAATGTTTTAAACTATATATATTCTTATTCACTTATTCTATGAATATGACAATTTTCACAATTTTTTTTAAGTAACAGGGAATACAGAAAGCCATGGTGGCCAAGGAGTTGACAACAGGGGAAAGCCCTGTGAAAGAGCTGCCAAGGGTCAGAGTGACAGAATTTTGTGTGTAAGTGTTAATGTGCTTTTCAGTCATTAAGCATGAAATTTTGCAGAAGCCTTTCTAAGTTGTCTGTTTTTAAGCAAGGAACTCTGGAGTCCTGGTGGTCTAGACAGAGAGGTGTCTGATCTCTCCTGCTATGGAGCCATGGAGAGCTCAACTGCCCACCTCCCTCTGGAGCTTTGAAGTCCATGTTTTAATCTGCCTGGACACCTTTCTCTCCTGCATGCCTTTAGCACCTCGGAATCAACTTGTCTGAAACAGAACTCATCAGTAGCAGGATGAGCTTTTAAAGTTCTTTTTATTGGCCACCTGCACCAGAGACCTTCGCCTCGCCCTGCTGGCTCCTCACCCTCTGGGAGAAACATGGATAATCTCAGTGATACCTTGAAGAAGTTGAAGATAACAGCTGTTGACAGAACTGAGGATAGTTTAGAAGGATGCTTGGATTGTCTGCTTCAAGCGCTGGCTCAAAATAATATGGAAGCGAGTGAAAAAATCCAAGGAAGTGGAATACTTCAGCTGTTTGCAAGTCTGTTGATTCCACAGTCTTCCTGCACAGCCAAAGTAGCTAACATCATAGCAGAAATAGCCAAAAATGAATTTATGCATATTCCGTGTGTGGATGCTGGATTGATTTCACCACTGGTGCAGCTGCTAACTAACAAAGACCAGGAAGGGCTACTTCAAACAGGCAGGGCTCTAGGAAACATATGTTATGATAGCCATGAGGGCAGAAGTGCAGTTGACCAAACAGGTGGTGCACAGATTGTAATTGACCCTTTAAGGTCACTGTGCACTATAACAGATGCTGCCAATGAGAAGCTCTTGACTGTCTTTTGTGGCATGCTGATGAACTATAGCAATGAGAATGATTCCTTTCAAGCTCAGCTTATCAATACGGGTGTTATACCTACCTTAGTGAAATTATTGGGCATCCATTGCCAAAATGCAGCTCTTACAGAAATGTGTCTTGTTCCATTTGGCAACCTAGCAGAACTTAAGTCAAGTAAAGAACAGTTTGCCAGTATGAACATTGTTGAAGAGCTGGTAAAACTCTTCAAAAAACAAATAGAATATGATAAAAGGGAAATGATTTTTGAAGTTCTTGCTCCATTGGCAGAAAATGACGCTATTAAGCTATAGCTGGTTGAAGCAGGCCTGGTAGAATGTCTACTAGAGATTGTTCAGCAGAAAGTGGATAGTGCCAAAGAGGATGATATTGCTGAGCTCAAAACTGCTTCAGATCTAATGGTTTTACTACTTCTTGGAGATGAAACCATGCAGAAATTATTTGAAGGAGGAAAAGGTAATGTGTTTCAAAAGGTGCTGTCCTGGATTCCATCAAATAACCACCAGCTACACCTTGCTGGATCATTGGCAATTGCAAATTTTGCCAGAAATGATGGAAACTGTATTCACAGTTTCTACAGTGGAATTGTAGAAAAACTTATGGATTTACTGGACAGACATGTTGAAGATGGAAATGTAACAGTACAGCATGCAGCATTAAGTGCCCTCAGAAATCTGGCCATTCCAGTTATAAATAAAGCAAAGATGTTATCAGCTGGAGTCACAGAGGCAGTTTTGAAATTCCTTAAGCCTGAAATACCCCCGGTTCAGTTCAAACTTCTGGGAACATTAAGAATGTTAATAGATGCACAAGCAGAAGCTGCTGAACAACTGGGAAAGACTGTTAAATTAGTGGAGCATTTGGTAGAATGTTGTGAAGCCAAAGATCACGCTGGTGTGATGGGGGAGTCCAACAGACTGCTGTCTGCCCTCATACAACACAGTAAATCAAAAGATGTAATTAAAACCATTGTACAGAGTGGTGGCATCAAGCATCTAGTTACCATGGCAACTAGTGAACATGTAGTAATGCAGAATGAAGCCCTTGTTGCTTTGGCACTAATAGCTTTAGAGTTGGGCACTGATGAGAAAGATCTAGAAAGTTCTAAACTTGTAGAGATTTTACACAGACTGTTAGCAGATGAAAGAAGTGCTCCTGAAATCAAATATAATTCCATGGTCCTGATTTGTGATCTCATGGGATCTGAATCTCTACACAAGGAAGTACAGGATATGGCCTTTCTAGATGTTGTATCCAAACTTCGCAGTCATGAGAACAAAAGTGCTGCTTTCTGCCAATGGAGCAAGAACTTCAAAAATCATTTCCCTTTTATCATATTCTATTTGTTTTTTGAAGAGTCTCTCTCACAGAGCAAAGACTTACTGTGGACAGCTGAGAACAGCCCGTCTCTGATACATGGCATTATCCCAGCTCCGATTTCCCCTTTGTCCTCCATCCAGCTGCCTCTTCTGCTTCATTTTCTTCCATATCACTTGTGCATGCGTGTAATGTTCCAGTACCAATTGAAGAACTGCTGTAGGTACCTGCCAATAAGATTTCTAAACCCATAGTTAGTGTGAACATGACTTTGTCAAAAACAAGTGTCCCCCCATAACTGTTCTCTTGTATTCCTGTTGCTTGAGCTACATTAAGTAGAATGTGCATGTTGTAGTCCTATGATGATGTAAACTTGGTACTACATAATGACTTGCTCCTCACATTTGGTAAACTACATAATAATGTACTGGTAAATAAGAAACAAACAAGAATGCAGCAGGATCTGTCTAGCTTATTAAGGATGGAACTGAATAGTAAAAATAGCTCCATTTTTTGGTGCTTGGGAAGCACAGTGACCAAAAAACTGTATGACTGTTCATTCATTGGTTTTACCTACTAATGTCAAACCCATGGTACCTAGAGTTAAATAAAATCCAATGCTCTCACTCTTTACCCTATGGTTTCTCCTTCTTCCTAACTTTGTAGACTCCTGAAACTGCCACAAACTTGGCAAGACTTCCCTGAGGCTTTTTAATTTCATATTTAATTGGCTGTCATCACTGAAACCTAACATTGAAATCATTTGTACTTTCAGCATGAAACTAAGGGGTTGAAGTATCTGTGTTACACTAAGTAACATCTCTTTTGGCCTATATTTTAGAATCTATGTACATTTTGACATCAGAATTGTCCAACACTTGTCTTTAAAAGTTCACCTGGCATTTCTTTTCTTTTTTTAAAGATTTTTTTAAAGATTTTATTTATTTATTTGACAGAGAGAGACACAGTGAGAGAGGGAACACAAGTAGGGGGAGTGGGAGAGGGAGAAGCAGGCTCCTGGCGGAGCAGGGAGCCTGATGCGGGGCTCGATCCCAGGACCCTGGGATCATGAACTGAGCTGAAGGCAGACGCTTAACTGACTGAGCCACCCAGGGGCCCCCTGGCATTTATTTTCAACTGAGGAAATTGAGTATAGCTCATTGGAGGTTGGGGTTGTTGGTTTTTTTGTTTTTCAACATTCAGCTTGAAAGCAAGAAGTTTCCTCTGTCACAGTCCATTTAAATCTTATATTAGAACTAGCAGGACATAGGAAAAAAGATTAAGAAAATAGAACTAGCAAGACATAGAAAAAAAGATTAAGAAAGAAGTTTGTCGATACTAAAGAAAGGAAGCAGGTTATAAAAGCCATAGTAGCCAGTCCAGTTCATTCTGCAGATGGCCTCATACCAGTAGCTGTTTAGAGTTTCCCACCTCCACTTGCCACAGAGAACTGCAATAGATCTTAAAGCTACCAGAAAAGGTGACGATGCCAAGACTCCAGAGATAAGACCCGCTTGACGAAATATAGTGTACTCTTCACTGCCACTACGACCACCAAATGGATTTTTAGAACTCTGAAACACAGTCTTTGTAAAATAATCAAAGATCCCTGTAACCTACGTATCTTGTCTGCATGCACAATTTTGACAAATACTGGCTGAAAGGTATGATGGGCTCCAATATGGAAGGACTGCAGGACAGTAAAATGGACTGCCCGGGGTGGCAGCTCTTTCCTCTTCAATGGGAGATGCTGCGCATATTTGTGGGGTGATTGAAATTTGACTTTTGACTCTGAAACAGCTATAATTGAAGAAAATTAAAACCTCAGTGTAGGTAAAGAAACTTTGATTGTTTGTTCCCTTTGATGTCCAGGAAAGGGACTATTATTGTGAGTGCTTATGCTACACTTACTGTAAGAATGATCTTGTTTATTGTCTTCTTCTGGGCTGGATAGTGGACTATATTTTATTATAGGTTTTTAAAAAACATCTGTAATGTTGAATAGGCTGTCCGTATTAATAACTAAC
The DNA here is from genome assembly GCF_009762305.2 of Zalophus californianus. Taxonomy (NCBI): domain Eukaryota; kingdom Metazoa; phylum Chordata; class Mammalia; order Carnivora; family Otariidae; genus Zalophus; species Zalophus californianus. The sequence continues at coordinate 58,726,502 of NC_045596.1, forward strand.
TAAATAAATAAATAGTATATCAAAGTGTAAAAAAAAACAAAATTCTTTTTATTTTTCCCTCCTGGGATTGAGTTCATATTGGCTGAGATGACAAAGGAAAACAGACCATAAGACTGTTAGTTGGAGTGGTATGCAGGATTTGATGACCTTGCTGGTACCACTTCCCTCCAGCATAGCTCTTGGTCTCCCTTTACTCCTCTGTGATTCATCAAGGAGAAGCTGGAAAAGAAGGGCTGATAATGAGGCCAACAGGAAGGGAACCACTAGAAGTTCTGATAAAGGAATATACAAGGACAAAGGGGCCTTGGGATAGGAGAAAACAGTATAGGAGGAGGCCAACAGGAAGGGAACCACTAGAAGTTCTGATAAAGGAGTATACAAAGACAAAGGGGCCTTGGGATAGGAGAAAACAGTAGGAGGAAGGAGTATAAGGTCCCTCACCCAACTCTAAGGGCACGACCAACCGGGTGAACCAAGGTCAACAACTGTAACATTGCAACAGTAAGAGAGAGATGTATGACTAAGACAGTGGAATAGGGCCCAGAAGCCACTTCGGACTCCCAAGCTATTCCCAACTGATATTTTCTTTGTAATTTTTTTAGCTTTTTGTCTGACCAACATTTAAGCCCTGTGGGATAAGGACTGTGCTGTTCCTGCAGGTCTTTAATTATGACAGTTCTGGAGGCTCCACATATATTCAGTTTACCAACTCTATAAGCATATGTTAAATATCAAATTTCTGAGCAGATCTCTGAAAGCCATGATAAAACAGCTTTTCTTTCTTTTTTTTTTTTAAAGAATGTATTTATTTATTTGAGAGAGAGAGAGAGCATGATTGGAGGGGTGGAGAAGCAGGCGCCCCGCTGAGCAGGGAGCCCGATGCGGGACTTGATCCCAGGACCCTGAGATCATGACCTGAGCTGAAGGCAGATGCTTAACCCACTGAGCCACCCAGGTTCCCCTAAAACAGTTTTTTCTCTCAAGGAGCTCACACCATGAGCAACAAATGTTGCACAATTCAAATGAGGAGACAGGTCAGTAGGTGAGGATGGTGCCAGGCCTTATTCAGGCTCTGGGTTAGACCCTAGTGGTAAAAGACGGGAGTATGCATGGCCCCTGTCTTTAAGGAGTAAACCTAGAAGTTAAAATAAGTAATCAAGGCAGAGAAAGAGTGTCGTATATTATGTATAACTCTCTACAGAGAGTGTTGAACTTGGGGGAAGAGTTTTAGAAAGGAATTCTAGAAGAAATGATTGAAAAGCTAAGTTTCAAAATAAGTAGTTATTATGATTATTTTATATTTTGTGATCTTTTTGAAAAACTTTTTCTTTATAGTTATATTTTTTCCTCTCACACCTTTCATAGTATGCTATTTGAACCCAGTAAGTGCATAACGAATTGGGGGAAAATCTTTTGGGAAGACACTGGGGTACAGCTTCAGCACTTAAGGCTTCCAGATGAGACATTTACACCCAGTGTACAAACATCTGTTCTTTTCAAGTAAAATTTCTTGGGCAATTAATGAAAGAACATTTTAATTATGTCATGTTATAATAACATAGAACAATGGGCCATAATTAGGAAAAAATGGAGAATCATGTCTTGCCTTTCATGAATCTTCAATGGATCTTTAAAAAAAAAGTACAAACATGAAGTAGATGCGCTGTTTGATGGTTTAGGAACCGAACTCAGCACACTGACATTTGTTAAGTCACTTAATTTGTTTGGTTTTAAGAAAAAAATTTTTTATTACTGTGAATGTAGAGAACAAAATTATATTTATTCATTGAAGAGTTTCTAAAGCATTGGAATTTCATTTCCCAACTGGCACTTATCACTTAAGAGACATTAAATAGCTCATGAATTAATATGCTGACAGCTACTGTCATTTCCTGGTGGGGAACTTTCACTGTTAGGGCAAGGAGAGGCTGAATACCCAGTGCTGTTCATCCCGTGTCTTGGGATATGTTTCCAAAGGTCTGATGTTTATATTAATTTTATAGGCGCTAATGTCACTGAATTAAGTGGAGATGTCTCCTACATCGGAGAATAAGGCATCGGATGGTGGTCCCAAGAGTGTCTGCTGTGCATAACCTTCATCTCTAACTTCTCTCTCACATGCACTGACTCAGGAAATGCTGCTTCATGCTGTGCAGCTGTCTGTCAGGCTATGACTCAAGAGACTGAACTATTAGCCATGTGAAATGTTACGCAATTCGGGCTGCTCACTCTTAGCGCATATGATTTTAAATATGATCATCTGCCAGCTTTGAGACCCTGAAGAGGAGCAGAAAAGAAGTAAGAGGTGAAATAGTCTGACCTTGGCTGCAAAGGGCAACAGGATGCCAGCAGAGTCAAGGCCAGGCCATTTTTCCTCTTCTATTGAAATGGCAGGCCCATGACAAATTTATGCAAATACAACATGGAAAATAATTTCTTGAAGGCAGTTTCTTTCTGCCAAGTGTTTCCTTTTTTTTTTCTGCCCATACTGTGTCTTATATTAGTTTATTTTAGAGTCTAGCTCTTCTAATTTTTCTACAAGCTAGGGCCAAACAGTGTCTATTTCACAGAAAGGCCAAGGCCCTACAAGCAGGGCTGTGAGTGGGAGGCTCTGGGGCAGGGAGACAGTACCAGGCAGTTTCACTGATGTTCTAGTCCTTTCTCTCCCATCCCCTCCCATCTCAGAGTGGTTAGGGTTCACTAAAGGAATAGGAATTACTATCTAACCCTGGGAGCAGACGTGCCTGGCACTTGAGGGTGAAGCCACATCTTTATGCCAACTCCCACTCAAAAGAAACCTGTCTCCTCTTGACTAATAGGATATGAACACTGATTCCCTAAAGTGAAAATGCAATGGTCATTAATATGTCAGAAAGTTTCATTACAACAAAATAAATATCCAGAAAAAGAAAGTATTCTGCAATAGAAGAATTATAGTCTCTTGGTCCTAGAGGGGCTCACTGTTGGTCTGCAAGTGTTTCCAGGTGTCAGTTAGAGCCCCTAAGGTCCACCTGCCATACTGTATGAACATACTCCCCCTTGGGGTCTCTGTCTTCCACTTGCACTGTTCTCTACTGGGCAGCTCCAGTTTTTCCCTCAGCTTTTAGTTACCTAGTTTTATCCATCCAGGCAGCACTTGTGGTAGAAAATGTCTGTCCTAAGAGTTTGTCCTCATTGGACTAAGTGGTGAAGGTGTTCTTTGACACCAACCAAAGGTCTAGAAATGAAGAGTTAAACGATCAAGAACTTATTTCTCATGGACTAGCATCACTTCCTAAATGTCATAAACTGGTGAAGCATTCTGTGTCCCCAAATTAGTATGTGTAGATTCCAAGTACAAATTCTCAGTAACCAGCTCTGGGTCCACTTTCATTGTTCCCACCCCCATTTCTACTGGGACCACTGTTCCAAGCAATGACCAAAGAAAGTCTGCTTGCCCGGGTGTAAGGTAGTAAATTGTCCTAAGTGAAGATGGAGAGAGATAATATTAAGGGTCTAAAAAATAATCGACCCCAACTCTTTTAATTTTGTGATGAACGAGGAGAGGCTCAGAGAGATTCCTCATTCAAAGTGGCTTGTTGGTGAAAGTCACGTTCCTGATTGCCATTTCTGGGCACTGTTAATTCTACCATGTCTACTATGTTAATATTATTATAAGGACCACAAGAAAGTGCATTCAATCCAACAACGAAATATTAACTTCCCACCGTGTGCTATATGGCTTACCACATGCTAATCAATGATCTAGGTGCTGAGTGCACCCCCAAAACCCCTGCTCTCTTGGAGTTCACTTTACTGGAGAATAGATTGAAGAAAAACACTATTTGTTTCCTGGTTATGACCTTTAGTTGCCACAGTGTACAATGAGCTAATTTCCACTGGAAGTGGCTAGCTGCAATGCTGTTCTACAAACATTTATACATGGTTGGCATCTGTTGCCTTTCCAGGTTAAAACTTTCTGGCTGTATGAGTACAGGCCTGGGGTTAGCCATCCTGTTCTGTAGTTCTGAAGTTGTGGCCACAATAATCATAGCAGGTGCGTGGGCTACTTAGAAGGTCTGCTAGAAAGGCAGTCATCAGAGGAACAACTACAAAAAGCCAAAACAGGAGTTTATACAAAACCAATTGGGAAAATTTGTTTTACAATAATTACTATTCTTTTCCTTGCTAAGAGGTGATACTGTCAGAGTTTCCTGTGAATATTTCTGTATTCAAAACGCTGCTTTGAAAAAACATTAATACACATGAGAAATATAAAATATAACACACTTATATATAAAATATATAAAATATAAATAAAAAATGAGTTGGGGGAACCAGGAAGAGATTCTAGCCATGAAGTCACTGGCAGGTGGGCTCTCTGTGGAGAGGCCTCCCCTTGACCTGGTTGAAAGGGCCCTTTGATCCTCCACCTCAGCATCCCGCTGACTAGATTGTATATTAGGATACCGGCATTCCAGATTTTTTAAAGAAAATGTTACCTATGCCACTGCAGGTGGACCAAATTGTCTGAATTCTTCTAGAAAGGAATTGTGTCTGTAAAAGTGACTTGATAATTTAGACAAAAGTAATTCCTCAAAGAGAAGTTATTTGTGTATTCAATACATGCCATGCTAGGTATTCTTTCCTCAGGAGGCAAGACCCAGTCCTGCCCTAAAATAGTTTACAGTTTTGTTGGAAAAATATCATGACAACTCTTGGTCAACTATTCAAAGTTTAAGAGCAGTTCTGACGGGCACCACATGATGGCTGTCTGGGATTTCGTGGGAAGTCATAGTCAGAATCCCATTCACATGAAAGAGAATTCCCTCATTAAGACAACGTGTATTGAGTGCTACTTTGTGCAAGGTACTGATCTAGAGAATTACAACAGCCCTGTCAAGAATCCAACCTAATTCCCTACTCTTGTGGGAACTTACACTTTAGCAGAGGCTTGGTTAGTTACTTTGATAGACTTCATCAGAGTTCATGCCCTATGATGCTTCACAGCACTCGGGATAGGCCAGGTGTTTGCAGCAAAGGGGCTGATTTGGCAGAACTATGCGGAAGATCCACTCTGAGAAAGTAAGGAAAGCACGTATGGCTTCCTCCTGCAATTTAAAATCTTGCCTTAAGTATTTCTGTTGAAATTTTCTAAGCCAGAGTAATAATCCACAGATGTAGGGCACTTTCTCTGACAACTGCTTAGTAAAGCATAGATCACCCTGGTACTGGCTGTCTGAGAACCCCTGAGGGAGGGAGGGGGGAGGGGGCCATTTGCTGGGTTCCAGGCCTGGGGATCTTCCCAGCATCTCAGCTCTGCACCTCAGCAGCCTTGCAAATACAATTAGGTTCTCAGAACTTCAGTTTCCAATGATCTAAATGCAAGCAGTTTGCAAACTCAAAATTGTTACTCTGTGTGAGTGATTATAAATACGCATATTGATGTCTAGATTAGTGAATTTTGAGACTATACTAGAGTAAAGGTTACAAAGAGGGTGAAAAAATTCAAATTTACATTGAGAATCTGCTTTGGGCTGGCTTTTTATGTGGTTCTAGTTATTTACTTTTTGTACCAATCCTATGAAAAGACATTATTAGTTTATTTTATAGGTAAAATAACTGAGACTTAGAGAGGTACCTAGAGTCCCACAGGCCATGAGCTGAGTGGCTGGGAGATTCTAGTTCTGAACAACTTTGACTTTATAACTTGTGTTTTAACTGGGCTGTCTCTTCATACCCAATAAATAATACCATCAAAGAATCTCCTAGGTAAGTGTTTTACTAAAATGCAATTTTCCTGAATGAAGGAATGATACCACCTTTTGGTCAGAGGTGCCTTTTTGAAACTACAAAAATACACATGGATCATTTATCTTTTTAAAAAAAATATTCTGATATGATATTTACCATCATTCTTTCTGAAAGGGGAAATCAATAGAACACTTCAGTGGAGGATTAGAGATTTATTTTGGAGCATTGCATTTATTTAGATTATAGTTTAACAAAAATTGGTGGATTACTTATTTAAGAAGATTAGTTGGATCTCTGACAACTTTCATAATAATAACTGCCGCATAGTGGTATTTATTATGTGGCCCAATGCTGGCTAAGGGCTTTACATTTATCTCAGTCTTTCCAGATCCTCTCCAAGTCCGAAGTTCTACTTTCCCATTTTATAGATGAAGAAAAGGAGAGAATGGGGAGGTAAAGCTCCAGCCCAGGAAGGGATGCCTCAACTACTAGGTAATGCTCTGCTGCCTCTCCTCCTGACTCCGGATACCAACAGAGGAATGATGATGAAAAAAAAAATAGAGATTAGGCAAGATTTCTAAGGATTGGGTCCACTCTGACGAAGTCTTTCTGATTTCTGCCATTGCTTAAGTTATTCCAAAATGTACATCCCCATGTTTAGGTGAATAAGTATGACACCAGTAACCAATACGAGAACATTTTGTTTTCTTGCCAAGACTCTGAATGGAGTTTACGTCATTGTAAAAAGGGAACTGAGTTCTCTGATGAGGTTTGAGGAACAATCTGCCCAGATTATCAAGAGGTTTTGTTTTGTTTTCAAAATTTTAAGAACACCTTGTTGCAATTCACAACAGAGACTTTCTAACTTGAATGAATACCACAATACACATGAATAATTATTCAAAGTGTAGACATCTCTCAACCCACTGCTCTCTTTTGGACACAGCAGACATAGGATGGGCTCCGGTTCCTTCTATTTTAAGAATCAGCCCCTGTGAATTTTGATGAAGTGGTCCATGGACGACACCTAAAAAATATTAAGAGTTTTTGAATTCCACTTGTGATCAGTTCCTTTGGCAACTGGCCTCATTTAGTATGGGATGACAGAGCAGACTTGTAAGAAATGGAAAGTGCAAAGCTTTCTTAGTAAAAGATCTTTCTTCCTTCCTCCCTCCCTCCCTTCCTTCTTTTTCTCTCTCAGAGAGTAGTATATAAGGCTACATATATTGGATAATTTTTTGGACTACATTTTAAATTTCCACCTGGTAATTTAATTTCATTTATCTGTGGTAAGACTGAATTCTTCCAATTATTTAGCACTAATTTTGCACTAAGGCCTATCTGAAGGCTTTACGAGTATTAACTTAATTCCTTCTTAACTGAATCCTTTACCATATTTTGAGGTAGGTACTATTGGCATCATGCTTTAGACTGAGAAAGAAGATGTAGAAAGGATGAAATGTGCCATAGTTCCACATAACAATAATCTTTGGTAATCTTTGATGGTTTGAGTCTTCAACCCAGTGTTATTTGACTGCACACATGTGTTCTTCCATACTATCCTGTAAGTTTTGAGCAGCTCCTCCATCTTGTCAAATTTGCCTCCATCTGAGGCAAATTTCCAATCACATTGTTACAGGTGGAGATCAAGGTCCATAATGATAATAATGGCAATACTTTTTTTTTAAGATTTTATTTATTTATTTGAGAGAGAGAGCGTGCATGCCCATGAGTAGGGGGAGGAGCAGAGGGGAAGGGAGAAAGAATCTTGAGCAGACTCCAGACTCCATGCTGAGCACCAGGCTGGATCTCAGGACCCTGAGATCATGACCCTGAGCCAAAACCAAGAGTCAGATGCTTAACAAACTGAGCCACCCAGGTGCCCCATAATGGCGATACTTTCAGAGCACCTTTGTGAACACACTGAATCTTCCTCACAACAACACTGTTGGGTAGGTACTCTTTTTATCTCAATTTTATGGATTAGCTACTGAATGCAGAGAGGTTAAGTAACTCACCCAAGATCACAAACTGGTAGTTAGTAGAACTGGAATTCAAATTTAAATCTCCAAAAGCCATACGCTCTTAACCATAATTCTCTTCTGGTCTTCTGGGTTATTAATTTAAGGAGGATGAACTAAATATGTGTGCAATTTTTAAAAGGAGTTTTTCTGTACAATTAAAAAATACATATATGCACATCAAGCTTTCATCAGTTTTCCAGTTTTTCCATTCATGGTTTTGTTCTTTTTTATATGAAGTCTTAAAAAGAATGGAAATAGACTGTCCCATATGTCATAATCATTTAAAGAGGAAGGTTTTCCAAGCATGGTTGAAAACTGTAACTCAATGTGAACTCTACAATTCATAGATCTTTTCTTCCTAGAATTTAATTTCCATATTAAATTTAATTTGTCTACCATTGCCTCAAAGTATCAAGAATGTGCAGAAATAACATCTTGGAAAAGTGGGGTATGTGGCATGTACAGTCTTGAGCTTGATGGAGGGAGGTCAAGGGAAGGACCACATCACTTGGCCCTGTGAGAAAAGAGCTCTGATCCTGTCTTTTCCTTTTCCTGTGGCAGAAATCCTGACGTTTCTAAGAGGAGAACTTAATTCCCAGTTCTCAGAACTGTTGGTCTGCTGATGAAAATGAGCATTTTTCATTTTGGACAAGTTATGTTTGAGGTTCCTATTGCTTCCCAAGTGAGATATCAAGTTGACAGTTGGGTATTCAAGTCTGGAGCTACCTGATGTCAAATAGAACAAACAAACAAATAATCAAATAAATGAATATCAAGGGCTGATAGCTCAGGGTCAGAGAATATTAAGAGTCCAACAGAACTGGGTTTTAATCTTCACTCTGTCATTCACACAGTCATCTAAAGTTTTTAATCTCATTGAGCCTCAATTGCTATAATTGCAAAATGGGGATTTATTCAACAGATATGTACTGAATGCCCACAATGTGCCAGATACTGCTGCAGGTGCTGGATACAGCCTTGAACAAAACATGCAAAATTGTCACCCTTGTTGAGTTTATATTCTAGTGTATGTGTAGGAGGAAGGAGCAATGTAGAGAGTCAAGTAATAAACCAAGGAAATGGTGAAATATATAGTATATCATATGGTTATAAGTATCAAAGAGAAAAATCAGGGAAGGTGTGATGGAGTGTTTGCTGTGGGTAGAGATAGGGGCCAAAGGTGTTGAAGGGTTAGAATTGTAAAAGGATGGTCAAGGAAGATTTTACTGAGAGGCAAAGAGTCAGGGGGCAGGGGAAAGAAAAGGAGTCATGCAGATCTGAGAGGGGCTGTTTCAGCAGACTGAAGAGCTAGTATAAAAGCTTTGAGGTGGGGACCTGCCTGGAGGGATCAAAGGAAAAAAAAAAAAAACAGGGTGGCTGAAACAGATTGAATGGAAATCAAGAGGACATGGGGACAATGGAGGAGTCGAGTTTTCAGACTGCACAATTGAAATAACGGAGCTTTCATTTACAGAAATGGTAACTCTTGGGGGGGACCATGCATGATTTTGGGCAAGTTAAGTCTGAGATTCCTAGTGCTGCCCAAGTGAGATGGCAAGAAGTCAGTTGGATAGTCAAGTCTGGAGTCAGCAGAGAGGACCAGGCTGGACATATAAATCTGGGAGTTGTCAGGTATTAAAAACATTTCAAGTTCACAGAAGTGGGTCTAAGTAGAGAAGAGAAGATATCCAAGTTCTGAGGCTTGAAGTCTGCCAACGTTTAGAGAGGTAGAAGAAAGTCAGGAAGTGCCATGTCTTGGAAGCCAAGGGAAGAAAGTAAGCTGAGAAGGAGAAAGAGAGCTGCTGGGTCGAATGCCATAGGTAAGGTAATATTTTCTTCACAGCATTATGGCATGAATTAAATAAAAACAATATTTGTACAACATAGCATAACCTGTCACAACACCTGGCAAAGAATGTAGTCAATGCTTTATTTCATTAAAAAAAATTTACTTGAGACTTCCCAAAATAAAATTTAATCCCATCCATAATTTCATGAAGATAGAAAGCATGACTCTGTATCTCCCAAGAGAGTGAAACTTAAAATGGGAGGAAATCAAATATTTCTTAGAGGTATTTCATAAAAGCTGAAGTAAGATAGATTCTCTTTTACCCATTAAATTTATACTTTAATAAATTATAATAGTGAGGAATCATCTTGATATACAGAATTTTGCTTCCTAAATGAATTTTTAAGGATAATTCATTTTATGCATTAAGGGGCAGCTAAAAGGAGGGAGAGATGAAAGGAATATGGAATAAAATAAGACAATCTTCATGCTCACTCTGCATGATACTCTACCTGATACTTTATAAGTACATCTTCCTCAACTGGCACATTAACCCTGCAGATTGAAAATGGCTCTTCCCAAAGTGGAAATGGAGTCCCCAAATGTATCTGCTGGGGTGATACCTGCCATGAGAGGTGTGGGCTGTGAGGTCTGCCATGTAAGTGTTTTCTCCAAATGACAAGAACCATTTTTACTAAGGGAGAAGCTGAATTATTTACACTAAAAAGTGAAATGACCAAAGGATGGAGATATGCATTTGTCCCCAGTGGTGTCTTTAGCTAATCAAAGTTTTGTAATGACATGAATAAGTAAATGCAGAATCATAATTTTCTATTTCTTCTGGCCCAGATCCTTTATTTCTTAGTTGAAGATAAGGAAGGCCATATGACTTTCTTCCAGTCACATTACCAGGTGACAGGAAATGTTTTGGGAGGCACAGCCGGGAGTACCAGATCTCTGCTTTGGCTTTGCAATGCCCATTCACAACACCTGTGAGAAGGTGAGCCCTGACTACCACGGAATATACTCACCATGTGTCATCTGCGGATTGGATTTTCTGCAGGCTAAACTGTCAGAAATGGCTTAAGACCTTGCCTGTGGAGATGAATATAAAGATTGGACATAGATATTTTGAATAATTCTGGTAACTCACAGATTTAGTTTGCACAGGACGCTGGGTTCTTCAAGGCCACAGTTCCTTAGTGGGGTTCTATAAGCAGCTGTAAGACTCGTTGGCTACTTGTGTCTAGTGGTGTTTATTGTACTGCCTGGGACAGGAAGAGAGAGTGAACGCTGTTCTTTGGATCTGTACTGTATCACATGGTAATTTAAGTATCTATTTTTTTAAACATCCATCCTTCTAAAACATAAAATTCTCCGAGAGCTAAGAATATGTCTATTGTTGCCAAAACTGTAACCTCCACCAACTAGTTTATAGTTAGTGCACAATAAACATTTGCTGTATGATTGTGTTCTGCTTGATTTCACAGGCCTGCCAGCTCTCAGTTCCATCCTAGGCTGAAGAGATGCCCACATAGACTACTTTTAATGTCACCAATTTAGACCAAGGAAGAGAGAGATGTGAATAATTGCTCAGGAAAATGTAGAGCCACATACTTAGAAATTCAGAATCTTCCACTGGGGCTGGGGATTGTTGAGCCCACTGGACCGTATACTCTGTGAGAGCAGGAACTGGGTTTATCTCACTTACTGTTTTATCCCAAGAGGCTTCATAGTACCTGGCCTATATTATTACTGTTAATAAATAATTTTTAAACAATCAACTTATCAAAAAAGATATTTGATGAATAGCAATGATAAAAATGGACTGAACCAATGTCAAGTGCTACAAATAAAGGTACTCATGTGAGGGTCTTGTGATGAGTTCCACTGGATGAATTTTCTTTCATCACCTTTTTTGTGTAACAAATGATTTCCTAGGTCTGAGCACCTAAGAAATATTATGTTAAGGTAGATTTTACTCAAAGAAAACAAGAGATGTCAAAAAGAAAATAAAAGATCTTTAGTTAGTAGAAAACTGGCTGAGTCAATAGGACAGCTAATATAAAAAATTACCTGATTATCTAAATTATTTAGAATCTGATTATCTAAAATATTTTTATTTATTATCTTTTTGAAAAGATGTATTTATTTATTTGAGGGGGGAAGGGCAGAGGGAGAGAGAATCCTCAAGCAGACTCCTTGCTGAGCAGGAGCCTGATCCCAGGACCCTGAGATCATGACCTTAGCCAAAAGCAACCAACTGAGCCACCAGGCGCCCCTTAGTGTTGTCTTGAATCTCTATGCCAGATGTTTTTGAAAACAGTCTTCTGAAACTCTAGCTATTTCAATAACATCTTGAAACATTCAAATACCAAATCTTTGTTGAATTAAATGTTCTACATAGTGGTTAAGCAAAGACTAAACCGTTTAGGACTTTATATGAAATAAGTACTTTAATCTTCAATTATATCTATATGGATATTTTCAAAATTAGACCTGACAGAGGCCTCAGTGAGATGTAACAGGGCCCCTCAATGTTGAAGAAGCAGTAGTATCAGGAATGGTTTTCATCCTCAGGGACTGGATATGGTTATACTTTGTTATACCAGTGGTTTTCTGAGCTGTGATGTCAGTTATGGGTAATAGTACAATAAAAACAGAAACAAATGGTACACTTTATCATCCCTCTTCCGTTCATGAATTAGGCTGTATCTGCTACTCAACTGTGTAAAAATAAAACAAATTAAATTTTTAATCTCATAAGAGCAGAGATTCTTTTTTTTAAAGATTTTATTTATTTATTTGAGAGAGACAGAGAGAGCAAGAGAGCAGCAGAGAGAGAGGAAGAGGGAGAAGCAAGCTTCCTGCTGAGCAGGAAGCCTGATGTGGAACTCAGAGCTTGATCCCAGGACCCTGGGATCAATGACCTAAACTGAAGGCAGACGCTTAACCAACTGAGCCTGACAGAGGGCCCACCTGCCAGTGCGTTAAACCCTTGCCTTTAGTACAGGTCATGATCCCAGAACCCTGGGATCAAGTTCGCCGTAGGGCTCCCTGCTCAGCAAGGAGTCTGCTTCTCTCTCTCTCCCTCTGCCCCTCCTCCCTGCTCATGCTCTCTCTTTCTCTCAAATAAATAAATAAAATCTTAAAAAAAAAAAGAAAAGAAAGAAAGATCAGTGAAGACCCTCTACTTGGTCCAAAATGCCAAACTGAGCTACACTTCAGGTTGGATGCATATAGTTAAAGGAGGCATATTTTTTATTCTGAGTGACTTTACTTTGGAGTACTTTGGAAACTTACCAACTTGCAACATGAAGAGGATTAAATGGAGATAACCATGCAAAATAATTGGCACAGTGCTTGATTCAAACAGGCACTTGGAAATGTTATTTCCCGCCCCCTCTCTCTCTTTCTCTTGCTTCGCCTGGAAAGCCCTGAATCATGACCATTCAGCTCCATTATGTCTGGGCATCATAACTCCTCAGCTCTCTGGAAGGAATGCTTTCATCAGTTGACCCTAAGTGTCTCCTTCTTACTCTTTTTCCCCATATCTCCTCTTCTTCTTTCTTTACTACAAATTAGGACACTCAAGTAGTTGAAAGTAAATTAGTTTCAACGTGATAATGCCTAGGCCACTAGGCACATAAAAGATGCTAAGTGACAGTTAAAGGAAGGAAGGAAGGAAGGAAGGAAGGGAGACCCTATGATGTTATAGACCATTGCTAACTTGTGATATTAGAACTAAGATATCAAAGAAGATGACTCTTTCTTTTTGCACTTCCAGAACCCACACCTGGGCTAAGAGGATCTTGTTTCTCTAATCAGTGGGCTTGTTCTAGGAATGGGAGCAAGTGAGACGTTTTGCTCCTCCAAAGTGATTCTTGGACAAAAAAGTCTTCATAAGCCACCATCCCTAAAAGTAATTGTGGTCAGGTCCTGATTAGAAGCCTCAGGGTGACTTTGACCAGATGAGGCCGAAGCAACCTTATGACCCACTTCTGCCTCCTGTTAATAACCTTCCCTAAGTTCTTAGAAAGCTCTTTCAATAAAGGACTCTGTGTCAAGGATGGCTAGGTGGCTCAGTCGGTTAAGCAGCTGCCTTCAGCCCAGGACCCTGGGATCGAGTCCTGCATTGGGCTCCCTGCTCAGCAGGAAGCCTGCTTCTCCCTCTGCCTTCCGCTCCCCCTGCTTGTGCTCTCGCTCTTTCTCTCTGACAAATAAATACATAAAATCTTAAAAAAAAAAAAAGATTCCGTGTCAAACTTCCCATATTATCTTTAGGTTCCAGTTACTTTAGTTATATTTCTCGGTTTTGTTTTTGTTATCTCTGTCTTTAATTGTGACTCCAGTTTTTGGTTTTGGTTTTAGATTTGTTTATCTTCTGGGTCTGAAATCTGACCCTCATTGTATTTCTGAACTTACTGCTGTTAGATCTTGGTTCCAGATATTTATCTACTTTCTTTAGTTCCTGATTTCAGTTCTGACCTTTGCTTTTGGGAAGGAAATGTCTGTCTTTCAAATTTTATTCAATATTCAAAATCCAGTTTAATTGCATTCTTTTCCAAGAAGTCTTTTCCAATCCTCTCAATTAGAATAAACTTCTTTCCTCTTGGCTCCAGTGTTTTCTGTACCTCAGGCATTTCTCCGCTTTTGCCTTAAATGTGAAATTATCTTGAGAGCAAGGATCTCCTTTCAAGTCTATGCCTGTGCAATACCCAGCCAAAGTAGCATCCTCAACATACTGAATTTAGGTGTTGGCCATTCAACCATTGTGATGCCTTGTAGTGGTCACAGTCCAAGAGCTGATTGTGGATGTCACCCAAACTAAGCTATAAGACATAAGGCATACAAGAACAGACCTGTTGAACATCAGGCTTTGTGTGGCCAAGTCTCAAACTTCAATTTTGTTCCAAGGAAATGAAAAACTGCTCTATGAGGTCAGACAAAGGACAGGACTCAAGTTTGGAATGAATTTCTGAGAAGACTTGGGATCAAGGTGCGTGCAGTCGTGGATTACATGGATAGAATGCCCATGGATTTGTTTTCTATTTCCCATAAAACAAAGGTGAAGGGGATATCAGATGAAGTTGAGAAGGGCTAACTGTAGGGAAATTTAAAGGAACTACTACTTTTGACAGTGAGTAATGCACTTAAGTCATTCTTCTAACTTACCACTTGATAAGAGGTTCATATAAATTCACAACTGCCCCTCCAGTATCCTCAAGTAAACCAGCTGTGGGATGGTAGAAAGAGAACTTGACTTGGAATCAGGCAGTCTGATTTAGGATATGGTTTTCCATTATCAGATATATGAACATAGTAAAGTCATGTAAATGCTCTGATTCTCATTTTCCCTCTGCAAAATGGGGTTATAGTAGATCCTGCTGGTGCCCAATGCTATCCCCTTTCCCCCAGGCCAGGCACCCATCCCTCAGCTACTAGAAGTGCTGGCTAATAACAACTCATAGCTGTCCCCTTGCCAGAAGAAATGCCCTTGTCCGCAGTGGTTATATGCCACACCCCCTTCCTTGGATCATTCACGGCCAATGAGTGGCTGACATTGGTGATGGGGAGTAATGATGCCTATCTCAGAGATGTTAGGATTAAATAAGATGGCACACATGAAAATGCCTGGAATGGTAAGGTAAGTGTTGAAATTTTAAAAAGAAAAAGAAAAAGAAAAAAAACAATTAAGAAAACTATAGTCTCATATTACTAGTTTATAAAGTTAGACTCACGATGTGAAAGAGTATAGTCATTTCTGGGTCAGAACCCTGGGTGGAATTCTTGGCACATCTCAATGACAGCATTTATGTTCTCATGTATGAGAAAAGGTTTCTGAATCATTAGAAGAAATGCTGCCTCAGGGTAGTGCCAAGAGGATATTGCCCTCCGTGTCAGGTTGTCTTCCTTAACAACTTCCCTGCAAATTACAGATATTCATTCTTTCAAATAATTAGAATGTTTGACATAACTCATTGCTACTCTTGACTCTTCAGAAGATTTGGGTTGATTTGGGTCTTCAAAATAAGCTAGTCTGAGTAATTCTTTCAGCAAATGATAGTGATAACAATTGTACTATTTACTGAATGTCTATTGTGTTTTGATTACTATTCATACACTCATCATATTGGTTAATCCTTCAAAGTAGTTATAATTACCCCAAATTTGCACACAAGGAACTAGAAACTCCTTTAACAACTTGCTGAAGGTTATACCTTCAGACTTAGGGTTGGAAGCCAGGTTTATCTGACCACAGAGTCTGCTCTGTAGAGCTGAATTAGGGCTGCATGAAGGCGAAGTAAGTCCATGTCCACATTTTTATTCTATAAGTTAGACTCAGGGCTAAACATCAGAATGTGGAAGACAGGTAAGAATCATGGTATGAACTGCTCTTAGCTCAAATATTTATAAAGAACCACAAAGGGGATTACTAAAGAAGGGTTATTGTTTATTGGTGAATCATAAATGAGAAATTTAGTGATACAATTATTTCATAAAATATGAGAATGGGGGTAAGGTGAGGGATTGTCCTTGATACATATTTCATGGCTTGGGAAATGATATCCTCCCAATCCTGTGTCCAAGATTGCTCAAAGTTTCAGTGTCACTGAGGATACATGGTTCAAAGGCAGAAAGAAGACGTGGGTAGTGATGGGTTTGGCAGACTCGGTAGCTGCAAAGATAAACACAAGCTACCAATAGTGGGATCAGGTTAACCTGAGTTGAGGAAGCTAGGTTAGAATGTTATTGCTAAACAGAAATATTTCAAGTCTCCCATGAAATATTTTTGGCACTATCTCCTTTTTCAATGAATGCTTTCCAAAACTGGTTACCGTTTAGAGAATGTTGATCATTTTCTCCTTCAAGGATGGTGCTCAATCAAGATGGTGCCTACTAATGTGGATCTATTCTGAAAATACATTTCAGGAGCACCAATGAAGGACTTGGGAAAATTCTCCCCAGAGTCTCATTAACTGTATTCTTAACAGTTGCTCAAAATTCAAGATGCTGATGATGATTACTTATTAGGGTATACCTGGAAATCAATTTAGCTAATCTTTACTAGATAGACTATAATCTTTTTCTTTTTCTCCCCCCATTCCTTTTACCTTTTAATTATTTTTCTAAGCTGGTCAAATTATCCCAGGACAAGGAAAAAAATGTCAAAATGGCACATCAGTAAAATGAAGACTAGTTGATGTAACAGGGTAGTTCAAATAAATAACAAGTTTAGACTGAACATAGAGATTACTGAAAACTTTCCTGGTAATGCATGGTTATTTTTTGGACCAGCATGCTTAAGCCTGGTTTTATAATGGCTCATATATATTAATGATGTTATGATTTTAAAACAAGTGCTCACACACATCAGAAATTTGAATTTTTTCTGAAATACACAACAGTTCGCATTTTTTTAGGAGAGGGAGATACACAAAAGCACACTATAATGGCCTGGTTATAGTTATGCTTTGAGAAACCTCAACTTTTTGTGGGTGATTGGATTGAGGAACTTCAAAGGATATGACATTTACTTTTTCTGACCGTCCCCTCAAATGAGACTGACACTGTTTAGGTTCCATGTATAAATTAGTCACCAGGACAACTGCAGAAAGGAATGATAAAGGTGAGTCTAATCCTTAGTTTAGAAGAGGAAACATCTGATATCCAAAGAGATTGAGTGGCTTTCTTAAGGTCACAGAACATGCAAGCAGCTGAGCAAGTGCTCGGAACCTAGTTCCCTGATGTCCCAGCCAGTTTAAACTACCTGGAAAGTGCTTTAAAAAAAG
The DNA here is from genome assembly GCF_009762305.2 of Zalophus californianus. NCBI lineage: Eukaryota > Metazoa > Chordata > Mammalia > Carnivora > Otariidae > Zalophus > Zalophus californianus. The sequence continues at coordinate 58,743,841 of NC_045596.1, forward strand.
GAGAAATTGACTAAAAGCATTTAATATGTTTAATTATCAGCTTTAATATTGCAGAGTAGAATCCATCATCTGATATTTATCTGGTTTGGTGAGCATGCAACAAGATGGTTTTAATAGTTAAGAGTTCTATAAATGCTTTATTGTGAAAAAGTGACCCAAAGCTCTCTGTGAAAAAAATACAAAGGAAAATGATTTGTTTAGGTTAGTTCTAAGCGATGAAATTCCAAACCCAAGTCAGGTTACTGGATAAGGATTTTTTTAATAGGGTTCCTAACATGTATCTTAGTTCTAGTGCCATCAATAATGTCCCTTTCAATGTTTAGAGGCTTTGTCCCATTTTGTAAGTAGAAACCTCTCACCCATGAAAAACAGCCAAATATTTCCAATTCCTTGAATTTTATCCTCTGAATATACAACAAAACATTTTCCCAAGTGAAAAATAGGAGACATAATTTGTAGTGTAGAATTGGGCCTGGAGAACTTCCAAGGACACTTAGAACTCTCCAACTCTAGATATGACCTTGAGTAGCCCAGCAGCTGTTACCGCTCACGTGCAATGGGATTACACGCAACAAACTTATCCATTCCACCAGGATCAACAAATAGGAGAAAAACTTTTAACATTAGTGATTATTTATTAGTGGTCTTCCTATTCCACAGTCCACATATAGAACTTTAAAATCAGGACACCCGGGGGGCTCCATTGGTTAAGTGTCTGCCTTTGGCTCAGGTCATGATCCCAGGGTTCTGGAATTGAGTCCCGCATCAGGCTCCCTGTTCAGCGGGGAGTCTGCTTATCCCTCTCCCTATGCTGCTCCCCCTGCTAGTGCTCTCTCTCTCTCACGCACGCTCTCTCTTTGACAAATAGATAAATAAAACCTTTAAAAAATAATAAAAAATAAAATCGCCTGAAAATAAAGAGGTTTAGATAAGTCTTTCTCAAATTTTTATTATATATGGAGAAAGTTGGACAAACAAGTCACATATCATGATCCTCAAAATTTCTTCATTATGCAGGTATTTCATATTGTGCAGTTTCTTTATTAGGACCCTTCATAAGCACTTGCTGTGACATCAGACATGCAGCAAGGATGAATGAAAGAGGCCCCCAGAGTCTTAGTCCTGGAAGAGCTTTGTAGTTCATGGAAATGGTAAAGAAGGCAGGCTCCGAAATTTGATATCAGAGTTTGAATCTGGCTCTGCCACTCAGTCCCTGTGGGGTCTTGGACAAGCTGTATTACCTCTCCTGCCTCAGTGTCCTCTCTGTAAACTGAGGATAGTAATAGTACTGACCTCTGGGGTGCCTCCGATTCTTGGTTTCAGCTCAGGTCATGATCTCAGTGTCGTGGGATCGAGCCCCAAGTTGGGCTCTGTGCTCAGCAAGGACTCTGCTCTCTCTCCCTCTCCCTCTGCCCCTCCCCGTGCTCTCTCTCAAATAAATCCTTAAAAAAAATAGTACCGACTTTTTACGGTTGATGTGAGAATTAAATGACTTACTACGTGGAAAGCACTAAGGAAATTTCCTGGCACCTAGAGAATACACTGTTAAATAGTCTCTGCTATTAAATGCCTAAGATTCTCATTTGATAAAGGAAAGTGAGACCCATCAGGATAAAATGGCTTTTTTATATTTATCAGAGAATAGAACTTAATCTGTGATAGACTTATATCTGTGTACTTAATCCCAATGGATCCTACAGTGTGTAACGCCATCGGTTACTGACTGTTTATTTTGGAATTTGAAAATCTTTCTTTTTTTTTTTTTCCATGAAAAAGTGAGTTCAGTCTGACTCATGTCATCCATCATAGGATTACTTCAAGTCTGGCCTTATAAGTCATTGGGATATGTCATTGTCTGTGTGTTCAGAGAACTGGGAATGCTCTATGACAAAAATCATTTCTCTCAACCACTAACTGATGCTTGCAATTCCCTTTAGTCTAAGGATTTGTTCCCTGTTCAAATATGCAAATATTGAATATTTGCATATTTGAACATGTATTCAAAGTGCAAAATACACACTTGGGGGTATGGAAGCATGCAACCTAACATCTACAATCTTTTTCTCTTAGGGAGAACACTCCCAGGTTTTATCAATCATTTATCATAAAAGATAAATCAAAAGAGGGGTTTTGAAAAGGGGAAAGGAGAAGAGACAATGGGGGTCTTGGGCTCTGGAAGCGGAGCATGGAAGTGGGTGGTTTGAGAACTTTGAGGGCAACTTCTCCACAATTTTGCTTGTAATCAATTCTGCCCTGGAATATTCCTAAAGTAATAATCCCGTCCCAGAGTTAATGAGTCTTATTCTGTTTCCAGTGCAGTAAGCCATGGGCTGAGCATAGTGGAAGGGGTAAGATATAAATGACACACTCCCTGTCCTCACAGAGTGCCCTCTCTAATAGGAGACAGAATATAAACGCACACTTATCTGCAACAGATTGCTAAACACAGCAGAGCTGATAGGAGTGAGTAGAAGTCAGCAGAAATCACAGTGCACCAGCACTTCTCACTCTTACAACCAGAGTACCTCTAATGGGACAGGAGAGCATTTGGAGCCTAGGGGTTGGGAACCAGTAGTAGTAGCCTGATGACCCATACAAGGGTAAAATTCCTTTGAAAACATTTGTTTTTTGTTGTTGTTGTTTTAAAGATTTATTAATTTATTTATTTGACAGAGAGAGAGAGACAGCGAGAGAGGGAACATTAGCAGAGGGAGTGGGAGGAGAAGCAGGCTCCCCGCTGAGCAGGGAGCCCGAAGCAGGGCTTGATCCCAGGACCCTGGGACCATGACCCGAGCCGAAGGCAGACGCTTAACGACTGAACCACCCAGGCACCCCTGAAAACATCTGTTTAAGCAGCATTTCCTACCTAATAACTTTTTCTTGATTATTTTAGTGCACCATAAAAGTAATATTTCAAGTTTCTTTACACCCATTAAAGCTGCTGATACAGGGAGATGCCCATGTTGATCTTATGTCTTCTTGTACAATCTGGTATAAAGATGTGTAATCCTGAGGATCAGCGTGCTCTGGTCTTGGGGGTATGGAAGCATACAACCTAACACCTACAATCTTTCCTATGTTTATGCCTCCATTTGTCACCCCCAGTTGCCTGTGTATTCCATTAAAGGCTAGGACTTATTTATAGGGAAAAATGACTTGAAATGCGTCTGTGTTGTTCACTATCTTTATTTTTTGCTGATTAAATATCTGTAAGTTAACTGTTGGTCATTCATGAGGTATGCAATTGAATTGTCATTTTGAGTCCAGCTCCCTACACATGTATTCACGTACTAAGTATTAAGTAATTGGTGCCCTGGTGATTATGGTATTAATGAAGAAATAAAAGCAACACAAGTGGGTGGCCCCATAAAGACTGGGCAACAATTGCAGAAAAAACAAATAAGGGAAGATATGTTGTGAGAGAGCTGGATCACTCTTATTGCCTTGCTTCCTCTTTTTTAGTATTAAGAAAGAAAGCTGTCTTCTAAGCTTGCCTGAGGAAACTGAAATTTTTTTCACAGAGGTCTTTAGAAAATACAGAGCCAGGATGAGTTCTTCTATCTGCTACCACTGAAGAAATTACTAGCAATTTCTTAATAGAAATGATCAGCACAGTTGAAAAGACTATCTTAACACCTGCATGTTTCATATGTGAAAATGAAACCAGCACACTTTGGGTGAGCAGCACTTGGGTTCCCGGCTTCAATTGTTTAACGGAAGTTGAACAAACCAGTTTTTTCCCTGAATTTGGTAGAATTTGATTTAGACTCGACATGTCATCTGTACAAAAGCAGATATGGTTAGAAGGTAGTAGGAGGAACGGAATTGGTCCCGTGGAAAGCTTCCATTAGGTCACATTCAAAGGGGCTTTTCTTTCCATAACACCATATTTTCCTTGAGATGGAGTTCTGCCTTTCTTGTTCCCTACCCTTTACCAGAAATACAAATAATTTACATATGGGAAACATTTTACCAAAATTTTAAGATAAGCCTCGTGTAGCTTACCCTGTCTTTTTGTGGCTCTTAATAGCAAAGTTAATGACAGACATTTACACAATTGGTGATTTATCCACAGGAAAACAATGTTTTATTGTTCTTATCTTTGAGGCACATGTGATGGAAAATTCACTGAAGAACGGGGATTTGAAGGGAGATTTCCAAAATCCTTGGGAAATCCCACACATGGTCAATGGGCTCATACCATGACTCCTGCAGCATGTCAGCAAGGGGTCTTGCACAGAAATGTATATTGAGTCATGCCTCAGAAATCTCTTATAATGGAGCCTGCAGAGGAAGTGGACTGTGGATGGTCATGGTTACTGCGTGGCTGCTGAGCCTGGAAGAGCTCCTGTATCAGGAAATGTTTTGATGTGCTCACTATGTACTAGGATCTTGGGATTCTCTTCAGACCCTATTACACAGAAGTCACTGTCCAGAAGGGAGAAACAAACACAAAATTCCTTATGATACTACATATGAGGCTACAGCAGCCGGTCTTAAATTCTGTTCCCTAGAAAACCAGCATCAACCTCACCTAGAAACTTGTAGAAATGCAAATTCTTGGGCCCCCTTGACCTTCTGAAGTAGAAACTCTGGGAGTAGCATCCTGTGATCTGTGTATCAACAAGCCTTCCAGGTGATTCTGATGTACTCCACTAAAGGCTAGAGGTAGGCCCACAGATTTAGGGGAGAGTAGATGGGGAGATCAGAACCCAGACGGGGGCAGGTTGAAGGCAAGGTAGAGAGGATGCTGCTGCTCAGCCCTTGTAAAGGATCAGTAAGTTTGCTGAGAAAAAAAAAGGGAGAGAGAGAGGTTGGTGGAGGAAGGGTGCTCTAGACAGAGTGTGCACTAGGCTCAAAGAGCCAAGAATGGAAAGACTGAAACTGAGGGCGAGAGGGGAGACAGACAGAGCCAGAGAGGAGTTTGGAGAGTTTGGGTCCACTGGAGCAGGACTTTTATCTCAGTGAGGCGTGCAAACTGTGTCCTGGAAACCAAGGTGCAGTTTGACATCTTGGATGGAAGCTGCCCTGCCAAAGCCATACTGAGGACTGGCTGCCCAGACCTTGGCCCTGCCCCACTGATTCAGAGCATTTGCTGCTCTAGTTGTTGAGATAGTTTGATAATTTAAATGTGTTGGATCAGGGTAGCGCTAAAGATTATTCTTTGATTGCCTTAGCAGCTACTTTTTTTTTTCTTCCCCCGCCCCGGGCCCATTTCCCTGCTCTAGAAAATGACACATGGTTCTAAAATAATAATAATAATAATAATAATAAATAATAATAATATAAGAAATCTATGGAGCAATAGATCTAGGAGTGAGAGAAATGGCATCAGTAGATGATGGTAGAAAGCTTTGGATCATCTCATTTATGGAGAAGTAATAAGTGACTAGAATGACAGGAAGTCATAATAATAACAATAAGAATACTGTCATTTAGGGGCACCTGGGTGGCTCAGTCGGTTGATTATCCAACTCCTGATTTTGGTTCATGTCATGATCTCAGCATCGTGAGATTGAGCCCCGCATCGGGCTCCCCACTGGGTGTGGAGCCTGCTTAAGATTCCCTCTCCCTCTCCCTCTGACCCTCCCTCACTTCACACAGGCATGTGTGCACTCTCTCTAAAACAAAAACAAAAACAAAAGAATACTATCATTTATCACTATACTAGGCACTTTACAAACATTAATTATTTAATCCTCACAACAACCCTGTCAATTTGCTTAAAAAAATTTACAAGTGAGACAGACTGAAGCCTCGGACAAAAGTGATTCCACCAAGAGTCTCAAATTGAAGCAAGGTCATTTTTATTTAAAAGTCAGTACCAACAGTTCAGAACAGGAAGAGTGTTGATGGCGGCACCACAATGAGAATGTACTTGATATCACTGAACCGTACCTTTAAAAATGGTTAAGATAGCAAATTGTATGTGATGTGTATTTTGCCACGACTGTTTTTTTTTACAAAGGCTGTACTGTTGTACATTACGTAGGTACATATTCCAAAGATAATTTAATATGACCATTTTAACAATCCTTGGCATGAAGGAAGTGCCTGCTTTTTGGAGAGAAAAACAGGTGTCTTAACATCCTCACTCATTTCTTCCATTCTCATCTCTGTTCTCCTCCTCTCACTCCTCCCCACCCTGAACGGATAGATGGATAGACTGCCCCCTTCCCCAACACACACATATACACACAATCCGCACCCACACGACCAGCCACTGTTGCCAAGGCTACACCCTGGTCCTCATAGTGTTTCTGAACAGCAGTGATGCAGAACAAGCTCACTTGACCCTAACACTGTCAATGGAAGAAGAAACATCTGGGAAGGCACCAATTTCCAAGAAGCTTGGAAATCTGAGGAAGATGAAACTGGAAGAAAGTAGATAGAACAGATGACAAACCCAGGTGTTTAAATGCAACAGCACACACAGGTGCTTGCATGCATGCATGCGCGCGCACACACACACACAGAAGAAATGAGCAGGTGCATTGATAAAATTCCAAAGAATTGAGAAATAGGAAGAATAGAGGGCTATGTACGTGCTTGCCTCCAATCCTGCCTGCATTTCCTGAAACTTTCCCAGCCCCACCTTTTCGCAAATCTTTTGTACACAGGGGTGCGGTGTTGCTCCTTTCCGACCGCAAGGTGGGGTTTGTATTGGAATGTACTGAACATTAGATTCTTTGTGTTAGCCTTTTCCATTTAGAAAACTTTTTATGTTGTCACGTAGATATGATTGAGGGCAACCTAGAGTAGCTTACTACACATTACCTTACCAGGCTGCAGGATTCCAAAAGCACCCAGAATGGAATTAGTGCATAGCTTAAGACCTGCATCTGGAACACTTACTTATCATAGGAAAGATATTCCTTATTTTCTCAGAGTTCTTTTTCCGTTGCCATGGTATATTCGTGCAGGTAGGTAGAGCTTTCCTGTGCTACAGGATTCCTTCACAAAGCCCCTGAAAGGTCAAGGTGAGCCTGAGCCACTACCTTTTTTGCTCTCCCTTTGGAATACAGTATGTTGAAGGGAATGGGGGGAGAAGAGAAAGAAGAAGAAGAAAAAGGAGAAGTGTCAAAACAAGATTATAAGACTTCTTAAAATAAATCCATTGCCTATGTTTAAGAAGCTACACTTTTAAGACTGCATAAATATATTGCAAGATATTTATGTTATTTCAAGATTGCATAAATATATTGCAAGATATTCATGTTATGAAAAATACAAGCACTTCTTGAAGTAGATGAAGAGGATTAAGAGCACACTTATCATGATGAAGACTGAGTAATATATAGAATTCTCGAAGCACTATATTGTATACCTGAAACTGATATAATATTAGTTTTATTATAATATATGTTAATTAATACTGGAATTTAAAAATAAACAAATACATAAAAGAAAAATAATGAGAATGAAGAGAATAAAAAAATAAAAATAAAATAACTGAATCCCAAAGTAGTGTTGTGGCCTTTCTACAGAGGGATAGAGGAACCAAACCTAAATATATAAGCATTCTGTAGTACATTCAGGCTCTGGTCCATGATGGGGTAAACAGTTCAAAGTTGAATATTAAATTCTATCAATCTATTTCTGTGACTGAGGGTATGGTTTTATTCATTGATAACATCAAAGACGAGCTTCAAGAGGTTTTGTGAATGCAAGATCCTAGACAAAAATACTCCTGCCCCTCACCCCCACCCCTTTGATAAACTCTGTTTATAAACCACAGATGTTACTGAATAGATTTAACAGAGATGGTGGTGATGGGGCACATTTTGCTCTCCTAAGCAACTTCCCACCTATCAGAAGCTTTTCCCTTAATTTCTAAGCTTAAAACAATCTTTTGAAATATAGTTTTCAGGACTTAGGACACCACGATATAAATTCTCCATGTTCAGCCTGGAGCTCATTCTGCAGAGAGGAAAGAGCCTAGGCTTCAAGGTTCAAAATTTTTTAAAAATTTTTTATTGTTATGTTAATCACCATATATTATATCATTTGTTTTTGATATAGTGTTCCATGATTCATTGTTTGTTCATAACACCCAGTGCTCCATGCAGAATGTGCCCTCTTTAATACCCATCACCAGGCTAACCCATCCCCCTACCCTCCTCCCCTCTAGAACCCTCAGTTTGTTTTTCAGAGTCCATCATCTCTCATGGTTCGTCTTCAAGGTTCAAAATTGAATTCAGATTTGAACCCAGATGCTTGCTAGCTGTGGGTACGCCATTTTTTACTCTCTGAGCCTCCACTTTCTCATTGGTAAAATGGAGATAACAGCACCAAACACAGAAATTTGTGGTGAAAAGTAAATAAGTTAACTTGTGTAAAGAACATAATACACTCAATGCTATAGACAGACCCAACACAATCCCTATCAAAATTCCAAAGGCATTTTTCATAGAATTAGAAAAAATAATTCTAAAATTCGTATGGAACCATCAAAGAGTCCAAATAGCTGTAACAGTCTTGAGAGCAAAGAACAAAATTAGAAATATCACACTTCCTTATTTCAAATTATACTAGAAAGCCATAGTAACCAAAATAGTAGAGTAGCAGCATAAAAATAGAAAAATGGCACAGAATAGAGAGCCCAGAAATAAACCCAAGCATACATGGCCAACTAATTTTCAACAAAGGTGCCAAGAATACACAGTGGGGCAACAGTAGTCTTTTCAATAAATGCTGCTGAGAAAACTGGATATCCACATACAAAATAATGAAACTGGACCCACACCTTATACCATATACAAAAGTCAACTGAAAATGAAGTAAAGACTTAAAGTAAGACCTAAAACTATAAAATTCCTGGAAGAAAGCATAAGGAAAAACTCCTTGACATCGGCCTTGGCAATGAATTTTAGGATTTGACACCAAAAGTGGAGGTAATGAAAGCAAAAATAAACAAGTAGGATTACAACACACTAAAATGCCTCTGCACAGTAAAAGAAACAATTAATAAAATGAAAAGGCAACCTGCAGATTGAGAGAAAATATTTTCAGGCATGTAAGTGATAAGGGGTTAATATCAAAAATACATAAGGAACTCATACAACTCAATAGCACAAAATAAAACAAAACTAAAGAGAAAATCCAGCCTGATTTAAAAATAGGCAAAGGACTTGTCATTTTTCCAAAGCATACATACAAATGGGCAATGGGTATATGAAAAGATGCTCAACATCACTAATTATCATAAAAATAGAAATCAAACCCATAATGAAATATCACCTCACACCTGTTAGTGTGACTGTTATAAAAAAAATAACAGATAACAAATGTTGGCCAGGATGTGGAGAAAAGGAAATCTTTGTACATTACACTACTGGGGATATCAATTGGTATAGCTGCTATGGAAAACAGGATGAAGGTTCCTCAAAAGACTAAAAATAGAACTATCAGATGATCCAGCAATCCCACTTCTGGGCATATACCCAAAGAAAATGAAATCAGTGCCTTGAAGAGATATCTGCATTCCCATGTTCACTGAAGCATTATTCACAATAGCCAAAATATGGAAACTCAAGTGTCCATTCCTGGATGAATGGAGCAACCAACCCATTTGTACACTTTAAACTTATACAATGTTATAAACCAATGATATCTCAATAAGCTGGAAGAGAAAAAGAAACTGTGGTATGGAATATAAAAAAAGAAGGATATCTTGGGGCACCTGGGTGGTTCAGCCCGTTAAGCATCTGCCTTCACCTCAGGTCATGATGCCGGGTGCTGGGATGGAGCCCTGTGTCAGGCTACCTGCTCAGCAGGGAGTCTGCTTCTCCCTCTCCCTCTGCTGCCCCCCCCCCCCGCTTGTGCTCTCTCTCTCTCTCTCAAATACATAAATAAAATCCTAAAAAAAAAAAAAAAAAAGAAGGATACCTTGCCATTTGCAACAACATGGATAAACCTGGAGGGTATTATTCTGAGTGAAATAAGCCAGACACAGAAAGAAAAACAACTTCATAATCTCACTTATAAGTGGAATTTTAAGAAGTTGAACACACAGAAGCAGAGCAGAACGATGGTGAAGAGGTGGTGGGGAAGTAGGAAGGTATTGGTCAAACCGTACAAAGTTGCAGATATGTAGGATGAATAGGTCTAGAGACTCCCCAGTGCTGTAATCTTTCTCATACTCTCACCCACCTGACACCCTGATCCCCTGCCGTGCTCTATGATTTTCCCCCCGTAACATTTATCCACCCAAGACACTCCCCAAGGGTAGCCATTTTGATTTGTTAGTCACTAATGTTTCCCACGCAACTAGAAAAGCGCTTTAAATATAGAAGGTGCTCTGTAAATATTTGTGGAATAGATAAATAATGGAAAAGTGAAGCCTCTTCACATATATTTTCAAGTGATACCCATAAAATTTGATGTGTTTGCTTTCCAGCAAATCACGTAGGCTTGCTTGCTTTCTCTGAATGACTTTTTCCAACCCCAACCACATTGCATGTTTCACAATAAGGGTCACCAGTTGTAACCTATCTAAGAGTCATGAGGAAACCAAGTACAAGGAAATGGTGTCAGGAAAGAGAAGATCATACACAGGAAACATTTCCTCTCATTCTGGGGTGGGAATGGGGGATGGACAAGAATCTGATGGCAACTCACACCATCCTCATGACCTCCTATTCTGGGTTCTTTCTTCATTAAACCCATTCATGTTAATGCTCTTCTCTCAGATGATGATGAGAACCTTGAAAATGATACTTGTTAGCTACATTTAAGAGCAGTACTAATTCAAGTTTTGCTGAAGCTGAGGTTTGGGCAGGTATCCTCTCCTGACACAAGTGGTCAAGTTTCCCAGAGGAAGTTCTCCATCTGTTCCAAATACACTATGCTTCTTAGATTAATACTTCAGACAGAGGGAACAGTGTAGGCCAATTCCCTCATTTTACAAATGAAAAGCCTGAGGCCTTGACAGGAAGAGGGACCAGTCCTACTAGATTATGTTGTCCCTCTCCCTGCATTGAATCGAGACCATCTTTTCCAACCTTCTAAGCCCTCTCAGGCAGCAGAGGATGGGAGAAAGAAGGGAATTGTGCTCAAAACCAAGTCTGTGAGAGTTACACTTGAGAGAAACTTCCTGAGGCAAAACAGAGTCTCTTATTAGGTTCAAATCCTAACTCTGCTCCTTGCCAGGTGAGTTTAGCAAGTTCCTTAACCTCTCTGAGTCTGTTTCCTCATTGGTTAAATGGGAATAAACAAGACCAAAATATAAGTTATTATGAATGTTGTAACAAATAAAACCTATGATGCACAAGCAGCAAGATCCTGTTAGTGTGATTATTTCTTGAGTTAGGACTGCACTATTGCTGAAGTCTAAGTCCATGAAGTCCAGAAAAGAAAGGCACCATTTTAATTTTTCTCACTCAACCTGGCTTCCTAATACCTGCTTCATTTCTCTTTTGGTCTCTCCTGTGTGCTTGCTATCTCTGGCTGGGTGTGTTATTTTTCCTTTCCCACATTTCCTTTCCCACATTTCCCAAAATGTGCCCATTTTGCTCTTATCTCCAGCTTTGTAGGAGATGGTGCCTGTGGTGTTTTCCAGGGCCACCCCCACCACTGGGGAAAGGGAAATGCATGAAAAGTTCATCCAATAGGTTTGGAGTGGACAGCTTTTCCTAAGTGTCAAAACTTGACTAGATTTTGTAGGTGGTGATTTCCTCCTTTCTATTTGAGGGACCACATGGAAGGATTTAATTTTGATGGGTAAGGTGACACAGTTAGGAAAAAGAACTCCCTAGATGTGGCAAATAGGAAATTTTGCTGCATGGGAAAATACACTACCTAGAAACAAAAGGGGCTTACTATGGAAATCAGATGACATAGGGCACCAGATTAGGTGGAGTTGACGAAATACGTTTTGTATCCTTCTTCTGCATCACTTTGGAGAATCCTAAGAGACTGGCCACATCCCTAAGCCCATATACAATCTGAATCATTTCCCAATTTTATTTTCTTTATATGTTAAAATATCACATACTTTTTTTCCCCTTGAGTCTTTATCTTTTGGCAAGTTGAAAGAAATTATGAAAGGACTAAAACTTTTCCCCCTATAACAACCACCTTTTGCCACTGGCGTTATCTTTTAGCAGATCAGCTAAGGAGGTTGCATCATTTGAGAGCACTACTCAGTTTTCATCTTTTTTTAGATGGATTTGGATTTTACTCCTGTGGACAGCAGGAAAATCAAAGGTCATTCATGTCTTGAATTCACATAATATGAGGATTTGCTTCCTTCTCCTCATTCTTGTCCTTATCCATCTCCACCTTCTCTTTTGAGGACTTCAGGAATTTTTGTTCTGAAGTCTCTGTCCTGGACATATCTAGGGACAGCAAGCAGCGGTCAGAAAATAACAGTTATCTTTCAGTTGACATGATTTAAAAATAGCTTGAGAACACCCACTATCCTCAAGTGTTATATCTGCAATTTACTCTTCCCTGATCTTACTCAAGAGTTTTTAATGGTCAGGGAACTTCCTGAAACTTAATGCACTACTTTGTACATTTGGTTTAGGTAAGCACAGGCCATATAACTTTCATTATATTTTCAAAGGATTAAATGGTTAAAAAAAAAAGTTGAGAACAACTGAGGTAATACCTAAAAAGAAAGCTCATGTGTTTAGTCTTAGCGCATTTAAGGCTTATTAGACTAAACCTGTGTGACATCATTCATGTTCACTCACTGATCTCTGGAAATACTATGTGTGGTCTTCTGGACACTCTGGTCTGTGAAAGACAGGCAATGGGAAGAAGGAAGCAGCGGAGGCTTCTCCCTCAGTGGAGAAGTCCACTTCGTCACTGGAATTCCCTGCATGCTGCTCTCCGTCTCTTATCCTGCCTGTTGTATTTTGCCTCTCACCCCAGTCCGGAAGCATACTCAAAGAGTTTGGACGGCTAATTCACCCAAGGAGGAAATGGCCGCCTGGCTGAGCTGGTTACTGTTTTATCTATCCACCACTAAATGACAGCATGAACTAAAACTGTAATTTCTGTACTAGATTCTTCTGGGTTCACGTAGATAAAACAACAAAGATAAACATTCTCGGTTCCTTTCATTGAGATTGCTCTTGTCAGGGAAGTTCTGCAAAGTGGGGCATTTGTACTTTTATCCATGAAATATTTCTAGAACACCTGTTAATTGCAGGCACTGAGCCAAGAGCTGGCGCACAGTATAAAGAAGACAGATATGGCCTCTGACCTTATGGAATTTCCAGTTAAGTGAGTGAGACAAAGCAACAATTACACAAATGGGTTGAGTGCTCCTCCTCATTTTAACAGAATCCACCAACATGGAGTTTGTACTGTGGACAAATGGTGTCATAAATATTTCAGCAATCCCTAATGCCAAAGTTGGGGGAAGAACGAGCGAAGGTGAAGCTCATATTATGAAATGAAACACTTTAAAACAATCAAAGTTTTAAGAAGGAGAGTTGTAAGGAACAAAATAAAGTAATTACAACATAAGACTTGTTTTCCACTTAAACTACTTTCTTCCATTTGCTGAGTTTCATCTCCACACAGCTTTTTAAAGTCTCACATGTCTAGAACAAGCAAAAAATAAAAATAATGAAAGAACTTTTGAGAAAAGAAGAAAACTATTCTTATGAAATCATACCACCTTACTTCAACATTTTCATAACTTTTTTTTCTTCTGTTACTTGACTCAATTGCTTCTGTGACTCTTGTTTACCTCAAGACATAAACACATACATAAGTCCAGTCATCTCTAATATAGCAACTTCCCTTTCTGCCAAGTGATTTCATTTCCTATGATCTTTACTTCACACGAAAGAAACCCTAGTGACAAATAATATATAATTGTTATTTCAAAGATATATTTTATTGTAAACATTGGAGTAAACTATCTCTAAATGGTTTTAGTATAAATCTAACAAAGAAAATAGGTGTATAACAAACTTTTGTTTTATAGATTTAACAAAGAAATGACTACAAGTAAATATTTACATTTTTTTTTCATATTGAAGACAGATATCCCAAGTCCATAATAAATGCCTACCTCCACAACCAGCCTCTTCCTTCAATCCCATCCTTTAAACATAGTCTCAAAACTTCCATGGATTTGGGAGGTAGAATTGGCAATTGCACTCAGTTCTTTGTGTGTATTAACAGTACTTTTTTAAAACACACAACTGTGAATTGAATTATTAGGTATAAAAATGAAAGTTCTGCAGATGGAAGGGGAAAAAAGCAGCCAGATGTAAGCTTGAAGAGATTTATTATGTCGATACATTTTTACTTTTTGATTGGTAAACTTTTTTTTAAGATTCTGTTTATTTATTCGACAGAGAGAGAGAGAGAGAGAGAGAGCGCGGCAGAGAGGCCGTCAGAGGGAGAGGAAGAAGCAGGCTCTCCACTGAGCAGAGAGCCTGACAAGGACCCTGGGATCATGACCTGAGCTGAAGGTGGACGCTTCACCAGCTGAGCCACCCAGGTGCCCCTTGATTGGTAAACTTTTAAAAAGTAATGTGGTTCTCCCACTCCAAGTGAAGTGTGACTTATGTGACAGATTAGAGGGGAAGAAAACTGACATTTATTGAGTATCTCCTAGGTGCCAGGTGCCACTCTTGGCATTATTTATGTATTTCCTCATTTAATTCTCACCGTGATCCTGTGGAACTGATGTTATTGTCATTTTACAGATGAGGAAACTGGCACTCAGAGGTTAAAAAAAACTCCTCATGGCTGTTCAGTTGGTAAGTGGTGGAACAAGGCTCAGAGTTAGGTTTGTCTTAGCCCAACACCTATACATACATTTAAAATTAAGTTACTGTGACTTGACGTTGCTCAAAACCAATGCATTTAGCCATTTGATCCCCCAACATGTCAAGGCTGGAAAATACCTTTTCTTTCAAGGTAGAACACTTTTAGCAGCATGAACCAACTTAGCATTTTTACAAATCATATACAGGAGATATTTGAACTTGGAAATGGAACCGAAATGTCCTTGAAACACTAGGGAAGATAAGTTATGCTATTAACAAAGTAAATATACATGTTTGTTATCTGTAAAAGTAACAACATGTTTTATATCTTCCAGCGAACTCTGAGTTTTACTGACTAAAATTTCAGGGGGTAGATATTTTATATTTATGATTTAGCGTTAATGGCATTGTAATTCCCTGATACATGTTTAGCATTTGTCCATGGTTCTCTTAACCTTATGGGCTGCTGACCTGAAACTAATTTCCTCAAAGAGATAAAAAAATTCCAGGGGCCATTTAAGACTTCACTACCGGGATTGGGAAAGTAACTCAGATACTAGCAGCAGTGATTGCAACACCAGCATATAGGATCAGCTTGCTCAAGGTCTCTTTGTTAGTTAAGTGTGGGACAAGTTTCACACCCAAATTCATCTCACTTCAAAACCCGCTTTCCCACCACATTCTGCTTTATTATGTAAATACAGCTTTGGCGGGTGGTTAAAAATAGCCCTAGTTCTAAAATACCTATTTGCATAAAGACACTCACCTTTCCTGTGGGGAGTTTGATGAAAGAAGTTATGTACTGATGCAGAAAAGTAAATACCCATCTTTATCTTGGCCGTTTTTTGAGCTCTTCTTTTTCTTGGATGATAGACTTGGTCCCATGGCTATGATGAAGCTCTCTGGATGCTCTTCTCTGTTTGATAAGTACTTCTCATGTCTCAGGAGCTGGCTGGAACTTAAATAAACAGCTCGATGTTTGATGGATCCATGAATTCTGCATTCATCCCTAGAGGATAACAAAACATTTGTATTTATGTGCAGCTTTGCTATTCACTTAAAATTTTCTCTCTGCTCTATTTCAAAGTGGCATTTCCTCAAACATGCTAATTAGCCCTTTTCCCCCTACTTAACCCCATTTAGTCCTACTTACTATGCAATGCCTTCAAAAGGATTATTTTACAGAGGTGAAACAAGACCAGAATTATTCTGCCTCTTGTCACTTTGTCTTTGTCCACACTTTTGACGGAGAGAGGAGTCCAAGGACATAGGTTACATTGTGAGAGATGAACAACATTTGCAAGGAGGTCATTTTGCCTTATAAATAAATCCTCCTTTTAAAAAAAGTGAGCATCTAGGTTAAATAGAACTCATTAGCTCAACCTCTAAGGATGATGTCAGGATGCAGTTGAGACCCTAAGCCAAGGAATGAAGGAGATGAGATGAACTAGAGGGAAATGAGGTCCTTCTGTAAGAAGGATTCAGCAAAAATACAAAGGCAACCATGAGGGAAATGAAGAAGGGTGTCTGCAAATCCTTAGAACTCTGAGCATCTTAGTGGTGTCACTAGTATGATTGGGTCCTAATCATAATGGACTGGTTCGGTTATGTCAGAGTCTGTCCATATGAGAACATGTCATCACAGAACAAATCAACATTACTGACGCAGAGACTGGGAATTTTCTTTAAGATGCAGGCCTTGCTGACACATCCGATCCCAAGTTTTTCCACTCCCCACGCCACACCCTTTTTCCATACAGTGCTCTACAATTTCGGAAACTCAAGGGCCATATCCTGTTAAATCTCCTTACCTCATACTTGCTTTTCCCTCCACTAGCAATGCAGTCACTCCTTTTCCCCACCCCCCTGGTCTTCTCATCACCAATATTAGGTCACAGTTTTGAAGTCATTTCTTCAGAAAACTTCCATTCATCAAAACTGCATCAGAGGTCCTGTTTACTTGCTCCCCATCACTGTATTGTACTTGCTTGTATAACTAATTATCCATACTCTGCATTAGACTGGAAACTCCTTGAAGTCAGAGACTATATCTTATTTACATAGTAGTCACATCTCCCACTACGATACCTAGCATTAGCAAATGATATATACTGAGTGATTAAATGAACAATCACATTCCTGAAATAGTAGAGTTAAAAACAATAGGAATTATATTATATATAAATATTTACTTTGCTACAAAAGGTAATGTAACTCACATACTATTTACTTCTCAAGTCTTAGGTTGGTTGGAGGAAGAAAAAGAAAGAAACATGATTACAGGCATACCTCAATGATATTGTGAGTTTGGTTCCAGATTACCACAATAATGCAAGTCAAATTTTTTGGTTTTCCGGTGCCTATAAAAGTTATGTTTGCACTATACTGTAGTCTATTAAGTGTGCAATAGCATTGTGTCTAAAGAACAATGTACATACCTTAATTAAAAAATACTTTATTGCTTAAAAATGCTATTATCTGAACTTTCAGTGAGTTAAATCTTTTTGCTGATGGAGTGTCTTGCCTCGATGTTGATCTGCTGACTGGTCAGGGTGGTGGGTGCTGAAGATTGGGATGTTTGTAGCAGTCTCTTTAAATAAGACAGCAATGAAGTTTGCCACATTGATTGACCCTTTTATGAGCAATTTCTCTGTAGCATGCAATGCTGTTTGATAGCATTTTACCTAGAACTTGTTTCAGAACTGGAGTCATTCTTCTCAGACCCTGATGCTGCTATCAACTAAGTTGATGTAACATTCTAAATCATTTGTTGTTATTTCAACAATTGCCACAGCATCTTCACCAAGAGTGGATTCCATCTCAAGAAACCACTTTCTTTGCTCATCTGTAAGAACCAACTCCTCATCCATTCAAGTTTTATCAATGAAATTGCAGCGATTCAATCACATCTTCAGACTTCTCTTCTAATATTCATTCTCTTGCTATTTCCACCACATCCGCAGTTACTGCTTCCATTGAAGTCCTAACTCCTCAGAATCACCCATGAAGGTTGGAGTCAACTTCTTCCGAACTCCTGTGAATATTGATATTTTGACCTCTTCCCATTAATCATGAATGTTCTTAACGGCATCTAAAATGATGAATACTTTCCAGCAGGTTTTCATTTTACTTTACCCAGATCCACCAGAGGAATCACCATCGATGGCAGCTTTAGCCTTATGAAATGTATTTCTTGAATAATATGCCTTGAAAGTTGAAATTAATCCTTGGCTGCAGAATGGATGCTGTGTTATGTTAAGCAGGCATGCAAACAACATTAGTCTTGTGTATCTCCATCAAAGCTTTTGGGGGACCAGGTTCATTGTCAATGAGCAATAATAATTTGAAAGGAATCCTTTTTTTTTTTTTCTAAGCATTAGATAGTGGGCTTGAAACAGTCAGTAAACCATGTTGTAAACAGATGTGCTATCATCCAGGCTTCATTGTTCCATTCAGAGACCACAAGCAGAGTAGATTTCGCATAATTCTTAACAACCTTAGGCTTTTTGAGATGGTAAATAAGCATTGTCTTCAATTTAAGGTCACCAGCTGCTTTAGCCCCTAACAAAAGAGTCAGCCTGTCTTTTGAAGCTTTGAAGCCAGGCACTGACTTTTCCTCTCTAGCTATGAAAGCCCTAGATGGCATCTTCTTCCATTAGAAGACTATTTTGTTTATACTGAAAATCTGTTATTTAGTGTAGCAACCTTCATGAATGATCTTACCTCGATCTTCTGGATCACTCACTTCTGGATTAACTCGCTGAAACTTCCTCCTCGGCACGTGCTGCTTCACCTTGCACTCTGATATTGTACAGATGACTTCTTTCCTCCAACTTCATGAACCAACCACTGCTAGGTTCCAACTTCTTTTCTGCAGCTCCCTCACTTCTCTCAGCCTTCACAGAATTGAAGAGCATTAGGGCGTTGCTCTGGATTCCCCTTTGGCTCAAGTGACTGTTGTAACTGATTTGATCTTCTATCCAGACCCCTCAAACTCTCTCCATATCAGCAAGAAGGCTGTTTTGCTTCTTATCATTCATGTGTTCACAAGAGTAGCACTTTGAAATATCTACAAGAACGTTACTTTGCATTCACAACTTGGCTAACTGTTTAGCATAAGAGGCCTAGCTTGAGGCCTATCTTGGCTTTTGACATGTCTTCCTCACTAATCATTTCTAGCTTTTGATTTAAAGTGAGAGACATGCAACCTTCCTTTCAGTTGAATAAGTAGAGGCCATTATAGTATTATTAATTGGCCTAATTTCAATATTGTTGTGTCTCAGAGACTAGAAAGGCCTGAGAAAAGAAAGGTGGGGAACAGTTGGTAGGTGTAGCAGTCAGAATACATATATTTATTGATTAAGTTTGTCATCTGTTATGAGTGTGTTTTGTGGCATTCTGAAACAATTACAAGGGTGACACCAAAGATGACTGATCGCAGATCACCACAGTAAATATAATAATGAAAACATTTGAAATATTGTGAGAATTACCAAAATGTGACAGAGAGATGCAAAGTGAGCAAATGCTGTTAGACAAAAGGCGGCTACAGACTTGCTCATCCAAGGGTTGCCACAAACCTATTTATAAAAAACACAGTATCTGTGAAGAGCAATAAAGCAAAGCACAATAAAATGATGTATTCCTGTACTAAGAAACTGAATAATCTCTTGGGAAAACACTCAAACATGATATTTCCATCCCCACACACTTGTGCGGACAAGCTCACTGCTTTAACCAGCTTCCTGGGAAATAAGAAAGATGTTGAATGAGCCGAATTATTTATAAATTGTGTACTTGCCTAGATATGGACAGAGTTTTAGTCCATCTCTTAGTGTCTTTTATCTGAAACAAAACAAAACAAAACCCAGACTAATCTCTGAGGATGAAAGGAGAGAGTAAGAAACTTCATTGAGTCATAAAAGGATGGCTTTGTAACTTAGGGTCCTCAAGAAAAGTTCTTTCAACCCCCCTTTGTGAAAGTGCTTTTAGATCAGGGCTAACTCAAGTAAGTTTTTGAAACATCAACACTGCTACTTAGATATATGAACTTGGAGACATTGTTAAGTTTTCTCATTTGTAAAACGAGGGCATTATTACTTATGGTATAGCTGTGGGGATTAATTAATGCTCACACACACGCACGCACGCATGCACGCATGCACACACACTGTCACTGACATCAAGTAAATTGAAGTGATATTGAAGAAATTAAGTTGAGGTCACCACACAAATCTTTCAGCAAGGGAAGTTTTCTCCCCAAACTGCAAATGCTCAAATTCTGAAACATTATTCCTCTTGCTCTAATTTTCAATCACTTTTTGTCAAAGAATTTAATTTAAATCTTATATCAGGGCACCTGGGTGGCTCAGTTGGTTAAGCATCTGCCTTTGGCTCAGGTCATGATCCCAGGGTCCTGGGATCGAGCCCCACATCGGGCTCCTTGCTCAGTGGGGAGCCTGCTCCTCCCTCTCTGGCTCCCCCTGCTTGTGCTCTCTCTCTCTGTCAAATAAGTAAATAAATAATAAAATCTTAAAAAAATAAATCTTGTATCAGTGTTTAAATGAGTTACTTCCTCAAGAGTTCTGGAATTCTATAGATTTCAGGACTCTCCATATTCTAGATTTTCATTTGAGAGGGCAACTTGAATGCTAATGCAGTCAGGTTTTTATTTGGGGCTTTAATTTTAGCAAATGATAACTGGAACTGATGATGTTTCTATTTTATTATATTGTTACATTGCATGCTGTAAGCTGGCTCAACTGGTATTTCAGAAACTGATCTTTTATCAAGAATGCCTCTAAGGCAAATGAGATTTTTCGCAAACAACTGTTGGTTGAATATCCTTGCAGTATGGAAATCAGTAATCTGACAAAAATGAGAAATATAAGTCATAGCATTTGGAATAAGTGAGAATTTACCCGTTTAAAAGTTAAGCCAGGAAGTTTATATACATTAACTTTCTGAAGTGGGGGTGTTATTAAACCCATTTTGTAGATACAGAGACCAGAAGTCAGAAAGTTTTAAAAGTCATACAAAAATTAGGTGGCTGAAGCAGAGTTTGAACTTTTATCCACTAAGCATACACTGCTTACTTGTCCATTAGATACCACTTCATCCCACCCCAACCTAGTAACCCCATCTAGGAACTGCTTCCTAGAGCATAGACCTATCTTCATTCACCTGTCCTTGAACCATGTCTTTATGTAGAATGTGCTCTTTTTCTCTATCTTCTCATCCTTCAACATCCTGTTCACACTGCTTATGAGATATTCTGTCTTTATGCCCTTGTTGGAATTAACATATAAGTACCACTTACAGTAAAGTCCTTATATCGCTTTCTTCTTCTGATAGACCAAACTCTTTGAAAACAAGTATTTAGTCTTATCTATCTCTAGATCCCTACATTACTCAGAAGTTACTTGATAAATATTTTTGGAACTGAAAGATGTGCCTTTTCATTCTTTCAAACATACATTAGAAAGCCAAATCTTGTGAAGAGTTGTAATATGCTCCTTGGGAACGGTAACAGTTCCTGGAAACTTTCCAAAATACTCAGAAAAGGACTTCTCAAAATTATGTCTTCAATAAAAGTGGTTGACGAGATTACCTTCTCTATCACTGCAGCACACATAATTTACCTCAAGAAATGACCGTACCCTAAAAGGGTAGTCATAAATGACCTTACTCTAACAACTGCCAGATAGTACAACAATATATTTATACATAAAAAAGTACAACTGATAATAATGTATCAAAAGAAGCTTGAATATCTAACAATGATTTTTAAACATGTTTTAAAACAAATATATTTTTAAGTAAAATAAATTAAATTCTGTTAAAGATCCAGTAGAACTTCGATCCTGCCAAAAATTTGATGAGACAAATTAGAGGAGTCTGATGACTCAGGTCTGCCCTCAAAGGGCAGGCGGATGGTTGCATATTGTGGAATTTCCTCTGACATAATGCAAGAATGAGGGTGCATATTCTCTGCTGCTCTGAATAATATAAAAAGCCACAGAAGCTCTCCATCCAACAGAAGTCCCTTGGGACAGCAGAGCTCACCAGCGTCTGGGACAAGAGCCAGGGAGAAACCAGAACGAAGGCACCTTTCGTCAACATGACTTCCAAGCTGGCTATTGCTCTCTTGGCAGTTTTCCTGCTTTCTGCAGCTCTGTGCGAAGGTAAGCAGACTTTTCTGGTCCATGGAGTTTTACTGTGCCTAAATGTGATCCTCAGATAGCAAGATTGCCCTTAATGCTTTAATAGCAAACATCCTTTTTATTCAGGTAAAGGAAATAATATTTGCAGTCACTTAATGTTAAATTGAAGCCTTAATTGTTTTAGATTTTATCTCTACAATACTTAGAAAAGTATAAAGTTTGATTAATAGAGACACCCTGTTCCTATTTTTCATACTCTATAGGATGTGTACATATAAATGCATTAATATAAATCTGTAATTTAGAGTATATCTTATTTTAAAAGATGTATTTATTTATTTATTTTTAGAGAGTGAGAGAGAGAGAGTGTGTGGGAGGAGAGGCAGAGGGAGAGGGAGAGAGAGAGAATCTCAAGCAGACTCCACGCTGAGTGAGGAGCCAGATGCAGGGCTCCATCTCATGACCCTTGAGATCATGACCGGAGCCAAAATCAAGAGTCGGATGCTTAACCAACTGAGCCATCCAGACTCCCCTAGGGTATATCTTATGAGGGGCCACAATTACTCATATTATTTACTAATATCGAGTGAGATAACTCAGGTAACTTTACTCCACGTGCAGTTTTATTGACAAGCTTCAGACGCTATCATTTCCTCTTGGATTTAAAGACACCCTGACAAACTGTAAATCTTCTTGGGATCCCTCCCATGAAAGAAATACAGTTAGAAATGTTTGCTTTTACATTTTTTTTCTTTTCCATTAAGCATTACAGATTTTGCTAAGAGACATCTTTGTGAAACATATATTTCTATTAATTCTTTCTGAAGGCAATTTCTCTGTGGTTGAATCTTAGTTTACATACTATAAATAGCATTGTGGTATCACAGAAGATTACACAATATCAACTAGAAGAAAAAGTACCATAAGAATGTCAACATTTCACAAAGACAACTCCAAGTCTTTATGAAGGAAGTCAGTCAATGCTGTCATTAATGACAGCTGTTGTTTTTTTAATTGAACTTAGGGGCTAGGAGAATATCCAGGCTTCTCCCTCAAGAATGACTTTACTAAAGAGGTGATGTTTACCAAACATACAGTCACCATATTATCAGGTGGGAATTAAGGAGAGAGTAGCTAGCAGAGCCATGTTTGGGATGAAATTAATCCTTGTTTTTATTATTTTTTCACAGCTGCAGTTCTGTCAAGAATGAGTTCAGAACTTCGATGCCAGTGCATAAATACTCACTCCTCGCCTTTCCATCCCAAATATATCAAAGAACTGAGAGTGATTGACAGTGGCCCACATTGTGAAAACTCAGAAATCATGTAAGTACTTTCAAAAGTGATTAGATATGTTAATTTCAGCAAACCTATAATGGAGGAAGGTGGAAGTATCCAGCAAAGTTCTAGGTACAGGAATACAGTAGTGGGCAGAACAGAAAAGAAAGATTCTTTGTCTCCATCACATTTAAATATGGTAACTTCCATGCCTCGTAACTAAAAATGACTTGGACTCAGATTTTATGCTCATACTTCAGGAACCACAAATTGAAGGGCAAAGGGATGTCTGAAACCTGCTAGGTACTGATTTAATCATATCTCTCTCATTTCAGTGTAAAGCTGGTCAATGGAAAAGAGGTGTGCCTGGACCCCAAGGAAAAATGGGTACAGAAGGTTGTGCAGATATTTTTGAAGAGGTAAGTTGTGTTTTTTGGTTTGTTTGTTTGTTTATTTGTTTTTTTGATTCTTCATTTATCCTGAGACATACAGTCTAAAAGTTAGCCTATAAATTTTCTGTTGCTGCTGGAAGTCCACTCTTTTGGGGATCTGCCCTTTTGATTAAAAAAAAAAAAAAAGTAGCAATAGTGAATTAGCTGTATTCTTGACTGGGAAGACCATACATCTCAGTTTGACCAGGGAACTCTGGGCTTATGCCTGTACCCTGTATCATTGGTATGGTTCCCTTTCATTCTCAGAAGAGTCCTGGCTTGAATGATAACTTATCTGTCTCTTTATTCATAGTTGATAATTAGGATACTTCTAACACATGAATATCTAAGACTATTCATTTCCCTCATAAATATATATTCAAGAACAATACTTTCCTCCTTATTAGAACACTGTTAATTAATTTTTTTATTTTATTTATTTCCAGGGCCGAGAAACAGGAATCATGAAACAAATAAACACATTCTCCATGATTTCCAAGAATTCCTCAGTAAAGATGCCAATGAGACTTCAAAGAAATCTACTTCAGCACTTCATGTTCTGTGTGGGTCTGGTGTGGGGTGGTCAGATAAAATACAATATGCCCAGTTAGATTTGAATATTAAGTAAAACAATGAATAGTTTTTTTCCAATGTCTCATATACGTTGTCCTATGCAATATCTAGGCACATTTATATTAAAAATATTATTCATTGTTTACTGTAAATTCAAATTTAGCTGAAAATCCTGGATATATTTTGTTGTTGTTACATTGTTCCACCCCAGCCTGCTGGCCAGGATGCACCAGTCCCTGTTCAACTTTGCCTTGGTTTCTTCTTTATTCCTCAACTGGAGAAAAAGTATCAGCCACCATCCTACCTCACAGAGATGTGAGGACATGTGGAAGCACTTTAACTTTTTCTCATGTTGTCTCAATTATGTTCAGGTGAAACTTGTTTGCTTATTTATTATTTATATATTTATTTAAGAAATAAATATAGGGATATGTGTGCATAAATTTGGAAAAATGGGAAAGGAACTATTATTGATAGGCTAGTAGAATGATGGTAGTGAATTTATATTTATTTTAATATTAAATGATGTTATATTAGAGAATTATTTTGAACAAGGTTGCCAGATTTAGCAAAATTAAAAACAGACACCCAATTAATTTTGAATTCAGACAATGGCTAATTTTTTAGTATATCATTATCTGAAATTTTCATTGAACTAGCAATCCTATTTTTGGTATTCCCAGTCTTGTCTTATCGCGGGCAGCCTTGCTGTGCACTGCTGTGTTGAATCATCAGAACCCTGAGTTAGAATTGTTTCTCAAAACAGCAAAAATTCAACAGGCAAAAATTAAAAAAATAAAATAATAAAAAAAAATTCAACGGGCAATGTTAACAAAGTAATTTCTTGCTAGATAAAACTTATTTATTATTTACAAATGGATTCTAATAATTTCACTTAAATTATTGTGTTTTTAAACACTAACTTTATTTTTTGACTTTAAAATGCTTTTATGTGTTCCCAAAAGAGATTTTTTCTACTATTTTTGATGTATGGAAATAAAAATGTAACCATAAAATATTTAAAATAAAACTTCTTGTCAAAGTCATCAGGTGTTTATCTTTCTTTGACAGTTTTAAAAGTTATTGTTTTATGTCTTTTTACATTAAAAATACTTTGAGTTAAAAAAACATAAATTCTGGGGTGCCTGGGTAGCTCTGTCATTAAGCCTCTGCCTTTGGCTCAGGTCATGATCCCAGGGTCCTGGAATCCAGCCCCGCATCAGGCTCCCTGCTCCCCGGGAAGCCTGCTCCCCCCCCACTCCCCCTGCTTGTGTTCCCTCTCTCTCTGTCAAATAAATAAAATCTTAAAAAAAACAAAAAACACAAATTCTTGGGGCACCTAGGTGGCTCAATCAGTTAAGTGTCTCAGTCTTGACTTCAGCTCAGGTCATGATCTCAGGATCATGAAATCAAGCCCCATGTAGCTTTCCAAACTTTGTGTGGAGTTTGCTTGGAATTCTCTCCCTCTGCTTTTATCCCCCCAGTTCTCTCTCTCTCTCAAAATAAATAAATAAAATCTAATAAACAAACATAAATGCTTCCCTTAGCATTTGGTATATTATGTGGAAAATTACAAACCTCTGTAGAAAAACAGATATCTTTTCCAGAGATGGGTTACAAACAGCAGTCCCTTCCATAGAATGATGGAAATTTTCTCAACCCCCACCCCTTGTATTCCATTTTGCTAATAAGGCTGACTTCAGATTTTTAATTAACCAACCCAGGTGTTTGTACAGCTTAGCACAGCTGAGCACTCAGTGAAAGAGGGAAGTGAATACTCGTTACAAAGCACTTCTCTGCTCATTGAGTAAAACTGACACATATGAGATAAGGAAGTTTGAATATGATTAAAGACCAAGCATATTTGTAAATAATTCAAACAAAACTCTTAAAAGTAAAAATTACAATAGTTTGACTAAAATACTCAATGGAAAAATTTTATACCAGCATAGACACAGCTGAAAAGAAAATCGGAGATCCAGGAACTAAAACAAAAGGACTTTATCTGGAATTCACATCAGAGAGATAAAGAGGTAGTAAATAGGAAAAAGTAATGAAAAGACATGGAGGATCTGGGGATAAGGTCTTACCAATGTCTAGTTGGATTTTTACAGGCGGAGGAGAGAGGAAAGGGTCAGAGACATTTGAAGTGACAATGACTGAAAACTTACCACATGATGAAGAATAACAATCCATAGTTTCAAGAAATCCAACTTGCCAATGCCTACCTTTACATTTCTAGTCAAAAAAAGATGGATCTTAGAACTTTGATTCACACTTATCTACCTCCCTCCTCATTTACTATTGCTTTTGGGTATTTTAAGTCCACTTTCTTTTAAAGCTCCACAATGTTGAGGGAGGAAGTGTCCTCTCCTATTTTCTCACTGATTGGTTCACATTGCAACCTGCTTTTGCTATGTCATTTAGCTCCTTACAACTACTCAGGTACCTGCAGCTCCCATTTTTTCCATGGGTCGACATTATCTGTGGTGTGGAGCACAAAGCCCATTCTTTCTCTCTTCTAATTCCCAATATACTTCCCCACAAAAGTGTGCAGCATAATAACATTAATGAAAGATTTATGAATAATGCACAAGCAGGAACCTCAACCCTGGTACTCACCATTCCTAAAAATGTTTCCCTCTCGAGGTGATTTCTCCCTGCCTCTATTTCTTCTCAGATCCTGTTAGAGGGCCTCTTCTTCCTCAGAGTTCTGCCCAAGTTTCATTTCCACGTTGTCCTCCACAGATTTAAGTTCCCTTGGCTTACCACCCTTTGCAGTCTCTCATTGTGTGGATCTCATATAAATAAATGTGAATTTATATGAGTAAATAAAACAGATAGCAGACAAGTAATTTCAACAAAATGTTCATAGGAAAGATACAGGATTTTTCAGAAGCAGATAGCAAAAACTTATCTAACCTAACTCGACTAGGCTTCACTGAGAAAATCTAAACTAGAGTCTGAACGGTGAGTAGGAGTTAGCCACACAAAGGGAAGAAGGATGCGTGGGGAAGGGTGGTCTAGACATCAGGGGAAAAGTAATTTGTAGGCAAGAGCATGTCACAAATTGAGAAGTGAAATAATTTCAGTGTGGCTAGAGTTTGGCATGAAGCAAAACAAATACTAACAGATCAAGCTATACTAAATGGACTATGGAATCTTGAAAGGGCTTAGATTTGGAATTGAAAACTTCTAGTAGATTCCAATTACTCTCATTTTAATTTGTGAACCTTACAGGCTGTTCTTCCTGGGTCTCCTCCCAAAAGGAAGTGAGAAACCATAAAAAAAACAATTCAAAAGACTGATCTTGGGGGATTTTTAATGCTGTTTTTATTATTAATTCGATTAGAGACAATAATAAAGTGCTCACCTTAAACCTGCATTAATTGTAAAATACATACATAGTACATTCAACAAGCAAAATTGACTAATTTTCATAATTGCTAATTTGGGTTTGTTTTTTTGCTAAAAATGCATCAAGAAATAGATTCATACGTTAGACTTACCCAAGCAGAATCTTTTATTCTCAAGATTTTGATAAATAAGTAATTTGAATAATCAAAGAATCCCCAACTTTACACAAAACCTCTTACTGTGTTAAGTACACATTGTTAATATGATCAGTGTCCACCGGAGCAAGATGGGGGAAGAGTAGGAGACCTGGATTTCGGGTGGTCTCAGGAATTCAGCTGGATAGAGATCAAACCATTCTGAACACCTATGAACTCAGCAGGAGATCGAAGAAAAGAATAGCAACAACTCTCTGAACAGAAAAAAGAGACCACGTTCTGGAAGGTAGGATGTGCGAAGTGAATCCGAGGCGAAATTTGGGAGGATAGACGGCGGGGGAGGGGTTCTCCGTCGGCCGTTTCTGGAAAGTGATAGAGCCGCGGAGCACAAAATCAGAACGTTTAGAAGTCAGCTCCGCTGAGGGACGTCACTCCAGTGGCTAAGCAGGGGGTGGAACCCTCGCGGGACAGTGTGGTCTCAGGACCCCCAGGGTCACAGAAAGACCGGGGGTGACTGAGTGCGGCAGAGCTCCTGGGTATCAGAGCAGGGAAGCTGGCTGCAGAGACGGAGCCGAGACGTGGGCTCTCAGCTCGGGGTTGCCATAAACTGTGATCGGCAACACAGTCGGGCCACTGCTCCTCCAGCAGAGACCCAACATGCGGCAGATCCAGGAAGATTCCCCCTCCTTCCTTGCGAGGAGCGGCGTGGGAGCGCACCACAGGGATTTGCTGGGTTTGGAGACTCCACACGGGGTCAGGTGCCAGAGATAGAAACGCTCGGTCACAGGCCGGGTGAGCACAGAGCGTGGCCAGAGACCGGCGAGACAGGAGTGATTGACTGTTTTTCTTTGGGGATGCACTGAGGAGTGGGGACCCAAGTTCTCGGCTCCTCCGGGGCAGAGATTGGGGGGCAGCCATTTTCACTCTCGTCCTCCAAAAATGTATGGAAAGCATTCAGGGAACAAAAGCTCCCAGAGCAAACCTGAGCAGATTACTTAGCCCGGACCTGGGAAGGGTGGGGCAATTCCGCCTCTGGCAAAGACATTTGGGAACCACGGCAACAGGCCCCTCCGCCAGAAGATCAGCAGGAACAGCCAGCCAAGACCAAGTTTACCGATCAATGAGAACGGCAGAACTCCAGCGCTAGAGGAATACTGCACATAGAATTCATGACTTTTTAACCATGATTCTTTAGTCTTTCAAAGTTAATTTTTTAACTGTCTTTTTTTTTAAATTTTTCTTTTCCCCTTTTTCAACCAACATTTTATCAATCCCTTTTTTAAAAAAATTTATTTTTCATTTTTACAGTCATATTCTAACCCTTCAGAGTAGTTACCATTATTTTTGGCAAATATATATAAGTTGTTCTCTCTTTAAAATTTTGAGATACAGTTTCTTCTAACAGATCAAAATATACCCTAAATCTCTAGTGTATGGCTTTGTTCTAGTCTCCTGCCTAATCACATTCTCTCCCGTTTTTTCTTTCTTTCTTTTTTTTTTAAATTCTCTTCTTTCTTTTTTCAAACAACTTCTTATCTTCTCAATTCCTTTTATAAAATTCTTTATAATTTTCATCTTTACAGTCATATTCCATCCCTTCATCGTATCAATCCTTATTTTGTACATATAGAAGTGTTTCTTTCTTTAAAATTTTGGGAGGCACTTTCTTCTAACAGACCAAAATACACACAGTCTAGTGTGTGGCACTGATCTATGCACCAGCCTGATCATATTTGATCATATTCTGTTTGTTTTTTGTATTCTGTTTTTATCTTTTTCTTTTTCTCTTTCTTTCTCTTTCTTTTTTCTTTCTTTCCCTTTCTTTTCCCCTGGTTTCAGGTCTTTTCTGATTTGTATAGAGTATATTTGCTGGGGATGTTGTTACCCTGTTAGCATTTTGTTCTCTCATTCATCTATTCTCCTCTGGACAAAATGACAAGACAGAAAAAATCACTTCAACAAAAAGAACAAGAGGTAGTACCGTCTGCGAGGGACCTACCCAATATGGACATTAGTACAATGAAGGACCTAGAGTTCAGAATCATGACTTTATGTAGTATCTACTCACTGGGCTTGAAAAAAGCATGGAAGTTATTAGAGAAACCCTTTCTGGAGAAATAAAAGAACTAAAATCTAACCAAGTTGAAATCAAAAAGGCTATCAGTGAGGGGCAATCAAAAATGGGGACACTAACTGCTAGGATAAATGAGGCAGAAGAGAGAATCAGCGATATAGAAGACCAAATGATGGAAAATAAAGAAGCTGAGAAAAAGAGAGAGAAACAACTACGGGATAACGAGGGCAGAATTCGAGAGATAAGCGATACGATAAGACGAAACAACATTAGAATAATTGGGATCCCAGAAGAAGAAGAAAGAGAGAGAGGGGCAGAAGGTATATTGGAGCAAATTATAGCAGAGAACTTCCCTAATGTGGGGAAGGAAACAGGCATCAAAATCCAGGAGGCACAGAGAACCCCCCTCAAAATCAATAAAAATAGGTCAACACCCCGACATCTAATAGTAAAACTTACGAGTCTCAGAGACAAAGAGAAAATCCTGAAAGCAGTTCAGGAGAAGAGATATGTAACCTATAATGGTAGAAACATTAGATTGGCAACAGACCTATCCACAGACACCTGGCAGGCCAGAAAGAACTGGCATGATATCTTCAGAGCACTACATGAGAAAAATATGCAACCAAGAATACTATATCCAGCTAGGCTGTCATTGAAAATAGAAGGAGAGAAAAAAACCTTCCAGGACAAACAAAAACTAAAGGAATTTGCAAACACGAAACCAGCCCTCCAAGAAATATTGAAAGGGGTCCTCTAAGCAAAGAGAGGGCCTAAAAGCAGCATAGACCAGAAAGGAATACAGACAATATACAGTAACAGTCACCTTACAGGCAATACAATGGCACTAAATTCATATCTTTCAATAGTTACCCTGAATGTAAATGGACTAAATGCCCCAATCAAAAGACACAGGCTATCAGATTGGATAAAAAAACAAGACCCATCGATATGCTGTCTGCAAGAGACTCATTTTAGACCCAAAGACACCCCCACATTGAAAGTGAGGGGGTGGAAAACCATTTACCATGCTAATGGACACCAAAAGAAAGCTGGGGTGGCAATCCTTGTATCAGACAAACTAGATTTTAAAACAAAGACTGTAATAAGAGATGAGGAAGGACACTATATCCTACTTAAAGGGTCTATCCAACAAGAAGATCTAACAATTGTAAATATCTATGCCCCTAACATGGGAGGAGCCAATTATATAAGGCAGTTAATAACAAAAGCAAAGAAACACATCGAGAACAATACAGTAATAGTGGGGGACTTTAACACCTCCCTGACTGAAATGGACAGATCATCCAAGCAAAAGATCAACAAGGAAATAAAGACTTTAAATGACACACTGGACCAAATGGACTTCACAGACCTATTCAGAACATTCCACCCCAAAGCAACGGAATACACATTCTTCTCTAGTGCCCATGGATCATTCTCCAGAATTGATCACATCCTAGGTCACAAATCAGGTCTCAACCGGTACCAAAAGTTTGGGATTATTCCCTGCATGTTTTCCGACTACAATGCTTTGAAACTAGAACTCAATCACAAGAGGAAAGTCGGAAAGAACTCAAATACATGGAGGCTAAAGAGCATCCTACTAAGGAATGAATGGGTCAACCAGGAAATTAAAGAAGAATTAAAAAAATTCATGGAAACCAATGAAAATGAAAACACAACTCTTCAAAATCTTTAGGTTGCAGGTAAGGCAATCCTAAGAGGAAAGTATATAGCAATACAAGCCTTTCTTAAGAAACAAGAAAGGTCTCAAATACACAACCTAACCCTACACCTAAAGGAACTAGAGAAAAAAACAGCAAATAAAGCCTAAACCCAGCAGGAGAAGAGAAATAGTAAAGATCAGAGCAGAAATCAATGAAATAGAAACCAAAAGAACAGTAGAACAGATCAACGAAACTAAGAGCTGGTTCTTTGAAAGAATTAACAAGATTGACAAACCCCTGGCCAGATTTATCAAAAAGAAAAGAGAAATGACCCAAATCAACAAAATCATGAATGAAAGAGGAGAGATCACAGCCAACACCAAAGACACACAAACAATTATAAGAACATATTATGAGCAACTCTATGCCAGCAAATTAGATAACCTGGAAGAAATGGGTGCATTCCTAGAGATGTAACAACTACCAAAACTGAACCAAGAAGAAATAGAAAACCTGAACAGACCTATAACCACTAAGGAAATTGAAGCAGTCATCAAAAATCTCCCAACAAACCAAAGCCCAGGGCCAGATGGCTACCCAGGGGACTTCTACCAAACATTTAAAGAAGAATTAATACCCAATCTCCTGAAAATGTTCCCAAAAATAGAAATAGAAGGAAAACTTCCAAACTCATTTTATGAGGCCACCATTACCTTGATCCCCAAACCAGACAAAGGCCCCATCAAAAAGGAGAATTACAGACCAATATCCTTGATGAACATGGATGCAAAAATTCTCACCAAAATACGAGCCAATAGGATCCAACAGTAAATTCAAAGGATTATTCACCACGACCAAGTGGGATTTATCCCTGGGCTGCAAGGTTGGTTCAACATCCACAAATCAATCAACGTGATACAATATATTAACAAAAGAAAGAACAAGAATCATATGATACTCTCAATAGATGCAGAAAGTGCATTTGACAAAGTACAGCATCCTTTCTTGATCAAAACTCTTCAGAGTATAGGCATAGATGGTATATACCTCAATATCATAAAAGCCATCTATGAAAAACTTACAGCGAATATCATTCTCAATGGGGAAAAGCTGAGAGCTTTTCCCCTAAGGTCAGGAACGCGGCAGGGATGTCCACTATCACCACTGTTATTCCACATAGTATTAGAAGTTCTAGCCACAGCAATTAGACAACAAAAAGAAATCAAAGGCATCCCAATCGGCAAAAAGGAAGTCAAACTCTCACTCTTTGCAGATGATATGATACTGTATGTGGAAAACCCAAAAGACTCCACCCCAAAACTGCTAGAACTCATACAGGAATTCAGTCAAGTAGCAGGATATAAAATCAATGCACAGAAATCAGTGGCATTCTTATACACCAACAAGACAGAAGAAAGAAATCAAGGAGTTGATCCCATTTACAATTGCACACAAAACCATAAGATACCTAGGAATAAATCTAAACAAAGAGGCAAAGGATTTGTACTCAGAAAACTACAAAATACTCATGAAAGATATTGAGGCAGACACAAAGAAATGGAAAAACGTTCCATGCTCATGGATTGGAAGAACAAACATTGTGAAGATGTCAACGCTACGTTGAGCAGTCTACACATTCAATGCAATCCCCATCAAAATACCATCCACTTTTTTCAAAGAAATGGAACAAATAATCCTAAAATTTGTATGGAAGCAGAAAAGACCCCGAATAGCCAGAGGAATCTTGAAAAAGAAAAGCAAAGCTGGCGGCATCACAATTCTGGCCTTCCAGCTCTATTTCAAAGCTGTCATCATCAAGACAGTATGGTACTGGCACAAAAACAGACACATTGATCAATGGAACAGAATCGAGAGCCCAGAAATGGACCCTCAACTCTATGGTCAACTCATCTTTGACAAAGCAGGAAAGAATGTCCAATGGAAAAAAGACAGTCTCTTCAACAAATGGTGTTGAGAAAATTGGACAGCCACATGGCGAAGAATGAAACTGGACCATTTCCTTACACCACACATAAAAATAGACTCCAAATGGTTGAAAGACCTAAACGTGAGACAGGAGTCCATCAAAATCCTAAAGGAGAACACAGGTAGCAACCTCTTCGACCTCAGCCGCAGCAACTTCTTCCTAGAAACATCACCAAAGGCAAGGGAAGCAAGGGCAAAAATGAACTATTGGGATTTCATCAAGATAAAAAGCTTTTGCACAGCAAAAGAAACAGTCCACAAAACCAAAAGACAACCGACAGAATGGGAGAAGATATTTGCAAATGACGTATCAGATAAAGGGCTAGTATCCAAAATCTATAAAGAACTTATCAAACTCAACACCCAAAGAACAAATAATCCAATCAAGAAATGGGCAAGACATGAACAGTCATTTTTCCAAAGAAGACATCCAAATGGCCCACAGACACATGAAAAAGTGCTCAACATCACTTGGCGTCAGGGAAATCCAAATCAAAACCTCAATGAGATACCACCTCACGCCAGTCAGAATGACTAAAATTAACAAGTCAGGAAACGACAGATGTTGGCAGGGATGCAGAGAGAGGGGAACACTCCTACACTGTTGGTGGGAATGCAAGCTGGTGCAACCCCTCTGGAACACAGTATGGAGGTTCCTCAAAAAGTTGAAAATAGGGCTACCATATGATCCAGCAATTGCAATACTGGGTATTTACCCCAAAGATACAAATGAAGGAATCCGAAGCTTTATGTGCACCCCAATGTTTATAGCAGCAATGTCCACAATAGCCAAACTGTGGAAAGAGCCTAGTTGTCCATCAACAGATGAATGGATAATGAAGACGTGGTATATATATACAATGGAATATTATGCAGCCAACGAAAGGAATGAGATCTTGCCATTTGCAATGATGTGGATGGAAATGGAGGGTGTTACGCTGAGTGAAATAACTCAGTCAGAGAAAAACATGTATCATATGACCTCACTGATATGAGGAATTCTTAATCTTAGGAAACAAACTGAGGGTTGCTGGAGTGGTGGGGGGTGGGAGAGATGGGGTGGCTGGGTGATAGACATTGGGGAGGGTATGTGCTATGGTGAGTGCTGTGAATTGTGCAAGACTGTTGAATCACAGATCTGTACTTCTGAAACAAATAATGCAATATATGTTAAGAAAAAAAAAAAGAAGAAGATAGCAGGAGGGGAAGAATGGAGGGGAGTAAATCGGAGGGGGAGATGAACCATGAGAGATGATGGACTCTGAGAAACAAAATGAGGGTTCTAGAGAGGAGGGGGGTGGAGGGGATGGGTTAGCCTGGTGATGGGTAGTAAAGAGGGCACGTTCTGCGTGGAGCACTGGGTGTTATGCACAAACAATAAATCATGGAACACTATATCACAAACTAATGATGTAATGTATGGTGATTAACATAACAATAAAAAAATTTAAAGAAACAAAAATATGATCAGTGTCCAACATTGGAAAGCCAGGTGAAGACATCTGTACCAATCTGGTAAATCTTAATAATGACTACTTCTCAAAAAATCTACTTTTTAATTTCATCTTTAGCACCTTTAAAATGTGCTAAAGGATTTTCTCCACTTTCTCATCTATTCTGTCATTGCTATAGGACAGCATAAGTATTCCATCAAGCGGCACCTGGGTGACTCAGTCTGTTAAGCTTCTGCCTTCCACTCAGGTCATGATCTCAGTGTACTGGGATTGAGCCCCGGCCCCACATCAGATCAAATAGAGATTAGGCATCATGTAAACAAGCCAAAAAAGAACAATGTAAAAGAATAAGAGAAAGAAAAAGAAATAAGAGAGTAAGAGTGAGAGAGAAGGAAAAGCCAGTCAATTTGCTGAACTGAAAATTTTTGCTTTATTTTGCATAAGTGATATTAGTAAAATTATGTATATAGACATGGGTTTTATTTGTATAGACACAGACTTAGACACAAACTCTAACATGCAATCTATTACTCCATGACTTTAATCCACTTTTGTGGAATACAAATTACAAATCAATTTTACCAAGTAGAAACCCAAATGTAAATATGTAGACACACACACACAAATTAAAAGGTATGGAGAGATAATAATAAAGTGTTCACCTTAAAACTGCATGAGTTGTAAAATACTATGATACATAATACATCATATGTACAACATACAAAATGAAATAATTTTCATAATTTCTGTTTGTGTGTTTGCTAGAAATGTACCAAAACATGGATTCATAGGTTAAAGTTACCTAAGCAAACTCCTTTATTATCAAGATTTTGACAAAGCAGCAGATAATAATTTCCTACTATAATACATCTATTTTGCCATCCAGGCTGTTTGAAAACTTAAGAAGATGAAAAAGTCTTGCTTTTGGTTTGTGGTAAAAATATAACAAACAAAAATTGCTTAAGACTGTATTAACCCTGCAAAAACAAAAGAAAGCTTAAAAAGCAATAACTTCTCCATACTCACTTAAAAAAAAAGAAACAACAGCAAGCAATTGCCCCATGTTTAGTAACCATCAGCTGAATTTGCAGAGATCACAGACAACAGATAGGGGAATTTTCAGTGTAACACAGTAAATACCAGTCTGTTTGTTTCCTCAAGATTTACAGATGGAGCAATCAGGAATTCTCCAAAAGATTACTTAAGGGTCAAAGAACCCAACTCCCGGTGAGGGAAGAAAGAGGGCTTTCTACACTTTTTGCATTCCCATAGATAAAAATCAAGTTGGATAAATATTATTGTTACAAGATTTTCCAACATCTTTTAGTAAGCTGATAGACTTGAAAGAAGAGTATGTTGGAAAATTAAGATGGGAAAACATTTGCAGATATTTCCACATGAAGTCTGCTTCAGACCTATCTGGAGAATGTTCTGATAGCTATGTAAAAAATCATGGTGGTTGGGCTGAAGATCTATCTTAATATATCTAGCATTTCTATTTCATAAGGCACAATTTAGCTCATGTTTTCATCGTGTTATGACATGGTTCTTTTCACTGTCTGCATCTTCAATTAATCTGCCATTCATCCCATGCTGTTCAAAATACCTTTGCATTTATATTTTTAGTGTTTCCCTAAATGAAATGCTTATGGGAAAGCATGCCAGGAGATACCTCTGCCTGGATTTACATTTTCTTTATGCTTCCAAAAGTTTTCACCAGGCCTCTTACAAGAATCCCATATAGAGACATGTTTTATTAAAGTCACAACTTGTTTCTGCTTAGGTCTCTACTGGTCTCCAGCAGCCTTATCATGATTTATGTGAGTCAGCCTGCTACCAACTTTCCACACTAGCTTTATTCTTCTCTAGTATACGCCAGTCACATTTAGTAAACAGCTCATTCGAAACTTCTCAAATGAAAACTTGTTATTATTGATTCCATTTATAAATATACCTGGATGTTTTTAAAAATCTATTTATGAGCTCCTCCTGCAAAACTTGAATGAAACATCTGTGCTGACATGAAATGGACTCTGATTTCTACTTGTAAGTCCTTTTTCTAGCGCTAAATTTTTTCCTGAAGGAATCTTTTCAGTCTCCCAGTTTACCTAGATTCTCAGTTTCATTTTGTCTGCTCTCAAAATAGAGGTACAAGTTAGTAGCAACTAGTGTTAGAATTTAGATTATATCTTCCATATGTAATATTACATAGATTTTATATAAGCTGTGTGTTTCATGTTTCAATCCATATCTTCTCCAATTATTTGAAATTTTGATGGGATCTAATAGTGAACAAAGATATATGAAGTCTGATTTAAAAATATGGTATCCTCTGTGTGGCATTTATTAAGAATAGAATGAATGTCATTTTCATGCTTGCTTTAGACACAATACATTGGTTTTTACAGATTTAACTTTTGAAATTTTGACCCTTGAAAAAATCTGCGGTATAAGAGAGTATGGGTTGACAATTCTGATGCTGCTACACATGGAACTGAACAATGTAACTGAACAACTAAATAAATGAATGGCTGCTGGGAGCCAGGTCCTCACTGTTGTCGTAGCAGCTTTCAGATAGGCAAGAGGAAGAGATTAAAATAATCTACATAGTAATGAATTAGAGTTAGAAACATCAATATGAACTCATATTTAGCTTAGTATAGATATAGATGGATACACATAGGAATACTTATAAAGAGGTTGGTAAATACAGATATATTTCCTTCCTTTGTCTACTGATAGGACTTAGAAGTGATGATACTGTAGTAGCAACAAGCACACCATTTTCCAATAAAATGAACCAGAGCTTTTTGGAGAAATGTTTGATCATAGGACTGGGTCAAGAACTATACAAGAAGTCCTAAGCATCAAGCATCAGAAAATAAGGAAGTGCTTCCCTCCAAAAAAAACTGATGAGGACACGTCAAAGAAGACCATGAACCAACTGAAACCTGGAACAATGGCCAAAGCTTGAACAAATTGAGAACAAAATAAATAAAGCAGTGCATTATAACAAACATAACAAAAATATTCATAAGTCCATACTGATAAAAATAAATGGTGGAGTAAATAAATAAATGGAGAAGAGATAAATCTCCCATGCAGAAGAATTCCAAATAATTTACACAGATACTCCTTTCTCAAGGAGATGGAATGTAACTATGTACTCCTAGGTGTGGGCTGTGCATAGTGACTTCATTCCAAACAAATTACATTATGGAAGGGGGAGGAGGGGGGAGCAACTTTATAGCAGAGAAACCTGAAAAACACTATGTCAACCAAGGTCAACATCAACAGTGATAAATTGTATTGATGGAATGCAATGATGTAATGAAAATGGCACTTTACCTCTCTGGTCTTCCTCCTGAAAACCCACAGTCCCAGTCTAATCATAAGAAAAACATCAGACAAATTCCAGTAGAGAAGCATTCTACAATATGTCTGACCACGCTCCTCAAAATTGTCAAGGTTATCTTAAACAAGGAAGTTCTGAGAAGCTATTATATCTAACAGGAGCCTAAGGAGACATGACAACTAAGTGTAATGTATCTTGGATTAATCTTAGAACAGAAAAAGAACATGAGGTAAAATCTGTGAAAATCCGAATAAAGTACGGACTTCAGTTAATATTGTCTTGGTCAATTCGGGCTGCTATAAAAAAGTACCATAGACTGGGTGACTTATAAACAACAGGTATTTATTTCTCACAGTTCTGGAGGTTGGAAAGCCATGCCAGGCTGGTTGGGTTCTAATAAGGATCCTCTCCCCAGTTGCAGTCTTCTGAGTCCTGCTTGTTACTTCACTTGGCGGAAAGCAGAGTCTGAGCAAGCTCTCATGCCTTTTCTCACTAGGACACTAATCCCTTTCAAGAGGCCTCTACTCTCATGGCCTAATTTCTTCCCAAAGTCCTCACGTCTTAATACCATTACTTTGGGGGTTAGGATTTCAACATATAAGTTTGGAAAGGACAAAACATTCAGTCCATAACAATAATGTAATGGTATCGGTACCCTACTAGTGTTAAGATGTTAATGATTCTGGAAACTGGGTGTAGGACATATGGAAACTCGGTAACGTCATCTCAATTTTTTCTGTAAATAAGAAACTGTTTTTTAAAAATAAGTCTATTTTAAAAAATAAATAGGGAGATGGGAACAAAATAAATAAATAACCTACAGCATGTAGTAAGCTGTAGTTTTCTGCCAATAACAATAAACCTGGTACGTGGGTTATGAAACTGATCTGTAGGGAGTGTGGCCTTTAGGCAGCAATGGAGCTAAGCTTATCATTCATCACATCTGTGCAGCTTTGTCTTTCTTTTCTTGAGGTTTGCTACTAGAACTATCTTGGGCTTTGAGAACTTGCCAAATCTCTAGCTATATTTTGCAAAATATATCAAGGTTCTTCTATAATAATTATAATCATATTCAGTGACCGAACAGGTTAGAAAAATGTATATAACAGCTAAGTACCATCAGCAGGAGGTCATAGGTATGGTGGTGAACTGGAAAACACATGGTGTGCCTGGAGTCAAAGTAATTTAAATTATCTTAAAATGCGGAACTTGCCAAACCAAACTCTTTTGGCTGCCAGTCAATAACAGAATTGACTGATAACAACTAAGCCCTCAAAGAAATGTTTATTTAATAGTCAAATCTGGCACTCAGCTATTCCTCTATGATTAATTCTACAGTTCCATTATGTCTACTTGCCTTAGATTAGGATTGGATAATCAATGTTGGACCACTTATGTTTTAGGGCTGTAGTTTTGGTTTTGGTTTTGGGTTTTTTTTTGCATCTGGAATGACAGAGTTGAGAAATATGAATAAGATACCATTCAATAAGTATGATTTAAAAGTCAAATCATGGGGCGCCTGGTGGTTCAGTTGGTTAGGCGACTGCCTTCAGCTCAGGTCGCGATCCCGGAGTACCGGGATCGAGTCCCGCATCGGGCTCCCTGCTTGGTGGGGAGTCTGCTTCTCCCTCTGACCCTCCCCCCTCTCATGTACTCTCTCTCTCTCTCTCTCTCATTCTCACTCTCTCAAATAAATAAATCTTTAAAAAATAAATAAAAAATAAAAGTCAAATTATTCTTTAAGGCTTCACCATGCCCAATGAAAAAGAAATGCAGCAACAAAAGAGAGCTAGGGGTTGAACGCAATCAAGTGTTAATGATCGTCTCCTTTTCACCCTGTTTTCCCCAGCTACCTATAGCTGGCGCAACAGATGGGCTAAGCCTGAACTTCAGTTTTCCCCAGTTCTTAGGTGTATACTGACAGGATGAATAAAAATATAAGCACTAACCTCAGGAGCAGGTTCCAGCAACCCAATCAATGGCCGTTAGCTCCCACGGTCTTCTATCTAACCATGTTTCCCAGTAATTTGTCCTTGAATTAACATCTCCTTGTATCTGTGTTCTGTGCTGGCCTTGGTCAAAAGACAGGACTCATTGACTTAAGCATCACTTTGAATTTTCTCTGTAGTTACCCTATCAATCACCTCTGTCCTCTCCTTTCGCTTTAATCTCAAGCATTAATTGGACTAACCAGACTGGTCTAGTTCCAGGCAATTCCACTCATGGAGTCTAGAAACAATTCTTCAACCTCCTTGTCCCATCCCCCTAACAGAAAGCTTACCACATTTGGACATATGCTCATTCCCAGAACAAACTGAGCCATCACTTGGAATTTCCTGCCCACTTCAATGGACCTTCTGATTCTACTGACTGAGATTCCACTCTCCTTCGGACATATAATAAACCATAGAAGTGCCTTAACTGGGATTTGTTGCTTCAGTTGACTTAGTTGTCTCCAGTCCTGTCTGATCTCAAGTGCACTTCTTGGCCACCAGCTGTTCTCCACACAATTTCAACTTCCTACTCTTCTCTCTCATCCAATGTTAATAAGATCTTCATATGATTTGAACTGTGATGATGCAAGAAATGAAAACAGAAGACAGGAAGAGAGACATAAGGAGATGGAAAAAGAATGCAATAAATATGAGTTCTGTACATAGAGAATAAAATATAAAATATAAAAACCAAGTTCCTCTTACTAGGACTTTCTTTTGACTGACCTACAACTCAGTAAGACTTGGTTGGCATTCCATAAAAGTAAAGCTAAAGGCTTTTTTCTTGAACCATATAATATTTTATTGCCTTGCACTGTGTTTTAGCAACCCCAGATTCCGACCATTTCTTTTTCCTCCCCCCTACTTTTTCTTTAGATGTAATAACTGAGATTGGATTTCCAGTACTGACCCTTGGCTCCCTTCCTTGACTATTATCTGTACTTGCCCCTTGTATTGTGTCTGCCTTTGACTATTCAGAATGTCCTTCAGCTTAATTCTAACATAACCTTGAAATCTTTTTATTTAGCTCTAAAAAGAAAGAACTTGGCAGCCTAAGACAGATATTCTAGAAGTATTATATGTTGAGTAGAGATAAGTGAAGGATAATTAACGGAATTTGGATAAGCTAATCCTGGATTCCCAACTTAAGAAGCATCTGTCTGAATTCAAACCTGCCTGATCTGTATTTCTTTACCACTTTTATTCAAGTTAAGAATTCTTTAAATAGGGGTGCCTGGGTGGCTCTGTCCGTTAAGCATCTGCCTTCCACTCAGGTCAGGATCCTAGGGTCCTGGGATCCGAGTCCTGCATTGGGCTTCCTGCTCAGCAGGGTGTCTGCTTCTCCCTCTGCCCCTCCCCCCTGAAATAAATAAATAAAATCTTTAAAAAAAAAGAATTATTTAAATAATTCTCAAAAGTTTCCAGCCATCTATTATCTATTTATCATCTATTTCTATCATCTATATCTATCTATCTATCTTTCTATCATATATCATCTATTATTTATCTCTAAGGGTCACTGGTATTTCCTATTGTGTTAAAACTATTTATTGTGATAAAATATACATAATAAAGCATACCATTTTAACAATTCTTAGGTTCATAGTTTAGTGGCATTAAGTATATCCACATTGTTGTGCAACCATCACCACTATACATCTCCAGAACTTTTTCATATTCCTAAATTATAATTCTGTACCCAGTAGACAATAACTCTCATACCCCTTCTCCTCCAGTTCCTGTCAACTACTATTCTATTTTTCTGTAGCTATGAATTTGATCACTATAGGTACCTACTATAAGTGGAACTCTACAATTTTTTATCCTTCTGTGACTGGCTTATTTCACTTAGCATTATGTCTTCAAAGTTTATCCACGTTGTATCATGTGTCAGAATTTCTAACATTTTGAAAGTTGAATAGTATTCCATTATATGTATAGACCACATTTCATTTAACTGTTTATCCATCAGTGGACATTTGGGTTGTTTCCACCTTTTGGCAATTGTGACTAATGCTATGAATGTGAATTTTGAATAATGTATGAACATTGGTGTACAAGTATCTCCTCCCTGCTTTCAACACTTTGGAGTATATATCTAGAAATAAAATTTCTGGATCATATGGTAATTCCAGTTTTTGAGTAAACACCATACTGTTTTCCATAGTAGCTGCACCATTT
This sequence comes from Zalophus californianus, assembly GCF_009762305.2. Classification (NCBI taxonomy): domain Eukaryota; kingdom Metazoa; phylum Chordata; class Mammalia; order Carnivora; family Otariidae; genus Zalophus; species Zalophus californianus. The sequence goes on from NC_045596.1 coordinate 58,786,250, forward strand.
TACGTTCCCACCAAGAGTGCACAAGATTTCCAATTTCCCATATTCTTGTCAATACTTGTTATTTTCTTTCCCTTTTTAAAGATATTAAATGGATATGAAATGATACCTCAAAATGATTTTGATTTTAATATTCTTATTCCTATTACTATACTATTCCTATTTGAATTTCCATTACTAACAATTAGTAATGTTGAGCATTTTTACATGTGCTTATTAGCTATTACATATCTTCTTTGAAGAAATGTCTATTTGAATCCTTTGGCCCTTTTTAAATTGAGTCATTTGGGTTTTTTATTGTTGAGTTGTAGGAGTTCTTTATTTGTTCTAGATGTTAATCCTTTATCAAGTATATGATTTGCAAAAATTTTCTCCCATTCTATTGGTTGCCTTTTCACTCTGTTGATATTGTCTGCTTGATGTGTGAAAGTGCTTAATTTTTATGAAGTCCAATTTATCTGGGTTTTTTCTTCTATTGCCTGTGCTTTTGGTATCATATGTGTTAAAATTTTTGTAGCATTAATATTTCCCCAGTTTGATTTGTAAGACATATTATCTGATGTTCTAGACTCTAAGAAAAGCATATCTTTATGAGAAAGCAAAATCTTGACAGCCAAAATACAAGGAGTTCTTGGATCCATCTGAGGATTTTTCTTTTGCTCATGGGTGCTTGTTTTATGTTACAAGGACTAAGAACTCATAAGAAAACAGTTACTGAATGAGCTCTCTGAGGAGGCTCAATCTTCTCTCTTTCTCTGGAAATTCCCCTGCCAATTATCACTAGGTATTGGTTGTTATGCTTTGGAGAAGAGTATAGGAAAAAATACTGTCATAGAAAAAAGGATTTTTAATCTATGTAAAGACTTGAAAAAACTTACAGTTGTGAGCTGGGCTTGGAATGTAACATTTCTTAACTCCATGGTGCAACTGTAATCATGAGGCCTGTAAAACTTCCCAAAATTCTGCAATGCTGACTAGTTTCTATCCTCGCTATATTAAGCTTCCTCTAGAAGCTTAAGAAGGTCACAGTCACCAAGGGGGATATACTACTAATAGCAACAGTAAAATTATTTCTGAATTCTGAATTTTTATGAAAATGATAAGTAAATTATGCCAGATATTTTATGCAAACACTATATTACTACAAATAGTGACAAGACACTTTTAATAAAATGTTTCCTTACTTTCAATATGAATACCTATTTTTTCTCTTCTGAAAGATAGTAATAGTCATATTTCACTTTAAATAGCAAAAGAACTAAATGTATTTATAGATATTCAGACATTCAGAAATAGAGCATAGGCACTAAAATTTGCATATAGATATACTAAAAACTATAATTAAAACCTCACAAAAATGCTTCATGGAACCTCTTTTCACAGGGGCCCACGGCCATACAAAATTAAGCAAAATGATTGTTCTAAATGTAAGAAAAATAGTCTTTACTGTACCAAACTTTAATGTAAAAAGCTTATAATCTTTGAAGACTTGGCAAAAAAATATATATTTTACACACACACACACACACACACACATACATGTTGCATTCCTATGCCTATTATTTAATTGGTACTTTTATATTCTTTCATTTTAGTACAAGACTTTGAGAAAGGTAATATTATCTCATTTTGCAATTAATAAGACTAAAATTCAGAAAATTTAAGGAACTTGCTGAAGGTTACCCTGAGCCACAATTTGCCTTAGGTCTTCTAGTCCCCAAATCAACCTTCTCTTTCCATTATATCATGAGATCTTGTCAGGCTCACTCAAATTAATTTCATAAGAATTCATTATCAACCATCTATTAATCTCTGTGAAGGAAACTTTGGGTAATAGATATGAGTGAGTAAACTACAGTTCTTTTCCTTAAGAAATAGGTAGAAAATTTGGTAGTCATCAGTATTATCATTTGACATAGGTACAGTCAAATGTGCTATATTCCACAGGCATTGGCAAATGCTCTGCAACTGAGTACTCATAGACAACTTCCATTTCTGAGTAAGTATTTAATACTGTCACCATTACTTTCTAACCTAGATGTCAGCTGGAGCCCTCCTGCCCGGGGGATTTGGTTAAACTTGAACTAAGCACCATGGCTTTTTAAGAATCCAGAATGTGCAGCACAAATCCTGTGAGATTCCAGAACTTGCTCATTCTTCTGTGATCATCATGGTGCAAATCCTAAATATTCACCAGATCGCATCTCTAAACATTACTAATTCTAGACTGTCTGTGCATTTAGAAACCTGTCATAAAGACAAATGGATAAAGAAGATGTGGTATATATATACAATGGAATATTATGCAGCCATCAAAAGGAAAGAGATCTTGCCATTTGCAATGATGTGGATGGAACTGGAGGGTGTTATGCTGAGTGAAAGAAGTCAGTCAGAGAAAGACATGTATCATATGACCTCACAGATATGAGGAATTCTTAATCTCAGGAACAAACTGAGGGTTGCTGGAGTGGTGGGGGTGGGAGGGATGGGGCGGCTGGGTGATAGACACTGGGGACGGTATGTGCTACGGTGAGTGCTGTGAATTGTGCAAGACTGTTGAATCACAGATCTGTACTTCTGAAACAAATAATGCAATATATGTTAAGAAAAAAATAGAAGAAGATAGCAGGAGGGGAAGAATGAAGGGGGGGAAATTGGAGTGGACTACGAACCATGAGAGATGACGGACTCTGAAAAACAAACTGAGGGTTCTAAGGGGAGGGGGTGGGGGGATGGGTTAGCCTGGTGATGGGTATTAAAGAGGGCACATTCTGCATGGAGCACTGGGTGTTATACACAAACAATGAATCATGGAACACTACATCAAAAACTAATGATGATGGGGGGGTGGAGCAAGATGGCAGAGGAGTAGGAGACCTGGATTTTGTCTGGTCTCAGGAATTCAGCTGGATAGGGATCAAACCATTCTGAACACCTACGAACTCAAAAGGAGATCAAAGAGAAAAATAGCAACAATTCTCTGAACAGAAAAGCGACCACTTACTGGAAGGTAGGACATGTGGAGAAGTGAATCCGAGGCGATATTCAGGAGGATAGATGGTGGGGGAGGGGGCCTCCGTCAGCAGCTTCTGGCAAGTGATAGAGCCGCAGAGCAAAAAATCAGAACTTTTAGAAGTCGGCTCCACTGAGAGACATCGCTCCAGTGGCTAAGCGGGGGGTGGAAACCTCGTGGGACAGTGTGGTCTCAGGACCCTCGGGGTCACAGAAAGACTGGGGGTACCTGAGTGTGGCAGAGCTCCCAGGTATCGGAGCGGGGAGGCTGGCTGCAGAGACGGAACCAAGGCGCGGGCTCTCAGCTCGGGGTTGCCATAAACTGTGATCGGCGACACAGGCCACTGCTCCTCCAGCAGGGACCCAACAAGTGGCAGATCTGGGGAGACTCCCCTTCCTCCCCCAGGAGGAGCGGCGCGGGAGTGCACCACAGGGATCTGCTGGGTTTGGAGACTCCACATGGGGTCGGGTGCCAGAGATAGAAACACTTGGTCACAGGCCGGGTGAGCACGGAGTGCGGCCAGAGACCAGGGAGATGGGACTGAATGCTTTTCTCTGGGGGCGCACTGAGGAGTGGGGCCCCGAGTTCTCAGCTCCTCTGGGTGGAGTTTGGGAGTCCACCATTTTCACCCTGGTCCTCCAAAGCTGTACCAGAGCTTGCAGGGAACAAAAGCTCCCGAGAGCAAACCCGAGGGGATTGCTTAGCCCAGACCGACAAGGGCGGGGCAATTTCGCCTCCGGCAAAGACATTTGGGAACCATGGCAACAGGCCCCTCCCCCAGAAGATCAGCACGAACAGCCAGCCAAGACCAAGTTTACTGATCAAGGAGAACGGGAGAACTCCAGTGCTAGGGGTATACTGCACATAGAATACATGGCTTTTTCACCATGATTCATTAGTTTTTCAAAGTTAATTTTTTTAACTGTTTTTTTTTTTTTTTGAATTTTTCTTTTTCCCTTTTTCAACCAACATCTTAGCAATCCCTTTGGGAAAAAAAAAAATTTTATTTTTCATTTTTAGAGTCATATTCTATCCCTTCATCGTAGATACCCTTATTTTTGGCATATATATATAAGTTGTTCTCTCTTTAAAATTTTGAGATACAGTTTCTTCTAAAAGATCAAAATATACCCTAAATCACTAGTGTGTGGCTTTCTTCTAGTCTCCTGCCTGATCACATTCTCTCCCTTTTTTTTTTTTAAATCTTCTTCTTTCTTTTTTCAAACAACTTCTTATCTTATCAATTCCTTTTATAAAATTCTTTATAATTTTCATCTTTATACTCATCTTCCATCCCTTCACTGTATCAACCCTTATTTTGTACATATATAAGTCTTTCTTTCTTTAAAATTTTGGGAGGTACTTTCTTCTAACAGACCATAATACACCCAAAATCTAATGTGTGGTATTGATCTATGCACTAGCCTGATCATATTTGATCACATTCTGTTTATTTTTGCTTTGTTCTGTTTTTGTTTGTTTTTTTTATCTTTTTCTTTTTCTTTTTTTTCCTCTTCCTTTTTTCTTTCTTTCCCTTTCTTTTCCCCTGGTTTTAGGTCTTTTCTGATTTGTTTAGAGTATATTTGCTGGGGACGTTGTTAACCGGTTAGCATTTTGTTCTCTCATTCATCTATTCTCCTCTGGACAAAATGACAAGATGAAAAAAATCACCTCAGCAAAAAGAACAAGAGGTAGTACTGTCTGCGAGGGACTTACTCAATATGGACATTAGTACAGTGTCAGACCTGGAGTACAGAATCATGATTTTAAAGATACTAGCTGGGCTTGAAAAAAGCATGGAAGTTATTAGAGAACCCTCTAGAGAATAGAGAACCCTTTCCTGGAGAAATAAAAGAACTAAAATCTAACCAAGTCAAAATCAAAAAGGCTATCAATGAGGGGCAATCAAAAATGGGGGCACTAACTGCTAGGATAAATGAGGCAGAGAGAGAATCAGTGATATAGAAGACCAAATGATGGAAAATAAAGAGGCTGAGAAAAAGAGGGAGAAACAACTACGGGATGACGAGGGCAGAATTCGAGAGATAAGCAATATGATAAGACAAAACAACATTAGAATAATTGGGATCCCAGAAGAAGAAGAAAGAGAGAGAGGGGCAGAAGGTATATTGGAGCAAATTATAGCAGAGAACTTCCCTAATGTGGGGAAGGAAACAGGCATCAAAATCCAGGAGGCACAGAGAACCCCCCTCAAAATCAATAAAAATAGGTCAACACCCTGACATCTAATAGTAAAACTTACGAGTCTCAGAGACAAAGAGAAAATCCTGAAAGCAGTTCGGGAGAAGAGACATGTAACCTATAATGGTAGAAACATTAGCTTGGCAACAGACCTATCCACAGACACCTGGCAGGTCAGAAAGACTGGCATGATATCTTCAAAGCACTACACGAGAAAAATTTGCAGCCAAGAATACGATATCCAGCTAGGCTGTCATTGAAAATAGAAGGAGAGAAAAAAACCTTCCAGGACAAACAAAAACTAAAGGAATTTGCAAACACGAAACCAGCCCTCCAAGAAATATTGAAAGGGGTCCTCTAAGCAAAGAGAGGGCCTAAAAGCAGCAGAGACCAGAAAGGAATACAGACAATATACAGTAACAGTCACCTTACAGGCAATACAATGGCACTAAATTCATATCTTTCAATAGTTACCCTGAATGTAAATGGACTAAATGCCCCAATCAAAAGACACAGGCTATCAGATTGGATAAAAAAACAAGACCCATCGATATGCTGTCTGCAAGAGACTCATTTTAGACCCAAAGACACCCCCACATTGAAAGTGAGGGGGTGGAAGCCCATTTACCATGCTAATGGACACCAAAAGAAAGCTGGGGTGGCAATCCTTATATCAGACAAACTAGATTTTAAAACAAAGACTGTAATAAGAGATGAGGAAGGACACTATATCCTACTTAAAGGGTCTATCCAACAAGAAGATCTAACAATTGTAAATATCTATGCCCCTAACATGGGAGCAGCCAATTATATAAGGCAGTTAATAACAAAAGCAAAGAAACACATCAACAACAATACAGTAATAGTGGGGGACTTTAACACCCCCCTGACTGAAATGGACAGATCATCCAAGCAAAAGATCAACAAGGAAATAAAGACTTTAAATGACACACTGGACCAAATGGACTTCACAGACCTATTCAGAACATTCCACCCCAAAGCAACGGAATACACATTCTTCTCTAGTGCCCATGGAACATTCTCCAGAATGGATCACATCCTAGGTCACAAATCAGGTCTCCACCGGTACCAAAAGTTTGGGATTATTCCCTGCATATTTTCACACCACAGTGCTTTGAAACTAGACCTCAATCACAAGAGGAAAGTCGGAAAGAACTCAAATACATGGAGGCTAAAGAGCATCCTACTAAAGAATGAATGGGTCAACCAGGAAATTAAAGAAGAATTTGAAAAATTCATGGAAACCAATGAAAATGAAAACACAACTGTTCAAAATCTTTGGGTTGCAGGTAAGGCAGTCCTGAGAGGAAATTATATAATAATACAAGCCTTTCTTAAGAAACAAGAAAGGTCTCAAATACACAACCTAACCCTACACCTAAAGAAGCTGGAGAAAAAACAGCAAATAAAGCCTAAACCCACAGGAGAAGAGAAATAATAAAGATCAGAGCAGAAATCAATGAAGTAGAAACCAAAAGAACAGTAGAACAGATCAACAAAACTAGGAGCTGGTTCTTTGAAAGAATTAACAAGATTGATAAACCGTTGGCCAGACTTATCAAAAAGAAAAGAGAAATGACCCAAATCAACAAAATCATGAATGAAAGAAGAGAGATCACAACCAACACCAAAGACATACAAACAATTATAAGAATATATTATGAACAACTCTATGCCAGCAAATTAGATAACCTGGAAGAAATGGATGCATTCCTAGTGATGTGTCAACTACCAAAATTGAACCAGGAAGAAATAGAAAACCTGAACAGACCTATAACCTCTAAGGAAATTGAAGCAGTCATCAAAAAATCTCCCAAGAAACAAAAGCCCAGGGCCAGATGTCTTCCCAGGGGAATTCTACCAAACATTTAAAGATGAATTAATACCTATTCTCCTGGAACTGTTCCAAAAAATAGAAATGGAAGTAAAATGTCCAAACTCATTTTATGAGGCCACCATTACCTTGATCCCCAAACCAGACAAAGACCCCATCAAAAAGGAGAATTACAGACCAATATCCGTGATGAACACGGATGCAAAAATTCTCACCAAAATACTAGCCAATAGGATCCAACAGTACATTAAAAGGATTATTCACCACGACCAAGTGGGATTTATCCCTGGGCTGCAAGGTTGGTTCAACATCCACAAATTAATTAATGTGATACAATATATTAACAAAAGAAAGAACAAGAATCATATGATACTCTCAATAGATGCAGAAAGTGCATTTGACAAAGTACAGCATCCTTTCTTGATCAAAACTCTTCAGAGTATAGGCATAGATGGTATATACCTCAATATCATAAAAGCCATCTATGAAAAACTTACAGCGAATATCATTCTCAATGGGGAAAAGCTGAGCTTTCCCGCTAAAGTCAGGAACATGGCAGGGATGCCCACTATCACCACTGCTTTCAACATAGTATTAGAAGTCCTAGCCACAGCAATCAGACAACAAAAAGAAATCAAAGGCATCCCAATCGGCAAAGAGGAAGTCAAACTCTCACTCTTTGCAGATGATATGATACTGTATGTGGAAAACCCAAAAGACTCCACCCCAAAACTGCTAGAACTCACACAGGAATTCAGTAAAGTGGCAGGATATAAAATCAATGCACAGAAATCAGTGGCTTTCCTATACACCAACAACAAGACAGAAGAGAGACAAATTAAGGAGTCGATCCCATTTACAATTGCATCCAAAACCATAAGATACCTAGGAATAAATCTAACCAAAGAGGCAAAGGATCTGTACTCAGAAAACTATAAAATACTCATGAAAGAAATTGAGGAAGACACAAAGAAATGGAAAAACGTTCCATGCTCATGGATTGGAAGAACAAACATTGTGAAGATGTCAATGCTACGTTGAGCAGTCTACACATTCAATGCAATCCCAGTCAAAATACCATCCACTTTTTTCAAAGAAATGGAACAAATAATCCTAAAATTTGTATGGAACCAGAAGAGACCCCAAATAGCCAGAGGAATCTTGAAAAAGAAAAGCAAAGCTGGAGGCATCACAATTCCGGACTTCCAGCTCTATTACAAAGCTGTCATCATCAAGACAGTCTGGTACTGGCACAAAAACAGACACATCGATCAATGGAATAGAATTGAGAGCCCAGAATGGACCCTCAACTCTATGGTCAACTCATCTTTGACAAAGCAGGAAAGAATGTCCAATGGCAAAAAGACAGTCTCTTCAACAAATGGTGTTGGGAAAATTGGACAGCCACAAGCCGAAGAATGAAACTGGACCATTTCCTTACACCACACACAAAAATAGACTCCAAATGGTTGAAAGACCTAAACGTGAGACAGGAGTCCATCAAAATCCTAAAGGAGAACACAGGCAGCAACCTCTTCGATCTCACCTGCAGCAACTTCTTCCTAGAAACTTTGCCAAAGGCAAGGGAAGCCAGGGCAAAAATGAACTATTAGGATTTCATCAAGATAAAAAGCTTTTGCACAGCAAAAGAAACAGTCCACAAAACCAAAAGACAACCGACAGAATGGGAGAAGATATTTGCAAATGACGGATCAGATAAGGGGCTAGTATCCAAAATCTATAAAGAACTTATCAAACTCAACACCCAAAGAACAAATAATCCAATCAAGAAATGGGCAGAAGACATGAACAGACATTTTTCCAAAGAAGACATCCAAATGGCCCACAGACACATGAAAAAGTGCTCAACATCGCTCAGCATCAGGGAAATCCAAATCAAAACCTCAATGAGATACCACCTCACACCAGTCAGAATGGCTAAAATTAACAAGTCAGGAAACGACAGTTGTTGGTGGGGATGCAGAGAAAGGGGAACCCTCCTACACTCTTGTTGGGTATGCAAGTTGGTGCAACCACTCTGGAAAACAGTATGGAGTTTCCTCAAAGATTTGAAAATAGAGCTACCATACATTCCAGAAATTGCACTACTGGGTATTTACCACAAAGATACAAATGTAGGGATTCGAAGGGTACCCGCATCCTGATGTTTATAGCAGCAATGTCCACAATAGCCAAAATGTGGAAAGAGCCAAGATGTCCATCGACAGATGAATGGATAAAGTAGAAGTGGTATATATACACAATGGAATATTATGCGGCCATCAAAAGGAATGAGCTCTTGCCATTTGCAACGACATGGATGGACCTGGAAGGTGTTATGCTGAGTGAAATAAGTCAATCAGAGAAAAACACATATCATATGACCTCACTGAAATGAGCAATTCTTAATCTCAGGAAACTGGGTTGCTGGAGTGCTGGGGGTTGGGAGGGATGGGTTCGCTGGGTGATAGACATTGGGGAGGGTATGTGCTATGGTGAGAGCTGTGAATTGTGCAAGGCTGTTGAATCACAGATCTGTACCTCTGAAACAAATAATGCAATATATGTTAAGAAAAACAAAAGAAGATAGCAGGAAGGGAAGAATGAAGGGGGCGGACATCAGAGGGGGAGATGAATCATGGGAGACGATGGACTCTGAAAAACTGAGGGTTCTAGAGGGGAGGGGTTGGGGAGATGGGTTAGCCTGGTGATGGGTATTAAAGAGGGCATGTTCTGTGTGGAGCACTGGGTGTTATGCACAAACAATGAAACATGGAACACTACATCCAAAACGAATGATGTAATGTATGGTGATTAACATAACAATAAAAAAAAAAAGAAGCCTGTCATAAGACTAGTTGGGGAGGAGGGGCATCTGTGTGGCTTGGTTGGTTAAGCACCCAACTCATGATTTCTGCTCAGGTCATGATCTCAGAGTCCTGAGATTGAGCCCCATCAGGCTCCACACTCAACATGGTGTCTGCTTATCTCTCTCCCTCCCCTTCTGCCCCTCTGCTCTCTCTCTCTCTCTCTCTCAAATAAATAAATAAATAAATAAATAAAACATTTTTTTTAATAAATAAAATCTTTAAAAAAAATACTAGTTGGGGAGGAAAGAGGCCCATTGAAAATCATATGGTCTTCTGTATCTCACTGATTTATTTCCTCCACTCTCTTTCTCCTCTTTTTCTCATCTCAAGTTCTTCCATTTTCTCATTTGAAATAATTCTAATCACATTTAGCGCCCTTTAGGAAATTCACCTTTCTCCCTACTTGCCATTATAATACTTTTTCAAAAGTTACAATTTTATTTTTATGAGGAATTCTGGGAAATAAAATACTTTGCTTTCATTATGTTTTCCTCCCTCTCTCTCCTTGATCTCCATTATCTGAGGACATTGCATTTATATCAACTGAAAAGATTAATATTTAATTTAACTATGGTGTAATCATACTGAATAAACTATAGCTGGTATCTATGGAAAAGAACTTGAATTGACTATGATGAACTTTCAGTAGGAATTGGTATGACTACTAGAAATGCTCATGTAGTAGCCAGATCAAGATCATATTTCATGGTGGTGGTGATTATTATATATTAAAACTCTGTCTCACTAGATCACTTTAAAAAGCTTTCACCTCTGGCGTCCCTGGGTGGATCAGTCGGTTAAGCCTCTGCCTTTGGCTCAGGTCATGATCCTGGGGTCCTGGGTTTGAGCCCTGAGTCAGGCTTCCTACTCAGTGGGAGAGTCTGCTTCTCCTCTTCCCTCTGCCCCTTATCCCCACTTGTGTTCTCTTTCTCTCTCTCTCTCTCTTGCTCGCTCACTCTCTCTCTCTCAAATAAATAAATAAATTCTTAAAAAAATAAAGAAGTGTTGATTCCTTTCACTAGGTCCTTTTCTTTTTTTTAAAGATTTTATTTATTTGGCAGAGAGAGAGAGACAGCCAGAGAGGGAACACAAGCAGGGGGAGTGGGAGAGGGAGAAGTGGGCTTCCTGCAGAGCAGAGAGCCCCATGAGGGCTCCATCCCAGGACCCTGGGATCATGACCTGAGCTGAAGGCAGACGCTTAAGGACTGAGCCCCCCAGGCGCCCCTTTTACTAGGTCCTTAAATTTTTGGGGGGGTTTAAGTAGACTTCACGTCCAGTGGGGAGCCCAACATAGGGTTAGAACCCACGACCATGAGATCAAGAACTAAGCTGAGATCAAGAGTCCAACGTTCAATAGGCTGAGCTACCCAGGCACCCCTAGATGTTATTTTTAAAGAGAGTTGGTCTCTCATTCTCCAATTGTTAAGCATTTAAGAATTCTTTTCTTAAAAACAAATGCTAAAGTAAATATATTAAGAGCCTATCACATGGCCAAATGTTGTAAGGACTATAAAATATATGAAATAAAGAAGATGTATGTTTGTATTCTTTTGAGATTTTTGCCAAGCACTGAACCACAAAAATGCAGAGTTGGAAGGGCTGTTAATCCTCTAGTCGCTTATTCCTCGGAAAACAATCCTGAGAAATGGAAGTCTGTAAGTTGCAAATCTATTGGTTCTTCCTTGAGAAGAGTGACATGTGTCAGCTTGTTAAAATATTCTTCCGCTATGGTTGCAAAAATCTTGAAGCACGTAGCTTGCATTTCCTCCGGTAATAAAGATGACTGTGAATAAAAATATATCTGGATGAGAGAAGAATTTAATCTGTAGTAATTTGATTATTAGTATATGTTATTGCCTTCAGCCTTGAAAACAAATTATATAATCACTTCCTAAGGAAGTGTGGGTGTTCCTTATGATTGTATAACTTGTTTATTATATAACTTGTTTTTGTTTTCAAGGCTCAAATATATATATATATATTGCTAGCTCTGGCTAGAATGCAGAATTTGCATTTGTCAGTCTAAAATCAAAGCGTATAGAATTAGGTATCATTTGGATACTAAGAAAAAGCAGAACTGGCACACTGAAGAGATTTCATAAACCTATTTCTGAGAGTCTTTCAATTCTGGAGATAAAATTAATGCCAGGGATGGTAATATCCATGCTTCCAAGTAAAGGTACTATTGTTACCTGATTTGTTTGAAAAAATAAAATAAATTTGTATCCTTTTGGAAACAAAGCTGGGTACTTTTACTGTACAAATGACTAAATTCTACATTCTAGGATAGCAAAAATCTTAGGAGGTCTGCTTAGAAAGGAAAGAGAAACCACTTGTCCTTGCAAAGCCAACAGAATTTGGAAACATTTGGGTGAGCCTCATGTCTTGATAAGCCTCAGGGCAAAACAGTAGGAGAAATACAGCATTTCTGCCACCCCTGTGTGTAGTAGCTATGTTGATGAGTATAAGGACTTGTTTTAGAGCTTTTCCAAACAACACATTCAGGTAGCAACTGTAACTAAAGTGCTACTTTAGTGCATAGTCACCTTATTCACCAATGATTACAAAGAGTTTGAGGAGGAATGGAAGACAACTATTATTCTATTCATATCAGAAAGATACAAAATTAGCAACATTTCTGATTCAAAGGACAAGTGGAACATAATAAAGAAGTAGAATAAGAATCAATAGTAATCATTCTTTGTGATGTAATGCTTTGGAAGCAAAGCAATTAGAGATCCATCTAAGTATTAAACAACCACAGATGAACAATGAGCACATCCATCACAAAGGCTAAAATAAAAAGACAGACAACATTTAAGTATCAGTCAGGATGTGGAGCAACTAGAACTCTTAAACTCTGCTGATGGGAGTGTAAATGCTATAGTTTGGAAGACTGTTTGGCAACATCTATTTAAGCTGACATACACATTACTTATGACCCACTAAATCTTTTCTTAGGTAAACTCAATATAAGTGTACATGTATGCATATTCCTTAAAAAGGCATGTAATAGAGGGTACATAGCTGAGTAATATTCCATTGTATGAACATACCACTTCTTTATCCATTCATTAGTCGATGGACACTTGGGCTGTTTCCACAATTTGGCTATTGTAGATAATGCTACTGTAAACATCAGGGTGCATATAACCTTTTGAATTAGTATTTTTGTACTCTTTAGGTAAATACCTCATAGTGCAAATGCTGGATTGTGGGGAGTTCCATTTTTAACTTTTTGAGGAGACTCCATACTGTTTTCCAGAGTGGCTGCACCAGCTTGCATTCCCACCAACAGTGCAAGAGCGTTCTCCTTTCTCCACATTCTCACCAACACCTGTTATTTCTTGTGTTGTTGAGTTTAGAAGATGTGGTATATTATATATATAAAATATATATATATATAATATATGTGTATATATAATATATAAAATATATAATATATAATAATATGTGTGTGTATATAATATATAATATATATGTGTATATATAATATAATATATAATATAGATGTGTATATATAATATAATGTATGTATATGGAATGTATAATACACAATATATAATGAAAGATGTGATATAGAGATATAAGGGAATATTACTCAGCCATAAAAAGAATGAAATCTTGCCATTTACAATGATATGGATTGAGCTAGAGTGTATTACACTAAACAAAATAAGTCAGTCAAAGACAAATACCATATGATTTCACTCATATGTGGAATTTAAGAAACAAAACAAATGAGTAAAGGGGGAAAAAAAAGAGAGAGAGGCAAGCCAAGAAACAGACTCTTAACTATAGAGAATAAACTGATGGTTACCAGAGGGGCAGTAGGTGGGGAATGGGTTAAACAGATGGTGGGGATTAAGGAGTACACTTGCTGTGATGAGCACAGAGGATTGTGTGGAAGTGTTGAATCACTATATTACACACTTGAACCTAATATTACACTGTATGTTAACTAACTGGAATTTAAATAAAAACTTAAAAAAAGAATATACATAGCAATATGGTTTTGTAGTGGGGCTAAATTGAAAATTACTGGAAAGTTTAACAACAGAATAAATAAATCAATTATAATATACTCATATAATGGAATATTCTACAGCATTGCAACATTGAGAATAAACTATCTATAATTATACGCAAAAATATGGTTGGATCTCACAAGTGTATTGTTGAGTTTAAAAATCCAGACACAAAAACTTACATACTACATGATTCCCCTTATACACAGAAGAAAGAAAAGGTAAAAAGCAAGGTATGCTTTCAGAATTCAGAATCATGGTAATCCTTGGGACATAGGATATGATTAGAAAGGAACATAAAAGAAGATTCTGGGGTGCTGGTAATATTCTGTTTCTTGATATGGTAGCTAGTTCAGTTTGTTAAAACTCAGTGAGTTTTAGCTATGTGTAATTTTCAGTATATTTCAATAGAAATCTTTTTTAAAAATGAGTACATACTCTGTGTAGTGTAGCAGAGTAGAATGTGAATGAATAGGAAAGAGAGTTCATCATGGGATATGGACCTAGGGGGTAGGATTGGGTGTGGCTGCATGTGGAAGAATAGATTGGGGATAATGAAATACAGATCCATCTGTTTATATCTCATCTCATCATATCTGTTAAGATCTCTGAATTAGTCATCCATCATTCAGAGATATTAACCTAGGGTGCAGCTGAAGATATATTTGTGTATGTGTGAGTTAGTCCAAACATTGGGAGGAATAGATGTCAGGTCTGGATATGCAAGAAATTTATTAGAGTAAATGCAGGTGGGAGAAAATGGGGAGGGAGCTGGAGGAGGCTGTGAGAGTCAGCAGACCACGAGGCGGGTGTGATCCAGGGTCAAGTTGGGAGTGAAGGGTTGGATGGTGGCATCTTAGACTGTAGTGCAGTTCAAAGGAAAGTTTGATAAGGTCATCTGGGAATTGTAAAGCCAGAGTGACCTGTCAGAGGAGATCTGCATCTCCCAGGAAAGGGATCTACCGTAGCATCCATGTGATGCTTCGTTGTCAGTGAGGAGCGATACTTGAGAAGGCTGGCTTTAAGGCAAATCAATGGTAGATTTCAGGGCATTGCAGCTGAAGGCAAGAGTCAATTAAGCTTTTACAAAATGGCATACAAGAAAATTCCTTCAAAATGCCTAAAAATGTTGGATAAAATATAGAAAATCTTCTTTGTGCACATGACATAAAGGGAATCCCCAATAAACTCACATAGAAAATGAATCAGCAGTGGCCAATGGGTGGGAGAATCAAATCTATGTTTATGGAATCTCAGACTAAGTTACATCGGTCACAACACTGAACTACTACAGTCCTAGGTACCGATTACAGGGTAATTTGATCACGAACAGCCTGATACTATCTCTTTTCCATTTCCCTTCTCCCATTCTCTTCCTTTCTTATAACCTCTCTTCTTTATTCTTCCCTTTCCCTTCCTTTCTTTCACTTCTTTTCCCTCTCCTTGGTTCTCTTCTTCTTTTCCTTCTTCAAATATGCTGGGTACCTACTGTGGGCTAGATATTTATGATCTACCGTTTTGGAGATGATAGATAGATGATAGATAGATGTCATGAGTGATTCCCACATAAAACTCAACATGGGAATAGATATTTATGTGATTCCCACATAAAATAGTGGTAAAACATTGACTTCTTTAAAACTTTTCCCAAGTGACTGGCCTTTATCTTGCTAATTTGTCAGAGTCTTCCTCCACTTTAAAAATAAATACAATAATTAGTACAATGTTACAAATTTATCTTTATTTAAGAAGCTTCTAAGTAGCGCCAATTTACTACTAGGACCATATTATAGGTTGAATTGTGTCTAGCCCTCCTACCCAAATTCATATGTTGAAGTTTGAACCCCTGGTATCTCAGAATATGACCTTATTTGGATATAGGGTCATTGCAGATGTAATTACTTAAGATAATATAAGATAAGAGATAGAGATAAGAGAAAATTTGGACACAGATACACAGGGAAAATGCCACGTGAAGATGAAGGCAGGGATGAAGGTGATGCTTCTACAAGTCAAAGAATGCCAAAGATTGCCAACAAACTACCAGGAGCTAGATGAGAGGCATGGAACAGATTCTCCCTCACAGCTCTCAGAATGAACCCCCCCTGCTGACACCTTGATCTTGTACTGCTAGTTTCTGGAGCCATGAGACAATAAATTTCTGGTGTTTAAGCCATCTGGCTTGTAGTACTTTGTTACATCAGCCCTAGCAAATGAATGCAGACTATACAAAGAAAATCAATAGAAAATAATTTAGTGATAAGCAGTGCTGTTACGGTGGAGTTATGTGGGACAGTGCATATTCCTTCTTTCCAGGAAATCTGCTGCTGCAACACTTTTTAATAAAGGTCTTAGCTAGAAGTTTTCATGATACATGACAAAGGAGCATTGAAAAGTTGTTGAAAACATGATCTTAAACCAAGATTGACATAGTGTTAACTCCTCATTCTGCTACTGCATAGTCCTGTCAGTTGAAACAAATAATCTAAGAGTGAGTTTATTCACACTTCAAAACAGTATATAATGCTAGCAGGAGAGAGTTATAAAAATTAAGTAACATGATAAGTGAATGTACATAAAAAGAAATCAAATAATTAGTAGTTTTAATATATTGTCCTAAGTGATCTGAAAGACTTAAAATCCTAAAGATGTAAATTTTCCCCCAATTGACTGATAGATTCGATGCTGTCTCAACGAAAATTTTAATTGGGATTTTCATGGAACTTGACAAGTTGAATTTAAAATTGATACGAAAAAGATCCTGGAATAGCTAAGACTCTTGTTATATATATTTTTTAAGATTTCTTTATTTATCTTAGAGAGAGAGAGAGAGAGCATGAGTGGGGGCAGAGGGAGAGGGAGAAAAAGGTGAGAAGCAGACTCCCCACTGAACACGGAGCCTGACATGGGGCTCGATCCCATGATCCTATCACGACCCGAGCCAAAATCAAGAGTCACGCATTCAACCTACTGAGTCACCCAGTGGCTCCTAGCCAGGACTCTTATAAAGAAAAAGAATGAAGAGGGGAGACTTGGCTATACTGGGTCTCAAGAATTATTACAAATCTACACTAATTAAGACAGTGTGGTATATGCAGTGAATGACAAATACAGTAAGAGACAAACAAACCAATGGAACAAACAAGAGGGCTCAGAAATAAACAGTGATGGAACATGGACACACCACAAAAGCAAATGTAAAATCGGTGAGGAAAAGAATATACTGAAAGGAAAAAAGTTACCTATTTATTTAAAAAATAAAAGTGGCTCCTTACCTCACAGCATGTGCAAAAAACAAATCCAAATAAAAATTTTAAAACTCTTGGAATAAAAAATAAGTGGACTTTTTTAAACCTTGAGATATGGAAGGATTTTTAAAATAAGCTATAAAAAGTACTATCAAATAATGAGTAGATTTATCCTCAGAAAGGAGACTTCCCATCTAAAATATAGTTCTCTTGCCCAGAACCATTTCAGTTCATACCTTTTGTAGTGGAATCTATTAGACTCATTAAATTAGGTAAAGAAAACATAAGAATATAGGAATATTTAATACATAATTTATGTTTAGAAGCATTATCATCAGTATATTTTGCATTTCTATGAAGATTCTGGCCTACAGACTATGAGATCATAAAAGATTAGCAATTGTTCTTTCAGCCTTTCTTTATATCCTTATAGATTAAGATGTTAGTCAGAATAGAGAATTAAGGGATTACAGTGCTTTTATATACAGTGCTTATATATACAGTGCTTATATAATTTTTATTTTAGAATGAGTTGACTTATACCACCGACAAGAGAATCCCAAAGCTGCTTGTTGACCAAAATGGTATCTTCCAACATCTGTTGGTAACCCTAGTAACCCTGGTTACTAGATTCTCAAAGTGGCCTCTGCCCCTGGCAAAAAAAGTTCTCAGATGGGAGATAACAAAGTTATGTTTAAAAAGTTGCCCACCACTAGGGAACTGAGTGGGTTTTCTCTTTTGGACTCTGAGTGAAGATAGGCACCCACAAAGGGAGTGGAAGGTGTTGATCTATGGCTGACTTACCGAAGGTCTTCTCAATTCTAGACACTTCGTGTTCAGATACTTGGTTCTGATTGAATATCTCCCCCTAACACACACACACACACACACACACACACACACACACACACACGTAGACTCAGTTGACATAATATTTATGAGCAGATTTATAAAGTGAGAAAATGCTATGTATAATGACAATATGTAGCCACATTTCTGGATGTTAATATTCCATGCTATGTCCAACAAACCCTACAGTTTGATTAGAATAGGATGTTGTAAGCAACAAATACGTTGAGTGAGGGAATGCCACATTGCAATCTCTCATTATAATAAGATTAAATAATTTTATTTATTATATGAAAATGATATTCCTGAATATCAGCCCCAAGTGCATTGAAATCTTTTAGAATCACTGCTTATCATATATGCTTTCACACTATGGAAGGGGAGGCCAGGGAATTTTAATAGGGAATTAACCCTCCAGAGGTAATTGAGATATCAACAAAACATTGATATAAATTTCTGGTGTTTTGTTTGTTTTAGTAAAATTAAAAATTTGGTTACTTCTCTCTCCCTAGTCCCTTTTAGGTCCTGTGTCAGAGCAGGGATTAACTGATCTATTCTTGGAGATAAATAAGATGGAGCCTGTAAGAGAGCTGAACTTTGACAAGTGTGATCTATACAACTGTACTACTTGAGTTAAAGAAATTAGTGTTCAAGGAACTGGATCATAAAGTGACTTTCTGTTAGAAAGGGCTCCCTCTGAGATGGAAAATTAAATATTCTATAAGTTATTAAACTTTAAAAAACACATGAAATTTAGTGAAGAAAAATAAATGTGAATGTGAATAAATATAATTATGGAAAACAAATCAGAATTGTTAGTATATGAGTTCTATTTTAAACTAATAATCCTAGTTTTCAAGACAACTCCTTTTTTTACCTATACAAGCAGTCTAATAAGAAAAAGTAGAAAAAGATCTGATTTAGAAATGGCAGCTTGTTTAGTGTAAGCTTAATCAGAGACAATAAACAGATATATTAAAACTGACATGATGCCAAAAATAGTAGTCCTTAAAAGGCTAAAAGTTTTATATATTAAAACCAGAAAGAGGGGTATGTGGGTGGCTCAGGCAGTTAAGCATCTGACTTCAGCCCAGGTCATGATCCAGCACCCCGCCAACAGCACCACTAGTGCTCTGTGCTCAGCAGGGAGTCTGCTTCTCCCTCTCCCTCCACCCCTACCCCTGCTAGGGCTCTCTCTCATTCTCTCTCTGTCAAATAAATAAATAAAATCTTTAAAAAAAAGAGAAAGATTTTTCCTTTTGCTTGAAGCCATCTCTAGCTAGAGATAAGGGAGCCTGAAAGAAGTCTGTTCCACTTGCCATACTTTTAGAAAAATTAATTTTAAAATTAAGATTACAAGCTGAAAATCCTTTCCATTTGAGAATCTTTTATTAGTAGAAATTTTAAACTGAAAAAAATAAAGTGTAGTTGATTTTTTTTCTCCACTAACTTTAATTAAGACAACAGGTTTAGATGACTGAATTATTTTACAGGTTTGGGTTTAAAATATTTGAATATATGTTTTTATTCCTATGATGATAGTGAATTACCAACTAATAAAAACCTGGTTACAAGTATGAAACTTTAATTACTGAAAAATTCTGAATTTTGCACGAAGACTGAAATGGTAAAAATTGTCTAAATTTCTTTTATTTCTTTATATAATTCATCATATCCAAATTGATATTTGAAAGTATATGAATATACGCATAGGTTTGTAACTACATTATTTGTCAATAATTAAAGTCTTTTAAAATTGGTTTCTATGGGGGGTGCCTGAGTGGCTCAGTCGGTTAAGCATCTGCCTTCAGCTCAGGTCATGATCCTGGGGTCCTGGGATCCAGCCCCTCATTGGGATCCCTGCTCAGCAGGGAGTCTGCTTGTCCCTCTGGCCCTCCCCCTGCTCATGTTCAATCTTTCTCTCAAACAAATAAATAAATAAATAAAATCTTTTTAGAATAAATAAATAAAATTGGTTTCTATGAATCTCTGACAATATTGCAAATTATACGGTTCTATAAAAATTATCCCACTTAAATTTTCTAGGTAGATTAAAAAAAAATTCTGTGACATATTCTGGTATCCATGTTAATTATATTTTACTTTGTTGTTAACTCAGATTTTTTGGATTCCTTAATTGATTTTTGTCAGTTTGGACTAATACAATTCCAAAGTAATAGATTATATGTATTTATGTAAACATCTTTCAAGAAATTAAAAGTTCTAGTATCTTAACAGCCAGGGATGAAAGAAAATTAAAGTAATAATTAAGTAATTTTAATGTGTGTGGGTCTTTGAGGGCATAGATAATACTTAAACATGATGTAAAAAAAAATCCACTTCTGCTTATCTATATACTCTCTCTTATCACCTAGAATAAATCTAACTAAATGCTAATTATCCTCCAAGGGGTACATCTTTCTAGACAATTCATATTGTGTTACAGATCATTGCAACAAATACCCAGTAAATTTAATTCTAAATATATTGGGCCCCCAAACAAAGAAAATAAAGACATATAATCTCCTTGTGTGTGCTATCTATATTTTTGTCTAACTATAAATGGTCTTGTTTCATCATAACAGTAGTAAAATAATATGGATATTCACTTTTTAAACCTTTTACCTTAGAAATGTTCTAAGATTTATAGAAGAGTTGCAAAGGTCATACAGTGCTCTCATATACCTCCACTCAGCTTCCTCTAATGTTAATATTTTTTGTAACCATGATATATTTATTAAGACTAAGAAATTAACATTTAGTGCAATACTATGAACTAAACGACAGTCTTTTTTCCACGGTTGTCTTTTTTCTGTTTCAAGATTCAAGCCAGGATACTATACTATATTTAGTTGTCGTATCTCCATAGGGTCCTCCAATCTGTGATCAT
Organism: Zalophus californianus; assembly: GCF_009762305.2. Lineage (NCBI taxonomy): Eukaryota > Metazoa > Chordata > Mammalia > Carnivora > Otariidae > Zalophus > Zalophus californianus. The sequence goes on from NC_045596.1 coordinate 58,807,202, forward strand.
TTCCCAGGCTTTTATGACCTTGACACGTTGATCAGTATTGGCCAGGTATTTTTTTTTTTAAGATTTTATTTATTTGACAGAGAGAGACACAGTGAGAGAGGGAACACAAGCAGGGGGAGTGGGAGAGGGAGAAGCAGACTTCCCGCTGAGCAGGGAGCCCAATGTGGGGCTCGATCCCAGGACCCTGGGATCATGGCCTGAGCCAAAGCAGGCGCTTCACGACTGAGCCATGCAGGCGGCCCTTGGCCAGGTATTTTGTAGAATATCTCTCAATTTGAATTTGCCTAATATTTTCTCATGAATAGACTGGACTTGTGAATTTTTTTTGAAAACTATCACAGAAGAGCCCTTCTTAGTGTATAATATTGGGGCACATGCTGTCTACATTATTTATTACTAATAACATTAACCTTGATCATCTGGTTAAAGTGGTATCAGTCAGGTTGCTCCACTGTAAAGTGTTTTCATTTGCGTGCCCTATTTGTTAGAAAGGAGGTTACTAGGTCCAGCCCATATTCAAGGGGAAGGAAATTAAGCTCCATCTCCTGGGACAGGACTGTCAAAGAATTTGTGGTCATATGTTAAAAACAGCACAGCAATTAAATATTTAAATATTTAAAGGAAAGAGGTACTTTGAGGCTATAGGCATTTACTTTTGATATCCCTATTAAATATAATTTATATTAAAACTAAAGTTTTAAAAGTTGTCAATAATATTGTAATTTAAAAATATTTTATGGAATGATAACCATAGCTAACATAGAGTACTTGCTCTGTGCCAAGCAGTGGTGCTAAGTGTTCTATCTTTATTATAACTTGATGAGGCAAGTACTATTATTTTTTACATTCAACAGATGAAAATACTGAGACACAGAGTAGTTATATGATATGCCCATTATTATATGGCTAGTAAGTACAGATCTGAGATTAAACGCTAGAAAGTATCAGTCGGACTCAGAACCCGCTTTGTCCTCTTAAACATGCTGCTGTATTTGTCTCTCTGAGACAAATAGTTATGTAGAGAGATATATCAAGGAATATTAGAGCATTTGTATACAGAAGAGAATTTGTATGCAATATCGAGGAGTAAGGCTTGAGACTCAGGATAGATGTAAGATAAATTGTAAAACTGTTCTACTGAGACCCAGTGAAATTGAAATGAAATGGGCACATATAAATGGTCTAACAGATCAACTTTAAGCAATGAAAATCTCATTCTTCTGCAGTGGATATCTCCAATATATTACAAACTGCTACGTATCAAAAGACACAAAAAACAACCCAATAGAAAAATGAACAAGAACATGAATAGATCATTTGCAGAACTTATTGGATACTTAGTTTCATTAGTTATCAAAAAAATGAAATTTAAACCACAATGAAACAGTATTTCATATCCAACAATCGGTGAATCTGATGACACTGACTTCTGGTGAGAATATGGGGAAATGGGAACTTGGACATGGCTGGAGGACACATAAATGCTCATAAGCAGCTTGGCAATGCCCGGCTACAGCTGAAAATCTGTACATCTTAACCCTGCCCTTTATCCCTTCTAAGTGTCTGTCCTAGAGAAATTCTCAGTCAGGTACATGAGAAGTGATGTATAAAGATGCTCATGACATGCTCTTGGTAATAGCAAGATGTGGAAATGACTATCCCTCAGTGTTGAATTGGTAAACTGTGCCATGATACAGAGTTAACATGAAACTGCTCAGCCTCATTAGATTAACATGAGTAAGACTTCAAAACGCTCTTTTGGATTAAAAAAAAAAGTACCTTCAGTATAATACCATTCATGCAAATGTTAAACTACCACATAGTGGTCTTGTGCTTATTATTTATAGAAATGCGTATGCTCAGTAAAGGGTGAAAACATTATGAGAGTGACACTATCATTCTAGGATTTGGGCAGTGAAGGGAGAAAAGGAATGATCAATAGGGCTTTAGTATCTATATTATTTTTTCATTAAAAAAGTAAGTATAATAAAATGTTAATACTGCTTAATCTCAGAAGTACCTAGATAGGTAAGTGTTATGTACATTATGAATTATACTTTTTGTTTTAAAGGTTTTATAATTGACTGTTAAAAGTAATATATGTGGAATTTTTTTCTTGAAATGGGAAAAAGAAGGGGATTTAAGTATTTCTTTAATCAAAAAAAATCCCTTCGAGTTTTTGTTTGACAAACTTCCTTCTTCCTTGTTATGGGGATTAGTAATCTCAAATTGTATTTACTTCTGTGGTTTCATTCTGAAAAAGAAAATTTGGCTGGTTTACATAAAGCCCTCCAATAGCCTAGATTCTAAGCTAGAGGCTTTAAAAGGAAATTATTTTCTTTGGCAGTGCTGCAGGGAAAAGTCAAAACATTTTGATGTTGACACAACTTCTGGTGAAATGTTGTAAAGGTCGCCAAGCCTGTGTTCCCTCATGGTGTCTGCATTGTGGGCCTTAAAACTACCCTGTCTCACCCCTCACTTGGTGCAAGGGTGTTCAGAGCAGAGTGGAAAAATTCTGAGAACATGCATGATGCTGTTCTGGGATTAATACTTAAGGCACTGTTTCTACTTGTTTGCAAAAATCTCAAGATTGTTTTAAAAGTTTTACTTACAGCGGCTATCTCAGTGAAAATGTATGATTTTGCAAAGATAAAAAATGACATCTGACTTGTATTATTTGAAGTCCTTGTAATCCAAAGAAATGCTTCCAGGAATTATTTTCCAATATGTAAAATGTATGTTGGATATATTTTACATATAATCTCTAGAAGCTGGATGTACTTGATTTTGTTAACTATGCTGGTAAATCATTGTAATACCACAGTGCTTGACAATTTGTTTTCAATTGCTAGAGAAACATTAAAAGCATACTACTTTTACTTTTTGGTTATACTTAATTTTAAGTAAATAATTCATTTGAGCCAAAACAAATAAAACCTTTGCTTCTGAAAAATATCTTAAATTTAAGGGGAAAATGTCATTAAAGATGACTTTTTTTTTCATTTTTCCATAGTTTAATTTATAAAATTGTACTTTAATAATGATGATGTATAGTCACTAAGTACTTTTTTAAAATTAATCTTCATCTTTTGGGTTTTTTTTTTGCCTCCCACTTATAAATTGTGTTATTTACAATATGACAAGTTTAAGAGCCTTTTAAAATTATTTTATTCAAATTATGTTTTTCAGAAGAAAGGGCTCTGTGGCAGTCGTCTTTGAAATTTTTCATACCATTTCCTGACACTTGCTGGAATAAAAATTTCAGATGGGTTTAGTGTCATCTGAGCCTCAGAAAGAGCAAATGATGAAGCAGAGTGGTAGAAATTACCCATTTCACGGGTGACTGAGTGAATGAATCAACTGAGGAATGCCTTGCCATCGCCTGCAGGAGGGCTACGTCTGTAAAGCCACTGAAATTCCAATCTGAGGCACAGATGGAGTCTGGAAGATATACAGGGCTTCTCCAGATTCAAGACCTACAGTTGTGGGGTGAAGATGACATTGTGTTTCCCATCTGTGACAAATTCCAGGAGCTGCCATTTTGGCATTCCACTTGAATAAGGATATGAAGAGCAAACATATCCAGATTTATCTTACCTACAGTAAAAGCATCCTTTTAAAGTATAGCATCTGATGAGTTTTGACAAAGCTATCAACCCACCTAACCCCGAATGATCTGGAGCAGCTTTTCATGTGCTTAATGGCCAATTGCATACTTTTTGTAATAAGGTACCTATTTAAAACTTTGGGATTTTAAATGGTTTGTTTCCTTATTATTGAGCTGTGTTGAGTTGTTATAGCTTATGAATGATTATGAATCTTGTTAGATATGTGTGTTACAAATATTTTCTCCTTGTTTGTGACTTTACTTTTCATTTTCTAAAGAGTGTTGCAGCAGGTTTTAATTTTAATGAAGTCAAATTCTACAATTTTTTTCATTTATGATTAGTATTTTTACTATCATGCAAAAAAACCCTTTGCCTGCCCCCCCCCCAAGGTCACAAAACATTTCTCTGTTTTCTTCTAGAAATTTCATAATTATAGTTTTCTATGTTTAGGTATATGATACATTTTAAGTTAATTTCTGTGTTTGATGTGAAGCAAAGATCAAGATTCATTTTATTCCATGTGAATATTTACTTGGCTAGAATTATTTATTAAAAAGACTATCTTCCCCCCATGAAATATCTTGGCACCTTTGCAGAAAATCAGTTGGCCATGTATGTGTGTTCTAAAGGTTATTGCTTAGGAACTCAGTCCCTGGAATTAGTTACACTCTCTGAATTTAAATCCTGTCTCAATGCCAGAGTTTGGTAACCTTGAGCAAATTACTTAACCATGGTAAGCTCCAGGTTACTCATCTTATTCCAGGTAGAAATAAGGGGAAGAGCTGAAGTCAAGAAGCCCTTAGTAACATGACTTGTCCAAAGTCACACATGTAAGTTAGTGGCAGAGATTATTCAAACCCAAATCATTTGATTTTCTGTTCATAACTCACTGGACTCTAGTACATTGACTTTCTTACTTTTTTCCAATTTTATTGAGATATAATCAACATATAGTGTGAGATTAAGGTGTAAAAGGTGTTGATCTAATACACTGATTACATTGCAAAATGATTACCATCATAGCATTAGCTAACACGTCCATCACATCAACATAATAAATATTTCTTTTTTGTAGTGAGAAGATTGACCAGAGTATTTACTCTATTAGATCTACTCTCTTAGCAATTTTCAAGAATATAATACAGTATTAATAGCTATAATCAGGGTGTCTGGGTGGCTCAGTCTATTAAGCATCTGACTTTGGCTCAGGTCATGACCTCAGGGTCCTGAGATGAAGCCCCATGTCGGGCTCCCCACTCAGCAGGTAGTCTGCTTGTCCCTCTTCCTCTGCCCCTCCTCCTGCTTATATTCTCTCTCTCTCTCAAATAAATAAATAAAACCTTAAAAAAATAACTATAATCACCATGCTCTATCTATATCACACCTCTAGAAATTATACATCTTGTGACTAGAAATTTGTACCATTTGGCCAACATCTTCTCGTTTGCCCCACTCGCAGCCCCTGATAACCATCATTCTACTTTCTGTTTCTATAAGTTCAGCTTTTTTAGATTCCACATACAAGTGAGATCATACAGTATTTGTCTTTCTCTCTCTGACTTATTTCACTTAGCACAATGCTCTCAAGTACCATCCAACGGTGTTGCAAATGGCAAGATTTCTTTCTTTCTTTGGTTGACTAATATTCCATATTATATGCATATGCCACATCGTCTTTATTTATTCATCCATCGACAGACACTTCAGTTGTTTCCATATCTTGGCTATTGTGAATAATCCTGCAACGAACATGAGAGAGTAGTATCTCTTTGAGATCTTGTTCTCATTTCCTTTAGATATATACCCAGAAATGAGATTACTAGATCATACGGCAGTTCTACTTTTAGTTTTGTGAGGAAATTTTATATTGTTTTCCGCTGTGGCTGCAATAATTTACATTCCCACAAACAGCAAAACAGTTCCCATTTCTCCAACCTTGGCAACATGTTACCTATTTTTTCCTTTTCTTTTTCAAGTTTTTATTTAAATTCTAGTTAGTTAACATATAGGGTAAAATTGATTTCAGGTGTAGAATTTAGTGATTCATCCTTGCATACAACACCCAGTGCTCATCACAACAAGTGCCTGCCTTAATCCCCATCCCCCATTTAGCCCATCCCCCACCCACTTCCTTCCAGCAACGCTCAGTTTATATAGTTAAGAGTTCTGTAGTTAAATTCTATAGTTAAGAGTCTGTTTTATGGTTTACCTCTCTTTTTTCCCTCTATGTTCTTCTGTTTTATTTCTTAAATACCACATGTTAGTGAAATCATATGGTATTTGTCTTTCTCTGTTTGACTTATTTCGCTTAGCATAATACACTCTGGCTCCATCCATGTCGTTGCAAATGGCAAGATTTCATTCTTTTTTGTCTGAGTAATATTGCATTATATGTATGTGCATATATATGTATGTGTATATATATGTGTGTGTGTGTATTTATGTGTGTGTGTGTGTGTGTGTGTATATATATATATATATATATATATATATATATATATATATATATATATACAGCCATATATATATATCTCACATCTTTATCCCTTCATCAGTCGATGGATATTTGGGCTCTCTCCATAATTTGGCTATTGTAGATAATGCTGCTATAAACATCAAGGTGTATGTACCCCTTTGAATCTGTATTTTTGTATCCTTTGTGTAAATACCTAGTGGTGCAATTGCTGGGTTGTAGGGTAGCTCTATTTTCAACTTTTTGAGGAACCTCCATACTGTTTTCCAGAGTGGCTGCACCAGTTTGCATTCCCACCAACAATGCAAGAGGGTTTCCCTTTCTCTGCATCCTCACCAACATTTGTTGTTTCCTGTCTTGTTAATTTTAGCCATTCTGACAGGTATGAGGTGGTATCTCATTGTTGTTTTGATTTGTATTTCCCTGATGATGAGTGATGCTGAACAACTTTTTATGTGTCTGTTGGCCATCTGGATGTCTTCTTTGGAAAAATGTCTGTTCATGTCTTCTGCCCATTTCCTAACTGGATTATTTATTTTTTGGGTATTGAGTTTGATAAGTTCTTTATAGATTTTGGATACTAACCTTTATCAGATATGTCATTTGCAAATATCTTTTCCCATTCCATAAATTGCCTTTTAGTTTTGTTGATTGTTTCCTTCACTGTGTAGAAGCTTTTATCTTGATGAAGTCCCAATAGTTCATTTTTGCCCTTGTTTCCCTTGCCTCTGGAGATGTGTCTAGTAAGAAGTTGCTACAACCAAGTTCAGAGAGGTTGCTGCCTATGTTCTTCTCTAGGATTTTGATAGTTTCCTGTCTCACATTTATGTCTTTCATCCATTTTGAATTTATTTTTTGTGTCTGGTGTAAGAAAGTGGTCCAATTTCATTCTTCTGCATGCTTCTGTGCAACACCATTTGTTGAAGACTATCCCTTTTTAATGATAGCCATACTAACAGGTGTAAGGTGATATTTCATTGTGGTTATGATTTACTTCTCCTTGATAATTAATGATGTTAAATACTTTTTAGTCATTTGTATGTCTTCTTCGCAAAAATGTCTATTCAGGTCCTTGGCCCACTCTAATTACATTGCTTATTTATATTTTGTTATTGGGTCATATGAGTTCTTTATATATTTTGGGGATATTAACCGGTTATTAGATACATGATTTGCAAATATTTTCTCCCATTCTGTAGGTTGCCTATTTCTTTTCTTGTTTGTTCCCTTTGCTGTGCAGAAGTTTTTATCTTGATGTAATCCCACTTACTGTTGCTTTTGTTGCTTTTGCTTTTGGTGTCATCTCCGAAAAAATCATTGCCAAGACAAACGTCAAGGAACTTTTTTCTGTTTTCTTCTAGAAGTTTTATGGTTTCAGTTCTTATGTTTAACTCTTTAATCCATCTTGAGTTAGTTTTCGTGAGCAGCATAAGATAGGGTCCAATTTCATCCTTCTGCCTGTGGTTTTCCAGTTTTCCCAACACCATTTATTGAATAGACTAGCCTTTCCCCCTTGGAGTATTCTTGGCTCCCTTTTCAAATATTAGGTGACTGTCTTTGCAGGGTTTTTTTCTAGATTCCGAGAGGGCTCTCATTCCATCTGTGTGTTCTACTGGTCTATTTTATGCCACTACCATATTGTTTAATTCCTATAGTTTTGTAGCATAGTTTGAAATCAAAAGGTGTGTTGCCTCCAGTTTTGTTCTTTCTAGGATTGCAGTGACTACTTAAGGGTCTTTTGTGGCTCCATAAAAATTTTAAGATTTTTTTTTCTATTTCTATGAAAAATGCCATTGGAGTTTTGATAAGGATTGCATTGACTCTGTGGATAGCTTTGGGTAGTATGGATATTTTAGCAATATTAATTCTTGTAATCCATGAACACAAGATATCTTTCCATTTATTTGTGTCTTCTCTAATTTCTTTCATTCAAGTCTCCGCATTTTCAGTACAGATCTTTCACCTCCCTGGTTAGATTTATTCCCAAGTATTTTATTCTTTTTGATGCTGATGTGAATAGGATTATTTTCTTTCTTTCTTATTTAGATGTTTCTTTATTAGTGTATAGAAACACAACTAATTTCTGTATGTTGACTTTGTATCCTACAACTTTACTGAATTTGTTTATTCCAACTAACAATTTTTTGGCGGAGTCTAAGATTTTCTTTTTTTTTATTTTATTTATTTGAGAGAGAGGGAGAGAGAGAGAGAGTGAGAGAGAGCACACAAACAGAGGGAGGGGCAGAGGGAGAGAGAGAAGCAGACTTCCCGCTAAGCAGGGAGCTTGACATGGGGCTTGATCCCAGGACCCCGGAACCATGACCTGAGCAGAAGGTAGCCACTTAACTGACTGAGCCACCCCGGTGCCCATGAGTCTAGGATTTTCTTCATATGAGATCATAGCATCTACAAACAAAGACACTTTCACTTCTTTCTTTCTGATTGGGTGTCTTTTATTTCTTTTTCTTGCCTGGCTACTCTGTCTAGGACCTCCAGTGGAATAGAAGGAATGAAAGTGGTGAGAGTGGGTACCCTTGTCTTGTTCCTAATGTTAGGAAAAGAGCTCTCAACCTTTCACCATTAAGTATGATATTTGCTGAGGGCTTATCATATATGGCCTTTATCATGTTGAGATATCTTCCTTCTACACTCAATTTGTTGAGTTTTTTTTTATCATGAAAGATGCTGTATTTTGTCCAATGTGTTTTATCCCTCTACTGAGATGATCATATGATTTTTATCTTTCATTCTATTAAAATAGTATAGTGTAATTTGTTGACTTGAGTCTGTTGAACCATTCTTGCATCCCAGGGAAAAATCTTGCTTGATCACTGTGTATGATCATATGCAGTGATAAAAGACAGGCCCTGATCCAAGCCCACAAGCAACTCAGGGCCCTGACCATTGGTGTGTTCTCCCATGATGGTACAGTCTCTCCCTAACCATGCACATGGCAGTGGAGTTTGATGACAGATGTCAGGCCAGCAGTGCACAAGTACACAGCTGGTGAGAAGGTGCACAGTGGTGGGAGTCAGTCAGAGGGGTCTCAGCTGGTGTCTTGCATTCTACAGCTGCAGAGGCCTGCACTGGCTGCCAGGGTGGTTCCTGGCTCTAGTGGGGCAGCTGGGGAGAAATCAGGGAGGAATGTAGGTGATTGACATTAGTGAATGTGAATGCCTAGGGGGTGAGAGCTAGTGAAATCTGCAGGGAGTAGTCTATGGCAGGAATGCTGGTCATTTTTTTTTTTTACAGTGGCAAAAATGCTGTATTTGTCTGCTGAGCAAGTCACTGTGAACTGTGACTGCTGTCTCTGTGTGGCTACTGGTGGACCTTGCTTTTCTTCCTTGTTCTTTGCCATCTCTACATGTCTCAGTTTTGCTGGTTTGGGTTGGAAGAAACTGAAGTGAATCCTTTGTGCAGTGCTCTGCAAGGCTAGAGCAGTTGTTCATTCACTGTGTTCTTACTTTCCTGGTAAGGGGAATTTTTCTGAGAGTTCCCTGTTGGCACTGAGCAATGCTGACGTGAGGGGTGGGATAATGCAGGCAAAATGAAACGGGCTTCCTTCTGTGCTGTGTGTGGTATTCTCAGATTTTTTGTTCTGCTGAAATTTCCTATGAGGACTACAGAGCTCTCCCAGAAGTGTTTGGTTTGTGACTTGTCATCTAGTTGTTGATCTTTGTGGGGAGACTGAAGCTGGGGTCTCCTAGCCTGTTATTTTGGTAATGTCACTTCTACATTGACTTCTTAAAAAGCATGACTCTGAATGCTTACGTGTGAGAGAAAAGCAAGAAATCTACCAAGCCATTTGCAGTTTTATGGGAATAAAATCCTCGTCTTTGTAATTCCTGTAAAGTTCTTCCAACCCAAAAATCCACTCAGAAGTCCCAAAATAGTATTCTTATATTTTAAATATTCATTTCAGGTATCTCTACTGTTTGTGTGTCATATATCCCTAATAGCTTAAGATAATCAGCTCAAAATAACTTCAGATCATCAGGGTTCAGAACAAATAAATTAAATTAATTAATAATTAATTAATAATTAATAATTAATAATTAATAATTAATAAATTAAAGTAGTATGGCCTTTCAAATCCTTTGAATAAGCCTAGTCCCTTTCTAACTCTGGGATTGTAGACTTCTAAATCAAAGCAGAGACATTGGAATAACAAGTCATTCCAGAGAATTTCACCAAAAAAAGAACAGACTGAGAGACTTTCCTACTCGAATTTATCTCTCTCATTCTGGAATTTTCATTTCTTTAAAGATTTTATTTATTTATTTGACAGAGAGAGACACAGCGAGAGAGGGAACACAAGCAGGGGGAGTGGGAGAGGGAGAAGCAGGCTTCCCGCGGAGCAGGGAGCTCGATGCGGGGCTCGATCCCAGGATCCTGGGATCATGACCTGAGCCGAAGGCAGATACTTAGTGACTCAGCCACCCACGCACCCCTCATTCTGGAATTTTCACTTGAATTATACAAAAGGATTTTATTCTATGAAATCAAAATACTGAGTTGCCATATTCTCCCTGGTAATACACTTTACAAAACTTATGACGTGAGTGTGTATGGTGTCAAATGAAATTGTGCTGTAAGTAAATTTGGTTTGGCAAATTATTTAAAAGACCACAGCATAAAATCTATTTCAAATGAAATATTAATTTCTCTTTTCTTTGAAATATATTAATTCAAAAAATTAAACATCAGGACAAAGTATTTTAAAAAAACTTCCTTCTTTCAAAGATAAAGTGTTGGAAAACTGTCTCCTTTAACAAAACAAATTTTGTCCTGGTAGATAATAGCATATCTCTAAATAATGTGCTTGAATCAAAATTTTTTAATTTATACATTTTAATTGAGTTTCTCCTGACGTACTTCTATAAGAGCTGATAATCTAGTCTCCTTAATTTTTTCTGTCACATTCTATTCTATGATCATAATTAAGCCATCTGGACTTGTTGATTGTAAAATTTATAAACCATTAAACAATGTTTACCTAGTCTATGAAAGTATGGTTTACTGAAAAAAAAAAGTATGATATAATAATAGCATTACTTGCCATACAAATTTTGGATTATCTTGAGATTCAATTCGCTTTTCCTATTCTATTCCTTACTTGTTCTTATCCTTTTCAACTTTCCCTGTTCCAGGATCCTATCTAGATTACCACATTACATTTAGTTGTCAAGTTTCCTAAGACAACTCTTGGTTGTGACAGTTTCTCAGACTTCCCTTGTTTTTGATGACCTTGTCAGTTTTGAGAAGTACTGGTCAGACATTTTGTAGAATATCTCTCTCAACTATAATTTGTCTGATGCTTTTTCCGTGATTATAGTGGAATTACTGGTTTTGGGGAGGAAGCCCACAAAAGTAATATGTCATTCTCATCACATTATCTCAAAAGTATCATATCAACTTTATCATATCAACATGACATCCCTGTTGATGTTAACCTTGGTCATCTGGCTGAAGTAGTCTTTGTCAGGTTCTCTACTCTGGTGATATTGATTTTTTTTTTTTTTTTTTAGGTGATATTGATTTTTGTCCTTTGTATACTATACTCTGTGGAAGGAAGTCAGTATGTACAGCCCATACTTATGCTGAACCTCCTTGAAGACAGATTATCTACATAAATTATTTGGAATTCTTCTGTAGGGGAGATTTGTTTAGTGTCTCTTATTTATTTATTAAATCATTTATTTATAACAGTATGAACTCATGAATATTTACTTTCTACTTTGATTTATAATTCCAATATTGCTTTAGTTTGTTGCTCAAATTGTTCCAGCTTTGGACATTGGAAACTCTTTCATTGGCTTCTGTGTCACTTTGTTATACCCCATCATCGTGTGTTTCCTTTTAAGACTTTCTTGTTTTCTGGAACTACAAGATGCTCCAGAATCATATAATATATGTTGTGCTCCAATCTTAGAATTGCCATTTACCCAAGGATTCCTGGTTCTTCTTTTTTTGAAGAATGGTATTAGAAACTAAAATCTGAGCACTAGGTATGCTCATTGTTCTTGGGGGATTGTTGCTTATTGACCCATTCACCTGACAAAGCAGGAAAATATATGTGTGAATACTAACCAAAGTACATAAATGTATCTGTAAATAACTCTGTATGTAACCATCTATATCTATATTAAGCTAAACATGAGTTCATACTGATGTTTTAAATTCTAATCCACGGGCCCCCCTGGGGTGGTTCAGTCGGTTGAGCGTCTGCCTTCGCCTCAGGTCATGATTCCAGGGTCCTGGGATCGAGCCCCACGGCGGGCTCCCTGCTCGCTGGGGAGTCTGCTTCTCCCTCTGCCCCATACCCCACTCATGCTCTGTCTCTCTTTCAAATAAACGAATAAAATCTTAAAAGAAATAAATTCTAATCCATTACCATGTAGATCAGCAAGTCTTCTCCCCTTGCTTATCTCTAACTTCCCACTTCAACAACATACATATGAATAGTTTTATAAAGGAATTGTCATTTTGTAATTTTACAATTAATAATTTGTTTTATAGATTAGAAGTAATTATATAAACAAGAAATATAGCATTAGCACATTATCTGCATTGCCATGTGTGTTTTCATTTACCATGAAGTTGATGGGCGTTGATGTGGGAAACAAAGGCAGAAGAAAAATTGTTAAATTACTATCTACAACCCATTGACAAGTCCTTGAAACAGAGTGACATTCCTCTAGGGACTCAACTGCTTAGATGTTAATACTTTGCTAAGGGCAAAAGGCAATCCTAGCCCAACTAGCACCACTCCTCACCGCCCCTGCCCCGGCCCAGGATCCTGTATGCTTGCTTACTTTAACACATAAAAATTCCTTTAGAAATTTCCTTTATCTCTAAAACCCCAAGATATGGTTGGCAATCATCCCCCAAGCATATAGCTCACCAATATACATCTGAAGGGTCTCATGACTAAGTTTTTATTAGACGGTAATAAATGACCCCTTCCCAACAATAGCTAGCCCCCTCAAGGTCCTGGAAACTTTGCTTCCAAAATTCCTTAGAGACTTATGCTATCCCTAACCCCCTCCCAACTTGCAGGGAGGCAGGCAAGTATATAATGGGCCACTCCTCATGACCCCAGTGCAGCGCTTCCTGCCCACGGGTCCTGCCCCTGTGCTTTAATAAAACCACCTTTTTGCACCAAAGACGTCTCAAGAGGTCTTTCCCGGCCATCAGCTTCGAATCCTAACATCTTGTCCTACATTAGGCATTATACTCATACTGATTTGGATAACTCATTCCTTCCCTAAAATTTTCAGACCCCTTTTTGAAAAGTCTCTAAGTAATTAACTTGTAATATCACCAGAAATTTTATGTGCTTAATGGTCAGAAGGTTTTTTTCTGGCACCCAAATGACCTTTTGTTCACAGGATTTCCAATTGGCCATTAGGGGGCCAATTTACACATTTTCTTTAAATCTGAGTATTAAATTTCATACATTCTTTTCTCTGACTTATATGCACTTCTGTTCTTATTCCATTAAACTACTAAATTTTCATTAAACTATGATTAAAGACATGGAGAGAAACTTTATATACATAAGATAGTCTACGTTCTTCAGTTTATATTCAGATCATTAATATTTTTCAACCTAATCTAATTATTCAAGGTAATTGATAGAGAACATAAAAATTTACCTTCAATGAATATAAACAATAGAACAGTTAAACAGAAATCTTCTCTAAGATTGTTGTATCAAATTCACATTTTTTAGACCATTTCTTTCTTACAAATTTCACCAGAGCACAACTCTTTCTATGCATATTTCAGCGCTTACCTGGCAATAGCATGTGGGAATCAAGTGGATGATCACACTGTAGAAGAAGCAGAGTCAGTCTTCTTGTCATTGGAGCCTAAACGTGTTTTTTTTTTTTTTTTGGTCAGAATAACAACAGAATTTGAAATGTTAAGCAGGAAACTTGTAGCACTGGGAAAATAAAAAAGACACCCATGACTCCATTCTTACTGAGGTGTTACGGTGGGCCAACTCTGCGCAATAGTGATGTAGTTTTGGAATACAGGCGAGCTTCGGTGGGGTGAGGTCTGGAGCCAATGGTCAAGAAAGAATTCTTAAGACATCTTTGTGCAAAATGGTGGTTTTATTAAAACATGGGGGCAGGACCCCTGGGCAGAAAGAGCTGCACTGTGGTTGTGAGGAGCAATTGATTACATACTTGGAGTTGGGGGAGGTAAGGGAAAAGGCAGGTTTTTCTAAAGAACTCTCAGATGCTAAAGAGGACCTACAAGATACTGGAGGCCTCGCCATTGTCAAGTTGTTTTTCCCTCTAGTAAAGCATTAACATGAAGACGGTTGGGAGCTTCTTGGAGGAACTTTATACTCTGCCTGCCTCAAGTATTTGTCAATGGGCTACAAGTTAAAGGACATTTACTTTTTCTACATTTCCTTCTGGAAGTTTGGTTATTGAATAGAAAGAATGCTTTTTTTCTTGTAAATTACTAATACATTTGTAAACTGAGGGAGACTCTTGTCTTGCAGGACTGTAATCTCTATAAGTTAACCATTTGTTTTTCCTTCCCTTAGCTGTAGGGCAGCCAGGCGTGCCTGAGGAATGTCACACATATTCCATGGCAGGGCAGGCTTGTGGAGTGTCAGCTTGTGCTTTGTCCTCAGCTTGCCTTCTGCTCCCTCATCAATTGGGCTTAGTTCTTTCTGTGCACTATCTTATGGGATATTCATAATGTTATTTGTATCATTTCAAGACCACGTACCAGTCTGGAAAACTCAATGAGAGTTTCTATCGTTTCACATCATATGCTTGCTAGGGTTTTGGTGTTGTCTCTGTTTTGGGTTTTAGCCATTCTGATAGGTTTAGAGTGGCATCTCATTGTTGTTTCAATTTGTGATTCCTTAATGACAAATTGTATTGAACATCTTTTCATGTGATTATTTGCCATCTGTATATCTTCTATAATAGAGTCTCTTCTGAGTTTTTGCCCATTTTTTTTTTCTTGGGCAATAAGAAAACAAGGGATGCTTGTTTTTTTATGGATGAGTTTTAAGAGTTCTTCATATATTTTGGATACAAGTCTTATAAGACTTGCAACCTCTCATTACTCTTCAATTCAAATACAGCAATAATATACTGGGCAACTACAATTTAAAAATTCACTATGCAAATTACTTAGAATACAGAGATGAAATATGTTTTTTTTTCCCACAAGAAGCTTACAGTAAAGAAGACATTAAAAGAATAAGAAATAAAAAGAAAAATAGGTCTTTAAGGGAAACAAAACAAGCACCACATAAATGATGTAGCCAACTAGTGATACTGGCTCTCATGGGAAAGCAAGAGGTCTAAAAGAAGTTTAAGAATGTAGCATCATAGAAAGACAGAGTTTCCCAGACAATAGGATAAAAAATAATTATTTTGAAGTGGTAACAATGGGAAAGAATAATGGTTAAGTAATCCTACTGCAGAGCTGAGAGAGGAGAATGAAGAAGCCTGTTTGTTGTGATCAAGAAAAATGAGGACTTATAATTTAAGTGATTTTATGCTTTTTTCTGTAAATGGCAAATAAATGTGTCATTTGGAAGCTAGAAACATAAATTAATCACAAAAATAATGATGCAATTAATTAAACTAAGTATAATGATACTGGTATATCTGAGAATAATACAGAAAAGTGACTAAGACAAAGCACTACAGTTGAAGTTTCAAAACATCTGACTCAGAATAAGCTAGGTTCTTTCAGAGCACAGGCACTGCTAATTTTCAATGGGCAGGATTACCCCAATTTCAGGCTCTGAGTGCAAAATACCTCTTCTCTCCCTCACATTCCCCATGTACACTCTTATGCCTGAAATTTTTTTGTGGGGATAACTGACCTTTACTCTTCATTAGGCACTTGGACTGAAACGCCAAAAACAATGGCTCTATCTCCCAGCCAGACATAAAAACTTATAGTAAGATGTGCATAACTGAGATCAGATCTTTTATCTGAGAAAAAAACAATATTTTGATGGTGAGGAAATGTCAGGGGAGAAAGGGAGAGACTTGGAGTTGATAGTTAGGTGAGGAGGAAGAAAAGTCCCCTCCCTCACTCCTTGATCATGAACCAGCCTTGCCTGTTAACTTCTGTGGTCACTATAGTCTTTTGGTTTCACTGTGGTGCCCCAGTGTTTCACCCTAGGAACGTATGGCCAATTACCTACCACCCTCTCTAGTGTCAGAAGCAAAACAACAACATTCAAAAGGCAAACACACTTTACCCAGTCATTGCCCTCCCTGGGTGGAACAAGAAGTTAAGCAGATAGAATACACAGGTGTGGCTTTGCATTATATTTTATATGGACTGAAGTTACAGGAAAGGGGTAATCCTTAAGTGATAATTCCTTCTTTTATGGTAATTCCCAGAATAGAGATCTGGAAAATATTATTCTTGGAGAAGCCATTTCAAATCTATGATTACTCAATAGAGGCAAAGAGTTGATATTCTTTAAAGTTCATTTTTGATGCTTTTGGCTATGTCACCTCTTCATATATTCTATTACCATTAAGGTAGAGAATTCTGTTTTTATAGGTACATAGAAAGAAGAGATCTTCTCTGGAAATCCCTAGATGTTTATATATATATGAAGTCAAGACAGTTTTGTTACATGATTAAAATGGAAAAAAATGACTATGAAAAACTGAGGAAAACCATGAAGAGTGCACCAGACAGTAAGAAAAGATCTTTGTTCTTCAGGATGCCAGACATGCTATTGAAACTCTCATTTTTGTATGTTCCTTTATTTTCCACTTTATAGTTTTCTGCTGCTTCAAAAAAGCACGGAGTTATTTTTTAAAACAAAGTTAACAGAAATATGTATTTCCCACAATTTCAGGGCCATTCCTCTGGGAATTTCTCTGGAAGGGACTATCAGCTTGCTACACAGAAGAATCAGTTCTATATGTACCATATCTCCAAAGAGGCAGTAAGGATCTTTATTTGAATTCCCAGCCTCAAATATATTTAATGTAATATTAGGTATGGTTATGACCTGAACACTTATTTTGCATTTTTGAGAATAGAGATTGTAGAGGTGATTTTTGCAATTAAAATATGGTGATGGTTGCCATAATGGTCAACAATAACACATACGGTCATGTCTCTTCTATTCTTAGAAGTCCCTGAGGAAATTCCCAGCCTCACAAGAAAGTTAAGCAAGGCTTTATTAAGAATGAAGGGGCAGAAAGTACCAAGAGAATATATAGATACTGCCACAAATAGAGTGAGAATAAAACTTGTTTTGCAGCTAGAAAGAAACAGGTTGCAAAGCTTCTGAACTAGAAAATCATGCATGTGAAGAGCAGAGATTGGTCTATGGATGCAACGGATAGTTATCCTGGTTATGCAACTTACAATTTACTGGGGTTTCTACCCCTCAGCCTGGCTATGAAGATTTTTTCCCATCAACCTGTTATTGATTCATCACCTTCATTTTGGCAAGTTGCTGAAAAATGAATGACAAATCCAAGGGCAAACATCATTAGCATAAATTGATTTGTCAGGTAGCTGCTTCTTCTTACAGTGTGTGCTTATGGGTTAAAGGTCTTTAGTGATCTCCCAGTAACAGACCACCTCAACAGGCTAGGCACACAGTTTTAGTCAGTCTCCCAGAAGGGCTCTGCTCTTAGTCTTTCCCACATCAATTGGTCCACTGCTAAACTCTATTTTCAGTTTGGTTAGGCCACTAGATGGAAACAGAACTGACTACTCTCTTTCCAACTTGCCCTGTCTTGTGACACACAAATTCCTCTATTCCTAGAAGTTGAAACTAGCCCTTCTTTACCTTCTCCATTCCAACCCATGTGCTTAGACATCTTTGTTAATTTATAGTGTTAAGAAAAAAAAATTTGAAATTTGGAAAGATTACTGCATAATTTTCAGAGCCATACTAGAGTATTTTCTGTCAAGCCCATGTAAATTAAATCTCTCTCTCTAGGTAATGTAGTTTGTTGTTGTTGTTGCTGTATTTTTTATTGAGATATAATTGACAAAGAACATTATATTTGTTTCAGGGATACAACATAATGATGGGGATTGTAAATTACATAATAGTGGGTGTAATGTTACTTGATTTTCTATTTACTGTAATTGTGTCCATCCTCTGCAAAGTTAGATGTTAATTTGTAGAAGATTGATAAGTGCCAATTGTTTTTGTTCATGAGTGATACAAATTATTTTTGCCCAATAGAAAAAATAACATCAAGTATTACAATTTTATTACCCTGTGGAACACTAATCAGTTTTTATCTAGTTTTGTAATTTAGTCCCAACATTCTCTTTTCCTACTGGTTAAATACATCTCTCCTCTCTTTCTTTGAACCAGTGTTCATCATCCCTTTAGTTTTCTCAATAATGAGTAAAATAACTCATTTGGCACTTTCTCACTTTATGTCTGAGCCACAGTTTTAAATTATTTTTTAAGAGGCACCTGGGTGGCTCAGTTGGTTAAGTATCTGCCTTCAGCTCAGGTTGTGATCCCGAGGTCCTGGGATCAAGCCCCACATGGATCCTGGGATGGAGCCCTGCATTGGGCTCCCTGCTCCATGGGAAGCCTGCTTCTCCATCTCCCTCTGCAGCTCCCCCTGCTTGTGCTCTCTCTCTCTCTCTCTCAAATAAATAAATAAAATCTTTAAAAAAATTTTTAAGAAGAGGTCAAGATTCCATCACTGTAAAAGTATAACACAGTTTATAACCTCATAGTCACCAAAAAAATTAGAATATACTTGGATGACAAGTTATGCACATGAAATTTTTGGTAAAACCAGAGACTGAAAAACAGGGTTTATATGTTAAAATGATGCAGTGATATAATTTAAGAAAAGCCTACTATATAAGAAGGTACTGTGTGTGCCATAAGGACAGTGAATCAGACATTCAAGAAGGAAACAGTCATCTCTTAAGGAAATAAAAAGTGCTCTCAAGCAGGGATGAGACACTAATTCATTAGTTGTGATACCATCTCTAAATTGTCCATAAATTTTCAGAAAGAAAAAAAAATAGATTTCCCTACTGTTGTTCTCAGGCAGGCTTGGATTTCTAAAGCTCCTCTTAAGAAATAAGGCAACCCACAGCAAGATTTCCTGAGTTTATCATTTCACTTAACACTTGTAAATGAAGGCATTTCATTGCTTATTTAAACATTATTAAGATAAATAAACATTATGGGAAGCCTTATTGTTTTCAAGTATGAGGTCAATGAAACCACAGAACTGGCTTTGGCAGAGCTAGCATGACCACACTATAAAGTGTGATGGTACAGGCTTACCCTGCCCTAAATACAAATTCCCGCACCTGTCTTATTTCCTCCCTCCTTCCCATAAATATACTTTGAGTGCTTAGATAAGGCTATTCATTTGATCAGGGACTATGGATAAAATGGAGACAGACACAGTCCTTTGATCACATTGGACTTTCAACCTAATGAGAATGTCAAACAACAAGCTAGTAATTGCACAAAAAAATTGTAACTATAAAAGTATTACCGGGAGAGTACATCAACCTATTAATACATATAGAAACAAAAGTTTATGAGATAATACTTATCTTTATTATGTGCAACCCACTCCAACATTTTTCTATTCCATTCTATTCTATTTCCTTTTTTTAAAAACCCTAATCATAACTTCCTAAATTTATTTCATAACCTGGTACCAGGGGAAGTAAGGAATTTGGTTTAGTCAGAAAAGTCAGAGAAGCCTTCTCTGAAGAAATGATGATTGAGTCAAAGTCAAAAGACAAGTAAGAGTTAATTAGGTGAAAGAAGGGAGGATAAAATCATCAGAAGATAGAGCAAATGCAAAACCGGGGGACAAGAGGAAATAGATGTATACTTGGGCCTGAAGCAAGACCAGTGTCTGATTGTAGTGCAGAGAGCAAGGAGGTGGCTGATGCCTGATGAGGTGGTTAGACAGATGGCCAATACCAGGCATGATTTTGCGGACCACATTAAGGATTGTTGCCCTTGAGAACAATGAGATGCACTGAAGATTTATTCTTTGAAAAAATTATTGCGCTAATTGTGCAAACATAGGGGTAAGGATGGATGTGAGTAGAACACTTAGGGTAAGGGAAAACCATAGCTTGGATTTAAGTAGATGACAGTGGACATGGAGAGACATGTCTTCACAGCATTAAAAATTAATTCCTATTATAACACAAACAGAATGGCTTATAATACTGATTCCCAAACACATGTCAATTTCTACATAATCAATCACCTGGGGATATTGACAATATAGATTCTTGGGTTCTGCTCTCAAAGATTTTGATTCGATGAGCCTGTGGTGGAACTTTGATATGTATATATATTTTAAGGTCCCATGGGAATTCTGATGTGCAACTAGGATAAGGAACTATTAAGAGGAGGCTTCTCTTCTTTATTCTGTAGTCACTTCCATAAGTGATTTAATCCAATTCTCTGATTGTAAATACCATCCATGTGATAATCACTCCCAACTTTACATAATTCAAACCAAATCCCTTGTTCTACTACACATCCTATATCCAGCTGTGTAATACTTTAAATTTTTTACTTGAATGAATAGGAATTTCTAACATTACATGACCCAAATACAACTTTAAATCTCAAATCATCCCCCATCTAATCTTCTTGAGTTTCCCTGTCTCAATGATGGCAACTTCATGCTTCCACTTTGCTCATGCTAATCTCAGAGCCATTCTTAATACATCATGCATATCATGCCTTGAATCCAATTCATCCTCAAGTCCCATTAGCTCTACCTCTCAAAGATACCCCCAACTCAAAAACTTCTCACCAGCTATAAGGATCCCACTATAAATGAAGGCATTATCATCTTGCAACTGAATTGTTGTAAAAGATTTCACACTGATCTCTTTTCATCTTTCTTCACTTCCCTGTGTTCTATTTTTCACATAGTGCATGGTATACTTTTAAAAAGTGAGAGAGGTTATTTCACTCTTCTGTTGAAAATCTTCCAAATGGCTTTGTCATTCACTCAGAGAAAATCCAAAGTTCTCATTATACCCTACAAGTCACAAATCTTCCAATCTTACCACCTCTAACTACTTCTTAGTAATAATGCTCAGATACACTTGTTTTTAAATATACAAAGCAAACTCCTACCTTGGGATCTTAGCACCTGCTGTTCTTTATGCCCGGAATACTTTTTTTTCCTAAAGCCTTTAAGTTTGTCCACTTATTTCAGGCTTTTGCTCAAATATCATTGCATTAGAGTCCTCCTTAGAACACACTTTATAATACACATACACACACAATGTTTTTCCTTATTTTTTCCTTATTCATCAAATGTCACCCCCAATTCCTTGAGAGAGAAACATTAATTGGTTTATTGCTATATCTTCAGTGCTGGGAGCATTGCCTGGTATTTAGTAGAAGCTCAATAAATGGTTGATGTATTCATCAATGCTTTTGCTCAAATATCATTGCATTAGAGTCCTCCTTAGAACACACTTTATAATACACATACACACACAATGTTTTTCCTTATTTTTTCCTTATTCATCAAATGTCACCCCCAATTCCTTGAGAGAGAAACATTAATTGGTTTATTGCTATATCTTCAGTGCTGGGAGCATTGCCTGGTATTTAGTAGAAGCTCAATAAATGGTTGATGTATTCATCAATGTCATATTGATGACATAAATGTCATAGAGAAAAGCTGATGAGACAGATATGAACAAATGGATGGGGATGATGGCAAGTGGCAAGAGCATGGAAAGTGCTGACACTTTGACACACCTGCCCTGTCATTGTAAAAAGTCAAATCCCATCCTCAGCAGGTAAAGTTGTGCATATGTAAAATGGACCTTGGGAGAGAGGCAAGGAAGACTATCAGGTGTCAGTTACCTGAATGGGCTCTGCTGTCACAAGGCCTGATTTTGAGCTCCACTTCCACCACATTCCCATGTGATTTTAGCCAAGCCACTGAACCTCCCTAAACTTCCATATTCCTATCTAAAAATGGGTTAAAAGAGTTTGTTGTTGGCAGGATTAAATTCAGATAATTCATAAAATGTACTTTGCACAAAGTAGTTTTCATTAAATATTAGCTGTTGTTTATTATTACCTGATAGAGTGGGGCTGGCTAGTGGTGAAATAATGAAAGAAAGAGAAAAAAAAAAAAGGATCAGGAGAGCCAAGAATTGGGGGCTTATCTGTAACAAATATTCAGGTAAGTAAGGCCTTTCTTACCTGTTAAAGTGCTTGTTTAGAGGAAGAAGTAAGTGGCAACAGGAATGGCAACAGTCACAGTCTTTCTAGTGTTGACCTAGTTAGACCTTTAGGTTTCATGAATAGAGGTAAGATATAATTAGATCAACTGCCAGATGAAAGAGGAAGATAGTTGAGAAAAACAAAAGCCTGATTCAGCAGAGGATTTAGTGCGTCATGTTACACCATATCCTGTTATTTTTTTCAGCTATAAACCAGTATCATGTGTCCTAGCAGCATAAGGATAGTTAAGACTAATTTATTAAGTGTCAGCAGCAATTGCCAGAGGCCAGTAACTCCAGCTTTAGTGAGCATGGCTATCAAATGATGAAGAAAAGTACAAGTGAGAGGTCTCTTTATAATCCCTGCTTTTGGAGAAATGATAGATGTATTATAGCATTATGTAAATATAGAATTATATTTTTTTATTCAATCACAATAATAAATCAAAAAACTATAAGGATATGTTTTATTACATTTACTCTCTCATTTCTATCTTCTACCCATTTCTCCAGTATATACACCTGTAATATGTTAGTAAATCCAAATATTAGCCCATATCCAATCATACTATTTGAGATTTCTATGATTCATAAGCATGCTTGAATCATTTTGGAGCCAATTCACAATTTTGGTATTTACCAAAACATTAAATACTAAGATTTGTATCACAAGTATCAACATGATTAAGGCAACCAGGTTGGCGAAACCCAACTCAGAGATGACTGATCTCAGAAACGGAAATGCACAGCTGGGCATTAATATTGTTTTTATTGGGAATCTCCTATTTTGCACTCCAACATCTCATATTGCTAAATCAACAGACAGCTCATTCTTACCTGTGTCATGAAGTATCAGGGGTTTTCCATAAGCCCCAGTGTTTGATGAGTTGACCAGTAACAAATAAATATTTAAGTAAAAAATTGAAGCAAAATCATCTCATTGCTGAACATGAAACAAATGTTTTAGTGTAAAATTTGAGATTTAAATCACATCTGTTGTGGCACTCTGGGGAAAGGCATCTGCTCTGAAGATGGATGTTAAGTAGGTCTTGGAAAGTCTCCCCCTAAATGTGTCCATCCATACAGAAAGAAGGCTAATGCAAGTCCCTGTTTTGGTGGCCAACTGTGGCATAAGCAAAACAATCATCAATCAACCAACGAGGGCTATAGCAAGATAAGGTCTTGTCCAGGCTTACAGCTGAGTGGAGCAACTCCCCTGGCAAGTCTTTCTGTGATAAGAAGAGGACAAAAAAAGAAATGAACAAGGCTGCACTGTTGATAAATCAGGAGGAAAAGTCTCTCATGCTCTTTAACTCCTCACACAGGGTAGAGTGTTGGCCTAGTCATTGAGGCACAGGGAGGTAATAGAAAGGCAACACACAAGGCAAGCATAAAACATGTAACCACAGCAGGTTATCTCTTGTCAGTGTTATTCTCCATCCGGATAACTGGGACAACTTCTTACATGCCTGGAAACTAACATCTGAAAATGGTTTAGGGGTGAGTAGGAATGTAAATTAATGAGTCATTTCTAGAGAATAATAGACTTCATAACTTAATAACATCTTACATGCCAAAAGCCCACCTAGCCTATGATAGCCTTGACACTTGCATTTAGGGCTTTAAACATTGTGTATTTCAGGCACCTGTGATGCCTCAGGCATAAAGAAGGAGAGAGGAATCACACATTTCCCCATCTCAGACATCACTATCCCTAGATAGAATTTGTGGGGACATCCTTCCCATGGCTGCTAAATTGTGAACTAAAGGGTTATATGAACTAACAAACTGAAGAGTTCATATTGGCCCTTCCTATGTCTGCTGGTATCAACAGGACCACCTAGAGATTATGGAGCAGTTGTTAAACCACTTCTCTTCCTGTATCAGAGCCTTTAGATGAATACATAGCTTCTGAGAGAGAGGGACACCTAGGGTTTGTGGGAACTGTCCAAGGTGGCAAAGGAAGAGGATCCCTTAGGAACTAATCTCTAAGTCAGTACTTACAGTTGCCAAAGTTTAAAAACAAATGAAAAGGAGGGAATTTTTCAGTACATAGAAGCTCCAGTTTTTCTTAGTTTTCCAGGCAGACTTCTTTGAAATTTGGGCTATAGTTCAGGACCAGTGATGGGATAGGTCTTAATGTTCATGACAGACTCTCTGATATATCAAAAACCATGGTTGTAGTCACAGGACTACATCTTTCTGTAGGAGGCTACATAATCCTAGGGAAAGATAGCTGAAATAATGAGCTAAAAGAGAAAGAGACTTATGAAAATCTGTTGACAAGTTTCTCCTCTGGAGGTTGTTCAATGACCAAAGATTATGAATATCTCTGAGACTGTGGCCTTACTATTAAAGACTATTGAAGAGATATTTGGAATATGGAGAAGAGAGGAAAGGAAAGGAAAGGGAAAGGAAATGAATGGAAAAGAAGAGATATGTATGTTAAATCCACCAAAGGACAGGAGAAAACAGAAATCTCTTATGTGCTGATGCTGAAAAAGCTATTTCTGAAGACAGTGGAGAGAGGATTAATGGAGCAAATTCTAGAAGATTAAGTTCACTTAGGAAATACGAGAACAGATGCTAGATGAAGCTAAGTAAGTCTTCTGTGTAGACATAGATGAACTGAGAATGTTGAGTGACCACCCCATCACCCTAATTTTTGGTGGCAGTAACTAAAATTTGGGAGAAGCAAGATAGGGAAGTAGTATTCAAGGTTTAAAATAGGGACAAAAGGAGAAGATTACAAAGACATTTCTGGAATCTCAGCTCATACCTTGGTTATGGACATCAATGTGGTCATGACAGCATGTTGAAATCATGACTTCCACGTTAAAAGCTTTGGGGTTTGTGGCTACTCAGCATTCCTTCCCTAAGTAGAGTTTACATATCCTCAGTCCTTGAAAAACCAAGGTCCCAGTGGCATTCTTGCATCTCTGCTACCACCATGAGGTAACTACTACCACCAGGGGAGAATTGCTTGGAACTAAGAAAAGGCCTCTCAGAACCAGAGAAGGGCCATAGTGATAGAAATATATAGAGATTTAGTCTCTTAATGGCAAACTAAACTTTGAAGTGCTAAAGTCTATTCTCTGACTGATAAGCCTCTATCAATTAGAGAATAAAAAGGGTAGAAGAAAGGAAAATTTCTGAGACTTTTTTCTGATTACTATCTGCCCTTCCTATCACTTAAGGTTATAAGACAATAGCCTTTCCCCTCGTACAGTTGGTGATCAATAATGTCTATGAAATAAATGCATTAAATAATAAAAGTGGGTCTTTGTTGTTTGAGTACTGGTGCTTTTCCAATCTAGGGTACATTAGGGAGAAATTGAAATTCTTTGATTAAATTGTGAGATTGCAGTGCTCACTTCAGCAGCACATAAACTAAATTTGGAACAATACAGGGAAGATTAACATGGCCCCTGTGCAAGAAGGACATGAAATTCATGAAGTATTCCATATTTTTTTAAAGATTTTATTTATTTGACAGAGAGAGAGAGAGAGAGAGAGCACAAGCAGGGGGAGTGGAAGGCAGAGGGAGAGGGAGAAGCAGTCTCCCAGCTGAGCAGGGAGCCCGATGTGGGACTCAATCCCAGGACCCTGGGATCATGACCTGAGCTGAAGGCAGACGTTTAACCAACTGAGCCACCCAGGCGTCCCAGGATTCCATATTTTTTAAAGGGGATTAAGAGTACACTTATCCAGATGAGCACTAAGTAATGTATAGAATTGTTAAATAATTATATTGTATACCTGAAATTCATATAATTAGTATAACTAACTGTATGCTAATCATACTTCAATTTTAAAAATGTGATATTGTAACAATATAAGAATGGGTCATATGAATGCTATATCACGTGGGAATCCAACATGAACTATAGTAATAGTGACATCGATAAGGCTATTTTTATCCTCTCCAAGGTCCTAGTACATTATCACAAGAGTAGTCTAGTAAAAATCAGTTACCTCACCTACTTTGAGGATCTTTTTCAGAAGACCTTATGAATTGAGTCCAAATAGCTTTTAAATGATGAAAGCTAAATGATCTGTGGATAGTAGACTGTATCAAAGGGGAATTCATGGCTAGGGTTACTGTACTGTCTCTACATGAAATGAATGTTGGCTATTCACAAGGCAAATGACATCAAAACGTTAAATGACTATGGAAGTATTAGAATAAACATTGGATAATTGCTTTATTTAAGATTAGTGACCTAAAGACATCTGTTATAGAATTGTTGGCTAACAGTTGGTCAGAGAGTTATAGGATCCCAAAATCCAAATGCCTTACCAATTGAAAAATAATTCTGAAAAAAAAGCACATGAATATCTATTGAGTATGATACTATTAATTGTCTACCTAAGACTGGCCAAAAAGCTGTCCCCCGTGCCAAGCAAGATGAATTTTTTGGCTTGCTACAAAATTAGTATTTGTAATTAAGATGCTGGGTGCCAGCAGAAGATGAAAAATAGGGAAAAATCTTCCTTGGTCTCCTCAATGAGGTTTCTCATGCATTTAAATAGATGTCTCAGGAGATGTTATCAGAAGCCCTTGATAGGTTTCAGTACTTACTGAAGAAAATATCTGTAGTGAGACCCATCTAGAGGAGGTAGGGTAATTCCAGCTGGACAGTGGCAGTGATGGTGCCTACGTCTTGTTTCGGCTGCAGCAGTTCTCATGAAAGCATCCACTGCCCAGCATTGCAAGTGTGTAGGAGTAATGCAAACTCTGGTGTCCATGACCATCGAGGGAAGCTTGTGTTGTCTGCACCAGCCTGGTTCTGCTATGTGGTTTTGGACATTTTTCTTGATGTGTATCTTTTGAGACTGGTTTTTTGGCCTTGTTGGAAATTGTATGAACCTCTCAGTATCTTTTTAATGCATGTCTTTTTTTGCTTAAATTGTTATTTGTTATCTGTAACTAATGACATCATTGCCTTTAGCAAAATATTAGAACCACAAGAGAGTCTGCATGAGGTCTCTTTGAATAGGTCTCTGAAAAGGGCCAGTTTTGTGAAGTTTTTATATATAATGTAAAGCAGATTGCACTCCAGGAGGGTGTGAACAGCAAGAAGAAGTGATAGCTCACAGCACTCTCTAGCCACATCTCACCAAATATGGCCTAAAGACTTCCTCTGGGGAACAATGTGGCAAAGGGAAAGGTCATGGGCCTTGGAATCAGAAACTACCATTGACAAGATATGTAGCAAGATGATTAAGCTCTCTGGAACTGTGTTTTCCTTATATGTACACAGAGTATTAATAGCACAATAGCATTTGTTATAGGGATGATAGAAAATCTATATAAAGTACTGAGCCAAATCCTGGAGATAAGAAGGGATCAGAAATGCAGAAAAAAGGAAACAACTTGAACGTGAGGACAAATACTCTCAGACAGGAAACCACTAAATATTAGAGTCCTCTAGCCACTTTTCTAGACCATGACTTCTTAGCTCTCTCACTAGGTAGGTTCCACAAGTCATTCTTCATGCTGACATTACTCACACAAGAGCTCCACCACAGACCACTTCTCTGAGTTTCACACCCCTGTACAACTTCCTCCTTGATACTTCCACTTGGATATATCACAGGCATTTCAAACTCCATATGTCTTAAAGAGAATTCCTAATTCCACAACCATCTAAACATGTTCCTTCTCCAGTCTTTTGCCTCTCAGTAAATACTATTACTATACACTCTCTTGTTTCCATCAAACAACTAGAAGTAATTCTTGAATTTTCTTTGCGTGCGTCCAATCCATCAGCATGTGGAGAAGGTTGCATCTACAAAGTATATTCATAATCTTCCAACATCTCTACATCTCCATTTGATATCCTCCCCATCCATGTCATATCTCTCATCTAGACAAGGGGTTGGCAGACTTCTTCTGTAAAGGACTAGGTGGTAAATATTTTTGCTTTGAAGACTCTATGGTCCCTGTCAAAATTATTCAATACTGTCATTATAGCATGAAAACAGTCATAGGCATGGTGCCTGCAAATCACTGTCGGCTTCACTTTTCAGTATGACTTCAGTTACAAAAACATGTGGCATTCTCATGAATTATCTAGTTTGCCTACTATTCACCTAAATTGTTAGAATTGCCTTCTCCCCTGATCAGCACGGGAGTTTTGACCTGTTCCATCTCCGACCTGGGTCGGTTCACCCCCCCTTAGGCAACCTGGTGGCTCCCTGCTCCCGGGAGGTCACCATATTGATGCTGAACTTAATGGGGACACCCAATCGGCATAGCACACTACAGCCCAGAACTCCTGGGCTCAAGTGATCCTCCTGCCTCAGCCTGTGTCCAAATTTTACACTACTGTTTCATGCAGAAGTTAGGTGTTTTTTAAAACATAAAATGAGTCAGATCTTCTTGCGACATAAAGTCTTTGAAAGGCTTTTCACTGGAAATAAAATAAAGTATTAGTTCTGTTCCTTGGCCTAGAAATTTTTGTACGGTTTGGCTTGTTCATCTTTCTGACCTCACTCACACTACTCTTCCTCTTTCTAACCAAGTTCTAGCCATTGTCAGCCTTCTTTTAGTTATTAAAACACAAGCTTTTCAACAACTCTCAGTTTGTTCCCTATAGTTAAGAGTCACTTATGGTTTGCCTCCCTCTCTGTCTGATGGAGGGGCTTGGGGTGGGGGGATGGGGTAACTGGGTGATGGGCATTAAAGAAGGCATTTGATGTAATGAGCACTGGTGTTATATGCAACTGATGAATCACTAAATTCTACCCCTGAAACTAATGATACACTATATATGAACTAACTTGAATTTAAATAAAATCTAAAACAAAACAAAACAAAACAAAACAAAACAAAACAGATTTATGATGGTCAAACACACACACACACACACACACACACACACACACACATGTTCTTTCCTACCTCTGCCCTCACTGTTCTTTCTGTTTGAAGCCCTCTTCAGCAAGCTGTTTGCAGGTCTCAGTCTTGAGTATGCTTCTGGAGTCAGCTTAATATGTCATCTCTTCATTGACCATTATTTTAATGTAAGCACTCCCAGCCCATGTTACTTTTTACCAAGCTATGAAATTACTCTGCCTCCTTCATAGCATCTATTGCATATTGCAATCTCTATCTTGTTTCCTTGACTGTTTTATTTTTACTTCTTTCATTAGATTATAAGTTGGCCACCCTGTTCATCATTGTATATTTAGCTCCTAGTGCTCCTAGCTCACTAGAATTTTTCAATGAATAGAAATTGAGTATAAGAATGAATGAATTGGATGCTCAACATCACCCACTGGGGGAATATAAATCAAAACTACAATGATTTAGCTGTCAGAACAGCTAAAATTAACACAAGAATGAATGAATGGGAAGAAGACAAAGCTAGGTACAAATATAGAGAAGTCTGAAGACAAGGAGATGTGAATTGAGGAACTTTCTACCAGAGAGTGAGTAGATCAGGAATTGAAGAGACCAGATCAGGAATTTATTGCTGAGGGGAATAAGAGAAAGAGCTGACCAAGAGAAAATAAAAGCCTTTACATGGCATTGAGTCAGCAGAAAGTATTTGGAGAACATGAGGTGCTGTGATCTGACTATATGATTTTTAAAAATCTGTTTGGCACCTATGATAGGCATTGTTGTTGTTGTTATTACTATAAACTTGTGAAAAATTTTTCATTGTTATAAAGCTCTATAAGGATATACTCTAAAGCCTTAATGAGAAAAAGGTGCCAGAAAGGACATTACAAGCACTAGTTTGTTAGAGTCTTTTTAAAATTATTTAATGTTTTATGGGGCACCTGGGTGGCTCAGTCAGTTAAGCGTCTGCCTTTGGCTCAGGTCATGATCTCAGGGTTTTGGGATCAAGCTCCTTGGTGGGCTTCCTGCTCAGTGGGGAGTCTGCTTCTCCCTCTCCCTTTGCCCCTCCCCCCCACGCTCTCTGTCTCTCCAATAAATAAATAAAATCTTAAAAAATAAATAAATAAATAAAACTATTTAATGTTTTGCAAGAGGACTTCTCAAACCTAGTGTGCACAAGAATCTTCCGGAGAGCTTGTTAAAATACAAATTCCTAGCAACTATCCCACCACCTCAATTCTGATTCAGTAGTGCAAGGACAGGATCCCCAAATATTTTTTATTTATTTTTTATTAGGATATACTCACATGCCAGAAAGTTCATCCTTTTATTTCATTTTGTTTTTAGTTTCAAGTCTTTATTTAAAATTCCAGTTAGTTAACATATAATGTAATATTAGTTTCAGGAGTAGAATTTAGTGATTCATCACTTACATACAACACCCAGTGCTCATCACAAGTGCCATCACCTATAAAACCCATCCCCCTAATCACCTCCCCTCTGGTAACCATCAGTTTGTTCTCTATAGTTAAAGAGTCTGTTTCTCAGTTTGCCTCTCTCTTTTTTTCCCTTTGCTCATTTGCTTTGTTTCTTAAATTCCACATATGAGTGAAATCATATGCTCTTGAACTGTTGGTGGGAAAGCAAACTGTGCAGCACTCTGCAGAACAGTATGGAGGTTCCTCAAAAAGTTAAAAATAGAAATCCCCTACCATCCAGCAATTGCACTCCTAGGTATTTATCCAAAGGATACAAAAATACTAATTCAAAGAGATACACGCACCCCAATGTTTATAGCAGCATTATCAACAATAGCCAAATTATGGAAACAGCCCAAGTGTCCATCGACTGATGAATAGATAAAGAAGTTGTGGTGTATATATGTATATATAATGGAATATTACTCAGCCATAGAAAAAGAATGAAATCTTGCCACTTGCAATGACATGGATGGAGCTAGAGAGTATTATACTAGGCAAAATAAGTCAATCAGAGAAAGACAAAGGCCGTTTGTATATTTTCTTTGAAGAAACATGCATTCTAATACTTTGTGCATTTTTAATTGGGTTGTCTTTTTATATTGAGTCATAAGGGTTCTTCATATATTCTGGATACTAGATACTTATCATATATATGATATGCAAATATTTCCTACCATTATGTGGATTGCCCTTTCACTTTCTTTATAACATCCTGTGACAAAAGTCTTTTATTTTGATGAAATATAATTTATCTATTTTTTCTCTGGTTCTTTGTTCTTTTGGTGTCATACCTAAGAAACCATTATTTAATTGAAGGTCCTGCAGACTAACATCTATGACATTTATATTTTCACCTAAGAAGCTACAGTTTTAGCACTTTTATTTATGTCTTTGATTCATTTTGAGTTATTTTTTGCATATAAGGTAAGGTAGATGTCCCTTCATTCTTTTGTATGTGCATGCATATCCAGTTGTCCACCACCATTTGTTGAAAAGAGTTTCTTCCCCCATTTAATTGTCATGGCCCCTTTGTTGAAAATCAGTTGATCATAAATGTACAGATTTATTTCTGGACTCTCAGTTTTATTTCATTGATCTATGTATCTACCTGTAAGCCAGTAGCACATAACCTTGATTACTATGGCTTTGTAGTAAGTTATGAAATTGGGAAATATGAGTTCTCCAACTGGTTCTTTTTCAAGATTGCTTTAGCTATTCTGGGTCTCTTGCATTTCTATATGAATTTCAAGATCAGCTTGTCAGTTAGGCAGAGTCTTTTTAGCTCCTCAAAACCTGTGGTCATAACGCAAGGATGTCTATTTGCTTATAAGGATATGATTTTTTGTTGTTGTTTTGAGATTTGTTTGTGGTTAGACATATAAGGTTTTAGGGCATAATTGATAAAGGACCCTGGGATACCATTGCCGGACTCTAAACAACTCCTTAGTTTTAATTCTAATATTAATTTTAAAGATCTATAAATTCATTATATCAGGATAAAGAGGAATAAGAGTTTATGGATTTTTTTTCCCCAAGAATAAATCAGCTCATGACCCAACATTCCACAATCTCTTCCTTGAGAAAAACAACAAATGTTTTCAGGGAGAATATGTCCAGTATAGAATAGGTCAAGTATGAACTGACAGCAATTTCCTCTCCTACCTGTGTCTTTACCAGAGCAAAGGTAAACACAGATGGACAAAGGTATTTGGCAATCTTACTGATTGTAACTTCAACATATTCTGTAAGTCAGATGATGGCAAAAAAGATGCTAAAGAACCTTCTCAGTAAAAAAAAAAAATTCTCAAAAAAATACAGGATGAAAGAACCTGAGCCAAAATAATAAGGGAAGAACAAGAGAAAAGCATTTAAGAAGGATAAAAACAAAACAAAACAAAACAAAACAAAAACAGTCATTCTAGGCAAACCAAAACTTTAGATAAATAAATCAGGACTAATTTTTCCCTAGAAGTATTATCTTTTATTCTAACCATATTACTTTACAAGTTAATAATCCAGGAAGAGAAGGGAATCTAAAACTGGGATGAGTCCAGGTTTGATTGGTTGATTGATTGATTGGCCCCAAATGGCAGAAGACAGCCAATGCAAATGTGAGACATGTCTATTGAATATAAAACCAGAGAGATTTAATTAGACCTTGCCACTTATATTGTGTACATTTAAGTCAAAGTTAAAGGATTATTAGAATCAGCTATTGCAATCTTGTAACAGGTTTATGCAATGGGATAATATTTTGAAATATTAACTAATGTGCTCCCCTTCTATCTGCCAACAGCAGCAAAGTGAGCAGATTCTACTGAACATTGTCAGTTCTGGGGAGTCACATGGAACCTACCCTAAAACCTGCAAATCATCCATCTCCAGTCAATGAGCCCTATATATCACATATGTTGAAAAATTATATGCTTTTTTCTGGTAGCCACCATTGAAGACATACCCTTAGCATCATCCAGTATGTCATTCATTGAGCATCATGAAGTAATCATGACTATCTATTCATCTAAATTTTACTCAGCTTCTTTCTAAAACATGCCATGTGGACAACCCATTTTTCAAGGTCCCATCTATATATAAGCTCAAAATAAAAAGGGAAATACTTCTAGAGGGTTAATGGTAGTATATAAAGGAAAGTCTGAACATGTACTAGCGCAGAAATAGTTATTTAAATAGAAACTAATTCTCCTCCTATCCCAAGCCACAAGACTGGTGACACTCAAAGCTACACACAAATATGTACTAATCTTTTATACTTGAAATGTTCCCAATAATGCTGCCATGGGCATTCTTTCTGGTTTTTGTGTGTTTGTTTGTTTTTGAGATTTGGTTAAGAGTTATGGCTACCTACAGATATTTGGTATGGGGTAGAGATTCTAGATGCTCCATTCAATATATAGGTAAAGGAAGGAAGACATTTTAAAAAGCTAAAAATAGAAAGGAAGCATGAAAATTGGTCAATGCTATGGACCATAACCACTGCACTCATCACTGAGTGTATGCAGATCCAAGTGCAGCAGGCCAGTCCTTAGTAAAATTCAGTAGTTGTACCCTGAACACTTACAGAATTTGAGGAGTCCTAAGCGGGCATAAAATAGCTGACTATGGGAAAATTTCACCCTTCTTAGTCATGACATGGTATGGCATATAATCTATGTACATTGCAAGAAGAAAAAATGAAATGTACATATAATGAAAATCTCTTGCTAGTGACAGAACACAAGTTAACAAATTTTAAGGCGAGAAAATAAGACATTCCCCCTAGAAGCTTCTGCACAGACTTGAGAGACAAAAAGGCTAAAGTGGGCAAAGAAAAAGGAATATTTAATGTTTAGGTGAACTCCCAGATGAATGAATGAAATTAACGTTTTGAACCCATGAAGTTATGTTGTAAGACTCATCCCGAAATACTATCTTACTTAACTTTACCACCACACAGCAATATTACCAATAACATTTAACACTGTTTAGCTCCTTACACTTTGTAAGAAGCTTCCTAGGTCTTTCTTTCATGGCCATGATGGAAAAACTGGTACTAAACTTGCCCTTCTGCCAAAAACAATTAAAAACTAACAAGAATTATTAGGTAATAGCTTTCAGGCATTGCACAATAGGCAGTGAAGAATCATAATCATTGAGAGAAGGGAAACACCTGGTGTGAACCCTTCAATAATTCTGTCATTCTGTGTTAGGGGATCTTTAACCTGCAAGGACAAGGAACCCAAATGGAGCTCAAGCAGAGTGGATTCCTGAATTAGCTGCAATTGGTGGGGCAGAGAACTGGGGAAATAGAGTATTGCAGTGCCCTGGCAAAAGGCAGGTACAGAGTGAGGCTCCAAGACTTAGAAAATATGGACTGCTGTGTGACTGTGAGCTGGATAGTGCCACCTGAGGTCATGTAGTGCTAGGAATGGTGCAGCTCTGGTCTAGAAAGAGTAGAGACCTTGTTGAATATCTCCATTATTCATGAGAGATGACAAAAACCTATAATGTGTGTAAAGGACGTATCCTAGGATTAAATACAAAAACAAATAGAAAAATAACCCATCTTGCAAGGACCAAAATAATCTACCAATACTGTAGTACTTTTCAGAAAAAAGCCAATACCCTTTAAAAGAAAACAACATTATTCTAACTCCTGACAATGTTACATATACAATGTTCTGCAAGTAATCAAATATGACTAGACATATGAAGAAGCAGAAAAATATGACAAAAGTAAAAAAGAAAGAGATCATTTAAATTAGACCCAAGGTAAAGTGGATGTTGGAATTGGCATACAAGGGTTTTAGAGCAACTATTATGAACATTTTCAAGAATTAAAAAAATAATATAATCATGAGTGAATAGATGAGACATATTAATAAGAAAATGGCAACTATAAAAATGGAAATTTTAGAACTAAAAAATGCAACATTAGAAATAACTTCACTAAAAAAAATAACTTCAGTGACTAGGCATGAAAATTAGAACATAGATCCAAAAAACCCTTATAATTAGTAAACAAAAAACATGGTAGTCTTAAAATTAGCCACACCAATAATTACATTAATGTAAAGTGACTGAAACTGATAACATTTTAAGGAAAATTCTGTAGAAGTTGCATGTGCCCTAGAGAAAAGTGCTGATCTTCCATGAATGGTAGCTTATTTCCTCCTTGATATTTGTGTGCTAAGATTGCAAGTATGTAGGGGTGCCTGGCTGGCTCTGTTGGTGCAGCATGCAACTCTTGATCTTGGGGTTGTAAGTTCGAGTCCTACAACAGGTGTAGAGATTACTTAAATTTTTTTTTTTAAATTCCAATAAAAAGGCAGAACTTGTGATGAGCACTTGGTGTTGTACATAAGTGATGAATCACTAAATTCTACACCTAAAATTAATATTACACTGTATGTTAACTAACTGGAATTTAAATAAAAACTTGGGGGGAGAAAACAGAGATTGTCAGACGGAATAAACAAAACAGGACAAAATTACATATTGTCCAGAAGAAATGCACTTTAAATGTAAAGGCACATATACATTGAAAGTCACTGGATGGAAAAAACCATACCATGCAATAAGTAATCCTATGAAGCCTAGAGTGGCATTATTAATATTAACCAAAACAACTTCAAGAAAAGGAGTTTTTCCCACTGAAATATCAGAGATAAAAAAGAGAACATTTCATAATGATAAAGGGTCAATTCATCAAGAAAACATAACAATCCAAAATATGTATGTGCCTAATACAAAACTTTAAATTACATGAAAAAAAAACCCAGAGATTCAACACAGAGATTTTAATATCATTTAGTAATTGATGGAAGCAGACAAAAATATCAATTAATAAACAGACGTTTTCAAAACAACCCTATCAATCAACTTCACCTACTTGAAAGGGAATAAGGAAATTGTATCCATTCTCACTATTTCAACATTACATTATGCTGGAGGTTTTAGCCAGGGCAATAGGCAAGGAAAAGAAATAAAGGCCTAAAAGATTGGATGAAAAGAAGTAAAACTGCCTTTATTTACAGATTAAATAATCTTTTGTGTGGAAAACTGTAATAAAACAATCAACAAAATGAACATATGGAATGGAAGAGAATACTTGCAAACCATATATCAGATAAGGAGTTAATATCCAAAATATGTAAGGAACTCAAACAACTCAATAACAATCAAACAAAAATCAAATAATCTAATATAAAAATAGGTGGAAGACTTGAATAAACATTTTTCCAAAGAAGACATACAAATGGCCAACAGGTACATGAAAAGCCATTTAACATCACTCTAATCATCAGGGAAATGCAATCCAAACCACAATGAGATTATCACTGCCTGCCTGTTAGAATGGCTATTATCAGGGCGCCTGGGTGGCTCAGTTGGTTGGGCGACTGCCTTCGGCTCGGGTCGTGATCCTGGAGTCCCGGGATCGAGTCCCATGTCGGGCTCCCTGCTCGGCAGGGAGTCTGCTTCTCCCTCTGACCCTCTTCCCTCTCGTGTTCTCTATCTCTCATTCTCTCTCTCTCAGATAAATAAATAAAATCTTTAAAAAAAAAAAAAGAATGGCTATTATCAAAAACACAAGAAATAACAAGTGTTAGCAAGGATCTGGAGAAAAGGAAACTTTTTTTTTTTCACTGTTAAAGGGAAGGAAAATTGGTACAGCTGCTAAGGAAAACAGTATGGAGGTTCCTCAGAAAATTAAAAATATAACTAACATATGATCCAGCAATCACACTTCTGTCAAGGAAATGAAATCACTACCACAAAGAGATATTTGTATAACACATGCTCATTGCAGCATTATTCACAATAACCAAGATGTGAAAACAACTTGTGTTCATTGACAGACAAATGAATAAAGAAAATGTGGTATATATGTATATATACAATGGATTGTTATCTAACTATTAAAAAGGAAGCAATCCTTCCATTTGCAACAACATGGATGGAACTTGAGAAAATTATGCTAAGTGAAACAAATCAGACAAAGAAAGACAAATACTGTATATCACTTACATGTGTAATCTACAAAAAACCAAACTCATAGAAACAGAGAGTAGAATGTGGTTGCCAGGGGCTAAGGGGTGGAGGGAGTAGGAGGATGTTGGCCAAAGGGTACAAACTTCTAGTTATAAGATAAATACCATTGGGGGATCTAATAAAGGAGAGAGAAAGAGAAGTAGAGAGAGAGAGTGAGAGAGATTTGCGAGAATTAATAAGTGAAGGTAGTAAGATTTCAGGATATCAAGTCAATATATTAAAGTTTTATTTCTGTATTCTAGCAGCAAATAATTGTAAATAAAACATTTAAAATATTATTTACAATAGTATCAAAATTATAAATTACTTAAGAATGAATTTAACACACAATGAATCATGGAACACTACATCCAAAACTGATATACTGTATGGTGACTAACATAACATAATAAAATAAAATTAATTGCTAAATAAAGTGCATAGAAAAAAAAAGACTTTAAGAACTCTCTCTTTTCCCCTCTGTGTTTATTTCTTTTGTTTCTTAAATTCCACATATGAGTGAAATCATATGGTATTTGTCTTTCTCTGACTGACTCATTCGCTTAGCATAATATACTCTAGCTCTATCCACATCCTTGCAAATGGCAAGATTTCATTCTCTTTTATAGCTGAGTAATATTCCATTGTATATGTATACCACAACTTCTTTATCCATTCATCAGTTGATAAACATTTGGGCTCTTTCCATAATCTGGCTATTGTTGATAATGCTGCTATAAACATTGGGGTACATGTGTCCCTTTGCATCACTATGTTTGTATCCTTTGGGTAAATACCTACTGGTGCAGTTGCTGGATCGTAGGGGAGTTCTATTTTTAACTATTTGAGGAACCTCAGTACTGTTTTTCAGAGTGGCTACATCAGTTTGCATTCCCACCAATAGTGCAAGAGCATATGATTTCACTTATATGTGGAATTTAAGAAACTAAACAAATGAGCTAAGGGAAGAGAGAGAGAGAGAGAGGCAAACCAAGAAACAGACTCAACTCTAGAGAACAAACGGGGTTGCTGGAGGAGAGCCGGGCAGGGATGGGCTAAATGGGTGATGGGGATTAAGGAGGGCACTTGTGATGAGCACTGGGTGTTACTTGTAAGTGATGAATCACTAAAGTCTACCCCTGAAACTAATATTACACTATATGTTAACTAGCTAGAATTTAAATAAACTTGAAACAAAGAAAGAATAACTTTAAAAAAGATAAAAAATTCTACACTGTAAATTATAAAACATAGCACACAGAAAAAAAGATCCAAATAAGTGGCAAGATATTTATGCTGTGTTCTTAGATTAGAAGACTCAAAACTGTGGAAATGAAAATTCTCCCCAAACTGATATACACACTCAGTACAATATTAAAGAAAAATCCCAGCAAGCTCTTTTTTGAGAAATTGGCACATGCCTTTCATCACTTATATGGATAAGCAAAGGAATTATCACAGCCTACAATTTTGAAAAAGAAGAACAAAATTGGAGGAATCACACTATCTGATTTCAAGTCTTAGGAAGTTATATTAATGAGGACGCTGTTCTTGGTATAAGAAAAGATAAATAGGTCCATGAAACCAAGTAAAGTACAGCAGTAGACACACATATATACCATTAACTGAATCTTTATAACGGCTTCTAGGAAAGCCTATAGGAAAAGATTTCAAAAATTTTTGCTAGAATTAATGGATATCTCTATGGAAACAAATATAAAGCAATGAAACACAACCATTACTTTGAATGACTCATAAAAACTTAATTTGAGGGGCGCCTGGGTGGCTCAGTCAGTTAAGCGTCTGCCTTCGGCTCAGGTCATGATCCTGGGGTCCTGGGATCGAGCCCCGCATCAGGCTCCCTGCTTGGCGGGGAGTCTGCTTCTCCCTCTGCCCCTCCCCCTGCTTGTGTTCCCTCTCTAGCTGTGTCTCTCTCTGTCAAATAAATAAATAAAATCTTAAAAACAAACAAAACTTAATTTGACACAGTTCATATACCTGAACACAAAAGCTAAAACTGTAAAGCTTCTAGAATCAAACCCAAGAGAATATATTTCAACCTTGGGGTAGACAACAATTTCTTAGAGGGGACTTAAAAAATTCATCATAAAAGAAAAAATTGGCAAATTGAACTTCCTTAGAATTTAAAACTTCTGTTCCTCAAAGACACTCTTAAGAAAATGAACATTCAAACTATAGACTGGAAAAAATCACAACACATTTCTCTATCAAGCAAAGGCCTTGTAACTAGAATATATAATGAACTTCTACAAATCAATAGTAGAAAGACAAACCAATTTAAAACAAAATAGGCAAAAGATTGAAAATATACTTCACCAAAAAAGATTTACAAATAGCAAAGCACTTGGAAAGGTGTTGTAAAAT
This sequence comes from Zalophus californianus, assembly GCF_009762305.2. Taxonomy (NCBI): domain Eukaryota; kingdom Metazoa; phylum Chordata; class Mammalia; order Carnivora; family Otariidae; genus Zalophus; species Zalophus californianus. The sequence continues at coordinate 58,846,772 of NC_045596.1, forward strand.
AGCAATTAAAAGCATGATTATTTACCACTAAATGCCTAACCGAAGCTAAAATTTTAAAAAGATAGGTGATGAAGACATAGGCTAATCATAGCACTCTTACTTTGCTGGTGAAAGTACAATAATTTGGAAGTTTCTTGTAAAGTTAAATATATACATGTCTCATGGTCTAGCAATTCCAGGCTGTATACTTATCCAAAAGAAATGAAAATATCTATTTTATTTATATATTTCTGTGTAAAAGACTTATCCCAAAACTTAGTGACTTCAAACAATAACTGTTGATCGTCTCAGGATTATCTGGGTTGCCTGAACTCATCTGGGTGGTCCTTTGGCTCTGGGTGGCTAGAGTTGCAGTCCTCGGGAAACCTGACTGGGCTGGCGTGTACAAGATGATCATTCACATGACTGTCAGTTGGTGCTGACTCTTAGCTGGGAGCTCAGCTGAGGAAATCAGCTGGTGTGCCTGGGGTCTCTTTCATATGGTCTCTGCATAGAACTTAGGATTCTCACAGCACAGCAGTTGGGTTCCAAGAAGGAGGGTTCTAAACCAACAGAGGTGGAAGCAGTGGATACACTTTCAGAAGTTACACAGTATCATTTCTGCCAAATTATGTTGATCAAAACCAGTCACAGAAACAGTTCAGATTCAGATAGATGCCACATTTCAATGAGAAGAAAGGGAATACATTTATGGCTATCTTTATCCAACAATGCACAAAAATATTTTATAATGTTTTTAGCTGCTTTATTCATAATAGTCAAATTGCTAACCCAAAACTGGAAAAGATCCAAATGTCCATCCACAAACTAATGGATAAACAAATTTTGCCAACTTTGTACAATTGAATACTTCATGTCAGTTACTAAAGGAATATCCTACCAAATAAAAAGGAGTGTGGTATTAATATTTACAGTAACATGGATGAATCTCACAGATACTAAGTTTAGCAAAAGAAACCAAAGAGTACAAGAGAGTACACACTGGATAATTCCCTTTATGTAAATTTTAAGCATAGACAAAACTACAAATCAGAATAGTGTTTTTTTCTGGAAAAGAGAGATTGAATAAATAAGCACAGATCTTCTGAGAGGATGAAAATGTTCTCTATCTTGATTAATCATTTACATTTTCCAAAATTCATTGACCTACACACTTAAGATGTATGCATTTCACTGTGCAAATTTTATCTCAATTAAAAACATAAAAATAAAAAATATTTTAAAAAGTTTTCATAATAACTATTGTTCCTCTCAATAGTTTTATGAAGAAAAAAAGGTATCGGTACTTTCATTTAAAGAAGTGATAAGTTGTTCAAGGTTACACAAAAAGTTAGTGGCATAGAAATAGCATCCAAATAGGGCAATGATTAATGAATGGCTGAAGAAACATCTTTTTTCTTTTTAGAAATTAATTTTTTAAATGTTAAAATTGGCTTTATTTTTAGAGCAGTTTTAGGTTCACAGCAAAATTGAGAAGAAAGTACAGAGATTTGCTATGTATCCCCTGCCCTGACATATGCATAGCCTCCTCTGTTATCCATATCCCCCACCAAAATGGTGCACTTGTTACAATTGCTGAACCTGCATGGATGCATCATTATCATCCAGAGTCCAAGGTTTACATTAGTGTTTATTCTTGGTGTCTACATTCTATGGGTTTGGACAAATGTAGAATGGCAGGTATCAACCATTAGAATATCACACGGAATAGTTTCACTGCTTTAAATATCCTCTGTGCTCCTTCTCCCTAGCCCCTAAACCCTAGCAACCACTGATCTTTTTACTGTCTCCTTAGTTTTGCCTTTTCTAGAATGTCATACAGGTGGAATCGTATCGCTTTTCAGATTGGGTTAAATATGCATTTAAACTTCCTCCATGTCTTTTCTCAGCACTGAATAATATTCCATTGTCTGGATCTACCACAGTTTATTTATCTGTTAACCTAATGAAGGGCATCTAGCTTGCTTCCAAGTTTTGTCAATTATGAATAAAGCTGTTTTAAACACCCATTTACAGATTTATGTGCAGACATAATTTTCAGCTCCTTTGGGTAAACACCAAGGAACATGACTGTTGAGCTGTATGTTTAGTTTTATAAGAAACTGACATTTTGCATTCCCAACAGCAGTGTATGAGAGTTTCTGCTCCACATCCTCACCAGCAATTGGTGTAATCAATACTAATACTCTAGATTTTGGTCATTCTAATATATGTATAGTGATATATCATTGTTTTTTTAATTTGCATTTCCCTGTTGACATATGATGTGCACCATCTTTTAATATGTTTATTTGCCATCTGTATACATATATTTTTAGTGCAGCATCTATTAAGGTCTTTGTGTGATTTTTTAAATCATATTATTTGTGTTCTTATTGTTGAGTTTTAAGCATTTTTTGTATATTTTGGAAAACAGTCCTTTATCAGATATGTCTTTCACCAATATTTAATCCTGGTCTGGTCTTTTCCTTCTCTTGGTAGTGTCTTTTGCAGAACAGAAAATTTTAATGTTAATAAAGTTCAACTTACCAGTTTTTTCCTTCACCAATTGTACTGCCTAAATTTACATTATGATTTTATTTTCAAAAATTCATAGAAAGCTAATTGGAAACACTTCATATCAAACTTTCATAACTTTCATTTATTACTAACAACTAATTTGTACCTAATCATAATATGAGAGAAACCAGCTTTGTTTTTTTCCTAGTACATTAGCGACTACTATTTTTCCCTTTTCTATGACATAATGCCTGGTCATAGCATTCACCGGTCTGGTTCTCAAATTTAAATTAGGGAAAAATAAAAGCTGTTTCCAACATACATTCAGTTCCAAAGAAAATGACTTGGCAGTCTGATTTACTAATGCTGAATTTTTTGGAAACCAAAATGATTCAAAGCAAAGCATTTTACTCAAGTGGTTTTGTCAATTTACTCCCCACGGGAAGCCATGCTTTAAAATCCCAACTGGTTAGTATGATACTCATAGCCCAGCTTTAGCCAGAATTTCTAGGATTTTGTGATTTTTGTTTTGGTATTACAACACCTCTTATGTCAGTAGGATCAATTTCTCAATTCTTAAAAAAAAATTTCATCAACTGTGGCCAAGGAGATGAGGTTTTTGGCTTTTTTTTTTTTTTTTGCAAATTTTTAATTAAATGCTTTTAAATTGAAGTTTAATTTTTGACACACAATGTTACATTAGTTTCCAGTATACAACATATTGATTTGACAACTGTGTACATTAGGCTATGCTCACCACAAGTGTCACTATCATCTATCACCATAAAATACTATTACAATATTATTGACTACACTCCCTATGCGTTTCCACCTTCCATCCCCATCACTTATTCATTCCGTAACTGGAAGCCTATGCCTCCCCACTTCTTTCACCCATTTTGCCCATCCCCACACCCCCTTTTATGGCAATGTTTCAAAAATGCATAAAAGTAGTTATTCACTGAGAATTCATAATCAGATTTACGAAAAAAATTTGTAGCAAGAAATCAACTATAAGATACATTTTATTCTTATTTTTCTCTTGATCTTATAAACAACAGAAATGTATTGCTCACAGTTCTGGACACTGGGAAGTTCAAGTTCAAGGTGTTGGCAGGTTCAGTGTCTGGTGAAAACCTATTTCCTGGTTCATAGATGGCACTTTCTTGCTGTGTCTTCATTTGGTAGGAAGGGTTGTGGGACTTCAGTGGGGATTCTTCTATAAGGGCACTAATTGCATTCATGAGAGATCTGCCCTCATGACTTAATTACTTCCTAAAGGCCTGTCCTCCTAATACAATCATACTGGGTGTTAGGATTTCAACATATGAATCTGGGGTGGGGAGCACAAACATTTGGACCATAGCATTGTTGTTGTTGGTGGTGGTGGTGGTGGTGTGTGTGTGTGTGTGTGTGTGTGTGTTTGACTTTTACGTCAAGATGAACATCATCTTAGACACATGTCAAATGATGGGTCTTTGTTATTTGTTCAAGTGATGACAAAGGAGGCCAACAGAGGGTTTTGATTATCTTCAAAGTATATAAACCACAAACATACAAATACATCACAATTATTCCTATTAAAGCAGCAATCAATGAGTTTCTAATATATATTAAATGAGAATGAAAGATACTGTGGCTCATGAAGAAGTGGATATTCTCCTAAATTAGAAAAGGTATGAAGGTAATGGTAGTCAAAAAACAGTATAGTAAATGACAACTGTTAAGTACAGCATTTGAAGTCTAATTTTCATAAAGGACCTCTGCAGTATCAGATAAATGACTTCTCAAAAAACTTATTTAAAATAGCTAACCCCTAAAAAGATTTTTGTTGTTGTTTTGCTGAGCCCAGACCCAATTTCTGAAGAAAGTAATGAATGCTTCCTATTTCTGAGAAGCCCAGAGCTTTTGGAAATATTTAAGATTTAATCCTCGTCTTTGTATCTTCTCTTGTCAACAAAACATCTTGCAGCCTTTGCACAGATGAACAAAAATAACTAGCTACCTTATCCACCCAGGAGGTGGCAAGATAAAGTCCATCTATGGTTACTTGGAGCCTTGCTCAATTTGAACCCAATTAAGGATCATTGATTTACTCCTTTCTCAAGTAGACTTAATCTGAAATGGGCAGCAAGGAAAATTAGAGAATGGACAAGAGAAGGGAAAACATTTCTGATATTTCACAGTACAGTTGGGGCAACTTTTGAAGTAAAGTTTTCCTTAAATAATACTGTTTCGTCATCGGACTGCCAGTCCAATGTGGAAAGAGAGAGACTGCATGGATGTTGCAAAGCTAACCCATAAGGAGTTGGCTTTTTCCTTTTCTTTTGCATACAAGCAAGTAACTCTATCCTCTACTTACACTCTTACTGATCAGTAAATTCTTTTACTGATATCTTTGTTGTGCCTAACCTGACAGTTGTATGTTTACATCTTTTATTACTGTAATCATATGGCATTTCTTAAAAATAATGTAATATAAATAGAAACTTAGAAAAATATTTAAAAGGCCTAGCTCATATACTTAATCACACAATTAAAGGCCTCTTTGATTTGTTGGAAGAGATCATTTAAAATAATAGCACCACACCGTTAACATTCAATACAGTATGACTTAACCAGAATTTTTCCTTATCATTTATCTCTGACAATCTCTAAGTCCCAGAAAAATTTTATTTGGTTGATACTGTAGTTTTATAATCTTTTTCTTTTAATATCAAATATCCTGCTGGTTTCTGAACATTCTTTTGAATAGTTCAAATTCCAAAGACTTAAAATATCATTTGAACTGTCCCTAAGAATAACCAAGAAATAATTTTCGACACAGGGGAAAGTTAATTCAAAATTGAGGAGTTCAAATGATTAATGGCAGCAAACCACCCTATTCTCTTCTCCTTGACTTTAAGGTCCACTTGTAATTCAGAGAACATTGCAAAATAAAAAGTTATCATTATCTGTCATTAAATGTTCATAGACTGTTATTGAACTGGGAACATAAGGAGGCTATGTGAGAAATAGAAGACGTTACCACTTATTTTATTTTTTAAAGTTTTTATTTAAATTCCAGTTAGTTAACATAGACTATAATATTAGTTTCAGGTGTACAATATAGTGATTCAACACTTCATCACCCCTCATTTTAAAGAGTTTATAATTGACTGGAGAGAGACAAATGCAAAATTAAGGAATAAGTAAACTCTGTCTCATGAGGCAGTTATCACAAGTACATTAGATATTCAAAGACTGAAGATAAAAAGAATACATAACAATTGGCTTTGCCAGAATAAACCTTCTCCGGGAAGACAGGACCTCACACCGGTCTTGAAGAAAGAGAGGAATCTGGAAAGCAGGTGACAGTTTCAGGCTGATTAATTTGGAAATCTCTTGGCTGCTTGACATCACTGTAGCCTCAAAGGCCAGGAATACATAGACTGGGGATTTCAACAGCTTAAAATACGTTTGTTTCTTCAGTTTGTTTTGCAATACAAGTGGTTAAGCAGATATTGAGAGCCATGGGGTATTTGCTAGTGACTGTGAAGAATATGGTTCGTAATCTGAAAAACATTAAAATTTTTTTGTGAAAAGAAAAAATAGACAAATGGGATTATGTTAAACTAAAAAGTTTCTGCACAGCAAAGGAAGTCATCATCAACCTACTGGATGGGAGATGATTTTTGCAAATCATATATCTGATAAAGGATTAATATCCAATATATATAAAGAACTCATACAATTCAAAAGCAAGCAAAAAACAACCTAATGAAAAAATGGGAAGGGGTTTTGGACAAAGAAGACATACAGATAGCCAATAGACACATGAAAAGATGTTTAACATCACTCATCATCAGAGAAATGCAAATCAAAACTATAATTAGATATCATCTCACACCTGTTAGAATAGTTATTATCAAAAAGACAAGGAATAACTAGCATTGGAGAGGATGTGGTGAAAAAGGCACACTCGTGCATTGTTGGTAGGAATGTAAAATGGTGCAGCCATTATGAAAAACAATATGGCCATTCCTTAAAAAATTAAGAATAGGACTACCATATGACCTGGTTATTCCATTTCTTGGTATTTATCTGAAGAATACAAAAATACTGATTCAAAGGGATATATGCACCCCTAGGTTCATTATTTACAATAGGCAAGAAATGGAAACAGTCTAAACATCCATCAATGAGTGAATGGATAAAGAAGATGTGGTGTGTGCACATATATATCGAATAATGATGGAATATTACTCATCTCTAAAAAAGAATGAAGTCTTGCTGTTTGTAACAGCATAGATGAAACTTGGACCTTAAAAGTATTATGCTAAGTTAATTAGGTCAGCCAGAGAATGACAAATATCATATGATTTCACTTATATGTAGAATCTAAAAAAAAAAAAAACTAAACAAATGAACAAACAAAATGAAACAAAAACAAACTCCTAGATACAGACAACAGACTGGTGGTTACCAGAGGGAAAGGGAGGAGGGGGTGAGCAAAATGGGTGAAGGGTGTCAATTATATGGTGATGGATGGTAATCTAGACTTCTAGTGGTGATCACTTTGTAGTGTATAGATACCGAATTATAATGAATTAAATGCTGTACACCCAGAACTTACATAATATTATGGACCAATTTTACCCAATTAAAAAAGTCCTTGTGACAGATTCTCTAGCGCTTCACTTCTAGTCATTGCTTTTCTACTTAACTGGCCTTACTTTTATGATTTTTAAAAATTTTATTTATTTATTTATTATTATTATTATTATTATTATTATTGTTATTGTTATTTGCTTAGCCCAGACCAAATGGATGATTCTATTTCTGAGAAGCCCAGGGCTTTTGGAAACATTTAAGACTTTAATTCTCAACTTCTTATTTCCTGTGTATCATTCCCTGTCAACAGGAGAAGCTGCTCCTAAAATGAAGATAGGAGAATTTTTCTTATCTGCTTCAAAGAATCAATATGAGGCTCAAAAGATAATGAGCATGGAAGTGTTTCGGAAGCCAGAAACCATTAAGAATGTTTTAAGTCCTATTACATTAGTTTGTGGTATTATGACTAAAACTCTATTGCTTCTGACAAACAAGTCAGTCTTTCAGGCTATCAGGATGTCAATGTCATTTTGTGGATTGTTTGATTATATTTAGGGACAAAAATAACGCAGAGCCTTTCTCCACTACCTAGACAGAGTGCAGGTAAGGCAAATAGCCTCCCTTTAAAAGAAACAACTACTTTTAAAGAACCCTGTCTTCTACGGTACTTGGTGCTGTCATTCTCAACAACAGGGAGTCTTTGGACCATCCACATTCCTATCTGTCTTTGCAGAAGGCCCACACCAGTGATTCCTGGACAGGAGCTAGGCATGGGCAGTGGGCCAGAATGATTTCAATGAGAACCCAGGTTAAGTTACACACTATTTCCTGGTTAGGTTGGGCAATCCAACAGCCTACATCTCCTGGGAACTTTCTATTACCTGCCCGCCAGCTGAAGAAAAATTTTTTGCCTTATATTCTGTAAATAATCCATGGCAAGTTGATTCAGAATGCAAACCAGGTGAAACATGAACATCTATAAGAATGTCAGGAGAAACTGGAAATCACGTCTCATGACCCTTCTCTGATTTTACCATTTAGTGCCAAAATAACCCATAAGTTCATTTATATTTAAATAGGTTATTTGGAACTAATCTAAACACACACACACCTACACACCCCTAAATAACCCATGTCATGAAGCTTTTTTTCAAGCTTCTTATTATATTGTGGTTTATTTGCTGTTGTTAAGCTGAATTTAATTGCCCAAGATTTTTAGTCACGTTCTTGAAGTTTTGTTTTATTCACATCCGTGAGGTTTACTTTTTGTTTTTAGATGCATTCTAATCTCTAAAAAGTCAATATAATAAATCTGAAGGCAGGTTGTTTTCCCAGATTACCACTCCCTAGAAGGATGAAGGATTATATTAGCTGAGTCAGGTATGATGCTGATGGTATCAGGAAGCTGTGCAGAATAGAGAACTTTCCATTTAGCTTCCCCTGAGGTGAGGCCAAACCTCCCAGCCTTCGTCAATTTCTCAGGTTTCCTTTCAGACCAAAAGTTCTAAAGGTTTATGAGACCTCCTCCTTGTTCACCAATGGAGGTGATGTTCTGCCAAGGAAGCTATGTGGAGGAGTCAATAAAATTCCCCAGGGTCTTCAGGGACAAGGAAAGTAATTTCTTTCCATCACTGGCTTCCAGTTGCTGTCATGTGTACCCAATGCCTTTGCTGGCCTACTGTGAGGACAAGGGTATTGAGAACAATCCAGAAGAGGATTTAGTTAGAGTTCCATGAAAGAAAGTCCATGTGTCATTCCAATATCATACTCATGCCTTCCACAGAGTTAGACATGTGAAAGACCTGCCGTTAAAACTTCAGCGTTCTATTTTCACAGTTAAGAGAGAGAGAAGAGAGAGGATGAGGAAGCTGGAAGCTACCTCACCCCTTTTCCAGCTACCTCACCCCTCAATTTCAGGGGGCAGCTCTGAGCTCACCTGGATTCAAACAGGCCTGTGGATTAAAGCAGCCACTGATCATGATGCTAAATCACTCCAGAAGCTTGTGGTTCTTCTCTCCCATGAAGTTGAGCAAAACCAGAGTTGGTGCTGTCTTGCTGCCAAATGGATTCAAATCCCCACACCAAACTTCCAGAAGAGTTCTTCAAACTCATCAGCCTCCCACAGCCTGTCAGAATTGGGTCAATTACACACCTGGCCAGAGTCTGGAGCCATTGCTGGAACAGGCTCAGCTGGGACTCTGCTTTAGTCTGCACTCACCGCTCCCCATCACATCTCCTCCCCCCCCAAAAGACCCGCCTCTTCCAATTCACCAGTGTACTGAACTGCCGAAAGCAAGGCATCGTCTTCCAGGGCAATTTGCTTAGTGATTTTTGAAGATTTTCGAAGACCACCGGGCACGCCGATGCTTGCGGAGCTACAAGGACAGCATTTCCAGTTAGCAGAATTGATTTGGGAGTCCCTTCCTGCCACTGGCTTCAAGCGGGAGTAGAGATATTTTCATCAAAGCATCTTGGCTTTGATGAAAATATGGCTTTGATGAAAATAAAGCTAGCCGAAATCAAAAGAATCAGAAATTAATTCGAGCCAGAAACCTAGAATGATCTGCCTGCAAGCCGAAGAGGAAGGTTTTTCTGTTTAGTGCAGTTTTAATCACAGCTTACATTCCCTGAATGGTGATGATGATAATGATGATAAATTAGAAAGATCGTTCAGAAATTTTTCTAAAGTCAAACTTGGCAGTTTGGCTCCAGTTTTCCTCCTTAGCTGGGAACGAGGGGATTCTCCCAAAGGCTCCGTCCCCAGGAGAAGCCGGCCTTCGCTAGCCCTGGCTGGCCTAGGGGACGAAATCCCTGCAGCAACCAGCTGAGGAGGAGGCAGTTCCTCCCAGCCACCCTCCTCCTCAACTCCCTCTGCTCAGCCCCCCTCCACCCATTGCCCCCCTTCCCGCCTCCGCCCACCCCCCTCATCCAGGGAATTTCCCGAGCATCCCAACGCTTGAGTTTCCTGCCTGGGGGGAAGGGGCCCGTGCAGATAAAAGGGATGCAAAGGACTTGGGGGAAGCCACAGTGCGCAGGAGCTTCAGATCCCCGCTCCTCTCCTGCCTCTAGAACCCGCAGCCCTCACCGCCCTGGTTGCCGCAATGAGCCTCCTGCCCAGCCGCGCCGCCCGCCTCCCCGGGCCCTCCGGCTCCCTGTGCGCGCTGTTCTTGCTGCTGTTGCTGACGCCGCCGGGGCCCCTCGTCAGCGGTGAGAGCGCACAGCACGCGGCAGGCGCACGGGCCGAGCGGCGCGTCCAGCCTCCGCGGCGGTCGCGGCGCGGGGAGGTGGCCTGGGCGGGCTTGCGGGGGGAAGAGCTCTCCGCCAACCTGCCTTAGAACGGTGTCTCTCTTTGTGCCCCAGCCGGTCCCGTCTCGACCATAGTGAGGGAGCTCCGTTGCATGTGTTTAACCACCACACAGGGGATTCATCCCAGAATGATTACTAAGGTGCAGGTGATCGCCGCCGGCCCACAGTGCTCCAAGGTGGAAGTCGTGTAAGTCCTCGTGCGCTTCGGTGTCCACTGTGACCTTGACAAGAGAGAAGTCTCTTAGCCTGAGTCTTGAGCCCCTGGGGCTCAAGGGCTCACCCCCTTTTTGTTTCTGCAGAGCCACCCTGAAGAACAAGAAGGAAGTCTGTCTGGACCCAGAAACCCCTGTGATGAAGAAAGTCATCCAGAAAATTTTGGACAGGTACCCTGCCGCTTTGATCTTTGTGCTTTTTAGTCTCTTTTGAGAGTGCAGACTTCTCAAGGTCCTTATTCTCTGCCTGGGATTTGCCTACCACATTCCAGACCACGCTTAGAATAAAAGATGGTTCAAGAGAAAGGGGAAAAGTTGTTCTGGAATGTCCCGGGAAGACTCATCACCAATTTCACATGTAATTGCCTAAGTGGTTCCATAGAGCTCATTACTGAGATGTATTTTTTTGTAGTTGTTAGTATAGTCCTTGCGTCCACCCTTTGCTTTTTTTCATTGCTCATAAGCTCTGTGTTTTGAAAATAGGTCTGAGTAGACAGGAGTGTAGAAACTTGGTTAAACTAATATGATTCTTTTCTCAACAGTGGAAGAAAAACTGATTAAGAGAAAGGACCATGCCCTGGAAAAATTGCCCAGTTCCTTAGCAGAGCGGTTTCCTGAGTGTCTCAGGACCCAGTGAAGACAAGAAGCAAGGACAAATTTTCTCCAATGAGTTAGGCTTCTTCATAAACTTCCCACTTTGAGAAAAGGATGGTGGGGAGGCACCTATGTTTGTCCCTCGAGCTTAATGCTCAGCTTATGAAGTATTTAACACAGTATTTCCCACTATTTATTTGCTGTTATTTTATCTGCTGTGCTATTTGAAATCTTTGGCAATTGATTAAATTGTGAGTCAAGAATCAGTGGTTGTTAAGCTTTCAAAATGACTTGTATTTTTAGAATATATTCCTTACAGTGTTACTGAGAAGGCTGTGGGTTTAATATGTGAATGTTATTTCATTAGAATGCTGTAGGTGGAGATAAATTGTTATCTTCACACCTCATGAAATAGGAGATATTTTGGTATCGTTTCTTGGGGAATATGTTAGGTTTCCTTGCTCTTGACTCTGGGATGCTGAGTTATATTGCCTTAAACAGCTGGTGTAACATGCAGTTATCTGTATAAAATATACTTCCTTATTTAGAATTTTTAAATGTTTACGTTCTATAAGAACTAATATGTTTTTTTCCTATAATTTTAGACATTTGATGTCTTCTTAGTATGGCATAATGTCATGACTTACTAAACCTTGATTTTATGGTGTGTATTAACCATTTTACTAGGAGTACTATAATTCTGGTCACTAAATATATGTTTTGGACAGATGAAGAAGCTAGGATATAGGCAAATTCCCTATTTCTAGTTTTTTTTTATAGAAATGCATTGTTTGCATTTTTTAGGAATAAAAGCAAACTTCACAATGATTTGTACTCGTAAAGTTTTGAAAAGATGTTTGAGCTATTTAAATATAGATTCACATTTAGTTTTCAAAAAGTATACACAGGTTAAGGTTTTGATCATTTTGTGATAAAGAATTGCCTATGCATCACAATTACCATGTGAAAGTTACTCTTTATTATGTGTCTCATTGGTTTGTAGCACTTCTTTTGTTCTTTGGGAAAAAAAATAAAACATTTATAAAATTTATTTATGTTGTTTCTTCCTTCCTATACTGTTACAAAATGTCCATTTATTTTTAATGCCACATTATCTTAAAAATAACTATGCTACTCTCTGGCTAGCAGAGAGGACCCTCATTTCCCAGGGCCATTACATTCCTCCCACCTTTCTCCAAGCTCAGTCCCCTTCTAGCTACTCCTCCAGAGCACCGACAGCCTTCAGGTTGTTTAGAAAACAAACCCTAACTGGCTCCCTATTTCCTAGACGTGACATCAAAGTTGCAAGGCAGGGCAAGTTAGGTTCTGTCTCATCTGACCTCTGATTGCTGCTTCAACGTCCCTTTCCCCTTGCATAAGTGTGGTCAGGAGCTTAGTTCCCTGACTGGGCGTGTTCTTTCCGGGGTCCACGCCTTTGCATTTGATAGAGCCTCTACCTGGAAGGGCCTTACCACTTTCTGCCTATAGGAGGAAGCTTATTCATCCTTTAGAAGTCAGCTCAAACAGTACTTCCTTCAGGAAATTTTCCTTGGCACTCCCGGAGTAACTCCTTGGTCTCCATTTTGATGTTCTGGCTAGCATCTTCTAGATATCTGAATTTCTTTGATTAGCAAATATTGTACTGTGGGGCTTTTTTGTTTGTAGATTCTTTATTCTACTGAGTTCTCCCAGATCATCAATCATATGTCATTCATCTCTGCATCTGCAATACCCGACACAGATTGGCTGAAGAATTAATAAAGTATCCTGAACCGCAGGTAATCAGATCGTGTCCTAACATCAGTAACCTGCTCAGTATGGTGTTGAAGAAATCGTAATTCCTTCACTCTCTTCCTTTCTTCTTATCTACAAGTAATCCAACAAGAGCTTTGGCCTATGCAGTCCCCTCAACCCATAACATATACACCTCACTTTTACCTGGCCAACTCCATTCTTCCTTCGAGGTCAGTTTACCTGTCACTTAGGGCCTCCACTGGTCCTTGCCCTTACTAGATGAAGGCCTCTTTCATATCCTCTCATAGAACTTTGTTCTTTTCCTTCCTCACATTTTGTCACTGACATGATTACAGAATCTACAGGGACGATATACATGTGATCATTTATTTAGTGTCTATCCAACTTCACTGTAAGCTCCATGAGGTCAAGGATATGTTTATCACATTCATCTCTGTTTCTAGGACACTCTGAGCACATAGTAGGTGCTTAAGCAGAAGAGTGGTCCAGGCTAAACGAGTCCCACTGTCTCTAAGTATCAAAACAGCAAGTTCATCTGAATAGCTCATTCTTGGGGCACCCGGCTGGCTCAGTCCTTAAGCATCTGCCTTCAGCTAGGGTCATGATCCCAGAGTCCTGGGATGGAGCCCCTGCTTGGCGGGAAGCCTGCTTCTCCCTCTCCCACTCCTCCTGCTTGTGTTCCCTCTCGCTGTCTCTCTCTCTGTCAAATAAATAAATAAAATCTTAAAAAAAATAAATAGCTCATTCTTAGGAAAAGCAAGAAAATGGAAGGAAGGAGACTAATCCAATTGATATGCATATATACTCATACCCCAACTGGATTAATATATATGCTTATATTAACACATGTATTTCTCGGTACAGACTAATATATTATTAGTACATCTATATCTAACTTAATTTATTCTACATCTTTTCATCTCTTTCCTTATATGTAAAATACCAATTAGATTCATATATGTATTAACATATTATTATTAATTAATATAATATATTAATTATAGTAATACATTATGATTATATATTAATATATCTATAGGACAGAGAAAAGGAAAAAAGACAGGAAGATACAAAAATATGGAAAAATTCAGAGATGATTTGCTGACAAATTTTTTTAGCAATAGATAAAAGCACAAAATACCCCAAAATCTTTAAAAAAAATCATTAAACTTCTGGGGCGCCTGGGTAGCTCAGTCAGTTAAGTGTCTGCCTTCAGCTCAGGTCATGATCTCAGGGTCCTGGGATCGAGCCCTGGGTTGTTGGAGCCCACTTCTCCTTCTGCCTCTGCCTCTGCTCCTCCCCCCCCACTTGTGCTTTCTCTCTCTCTCTCTCTCTCAAATAAATAAATAAAATCTTAAAAAAATCACTAAGCTTCTGTGATATCTTTTTCCTCTCTCAAACAGTATTTTTTTATCCCTTTGAACCTATAAATCATACACTAATATTAGGGAAACATTAAGAAAGCAAGCCAAATTACCATAGATGTAAGAACTATAAATTTCAGTGTTTTAAACAATCTCTGATTTGTCATATCGGCCCCAAAATACTCATTGAGTAAGTGCCTAACAATAATAAATGAAAGCATATTACATGTCCTTTGAATAGGTGAAATGTATGTTCTGCGAAGAAATAAACGTTACTGATTACTTTTTCTTTGTCATCATTCTAGATCTTTGTTTTTTCCAGAAGCAAGATTTGTAAGTTTAGCTTGTTTATAGACCATAGAATAAGACCTCATTTGTAATATTCTTGCAATTCTGTTTGTCATGCTCACACTATAATTGGCTGTTCTATAATGAAAATAGATTATATCGCTGATGTAGATAACCTATACCAGAGCCTCAGTGACAGCTACGTCTCACTAATCCTACTATTACTATTGATCCTGCCACTAGCAAATTCCAGGACTAACATATCTGGGGAAAAATAACCCACTGAAGTTCTTCTAGGGATACAGCTTATATTTTCCTCATACAGACTCCTAAATACTACACCCCCACTGTTATCCATCTGAAACTCACTGTCGGTTATAAAAATCACTGGGACTTGAAAAAGAGGTCAGCTAAAATATCTATGTTACTCCCCCAAACCAGACAATTTTCCATGTTTAATTAATGCCCTTCATTTTACCATATTCCCCTGCTTGCCTCTGGGTGTGACACCTTCACATAATCCTTCAATTCCTGAAGTTATGACAGGATCTATGATAAAATCTGACTAGTGGCTTTGTTTTTCTCTCATACTTTTAATTCCTGCATAAGGAAAAGAATTGCTGTGGGTAACTCACATATTGTACATCATAACTTCAAAAGTCCTTCCTGGATGTTACAAATTGAGAAATTTACCACATAGAATGAGCACCTGGGGATTTTGATTTTCCTGCCTGACTGAATCACAGAAGACAAGGAGAGTGCACATGATTCTGACTTTGGCTGACGGTCCTGGTTTGCTTTTAGTCAGCAAAATTATTACATTCCCAAAAAGGATTGTTCATACTTCAGATATGTGCAGTGAAACAATGACATAGAAAGACCTAGAGTTTATGTGTAAAATTTTGTTTTTACAAAGTCTAGAGTCCCATTTTTTTAAATATTGAGAAATGACAAGAACCCCTTCCTCCTCTGAAAAATCCACATTCTTAATAGAGGTGATTCTGCTGCCCCATAAATGTGGGGTGATTGCTTCTGATCCACCTCCAGATTGAACAAAGAGAAAAATGGCCACCTCATTTCTAGCATGAGCGGCAAGAGATAGTTCTTTACCCTTCGTGGTACAGTACAAAGTCAGTGTAATTGTGTTTCAGATCTAGTTGAGCACTTCTGGCTGTTTGACCTTGGCAATTTATTTAACATCTCCATCCCTCAGTTTTCTTGTCTGTAAAATCAGTACAGAAATATCCATCTCACAGGCACTATGGGCTAATCCTGGAACAAAGTAGATACTTGACAAATATTAGTTCCTTTCTCCTCATTCAAATTCAGAAAACTGAGAGCTCCATAGTTTAAGTGCCATCATTTTTTCCCCAAACGTATCCATATTCTTTCTATCTATGCATGGATGTTTAGTACACCTAAGAATTTGTTTCCAGGAGTCTTTTTTAGGAAGCTTCTGGAAACAATGTATTCATATTCTCTCTCTATTCTCTGTCATTACTGTATTAGCATTATCAACATGTATGGTGTATTTTCCTTCTTATAAATATTCATCCATCAACACCCATTTACTGATAATCTTGTTACATGCTAGACCCAGCCCAGGATCCTTCTGATGTGGAGATGACAAAAGTGAGAAGCTTTCAGACTAAGTTAGGGCCTTTTGACGGCCAATATACTGAGTTCTCTCTGACAAAGCTTTACTTGAAAGCTGAATGAAAAGGGACTAGATATTTTTTTAAAGAGAGAGAAAGAGTCCCTTAGGTGGGATTCCCTGGAATCAAACTCCAAGAGGACATTTGTGTGCCGGAAGTTTACTGAGGAGTGCTCTAAGAATGCCCATCAGTCAGGAAGTGAAGAGAGGGTCGGATAGAGGGAGAGCTTGCCGCTACACCAGAAGATTCAGGGGCCGGCTCTGCAAAGCTCTGAAGCTGGGGTAGCCTTTCAGAGCCATTCTGAATTGTGGCAAGAGAGCAGATCTCTGTACTCCCCCCACCGACTGGTCACTAGATGTGGGCTATCTCTGGGAGGCGGGCACAACTTTGGGCAAGACAGTCCCTTTAGGCCCTGGGCCGTGCCCAGAGAGGGCCTCGGGCAGCCATCATTAGCAGCCGAGGGACGCTGTTGTGGTGTGCCACCCTGGGAGGGAGGCTCCTGAAAGGGAATGAATCTAGGAGGTGCAGTCGGGTTTCAGGGGCAGGGGAGGAGAGGGAAGGGGAGGAAGGAAAAATCACAGAAGAGGAGAGGCAAGGAGGGGAGGAGAGGAGGTGGAAAAGGCAAGGAGAGCGGAGGGGACCAGGAGGAGAAGATGTGAGGGGAAGGGAAAGGAGGAGAGTGGAGGGCTTGTGCCTTCACTTTTCTTTTTCTTTTTTCTTCCTTCCCTTCCCTTCCCAACTCTCCTGTCTCCTCACTCCCTCCTTCTCACCTTTCCTCCCTTTCTACCTCCCTTCTGTTCTTAATGTATTCCTGAGAAGTAAAATCATGCTACTGGAAAAGGAGGAGCAGGAAGATGGGCTGCCCCAGCAAGCACCTCGCTAGCAGCCAGCCCCCAGCCCTCCCAGGTGGGTGAGGCTGTGGTGGGGGTCTCAGCCCCTCCAGGGGTGCTCTGACTACACCTGCCTGAGTGAGGTCCAAGTGCCACTCATTAACATACAGAATTATTAGAAATAATAAATTGTTGTAGGTCACTAAATTTGGGATTGGCTTGTTCCACAAGAGTATCATTATGCATTGGATGTTCAGTGGATGCTATTCATCAACATAAAGTTAAAGTGAAAATTCTCAGGCCTGCTGAACTTTGCAGTGAGTGCTTCTGTCTAACAGCACCCAGGAAGACATTTCTCCTCAATTCTTTCACCCTCACCCCCTTCCTCTCCATTGCCCCCCACCCCCACCCCTCACTTCATCTCTGGGCAGTCTACAGCCTCAATTGACTTGACTGACAGAGTAATTAAGGTCTGGATCATTCTTGTCAACTCAGAATTATACAGAACACATATTTGGTTTCAGCACATGTAAGAAATCTTTTACTGGCTAGAATTTCAACTTATTGCTGAAGGTGCTTTAACAACGGGACCCAAAATTGTATTAGCCCTAAGATTTTCTGTACCAATTGCTTTTAGGACTAATTTGCAAGTGATAGCTTGTTTCCTTCATACTTGGGAGATGTCAGTTCAAAATCTTTTATGTAAGACAGAGTTAATATATCTTAATTTTCAGGGATAATTCTCCTCAAATGCCTCTAGATATTTCCTTTTAAAATAGCTAGCAGATTAGTTGTTTTGAGTCTTAGAAAACTTGCTCGTTTCCTGAATGACTCTATGACTCTGCTATTTATACAATGACTTAAAGGAAAAAGAGATAAAGTAACTTACCACAGAATAAAATAAAATGAACAGCATGACAATGTCAGATCAATAAAAAGGCTGTCATTTTAAAACCCAAGAACCCTGACACTAATTTCATAGCATTCATTTAAATATACTATTTTGTATAAGCTGACTTCTTTTGGTTGAATAACTAATTTCAAAGTATCTTTTCTAGTAGTAGCAGATTAGTATCGATGTCCCATTGTTTTGCACAAATATTTGAGGTCTCACTTCTAAAAAAGAAATAGTTAAATGACCAAGTCATACAACGAAGAGAACTTTTAAACACCTGGTACATAATAGATACTTAATATTTATTGAATCAACGAAAGCTAGCAAAACGTTATTTCCTCAAATGCCAACTAATAGGCTTGTGAAATTTTAATGACTCAAGAAATTTGTTAATGCTTCCTGATGAACCTTGCTGACGATGTATGTGTCTTTTGTGACAAATTTGTTGATTAAGACAATGACTTAATGATACTCTTCTACGTGCCTACCTCTTTCCTGATACTAAATGAACCAGGAAAGAGAGTTGGATAGTGTATGTATGAGGGAAAAAGTGTCCAGTGAAGCCAATAAATATAGCGAACAATATGTGTTGGGGCTTATGATGGATGGAAAAAGAAAGATACTATGATGCTTAAAAAAAATCTTTGTATCTTGCTCTGGAAATGGTTTTGAGCTTACATTTGAATAAAAATATATCTGACCAGAGAATTAATAACATTTCAGTCTCAATGAGGAAAGACGATAAAGCCATCACTCAGGAAGAACTAGAAAGAAGTTAATTCTCTTTACTCTGTTTCTTACTGATAATCTCTCTGCAATTCACTCCACATCTCAGCTTTTTCTTGATCCTGTTTCTTAGACAATGAATTTCTGAGTTGGGAGAGGTGGAAAATCATTTTAAGATATTCTACTGCTAGACTGGAAGTTACAAGAGGAAAATAAATGGGGTGAGAAAAATAAGAAATACTCTTATAAAACAGGGCTTATGAACTTAAGTAGGTGTAGTAGTCATTGGCACCTACTACAGGGGACAACAGGGGACATTGGCTTAAAAGTTAAAACAAGGGACACCTGGGTGGCTCAGTGGGTTAGGCAGCTATGGTCATGATCCCGGGGTCCTGGGATCGAGCCCTGCATCGGTCTCCCTGCTCGGCGGGGAGCCTGCTTCTCCCTCTTCCTCTGCTGCTCCCCTTGCTTGTGCTTGCACGCTCTCTCTCTCTCTCTCTGTCAAATAAATAAAATCTTTAAAAAAGATTGGAAAAAATAATTTACTGTATTCATTCTTTTGATAAAAAAGTAAACATTTGAATATTTTGAGTGTTTTCTTACCAGAATTTTAAAGTTATAAAAAGTAGGCAAAAAAAGGAAGTTTAAATAATAATGTGTAATATTCATGCATAGTTTTAACAGGAAGAGAGTTTGTGGCCCGAACTTTATCCTTTATTCCCAGCCTTCTAAATCACCTTTTCTATACCCACAGGTACTTGGGACCACATGGAGTTTGGTTTGAGGATTGTGTCTGATTAAAAAGGAAAGAGAAACTTTCCTTCATGTGATACACAGTCACTGACTAATACTGTTTAGGACCCACTGTATATTGCATTATCCTACACCCCGAAGGATACCTAAAGCATTCAAAGAAACGTAGGGCATGCCTCGGCTTTCAAAAGTGTGCAGACCAGTTCAGGCAGCAAGTTGTATAGAAGAAACAGGGATCCAGACAATAATACACACCAGCCAGCATGTGATGTGTAGGTCTGCCCTGCATCTCTGCGGGGCTTTATCTGTATCATGTGGGGTTTGAGATCGAGACCCATAAGGAGGGTCTGAGAACTGAGGAATAGAGATTTTATTGCAATTTGTAATACTGCAAAACTGGAAACACCCTTGAGGTCACCAATAAGACAGAGGTTGGACAGAGGATTGCCCATGCCATAGAATGTCATGCAGCCATTAAAAAAGGATGGGGCAAAACTACATTGGGGTAGCATGAAAGGATGCTGAAGACATATTTGGGAAGGACAAAAGCAAGCTATATAATGATCCCATTTCTATTAAAAATTCTGTGTCTACCTCTATCTATATATGAGCTTCTCTATGAGTGATGTGTGTGTGTCTCTATGCATATGTATATGTGTGTATATAAATGCAGGTAGCATAGAAAACTAATGCCAAATTGTTACCAAAGGTTACCACTGGGGAGTGAGGATGTAGAATGATGATGATAACACTTCTTATTCCACATACATCTGCAGTGTATGAAACTTTTACAATAAATTATATTACATGCTTCCCTGTAATAATAAAAATAAGAGAAAAAATAAATATTCTGGGGCTTGCTTTTTAGGGTAGACTCAGGTGTCAGAAAGAAGCAGTTTATTTTATAACACAAGGGGAGATGAATTTTTCTTCTAGTTTCTGGATGAAATGATAAAAAAAATAATACATTTGGAAAACAGAAAGCAGCTAATGCACAGAGTGAGCCTTTTATGGTTCTTGGCTCATATTTTATCCACATCCTACAAACAAATCCTAGCATTTGTCAACAGCCAATTTGGGAACAACTGCTTTCCTTGGCAACTGGAAAGGGCTGCATATTTATGTTTTCAGATACTCATAAAGTGTCTTTTAAGCCTACAAATTGCCTTATCAGGGCATTATCACATGGTGATACAGAGAAAATGTGTGTAGGACTTCAGTCTTGTTCTTACCTCCAAGTGGGAGGTTATATTTGTTTAAAGGAGATGGGGACGAAGATAAGGATGGGGGAGAGTGTGAAAGGAAGTAAAAATGAAACTGAGCGGGAACCCTGACCCGCCTGGCATTTATCTGGGCTGGGCACAGCCTGACCACCCTTCCACATGTATTTCCATATACCCTCACCTCTCCTGCCCTATCTTTTTCCTCCTTACTGGCCTTGAGGGAGCTTGTATAAAAGGCATCAGGGGAGCATGAAAAGTCACATTGCTGCAGACTTCTAGGCAGCAATACACCCTCACGCTGAGGTCTCCTGTCTCTAGGAACGACTCCAGCTTCATCTTCTCCACCATGAGCCTCAGACCTAATGCCGCCTCCTCCTGTACCTGCACCAGCCCTCTCCGGGTCCTACAGGGGCTGCTAGTGCTATCTCTGCTCTTGACCACGCTGCTTCCCTGGGCCGCAGGAGAAAGTAAGAGAAACTCCGGGAAAACTGAGGGTGGAGCGTCTGCTGCCCTGCAGTAGTTTGGGGGGCAGGTGGTAGGGAGGAGGACCCTGCCCTGGTTCTCCTGGGGCGGGAGACAGGTATTATACTAGTAACTCTAAGCGGCAAGGAGATGCTTCGTGGGCACTCTGCTAAGGTACTTTACTGAAGGTTTGAAGATGATCGTATACCCAGTGGCTTTATGAGAGAGGTACAGTTAATGAACAAGGAGACTAAGGAAACAAGTCAAGAGATAAGATCTCCTCAACAATCGCAACTGCTAATGGAGCCACACTTTCTACCCTAGCTCAAAGTGTGGACAGGAAGAAGTTCTTTGAACTTTACTGCATGTGTTTGAAGACCGTCTCTGGCATTCATCCAAGTAACATCCAAAGTTTGGAGGTGCTCAGAGCAGGACCCCATTGTGCCAACGTTCAAGTGATGTAAGTCTCTGCTTCTGTAATCATTGCCTCATTGGGCGTTAGGGAAACACTCTTCCCTCCCTGTCAACTCTATTGTATCCAGCCCTTCTGAGAGTCCCGCCAGGGCACTCACACAAAACTCCATTCCCTCTTGCAGAGCCACACTGAAGAATGGGAAGAAAGTCTGCCTGGACCCAGAAGCTCCCAAAATCAAGAGAATAGTCCAGAAAATTTTGGAAAGCCATGGGCCAACAGCTTAATTGGTTCACTTTGTCAAACCTTTTTATCTCCCAAGAATGGGAGGAGTTTGAAGGCTTAACTTTCTGGAGTTCTTATTTATCCAAAATTCCTCTTCGTATTGTGTTAAACTTTGGATATGTTTTCCATTCTGCCTCAAAAAGTTACATGGTATTCTGAGAAGCCTGGTTAGTAGATGACAGAGAGAAGATGACAATAAGCAAACTTACTTTCAAAATATAATGTATGGTTTATTCCCTAACTCTTGATTAAATGTGGCACTCTGCTTTGCATTCATTTATTTAAAATTTTCTTTTCAAATACTTACATGTGCATTAACCTATCTGGCTCTACCTAACTGTTAGACTAGCTATGCCCATGATGATTAATACATTCCATAATGGTCAATGGTATTCGGAATTACACAGAGCCCAGAATAGAGCACTTGCTCAAGAAATGTTTGCTAATTTATTTAGGTGCTTAATGGAGTTTTTTATTGTCTTAGTCTTAGGATGTCTTGTTTCAAAGCATTTTGTGAAAGATATTTCTAGCGTTTATTTTAGCCTTCAAACCCTAAAAATAATAAAGTTGTAGAAAGTGAGTCGTGTAAGCAGTGGTTATTTATTTTAAAGAGAATATATTTAATATGAGTAGAATAAAAAACATATGATGAGGGTTGCCTGGGTGGCTCAGGCGGTTAAGTGGCTGCTTCAGCTCAGGTCATGATCCCAGAGTCCTGGGTTGGAACCACACATTGGGGTCCTTGCTCGGAGGGGAGTCTGCTTCTCCCTCTCCCTCTGCTGCTTCTCTCTCTCTTTCCGTCAAATAAATAAATAAATAAACCTTTAAAAAATATGATGAAAAGCATTAACATTCTCTATTCAAAAACTCCAGTATTTTCAATAATAATAATTATTATTATTATAATAATACAGGTTCTATATAGTGTTAAATGTTTTAACCTGACATGTTTGTATATATTTGCATTCACTTAATATCTGCATGGTTACAATTTTAGTATTAGAACCAACCCTGTGAATGAGTAAAATAAAAAATGTAAACTTTATCAGACTTCTAAGTACTGTTTTGTAATCAACAGAACTTTCATTCTTTTTAAAATTGTTTTTATTTGAATATAGTTGACACATATGTTGCGTTCATTTCAGCATAGTGATTAAACTTCCCCATACTTTATGCCGTGCGCACCAGAAGCGTAGCTGTCTCGTTACAACGTTATTACAACATCATTTACTATATTCTCTATGCCGTGCCTTTTATCTCCATGATCTACTCATTCCATAACTGGAAGCCTGTACTTCCTATCCCCCTTCACCCATTTTGCCTGTTCTCTCCCCGGCTCGCTCTGGTATTTCTTAATCCCTGAAATTTACACCCACACTATTCTTACACAAGTATTAACATGAAATCAAAATTTGTTATTGTTTTGTTGTTATATATTATTAATTTTAACAGAACTGTTGGTTGAAAAACGCCTTAATTACCTTTTTGGGTTTTTTTTTACACTTCAGTATTCTACAATCTAGCAAATAAAATCACTAGTTGATAATTTATGTCATTTTTAATTTATTAAATAATAGCTAAACTTTATTGATAAATTTTGATATACCAGGCATATTGAGTGTTTTGTATGTATGAATTAAATAATTCTCACAAGATAGCTCTAAGAGGACAGCCTCTGCAGAGAAAATAATTGGGTAAATAGTTCTACCATTTGCTAACTGCGTAACTTTGGGCAGGTTGCATAACCTCTCTATGCATTAGTTTCTTCATTTCTAAAATGGGATAATAATATTGCTTATCTCACAGAGTTGATATGAAAATTAAGAGTTAATAAATTCAAAGGGCTAGAAGTAGTGCATGTCACACAATGACCCATATATAAATGTTAGCCACTATTTGTTATTATTCTATTAGCATCCCCAGCATTATAGAGAAGAAAACTGAAGTTCAAAGAGATTAGGAAATTTGCCCCAAGATCAGATAACTAAGTAGGTGACAGAGTGGGGATTTGAAACTCTGCTTTTAACCACCACACTGCTTTCCTTGATTCTTCTTTTGCTAATAAAGAGATTACATTATATATCACACAATGTTATTGGCACACAAAATAGGACCTGATCATAAGTAGCATATTGTGATGGTTATAGGTGAAGAAGTAAGTTCATCAAGCCCAACCTGCACATGGACTTTGGGGAACACTCACGTAGTAAGCATTTAGTCCACAAATTTTGTATGTTAAGATCTCCTTTTACTATCTCCTCATCATAGGCTCAGTGCCTTAAAATGGTTTGTCTACAAAATAAATGCATTTATTAAGTAATAGTTAATAACAACTACAAATATATATATACATATATACATACATTATATATATATATACATCAAAGCCGTAAGTGGGGATTGCCGTCATTTTCATTGGCTTTTCTCCAGTAATTCAAAATAGCTCAGACGTCTCATTCATTTCCCTAGTGGCTTCCTACTGAAATCCAACAGTGCCAGCTCCTGAGACATGACACAATTCTTCCACTAAACTGCACCTCCTCAGAGGCAGATGTCTTTTATTTTCGTGTACACACGTTAAACTATTTCATTTAATGCACAGGAAGAATCATTTAGTCGCCACTTACTACTTCCTGCAAATACTGAAATCCAGGGGTAAGGTTGCATAAATCCAGGGTGCCCCCATTCATAGCCCAAATCATTCCTTCTATCCATTCCCTCTGCCACTAACCCTTATTTGGGATCTCAAGTTTTAATGCAATAAACTGGTCTAAGGTACAGCATATTCTGTATCAGTCATTGCATTGGATGCTGGATATTAAAAAAAATGTAAGTCACACAGAATTGTCCTTGAAGAGATCATTGTCCGGTAGGAGAGGCAGATAGATTGACAAATCATCACAACCATATGGAACACACGTTAATATAGACACATGCTCTAACTTAATAAAGAAACAACACGTGAATAAGTCAAAGCCTCAGAATCATCATTTTCAACATTTACTATCTTCATGAATATAGTTCTTTTTATCAAGTCCCTACCCATGTGCTAGAATAATGATAAACGTTATGATGTCTCACCTCGTAGAGCTTTCCATTTGGGGAGAGAAAACATTTTAAACACTTTCAAACACACACACACATACACACACTCACATGCATATATATCTGTGTGTCTAATGTACATGTGTTCAGGGCGCCTGGGTGACTCAATCGGTTGAGTGTCTTGATTGACTTTTGATTTCGCTCTGGTCATGATCTCAGGGTCTTGGGATAGAACGCCATGTTGGGTTCCATGCTCAGCGGGGAGTCTGCTTGAGATTCTATCTCCTTCTCCTTTTGCCCCTCCCCCCACTCACGTGTGTGTGTGTGTGTGTGTGTGTGTGTGTGTGTCTCAAATAAATAAATAAAATCTTTACCAAAAAATGTACATGTGTGCATGTTTGGAAGATCTGTGAGAAATCGCAAAGGCAGAGGGTGCTACAAAAACCCAACAGGGAACACAATTAGCTGTTAACTGTCAGGAAAGACCTCTCTGAGTAAGTAATGTTAGGGTAATACCAGAAATTCGAATAGGACTTAGCTGAAAGGCAAGTGTGGGATCCTAAGAGAAAGAACCATGGAAGCCCAGGAAGTAAGCTGCATACTTCCGCAGAGGTCTTGCTCCTGCTGAGCATTCAGAACCAGCTAGTTCCCTGCAGTGGGCTACTGATGCCCATCACCGCTGTTAATCAGGGTGACAGAAAGCCTCTGGCTTTGAGATGAGGGCATCCTGTGCCCTAATCAAGAGCCCAAGTCATCCTTTCTCAGGAAAGGGAAGATGGTCCATATTGATCTCTTGACCTTTCCTACGTGGGATTCTGTTGCATGCCCTCCGTATCTTCTCCACGCTCCACTCCTGGATGCCCTGTGTCCTCCTGAGAGCATCACTGCTCCGGCCGGCACGGCAGCCTGCCTGAAACTGGCACTGGCTCAGGAAAGGCAGCCTGGAAACTCTCTTTCTTCACCTCATTTCTAGGCCCAGCCCAGCAGAGAAACATCTAGGCACCGAGTTTTTACAGAAGGAATGTGTTCAAATATTACTTCTACAATTTTTCTCGGAGGAAGAGGATAGCTGAGGATAACAGACTTTGCTCCCTAGAGTATATTGGATGAAGGCTGGGCGGGCAGGAGAGATCAAGAGACCGAGGAAGTCTTCCACATTCCAGTGAAATTCAAAACTGAGTCATCCTCTAAAGACCACATTCAACTTTCTACCAGCCAGAAAACAATTACTAAGGACACACCCTGAACACCCACAGCCACCCAACTCAACTGATAATGTGTAACTGGTAATGTAGGAAAGGCAGGTGGGAGTATGCGTGCTTTGAAAGTTGGGAGTTGGGAAGAAACAGAAACTGTCTCAGGTCTGAAGGTACCAGCCCTATAAACTTCAACATGTGCGGCAGAGAATTCTATCGTAACACGTAACGCAACATACACCTAAGGTTCAAGGGTTGTTTCTAACTGTGCCCGCGTGCATGTATATGAATTCAGGTTGCGGTTGTGGACAGGACAGCTGACCTCAGGCTTTTTCCGCCCCCCTAATCTTGGCTGGCCAGAGCCTAGCTCTTCCCAGAATTAGCTCAGCTTCCCCATCCTCCACCCCAAGCTTCGGACCCTGGGGATAAAACGGGCCTGGAGAGTCTTGGGAGCCACTGGCCCGCAAAGCCCCAGCTCCGACTGCCCTTGCACGCTCGGCTTCTGCGGCACCTGCTGGACATGAGCGTCGGAGCGCGTTCCCGCGCCCCCAGCCCCTGGCGGGGCGCACAGCGGCTGCTCCTGGGGCTGCTGCTCCTGCCAGCTGGGGTCGCCCTCCGCACAGGTGGGGGCTGAATAAGGCGTCTGGGGGACACGGGGAAGCAGAGCGGGAGAGTTGGGGAACCCTTAGGCCTGGGGCAGAATCTTGCATCTTTCGAGTTCTCTCTAGGTGTGCGGGCGCTGTGCCAAGCGCTGCCGCCGGGTGCGCTTCACCATCTAGTCAATAACGCTTCTCTGAGGGAGGTAGGATTTGTGGGGGAGGAAATGAAAGCGAAACGCAGTGAGAAAGATCCCTAAGGTAAGTATGGGGGTTGCCGGAGTCACCACTCTCTCCTTCACTGCTGTTTCCCCGGACCCAACCCCCAGTGGACCTGGAAGGAGGAGATGAGGACCTGCGCTGCGTGTGTATGAAGACCACCTCCCTAGTCCGTTCCAGGCACATCAGCAGCCTGGAAGTGATTGGAGTCTCAGACCACTGCCCCACCCCCCAGATGATGTGAGTCCTGCCACTTGCCTCTCTGGCGCCTGCCTACCTCCCCCTGCCTCCTCTGCCTTCCCTTCCCCGCCTCTGCGTCCCCCTCACCCCGCTCCCCCCCGCCTCCGCGCCCCCTTCACCCCTTGTCTAATCCCAAATTCAAACCAACCCCTGAAAGGCGCGTCTCTTCTTTCCCTGGCAGAGCTTCGCTGAAGGATGGGAGGAAAATATGCCTGGACCCGAATGCCCCCCTGTACAAGAAAATAATCAGGAAGCTTTTGAAGAGCTAGCTACTTAGCTGCCTGACTCTGTACCTTTTCGACAGAGCATGTTTTTTGTTTTTGTTTTTTCATTTGCAAGCTAACTGTGGAAGAATCTTCTGATTGGTTTTATGATCTTTCAAATTCTAAATAAATACAATAAATCGACTTGTGGTATAGTCAAACTATTTCTTAATAGAGCAAAGAAATAGTGTCCTCATGTAACAGTTTCATTTTAAAAAATCTCCAGAATTTTAAGCAAAAATAAATTTGAAGGAAAGTTTGGCTTAATAAAGATTGCTTCACTTGGTGTTATGCGTTGGCTGATACGTATTTACATAACTGCGTTACTTCATTTATTTACATATTAATGTTATAATTAGCTTCGCCAGTAAATATTAATCACACTTAACCGTTATTGGCTTTTTAAATCAAAGAAAGGTAATTATCAGATGGTTTCACTCATGTGGAATATGAGAAACAGCACAGAGGATCATAGGGGAAGGGAGGGAAAACGGAATGGTAAGAAATCAGAGAGGAAGACAAACCATGAGAGACTCCTGAGTCTGGAAACAAACTGAGGGTTGCTGGAGGGGAGGTGGGTGGGGGTTGGGGTAACTGGGTGCGGATGGGCGTTAAGGAGGGCACGGGATGTGATGAGCACTGGGTGTTATATCCAACTGATGAATTATTTAACACCCTACCTGAAACTAATAATGTACTATATGATGGCTAATTGAATTTAAATTAAAAAACTGTTTGGTAAAAAAGAAAGTTACTGGCTTTTTATTTGTATTTTTATTTATTCTTTTAAGAGATTTTATTTATCTAATTGAGAGAGAGACACAGAGAGCACTAGCAGGGGGAGTGACAGGCAGAGGGAGAAGCAATCTCCTCACAGAGCAGAGAGTCCAAGGCTGGCTTGATCCCAGGACCCTGAGATCATGACCTGGGATCATGACCTGAGTGGAAGGCAGGCCTTAACCGCTTAACCGACTGAGCCACCCAGGCGACCCGGTTACTGGCTTTTTAAAATAAATAAATACACCAGATTCTGCTTTTATCCCCTTAAGATTTATACTCTACCCCAGTATTAGAAGAATTAATAAAAATGAAACTAAAACTCTCTATGCATATTAAGAGAAGTATGTGTTTAATTTCCAGAGAATTACATACACATATTTTACTCTTTTTTTTTTAAGATTTTTATTTATTTGACAGAGAGAGACACAGCCAGAGAGGGAACACAAGCAGGAGAAGTGGGAGAAGGAGAAGCAGTCTTCCCGCCGAGCAGGGAGCCCAATCCAATCCCTGTGGGACTCGACCCCAGGACCCTGGGATCATGACCTGAGCTGAAGGCAGACGTTTAACTACTAAGCCACACAGGCGCCCCATAAATGTTTTACTCTTTCTTAGTGCTTTGATAATGTTGACATTTCACTAAGGTGAAATGTTAAAAAACAGTTCCTATATCCACATTACTACCTTTAGTGAATACCACATTTGGCAAACCTACAGAATTGGCTCTTATTCCATTCCATTTATATACCCTGAGGGTTGCTCTAAGCCTGCAAATGTTCTGAATGGGCTTTTTTTTTCCCTTGGTAGTCTCACGTTCGGTAACAGTTTATTTGCAGTCAACCACCATTCCATGAATCCCTTAACACTAGAGAAATCAAAATTGTATGTTACACAGCTGTGGAAGGTAGGAGAGGTGCACGTTATACTCTCATTTATGCTTCAGGAAGACACTACTATATTTTGGGGAGAAAGGAGCGTGCTGCAAGATGGGCATGTTAGTTACCTATTGCTTCTGTAACAAAGTACCGTGCATGCCATAGCTTTAACAACACCAATTTATTATCTTCCGGTCCTGGAAGTCACAAGTCCAAAATGAGGCTTACAGGCTAAACTCAGGGTGTCTTCAGAGCTGCATTCCTTCTGCAGGCTTTAGGGGAAAATCTGTCTCCTTGTCTTTCTTAGCTTCTAGAGGCCATCTGTAGTTCTGGGCTGGTGCCTCCTTCCTCCATCTCCAAACTACATCACTCCAACCTCCGTTTCTGTTGTCACATTTCCTCTCTCTCCTTTGACCTTTCTACTTCTTATACCCTACTTGTCTCAAAAAAAAAAAAAAAAAAAAAACCCTTTGTGATGACATTGGGCCCACTTGGATAGTCCGGGACAATCTTCTCATCTCAAGATCCTTAACTCATCTGCAAAGTCCTTTTATTTTCTTGCCATATAAGGTAACATTTTCACACGTTCCAGGGAAATTTCTGGGAATGGGTGACACTATTCAGCCTACCATTGTGGGCAAGGATGTAGAATCTGGTTGAGGCCGGAGAACACTACAGACAGCTCGTGATTTCATGTCATTTCAACCTAGTGCAATCATACATAGAGGTAGGATTGGTCTGCTGAGGGAAAATGGGGATTAAAACAATTCATTCTCCTTGGAGGCGGGGGAGGGCCTCTGAGATGACAAACTATTTAAGAAAACGCTATTTATAGAGGCTTTGGAAGTACCAAAGTATCATCTAAATTTCCACACCCACTTTGCATGATGGGTAATATTATTCCCATTGCAAAGTTGAGGTAAGTCTCAGAAAGGTTCTGGAACCTCCCAAAGCCATAGCTGGGTAGAGGCTGAGCAGATGCATCTGACCCCCAACTCCCTGTTTGCTGCCTTTCACCCAGGCCATTGGCCTGTTAGCTCATTCTTCAGAAAGGAACTGTCCCATGAATAGCCCGTGGAAGTGGAGTAAGAATGAGCTGGGGGGGTGGGCAGCGTGTAAATGGAATAATGGAACTGCCATGAGATGAAGAATGAGTAGAAAGACACAAGACCATTAACTCCTCAGCACGACTGGAAGGCAGTTCATCATTCTGCAGAGCTGAGGTGTCTATGGGGAGCAAACGATTGTCTTCCAACTAGTTTTCGCCCATTTGGTGTTTTTCACCTTCAGTCCACCATATGAAGGTCACCTAAATTCTCTTTCCAAAAATACAGATACTTCCTTGCCTAAAACCTTCAAGGTTCAAAATCCTTAGCATGGCGCCCAATGACGGGCCACACTTACCTCCCCTCTGTGCCTGAGTCTCCTCATCTGGGAAGTGAGAATAGTATGAGCGTCTACTTCATCGGTGTCCATGAGGACTTAAATAGATGACATAGGCAAAACGCTTAGCATCGTTCCTCCTGCAAAGACTGTGCTTAAGAACCAGCAACCATAATTATTACTGTTGCTCTCAATATTGCTGTCAGTACCCCATCCGAGCCAGCCCGGAGTGCAGACTAAGGCATTTAACAGAATGACTCTTGGTGCGAAGTAGCAACATATTGGTGCAATAAGAATAAAAGTTCCTTTAATTGCATGAACTTTGGGAGACAAAACATTAGAAGTGGAGTGTGGGTGGGAAGATTGTTTTTTGCTTTGCTTACTTTCCTTTTATGGCCTGCCTCAAACAACCTACTTAGAGTCCATAATATAGGTGTGACTCAAATGGCCCAAGTGCATTTTGCAAAAGTCAACCCATGCTGGTGCTTTGCAAATCCTTCCTTCAAAATTGCCGGAGAAGACTTTCAAGTGGCCACCTTTATCAGCAATGGCATCAGGAGGAAACTTTCTTGCCAGGGGAAAACCCAAATTAGACAGCAACCTGTTGCAACTTCTGGCTCTTTGAACATTTATGGAGTGATAAAGTTTGAATGTACTTACATTTTTTTTTCCCTGCAAAAAATGTCCACACACTAATCACTAACTGCATAGTCATGGACTTTATCAACAAAACAAAACCACCAAAGGATATTTTGCTCTTGGAAGTCATCCTGCATTTTTTCTAAGTATTGCTTTTTTTCCCCTTGGAAGGCCTTTGTGGTAAAAACAGTTTCCTCCTCATTGCATAGATCATTGAGGGTTTAGTGGGCTTAAAAGATACATTCAAGTGTTTTGTGGTTGTAAAAGACAAGGAACATATGCTCATTATGGATAACATGGAAAACACAGTGGAAAATATAAGGAAAAATTTTAAAATGACTGTAAGTTTGCCACTCAAAAATATTCTGTTTTTTCAAAATATTAATTATTGGATATTGGTCATAAGGTGAATTGCTAATTTTCAATAAATTATCACTGTAATTACAGGAAATTAAAGGAAACAGTAACTACTTCATTGTTAGGGAGCATTCCTGTCCCAATTTTGCAGGTAGGAAACCACGTCCTGGGGTAATAAAATAAGTTATTCCTTGGTCAGAGAAAGAACATCAAACTTAGGGGATCAAGCATTCACTTGTACATTTATAGGTCTTGTGCATATATGTATTCACAGTGCGTGTGTTTATGTATTTATACACACCCCTAGAACAAGTTCACAATACAATACTTGTTTTGTTCAGTGTGTTTTGATATTTTATTTTCTATACTATCCTACTTTATCCACTTTTTAGCAAATGTTGGCCACAAGCTTGTGAAGTATTTCATAACCCATTAATGGATCATAACTTATAGTTTTAAAACTTTGCTGTAGCTCTCTGATTAAAGATTTGAGTTTTCACATTTCATGTTGGAGGCCATACCCCAAAATAGTGCTTCTCAAGATACTCAGAGAGTCAGGGGCAGGATGCTCAGGACCAGCTGGATAGTTAAATCTCCTTGCCTGAGATCCGTTTTCAATCTCAATCTGCAAGACTGACCTTGGGTTGGAATCTTTGGGAACCCCAGGAGGAGCCAGCTTTTGAGGGGAAGATACAACACCAAACAGGGACTTGTCTGCACACTGTTGAGATTCTCTGCCTTTTTCAGCTTGGGGGTCCCACTTATACTCACTGCTCATTCAGCTTCATTCACACACATCCTGTCTGGGTCCTAATGTAAATTGAATTGAGGGCAGAAAACATTGCTTTCTAGGGTGCTTGGAAAAAGTAAACACATTCAGTACATTCAACTGGTGGTTTTATAGCTATTTTTTTTTTTCCCTTACAGTTTTTCTCCTTATCCCTTGAGTAGCTGGCTTTAGCCCAGTGGGCTTTCGATAAGGCAATCTTGGGTTACAGAGTTTTGACTCTGTGTGACCTGAGTTCCCTCGTTTCCTCATCTGAAAAACCAGGGCAATAAAATCCACCTCACGGCTTGCTGGAAAAGGGTGAATCTCACTAAGAACAGGACCCAGCATGGGTCTGACTCAGAATTGGAAAGCAATGACTAAAAGTAACTCTTCTTCTCTTTCTCTGGGAGTTTTACCCCCAAAGCACATACCATTTCCTAACAATAGTGGCCAGCCACATCCTTGAACTAACAAGTGAGCATTAAGAACATGGCCGACAAGCCAGAACTTCCCCTGAACAGAACCACAACTCCAAGCGTGGGTGCAGATAACTACGGTAGTCACCCATGTCTGCAGTTTTGTGTTCCTTGGTTGTAATTACCCACCATCAACCATGGTCTGAAAACTCCGAAAGCAGATGGTCCTACTTCTGACTTAGCATGAGAAGGCCCATAGTAGCCTAATGCTATGTCACAATGCATACGCCGTTCACCTTGCTTCATCTCATTATGTAGGCATGTTACCGTCTCACATCATCGCAAGAAGTAGGATGAGTACAATACAATATTTTGAGAGAGAGACCACATTCAGATAACTTCTATTACAATATATTGTTCCAATTTTTCTGTTTTGTTAATTGTTGTTGTTAATCTCTTACTGTGACTCATTTATAAGTTAAACTTTATCACAGTTAGGTATATATTAGGGAAAACATAGTATATATAGGGTTCAGTACTATCCGCCATTTCAGGCAACCACAGAAGGTCCTGGAACATATGCTTGGTGGTTAAGGGCGGGCTACTGTGTTTAAGAAAAAAAGTTTAACGTGACAGATACAAGTTGCATTTTTCCATTCATGGTAACAACTAAAAGAAAATCAAATAACAAAACCACAGTGTTTATCACACAGCGTATCTATAAAATATTCGGGAGATCTGGTGGTTGGAGGCCTGGCATAACTGTTTATCTAGTAAAGAAAACAAGGACAAGGAATGAACTTTGGATGTAACCTCGTGAAATATTTATGTCTTTGCTGAGGCAGAGCTATGGGAATTATGCTATTATTAGGCAGTGTTGTGATAAGAGGTAGTAAGTCCTGACCGCAGAGTAGTCATCAAGCAGATTGGAGCAGTCAGCTCTTACTTATCAGCTGTGTTGGAGAATCGGTGAATTATCTTTGCAATAATTCTAAGGATGAAGACAGGATCAATTGGGGAAAGGGGGAATAAAGCAGTGTATATCTATCTCCAACAGAATAATGATTAGACGGCACTGTGATTATTTGTCTGTTTCTTCCTTTAGATCAGGGAATTAGGGTCTTGCCTCTTCTCTTCATTCCCACTTCCAGAAAAATGCCTAATAGAGTGGGTGTTAAATAAATGTTGGTTGGGCGCCTGGGTGGCTCAGTTGGTTAAGCGACTGCCTTCGGCTCAGGTCATGATCCCGGAGTCCTGGGATCGAGTCCCGCGTCCCTCTGACCCTCCCCCCTCTCACGTACTCTCTCTCTCATTCTCACTCTCTCAAAATAAATGGATAAATCTTTAAAAAAAAATGTTGGTTGATATTTATTAACTACATGAAGGGAAGCAGTAAGGCAGTTAGTACCATAATGCAGTGGTACAGTTGGGGGCTGGACAAGGCGCCTTGTCAAGAGAAAGTGGGTTGAACATTAAGGACTCTATTTTCCCAACACCTGACTTTGTTAGGCTCAGAGATTTCACCAAATTATTCATAGACATTATAACACATTCATGCCATTTACCCTCTCGATGATTT
Source organism: Zalophus californianus (assembly GCF_009762305.2). Lineage (NCBI taxonomy): Eukaryota > Metazoa > Chordata > Mammalia > Carnivora > Otariidae > Zalophus > Zalophus californianus. Next base: position 58,880,978 of record NC_045596.1, read on the forward strand.
TTATGACTTTTTAGTTAGAGTCACATCTATAACTATTAGGGAAACAGCTACGAGTTCCCCTCATCTGTCCATCCACAGCCTTCCATCATGCACAGATGCTATAATATGTACTCATTAAACATGATTTGACCGCAGATACTCACATTCGATGTGCAACATACACATATGTAAAGTACAGACAACCAAGCCATCCTTTCTCCACTTCTACCATAATTCCCACCATATCTAATTGGATCTCATATTTCCTTAATGTCCTCAACTACTTCAGAAGTGTCAATCAACAAACTAGCTCAGTTGTACACCAATAGAGTCACCCCTTTGAAAGAAGTATCATGCAGAATCCTCTGCCTCCAAGATTACCTGAGTATATGGACATAGTCTAGAAGGCAAAAATAAAAACAAAATATTTCTGGCCAAAAAATTGGGAGATAATGAGTATTGGAAAATACTGTGGACAGCATGCTCAATATCTAGTTTTTATGATGAGTAATATTTCCTAGTTGAAATCTGTATCTTGATGCTAGGCATTTTCTTTTGCGGTTTATACATTCATTTTTGGCTTCCTAAATTTGGTTTCCATAATACGATAAGGTCATAAGGGTGTTGTCATCTCCAAGACAGCTTTCTTATGTGATTATTTCTAAGAAAAGTTTTCTCATTTCCTTATTCTTTTGCAATTTTGGCAATCCTGTATTTCTTCCTGTTACACTATATAATCACGATGCCATTGATTTAGTGAGTAGAAAGTTCAGGAAACAATTTTAGAAAATGGAGATAAAAAACAATTTATAAAACATTTTAAAATCCAATAAACCTCAAAAAAACTGACAAAAACTAATATATCAAATGATTCTCAGTGTTAACTGAATGATTTTAAGTATTTGTAGACTGATTATATCATCAGATGATCATGCGAGGAACAGAAAACTAAATGATCTGGATCTTCCATTGCAGAAGAAAGTGGACAGGCTAAATAAATTTATGTTAGAAACTGAACTTTATCCAATTTCATCTCTTCTATTATAGCTATCACTGCGCCTTACACACGGAGATGAACCAAAAAATATATGGGGTAAATAGCTATTATCCATTCACTTCCTGCCCAGATCTTGCACCTTTGATTAGATGGACCTGCCCATATACCATGAAGCAGATGGCCCATAAAGGCCAGACATACTATCTGGTTCCATCTGTGGCAGTCAAACTGGACTTCCTTTGCTTAATTCCTGATATCGTTCGGGTGCTCTGGCTTTGAATATATTTGTAAGTCCTACTTGTGTTCTTTGGACATGTCGGCAGACCATCGCCTCTGAACTTTCTAGAGACTTTAGTTCAGACTCATTTCTCTGGCTGCCTCAGGTACGATACTCTTCCTCAACTCTTTCACTGTAATTCAAATTCTGGCTCATCTGCATTCCCCTATGTCCCCAGAAAGGTTGATGCTGAGTGGTCAAAATAGGCAAATGGAAGGAAATCTAGGCTGTTCCCAATCCTTCAAGGATGATTGCCTGATGTCCCAACCTCAGGACACATTGGTTACATACAACAGTGGCCTGGAACCATTTATTCATGCATTGTCTCAACAAACATTGGTTGAATGCTTTGTATGGATGATATTTGTACTGGAGAAGGGGACACAAAGAGAAATGAGATATGATAGCTTCTTTTCAGAGTGGGAGTATGTAAACCAGTGGTTCCCAACAACACGATCTGTAGCCAAAGGGCCAACTCTTGTTAAGAACTTTCTGATGGAAGTAGCGTTTGAAATGGCTCCTGAGCCATGGAGGCCAGGCGATGCCTATCTGCCTGTTCTATCTCTCTGGACTCCCTGCTTCAGTGGTAAGCTCCAACTTAAAAAATCAACTGTTTACTTTTGGAGTCGTGTCATACCACACTGCTTCCGGCTTCCATGCCTTCACTTATTTGGTTCTCCTTTTCTGGAATGGGTTCCCTAATCACTCACCTTAAATGGCACCCTCCTCCAAAATGTTTTCTCTGATAGCTCCCACCCTTCCAAGAAAGGGAATCAGATGCCCCCTTTCTCTAAGTGCCTATAAAGCTCTGTGCTTTGGGGCACCTGGGTGGCTCAGTTGGTTGAGAGATCGATCCTAGCATTTGGCCCACAGTCTGCTTGAGATTCTCTGTCTCCCTCTCCCTCTGCCCCTCCTCCTGCTCTCCCTCTCTCTCAAAATAAATAAAATCTTAAAAAAAAAAAAGCTCTATGCATTGCTAAGTATCATGGACCTCCAGACAACTCCGCATCTTTTTTTTCTTACTTTTATAGATTGTGAGTTTGGTGGTGAGAGAAAATGTCTTTTCCCTCTGTGTAGCTTAATTTATTTCTTAGCTTATAAGTAGTAGATAAATGTTGAAGGAATGAATGGATAAGTGGGTTAGAAATAGAGAAGTAGAGCTACTTGTGTTGGCAAGTTATCTTTAGCAGAAAGGTGGAAGATGAAAGGTGTTGAGCCAGACTATTCACTGGCAAGAAACAGACATCTAATTTAAATGGCATGAAAGAAAGAAAGAGAGAGAGAGAAAGAAAGAAAAAAAGAAGAAAAAGAAAGAAAAAGAAAGAAAGAAAGAAAGGAAAGAAAGAAAGAAAGAAAAAGAAAGAAAGAAAGAAAGAAAGAAAGAAAGAAAGAAAGAAAGAAAGAAAGAAAGAAAGAAAGAAAAGAAAAAAGAAAGAAAAGAAGGAAGGGAGGCAGGGAGGGAGGGAGGGAAGGAGGAAGGGAAAGAGGGAGGGAGGGAGGGAGGGAGAATTTGTTGGCTGACATAGCATCCATGAATAAATCAGAGCCACCTGGAGGACATAGGTGCCCGAACAATGTCCTTTGTAACTTTTTCCCATTTCATGTGCTTTCCTCTGGGCCAGCTTCATTCTCAGGCAGACTCTCCCCAAGCACTGGCTCACCTCCGGATCCCCTTTTACCAGTTTAGCAGCCCTAGGAAGAATTAAGAACTTCTTTTTCAATTGTTTAACAAAAATTCTAGGGACTGTTTCTCATTCGAACAGGCTTAGGTCACTTGTCCATCTCTGAATCAACCAGTGGGCCTGGAGGGTGGGCCAAGAAATAGTTCATCCCCCTGAATTTCATGGACTGAGAGGGGATAAATCTAGGATGTGTTACCAGGAAAAAGAGAAAGGGGAGCCCAACATGCCATTTCTGAGGATACCCAGTAGAGATGCTGACCTATTCCTGGTACACCCTAATGCTTTTGGCCTGTAAGGCGGATCAATCCAGAAATCTAGTGTCATGTTCAGACATCTTCACTCTTCCCTCATCAGAGCTGGAGTCATTACATCAGAAGAGATCATTTGGGGCGAGCTAGGAGTAGAGCAGAGCTACTCTGCCCTTTCCTGCTTGCCAGTCAGCATGGGTAGTTCTCAGGCTGGAGCAGTGTTTCAGCCTTGGTACCCCCCAAAAAGCAGAACCTGAGTCATCAGCCTGCCATACAGGCAGATTTATTTAGGGGAAATGTTCCCAAAGTTGGCACTGGAGAACTGGGAAGAGTGAAATAGAGTGTAGGCATCTGGGGTTTAGCCCTTCTGGGGTTCCTGTGAGAAGCCATGCGGAATATCTGCCTAAAACCTGGCAGAGGAGGAAATAGTTATCATTGCTTCTTCTTCCTTACTGGCAAGAGATTTTCCAGGGCAGTGACAGAGAAACTTTGGGGGAGGAAGTCACCTGGTGCGGCCGAGGGGAGGAGGTGTAAGTTTACACCTGCCTGCACTTGGTTGCTGCTGCTGTCATGACCAGGGCAAAGCAGCGAGCCCAGGGGCTGTGCACGTCCTGGATTTTATTAATTGTCAATTCCGAAAGATTTATAATAATTACAGGGGGTAAATGGAATTTAACCACCAAAGCATCCCTTTTAAAGGCTCTTCCATTTCCTTAGGAGTTGTTGCTTCTACTGGCTTAAAGAATGTGCATAAAAACTTGGTGTTTAGGGGCACTTGGGTGGTTCAGTTGGTTGGGCAACTGCCTTTGGCTCAGGCCATGATCCCGGAGTTCCAGGATTGAGTCCCGCATGGGGCTCCCTGCTCAGTGTTGAGTCTGCTTCTCCCTCTGACCCTCTCCCCTCTTTTTTTTTTTTTAAAGATTTTATTTATTTATTTGACAGAGAGGGACACAGCGAGAGAGGGAACACAAGCAGGGGGAGTGGGAGAGGGAGAAGCAGGCTTCCCCCGGAGCAGGGAGCCTGATGCGGAACTCGATCCCAGGACCCTGGGATCATGACCTGACCTGAAGGCAGATGCTTAGCGACTGAGCCACCCGGGCGCCCCAGACCCTCTCCCCTCTTAAGTTCTTTCTCGCTCTCTCAAATAAATAAATAAAATCTTAAAAAACAAAAACAAACAAACAAAAACCTTGGTGTTTAACTCTTGCAGAAGTAATCAGCTTGGAGAGGTACATGTTCAAACAAGAGATTGAACTTGTTTATTGTAGTAGGCTACAGCAGTCCTGTGCTTATAAACATTTCTGCATTTTGGTTGAGAAAGATTTCATGGACTCAAGTGGCATATTAAAGAAAAAAATAACAAACAAGAAACCTTTCCTTTTTACTTCATTTCCAAAAAACAAGAGATGTGAAGTCCTTCCTGGGAAGTCAAATTCTACACAATCTGCAAGTGTTAACTGCTTCTTAACGTGTTTCATTTGGTCCCATTTTTTGGCAGCTTCTGTAGATAAGCTGGAGTTCTGATCTCCCTGAACACCCTCATTTACGTCAGTTTTGGGTTAGGTCTAGAGATCATTACTGCAAACGCTTCCTGTTTTTCTTTAATTACATGAAATTGAGAGATTTGTACTGCATGATTGGTGCTGAAGTCAAACTCTTTAAGCCTATAAAACATGACGAAGTGTCCAAACTGGAGCAGCGGATAGTTCAGATTTTCATATCTGAGCAAACATGAACTCAACAAAAATTCATTTTTTTTTTCTAGGAAGCTAGCAGTAAAGCATGCACGCCCACTGATTTCATTTGGGTGGTATTCCTAATGGATTTAGAAAGAGCAACTCTTTAAAAAACAACTTTTTTATTTTGAAGTAATTTTAAATTGACAGAATTGGTAAAAATAGTAGTTTCCTGTACTCTTCACTCAGTTTCCCCTTTTGCAAACACTACCTTAACAGGGTACCCTTGCCAAAGCGAAGAAACCAACATTGGCACATTCTTATCAATGAAAACTCCAGACTCCCCTGGACTTCACGAGGTTTTCCACTCACTGTCCTCTTTCTGGTCCGGACCCATCTCAAGTTACCACACTGTTTGTTGTCACCTCTCATACTTCCCTCTGAACGATGACTGTTTCTGAGTTTTTCCTTATTTTTCATGACCCTGACATTTTTGAAGAGTTCTAGTCAGCTATTTGATATTCCTCAATTTAGGTTTGAAGGATGTTTTTTTCATGGTTAGCCTAGAGTTATGAACTTTGGGGGAAAATACCAAAGAGTTGAAGTGCTCCTTTCATCACATTATATCAGGAGGCACGTGATATCCACTTAACACCATTAACCTTCATCCTTTAGTTAAGGGGATGTTCGTCAGATTTCTGCATGGTCAAGTGACTAGTTTCTCAGAATTGGACAATTTAAGAAAATATAACAAGCTATATGAACAAGTTACAACAGAAGAGTTATGCTGTAGAGTGAAACAAAGCTATGCAGCTGTAAGATTGTTTGGCTGTGTTTGAATTTTAGAAAAATTCAGCTAGGGGATTAACAAATGGTTTTTAATTTTTTTATTTTTATTTATTATTATTATTAATTTTATTTTTAGAGAGAGTGAGTGCATGGGTCAGGGGAAGAGCAGAGGGAGAGGGAGGAAAGAATCTTAAGCCTGCTCCAGGCACTGCACAGATCCTGACGTGGGGCTTGATCTCACCACCCTGAGATCATGGCCTTAGCAGAAATCTAGAGTCTGATGCTTAACCGACTGAGCCACTCAGGTGTCCAAACAAAACAGCTTTTTTTTTTTTTTAATCACTCCTCTCTAGAAATTTTTAACCATATATCTTTATCATAGCATAATGGTTAAAAGACATTCTCTTTGAGTCTCAGGCTCAACATCTTGTGGTTTTGGGAAAGTTACTTCACCTCTCTTCACCTTAGTTTCTATATTTGTAAACTTAAAGCCCCATGAAGATAACCTTAAAGTTCCATATCTACTTCACAGCGTTGTTTGGAAGACCGAATGAGTCAATATTTGTAAAACTCTTAGAAGAACACCTGCAATTTGCACAAAATAAACATGCTGTGCCTTGGGGTGGGTGCATTGGCTTAGTAATTTGCTCATGGTATGTGGCAACTAAATAAAGGAAGTGGCCTGTTTCATATTTACTCAAAATCCTGTAAACTCTTCTTTGTTAACTACTATGTTTGTTGAAAAAAACAGCAAATTTTCAGTGATTTTCTTAAAGTTTGTTCTATAGAACAAACAAAAGAGAGATTATAGAAAAAATAATCTCTTCATGCCTTTCTGATTCTATAAACTTCATAAAATGAGCCTGTTTTACAGGTACAAGTAAAATACAAAGCAACACATCTTTCAAATTTTAAAGAATATTTTTGGGTTTTTGAGCCAGTTTCCCATCAAATCCCAGAAAACAATTTATAATGAGAGGAGAACCACACAGACTCAATTATTCATAACCTAGCCACATATTTACAAATTTTTCTCACTTCTTACTGCTTAACACAAATTTTAATCTTTTAATTTCCCTCATTTTCCCTCTCAGGATCATCTGATAAAGGCTAGAATGTCTTTAAAGGTAGGCATTCATTTTGTAAATCTTTTCCAACCAATGAGATGGAGAGTAAGTCAAACTCCTTTTATAGATGAAGTGATTGAAAATAGGACTACAGTGGGGCTCCCGGGTGGCTCAGTCCCTTAAGCATCTGCCTTCAGCTAAGGTCCTGGGATCCAGCCCTGCATGGGCTCCCTGCTCAGCAGGGAGTCTGCTTCTCCCTCTCCCTCTGCTTCTCCCCTTGCTTGTACTCTCTCTCTCTGTCAAATAAATAAATGAAATCTTACAAAAAAAAAAAAAACAAGAAAAAGAAAAGAAAAAAGAAAGAAAGAAAGAAAAAGAAAATAGGACTACAAAATAAATCAGTGGTAGATCTCAACAGTAAAATTTTTAAAAAATCCTATGTAAGTATGTCTCCTGGTAGAGTACAGATGTGCCTTCCTTTCAGGAAGCCTAATACAGAAAATTTTAAATGTGAAGGGAAAAACTGGGGAGTGAACCTTTCTATTACAATTTTTTTTTCTTTCTTTATGGAAGGATTTACAACAGGTTGAGTTTCTGTTTGGCAATGCTGGGAAAAGCTATCTCACTTAGCGAACATTTATAAAGCGATTAACCTGTGCTGGCTCTCACCAATGTTGACTCATTTCAACTAATTACCTTGGGGTAGACAAAGAAATGTTTAACAACTTGCAGGTGAAAGGTGGCAACCAGAGGTAAGCAGTTTTGCTGCTCGCCCAGTAGCGGGCTACTAAGTGCAGGCTTATTCACTAAACTGGGCTGCCTGGAGCCTGGTTTCTAGATACCCACACCTCAGCCAGAGGCCATTCCTGTCTGCCCCCTCCACCTCCCCCCCCCTCCACGCTTCCCATCGGATTCCATGCCTCGAGAGGTCTGAATCCACCCTGGAGAATTATTACACTTAAGCCCTCTATACCTAATATTGAATTAGTAAGAGTTCTCTAAAGCTTCTGGGTGAAAAAATAGTAAAGGTGTCAGGTTCAAAGACTGAAATTCCTAGTCAGAAAACAGAGACATGTCATTGTTGCTAGAGAAAGGGGGACGAACACTGAAGGCCCCATAGTAAATGGAACGGGATTTTGAGTGGGGTTTGGCGGTTCATGCTTCATCCGCACACAACAGGACCAAGGCTTACACAGTAGGTACCCACTCTCTGGGGACCATGTGCTATATTGTCCAGGGATGGACCAGAAGGGGAGAATTCCGCGAGCCTGCCGGACTAGCCCCTCTGCAGCTTTAGACTGGCCGCCAGTCCCGTATTTCCATAGATCGAATCTGAATCTCTCCTGCATTTGGAAAAGGAGATCTCCCCAGAATTCGGGGAGTTCCAATATTTCAGAGGGGAGAAGGAAGTTCAGCAGGATACAGAAAAAAGAGATCATGTTACGGTCCTCAACTCTCACTCAAAAAATCAACACTAGAATCCACTTTAGACACTGATCCTTGTTCCCACCAAATGGAAAACATGACCAAGATGATCCAAGTGTGACTTGAGAATACACAAGAGAAACAGATTGAACATTCTCTGGAATCTGAGAAGCTATTTTTGACAGACTTCATTTCAGGTGTATGGAATATGCAAAACGAAATTTAGAGACAGAATATATATAAAGGATAGACAGTTAAGCAAAATTTGCCCCCTCACCGTCCTTAATTCCCCCCAAAACTGATAACTAAAGAGACGTAACTCTCCCTCTGAAGCTGTGGTGCCACCTTTGTCGGGAGGCTCACAGACCCGCCCCCCCCCCCCCCCCCCCCCCCCCCCGGCTCCTGGCCAGGCCACCGGGGTCGCTGGGCACCCACGGTGCCCCCTGCAGGCGGCAGCTGCAGCGTGACGGCCACTCACGCCCCCTTTGGGGATTCTGGAGGAAGGAGAAGGCCCCGACTCGCAGCGACACGCGGGTGGCCGGGCGGGTCCCCCCTCACCGCGGGGGCGGGGCCGCGCTGTCCTTCCAGACCCCGAAGCGACCTGCGGAGCCGGGAATTTCCCTGGCCCCGGGACTGCTCACTTCCCCGCGCCCACCAGGGATAAAAGCGGTTCTCCCGGCTCCGGGAGCCACAGAATCCGCTCCGCCAGCTCGCGCTGCAGCTCGCCAGCTCCAGGTCCCGCCGCCCCGACTCTTCGAGCTGAGCCCCATGGCCCGCGCCGCCACCGCCGCCGCACCCCGCGCTCTTCGCCTCCTCGGCGCCGCGCTGCTGCTCCTGCTGCTGGTCCCCGCCGGCCGCCGCGCCGCAGGTGAGACTCGGCGCGCCCCCAGCCCACGGGCGGGACGAGGGGGCGCTGGGCGCCCACCGCGGGGCCGCCCGCTAACCAGGTCTGTTCTCCCCGCAGGGGCGCCCGTGGCCGCCGAGCTGCGCTGCCAATGCTTGCAGACCTTGCAGGGAATTCACCTCAAGAACATCCAGAACGTCAAGGTGACGCCCTCGGGACCCCACTGTGCCCAAACCGAAGTCATGTAAGTGATGCCCCACACCGCTGCGGCGGCTCGCGTCCTGGTGTCCCCCAGCGCCCTGATGCCCGCCGGCCCCCCGCCCCACCTCCCGTCAACGCGGATTCTGCCTTCTCCCTGCAGAGCCACTCTCAAGAATGGGCAGGAGGTTTGTCTCAACCCCGAAGCCCCCATGGTCAAGAAAATCATCAATAAGATGCTAAACAAGTGAGTTGTGCTTTTTGTTCACACGTGGGACTAGAGTCATTGGTCACTAATACTGGCAAATGCCTCCAGAAAGTTTTACCAAGGAAACCCAGGGTTTAGCTGAAGGACTGAAAATCATTATTATTTCACAATGAAATCTGCTAGTAAGATCATTCATCTGTTCTGGTGCCAGAAGGATATTTCCAGTACCCTCCATCCCCATGCAAATGAGTGTGGGTAAACCTGCTTTCATTAAAATTCTTATTGGTGTTGGTCAGTTATATTAAAAAGTTTTCCACCTGTTAAAAAACAGAGGTACCCCCCCAATTCCTTCTAGACTTCACGTCTGAAAAGCAGAACCCTTGGTTTTCTGCAACGTAGGCCCTAAAGCTTGGAGGTGAAGAGCAGACACTTCGTAGTGACACCACACTGGGAACAAATCTGGATTCTACCACCTATTAGCCATGTGACTCAAGGACAATTATTATCATCATCATCATCATCATCATCATCATCATCATCTAAAGCTTCAGTTAGGCCCCACAGGCCCCACCTGCATTCCTAAATAAAAGCATCCGAGAGCTTAGAGTTCTCTGCTGCACAACATAGGGAGTAGCCTTTTGATGCCAGGCAAGTGAAACTAGATTCAGAAAACTCTGGAACCTCGGGGTCGGGACAGGAGCTGTGCAGGCAGATTCCCTGAGCAGCTACTAAAGATGACATTTTTCTCATTATTGCGCAGCTCCAACTGACCACAGGAAGGAGGAAACTGATTGGTGGCTGAATACCTGAATCAGGCCCCGTCCTTACAGGAACCCAAGAGGAAAAGAGGAATCATCCGTTCCCAATGCCACCTCAGCTGGGCCTAATATATTTGAGCATCTCCTAGGAGAGTTCTTCTGTTTATTTATTTATTTATTGGTTGGTTGGTTTTCAAAGATTTCAATGTTAATATTTTACATACAAAATAATTAGGATGTAATTGAATCTATTTGTGCACTGTACCACTATTTTTATTGTTTATTTTATGTTAAACCCAACTTAGTTCAACCCTGATTCTTATTTAATTTGAAGGTAAAAGGCTTTCAAATATTCTCCAATCATTAAGTTAATACTCTGAGGGGCCCACAGCATTGCCAGCCACTGTGACTGAGGCTGGGGCGAGAGGGGGGTTCAAGCAAATAGAGAGTGAGGTCATTGTCAGTTTGAGGAATATATGTGTACATCTATTTTTGTAATTGTTTAAAAGAATGTCAGCTATTATTTATTGAAATAATTTCACAGTATGTGGTCAACATTTCTCATGTTGAAGCTTTAGGAACTACAATGTTCTAAATATCCTTTGGACATTTTATGTCTTTCTTGTAGGGCATAATGCCTTGTTTAGTGTTAATTACGTGGTGTTTCTCTACGTCTTCTAACAGAGAGGTTCAAATATTCATTGTTGTTTTTGCAGAGAACTTGAAAATAAAGTACTTCAAAGTAAAAAAAAAAATGTTTGTTTCATTTAGGGGAAAAAGGCTATCTGTACTGGACAAGCTGATGATTTACACCAATACTTCTTGACCTTTTAAAAAAAATTTTCTTCCTGGGCATTCAGTTTGCTACACGGAGAAATGGAACTATAATTTATGCTTAACTTTATCTGATGGTAGCTGTCACTCCCCTTGAGTTTCACAAACCCAAGAATGTGCTTTTCCGAAGTGTGGGCTTCCCTTGGCCCCTTAGTGTGAGAGTCACTGATATATATTGCTGTTTTTTGATAAGGAGCTCCTTTCCACCCTAATACTCAATCTTCTCTCCTCAAAAACATTTACATTCTTATAGCAATCTTAACAGGGACTCTCATTTTGTTGCTTTTGCTAAATGATTTTTCAGTTACTGACAATTTAATGAAGCTGGCAGTGAAATGGTGGTAAAGTAGATTTTTCCTTCAAAACTCAAATAATTTGTGTCACTCATAGAAACACAAAGAGTGAGTGGCTGAGTACTTCACTTATGAAAAGATCTAACTGACATTTGGGTTCAATTTTCTAACCTTTATTTATAAGTAACTACCACTGAGTTTAATGTTACTCCAGTTTTTATGTCAATTTGTCAAATAGAATAGTTTTAAGATTTGAGTGCCTTAGTTCTCATCATTCCTAGCACAATTTTTCCGGAACCTGATAGATTGTCTAGCCTGAGAATGTCCTCTGAAACTTGATATTCAACACTGCCCCAGGATGATACCAACACCAAGACAGAAACAAAATTTGTATGTAAAGAGAGGAAAGATCCCTATAATCTGAAACCACACTCCAAACCTGAAAAGGAAGAATGTTTGTGGGTGTGCGGAGTGTGCTTGTCCCTGAGTCGGGACTCATTCAGGAAATCTTGAGCTTTGGGTAAAAGCCTTCAGCAGAGGCAAGAAGGCAGGGCTGGCCCCCTCAATACTTGAGATCAGGTTCGAGTTTGCCCAAGCAGCTAGGTAAATAAGGACTCCACGTAGCAAGAAACAAACTCTGTGAGCTTTTTTTCATAAAGTTAAAAATGGTAACCTCTTTATAACTCCAATGTTACTAGTTATCAATGAGATAAGAAGGAAGAAAATTTGTGAATGGTACAGAAGGAAATAAATGTCAGCCATTCTAGTAGTTCCACAAATGCTAGCATTCACTCCCTAACCTAACCCCAAGTCAAGGGACCTTGGAAATTATTTATAAGGGGAACACCAAGGGCTCAATCAAGCCCTCACACCCAAGAGAAGTCCTTACATTCAAACACTGGCTTGAGCTTGCTGTACTGGACACTGAGCTCTTGTCAATAAGGAACATGCAGCATAGAAAGGAGAAAGGAGATGTTCTGTTCATATGGTGGTTAAGGACATAGGTTTCAAAGCATCAGATAGACTTTGGATGAATTCCAAAAGTTCCAGCTCTATAGCTTGTTGACTGTGTGCTCTTGGGCACGTTTCTTGACTTCACCAGCCTCATTTCCCCTGCTATAGAATGGAGATAATGACATAATACACTTGCTGAAATTTTAGCAGGGATTGAACTTTATCAATGGCTCCAGAAATCTGCCATTGGTCCTCAGGCCAATTCCATGGACATTGTCTTGGTGTCTGTTGTGGATCAAGTGGATATGTACTATACTTTTCACACCATATGGCCCTGAGACTTGGCAAGTACAAGGCAGTCTCTTACTAAGAGTGTTAGGGCAGGAAATGGGACACAAGGGTGTGTGAGGTGGTGGTCATGAAGTGAAGTGGGGAAAGGTTATTTGGTGACACAGCCCAACTTCCAAAAGTCATCAACAGGAAATAGCAATGGCAACACTGACTGAAGTCTCTTGAGCAATGTTACCAAAGGAGCTAAACCCAGAAAGGAGGAAATATGGCTGATCCTATTATGTCATTATGAGTCCTTCTTTTGAATGCTATTGAGATGTCCTCGCAGGATTTCCAGACATGAATGGAAAGACATTGGGGGATGGCGGAGGTAGCAAACCTGCGATAGTATAATGGGGCAATCCAGAGTAACCGGCGATACTGTTTCTCTCTTTTTTCCTGACTACCCACACAAATAATAACGGGAAGGTCTTATCTCATCTTCACCATTGATGCTCCACTCCATATTTTCTTCACTTACCAATGACTTCCACAGTTGCTGTGGGACAGCATCTATACTTGCTGACAACTTCCCAACTCAAGTGCGCCTATCCTGATCCTCTTCCTGAGGGCTCTCTCCATTTGGGCGTGGGGGGGGGGGGAAGGCAGAGAGAGTTTGCTTAGCTCAGAGGCAGGATGACCTGTGATTTAATGCCCTCAGAGGCCAGCTCATTGAGAGGCAGGAGTTAGTGGATGAATATTCTATTTTCCAGTCCCTTGGTTGGACAATTCTAGAAGTTACACTATATGTGTGTGTGTGTGTGCGTGTGCGTGTGTGTGTGTGTTTTAAGAGGAACTCTTTTCTACCTTGCTACTCAACTTTATCTCTTCAAAAACATTTCCATTTTTATAGCTACCTTAACAAGGACTCTCATTTCATTGCTTTGCTAAATGATTTATTTATAAATATATTTATTATATATATGCTTTCCACCTCTCTCTTCGTTATGTTCACATTTTCTCTTAAATCTTTGAGCATATTGGGGTGCCTGGGTGGCTTAGTAGGTTAAGCATCTGACTCTTGATTTCGATTTCAGGGTCATGGGATCCAGTCCCCGTTGGGCTCTGCATTCAGTGGGGAGTTGGCTTGAGATTCTCTCTCTTTCCTGCTCTCCCACCAAGCTTTCTCTCTCTCTCTGTCTCTAAAATAAGTAAATAAATTCTTAAAAAATATCCTTGAGCATATTTATAATAACTAGTTTAAAATCCTTGTCTATTAATTCTATCATTCTGTCCTTTTTATTTCTATTGACTGATCTCCACCCCCCACCCCATTATGGATCATGTTTTTCTTCCTGGCATATCTAGTAATGTTTTATTGGATGCAGGAAATTCTGAATCTTATGTTGTTGAGTGTCAAGATTTTGTTTTCTTCCTTTAGAATCTTGGTCTCTGTTATGGCAGCCTGTTAAGTTACCGGAGAATCAGCTTGATCTTTTGTAGGCTTGTTTGGAAGATTTATTAGGATGATCTAGAGAGAGTTCTTTTCCCCAAGGTTTGTTTAGTCGTACTACTAAGTCATGCCCTTTCTGTGTCTCTGCTGAATGCCCAGAGTGCTTACAACATCCCTCCACTCTAAGAAGTCCAACCTCAAGTATCTCCCCACCCCATGCACTCTAAGAATTGCTCAGCTTACAGATCTCTGGCCACTCTCTGCCTGACCCGGTGGACTTTCACCTTATGCATGTGACTCGGTATTGATCAGAGAGACCCAATGGAACCTCAGTGAGGATTTCCAGAGCTCTATTTTCCTCCGTGGATTTCTCCTTTCTACAACCCTACTCCATAACTTGTAGTCACCTCAGTTTCCCTGCCCTCCAAGACCCAGAAATTCCAGCTGAACATCCACCTACCTGAATTCAATTCTCTGTCTCCTCAACTCAGCAAAATCGCTGTGCTCTGCTTGGGATCTCCCTCCCTGCGCAACAATCCAGAATTGTTCCAGCAAAAAAAAAAAAAAACAGGGTGATCATGAACCTGATCTTCTTTGTTTCCTTTTCTCAGGGATCCTAGTCTTCTGCTGCTTGTCATTCCAAGGCCTAAAAGCAGTCGTTCAACGTTTCCTATCGCGTTTTCTAGTTGTTTATGGCAGGAGGCTAGGACTGTTCCCTTTTATTTCAATACAGCCAGAAGTGAAAGTCTTCATGGGACATTCTGAGGAACATTTTTACAAGATTTCTGAGGCTCCGTAGCAAGATTAATCTCTAGTTACTCATAGTGGTAGCCCATTTATTACATAGACTTTATTAGTGTTGTTTTCTTCCCTAGCCCACATTCCCCCATTCCCTCACTTGCTCTTCTTTTTTTTTTTTTTTAAGATTTTATTTATTTATTTCAGAGAGAGAGTACACAAGCCGGGGAAGACAGGCAGAGGGAGAAGACTCCCCGCTGAGCAGGGAGCCCGACGTGGGGCTCGATCCCAGGACCCTGAGATCATGACCTGAGTTGAAGGCAGATGCTTAACCAACTGAGCCACCCAGGTGGCCCTCACTTGCTCTTCTTATGATTCTTTCCAAGCTAAACTATTGCACACGAGTCTCAGTATCAGTATCTGCTTTCAGGAGACCTTGGTCACTTGGATTCCCCAGACGGATTCCCCAGAATTAGATTTCAGTGCTAGGGCTCATGTACATCTTTTTTATTAAGGAGTACATTCCCAGAGAATCAGGAGGTAGGAAAATGTGAAGTGGGGCAGGGAAAAAGTCAAAACCTGGAAATTGGATCCGTAAGGCCCTAAAATGGGTCTGGGAAGAAAACGTCTACCAAACCCACATTCAGGACCTTATCTTCCCCTGTGAAGAGGATGATGTGCCTATGGACATTCTGTCCTCAAAATTAAAATTGATAAACATTTTCTTTTTTAAGTGAGAATCAGTTGGGATTGTTTTTTTTGGCTTTCAATAGTTTCCTGAAAAAAGAAAAAAACCCACATAGTTTGGAGAAGAACAGACAAGTTACACACTAAAACCAGGAACTGATCTTTTAGCAGCCAGGTAGGAATTTAGTTCAAAACCTGAGAGATCATGGGCACCTGGGTGGCTCATTCGTTAAGCATCTGCCTTTGGCTCAGGTCATGATCCCGGGGTCCTGGGATCAGGCCCCGCATTGAGTCCCGCATCGAGCCCCGCATCGAACCCCACATCGAGCCCTGCATCAGGCTCCCCACTCGGTGGGAAGCCTGCCTCTCCCTCTCCCGTTCCCCTGCTTGTGTTCCCTCTTTCGCTGTGTCTCTCTCTGTCAAATAAATAAATAAAATTAAAAAGAAAACCCTGAGAGATCACACAAAAAATCAATTCTTTCATTTTATAGATGACACTATGGAGGCTCAGAGACCATCAAGGAATTCCCAAATGTCACAGAACTGTCCTGTTTCAAAATGGGTTAAGACTCAGCTTTCTGATATTTAGTATAGGACTATTTTCACTAACTAGATCATTATTAAATTTCTTTAGTTTTGGTTCTAGGGTTGGCTTTCTAAAATGTGTAGGACTAGTCTCAGGGTACTAATTAATAGCTAGTAGTCCATTCATACCACAAGCTTCTGTAAGGTATTCTAAAGGAAGCACGATGAATATTGTAGCCAAACAATTTGAAGTAAAAGACGGGTTCAGCCACATTATGTGATCTGCAAGGTTACTCTCTCAGTTATCTATTACCTCCCCGAAATGTAGTGGCTTAAAGCAACAACTATTTCATCCTGGTTCATGACGCTGTAGGTCATCAGTTTGGGTGAAGTGTTCTTCTGATGGTCTCTGCTGGGTCATTCATGGGGCTGCAGTCATCTGTGGCTTGAGCAGGACTGCCTTGCTCGCTTGTCTGGTGCTTGGTGCTGGCTGTTGGCTGGGCTTCATGTCTCTAGTAGATGAGCTTGGCCCTCTTCTTATGGTGCAGCAGCTTTCCAGGAGGGCAGGAGTGGAAGCTCCTAACGTTCTCATGTTTTTCTTCTTCTTTATTTTTTTATTCAAATGTAATTAACATGTAGTGTTATATTAGTTTTGGGTATACAATAAAGTAATGAAGTGATTCAACAATTCTATACATTCCTTAGTGCTCATCATGATATCCCCTCAAGGGTTCTGGAATTTTTGTTTTGAAATATCCATATCACTTTTACCACATTCTACTGCCCAAAGCAGTATCAGCACAGGGTCAAGGGGTTTGGGAAATAAATTCCACTGCTTGAAGTGAGAAGCTGTTAAAAATTTACAGCTCTTTTTAATCTTTCATAATTATTTAACCTCCCTGGGATATTCAATTTTCTCATTTGTAAGATAGAAACATCCCTGGTCAAGTTTCCAGATAATACGCAAAAAGGTCATAGAGTTGTATTGACACAAAAGCAGAACTCAATAAATGGTTGTTACTACCACTACATTTTGTTGTACCTCTGTTAGGGTAGGTAAATATTTTGAAGAAAGAAACATAAGATTATGGTTAAAAATGGGATTTTTTTTTTTTTTTGGTGACTTGCCTGTGTGTATAGGTCTCAGGTGTGTGTGAAAATTCAACTAATAAAATAGATCGTCTATAAAACTTTAGAAGCTGACAATCAGAGCATTTTAAACAATCTAGATCCAACTCTACATTAATTGTGCTCCAGATCTGGCAGAGATTTTAGTAGTTCTAGAACGTGAGACCCACATTTGATAAGGAAGATCTCTGGATCTTTATCACTATTTCTTTAACAAATTCCTTAACAGCCATGATGTCCTAAGCCTGTTTTTGAAGTTTTGGAAAACTAAATTATTTTGAATCTTTCAATAGTTGATTATTTCATCTTTGTATTATCTTATTCTCATCATAATATCTAGACACAGCATTTCACTTGGTACAGATGGAGAATAAAACTCAAAGAAATCAAGATGCATCTGAATGGTGTTTCTAACTGATCTGCAGCTTTTTGGTTTCTATAAAGGTCAATATCTGATTGGTCCATTGAATGTTGTCAACTTATTTTTTTAAATGTTTTATTTATTCATTCATGAGAGTCAGAGAGAGAGAGAGAGAGGCAGAGGCAGAGGGAGAAGCAGGCTTCCCGCTGAGCAGGGACCGCAATGCGGGACTCGATCCCAGGACCCTGGGATCATGACCTGAGCCAAAGGCAGACGCTTAACCATCTGAGCCACCCAGGAGCCCCGAATGTTGTCAAATTATTAAAACTTACCTGATTTTGAGATTGGAATCACTTTTTTCTCTTTCTTAACATGACAAGACCCTTGTCTTGGTCTGTCCATGTTATTATAACAAAATACCATGGACTTGCAGCTTATAAACAACAGAAATTTATTTCTCACAATTCTGGAAGCTGGAAGTCTGAGATCAAGGTGCCACCATGTTTAAAGAAGGGCTTCTTCTGCATCATAGACTGGTCTTGTCTCACCTGGCAGAAGGGGCAAGGTTCTGGTGTCTCTTTTACAAAGTCACTAAGCCATTCGAGGGTTCCATCTTCATGACCTAATTACCCCACCTTCTAATACCATCACCTTGGGGTTAAGGATTCAAACCTGTAAATTTTGAGGAGAAGCAAACATTCAGACCATAGCAATGCTTTGTGAACCTGTGCTCTTGTGCATTTCTCTGTCTGGAATATTTATCAGCCTTTAGCTGTGATGAACTTCCTTTCATCTTGAACAACTCCAATGTGACTTCCCCAGTGAATTCTCCCACGACCACACCCACCCACTCTCCCCTCCAACTCCCCCCACCCCCGCATGCAGAGAGCCTCGGGTTTACATCTAACTTAACATAGATCACCTTCTAGTTTTGTCTATTTACATGTTTGTCTCCAAACAGGCGGTGAATTCCTCAAGAGCAGAAACTCAGTTTTTATTCTTTGACTATTTAATGTCCAGCAAAGGCCTTGGCAGGTAACAGATGTTCAATGATAATTGTCAAAAGAAAAGACCTTATTTAAGCTAGGTTTACCTTCAGACTATATCAGCCCTTAAAGAAGCACTAATTCTTCAGTTAAATGCTGTTATGGGTTGAATTGTGTCCCCCCACAGTCACTCCCCAAATTCATAGGTTAAAGTCCGAACCTCCAGTACCTCATATGGAAGTAGGGTCTTTACAGAGACCACCAAATTAAAGTGAGATCATTAGCGTGGCCCTAATCCAACATGACTGGTGTCTTTATAAAGAGGGAAAATTTGGAGATAGACAAGCACACAGGGAGAACACCATGTGAAGATGAAGACAACTATCTATAAGCCAAGGAGAAAGGCTTGGAACAGCTCCTTCCCTCCCCGCCCCAGAAAGAACCAATTCTGCCAACACCATGGTCCTTTGGAATGGATTGTGGGCTTCTAGCCTCCAAAATTTCAAGACAAAAAATTTTTCTTGTTTAAGCCACCCAGTCTGTGGCTCTTTATTATGACACCATGAGGAGAGTAACGTCAATGCTTTGATATTTGATTTGTTAATGAAAAAAAAAAATGTGGTCAGTGTGGAATAATAATTAAGGCCATTTTTTAAAACTGCTTAAGGAAAAGGTTCATAGTTCACTGTTACTTATTGCAGCTTCAAGCCCATTACAACTGCTGCCTTCAAACCACGAGTAAACTGTCATTTGCTATGTTTGACAGGGCAAGGGTTATTGTAGTCTGAACTTCAGTTTCTTTGTAGGTTACTTAAAGGTGGAGTTGGAGCTTGGCAGATTCTATTATCACCTTGAGTGGAATTATGCAAGGAGGTACAAACACCAAAAGCAAATACTTGAGGAGGAAAAAGCATTTTAATTACTTACTGTGTACAAGCATGACGTTTAGAAAGTGTATAGGCATTCCTTTGACTCCATTCTTTAAGTCACTGTTAACTAACTGGCATTGAACTTTTCAGGATTATGCAGTTTCTCTCCCCAGGAAATAATAGGTTCATCTCTCCTTTCAATAAATTTCGTATCCTGCTCCCAAACCTCAGCCCTCCTCCAAATAAAACAAAGCTTGAAAAACAAACCCCATTTCCTTATCGGCTTGTGACAAGCACACTACTTAATAAGCTGCTCTTTTCATTCTTCAGTGGGGAGAGAGTGCACGAACAACAAAAAATTCTCAGAGCTACAGAAGGCACATAGAAGAGGGCTGCCGTGTTGTTTACACCATTCAGACAAGGGTCGAGATTGAGTGCAGCCATGGCTGCCAAGAGCCCACAGACCCTCCTGCTGGCCGTCCTTGTCCTGAGCATCTTTGGTAAAGGAGCTATAGCTTTTATACTCTCCTTTGCAAAATTTAGCAAAGATTCCAGATCTTATGAGATTGTATTTAGCATTGAGCAAAATGGAGAAGCTGTAAAACTAAAACCTAAGCAGAACATATGTTTAGATCGTGGAGTGTCAAAGAATTTCTTGTTGAGGTAATTTTAAAAATTTTAACTTCTTAGAAAATATGTAACTGTAAGGGTCTGTGCTTGTCTTACTAGAGATAACCATAGGAGCATTCCTACAAATAGGCTTATTTATTTGTTTATTCTAAGGATGGTAGGCAGATGGGAATTGCCACTTTCAACTGATAGAATTCACCTAAAATGTTTATGTTTACAACTTTCATAGGAGGGAACCAAGTTGATTTTTAGCACGAAATAAGTTATTTTATTGGCCAGGCATAATTTGAAACAATGAATTATTGGTCTAGTGTACTTAACCATTCTTCATAGCAGATGCTTCATAAATGTGTGTTGATTATAAATAGAGCAGATGATTAGATTTGTGTGATTGCCTCTCTAACCCTTGCAGTACTTATTTTGTGAACTGAGGGTCCTGCTGCATTGATAATTAAAGGATAAGCATGTGGCTGTCTCTGTTCTCACTCAGGGTTTTGCCATTCTTTTCTTACACAGCCGATCCCGTGAGGGCCAAGAGCTGCGATGTCAGTGTGTTCAGACACATTCTGACTTTATTTCTCCTAAATTCTTTACAAATGTCCAATTGATACCTGAAGGTGCTTACTGCAGCAGTAAAGAAATCATGTAAGTAGTAAAGTTGTGGGGGAGAACTGAAGCCTCCAGTACCGGGCTTTTCAAAGCTGACATCTGTATTAAAAATGTGCTAGACTGAGAAGACAGGAGACCAGGGCTCTGAGCATTATTCATGTACAGTGTGGGAAGATCATTGTCCAGTGCTTATGTTCTCATTTCTGAAAACATCATGTACCCTCTCCAAAAAGAATAAGCTCTCACGTGGGAACGTGATTTGAGTGGCCTTTAAAGTCAATGAACAGGTACAACAAGCAAAGATACATGGTCTCAGTAATACATGGGTGAATCTTGTCTAGAGATCTCTCTATTAGACACTTGGGGAACACAATAAATCCAGTATGGCCTAGTGGCTCTCGAAGCTGACTTGACAACCTTTCTGAAGCATCAGTCTAGAAATATAGAGCTTAGAGGCTGTGGGGAACATTTCTGAATTTTACTGAAACTTTTTAAAATTTTGAACTGTATCATACATACCGTTTCGGTTCAATGCTAAGTAACAAATTAACCACAACTTAGTGGCATAAAATAAACCCATTTATCTC
This sequence comes from Zalophus californianus, assembly GCF_009762305.2. Classification (NCBI taxonomy): domain Eukaryota; kingdom Metazoa; phylum Chordata; class Mammalia; order Carnivora; family Otariidae; genus Zalophus; species Zalophus californianus. Next base: position 58,902,050 of record NC_045596.1, read on the forward strand.
AAAGTTCTGTAAGTCAGTAGTCTAATGGCTTGACTAGGTTCTTTGCTCAGGGTTTCATAAGGCTTAAATTAAGGTGTCAGCAGCATGGAAGTCTCATCTGGACTCTCTGGGGGGAATCCCCTTCCAAGATTATTTATGTTGTTGGCTGAATTCAGTTCTTTGCAGTTATAGGATTGAGATACTCATATTCTTTCTGACCATTGGTTGATGGTCACCTGCAGCTCCTAGAAACTACTCTCAGTTCTTTCCACATAGCTCCTTCTGTATCAGCAGCTGAGAATCTGCCCCATGTTGAACTGATCTCACATTTCAAATTCTCTTTCTCTTCTGCTACCAGCCAGAGATAACGCTCTGCTTTTAGGACCCATGTGATTACACTGGGCCCACCTGAGTCATCTCTCTTTGGATTAATGTAGTCAACTCATCAGTAACCGTAACTGCATCTGCAAAATCCCTTTGCCATGTAATGTGACATAATCATGGATGTAATATCTCATCATGTTCCTGGAGACCAGAGAGGAAAACTTGGTGGTTCTTCTTAGAATTCTGCCTAACAAGCATACAAAAGAGTGTATAAATATATCCACATACAGTTTAAAGATCAGTAATAAAACAAACACCCATTCACTTGCCACCCAGGCCAAAATCTGGAACATATTTAGTACATCAGAAGCCTGCACGTGTAAAACACCTATTATGGGCTGAATTTGTGTCCTCTCTGAATTTTTTATGTCGAAGTCCTAACACCCAAAAGCTCAGGGTGTGACTGTAATTGGAGATAGGACCTTTAAAGAGGTGCTTAAAGTTAAATGAGGTCACAAGGCTGGGCCCTAATCCAATATGACTGGTGTCCTTATAAGAAGGAGAGACACCAGGAATGCACACACACACACACAAGGAAAAGGCCTGTGAGGACACAGCGAGAAGGTGGCCATCTGCAAGCTAAGGTGAGAGGTCTCAGAAGAAACCAAACCAGCCAATACCTTGACTTGAACTTATAGCCTCTATAGTGAGATAATAAGTTTCTGTTGTTTAGGCTACCCAGTCTGTGTTATATTGTTATGGCAGACCTAGCAAACTAATAGAACCCCCCCCCCCCAAATCATATACCCACCCCAGGCTTAGAAATAACTACTATTTGAGCTGTTGTTTCCTGCTTTTTAAATAGTTTTACCATCTGTGTATGAAATCTAAAGCAATTACAATTTTGCCTGTGTCATGAACTGAATGTGTGTCCCCGCTCCCAACCCATATTAAGAAGAGAGGCCTTTGGGAGGTGGTTAGGTCATGAGGGTGGGGCCCTCATCGCTCATTAATGGGATTAATGCCCTTAAAAAAGAGACCACAGAGAGCTCCCTAACCTTCCAACATGTGACAGACAACAGAGGAAGAAGGTGGCCCTCTATGAGCCAGGGAGTAGGTTCTCCCCAGACACTTCGATCATGGACTTCCTAACTTCCAGAACTGTGAGAAATAATGTTTGTTGTTTAAACCATCCAGCTGGTGGGGGTTTTTTTTGTTTGTTTGTTGTTTGTTTATAGGCGCCCAAATGAACTAAGACAACCTGCTTTTTTTTTTTAACTTAAATTCAAGTCAGTTAACGTATAGTGTATTATTAGTTTCAGAGTAGAGTTTAGTGATTCATCAGTTGCATAGAACCCAGTGCTCATCACATCAGGTGCCCTCCTTAATGCCCATCACCCAGTTACCCCATCCAGCAACCCTCAGTTTGTTTCCTAGAGTTAAGAGTCTCTCGTGGTTTGCCTCTCTCTATAAGACAGCCTGCTTTTGAACTTCAGGGCACCATGCTGAATATATTCTTCTGGGACTCTCTTCTATTATTCAATATTTTATTTTGCAATACATGCATTCTGACATGTTTAGCTGTAGTTTATTCAATTTAAATGACACTTAGCATCCCGTCATAGGAATACTAAATCAATAAATTCGAAATTTGCTTCTCCAATCCACTATTGGTGCACATTTGGATTCTTTCCAGATTTTTGCTATTATCAACATTCTCTATATATGGTTCATGTATATCAGAGTTTCTCTAGGAATTACTTGCTGGGTTTAAGGTTTGCACACCTTTGACCTTACTAGGTTATGCCACATTGTATTACTGTATTAAGGTACCAATGAACACTCCTTCCTACATGAAACCATCTGTTGCTTCATATATTGGCCAATATCTGGTGGTATTAACCTGATGGGTATATAATGGTATGCTTTAGTTGTTTTCTTAATTTGCATTTATCCATGATTAACGGGGTTGAATATTTTTTTCATATGTTTATAAGCATTTGTGTGCCTCCTTTTGTGAAATTTCTGTTCATTTCTTTACTTCTTTTCCTACTTGGATACTATCTTTTCCCTATTGGCTCACAGGTATTCTTTATATATTCTGGATATTAATCGTGTGTCAGATTTATATATAGCAAAGCTCATTTTCCAATTTGTGGTTCATATTTTCCTTCTTTCTATGGTGTCTTTTCAATTAATGTAAGCTCGTGTTTTAATATACTGAGTTAAGCAATATGCTTTTTTTTCCTGGTTAGCACATTCAGTGTCTTGTTTCAAAAAACTTTCTTCTACAGACTTCACAGAAATATTTTTATATTGTCTTCTAAAGTTCTTACAGTTTTTTTCCTTTGTATTTAAGACTTTAACCCAAGCGGAACTGATTTTGTATGTCAAGTGAGGGAATTATACAATTTTATTTTATTTTTCTGTATGGTTCATCAATTATTCCAGCACTGCTACTTCTGTCATAAACTGAGCTCCCATCAATGTGTAAGGATATTTCTGACCTCTCTATTCTGTCCCATTAATCAAACTGTCTATACTTGTACACCATCCTTATTAATTTTATTAATTAATTGTTGACTTTTAATTAGAATTAACTAATTCTTGACATTAAGAAAGAAAAATTCTGCTATCGTCTTCAGAATGGATTTTCTTAGAGCTGTTTGCTCTTCCATATAAATATTAGAAGCAGCTTGCAAATTTGCACTAATTTAATTATAATTTTGAGTGAATTTCTTTGAAATTATAATTTGTGAATTATTGACATCTTTATGATGTCAATAATCATGAGTTATTTCAAGAATATGAGTTATTTCATATTCAAGAATATGAGTTATTTCAAGAATATAAAATAGCTCTCAATTTATCAAAGGCTTCCCTTAATGTCTTTAAACAAAGTTTTGTAATTTTCTCCATAAAGACCTTCCATGTCTTTTGTATTACTAAAAAAAAAAAAAAAGCACATTTCTAGTCACTTTATATTTTTGATGCTATTGTAAAGAACAGTTTTATAAAGTTTTATGTTCCCGTTGTTATTAGGATTTAGACATAAAATTTTGCATTGATTTTGCAACTATCAATTCTTTACTTGGGTGGTCCAGTCATCTGGCGATAATATCTGTTGAGTTTCCTTCTTTGGGAGCTTATGCCTTTTATCTCTCTAGCTTTGTGGAGATGGCAGGCACTCTTATCTTTTTTCTGCATTCAGACGGAATACTTTCAAGTTTTCGCTATTATGTTTGATGTTTTGTGGCCAGCTTTGTATTGGCAATTTGCTCAAGGGTTATTATTACATTATTATCATTATCATTTTTATTATGATCTGGTCTTCATGTAATGAACTTCAAAGAGGTAGAGATTTGTGGTTCTGTGAAGTAAAGTTGAAAACTATAGAAGTAATTTAAACTACAGAATTAATTTAAATAAGCAATTTATGTTCTCCTTCCCTCTCCCAATAATAAATGAGGCTTTACTGAGTCCCACTAGTTAGCGCAGGTATGATGATAAAGAACGTATAGTAAGTGGTTGATAACCGGAAGCCCGGAAGATATGACCTTTATGTACATTTCCCAGAGTCTAACACCTGGGTAGCTTAAGTCCAATAAATGTTTGTTGATTAGTTGATATCTCAAAAATTCTAAGAAAAAAAATTATTCTTTAGTTGATTTTTAAAATTTCATTGTGTACACTGGTATGACTGAAAGTCATATTCCAATAATATGATTAATGTAGCTTGAGAAATAAATCCATATGTTCATTTTAAGCATTAAATTTCATGTTGCTGAAATTTTAATCAATAAATTTAAAGCATTATTGAATTACATACAATTATCATTTAACCAAAACGCTCTTTTTTTTTTTTTTTTCAGAGTCACACTGAAAGATGGGACATTAATTGGTTTGGATCCTGAGGCTGAATGGGTGATGATTATTATCAAACAGATTATCAACAGGTATAATTAATGCCAAGGATTCTCATATTCAGACTCCCTCTTGTCTTTTAATTAAAGATATTTATGAATATATACAGACTCTGCTGTAAGTTAGAATAAAATTACAGTAAGATCAGAATAAGTCTATGCCAGAAAATCCAAAAGTGTCGGCACAAGACTGGCAGAATTACCATCACCTAGGAACTTGTTAGAAATCCAGATTCTTAGGCTTCATCTCAGACTTACTGGATCAGAAATTCTGGGGGTGGGACCCAACACTCTGTGTTTTAATAAGCCTCCCAGATGATTCTGATGCATGACCAAGTTTGAGAACCATCGGTGCATGCATTCTATTTTAAATACCATCCAAATCGAACTGTGTTATAAACATCCCCAATGAATATAAAAATGATCTAAAATTGCTAGAAGCTGTCTTATGCAGATCAGGTAGGCAGGCAATAGACACATTTGATGAAAGAAATTTTAAGAAAAAAATTCCCCTGTGAAAAAAATCTATCTCCAGCACAACATTTCTAGAAACTAGACTCCAAATAGAATTTGCCAACTGGTGAATGGAGAAGATACACTAAGGACAAGCAGGAGTGTATTTGGATTAACTTCTGGAAAAAAAAAATCAAACTAGGGCTTTGGGGGGGATTTTTAAGCCACAGCAGTGTGTAAGAAGAGAGAGGTGACCAGTCATAATGGAAAAACTAAATTTTGTGGGGTTTTTTAGTTAAAAAATAAACAGGAAAACAAATTAAGGGTATGCGGAGCTATGATTCACCAGAGGATCACCTTGGCAGTTGAGGGGTATAAAGTGGTGGGAAGAGCTTGGGTTTGTGAATTGTATAGCTATGGCTTAGTGTTCCAGATCCACAGCTAAAAGTTATGCCATTTTGGTTAATTCACTGAACATTGGGATTGACATGATTTCATTTGTTCTTACTTTGCTCTGTCATGGGAGAAGTAGAGATAATACATGTAAAGTGGTTAATTATGGCTATTATTAGTCTTCAGCTTACCAAATACATGGGCTTTTGTCTTTATTCCTCAGGGTTTTTTCTTTTTTCTTACAAGGCACCACACATGGGCAGTCCTGTGTATCTGTATAGTTACGTGCCGCTCTGATTGTGTTGTAGTGCTCCTAACTGATGGTCACACAAGGAACGTCACATCCTAAGGGTATCGAGAACCCTTGGTATCATTGTGAGCTTGGACATCCTCCAGAGTTTTCTCTGGAGGTAGCACCAACTTATGCTAATTTATGACTACATTGAACTGCCCTCTTTGCTCATTCTCACAACCTAAACATTGTTTTCAGCCAGGTGATTGGCTACTTGTGTGGGAATAATGGAAGGAGAAGTAATGAAATTTCTATTATGTTGGGAGAATAATCTCCCAAATTCATATAATAGGTGAGAGGTTTCCCTGTTAGGCTCAGTATACCTTAACAGAGTCCACATCTTCCATGCTGTACCCTATCACTTAACTCCTAGTGGACTCTGGCATTTGATCACTGCTTTTCACTGAACTCTATCCTTTGACATATTCTTAACAGTATGTTTCTTGATTAACTTATCAACACTCCGGCCTCCTAATTGCTTGAATTTTTGAGCTCCAAAGGCTGTAACTAGTCACCCACAACTTTGGATCTCAGTATAAAGTAATCTATAGTCTTCAAAACTAAAATACTTCTTTTAGAGGAATTTTTCATTCATTATAAGATCTATGCATTTAACAAGAAGAAAATGGGGTTCATACAGTTGTATGATAGAATTGTCTTAAACTTTAAGGCTTTACTCTTAAATTAAGCAAACCTAGTAGATAACATCAGCCAAGAGTAAAAGTGATCCAACCAAGGAAACTATAAAGTCATTGGGTTGGAAGAGGAGGGGAGGAAATTTAAGACCATCAAGACCCAGGGAGGTTCATGAGGATGATGCCTCAGAAAGATGAAATGGAAAACACAGAGCTAAAGTTGTGTTCTAATCATTTAACTTCTCCTAGGTAGAATTTTTGCATTAACAACACCATATTGAGTGAATAAAATCTCTCTCTCTCTTTTTTTTTTTTACTGTTTCTGAAGAAAAAAAAAAATGTGTTAACAGATAAGTGATGTTCTCATGGAGCCAATGAATAGGAATGCTGTTTCAGAAAATGTCTTAGTCAGTTGGGGCTGCTAACAAATTACCAAAGTGCTAACAAATTAGACCAAATTGTTGGCTTAAACAACACAGTTCTGGAAGCCAGGAGTCCAAGGTCAGGGTGCCAGCATGGTCAAGTTCTTGGAGGGTCCTGGTTTATAGATGGCCATTTCCTTGCTGTGCCTTCACTTGGTGGAAAATGAGCTAGCTCTCTAGTCTCTTTATATATATATATGGCTACTAATATCATACATGGGGGTTCTTCTCTCATGACCCAATTACTTTTAGAGTCCCCCCCCTCCAAATACCATCATATGGGGATTAGGGTTTCAACATATGAACTTTGGAGTGACACAAATATTCCATCTGTAGCAGAAAGGGATTCAGTTCATAGACACTGGAGCCCTGAGGACTTTCTCTTGTCATCTGCTGTGTCTTTGTCTCTCTCTGTTGACCTGGGGTTTCTCTCTTCTCTCTGATTTTTGGGTCTCTGTGACAAGTCATCCACAAAAAGTAACATACTTTCTCTCAGATTCAATTTCCAATTCCTGGGAGAGAAGACCTTATAGGCTATATTGATTCAGGTGTCCACACAGGTCCCATCAACTGTGGCCAAGGGATACAGACAAGGCCATCTGAGACTTACCACTGTAGGATGAAGAAACAGCTAAGTGAGAGTTTCTTATGAATTGAATCTTTCGAAGGATTCTATCACTACATGTGTGTCTTCACGTGTGATAATGGGAAAAGAAAGGCGAAAGAGAAAACGTATTTCCTCAGGAGAAACTATTGTACTTTTTTTTTAAAGATTCTATTTATTTATTTGACAGAGAGAGAGAGAGAGAGATCACAAGTAGGCAGACAGGCAGGCAGAGGGAGAGGGAGAAGCCGGCTCCCTGCTGAGCACAGAGCCCGATGTGGGGCTCGATCCCAGGACCCTGGGATCATGACCTGAGCCGAAGGCAGGTGCTTAACCATCTGAGCCACCCAGGCATCCCAAAATTATTGTACTTTCAAGAGGTGACATGCATGTATTGAAAGATCCCTTCTTGGCAAAAGGTCCAGAGATCTAGGCTCTGCAATTCTGAGCAAGTATCTTAACTTCTCTGTACTCTTTTGTAAATGTGAAAACATGGCAAACAAAACAAAAGAAAACAAAGAACCTGCATTCCTCACAGAATTGTTAAGAGGAGATAATAAGATAAAAATTGCTTTGAAATAAACGTGAGGGGTGCCTGGGTGGCTCAGTTTGTTAAGCGTCTGCCTTCAGCTCAGGTCATGATCCCAGGGTCCTGGGGTCGAGTCCTGCATTGGGCTCTCTGCTCAGCGGGGAGTCTGCTTCTCCCTCTCCCTCTCCCCCTGCTTGTGCTCTCTGTCAAATAAGTAAATAAGATCTTTAAAAATAAAAAAAAAGAAAGTAAGCATGAAAAATCATAAAGTACTATCATTATTATTATTATTAAAATGATAAAGTCAGTCCCCAATTAGTACTTAAGAAAGCCATTTTATGATGCTTATTCACATTGTCTTATCCACAATTCTACCCACAAGCCTCTAAGCTGTCTGAAGCAGGTGGCAAGTTTTACTGCTGTGGATGGTGGCAAAAACATGTTATTAAGCTATACACTAACAATTAGCTCCGAGTTTGGGCTTGAGGCAAAAACTCTCTCAGGACCACAGGTACAAGACTGAATATTTGAGAATATAAAATTTCCAAATTTCAAGAGAAAGGGATCAAGCTGACACAGTTTGTGTCATGCACCCACTCACAGTCTAGCACCCTAGGCCAGGAGGGTGGAAACACCTAAAGAGACATGGCCAGCAGCCATCGCAGGATGAAGCAGGCCATTTCCGGAGTTGCCGGTAGACAACTCCATGGGGCTTAAGCAATAGGTTAGATTCAGCTAGAGAGATCATCATTTTAGATGAGTCTAGGATGCACCAGAGAGATGAAAATATATAAATAAATAAAATCTTTAAAAAAAAAGAGATGAAAATATAGAATATGCAAAAAGAAGGCTGAGATTTCAAGAATAGTATTGAGAATATCTGACTTATTTCTGAAAGGAATGTCAGACAATAAGAAGAGGGAGAATGGATGAAAAGTAATGTTTAAAGGATAATGACTAAGAATTTTGTAGACAGATGAAATCCTCATATTCAGAAGCTCAACAAATTCTAAGCATGATAGAAAAATAAAATTCATACCCAACGACATCATAACGAACCTACAAGATCCCAAATACAGAGAAAGACCTTAGAATGAATAAGCATGACCTACACTGTGTGGCAAGTGCTTTGAGAAGGAGGGCTCAAGAAAAGGTCACACCTGCGTTAGGTCTCTGGAATACATACGTGGTTTTTCTAAAATGGAATTGCTGAGGATGAATTAGTTGTAAAAGAAGAGCAAGTTGCTGTGGCTTTCTGTGCACATTTATAACGAAGAATCAAGGTCACCAAATTTAGCTTGCGTCAATTATGCCTAAATGCGAGCCAGTTTCTAAAGGATACAGTAAGCTACCAAGAAGAAACCAGGGTTAGTGATTCATTTATTTATTTAACTAATTTTACTGGAAATCTTTTGCTTCCTTATGTTTGTGGTTTGAAACCATCTCACACATTTTACCGTTTTTCACTCTGATCCTTTTCTTTAGGTTCAAAGGGATTTTCAAAATGTAACGTGCTGGATGTATTGAGAAAGGTATACCTTCATCCCTCACCCCCCCTGCCCCCCCATCTTAACGTGTTAATGTGGGGAAGTGGTAAAAAGTAATGGTTAAAAGAGGATTTGAGGCAAACAGATCCTATTCGTTCTACCATTTACAGAGTAAGTGATTTCAGGCAAGTAACAATTCTGAATTTCAGTTTCTTCTATAAAATGTCAACACTCATATTTACTTTAAAAAGTGAGTGAAAGAACTAAAGAAGTGAATGCCTTTCAACTCTTTATGCTCTAGGAGCCACATTCAATTACTCATTGTCTTTTTGATGGTACTATCCATTTCTCTTTTTTTAATTTATTTTTATTTTTTATTATGTTATGTTAATCACCATAGGTACTATCCATTTCTTGGCTTAAAGCTTGTTTTCATACCATTCCCTCCACCTAAATCGGTTCCCCTTGCCCTGCCTCCTTCCTCCTCACCTGACCTAACATATAAAGGAACTAAGATTTGAGGAATGGTCTTAGTTTGTATATCACCTCCTCCGGGAGGCCTTCCCATACCTCTTAAGTCTGGGTTAGTGGCCCCATGTCTATACAAACTGTCAAAATTACATTTGCTTCGCACTTTATCTCATTTCACAGGGGAAGCTTTTATTTATTTTGTTTTATACAGTTTATTTTTTTAAAGATTTTATTTATTCATTTATTTGACAGCGAGAGAGGGAACACAAGCAGGGGGAGCAGGAGAGGGAGAAGCAGACTCCCCGCTGAGCAGGGAGCCCAATGCAGGGCTGGATCCAGGACCCCGGGACCATGACCTGAGCCAAAGGCAAACGAGCCACCCAGGCACCCCCAGGAGAAGCTTTTAAATAAACACAAACAACTGACTTGCCAAAGATTATAAAACCAGATAGTGGCAGACCCAAGGCAGTACACCAAGAATCCTGATTTTTATCCTCCATTACTCTATTATCTCCATTACTTCTGCTTTGGTTAGCAGAACCAGCTCCACCCTGGTTACATCCAGACTGTGGGATGCTGAGACATAAAACCTCCAGAAAGAGACCCTCTGTGTGTTTCTGGGTGAGGAACATTTCTTCCCCATGACACAGTAACTCATCAGGCTATCTAAGACATCCTGAAGGCTACTCCCTCCAGCAAAACCAGCCTTCCCCCACTGGATCATCAGATGCTATCATCTTGGTCTGGACTGATACCTGTTTCTGCATTTTCTTCTTGGTGCCAACAAAAATATGATATCTTTTGAATTTAGCCAAACCTCCTTCCAGAACTCATCATTCACACAGGGATTTTTCTCTTCTCTTGAGATTCAATTATTGTCACGGCTAAAAAGAATGGTCCCCCTAACTTGCACCCCCCTCCTATCCTGAAACACACATTTATTACCCATGACTATGCCCTACCCCCTGGGACAGGGAGTTCAAGGTGAAGGAGAGACATTTGTTATTTTCCCCGAACTCACTGTTCCTCTATTTTTCTATTTTATTACACTCTTTCTATTTTATTACACCGTTCATCCAGTCGCCTAAGCCAGGGATTTAGGGATCGTCATAGACTGCCCTCCCCCTTCTGCCCCACATCCAGCCAGGCTCTAGGTCCCGACCCTTCTCCACCCTTTTTCCACCCTCATTCAGCCCTCCTCCCTCTGCCCCTTCCCAATGTCTTAGTTCTGGCCTTCTCAAACTTTCAACAGTTTCCCTGAAACAGCCTTCTAACTAGTATACATGACTCCAGTCGGTTCCATTCCAAACAGTCTGATTCACCACAAAGTGACTGTTCTAAAACACGACTATCAGCACAAAAGAAGAATCCCTCACCTATGAGGCAGGCCAATCATCATTTCTTACCCATGGGCCAAAGTTTACATCAGCAAATAGCTGTGTGTGTTATATTTATTGAAAGAAAACATTTATGGTAAAAATTTAAACAGCGTAAGGGGTTATATCCTTTTTTTTCAAGGAAAAAATAAATTCCGCCCCCCCCCCCCCAAATCCTGAGTTGTCTGGTTTCCATCCCTCGGTGTAATAATGATTTTTACCAATTTTCGTGGGTATATATTCCCAGAAATGTTCTCTACATGTACCAGCATATTTGATGACATAAATGAGAGCATTGTCTCATTTCAGTACATTTACTTATTTATTTACTTGCTCAGGATGGGGAGTGGGTATAGAATATTTTATTGCAGGTATGTACCATTGTTCAGCTTACCAGTCTCTTCTGATGGACATTTAGGTCTTTTTTTATTTTAAGATTTTATTTATTTATGAGAGAGAGAGTGTGCAAGAGAGAGAGAGCATGAGCAGAAGGAAGAGTAGAGGGAGAGGGAGAACCAGGCTCCCCACTGAGCGGGAAGCCCAATTGGGGGGCTCGAAGATCATGACGTGAGCCCAAGGCAGACACTTAACAGACTGAGCTACCCAGGTGCCCCTATTTAGGTCTTTCCAGACTCTGTTTTATGTGAAATAATGCTTTAGTGAACATTTATGTATTTATCTTCTGTGTATATAAGTTATGCATGTATACCTGTAGTATAAATATATAGAACAGGAGTGCCTGAATCAAAGGGTACGTGCATTTTACATTTTGATAAACATTGTCAAAACAGTTCCAAAGAATTGGCACTAATTTAAACTCCCTCTATTAGACTAAGAAAATGAAATGTACTGGTGATGATAGTGCTTTGTCAAACTTTTTTATCTTTGCCAGACTGATGGGCAAAAAGTACTATCTCATTGTTTGAGTCTATATTTCTCTAAAAAGAGTGATGTTGGGCTTCTTGTCTTTTCTTTTTTTGTTTTTTGCAGCCATTTATATTTTGCTTTCTGGAAAATTTTTTTCATTATTGGTCTTATTTATTTCTAAGCTACATGTATACATTAAGAAAATAAACATTTTTCTGCAAAATAAATTGCAAAGTATTTATTTTGTATTTTCCATTTGTCTTTTTGTTTTCTTTTGGCTTTTCCCCCATGGAAAAAGTATTATTTTAGTGTAGTTAATTCACTAAATTTGTTCTTAATGGTACCTGGAGTTTGTGTTTTGCTGTCATAGCACTTCTCTATCTTGAAACTCAGTTTGCTCAAATTGAGAGGTTTGAACCAACCACTCTCCAAAATAGATATTCTCTAAATTAGGACTGCTGGAAAACAGGCTTCTTAATGGGTGGGTCACAGACATCATAGCTAAGAATAATGAACTTACATTTAAAAGATCTTGTTAATCTAGAATATTTAAAAGTAGTTCATGTCTTAAAATGAACCAATACACTGCAACAATGTCATCTTCTGGAAAGAACAAAGGTAAGTTTAAGCTTTAAATATAGATATGTGTGTGTGTGTGTGTGTGTGTGTGCGTGTGTGCACATTGATACACACAAAGAGAAGTGTATGTGTGTGTGCATGTATAAATATTCAGTAAAAACTATATAGTATTTTTATATTGAATATATGTGCATAAACATTTTGTATATTATACAAAATACTACATACATACTTATATACACAATATACTAATATATTTGCATACAAAAATTATATATATATATATATATATATATATATGTTTTTCACCGAAAAAGAAATTTAACCACATTACAATATATTTTGGATAATAGATGAGAAAGTAATTACTCAATTCCCCCTATATTAACATAATTACTGCCATTATTTAGTACATCTCCATTCAGTCTGTTTTCTATACAGTTCTAAGTATAATGGCTAAGTCACCTTTAGGGGACACTATAAAGGAGTCTCCTGTTAGATCAAAGAAACACAAGCAGAAGGAAACTAGGATTGGATTATGTCTTCATTAATCCTAATTACTTCCATAAAGGTCTTATTTCCAGATAAGCATTGAGGGTCAATGTGTCAACTAGACACAACTAGTCAATATGTCAACTAGACATATGTCTTAAAACATTGAGCCCATCCTCAGTCCACAAATAGTGCTTGGTACATAGGAAGCACTTTATAAATATCTGATCAATCAATCAATCAGTCAGTCAATCATGCTCTGCTATTTTCTAAATCCAAGAACAACAAAATCCCTTTACATCACTTATGTTAGGAAATGTTTCCCCAGACTGGCTTAGATGGAAATTTATGCAACTCTCTCTTTAACCACCTACTTTCTTTGGTTAAAGTTTATATAGAGAGAGAACTAATGAGAACAGAGTATACAACCTGGAGTTATAGAAGATTTGCATCCTTAGTGAGGGTGATAATTATCCCTAATGAGACAAAAATATTGGTTTTGGAAAGTAGAATAATCTTAGACATTACACTGGTTCTTGGCCTTCCAAAGGGCCACAGTACATGAACAGATATACAGTATGTCTATGGTTTTAAAATTTTATGGAGGAGAGGCGATTGATTAGAAAAATCATGTTTCAAAATGCTCTTTGCAGAAGGAAGGGTGATGATAATAACAGGTAATATTCAGCAATAATAACCATAGTAATACTAATATTGAGAACCACTGCTTCAAAAAATGGAGAATCAGTGCCCAATACCCAAATCTCCCACAGCTAATTTACATTTTACAAAAACCCACTGTTGGACATACTGATGGGATATTCCCAAAGGGTTCATGGGGGACTAAACAGGTTCACAGAGAAGTAGCACAAGAGAGTTGCCTCTCTCAAATTCCAATGTGAGATTATTTAATAAAACCAAGAGCTGGTTCTTTAAAAAAATAAACAAAATTGGAGGTGGCTTGGGGGATGGGCTAAATGGTGATGGGGATTAAGGACGGCACTTGTTGTAATGAGCACTGGGTGTTGTATGTAAGTGATGAATCACTAAATTCTACTCCTGAAACCAATATTACACTATATGTTAGCTAACTAGAATTTAAATAAAAATTTGAAAAGAAAAGAAAAAATAATAATTAAAAAATAAAAGGAATGCTGCATAATATTCCATTGCATATATATACCACATCTTCTTTATCCATTCATCTGTTGATGGACACCTTGGCTCTTTCCATAGTTTGGCTATTGTGCACATTGCTGCTATAAACATTGGGGTGCACATAGCCCTTCAGATCACTACATTTGTATCTTTGGGGAAAATATCCAGTAGTGCAATTGCTGGGTCGTACAGTAGCTCTATTTTCAACTGTTTGAGGAACCTCCATACTGTTTTCCAGAGTGGCTGCACCAGTTTGCATTCCCACCAACAGTGTAGGAGGGTTCCCCTTTCTCTGCCTCCTAGCCAACATCTGTCATTTCCTGACTTGTTAATTTTAGCCATTCTTATTGGTGTGAGGTGGTATCTCATTGAGGTTTCGATTTGGATTTCCCTGATGCCAAGCGATGTTGAGCACTTTTTCATGTGTGTGTTGGCCATTTGGATGTCTTCTTTGGAAAAATGTTCATGTCTTCTGCCCATTTCTTGATTGGATTATTTGTTCTTTGGGTGTTGAATTTGGTAAGTTCTTTATAGATTTTGGATACTAACCTTTATCAGATATGTCATTTGCAAATATCTTCTCCCATTCTGTTGGTTGTCTTTTGGTCTTGTGGACTGTTTCTTTTGCTGTGCAAAAGCTTTTTATCTTGATGAAGTCCCAATAGTTCATTTTTGCCCTTGCTTCCCTTGCCTTTGGTGACATTACTAGGAAGAAGTTGCGACGACCTGAATGGAACTAGAGGGTGTTATGCTGAGTGAAATAAGTCAATCAGAGAAAGACATGTATCATATGACCTCACTGATATGAGGAATTCTTAATGTCATGAAATAAACTGAGGGTTGCTGGAGTGGTGGGGAGTGGGAGGGATGGGGTGGCTGGGTGATAGACATTGGGGAGGGTATGTGCCATGGTGAGTGCTGTGAATTGTGTAAGACTGATGAATCACGGACCTGTACCTCTGAAACAAATAATACATTACATGTTAAAAAAAAAAAGAAGAAGAAGAAGAAGAAGAAGATAGTAGGAAGGGAAAAATGAAGGGGGTGGAAGTCAGAGGAGGAGATGAACCATGAGAGACTATGGCCTCTGAGAAACAAACTGAGGGTTCTAGAGGGGAGGGGGTGGGGGGTTGGGTTAGCCCGGTGATGGGTATTAAAGAGGGCACGTACTGAATGGAGAACTGGGTGTTATATGCAAACAATGAATCATGGAACACTACATCAAAAACTAATGATGTAATGTATGGTGATTAACATAACAATAAAAAATTTAAAGAAAAAAACTAATGATGTAATGTATGGTGATTAACATAACATAATAAAATTAAATTTAAAAAAATTTTAAAAAGGAATGCAAATACAAAAAAATTAAATAAACAAAATTGATAAACCTTCAGCCAGACTCATCAAGAAAAAAAGAGAAACCAAATAAAATCAGAAATGAAAGAAGAGAAGTAAAAAGATCATTTTATCTTTATGTAATATAGCAAAGGCAAAAAAAAAAAAAGCAGACACCATAAAAAGCTCTTTCCCAATTATACTGACACAAAAACAAGTGTAGCATGTAGACAATGAAGAGTAAAATGGGTACAGCACAGGAATATATTCTTTTGACTCACAATTCTGGCAAAAAAGGAAATGCTATCACAAGTATTAGCCTAATGTACTGGCAGTTCTTGCATTTGCATGATTCTGGTTCCAATATGCACAAGTTTCTTAAACAGTCATTTTGGGCCCTACACCTCTGTGTAAAGTGAGGACAGAACCGCCTATATCAGACACAGTAAATATTATAGTAACATTAATGAATGCAGGATACGGAGAATAAGAATAATTCATTAATGGTTAAGAAGGAAACTCTAAAGTAGTAACAATAATATTAATGGCAACAGATAGTACTTATTGAGCACTTATTATATGCCAGCCACCTTAAAACACTTTTTTCTTTAAGTTATTTAATTTCCACAACAATCTTATGATGTAAGCACTGTTACTATCTGCAGAAGCAGATACAATGGGATAAGAGATTTAATAATCCTCTTATGTAGGGACACATGGGTAGCTCATTTGGTTAAGTGTCCAACTCTTGATTTCAGCTCAGGTCACATGATCTCAGAGTCATGAGATCGAGCCCCACTTCGAGCCCCACATCGGGCTCCATTAGGCATCAGGCTCTGCACTGAGCTTGGAGTCTGCTTAAGATTCTCTCTCCCTCTCCCTCTACTCCTCCCCCACAACACGTGCTCTCTTAAAAAAAAAAAATCTTGTTATTTGGAATGAACAAAGAACTGTTTATTTAAATTTAACCAGTTTCCAAGGCCAGATTCTAGAAAATGGAGAGTAAGGAGAATCTTTCATTGTCTTGGGCCAAGCTATCTTTAAGCCTGTTAGTAAGTGTAAACCCCTTTCCAGGTAATCTAAGAGCCTGGCATACTG
Organism: Zalophus californianus; assembly: GCF_009762305.2. Taxonomy (NCBI): domain Eukaryota; kingdom Metazoa; phylum Chordata; class Mammalia; order Carnivora; family Otariidae; genus Zalophus; species Zalophus californianus. The sequence goes on from NC_045596.1 coordinate 58,918,470, forward strand.
GTGTTCATCCATTCATTCACTTAATAATTCAACAGATACGTGTTGAGTGCCTCCATATCCTGGCTTATTTTCAGAAACCAAGGATGCAGTAAAGCTCTGTCTTCACGGAGCTTATATCATAGTGTGGGATACAAAACAATAACAAACAATTATATCACATAATATCAGGTTATATTATTATATATTCCGAGATTTATATCAGAAAAATTAGATAGGACAAGGAAAAAAATAAGTGGTCAAGGAAATTGCTAGGATGGCCCAGAAAGATTTTTTTGAGGAGAGGACAATTGAACAAGAAACCAAATAAAATGTGGGAGCAAGTCATGTGAATATCTGGTGGGCAAGAAAGACATGTAGTCCAGGTAAAATATTGAGCTGGATATTCTTTACTTAAATATTCACCCAGTATCATAATTTGAGAAAATCACAAATGCAGGAAGATTCTTTGTCATTAAAGATACCAGTTTTAAAATGTGGTAATTTATAGCGTAATCAACACACACACACACACACACACACACACACACACACACACACCCTTACACAATGTTAGTAATGTCAGTGTCTGCATCAATGTGGTCCTATCCTTACCAGCAGCAAACAAAGTATATTGAATTTGAAGATGGTGTATGCCCACGTGCTGTTCATTGCCTTTCCCCATGTTGATTTGTGTTCCAAATCTCTGTCGGGCCAGGACTACCTCAAATCTTAAAGTTTGAAGTTTAATATTACCTGGACTTAGCCATTCAGCGTGAAATATGTTTGAGGGCTGGCTTACACCTGGGTCTTCTTTAGACTATCTGTGCAGTCTCCTGCATTACGAACTCATTGATGGCTGTCTTCTATTAAACTGGCCATTATATATGGGTCATCAAAATTAGAGTTCAGATTTGGGGGAATGAGGGAATCTCCTTAGGGACAAAGGGCCCTTTTATACTCCAACTTAGTTATCTGATTTCCTGATTTTCTTCAAATCTTGAACTAATAATTCTTTATTGCTTTGGCTTTGCAGCTTTTAAAAGAGCTTTAAAAAATATCTTATCTACCCTTTTTATTTGTTTCCTGTGAGAGTGGGACTCCAGATGACCTAGATTATTGGAGACCAGAAGTCTCAATCACATCTCTAGTTGAGAAAATTTCACCCAAGTTTTTGAAGCTCTGCCATTGCTTCAATGATGCTTCTCTTGATTCTCTTATACATACGTGATTTCTTCCTTCTTCAAAACCCCATATCACCTGTCTGACCCTCTCATTCTCCTATTAGTCATGAGTGCAGTCCCTTTTTGTGTCATGTTAGACTCTCAATGGCAGATGGCGTGTCTTATCTCCTGAAGCAACCAGTTCATGCTTTGCACAGAGGAGACACTTGAGATTTATTTAATTGAAAAAATTTCAAAGCATTGCTTGAGAAATCAGCTATGAAATAATCACTACAGTTATTTCCCACATTTCTTGATTGCAAAAGGGAAGAGTCTTGAGCAATAAGAAAAGTTCCCTAGCCTTTTCCTTCACATTCCACTTGAGTTTACATAGAGTGTCAGCCCCAGTTTATTCTTCTAACAAGGCCCAGCTGCTGGAACATTCAATCACCGTTAGTTCAACTTGTGATAATGAACATGTTTCATCAGTCCACTTCATAAAACTCATTGAGAAGTCTCCGTTCACAAAAGAAGGAATTTGGCTCCCCCGGGAGCATAATTCTGTACAGATGTGGTCAAACAAGACTGAATGCCAAACTGCATAACAATATGTGAAATGATGTGGGGAAGGAAGGAAATCATTTGCATAGAACATGAAACACGTGTGTTGCCTTAATTGCCTGGCTATTTCGGGGGAAAAGTGTGGGCCAAAAAATATTCTGAAATTTGAAATCACACAACCCAAGTGACAAATTTGAGGTTCATCATTTATTAGCTACTTATTCATTCTTAGACACTACAGATTGTAAGTCATCATTATTTTACATACCATTTAGAAGGAGAAATATCAGTCAAATAATCTGTGGTCCCCATTACTGGTAAGTATATCATGACTTCAGAGATGTTAAAACGTAATCAAATACGAGTCTTAGAATCATTGAAATAGCATGTATCTTATTATCTTTGAAGCTTTCTTTCTCTGTTGGGTAAATAAATGGGTATAAAAAGACTTTCTTCATACATTTTAGTTTCTTTGTCATCTTTCTTTATCAGTCTCAGTATTGACCCGGGGAAGTCAAAATCTACAGCGGCAGAATGACCCATAGTGTGAAGGTAAAGGATCCGGCAGCAAGCCTACCCACAAAGAAGAGATGGGGAGGGGGGAGGGGTGTGCAAGTTGACCTGCTGGTTGTACCACTTAGGAAAAGCAGGCATTTTACCCGTAAACTTACCTGCTTCTACTCCCTCATGATATATCTACCTATGGAAAAAGACGGTGTATTAAAAAGTTTATTAATCTGGTCTCTCTGCTTCTGAGAGGAAGATTAAGGTTATTTAGATGGAGGGGCACCTTTGTGGACCCTGCTTAAGATTCTCTACCTCCCTCTCCTTCTGTCCCTGCTCCCTCTGCTTGCACGCACTCTCTCTCTCTCTCTCTCAAAAAAAAAAAAAAAAGGATTATTTAGATGGATGAGTTTGTAATAAACCAAGTGGATCTGCATAACATAACATCTTCCTCTTACCTTCCTCATGGGAGCCACCTGCACACCTATGGTAAGTGATCTGCTCTGTTCTCTGTCATGTGTGAAAGTAGCTTACCCCACAGGGGATGTCCGTAATTTTCCGACCTGACTTGTGACTACATAGATAAATCTGCCTAATTCTGGGGTTCAGCATTAAGGAGTTCATCTACCCATAGATATAAACTGTGAACTTTAATATCAGCTTTATTAGTAGTAAGGGTGGTATTTTGGTCTTTTATCTAACTTATTTTTTCTTACCTTAATTGAATCAAGACTCATAATCCAGGAAGTTGTAAGGAGCACTACTTGGAGGTTCCCTTAAAGACCAACTAGCATACCCGACCTTGACTCTGATGAGCAGCAGACATCTGCACTAGAACACAAAACTATGATAAAGGTTGGCCCATCAAGGTGCCATTGGGAAATCCAGTTCATCACGTAACCAGCCCTTCCTCATCCTGTTTGGCACAGTCACGGTTAGAACCCCAGCCCACATCTGAGTGTGCTATTTCTCAGGAAGAGGGCCACTCCTTTCTCCTCCTATTCCTCTGGCTTCTCTTAGCTTCCCCCCATCAAACAATGCTGTCTCGGGCCTTACTTCTGACCCATGATGAACTTGGCTGACCTCCCTTTACCACTAGTGAGCAGAGGAGCAACCCAGACACTGATCCAAGCCAACCAAAGTGCGGGCAGCTGTAGTCTGTCAGAGTGGCAGCAGTATTACCTAAAGGCCCAGCCAAAGCACATATTGACTCATTGTGAGCCACCAGATTAGGAGAATAAGAAACTTTATCAGTAAAACCACAACCTACTTTGCTTGGCCACATTCTCAGAGACCAACAAACTGGGAACAAAGGCAGCTGTTCAGGGGTACCAAGAGGTAGAATGTGAGAACAGTCAGGACATTGAGCTGGAGGAATCTTGCCCAGCTCTATGCTCAATTGACTTCCTTGCATATATTCTGTTCCCCGACAAATCAATCACGTTTCTGCCAGAAAAATGCAGCCAGAATGCTTACGTTTTGTTTTCTGCACCAAGACAAAACATTCCCACACAGTCCATAGACTTTTGTATTACTTATTACTATTTGTAATTATTTTACTTGGTTGTGCCCTGTCTCACATCCTCTGGGCTCACCCTCTACCCAGGCATTCATGCAGTAAACAGCTCTGAGTCGGTATTACCCAACAATACTTGGACTCAGCTACACAGCATGTCTCTTGCTTTACACCCTGGAACTTTTATGACATGGGGGCACCCAGAAGTGAGAGATGGTTAACTCTCTCATTGCCACCAGTGGGTCCTGGAGGATACTGGTGGTGAATTCTCCCTGTTTCTTTCCCTAGGGCAGATAATTCTGAGGTACACCTACACTGGGCCCTGTCACTGCCTCTGCACCTGGAACAAGCTATAAAGGTCCCATCCCTGAAGATCAGAAGGAGCATGATAAAACATGGACTTCCCCAAGAGGATAGACCAGCATTTGGGGCAAGTGAACTTGGAACAATGCAGCAGGAAATGGTCAAATGAGTTTGTACTAACTTTGATCTGACATATTTACAGAGAAAGGCCCTTGGCCCTGATGGGAGGATGTTTATATAACTCTTTAACATAAAAGGATGTTATCATCATCCACCAGAAGGAGAGAGAGAATGCAGTTAGGAAGCAAAAGAAAGACTCAGTGCATACTGAATACAAAATTTAGCCTAAGGCAGACTCCACTTGCAATGATTTTTAAAATACTGGTTTAGAGTGTTTTAGAATGTTTACAGTACTTTTGGATTTAATCCATTGCAACGTGCTATCTAGACATTATAATTTGCAGTGATATGATTGTTCAGTAGGTAACTTAATTCACAAAGCCTCTCCTCTTTCTTTTCAAGTCAAAAGGGTCACACTACCATATGATGCCAAGCACAACAGAGTATACATTTGCGAGGTTTTCAGAAGTGATACATTTCCAAAGCAAAGTTGGAGAAGTAACTAGATGAGGTCCAGATCAATAACAGAATAATTATGACTACTCCTGGTTCTATCTGAGGATGGGTTACAGTGAAGAAGGAGTCAGACGGTTCTGAATCTACAGAGGTGATTCTTTCTCTTCGGGTTATATATGAAGAAGGTCCCCTCATACTGATGCCTTCAGTGGTAACTCGGGCTCAAGCACTTAAAGTAGCTATATGTGAATCCAGATCAACCCAGCAGCAGCATCGCTTCTCAGCCTTTTGGCAAAGATCAAGTGCACATCAACCCAGCAGCCCATCCAAACAGCAACACTCAAGAAACTTGCCTTGGTGACCTCAAAGTTCACACTTATTCAGAGTACACACTCGGCTTACCTAAAAAATGTCTTTGAAGGGTTTGAAGGGTAAACTGGTACCACCTAGAAAGAAGAGAAAAGAGATTATTGGTCACTGACAGAGTAAAGAGATTATTTGTGAGTAACTTCTCTCTTGTCAAGAACTAGCAGAGAATCATCAGAGGACAAGGGGCAACAACTTCGCTGGGTGATGTGTTTCACCAACCTGGTTTTACATTTTACCACTGCAGCGGGATTTGTTCCTTTCCTGTTTCCTCTCCTTATGTATCTCAGACATCATGCACTTACATAAAGAGACATCCTAACAAGGGACAACTTGGATCATGGATACTAATAAAATCTATGGACTCTTTCTTGAGTTGTTATAATTAAAACCATCCAAATTCAGATCATTACCAGAACGGAGATTAACAAATTCCCAGAAAAGATCCTGTTTTGGGGGACGGAGCAAGATGGCAGAGGAGTAGGAGACCTGGATTTCGTCTGGTCTCAGGAATTCAGCTGAATAGGGATCAAACCATTCTGAACACCTACAAACTCAACAGGAGATTGAAGAAGAGAGTAGCAACAACTCTCTGAACAGAGAAACGACCACTTTCTGGAAGGTAGGACGTGCGGAGAAGTGAATCTGAGGCGAAATTCGGGAGGATAGACGGCGGGGGAGGGGGCCTCCATCGGCCGCTTCTGGCAAGTGCTAGAGCCAGGGAGCACAAAATTGGAACTTTTAGAAGTCGGCTCCGCGGAGGGACGTCGCTCCAGTGGCTAAGCGGGGGATGGAACCCTCGCGGGACAATGTGGTCTCAGGACCCTCGGGGTCACAGAAAGACCGGGGGTGCCTGAGTGCGGCAGAGTTCCCCAGTATCGGAGCGGGGAAGCCGGATGCAGAGACAGAGCCGAGAGGCGGGCTCGCAGCTCGGGGTGGCCATAAACTGTGATCCGCGGGCCAGTCGGGCCACTGTGCCTCCAGCAGGGACACAGCAAGCGGCAGAGCCGGGGAGACTCCCCTCCCTCCCCCGGGAGGAGCGGCGCGGGAGCGCTCCGCAGGGATCTGCTGGGTTTGGAGACTCCACACAGGGTCGGGTGCCAGAGATAGAAACGCTCGGTCACAGGCCGGGTGAGCACGGAGTGCGGCCGGAGACCAGGGAGACGGGAGTGATTGACTGCTTTTCTCTGGGGGCGCACTGAGGAGCAGGGCCCCGAGTTCTCAGCTCCTCCGGGCAGAGAGTGGGAGGCCACCATTTTCACCCTGGTCCTCCAAAGCTGTACCGAGAGCTTGCAGAGAACACAAGCTCCTGAGAGCAAACCCGAGCAGCTTGCTTAGCCCGGACCCACAAGGGTGGGGCAATTCCGCCTCCGGCAAAGACATTTGGGAACCACGGCAACAGGCCCCTCCCCCAGAAGATCAGCGCGAACAGCCAGCAAGCCAAGACCAAGTTTACCGATGAAGGAGAACGGGAGAACTCCAGCACTAGGAGAATACTGAACATAGAATTCATGGCTTTTTTACCATGATTCATTAGTTTTTCAAAGTTAATTTTTTTAACTGTTTTTTGTTTTGTTTTTTTTGAATTTTTCTTTTTCCCTTTTTCAACCAACATCTTATCAATCCCTTTTTTAAAAAAAACATTTTTTATTTTTCATTTTTAGAGTCATATTTTATCCCTTCATAGTAGTTACCCTTATTTTTGGCATATATATATGTTCTTCTCTCTTTAAAATTTTGAGATACAGTTTCTTCTAACAGATCAAAATATACCCTAAATCACTAGTGTATGGCTTTGTTCTAGTCTCCTGCCTGCTCACAGTCTCTCCCATTTTTTTCCTTTTCTTTTTTCTTTTTTTTAAATCTTCTTCTTTCTTCTTTCAAACAACTTCTTAACAATTCTGTTTATAAAAGCTTTTATAAGTTTCATCTTTACAGTCATCTTCCATCCCTTCATTGTATCAACCCTTATTTTGTACATATATAAGTCTTTCTTCCTTTACAATTTTGGGAGGCACTTTCTTCTAACAGACCAAATACACCCAAAATCTAGTGTGTGGCACTGATCTAGGCACTAGCCTGATCATATTTGATCATATTCTGGTTTTTTTGTTGTTGTTTTGTTCCGTTTTTGTTTGTTTTTATCTTTTTCTTTTTCTTTTCTTTCTCTTTCTTTTTTCTTTCTTTCCCTTTCTTTTCCCCTGGTTTCAGGTCTTTTCTGATTTGTATAGAGTATATTTGCTGGGGACGTTGTTAACCTGTTAGCATTTTGTTCTCTCATTTATCTGTTCTCCTCTGAACAAAATGACAAGACGAAAAAAATCACCTCAGCAAAAAGAACAAGAAGTAGTACCGTCTGCCAGGGACCTACTCAATACGGACATTAGTACGATGTCGGACCTAGACTTCAGAATTATGACTTTAAAGATACTAGCTGGGCTTGAAAAAAGCGTGGAAGTTATTAGAGAAACCCTTTCTGGAGAAATAAAAGAACTAAAATCTAACCAAGTCGAAATCAAAAAGGCTATTAATGAGGTGCAATAAAAAATGGGGGCACTAACTGCTAGGATAAATGAGGCAGAAGAGAGAATCAGCGATATAGAAGACCAAATGATGGAAAATAAAGAGGCTGAGAAAAAGAGAGAAAAACAACTACAGGATCACAAGGGCAGAATTCGAGAGATAAGCGATATGATAAGACGAAACAGAATAATTGGGATCCCAGAGGAAGAAGAAAGAGAGAGGGGGGCAGAAGGTATATTGGAGCAAATTATAGCAGAGAACTTCCCTAATGTGGGGAAGGAAACAGGCATCAAAATCCAGGAGGCACAGAGAACCCCCCTCAAAATCAATAAAAATAGGTCAACACCCCGACATCTAATAGTAAAACTTACGAGTCTCAGAGACAAAGAGAAAATCCTGAAAGCAGCTCGTGAGAGGAGATATGTAACCTACAATGGTAGAAACATAAGATTGGCAACAGACCTATCCACAGAGACCTGGCAGGCCAGAAAGGACTGGCATGATATCTTTAGAGCACTAAACGAGAAAAATATGCAGCCAAGAATACTATATCCAGCAAGGCTGTCATTGAAAATAGAAGGAGAGGTAAAAACCTTCCAGGACAAACAAAAACTAAAGGAATTTGCAAACACGAAACCAGCCCTACAAGAAATATTGAAAGGGGTCCTCTAAGCAAAGAGAGAGCCTAAAAGCAGCATAGATCAGAAAGGAACACAGACAATTTACAGTCACAGTCACCTTACAGGCAATACAATGGCACTAAATTCCTATCTTTCAATAGTTACCCTGAATGTAAATGGGCTAAATGCCCCAATCAAAAGACACAGGCTATCAGATTGGATTAAAAAACAAGACCCATCAATATGCTGTCTGCAAGAGACTCATTTTAGACCCAAAGACACCCCCACATTGAAAGTGAGGGGGTGGAAAACAATTTACCATGCTAATGGACACCAAAAGAAAGCTGGGGCGGCAATTCTTATATCAGACAAATTAGATTTTAAAACAAAGACTGTAATAAGAGATGCAGAAGGACACTATATCTTACTTAAAGGGTCTATCCAACAAGAAGATCTAACAATTGTAAATATCTATGCCCCTAACATGGGAGCAGCCACTTTTATAAGGCAATTAATAACAAAAGCAAAGAAACACATTGACAACAATACAATAATAGTGGGGGACTTTAACACCCCCCTGACTGAAATGGACAGATCATCTAAGCAAAAGATCAACAAGGAAATAAAGACTTTAAATGACACACTGGACCAAATGGACTTCACAGACATATTCAGAACATTCCACCCCAAAGCAACGGAATACACATTCTTCTCTAGTGCCCATGGAACATTCTCCAGAATGGATCACATCCTAGGTCACAAATCAGGTCTCAAATGATACCAAAAGATTGGGATTATTCCCTGCATATTTTCAGACCACAGTGCTTTGAAACTAGAACTCAATCACAAGAGAAAAGTCAGAAAGAACTCAAATACATGGAGGCTAAAGAGCATCCTACTAAAGAATGAATGGGTCAACCAGGAAATTAAAGAAGAATTTGAAAAATTCATGGAAACCAATGAAAATGAACACACAACTGTTCAAAATCTTTGGGATACAGCAAAGGCAGTCCTGAGAGGAAAGTATATAGCAATACAAGCCTTTCTCAAGAAACAAGAAAGGTCTCAAATACACAACCTAACGCTACACCTAAAGGAGCTAGAGAAAGAACAGCAAATAAAGCCTAAACCCAGCAGGAGAAGAGAAATAATAAAGATCAGAGCAGAAATCAATGAAACAGGAACCAAAAGAACAGTAGAACAGATCAACGAAACTAGGAGCTGGTTCTTTGAAAGAATTAATAAGATTGATAAACCGCTGGCCAGACTTATCAAAAAGAAAAGAGAAATGACCCAAATCAACAAAATCATGAATGAAAGAGGACAGATCACAACCAACACCCAAGAAATACAAACAATTATAAGAACATATTATGAGCAACTCTATGCCAGCAAATTAGATAACCTGGAAGATACGGGTGCATTCCTAGAGATGTATCAACTACCAAAACTGAATCAGGAAGAAATAGAAAACCTGAACAGACCTATAACCCCTAAGGAAATTGAAGCAGTCATCAAAAATCTCCCAACAAACAAAAGCCCAGGGCCAGATGGCTTCCCAGGGGGATTTTATCAAACATTTAAAGAAGATTTAATACCTATTCTTCTGAAACTGTTCCAAAAAATAGAAATGGAAGGAAAATGTCCAAACTCATTTTATGAGGCCACCATTACCTTGATCCCAAAACCAGACAAAGACCCCATCCAAAAGGAGAATTACAGACCAATATCCTTGATGAACATGGATGCCAAAATTCTCACCAAAATACTAGCCAATAGGATCCAACAGTACATTAAAAGGATTATTCACCACGACCAAGTGGGATTTATCCCTGGGCTGCAAGGTTGGTTCAACATCCGCAAATCAATCAACGTGATACAATACATTAACAAAAGAAAGAACAAGAGTCATATGATCCTCTCAATAGATGCAGAAAAAGCATTTGACAAAGTACAGCATCCTTTCTTGATCAAAACTCTTCAGAGTATAGGGATAGAGGGCACATACCTCAATATCATAAAAGCCATCTATGAAAAACCCACAGCGAATATCATTAAATATCATATCTCAATATCACTGAGATCAACAATCCACATCAATAAAAAGGGCTCTAGATGACACTGATCTTTCTACTAGAAAAGAGCTGGATCAAAAGATAGGACATATAAGGGAAAACTGTTTATTGAGAGGCTGGGAAAGACCTCTTTGAGAAAGGAGTATTTAAGCAGAGACCTGAAATACCAGTAGGATTTACTACTGGTATTCTGGGTTCTGGGGCATATTAGTTGGCGGTAATGGTTAATACATAGATTCTAAAATTTAATGGCTAAACAAAACAAAAGTTTATTTCTCTTTCACATAACAGTCCAGCGTTGGCAGTCAAACTCTGCTCTGTAAAGTCATCTAGGGATCCAGGCTGAGAAGGGCAGTTCCGTCATCCTCCTTGTGACTTCTACAGTTGCTTCCAGCCAGCAGGAAGGAAGGGGAGATGGCCATCTTGAAGAACTTCTTTAAACAGATGACTGGAACGTTTCGCTTGTACAGGAAGTTTGGCTGGATGTTCAGGTATTCAGATAGGCTATCATGGAACTAACTGGCCTGCCTTGGTGTGGTCATCATTCACTAGGACCTGGATGGCAATTACAGATATCCTACAACTCTTGCAAACCAAACTCACAACAGATACATGATACATGAGCATAGAAAAGTCTCACCTTGAAAGTATAAGCCTTTAATTAACGGAGTTACTGAACCTCTGTGAGACTATATCTTCCCTGTGAAGTGGGATAATGATAATATCAGTGCCTTCTCTATATGTTGGAGATAATTACTTACACTCATATCCTGTTGGTGCCAGATGGTTTTGTAATATGGCCACACCTAGATGAAAGCCAAGTAAGAAATGTAGTCTCTTACTTAGTAGGCATATTCTGAGTAAAAGAGAAAAGAAATTGTGGTTTCCCCTAGGTGTCTAACACACAGGCAGAGAAACTCAAAACTCTAAAGCCCTAACATTGGGAAGAGTTTGGCATGCTAAGAGAGCTGGATGGAAGCTAGGACAGCTTGGAGAAAGTGGGGTAACATGACACTAAATGCCAGGATCCTCACTTGCAATCAGCTCACAAGCCACTAGGAGAGAAGTAAGAAAACATGATTAATGTTATTATAATTGCAAAAACACCATGTTTTGGTGGGAGAGGGGTAGATTAATTTTTCTCTAGACAGTTTATGGAGAGTGGAACATTTTAGATGGACCTCTGTGACTAAGAATTTGGGCGTGAGATGATGGGTGAGGACATGGCAGGGAAATGAACACTTGGACAGAGCAAAGGCAAGGAGCCAGGAAATATATAGGGTGTTTCCTAAGAGTGGTAAGAGTTAGTTATGGCTTAAAGCATTAACAGAAAGCATTTGCCTCTGCTACTCTTAAATTGGATCCAAAGATAAATCCTACACTGGTAGTAAGGCAGCTAGAAAGGAGGGTAACAAAAAATCATGGGGTTAAAATGTAGTATCAACTTCTTGAGTTATATTTAAAAAAAAAGTTTGAAAAAACAGTGCTCTCTATCTCCACCTAACATCAGAAGACCAACTTTATTCATCTCTCCAACTAAGGAACAACCTTTGCATCAAAGTCTTGTTGAACAAGTTAGCAACTCTGATGTGCTGGTTCTATGGAAACCAGAAAATATTGCTGTACTCTTATCTGAAAAATGCATGCAACACAGAAATAATTTTGATTAACTCTGAAAGTTCATCTAGTTCCACAGCACTTAAAAGTTCTACTGTTTTTCCCTCAAAGCTTAAAACATGTTCAACACTTCCATTCACTTACACATACATTTACTCATTCAGCAGTGTTCACAAATGCCAACGATCTGCACGAAATACAAGGAACTGTTAGGGGATGGTAATAAGACACAGCCCTTGACTTAAAGGGATCCAGGGTCTCATCTGAATGGGAGAAGAACAAACACCACAGAATAATAGCAGGACAGAGTGAAAGACATGATAGTATGTAGGGGTATGTAAGTCCAGAAGGCAAAAAGTATCGCTCTGTGAAGAGGAGACAAGGAAAGCTTAGTGAGAAGAGAGTTATTAAGAGAATTTGAAGATTGATTTGGATTTTGAAAAGCAAAGAAGAAACTCCCAGTCTGAGAAGAAAATCATGAGTCATTGAATACGATTGGCCAGGCTAGTTTAAGGGTGGCAATTGATCTAGAGTAGATGGAGCAAGCTAATCAAAAGGAGAAATGAAGGCAGAATGGCAAGAGAGAGCCGAATTGCGAAGAGCCTTGAGTGCTGAGCAAAATGTTTTTGAATTTGTGTCATAAATAATGGGAAATTGCCGGTCTTTAAGATGGGGATGGACAAGACTGGATCCAAGTGTTAGGAACAGAGCTCTGGCAACAGTATGAATGATAACGGGCAGCTGAGCTCAGTGAGCATGGAAGCATGGTCTCTGCAGAGAACCCTGCCACTTGATAGCTGTGTGACATTGGGCAAATGATTGACCCACACCGTGCCTGATTTTCCTCATCTGTAAAACAGGGACGATAGTGATAGCTACTTCCCAGGATTGTTGTGAAGATTAAACTAAGGAATCCCCACCCAAGGTTTAAACAGTGCCTGACATTTAATAAGCACTACATAAATACTTATATACACACAACGACATATACCTTCGAGAGAAACGGTGACAAGGTGGTAAAAAAAAACCATCTAGTTTGTGCTAGGCCTATAAAGGGCCCTTGAGAGATGGGAGTAAGATGTCTGTGACCAGATATCCTGGTGTCCAATCCCAGGTAAACTTCTTAATCTTCCTAAGACTCTTGTTCCTTCTCTGTAAATTAGAAGGAACAACAGTACATATTTCATAGAGTTGTGAGGAATTAATTAGATAACACACGGAAGGTGCTCAGCAAAGAGCCTGGCACCTAGTGATCACTCACAAAAGGATAGTTTCATTATCAGAAAGTATGTGCAAGGAGCTTATAATCCCATAACTCCTTGCCCCAGGTAAACTCCCAGCCCTTGGAGTGCAGAGAGCAGACTTTCATTTCAGGTGAACCTGAAATGAATTCTTGTTCTGTCATTTAAAGCAGCGTGAATGTGGGCATTTTTCTACAATGAAGGCCACCCGGTTTCCTACTAAAATCATCAGAATGCTTCCCATCTCAAAAGGTTACTGTGAAGATCAGAAATAATTTATGTAAAGTAGCTAGACTGGTGCACACTAAGCACACACCAGCCATTGCCTCCCCCCACCCCCGTCTTTTTGGAGCTCCCTCCCACATCTGCCCTGAAAGAGGAAAAGCCACACTCTCTGACCTCAGCCTCATGCTCGGCCTCAAAGACAATCATGGCCAACAAGCCAGGCCGAAGATTAATCACTATTCTGGATCATGAATTATGGGTCTCAGAGAAAGACAAAGTAGAACCAAACTAACCCAACCCCTTCACTTGCCAGACCTCTTGCTATCTGACTCCCACTGATGTCTAACCGAAATTAACCACAGACCACTAATGAGCCAATGAACCATTGTGCAATGTTTTCGGCTGGATACAGTGCGGAAAATTGGGAAAGAAGGAAGGGCCAACAGATAGTTGGGGGTTGAAAGTATAAGTGATGATCATCATGACACTGGGACAGAGGACAACATATACATTAGTTTGGAGGAAGGGGTATTTTTTTTCACATGAAAATACACAGAATTAGACCACCCCAAGTGAATAAGCTTTCTTCATATTGGGGGGTATTACCGTTAAGAGGTGTTAAGTGGTTAAGAGAGCTGCTTAAGAATAGTGATTGTTGAGTTTAACCCTTGGACCCACCACTTGTGAGCAGTGTAAGCCAGTGTAATTCAGTAATTCAGTGGGCAAGTTATTTAACACTTCTGAGTTGGTTTCCCCAGTAGCTCCTAAATCATTACATTAATGCAATAATTAAATATAATAATCTATTTAAAGCAGGTGAAATGGATTTGGGATATAGTATGTGTTAAAAATATTTGATTTTTATAATCATGATTTAATATTTTAGCAGAGTCAATGCAATTCACAATAAGGAAGGCAGAGGTGATTATCTATCTATTGTAGGTGGTGCAAATGACAAGATGAGTTAGACACCTACCTGGCAGCCTGAACTATCTAATTCTATAGATTTATTCAGTATGCCATTAACCTACAGTCACTCTCCTGAAAATGATTTTCCTTCTCAATTTCATCTTCTTTTCCCATTTTTTAAAAGATTTTCTTTTTATAAGCTTCTGACAAATGGCACTTCTTTGTTTCTTGAGAAATTGCTAATACTAAAAATTGTCATCAAGTGACTTGCTTCTCAAGTGCCTTCAGGATTGACTATTGCTCATAGATCTTTTAGTTAGTTCTTTCCACTCATCCCTGTGGTTTGCATCTTTCTGCCTTTCCTTCTTTCTCAATGTGCTCATTATAATCTAGATAATACCCATTAAAGGCAACAAGGCCATTTCACCTTCTGGCTTTATGATAGCATTCTCATCACCTGAAAAATGCCCTCCTGTTCTTTACTTAGCATTTGCCAAGCACAAGTTTTGTGCCTAGACTTGTGCTGGATACTCTGATCTACAGATGCGAAGGTGGGTCTTGGCCTCCCAGTGGTTTAGAATAACGGAAGAAACAAATCTCATATGCATGAAATAACTAGAGAATAGAGAGTTATGAAACTTTCATGACAGTTTTAATGGAAGTTATGAAAATAGGGAGGATAATATGGTAAACACAGGACAAGGGCCCACCAAAGAGGGAGAACGGACAGACATTGCTTTTTGGGAAGCAGCGATCCCTACAGCTGGGAAAGGGAGGGGAGACAGTGAAGAAATATTTCTGTTGGCCAGATGGCTGGCTGTCAACACCACAGCTGGGGGAGTTAGTTCCTGACCTACTGTAGCCTATCTTGAAACACTATGCACTTTCCTCTATAGAAACATTTTAAATAGCATTTGTTTTCCACATAATTTATAAAGGGAGATTTAATCCAGAGAGTAGCTGAACCATAGAGCACTAGAGTACATTAATAACTAACATTCTGTAGGATATAGCAATGTAAAAAGAACTTTCGCTTACCTTGCCTTACATCATGCTCACAACCAATCACCCTATGAGGAAGTTAACCAACCACGCTATGAGGAAGTTATAATTATTTTTCTCTCACATTTTTTTTTTTTCAAGAGAGAGCATGAGTGAGTGGGGGGCAAGGGAGGGGCAGAGGGAGAGAGAATCCTAAGCAGGCTCCATGCTCAGTGCAGAGCTGGACTCAGGGCTCGATCCCACTACCCTGAGACCATGACTCAAGCTGAAATCAAGAGTCAGATGCTTAACCGACTGAGCTACCCAGGCACCCCGGGTCTAGTTTTTCTTATCTAAGATCGAGTGTTTGGTCCTAGACAATCAAGCCATATTTGTTTCAGTGGTCTTTAAGTCTTCCAAGCCCTTGGCTGTCTGTCCCTAAAATATTCCATCACCTCTCTGCTGTGTCCCCTGACCCCTTGCGTAGCTAAGATACTTTCTTTGCTAAGAAATTTCATTAACCATGAGAGTTAATATTAAAAAGTGTTTTGAAAAAGATGGACTCTCTTTTGTCCATGTTTCTAAAAATCTGTCAACATGTAGTTGACAGAATGAGCCAGTTTTGGGAAATGAAAAAATCTAAGAGATGCAAAGTTGCCAGGTCTTATTTTTACAAGGCTTTGATTTCTGTCACTGCCACTACCACTTGGCCAACATTTTAGAATGGTTTCAATTGTTTTTTTTTTTTAAGATTTTATTTATTTATTTGACAGAGAGAGCAAGAGAGCACAAGCTGGGGGAACAGTAGGAGGGTGAGGGAGAAGCAGGCTCCCCCCCAAGCAGGGAGCCCAATGTGGGGCTCAATCCCAGGACCCTGGGATCATGACCTGAGCCAAAGGCAGATGCTTAACCATCTGAGCCACCCAGGAGCCCCAGAATGGTTTCAATTGTTATATTCTAGTTAAGTATTATTTTATTATTTCAAAAAACCTTGTAAATATGAATGTTGCAGCACACACACTTAAAAGATGGCATGGGCTGCAAGTTGAGCAGTGACTTCTGTCTAGTCCTACTTCTTCTCTAGATGAAGAATTGACTAGATGGATTGTTTTGTAATTTTCCTCACAGTTCACACTTGATATTGTAATGTCATCTCCCTCAAATTAGCACTTACTGTTGAGAAACAAAAGTCAAAATGACTTATCCAAGTATAAGTCATTGTCATGGCTGGGATTAGACCCCAGATTTTCTGATTTCTATCTCCTAGTCCTCAGCTAAATACACGGGACTCTACTCATCTGATCTCTATTTCTATAAGGCCAATACCAGTACTCATCGAAATAGAAAGCTGTCATGGACGATAGAGTTAGTCTTTCCTGGTCTTCTGTAGGCTCCCATGGTCATCTTTGCAACTCACAGAGCACTTCTTGATCCTTTCATTAAAAAGGTGAGATTTGCTTACCAGCCAACTAACTTGTGTTAACCTATCTTTTGTTTGCAATGTGGATTTAGCCCCAAGTGTGCAAATGAAAAGTGGAGCTTATTTCTTCATAGTGAATTTGATAAGTGTTGACTTACAGTGTTGAGAATAATCATAGTTCTACTTATGTCCAGGATCTTGAATTCTTCTTAGGTCATGCCTGAGAGACATTTTGTGGATTGGAAGATTATCTCTTTCCCTCCTGCCTAGAGATGATATATTACACAATCCCACGAAAAAGCCTGGCTGCAGAACCCAGCACCCAGAGGAAGTCAGGGGACTTGGCAGGACATGCAGCTGTCCTCAAATGCAAGATATGGCGGCTCAAAAAAAAACAAAGTACAAGAAGCTTCCAGCCACCAGAGAAACTAGGAAAGCAATAGATCTAGCTGAAATGAGGAAGTAGAAGCCACCTTTGAATAATATTGTGAGGCAGAGAGAATAGGAAAGCCTGGAGGAGAGAGACTGGAAAGACTCCAAGAAGACCTGGTCTTTCTAGAGTAAGTGGCAGCACAGACAGAATTCTCCAGAACTTTCGGGAAAGCACTAAAGACTCCAAAGCATATGTTTAAGGAGTAAAATGGTTGACTTGGGAAACACAGTATAAGAGTTGCAAACACTACTTTAACTTGTTAAACTAATATCAGTTGAAGTAAATAGCTGGCTCCTATTTGGAAAACAACTTGTCTTCTAAATGACTAGAAATTTGGAATTCTTCGGGGGTAAGAGCCACTACAGAGAAGTAAATAAGGGGTCAACAGGTAGAAAGAATAGAAAGTCTCATGAGAAGTTCTAAATAAATTTTCATTCAAAGGAATCTGGAGCTTTAAAACAAAATCATGTCTTTGACACAGGAATTATACTTCTAGGAATATATCCCAAAAGACAATCTTAAATAATTGAATAAAAAACATTAAACACAAAGATATCAATGTAATACTTTTATGGTTAAAAATGAGAGCTATGTAAATTCTTAAAAACAGGGAAATCATTCAATAAATAAAATATACCATAGAAAATGAAGTCATAATATTAAAACAACTTAAAATATTTTAAATTATGCATTATGATGCATCAAATGAAAAAAATGAAAACTTTGCACTGGCATAATATTCTGTACGTGCACAAAAGCATGAAAATATAGAATGATTATCTCTTAACAATGTAATTATGAGTGACATTTATTTTTTAATTATTTTCCAAATGTTCTAAAGACCATGGGAAGCAGTCTGACACAATGCAAAAAACTCAAGATCTGCATTTAGCTAGCTGGCTTATCATTTTTACTAGCCCTACAACCTCATATATTCTACTAGCTTTGTGATCTTGGGCATTTTACTTAAAATTCTTGGGGCCTTAGTTTCCTCATCTGTGAAAATGGGATAATAATAATAACTACCTCATAAGGCTGCCTTAAAGAATAATGAAATAATGTAAATTATTAAATGAAATTAATTAAATGAAATAATGTACTGCATGAACAGTCCTGGCAAATAGTTAACTGTTTGATTAATTTTAGCCATTCATTACCTTAAAAGAAAAAAAGAAAATGCACGCGCATGTTTGTGTGTGTGTGTGTGTGTACACACACCTACTCAAGCATACATATTCAAGTTTTAAAACAATAAAAATAAACACAGCTGATAATATAAAAGGACAGTTGAGTATTGTTAAAAAAAACCCTTTTAATCACACTTAGTTTGCTTAAGACCTAGGGAGGAGCTTGACAGAGGGTAGGCTGGTCAGGGCAGTGAGTGTGGGCTCTGCCCAAGCAAAGTGTGTCTCTCCCCTGTAACCTTGTTCATCCCTGTTCCTCATGGATCACATTTGTTCAGTCCTCTCCTGATTGCTCAGTGCTTTGGAAATGGATGGGACATTATAGAAATTTTTCTTCTAGAAGTAGAGGTTTTTCTACAAACCATTGAATATGGGACATCTAATGTTCAAATACTTTTTCTTCATTCCCTGGGGGCCACAAACTCCATCTTCTCTACAGGTCTGCTGTAGAAAGGGAGGAAATATTAGAACAATTCATTGAATTCACTTTCTATATTTTTTCCAGTACCCTGCAAGTTATAGTAGGTCTCTATCTCAGCATAAAGGGAGCACAGGGTGGATGGAAAAGGCCAAACCTCCAGAGAGTAAAACTCCTGGAGACCTGAGCAGTATAATCCCAGTTCTCCATTAATGACCTTTTTCTATGGTGTGGTTTAGAAGAAAAGCGTAGAATCAAATTTTAGCTCTGGATTTACTACAGTTGAAATCAAGCAAATTACTGAGTTTCTGAATGCTAAATTTCCCACCTATAAATTAGGATTATAAATAGTTACTTCAGAGAGTTATAGGAAGGACTAATGAAATATTACTTGGAGTAAGATATGTGACATGGGGGCACCTGGGTGTCTCAATCATTTGATCGGTCTGCCTTTGGCTCAGGTAGTAATCCCGGGGTCCTGGGATCGAGTCCCACATCAGGTTCCCTGCTCATCGGGGAGTCTGCTTCTCCCTCTGCCTCTCCCCCTCTTGTGCTCTCTCTCAAATAAATAAACAAAATCTTATAAAAAAAAAAGATATGTGGTATACAGTAAGCATCCATCAAGTAGCAGCTACTACTACAGAAACTAAAGAAGAAAGGGAAGTGTGGAGTTTCCATGATGATAACAAGTGCTAATAATTGCTAACATTTAATATGTGTCAAGCACTAGTTTGAGCATTTTATCTATAATAATGCAGTTAATCCTCACAACAGCCTTAAGAGTTGGGGAATATTAATCTATTCAATATTAATTTGTACAATATTAATTCTCTCTGTTTTATATATAAGGAGGCTACTGAATATAAAATGTAGTTTGGAGATACTTCGGAGCTCCTTCAAACTCTGTTAATATCTATCTATATTATAAAACTTCTCTCTCACTCTAGACTCTGAACTCTCTCTTCAATGACAGATCTTTGTATTCCCAGGTTTGCTTGGCTTATGGAAAATATACAATAAATATATATATTTATAATTTTTTATTGTTATGTTAATCACCATATATTGCATCATTAGTTTTTACAATAAATATATTTTAAAGAGAAACGCTCTGCCCCCAAGAATGGAAATTAGTTCTACCCTCAGTGCAGAAATTCATTTCATTTAAGATTTCAATGGCTACAAAGGAACAGACGAGTTGTATCTTCTCCATCTACAATACCTATTTTGAGATCAAAGTTTTATAGTAATGATCAAGATCATTCATCAGTTTGCATTAAATAACAATTCAATAGAGATCATATGCTGGGTGTCAGGGATTATACTGCTACTTTGGATCTCTGCTGCCTATTGTTATTTTGGGCACTTTCTGCTGTTTTCATGAGCCCACCGAATCAATCACAACATAGTTCATTCCATTCATCTGGTTTTGCTCAAAGCCTATGTCTACACAATTAATCAATTCAAATGTGCAGAAATTTGAACGAGCCATTAGATGATAGAAATAACCAGGGACCAGGCCACAGTCTGAGGAATTTTGTTAAGTGGCCACAGATATGGCTGAAGTCAAACACACTGGGATTTGCACATCACTGAACTGCGAGCAATGCATTAGAATGTGTACTAGCAAAAAGTCTGATCTGAAATTCTCTTCTGCATTAGGACATCAAAGAAAGCAAATGGCAAAGAATGTTTACTGTCATCATAATACATCTGTTGGAACTCTACAATGTCCTTCAGCATAGTATTTTTTGAAATGAGTGAATTTCCTTGAGACATTTCAGGGAAGAGTGAGTGATTAATTGACTTTGGCACAATATATTTCTTTTCTGTTTATATGCATATTTAAAAAATAGGACTTCTACATAACTTTAAAACATTCATATGTAAGTGGTTCGTGGCTTGGGTATTTAACTTTCTGAGTCATCATTTTACTGGCTTATGGAAATGCTGTGGTTGTTCAGGTATGTGTTTTTATATTCCAGTTGTTAGAAAAGCCTTTAATTTCCTTTAGACTTTTGCTCTTCAGTAATACAAAGTGACCCTCATTTAAAGATGCAGCTACCCATGCTAATGGTTGCCAGGAAACATCTCCTTTGAAATAAACATGCAACCTTTCCTTTAGAGAGTGGTTTTGATTGTTATTTGCAAGCACTCTTAATGTTTATATCACTTTCTTTTTG
The DNA here is from genome assembly GCF_009762305.2 of Zalophus californianus. NCBI lineage: Eukaryota > Metazoa > Chordata > Mammalia > Carnivora > Otariidae > Zalophus > Zalophus californianus. The sequence goes on from NC_045596.1 coordinate 58,939,264, forward strand.
CTAAACTGTTTTAGGGATCTTACATAACTTTGAAATAAATGTTAGTCAAATGTTGATTCTGGTACTATAACAGAAAGATTGAGGGCAGGGAGAATGAGGCTTTATAAAATATGTTACATATTTCATATTAGAATGCTCCATAATTAATGCATCACTCTCCTGAGAACTTCAAAGAAGATGCCATACGGGTAGGAATATTATTCACTATAGGCCAACAATTTCACATTCTAAATTGAATGGTCAGAGATAACGGAATGTAGAAAGTCCTGCACATTTTAGCAAAGGATTATGATTTTTTTTAAAAGATTTATTTATTTATTTTTGAGAGAGTGAGAATGAGAGAGAGAGAGCACATGAGAGGGGGGAGGGTTAGAGGGAGAAGCAGACTCCCCGCCGACCAGGGAGCCCGATGCGGGACTCGATCCCGGGACTCCAGGATCATGACCTGAGCCGAAGGCAGTCGCTTAACCAACTGAGCCACCCAGGCGCCCCTCAAAGGATTATGATTTAAAAGATATGACTCTAGACAAGTCAAGCTGACTGGTAAGGACATAAATATATAAACAAAGACTGTCATCTTGAATATAAATACCCGTTTCCTGGCAGGCTAAAGATACATATACAGGGGCGCCTGGATGGCTCAGTTGGTTAAGCATCTGACACTTGATCTCAGCTCAGGTCTTGCTCTCAGGGTCGTGGGTTCAAGCCTCATTTTGGTCTACACACTGGGCACGGAGCCTACTTAAAAAACAAACAAGTAGGGTGCCTGGGTGGCTCAGTCGATTAAGTATTGGCCTTTGGCTCAGGTCATGATCCCAGAGTCCTGGGACCAAGGCCCGCATTGGACAGGAAAATCTGCTTCTCCCTCTCTCTCTCTACCCCTTGCCCTGCTCTTGCTCTCTCTCTCTCTAGCTCTCTCTCTCTCTCAAATAAACAAATAATCTTTTAAAAAGTTAAAAAATTAAAAAATAGATAAAATAAAGATATATATCCAACTACTAGTAAATAAAATACCAAGAGGTAAAACAGAGGTAGGTTAATGACCTACTCTGGAAGGGGAGATGCCTATATCTACACAATGAATAAAAACATGGTGTAGGATCTCAGTCAGACAGAAGCTTAAAGAGAAGTCATATATTCAGCAAAGACCTCTTTTGGAAAATATCCATTAGGAACTTGAGGGATAAACTTGAGCTTCCTAAAGCCAAGGGTGACCTATGGCTTCCCGGGAGTTTTAATATGTAGTCTCAACCTTAGCCTGGAGGTAATCAGATCACCTGTCGAGACTTCTGGGAGGTTGGCACGGATTTTGTAAAGACAGAGTTCACTTGGCACCATGGTCAGATGAAATCAGGTAATATAAGAGTCAAGGAAAATAGAATTTCCTCAAAGAAGGACTCCACATGAAGACAAAAGTGTTGGGAACTGCAGAACCTCTGCCCTCTACTCATTACCTGAGGCATCCACCCCCCACCCCGAACACACAGGCAGAGAGTAGTAAGTCCTGGGGTCTCTGGAGCACTAAGGAAATGTGGGTAATGTTGGAGGGAATGCACATCATTTAACACTGGCTATACTTTCAATTAAAATATCAATTCAGTAACAATTTATAGTGAAATGGATAAAAACCCAGACCAGGTGATTCTCCTCTGTGACACCGTAGACAGATTTTGGTACATACTAACGTTATTTTCTAGCTGGAATGGGCCAGCTCAGAGGTGACACTCCAAGGTTGGGGCACTGGTCTTCAGGATCTGGTAGATACATCCATGGATGGGGGAAATAGGGAGAAGGAGTTCTGACCTCTCCCACCACCAGACCCAGCTACCCACTTGCAGATTTTGTCCTTCTGGAACTCATAACTAAGCTCTGACAACTGGTTCTGGGCTCCTGGATCAGCAGTTCACAGATAAACTGCCAGCATCCAAGGCCTTGTCTCAGGTTCTGATTTTAGGAGAGTGAAAATTACAGCAATTCTTTCAAAGAGGGAGTGTGCAAATTTTTTTTTTTTTTTGGTCTACAGAAATACATGTCTTTCTAAGTATTCTATAGATTATAAAACCAGTTATTTATTATTTAGTTGCTCACTTTAATGGTCTTTGGTTAGCATTTCTTTGTTCCTATGTTGTCTTCCCTTTTTGGAAATACCAAGTTATCCCAAAACACTCATCTTAGTTTAATCTCAGGACGGTGGTAGTGTAACTTCTGGTGCTCTGCCCCTCCCTTGCCTTAGTTCTCTGTTATAGTACACAAAGTACTGTAACAGAGATTCTGCAATTCTGGGATCTGTTTAACACTTGCTCAAGAGTTTACAGCACTTACACATTTTCCCCAAAGGACCTGACTTCTTCACAGTCCCTGCAGTTAGTTGTGAGGTTTGGAGATTTTCGGCTACAAATTTAAACATCTAAGTGTGGTCTGCCTTTAGAAAACACTGGACTGAGTGACACACCCTTGATTCCTTTTTATGATTCTACTCAATATGTTGAGAAACCTCCTACCCTCCCCAGTCAAGTCTTTCCATTTGTAACAGAGCCACCCAGCGCTTAACTGTATTCCAGACTAAAAGGAACGGAGTTAATAGACCTGGGAGCCTCTTGGATACTGAAATCAGGAATGGGTCTAATTCCACTGTACTTTCTTGTGTTTGTAATCTAAAGTATTTCTATTAGTTACTTTTATTTTGATATAGTTGGAAATATGCTTCAACTACAAAAGAAGAAAGAATGATATTTCATACTTTCATTTAATAATTGAACTCTGATACAGGGAAATTAAACTATAAGTGAAAAAAACAAAATCACTTAAAGTCCTGAATGATATACTACTTCTTCACATCTCTTTCTGAACCTCATTCTGATCAAATCAATACTATGTTGCCTATTAATACCAAGGATACCATTGCTTTGGATAAAACAATGCCCGAATCTACAGCACACTCCCAGAAGAGAAGAATGGCACCTAGGAGCACACATAAACGGACATATAAACCCATCCTACACTAAGGCTCTAGGTATGAAAACATAAGTTGGGAGGGAGAGGAGGAGTATGGGAAGAAAGGGTTGCATGTGGCTGCAAAGCTCATTTTTTGCCATTTTACTTTTGGCATGAGTGTGTGTACAGGGGGAGGGCTCATGTTTGTGCGTTGTTAGAGTGTTGTTACGAGGTAGTCTGCAATGAAATATAACCCCCATGTATTTTCTTTTTAGAGATGGCTTTTAGTTCTGCAAATTCTTTTTAAAGTTCATTACTCTTAGCTTTGGATTATTCATTCATCATAGCATCAAGCACTATAACCAGATCACTGACTTATTTTATCTACAGCACTGAGGTGGGGGTGGAGATAGGGCATGGGGAGTGGGGGTAATTTTTATTTGGAAGGAGAGGTAGAGGCTCTGGAGGGCAGGATCTGGTCTGCCAGAGAGCAGTGACAAAGCTGTAGATGCAAGGAACTGGCGGGGGGGGACACCAAAAGGCTTGTGAAGGTAGAAACGTGAGAAAGAGAAAAATTGTTTAACAATTGTGACTTTGCAGTTTTGCCTCGTGAATTCACAATAATATGTCCAGGTTAGTACAAAGATGACCAAACTTCTCCCTATTGATTCATCCAGGTTTTCCCAGTCGTGCGAGGTCCCCAACTGGAAAAAGAAAGGGGTTCATTTTAAAAAGTTGTGAAAGAGAGGTGTATACGTTTCTACACCCCCTCACACACATGAGTGTTTGAGCCAGTTTCCCCTTCATTTTTAATTACCAGTATATTAAAAATTGGGATTTATATCTCCAAATATTTATCTTTTATAATTATCATGCAATATATCAAGAAATGCACAGAAAAAATTGATGGCTCAGAGGAAGAGAAATCAGACAGCTAGTACAGAGTTATCTGCATGATGGGATTAATTACAAGGAGGCTTTTGATATAAAGTAAAAGGCTGCAAAAAAGAAATATGTCCTACACTGAGAAGTACATACATTTAAAGTTAAAAGGATGATTTAACCACCAATTCTTATATATCTTACCCCTCAATAGCTTTTGGATCCCTGCCGGTCACTCTAGCTGCCTTGTCCCTACCCATATATCTGTCACCTGGAATATTATTATAAACCAACTTGGAAGTTATCCTCAGCTGTTCTTTTTCCCCTCACACATTCCAAATCCACTACAACAGGGTATCTTGGTTCACTTTCCAAGTTTAATCATGTGCACTGTTACCCTCCTGGCCTGGGCCACCATCTTCAGCCACTTGAATGACTGCAATGACCTCTTCACTGGTATCCTTAAGTCTACTCTTGGTGCACTCCCAGTAAGGTTCTTTCAAAATATACCAGAGCAGGACTCTCCTCTGTTTAAATCCATCATTAGCTCCCCTCTCTCAGAGTTAATGTCCAAGTTCCTGGAAATGAGTCAGGAGGTTTTGCATGCTGTGTCTTTTGTTCTTTCTCTGGTCACATTTTTGACAGTGTTTTCCCCCTCGCTCACTCACTCCAGCCACACAGGGCTCCTTACTCTTCCTTAAACAACTAGCCACCACACTTCCATTGTACGACTATCTATTCTGCCTGGGATTCTCTTCCACCAGGTATCTGCTTGGCTAAATCCCTCACTTCCTTGAGATCTTTGCTCACACCTTCCCTTCCCCATGAGGACAAGTTCCTCAAGCTGGCTCCTTTGTCCTTTCAACAGATCCCTCTCTGTTTTTAAGCACTTCCTTACTTTCTCATGTAAGCAGTTATTCCAGTCTCCCTCCATACTTTTTCTTGAGCTGCTCTCAAGCCTTCCTCAAAGTGCCGCGCACCTGTGTGATTCGCCGTGTGGATCTTGTTGACCATAAAGGATGACATGGGAGAGGAGATGCCCAGCATTTACCCCTCCACTGACATCAGCTCAAGGCAGCAGCTGCGTGTCGCAACACTTCATCCAGAATTCCAGATACCCACAGCACCCACATAAACTTCTTAAGATTTCATTACATTCTGGATTCCATTTGTTGTCGTAAATGTTTTATTAAATTAATTTAACAATAAGCACATTCACTTGTGTCCTCGTAATACTGCGTGGTCCCCTGTCATCATGGATCATATCCTTTCACATTTGAAGCCCCAGATTTGGGTATAGTTTCCAGCACTTATTGGGTGTTTGATAAATATTTGATCTGGAAAAGGAAGGAAGGGCCATTTTATCCATTCTACCAACAATTCAGATAAAAACATATGGAATGATATACTCTGCAGAAATCCTGTGGCCAGTGCCTGGCAAGTTGCAGGTATATTGCAAGAGTAGCCAAAGTAAAAGCTAAAGAGTTTTCTGCAATCTGCTAGTTCTGAGATATAAGCAGCAGGATTTTTTGTGTGTGGTTTATTGTATTTTCAATATTCCCGTTGACAACATAATAAACCGGTTAAAAAAATTACGAGAAGGCATATTTGATGTTACTCCTGTTCAATCTCAAATTTTGGAGTTTCAAGAAAATTATTTTAAAGTGTAAGCTAAATTGAATTTTCCCCTTTGAATCAGTACAAAGTAAATGATTGTCAAGAAATCATGTGTAAATACTAAATGAAAACCACCAAACCAACTGATGAATTCTGAGCAGGAAGTACAAAATCCAAGAATTATGCTTACTGTGTTTATATTAAGTCAATGATTGATGAAACACTGATGCACTTTTATACAAACTAAAACAATGTTACAAATAAATTAATGTCTAGACTGGCTTTGGAAAATAGCTACACTTCTAACTGTAAGAATAAAGCAAAGTTTAGGATTGTAATTAACTCTGGAAGCAGAGGAACAGAATAGTGGAGGAACGTAGATATATTTGATAATAGCGATAAAGCTCTAGATCTGATGCTCATGGTGTGCAATCATGAGTGTGTGTTTTGATTATGGTTTTCGTTATGCTTTAAACTTTATATCTTTGGTGTTTTTGTTTTGCATGTATCAATTATTACATACATAATAAAATAGTACATAGTCAACATTTTGAAATCCACTGATCTAGTATACTAAGCCTTTGGTTTTCTCATATGTCAAATGGGGATAATAACCCTCATAAAATTGTCTTTAAAATTCAATGAAATAATATATAAAAATCTGCAACATATTGCCTGGCATATATGCATATATTATTAACTCTATAGGTATATAAGTGACGATTTATGCTAAACTTTGTTCAAATTTTTAGTTTTTAAAAGTGCAGTTTAGTTTTTGGTAAGTTTCAAAATATCATCTATAATAAATATTGCATTTGAATCCATCTTGAATTGTTTTAGGCATATATCTACTTGATGAAAGTGACTATCTTAATCACACATTTATCTTCGAAAATAAGCACTGAACAGCCTTCTCTAAAATGTGGGAAGAATATCAAAATATGCCCTCCATCTAGTGTTACTGCTGTCCTGATGGCTAGCTGCAAAAGTCCTCGCCACAGATTAACTGACAATAGGATCTTAACAATTCACGTAAAACATTAAGCTGGAAATTTTGGGCATAAGATGAGTCACATATGATTATGAATTGTGATTTATCCACACTACAATTAGACTGTCTAATTTTACCTTCTTACTTACAAGACAGATGCATGAAAGACTTTGCTAGAGTAAGTTCTACAATTCTTTTTTTTAAAGATTTTATTTATTTATCAGAGAGAGAGAGACAGAGGCAGGCAGAGGGAGAAGCGGGCTCCTTGCTGAGCAAGGGATGTGGGACTCGATCCCAGGAACCTGGGATCATGACCTGAGCCGAAGGCAGACACTTAACCAACTGAGCCACCCAGGAGTCCCAAGTTCTACAATTCTGTCTTATTTCTACATCTCTTCCTGAGATAAAAATCAAATATGTGTGGAAAATCAAATATGGGTGGACACAATCAAAACAAGTCTCTCTCATTTACTTTGAAAAGTCTGTGAATTCACTCAAAATGTACTTATCTATATTTTGGCTAACTATATACTCAGATAAATAAGCTAAAAATTAAATTAAATTAATAAAGAAATAAATAAGGGAAAAATATACATATACTCAGTCCATCCAGTTGAATTCCAGGCTGTACTCTTTCAAGCAATGTTGGGTTGTCCACTCTTCTGACCACCTCTCCCTCTGCAAAAACAAACATGGAGAGAGACGATGGACTCTGAAAAACAAACTGAGGGTTCTAGAGGGGAGGGGGTTGGGGGGATGGGTTAGCCTGGTGATGGGTATTAAAGAGGGCACGTTCTGCGTGGAGCACTGGGTGTTATGCACAAACAATGAATCATGGAACACTATATCAAAAACTAATGATGTAATGTATGGTGATTAATATAACAATAAAAAATTAAAATAATTAATTAATTAATTAATTTAAAAAACATGGAAGATATCCCACCATTTAGAGCTGATTTTTGAGGCTCAATTCAGAATCAGCTGAGAAAAATCAGCACAGATATGTTTAGATCTTTCCATTGAAGACGAAATTAATTATTGTCATCATCCCATGATACTGTGAGTCAAAGCAGTGATGGTAATGAAAGGCACTATTACATCCTTACCATGTTCCAGGCAAAATGTTCAGCACTTTACATATGATCTCATTTAATTCTTACAAAAACCTTCATGAAGGAAGTATGATTACCTGGAAGTGACTTACCCAAGCTACACTGCTATTACGTTCGACTTGAATATCAAACCTCCAGCTCTAGCACTAAGACTCTTAACTGCTAATATTACCATATGGTGGTTCTTATATGCTCAGTTCCACCATATTAATTCTTTTACCATTTATTCAAATATTATGTATCAGTTGCAATCAATGGCCAAGCATTTCTTCCAGCATTACGTTACCTACCCTGGAAAGAAGTTTTCATTGTCTGAAAGGAAATTTTTGAGGCTCCATTTGAAGACTTCAAAGATTCTGAGATAAGAGAAAGAAATAATGAATCAGTCATGATATGACAAAACCTTTAATCTGACAGGATCTTTCCTGACAGAATCTTTGAGAACGTACAATCTGTAGTTTTGCTCTGTGTTCCAGGTAGAAGAAGAGGAGGAAAGGGTTCTGAAACTGTTTTGTAAGTACTCAGGTAAAGCCAAGAAATGAGTAGTTGTTAACTAACCAATTTATAAAAGAGAGAAAAGGTAAAGATTAGAGATTTTTCTCAGCCCAGCATGCTAGGCCATGTACTATTTGAAGGGTTCAACATTAATAGGATGATTTATTTACCTCTTTTATTGAGACTACTCTTGAAGAAAAATGTCTAGACACATTTAACAGCTTTCTTGCCCATTTAAAACCTATGAAGCTTGCTTTTCTCTCTTCTAGCCAAATGCACAACTGATTATTAAATGGACCATCTGCACTTTGGTTTATTATCACCACGGATTTTTGCTGCAGTGTCTTCTTGCCAACCTGATTCATTTTCAATGAGTGCAGAGCTGAGAAGGCAATGGATGTGGGGCCACCTGGTGACGGATGAAGAAAAGTCCTGGAAACTGAACACTGGGATTAGAATTTTGGTTTCCATTTCTAAATCATTAATTTTCAACAAATACCTTTTGCAAAAGGGTATCCTATGGCAATAGCTGATTTTTGCTAATGAAGGGATGGTTACCAGTATCACCATATACTCAATTACAGTACTGACTTGTTTCTATGTGCCAGCCACTGCCATAAGCCTTCGGCACATACTATATCATTTAATGCTCAGAGAGATCCTATTAAGTAAGGGCCATCATATCTCCATTTTACAGATGAGGCAACTGAGATTTAGAAGAAATAAGTAATTCATTTAATTTCATGAGGAGAGCAAGTGTGATCTTAGGAAGCCTCAAAATATTCTGCTTGAAAATGTGGAAAGCAATGTCGCTCTATATGAAAGTACAAAATTACATGAAAATATTAAGAAGTAAATCAACATATTTAAACTTTTGTAACATTTTAAAGCTTCAAATTTTATTTATTTATTTGACAGAGAGAGAGAGCACAAGCAGGGGAAGAGGGAGAAACAGACTCCCCACTCAGCAGGGAGCCTGACTCAGGGCTCAATCCCAGGAGCCTGAGATCATGACCTGAGCCGAAGGCACCCGCTTAACCAACTGAGCCACCCAGGTGCCCCTCAAGGTGCATCTTATTAGTGTATTTTGGATTAGAGACTCTGTTTTTACAAAAACACAAATTAATAGGAAAACGTTAAAATGTAGAAAGAACCATAAGAGATGATAATATGAATAAACTCAATAGTATAGAAATTTAAAAAGCATAAATATATTACATTCCCCATACTCATAACCCTATGATCTTATTTTTTGCCTTTATCTATGTTAAGTTAAAAGAGGGTATGTGTGTATATGTGTGTGTTTGTGTGTGTGTGCATGTGTGTGTGTGAAAACAAAAAGCAGATATTTTCTAGCTAAAATTAATACTAAATACCTTTGGATTCTATTTTCAGTGTGCTGAAATTATTAGTGAATCATGTGCTCTATTTCTATATTTCTATAGAAATTCCTTCAGGGATTTCAGGTGATATCTTCAAAAGTAAAGTCATTACTTTTCCCCTATGTTGTTATCTGTATTTCCCATCCCCAATGATGGCAGTAGACGTGAAGTTCCACTGCCCAGATTCCCCTTCAAGGAAGAACTTGCTGTTTCAGCTCCAGACACTTGCCTTGACCAAAGTCACACACTTCCTGGGGAACACTGCATCCAGTGGCTCAATGAGGGTGTAAAGGTGGGTCATTTCAGCTCTAGGTGGGACGACAGTATTTGCTCTGGGGCTTACCATGCTGGGTTGTCTAAGTTTATATAGGGTTTTCATTGCAATGCAACTGTTCTCTTCTGCCCAATCCTGTTCCCTCCCCCTTCTTTTCATAGGTTTTGATCGATAAAATGTCTTTTTTTATTTTTATTTTTTAGGTTGCAAAATTTGTCCCAGTACAAATTGTTTTTTTTATTATCCTATGTTAATCACCATACATTACATCATTAGTTTTTGATGTAGTATTCCATGATTCATTGTTTGCGTATAACACCCAGTGCTCCATTCAGTACGTGCCCTCTTTTTTTTTTTTTTAAGATTTTATTTATTTGATAGAGAGAGAGGGAACACAAGCAGGGGGAGCGGGAGAGGGAGAAACAGGCTTCCCGCCGAGCAGGGAGCCCGATGCGGGGCTCGATCCCAGGACCCTGGGATCATGACCTGAGCCGAAGGCAGACGCTCAATGACTGAGCCACCCAGGCGCCCCGTCAATACGTGCCCTCTTTAATACCCATCACCAGGCTAACCCATCCCCCCAGCCCCCTCCCCTCTAGAACCCTCAGTTTGTTTCTCAGAGTCCACAGTCTCTCATGGTTCGTGTCCCCCACCGATTTCCCTCCCTTCATTTCTCCCTTCCTACTATCTTCCTTTTCTTTTTAACAGATAATGTATTATTTATTTCAGAGGTATAGGTATGTGATTCAACAGTCTTGCACAATTCACAGCGCTCACCATAGCACATACCCTCCCCAATGTCTATCACCCAGCCACCCCATCCCTCCCACCCCCCACTCCAGCAACCCTCAGTTTGTTTCCTGAGATTAAGAATTCCTCATATCAGCGAGGTCATATGATACATGTCTTTCTCGGATTGACTTATTTCATTCAGCATAATACCCTCCAGTTCCATCCACATCGTTGCAAATGGCAAGATTTCATTCCTTTTGATGGCTGCATGATATTCCATTGTATATATATACCAATTCTTCTTTATCCATTCATCTGTCAATGGACATCTTGGCTCTTTCCATATTTTGGCTATTGTGGACATTGCTGCTATAAACATTGGGGTGCATGTACCCCTTCGGATCACTACATTTGTATCTCTGGGGTAAATACCCAGTAGTGCAATTGCTGGGTCATAGAGCAGCTCTATTTTCAACTTTTTGAGGAACCTCCATACTGTTTTCCAGAGTGGCTGCACCAGCTTGCATTCCCACCAACAGTGTAGGAGGGTTCCCCTTTCTCCGCATCCCCGCCAACATCTGTCGTTTCCTGACTTGTTAATTTTGGCCATTCTGACTGGTGTGAGGTGGTATCTCATGGAGGTTTTCATTTGGATTTCCCTGATGCCAAGCGATGTTGAGCACTTTTTCATGTGTCTGTTGGCCATTTGGATGTCTTCTTTGGAAAAATGTCTGTTCATGTCTTTTGCCCATTTCTTGATTGGATCATTTATTCTTTGGGTGTTGAGTTTGATAAGTTCTGTATAGATTTTGGATACTAGCCCTTTATCTGATCCGTCATTTGCAAATATCTTCTCCCGTTCTGTCGGTTATCTTTTGGTTTTGTTGACTGCTTCTTTTGCTGTGCAAAACTTTTTATCTTGATGAAGTCCCAATGGTTCATTTTTGCCCTTGCTTCCCTTGCCTTTGGTGATGTTTCTAGGAAGAATTTGCTGCGGCTGAGGTCAAAGAGGTTGCTGCCTGTGTTCTCCTTTAGGATTTTGATGGACTTCTGTCTCACGTTTAGGTCTTTCAACCATTTGGAGTCTATTTTTGTGTGTGGTGTAAAGAAATGGTCCAGTATCATTCTTCTGTATGTGGCTGTCCAATTTTCCCAACACCATTTGTTGAAGAGACTGTCTTTTTTCCATTGGACATTCTTGCCTGCTTTGTCAAAGATTAGTTAACCATAGAGTTGAGGGTCCATTTCTGGGCTCTCTATTCTGTTCCATTGATCGATGTGTCTGTTTTTGTGCCAGTACCATACAGTCTTGATGATGACAGCTTTGTAATAGAGCTTGAAGTCCGGAATTGTGATGCCACTGGCTTTGCTTTTCTTTTTCAACATTCCTCTGGCTATTCGGGGTCTTTTCTGGTTCCATACAAATTTTAGGATTATTTGTTCTATTTCTTTGAAAAAAGTGGATGGTATTTTGACGGGGATTGCATTGAATGTGTAGATTGCTCTAGGTAACACTGACATCTTCACAGTATTTGTTCTTCTAATCCATGAGCATGGAACGTTTTTCCATTTCTTTGAGTCTTCCTCAATTTCTTTCATGAGTATTTTATAGTTTTCTGAGTACAGATCCTTTGCCTCTTTGGTTAGATTTATTCCTAGGTATCTTATGGTTTTGGGTGCAGTTGTAAATGGGATCAACTCCTTAATTTCTCTTTCATCTCTCTTGTTGGTGTATAGGAATGCCACTGATTTCTGTGCATTGATTTTATATCCTGCCACTTTACTGGATTCCTCTATGAGTTCTAGCAGTTTTGGGGTGGAGTCTTTTGGGTTTTCCACATACAGTATCATATCATCTGCAAAGAGTGAGAGTTTGACTTCCTCTTTGCCGATTTGGATTTCTTTGATTTCTTTTTGTTATCTGATTGCTGTGACTAGGACTTCTAATACTCTGTTGAATAGCAGTGGTGATAGTGGACATCCCTGCCATGTTCCTGACCTTAGGGGAAAAGCTCTCAGTTTTTCCCCATTGAGAATGATATTCGCTGTTGGTTTTTCATAGATGGCTTTTATGATATTGAGGTATGTACCCTCTATCCCTATACTCTAAAGAGTTTTGATCAAGAAAGGATGCTGTACTTTGTCAAATGCTTTTTCTGCATCTATTGAGAGGATCATATGACTCTTGTTCTTTTTTTTTTTTTAATGTATTGTATCACATTGATTGATTTACAGATGTTGAACCAACCTTGCAGCCCAGGGATAAATCCCACTTGGTCGTGGTGAATAATCCTTTTAATGTACTGTTGGATCCTATTGGCTAGTGTTTTGGTGAGAATTTTTGCATCCATGTTCATCAAGGATATTGGTCTGTAATTCTCCTTTTGGATGGGGTCTTTGTCTAGTTTTGGGATCAAGGTAATGGTGGCCTCCTAGAACGAGTTTGGAAGTTTTCCTTCCATTTCTATTTTTTGGAACAGTTCCAGAAGTATAGGTATGAATTCTTCTTTAAACGTTTGGTAGAATTCCCCTGGGAAGCCATCTGGCCCTGGGCTCTTGTTTGTTGGGAGATTTTTGATGACTGCTTCAATTTCCTTAGTGGTTATAGATCTGTTTAGGTTTTCCATTTCCTTCTTGTTCAGTTTTGGTAGTTGATACATCTCTAGGAATGCATCCATTTCTTCCAGGTTATCTAATTTGCTGGCATAGAGTTGCTCATAATATGTTCTTATAATTGTTTGTATTTCTTTGGTGTTGGTTGTGACCTCTCCTCTTTCATTCATGATTTTATTTATTTGGGTCACTTCCCTTTTCTTTTTGATAAGTCTGGCCAGGGGTTTATCAATCTTATTAATTCTTTCAAAGAACCAGCTCCTAGTTTCGTTGATCTGTTCTACTCTTCTTTTGGTTTCTATTTCATTGATTTCTGCTCTGATCTTTATCATTTCTCTTCTCCTGCTGGGTTTAGGCTTTATTTGCTGTTCTCTCTACAGCTCCTTTAGGTGTAGGGTTAGGTTGTGTATTTGAGACCTTTCTTGTTTCTTGAGAAAGGCTTGTATTGCTATATACTTTCCTCTTAGGACCGCCGTTGCTGCATCCCAATGATTTTGAACAGTTGTGTTTTTGTTTTCATTTGTTTCCATGAATTTTTTTAATTCTTCTTTAATTTCCTGGTTGACCCATTCATTCTTTAGTAGGATGCTCTTTAGCCTCCATGTATTTGAGTTCTTTCCGACTTTCTTCTTGCGATTGAGTTCTACTTTCAAAGCATTGTGGTCTGAAAATATGCAGGGAATGATCCCAATCTTTTGATACCGGTTGAGAGCTGATTTTGTGACCTAGGATGTGATCCATTCTGGAGAATGTTCCATGGGCACTAGAGAAGAATGTGTATTCTGTTGCTTTGGGATGGAATGTTCTGAATACATCTGTGAAGTACATTTGGTCCAGTATGTCATTTAAAGTCTTTATTTCCTTGTTGATCTTTTGCTTGGATGATCTGTCCATTTCAGTCAGGGGGGTGTTAAAGTCCCCCACTATTATTGTATTGTTGTCGATGTGTTTCTTTGCTTTTGTTATTAATTGCCTTATAAAAGTGGCTGCTCCCATGTTAGGGACATAGATATTTACAATTGTTAGATCTTCTTGTTGGATAGACTCTTTAAGTAGGATATAGTGTCCTTCCTCATCTCTTATTATAGTCTTTGGTTTAAAATCTAATTTGTCTGTTATAAGGATTGCCACCTCAGCTTTCTTTTCGTGTCCATTAGCATGGTAAATGGTTTTCTACCCCCTAACTTTCAATCTGGGGCTGTCTTTGGGTCTAAAATGAATCTCTTGAAGACAACATATCAATGGGTCTTGTTTTTTTATCCAATCTGATAGATAGTCTGTGTCTTTTGATTGGGGCATTTAGCCCATTTACATTCAGGGTAACTACTGAAAGATATGAATTTAGTGCCATTGTATTGCCTGTAAGATGACTCTTACTGTATATTGTCTGTGTTCCTTTCTGGTCTATGTTACTTCTAGGCTGTCTCTTTGCTTAGAGGACCCCTTTCAATATTTCTTGTAGGGCTGGTTTCGTGTTTGCAAATTCCTTTAGTTTTTGTTTGTCCTGGAAGATTTTTGCCTCTCCTTCTATTTTCAATGACAGTCTAGCTGGATATAGTATTCTTGGCTGCATATTTTTCTCATTTAGTGCTCTGAATATATCATGCCAGTCCTTTCTGGCCTGCCAGGTCTCTGTGGATAGGTCTGTTGCCAATCTAATGTTTCTACCATTGTAGGTTACAGATCTCTTGTTCCAAGCTGCTTGCAAGATTTTCTCTTTGTCTCTGAGACTTGTAAGTTTTACTATTAGATGTCGGGGTGTTGACCTATTTTTATTGATTTTGAGGGGGTTCTCTGTGCCTCCTGGATTTTGATGCCTGTTTCCTTCCCCACATTAGGGAAGTTCCCTGCTATAATTTGCTCCAATATACCTTCTGCCCCCCTCTCTCTTTCTTCTTCTTCTGGGATCCCAATTATTCTAATATTGTTTCATCTTATGGTATCACTTATCTCTCAAATTCTGCCCACATGATCCAGTAGTTGTATATCTCTCTTTTTCTCAGCTTCTTTATTTTCCATCATTTGGTCTTCTATATCACTAATTCTCTCTTCTGCCTCATTTATCCTATCAGTTAGAGTCTCCCTTTTTTATTGCACTTCATTAATAGCCTTTTTGATTTCAACTCGGTTAGATTTTAGTTCTTTTATTTCTCCAAAGAGGGTTTCTCTAATATTTTCCATGCTTTTTTCAAGCCCAGCTAGTATCTTTAAAATCGTCATTCTGAACTCTAGTTCCAACATCGTACTAATGTCCATATTGATTAAGTCACTGGCAGTTGGTACTGCCTCTTGTTCTTTTTTTTTGAGGTGATTTTCTCCATCTTGTCATTTTGTCCAGATGACAATAGATGAATGAGAGAACAAAATGCTAACAGGGTAACAACGACCCCAGAAATATATAAACTAAACAAATCAGAAGAGACCTGAAACCAGGGGAAATGAAAGGGAACGAAAGAAAAAAGAAAAAGATGAAAAAAAAAAGAATATGATTAAATATGTTCAGGCTGGTGCATAGATCAGTGCTATACTCTAGATTTTGGGCATATTTTGGTCTGTTGGAAGAAACCGCCTCCCAAAATTTTAAAGAAAGAAAAGCTTACATATGTATAAAAATAAGGGTAAATACGATGAAGGGATGGAGTATGACTGTAAGGATGAAAATTATAAAAGATTTTATAAAAGTAATTGATAAGATAGGAAGTTTGTTGAAAAAAGAAAGATTAATTAATAAAAAGAAAGGGAGAGAATGTGATCAGGCAGGAGACTAGAACAAAGCCATACACTAGAGATTTAAGGTATATTTTGGTCTTTTTAGAAGAAACTATATCCCAAAATTTTAAAGAGAGAACAACTCATATATATGCCAAAAATAAGATTAACTACTATGAAGGGATAGAATACAGCTCTAAAAATTGAAAATAAAAAAGATTTTTTAAAAAGGGATTGACAAGATATTGGTTAAAAAAGGGAAAAAGAAAAATTCAAAATATAGAAAATTAAAAATGTTAACTCTGAAAGACTATGAACAAACAATGAATCATGGAACACTACACCAAAACAAATTATGTAATATATGGTGATTAACATAACAATAAAAAAAAGTTAAAAAAAAAAAAAGCCATGAATTCTATGTGCAGTTTTCCCTTAGCTCTGGAGCTGTGTCGTTCTCATTGAGGATCGGTAAACCCGGTCTTGGCTGGCTGTTCTTGCTGATCTTCTGGGGGAGGGGCCTGTTGCCATGGTTCCCAAATGTCTTTGCCGGAGGTGGAATTGCCCCGCCCTTGCCAGGTCTGGGCAAAGTAATCCGCTGGGGTTTGCTCTCGGGAGCTTTTGTTCCCTGTAAGCTTTTCGTTCGGCTTTGGAGGACGAGAGTGAAAATGGCAGCCTCCCAATCTCCGCCCCGGAGTTGCTGAGAACTCGGGGCCCCGCTCCTCAGTGCGCCCCCAGAGAAAAGCAGTCACTCTCATCTCCCCAGTCTCCGGCATCATTCCATGCTCACCCGGCCTGTGACCGAGTGTTTCTATCTCTGGCACCTGACCCCGTGTGGAGTCTCCAAACCCAGCAGATCCCCCCAGTGCGCTCCCGCGCCACTCCTCCCCGGGGAGGAAGGGGAGTCTCCCCGGCTCTGCCGCTTGTTGGGTCCCTGCTGGAGGAGCAGTGGCCTGACTGTGCCGCGGATCACGGTTTATGGCCACCCCGAGCTGAGAGCCTGTGCCTTGGCTCCATTTCTGCAGCCGCCCTCCCTGCTCCAATACCTGAGAGCTCTGCCACACTCAGGCACCCCCAGTCTTCCTGTGACCCTGAGGGTCCCGAGACCACACTGTCCCAGAGAGGGTTCCACCCCCCGCTTAGCCACTGGAGCAACGTCCCTCAGCGGATTCGACTTCTAAAAGTTCCGATTTTTGTGCCCTGCTGCTCTATCACTTGCCATTAGCGGCTGACGGAGGTCCCCTCCCCTGCCATCTATCCTTCCGAATATCGCCTCAGATTCACTTCTCCGCACGTCCTACCTTCCAGAAAGTGGTCGCTTTTCTGTTCAGAGAGTTGCTGCTATTCTTTTCTTCGATCTCCTGTTGAGTTCGTAGGTGTTCAGAATGGTTTGATCCCTATCCAGCTGAATTCCTGGGACCAGATGAAATCCAGGTCTCCAACACCTCCGCCATCTTGCTCCTCCCCCCCCCATAAAATGTATTTAAATTCAAAATCATTTCACAATCTGCTTCCTGTGTGTGTGTGTGTGTGTGTGTGTGTGTGTGTGGTAAAAAAACACATGACATGAAATCTATCACCTTAACCATGTTTAAGTGGACAGCACAATAATGTTAACTATATGCACACTGTTGTACACCAGATCTCTAGAACATCAGTATCTGCTTCTTGAGAAGCCAATTGGCTTCTCAATGATCTAAATCCTCTTCAGTTGTTTTGGAGTGCTGCTCTCATTTCTCAGTCATACCCCGGAAGGTTTGCAATATGAAATTGCAATGGTGAAAAACATGGCAGACAACATATAATGCAGAATGTTTGCAATGATCACATCCCTTTCTGTGGCATCAGTGAGAATTTCCCATACAGCTTGAAGATTGGAGTTTTTCTTTTCCTAGCCCTCTTGAGAAGTAGATAGGAACTGGAAGGCTTTGTCCCGGGAAGCTCTAAGCAGACTGCTGAAGGTATTTTTTTTTTTAATTGGAGAGAGGCCAAAAGCAACGTGTCAGGTATCTAACAAAGTTTTTGACTTAAATCTTTCCTGAAGTCTTGAGCATGATATTTAGAGTTTTAGAGTAAATTGTATTTACTCAAAATTGATGTCACATCAAAACTCCATGCTCTGGTTATCTGTATCTGTAAAATGGGGAGTTTAGGCTATTATAATCATTTCAATTTCAGTGTGGTAATTTAAAGATGGTGGAAAATTTTTTGCTACTCCTTCCGTTGAGAGGAGGAATCAAATTCCCCTTCTCTTGATTCTGAGTTGATATCAGTGACTTGCTTAATAAATAGGTTGTGGCACAAGAGATGTGGCATGAATTTCGAGCTAGATCAGACAAAGCCTGAGGCTGCCCCTTGATCTCTAGGACCATTCTCCGTGGAAGCCTCTGCGCAGACCAACATTTTTCTTGGGACCAGACTAGTGTTTTTCTGAGCAGCAGGGCTGGAGGGAGGAATTACAAAAGGGCAGGAGGAAACTTTTGAGGGTAATGGATATATTCATTATCTTTACTCTGATGATGGTTTCAGGGACGTATACATATATCAAAGTTCATCAGATTATAAATTTTAAATATGTAAAGTTATTATAGGGAAATTATGCCCTAATAAAGCTGTAAAATGAAAGCGAGACATTGGTGAGCTCAGAGAATTTCTCTAGGAACCAGAAAGCTGGATCCAGCGGATCCATAGCTGAAAAAAAAAAAAAGTCACCTGAATTTCACAGAATTAGGTTGACAAAGGTAACACAGCTGTCCCTCACTGGACAGAGACAGCACAGATTGCATCATTGACCTCTGGACTCCTGGAAAGTGGTTACTTTTATGAGAGTGATTGCTTTTGGTACTGCCTCTGACAAGGGAGGCATCTGCCCCCACCATTTGCCAGGTTAATTTAGCTCTTCCAGGTGAGTTTCATCACAGACTACCTTGTTTGTAGGTATACTGAATCCTACTGGGACTGCTTAGATAAGCCCAGGAGCATCTATTTAAATTCATAAAAACCTCATCGAGGAAGCAAAAGTGGTTTTCTTCTAAGCTTCAATAGCTCTGTACCTGGCATTATCATCTCACAAGCTAACCATGAAACCCTGGCTTCAAAGAAAGCTAAACAGTTCATCAAAAGGCATGGCAGTTAAATATTTGTCAGCCTGAGTTGACCAAAAAAAATATGGAACCCCACAGTTAGTCACATTTTTTTCAGGACTTTTTGCACTATGACAATCTGAAAAACGCTCTGATAATAAGTAGAATAATGGTACTGGCCAAAGTTCTTTAATAGATGTCCTTAGACCATTGATTCCCAACAAAACAATCCTTGCTTCCTTTATACATATCAAGTATCCTTTTTATCCAGAAAATACACCTTGACTCTAGCACAGAGCTTCTCCTCTAATTTGTCTTTCTATTTCCCAGGTACTTGGGTTTCCCCTAAATAAAAGCTGTTTAAATCCAACTCATGGGGTTTTCTATAATGATGCCTAGGAGAGAAAAAGAGTATGCTTTATTTTCTTTTTTCCCTATCTCTTATCTTCTATTGAGATAAGTAATTCTCACTGGTCTACTGTGGCACTAATATGCCAGGACTTTAAAGAAAATAGTAATATTCCTGGCTAATACCCTTTCTTCCTGCCCTGTTAGTCACATGACCAGAGTTACCAGCTCCATCGTAGTCTCTCTTAAAACAGAGAGAGACTATTCTCTTAGCTCATTTATTTGTTCATTCATGTATGGGCCCAAGATCATCATCAGGTAGCTGGACTAAACATGCTGACTGATTCAATCAGGTTATCTTTGACTTGAGCATATGCCTGGCTTCTTTTCTACACTGTTACTACTCAGATAAACTTTAGCAAGTTATTAAACTTCTTTGAGCATCAATTTCCTCATTGATGAGATGAGGATACCAACTACTTTGTGGCATTATCATCAATAGTTAGTAAGATGTAAACTATATGACACAAATTAGACATGCAATAAAAGTGGGTAAATTTATTTATTTATTTATTTTTAAAGATTTTAATTTATTTATTTGACAGAGAAAGATAGTGAGAGCAGGAACACAAGCAGGGGGAGTGGGAGAAGGAGAAGCAGACCTCCCACCGAGCAGGGAGCCCGATGCGGGGCTCCCTCCCAGGACCCTGGGATCATGACCTGAGCTGAAGGCAGTCGCTTAACAGACTGAGCCACCCAGGCGCCCCAAAAGTGGGTCAATTTATACCGAATTGTATAGTCAGAGGATTTGCTCTGCTACATTTATGTAAATTTCATTTCCTTATTCAAATGATTAATTCATCAATTGTATTTTTCTCCCTCCTTCCACTGACAGCCCAGGAAGTCTAGGCTTGCTATGTACAACCACTGGTTGATGGATAGTCGAAAGTCAGCCTCGGGAACAAGTACCTAAACCGTGAAGCACTAATACTGAGGACTTGAGAAAAAAAATCCCAAACTAAGAGACTAAAATATATAAATCCTCCCTGGAATTGGTTCTCTTCTGTGTTTTGAAAACAAAGGTGTATAAGGTGTAAAAATTACCATAGAAAATTTTAAACTTTCTAAGTCAAAATGTGATTGGTAAAATAAAAAGCTTTCTAGAAAAGTTTACACTTGCACGTTAAGAAAAAAGGGAAGGCAGAAGAAAGGCAGGAAGGGAGGGAGCAAGGAAGGAAGGAAGAAGAGAGAATGAAGAAAACATGTATATTTCCCAACTGCCAAAATGGTAGAGAGAAAAGAATCCGTCCTCGGAGCATATGAAGAAACATCTTTTTAAAAGTTAAATAAATAAAACACGGTGTTGACAGAACATTTCCATTTAAATAAAATAATGACAACCTATGGTACATAGTAAATAATTTTGACCAACCAACAGTGACACTGAGTACAATGTCAAGTGAATCTTTGCTATTTTGCTTTTCAAATATAATAAAGCCATAACAGGGATGCTTCTCTAGCACAAAAGTCTCATGGTCCAAGCTATAATTGAGTAAAAATGGAAGGCAGGCTAAGCAGAGTACCAGCACAGATGAGAGCAGCGGCAGAGCACTCTAATATAACATCACTGAGTCTAAAATAAGAATGTTCTACCAAATCGTTATATTATCCTCTTAATATCTTTTCTTTATAATTTGGCTATATTCAACATTTGGCTAATCTATGCACTACCTATATACATGTATATTATATTATATTTGAACTAAATTACATTTGAAAGTAGTCTTTTATACGACTATTTAAAAACTTAAATCATCTTGGGCGCCTGGGTGGCTCAGGTCATGATCCTGGAGTCCCTGGATTGAGTCCCGCATCGGGCTTCCTCCCCCTTCTCATGTGCTCTCTCTCTCTCTCTCTCATTCTCTCTGTCTCAAATAAATAAAATCTTTAAAAAAAAAAAGCTTAAAGCATCTTACATGTTCTCATAATTCTGTGTCAGACGAAGTGGTATATTTTTACCCTGCTTTAGAAATTCAAGACACTGAACACAGTGGTTCCTTTTCAGCCCCCCAGAGTACTCACAGCTCTTGCCTTAGTTAGGGTCTTCCTTCGAGCAGTCACTTAGATACAGATTCAAGTGTAAATAGTTTATTTTTGAAAGTGATCCCTATAACCATGGGAGGAATAGGGAGAGAGTAGTGAAGGAAAGAGAAAGCACTCAGTCAGGTGTTAGTTATCAAACAAGTTATTGCTATGGATTAACTGGAGCTTCACTGGAACCGTGTGGAACACGTTCATCGGGGTTATCCCACCTGAGGGGCGAGGGAGCTGGGAGATGTACGCTACCCTAGTGAGTCATTAGTTGGAGGCTGTTTTCAGGGACACTCCTTTCCAGTATTTCCAGCCCATGGTTTAGTGGACTCTGGTGGCCAGAGAAAACCTCTGAAGATTAAGTACAGTGAGGGATGCAGTAGTGAAGATGGGAAGATTGGGGGGGACTGAGGGGGGGCCCATCAGCATGGCTAAAGCTCTGACTTTATTTATTTGAAGTTTCATTAGTATGTTCACTAAGAAATTTTGGGAAACCATGGAGGAATTATCCTTTACTTTTTATATCATTCATTTTTCTCATCCCTAAAAGCAATTAAAAACAATGGATTAAGAAAGCATAAGGGAACTTCTTTGTTGTGTTTCTTTTTTTTTTTTTTTCAGAGAAATTAATACTCTTAGGTTTACTGTTTTGCTCTACATTTTCAGTTACCAAAAAAGCAAAACTGCTATTGCCATTCTTTTCTATCACCAAAGGGGCAAAGACATGAAAGAAACCTTTTAAGGAGCAGGGAAAAAAGGCTTAGTGCAATTCCATCAGGTGATTGAGCTGACTTCTGAAAGCTCCTTATTAGTTGCATGAGAAATGAAGAATTTTAATTGAGAAAAATCAACTCATCTCCTCAAAACTATCTAGAAACTTCTGCATCCACTTCCACTGCAGAGCCAGGCAAAGGTCTCTTCATGAATAAGCTTCACGCTAAAATAATGAGATTTTTGAGATGAATTATTTCTCTGGTTTTAGGTAATCCTTTGCCATGGTCCTTTGGGGTTCCCTGGTGAACTGAAATGATCCCAGGGATTTCTTCACAATTTTCCAGAAGCCACGGGCACCTCGCTTACACTGCCAAAGGCCACTGGACCCAGTCCTCACAGTGAAAGGAATTCCCAGGTAATGTGGAGTCAAATTGCTAGGGGTCAGCCAACACGCACCTGGAGTTGCTTCAATCACACTAGTTCCAATTCAAATTTAATTGTTATTTCAGAAACTTTCTACTGTTTCTCTAATTATTTTAACTCTGCAGAATGGAGGTTAGCCAGCTCTCCAAACTGTGTTTTGGAGTTTGCTTATGTGAAATAAATGAAGCCTTCGCTCTAGAATTCAGAAGTAAAGGGTCTCAATAGCTAAAACAAAACAGACATCTGTAGCATGTTACCTTTCATAAGGACAGAGATTTTTTTTTCTTGCTCTTTTGTTTACCATAAGTACCCAGCACTTAGACTTTCTACATATGCAGAAGCAAAATAACAAAGCGTTTTTAAAAGCGTATACATGATTTCTCAATTTTTATACTGTGAACTATCCTGAATCTTTTTTAATTCTTTGATATATTTGGGATGGAAAGGAGTGGAATGTGTCCTCATGTACTGGCACTGAAGCACTGCACTCACACTTGGCCCAGTGGAAGCAGCGGAAACAGTAAGGGGCTAGGGACTGTTTCATCAAAGGGCACAGCTCTGTTAGATACAATCCAATACAATGGATTGTATTATCCATTGTAAATCCAATACAATGATCTTGAAGACTGTGGAAAATGTTTTAATTTTAAGAAACAGCTTGCTGCAAATAGAGACCTAATTTTTGGCCAGCCCTTGACATCAATTTCCTTTTTTAAAAAAAGTGATTCTCACTGACAATTTTGAATACCTTTCTATATAAAGACTAATATTTGTAGTTTTTAAAATTAGCATAGAACCTCCATGTGGCATTTTTTTCTTCTATTTGATTTTGCAGAATCCTATGTGACATCATAACACTATTTGTAGGAGGTAAGCTAGGATCTCATCAATAAAGAAATCAGCTTCAGAAAAAATTAATAGTAATATATGACTATTTCACAGGGATATCTTATGTATAGAAGAATTAATACAATTAAAAGAAAAAGAGCAAGTGCAGAAACCACAGGCTAAAAATACAATATTATTGGGACACCTGGGTGGCTCAGTGGGTTAAGCATCTGCCTTCAGCTCAGGTCATGATCCCAGGGTCCTGGGATTGAGTCCCATATTGAGTCTGTTTCTCCCTCTGCCTGCCGCTCCCCCTACTTGTGCACGCCCTCTCTCTCTCTCTGTTTCTGGCAAATAAATAAATAAAATCTTTAAAAAAGTATTGTATTTGTTATAGAGCAGGATCTCAGGAGGGTCTAGGATGCGTCATGGGGTCTTCAAAGCAAGCAGGAGATGATAGTTGCCTGAGCCTTTGTTAACAGAATGTAGAGTAAAAATACATGGGTTCAATATCTGGTTCAATATTAATACATAATTTTTATCAACTGTGGCTCCCATGGAACACAAATTATATATGGATATAGCTATATATAGTGAGACATAAGTCTATAAATTCAACTAATATTCAGACATATAAATATGTCTTATAGAACAGAATCTGATTTTTAGCAACCAGATGTCTACATCAACTCAAATATTACTTTCCTTAGAGGTATAGAGATAGAGAATAAAAAATTCAAAATCTAATTCAAATCAGAGCCAGCTAACTTATGCCTTAGGTACAGTAGACACAGTGCCTAGCTCCCACAATAATCTTAGTGACCCATAAAAATGTTTCAATTTCTTTTAAGGTCAAAATAAAGAAGATTTAGAGTTAGACTTATTTTTTTCTCACGAAAGAGAAAGATGAAATTTCGGGGGCTCACAAAAATCTAAATTTTGCCTAAAACAGAAGAAAAAGTTGAAGTATTTCAAGCTATATCAAAAATAATTTTTAATATTGAGATGATTAGGATGGGAGACCCCCATAAAGGTAAAAGTGTCCAGGGTCCATGAAAGTCCTTTTGCAGCCCTGTCAACATTAAACGAATGTAAACAGATTTTTTGCTTGTTTGTTTGAGTAAAATTAGCGTTTGTTATCAAAGCATTAGACAAGAGGAAACTCTATTGATGGGAGGGTGTGCCTACCTTCACAGGATGCAACAGAAAGCAAGAAACTGACAAAAGAGCAATAGAGCAATGGTCAGCTTGGAAGTTATGTTTACACTGTATCCTTTCTTCCAATTCCCTGCTGCCCCTAGACACTGGTATGCTTAGCTGTCTCTGAGGACTTGCACTGGCTGAAGTGGCTTTTTATATATTGCAACACTAACCATGTGTGGGGCCTCACCCTTGCACTATGTTACTGGAAATGACACCAAATCCAATATGCACCCCTGCCCTTTGAAATGAACCCTGAGAGAAACAAACACTCCTAGGTCTCTTAACAAATTTTCAGCATGCTTAAATATTAACCTGAGTTTGTATAAAAACTATTTTGCTTAATGTGCATGTCTTATTCTGTTTGGGCTGCTATGACAAAAACATTACAAACAGGGTGGCTTGAACAACAAACTCTCAGAGTTCTGGAGGCTGAGAAGTCCAAGATTAAGGCACCAGTAGATACTGTGTTTGATGAGAAACCCCTCCTGGTTATAGATGCTCGCCTTCTAGCTGTGCCCTCGCATAACAGAAGGTGCAAGAGGGCTCTCTGCGGTCTCTTTTATAGGAGCAGTTATTTAAAAAAAATCTCATTCATGAGAGCTCCACCCTTATGCCCTAATCACTTCCGAAAGACCCCACCTCCAACTACCATCACACTGGGGATTAGGTTCAACATATGAATTGGGGTGCGAGGAGCACAAACATTCAGCTCATAAGAGTGCACCTCTCTCAATTTGAGTATCTGTATTTATATCCCTAATTTTTATAACATTTTATTTTGAAATAACTTTAGAGTTACAGAGAAGTTCCAAGAAGAGTATAAAGAATTCTAGAAAATTTTTCACCCAATTTCCTAGGATTTCCTAAAAACAAGAAAATGTTCTTACATAACCAGAGTTACAATGATCAAAAAGAAAATTAATGGTGATTCCATACCATTATTTAATCTATAGACTCTATTCAATTTAAGACAATTGCCCCAACGATATTCTTCACATAGATGGATAGCTGGATAGATTGGTAGACAGATGGATGGACAGAGAGAGAAATGCAGAGATAAAACTACTTCAGGATTTAAATCTAAGATCACATATAGCATTTAGTTGTCAATATCTAATATCTAGTCTCCTTTATTCTGGAACAGTTTCCTCCGTTTGGATTTGTCTGATGTTTCTTCATGATTAGATTCATTTTGTACAGCAATATTTCAGTGTGATGTTGTGTACTTCTCAGTGCATCTTCTAAGAGCCTGATTTCCAGATGCACAAGTAATAGTTACAACGATTTTGCACCCTAGCAAACAGGACTTTGAAGTATCAATTTATGCCCTAGGGGGGAAAAAAAAACACTTGCTGAATGAAACTTCCTTGACCTGTTCCGATTGTTATTCTTGTTTTATAAGAATCATGTCAGTTTCTGGGTATAATGAGCACTGTCCAAGAGCGCTTGCAGTAGTTATAATTAATAAATACTTTATTTTGATAGTACTTTTCCGGTCTTCCAGAGCTCAGTGCAGCAGTAAGCAGCTGCTCACAGAAAGCATGCGTGTGCGCGTGCGCGTGCGTGTGTGCGGCGGCGTGCATATGTGTGTGTGTCTTTGGGGGGAGGAGGGGTGAAATCTATATTAAAGTGATCACTAATGAATCCAGGCAATTGTTAGAAGTATTTGGTTTCTCATGTTTTTAATTTTTGTATTGTTTCTGAATTTAATAATTTATTAATTTAATAATGTCACTTCATAAAACCAGGATTATTAATTACTCAGTAAGTGCTTTTTCACCATGTTATGTGCCAGGCATTGTGAGACGTGCTGTGAATACAACAGGAATAAAATCTAATCTCTTCCTCTGTCGACCTTGCAATCCAGTGAGCAACCGGACAGACGAGTCAAGTGCAGGGGTAGAGTGTGGTAATAGGGAATTACAGAGGCACGGGAGCACAAGGGTGGGGGACCTTTCAACCATCTTGAGGGAACTGATGTATGAACTGAGACCTCAGTCTGAGTGTGGAGCTCTTCAGACAGACGTGGCATGGAGAAGACAAGGGGTGCTGCTAGGGAGAAGAGAGAGCTTTCGTCCGCGTGCTCTCTCTCCTACCAACCCTGCACCTCCTCAGAAGCAGCTCTCACGAGGGAAGTGACTGCAGAAAATCGCAGCCACTTACTGACTCTCCTTAGGAAGAAACGACCCCCCGAATTTGAACCTTTGAACACCCAGTGAAGCTACTGATCCTCTGGCAAATATATTGTATTGCCCATTTTTAACCATCCCGGTCACCAATATAATGACGGGAATTATGGTTCCTTTTCTAAAAGCTCAGAAAAGAATAAGCAGCTGCCAACACAGTTAATGAATGGATATGTACCACAATGTTCCGTTCGAGCGCATTCAAATTCTCAACAAAGGGGAACAACCAGGGCATCGAGTGCTCTGAGTCGGGGAAGGGCTAGACAGAGACTGGGCAGAGCTGCGTAGCAGTCCCAGCTCTGACCTCAGCAGAGCAGTGGCTGCGCAAGAAATCAGTCTCAGAGACTGCTGCTCGCCTTGGCTAACATCCGTCTAGCCTCCCCAGCAGGCACAGCTAAGCCAACGGACAGTCAGGCGAACACAACTTCCTTTCTCTCCTACCTAGGCTCCCATCCCGTGTTTACTCCCCCGTCTGCCATACGTCCTGCCTGGGTGCCATAGCCTATAATGCTCGTCTTGTAGAAATTTCTAGAATAGGCTAAGTTAAAGAAGCTCCTATAGGAATCATAACTCTGTCTCTCTTTATGGAATCATTCATACGTCTCACCCACCGTGGAGTACATCTTCACAGCTCTGAAATCTGTCTCTTCTTTCCTCCTTTTTTCCCTTCCTTCCTTCCATGCTTTTCTTCTTGGCATTTGACATAGTTCTACATTGCAAATGTGATTCCTTCTGAGTATAGAAAAGTATGAAAAGAAAGTAAAAATGGTCCCTCATTTCACTATCCAGAGACGAAGGCTGTTAAGGTTTTGATAGATTTCGTTTCAGGCCTGTGCGCTCTGTGTACGCTACAATTTTATGTCCTGGTTATTTCACCTTCTCTTGTGTTGCCAGTGTTTCTTAACATCAGTCAGTACTTAGGGGCACCTCAGTGGCTCAGTCGGCTAAGCATCCAACTCTTGACTTCGGCTCAGGTTATTATCTCAGGGTCCTGTGATCGAGTCCCGCATCGGGCTCCCTGCTCAGTGGGGTCTGCTTGTCTCCCTCTGCACCCATCCCCCACTCACTCAAGCACATGTGCACGTGCTCTCTAAAATAAATAAATAAATCTTTTAAAAAATCAGTCAGTACTTCTACTGAATGATTGTCCTGTCAGCATTTCTACTTCTACTTCCACTTGCATTTGTGAAGTATTCCAACATGTAGCTTTTTTATTTTTAAGTTTTTATTTATTTACTTTGAGAGAGCGAGAGAGAGAGCATGAGCAGGGGCAGAGGGAGAGGGAGAAGCAGACTCCCCACTCAGTAGGGAGCCCAATGTGGGACTCGATCCCAGGACTGAGAGATCATGACCAGAGCCGAAGGCAGAGCTCAACTGGCTGAGCCACCCAGGCGCCCCCCAACATGTAACTTTTTTAAATTCCATAGTGAATTTCTCCTCCCTTCCTGCCCTCCTGCACTAGACCGAGTCCTCCTTTCTCTCACCCAGATCACCCAAGAAATCTCCTTAGTGGTCTAACCTCAAGCTTTACCCCTCTCCTATTTGCTCACTTTTGCCAAGTGAACTTGCTAAAATATGACTCTGGTCATGTCTTTTCCCAGCTTTAGTCTTGCTGGGTCTTTGGGAAACAGTTTATATTTTCACCCTGATGAAAGTGTTTCTCTGCTTGGCCCCTTCTGGCCAGCCTCTCCAGACTCCTCTTCAGATCTGTCTCTCCTCCTTGCCTCAGCTTCCGTCTTTTAAATTCTCCTATCTATCTCTTGAGTCTTTGTTCATACTCTTCTGTCTGGGATACTTTTTCCATTTCTTTGCATCCTTTAAAATTCAACCCAGATAGCACCACTGCTTGGAAACTTCCTGAAAGTTCTTCTTTCAACCTCCACTTCACCATATGGGTTGAGATCTCAAGGTCTTCTCTTCCCTGCCTGTGAGCAGTCCTATAGCTGACTGAACCATAAGTGACTTCTTGGGGATTTTTTCCCCTTAACAACATGAGCTGGATTTGAATCCCAAGCACTTCACCCAGAGTGAACACTCAAGACAACTCTTTTGAAAAGAGGAAATCTTTCAAAGTCACTCTGGCTCAGCAGCAAAGAGTTCCTGTGCCTGAGGCCAGTTTCCTTCTGTTGACCCAAATACAATGTTGCATGCCTAACTCATGACTCATAGATTCCTGCACAATGTCATTTGTCCAAATGGCTATGAAGCCATGTTCACTTGTGGGATTTCCCAAGGATTTCAGAATCTCCCTTTAAAATCCCTTTCTCCAACATTTCTGTCACAGACGCCTCTGGAGAAAAACAGTAATAGGGCATTGTTACCCTGAGCATAAATCACCTATTGAAAAAAATCCCCCACATTAATTTTGCTTTAAGGAGCTACGAAAAAGGAAACCAAATGAGAGTTTGTTTAAAAAGATAATGAGTTAAAATTTTAACATGCAAATTCTATTGTAGTAAATGTGAAAGTGGTTTGGGTGGCGATCCAGAAGGACAGATAGAAATTTTAACATGCAAATTTTAATGTAGTAAATGTGAAAGTGGTTTGGGTAGAGATCCAGAAAGACAGATAGAAATCAAAACACCACTTTAGTGTCAAGAAAAGAAAAATCTCTTTAAACCTAACCTGATGATAGTTTTTCATAAAATCATTCTGGTGACCTAGACCTGATTGACCATTTTTTGAACATGCAACAGAGTCTTCTTATATTTGTCACTGTTACCAGTTACTAGGGGCACAGTTACTACCCTACACATAAGGATGAACATTTGTACATCCTTTTTAAGGAATGATGTCACTCAGGTAGATGAGAACTTTATCACAATGATAGGTGGACATATCATGAGGCTACTTAGCTTGAGCTCCAGGACCCGTCAGTGGGTCAGCCTCTTTTCAAGGCTTTGACAGGGGCCCTAGCAAAGCTTCTATATTTTTATAAAATGTCCTGTTGTATTTTAACCAAATTGGTTAGGACTGCTTATTTTTCTCATTCTCACTTCCCTTCTTTACACTTCTTGTATTAGACAATGTTGATGTTTTGCTTTTGATAACTGGCTAAGGGGAAGTTGAGATGAGGATATTCGCTTTGATTTCATGATATATATTTACTGGTTCACAGTCATGTTATACATGGTTCTGTTTTTACTAGGCATCCTGGCATGAGCAGAGCTTCTAGGAAAATCCCTCTGATCACTGTGCCTACTCACCTGGATTCCTGTAGTGGAGAGTGGGTCTTAAGGGACACAACACCAAAATGATGCAGGCATGGGAGAAACAAGGTTAAAATACACAGAAGCGGAGCTAGTCTGGGGAAAATTCTTCTGGTCATCAGAATGGAAAGTTGCACCAGAGGATTCAGTTCACATCAATCCTAGACAAAAGAAACCCCCCTCCCCATTTCAGGACTATCTTAATCATGCAGGGTATATGGTCAAAAATGTTTCATATCTTTTTTTTCTATTTGACTGGAATCATGCATCATAGAATCTATCAGAATTCTTGCACTTGTAAAGCGTGCAACTGCAGTAGCATGACAAATAGTAAGTTCATCTGTACATGAAGTCCCATGCTTTATGCATCCAACTATCTACCATAAAAACAGATTTTGATCAACCACCCTAACAGACAGAAAAAACTATCTTTCTAGTATTTGTATAGATGATTATCTTAAATATCTTTGTTATATGAAGAAGATATGATGAGTATTATAACCACAAATGTAGAGTCAAAGTGTTTTAGAGATGTTGCCAGTAGTTACTTAATAAGCATATCCTATTTTACTGGATTTTCTCTTTGTGGTATTTTTCAGCTTTATAAATGTATAATTTATTAGGATTACTTTTCTTATTTAGAGTAAATGTTTATTCTTACACTGTAATCTGTCTTCCCTCTTTTAGAGCATCTCTATAATTGCATGAGCTTCTGGGTCTACAAAACCTGGATCTGACTAATTCATGATGTTTTTTAAAGGTTCATGTGCTTATTGCCCTTCGCTGTCTTCCATAGAATGGCCCTTGTCCCCTCACTTGGAGTCACGTGGCATCACCCAGCACTCAAGAGCAGGTAGTCCTCCTGGGTTTGAACCATAGCTACCGCTCACACACCGTGTGACCTCGCGGTTCTCTCTGTCTCCATTTTCTTACCTATAAAACAACGGCAATGGGAGGAATGCAGAGGAGAGGAGTGAGGGCTAATTAAGGCAAAGTTTTGGAAACCACTTAGCCCACTGTCTAACACAAAATATATAATCAGTTAAATGATGGATGCCATTATTAAAGTGTTACAGAAATTTCATCATATTTTTCACATGTAATATGCATTATTTTTGCAAGACTTAGATCTACCTAAAGTAATATTCTGAACTCAGTCTCAAATCCATTAATAGAATTAGTTTTGTGGTATCTCTTATATCGGAAGAACTAAACAGTAGAGGTTTTTAAAGATTATTTATTTGAATGAGAGAGACAGAGATAGAGAGAGAGCACTAGAGAGAGAGAGGGAGCACAAGCAGGGGGAGCAACAGGCAGAGGGAGAAGCAGGCTCTCTACTGAGCAGGGAGCCCGACATGGGACTCGATCCCAGGACCCTGGGATCATGACGTGAGCCGAAGGCAGCTGCTTAACCGACTGAGCCAGCCAGTTGCCCCAACAATAGTTTTACACCAGATAAATATTTGAAGAAGAAAAGGTCCAGAGAATCTAACACATCACATAGTGATCGTAGTTGATAACGTTGTGCTATATAAATAAAATTTGCTAAGAGACTAGAATGTAAATGCTCTCACAAAATTGAAAGAAAAAGATACATATGTGAGGTAATGGATATGGTAACTAACTAAATAGAAGAAATTTTTTACAATGCTTACATATATCAAATCACCACAATGTACACTTTAAAAATCTTACAATTTTATTTGTCAGTCATATCTCAATAAAGGTGAAAACAAACCCAAAAAAGCCATTATGTTCTTAATCCAATAAATTGTTTTAAATTAAAAAAAAAGAAATGGTTCTCATATATATTTAAATGTGCTCAAAAACATCTCCTCTGGCCCAAAAAAAAAAAAAAAAAGTGGTTTTCTCTCAGTCCAGTGAGAACCAACTCCTAAGAATCTTCTGTGCCTGCAAGTTCTATAAATAGTGAAGCCCAAGAAAAATCAAGAATGAAAAAGGAAACCAACTAAAGGGGGGAAAATGTCCAACGGATCTCAACAGAGGGCAACTGGATAGCAGAGGCTATAGAAAGGGGGAGGGAATAGGGGAGAACGTTTATACAGAGCGGAGAAGGATTACATGTAGTAGTGTGTTTTTTGAAAGCAGCTTTCAAAAAGAAAGCCCAGATTTGTAGCATCTGCTAATTTCCATGGTGCAAACATTTCCACTATGGCCAAATTTATGCTGCCAAAAATTAACAACCGGCTAACAGAATTTTCAATGATTTAACACTCAGCTCTTAGAATGATATGAGCTGATTTGAGGACAGCAATGACTGTAAGTGACACTGGGAAAGACTCGCTGACTAAGGATGAGCTCCTATGGGACCCTTGGGATGATAACTCTCCAATTACAGAAGACTTTTCTTTTAATAAAACTATGACTATGTTTTACGCTAGGACATCAGTGTGCATATCCTGTGCATCAAGAGGAGTTTTTTGAGCAAGGGATTGAATAAAGTAAAGTGGTTTTACCCCTCAAATGCTGGGCACCTCTGTTCTCTGGTTTCAATGACAACTGCTGTCCATTTAGTGAACTCTAACCACTCAGAGGTGGAAGGAAGAGTGGGAGAAAGAAATGGAATATCAGGGAAAGTGCCCTGTGTTCTCACCCTGCCCTTTCGCCTCACCCCCTCACCCCCCACCCCCTCACTCCCGGCCCTGCTTGTAAAGCCTTGGCCTCTCTGTGAAATAAACACTACTTGGCCCTGTCTTGGAGGAAACTTGGAAGAGCTAGGCTCTAAAATAAACTAATTTTATTCACAGTCTAGGACAAAAACAAAACAAAAAAAACAGGAAACATTTGGCACAAAGAAGTTGTCTTTGAGAAATTATTTTCCATGTTGTATTTGCATAAATTTGTCATGGGCCTGCCATTTCAATAGAAGAGGAAAATGGCCTGACCTTGAGTTGGCTGACATCCTGTTGTCCTTCTTCAGCCAACCAAAGTCAGACTATTTTACAATCTGCTTTATTTCTGTTCTTCTTAGTAGACTCAAGCCTGGCAGATCTGACGCTGCAGACTGAATCCTACTGATTTTTCCCCCAATCCTGTGTGCTCTAAGTAATGCATATTGGGCAACAAGATTTCATTTTGCTGATTCTTGGTTTGTTGAGCCATGAGTCGGACAAGTTGTTCAAACCGTGAAGTAGCATTTCCTGTGGCAGTGCCAGTCAGAGAGAAGCTGTGTCCAAAGGTCAAGTACCAAAGATGCACGTGGCAAGACCACCTGACTCCACAATCTTGCTCTAGAATCCAAATTCCTCACTACCCAATATTGTTCCTATGAATTTCAAATGAGGATCAGCCAGCTGACAACATATCCCAAGGCATGATGACCAGTTCAGACTTCTGCCCTAACTGTGAAAGTCCTCCACCAGGAAATGACAATTGCTGTCCCGCTGTTAACTCATGAAGAATTTGAAGTCTCTTGAGTAATAAGAAGTTGAGAAATGAACTTCCTGCTGTTGAAATTCCTACACCTTGGAGTACTTCAATCAATGGAAGTAATTAGTGTTTTTTCTTTAATAATGAAAAGAGATTTGCTTAAAACAAAACCAAACTAACTGTCTTAGTACAAGTGCATAGAATCAGTTAGATTCTCCAACCACTGAAAAAAATAAGGCTGTCTCTCATTGCATAATTTTCAAGGATAGTTTGAGGCACCACTGAAGACAAGATGATAATTCTTTGCTTTTTCTAATAATGCCATGTTGTGTTATGTTATCAAGATTGATTATAGTTAAAATAGCATTTTACTCATTGGTCAAGAAATTCTACTTGAAAGAAAACCATGCATTTCATCACTTAATGTGGCTTTCCCCATCTGGGGTCTTAACCATTAAAATTTATGATCTACACTCCATTTCTCTTCCTTCCCAAGAACATCTTATTTCAAGTTATTTAGCACCATTGCATTCCAAGCACTATAAAATGAACTCTGTGTGTAGAAAACATAGATGGAAAATAAATAATTTTTTTTTCCAAAAAGGAGTAAATCCTCTAGGGGTTACCAAAATAAGCACAAATTTAGATACATTATAAAAATATTCAACTTTTTCCCAAAATTCATCTCCCAGTCATCTGTTTTAGGATGCCTTTCCAAAATTCCTTCCCCAAATGCACACCCCCAATATCCATGAACTCAGGCCTATATCTAACAGTCGTGAGGTCTTAGGGGAGAGTTCAAAGAGAGACCAACATTTCTCTGTCTAAACGTTTAAAACTTTCTAAACAAGCTAACAAAATGTTAAGAGAATATTTCTATCCTCCTACCTTGACAAATATACCTTGATAAATATATATCAATAACATTTTAGAAATACATAAAGCTATGGATTTCTTTAAAGATTTTATTTATTCATTTGAGACACAGATACAGAGAGAGAGAGAACATGAGCAGGGGGAGAGGCAGAGGGAGAAGCATGCTCCCTGCTGAGCCAGAGACCTGATATGGGGCTCGATCCTAGGACCCGGGGATCATGACCTGAGCCAAAGGCAGATGCTTAACCATCTGAGCCACCCAGGTGCCCCAAAGCTATGGATTTTATATGATGAAAGTAAACAAGAGAGGTGTGCCTGGCTGGCTCAGTCAGTTAAGCGTCTGCCTTCAGCTCAGATGATGATTCTGGAGTCCCTGGATAGAGCTCCATGTCTGCCTCCCTGCTCAGTGGGGAGCCTGCTTCTCCCTCTCCCTCTGCTTCTCCCCTGCTTGTGCATGCTTTCTCTCTCTCTCAAATAAATAAATAAAATCCTAGGAAAAAAAGAATAAAAATTTTAATAAAGAAATGAAGAAAATAAGGAAAAGATCGAAGATAACTAAATTTAATTACTCCATGTATCTGGGTGTTTTGTTATTATGAAGGCCATATTTGAATGTGTATAAAATAAAGACATACATACTTTATAATTAATGCTGTATATATGGCATAAAATTCATTCTTCCTGGCTACGTACATTTCAGCAAAATCAATTCTTAAGTTTTCATAATTGAAATTTGTGTTCTATAGACAGTCATGCAAAACTAGATGTTATTTGAATCATTAATCTTTAGATAACTTTATTATTAATTTAAATTTGGGGGCTTCACTCTGCTAAAGTAGTGACTTGAGTTGTTAATAAGGTTCCTAAAACATTACTTAGATTCAGAAATGAACCATGAATTTCACATCATGTTCATATATTGTAATGAGTTGCCTATGACAAACTACCTAGATACTGAGAATAAATGAGAAAACATACAATGGATGGATTCCTTAGGGTTTATTAGCTGTTATTAACTGATCTCTGAATGAGAGGACAGGGAAATTATTGGTCATAAGGGTACATGGCCCTCTTGACTTCACCCAAGCTTCTTAGGTCAAGTCTGCTGTGAATATTCTGGATTTATTGTTGTTGCTGTTTTAAAGTTGTTTTGGTTCTTTTTTTGGTAAAGATTTTATTTATTTGAGAGAGAGTGAGAGAGAGAGGACACAGCGGGTAGGGGCAGAGGGAGAGGGAGAAGCAGACTCCCCGCTGAGCAGGGAGCCAGACATGGGGCTCAATCCTGGGACTCTGGGATCATGAACTGAGCCACACAGGTGCCCCTTGTTTTTGTTTTTTTTTTAATACACCTCCACCTCCTCATATGTATTCCAGGACAGAAGAGACTAGGAAAAAGCCTAACTGCCACTTTTATTTTTCATTAGCCTCTCCAGGGCTTGGAACACTCAGCCTTGGAACTAAACTTTGTTAGTCAAAAGAGTAGATATTTAGGGTTAAGGATGTTTAAGATGTTAAGGGTCATTTGATGCCCACACAGGTCACTTGTTCTTCACGTGGCAGAGGTGCTCTTATGTTCTCCAGTACATTTATTTTTCTACATGTTTGTAATAAAGAGGTCTTCTCACACTTTGGCTAAGGAGAGAGGGTCCTTCTTCCCTAAGTCTAAGGCCATGTAGAATTTGCCTGATACAATTTTTTTCCTCTTTGTCTATTCTGTCTTTAAGAATTTAAGCCCTGAAAGGATGGGGACAGTATTATACCCCTCTTTCTATCCCTATTTCTTTACTTATATAGTATCTGGCATATGTATTGTGTTATTATTGCCTCTTGACTTCCCTATAGCTCTTGAAAAGGAAGGAATAGATATTTTGATTTCTGGATCTCAGCGTGTCCCTCAATTCTGGAAACACGGTCGCTCTTTAATAAATGAGTCCATTGATTAATGTGTGTGTAACCTTAGAACTGTACCCTTACTGTGGAAGAAAGGAGACAGAATAGCCCATGTCCCACATAGTCTTATTAGTTTGGAAACCAAACACCCAAAATAGGCAAGAAGAAAATATAGAAGAAGAAGAACACTAGAATACAGAAGTGTCTCCTATCTCCATTCCACAATTTG
Source organism: Zalophus californianus (assembly GCF_009762305.2). Lineage (NCBI taxonomy): Eukaryota > Metazoa > Chordata > Mammalia > Carnivora > Otariidae > Zalophus > Zalophus californianus. The sequence continues at coordinate 58,975,478 of NC_045596.1, forward strand.
GCTACCTTCAATTTCATTTTCTGTTTCATAGTCACCATTCCTGAATCTTTTATTCTCTTTTTCTTTTTGAATTCATCATCAACCCTCCAACTCCACCTAGTTCCCTGCTGGATACCACAAGGATAGAAGAGCCGGAAGGGAAAGGGTTGTCACAGTGTTTTTTACACATTGCCAAGATCAACAATTTTTTTCCTTCTCTCAGCTCTCTCTTTCCAGGAAGGTAACAGGACTATGGAAGAATGGCTGTAATCTGTACTTGGAAGACTAGTAAGCCCTGGTATTACCAACTTTAGCAACAATTTCTGTGCTACAGAACAGAAAGAAAGCTACTCAGTGCTGCATCTCAAATGACCATGCCAATGTTTGTCCTTTTATAGAAAATAAGCTCAAGCCAAAGCCCAGGACATTCCTAGATGTTTTGCTTTGAATAAACCCCTTGCACTATAAAGAAGTACTGTCAAGGAGCCATTGAAATTAAATAATTTTCTCCATGGTGGAATGAAGGCACAAGGTCACATTTAATCAGTTTTAAAGAAAATAAATTTAAATGCTCCTGAACATATAAGAGCAAAATTCAGACTCACCATCCAATGTTTGAAGACTCAAAAAAGTTACTTGAAGAACAGTAGAAAGTGATTTTTTGTATAAGGACAATTGAGAATTTAAAATATAACCACTGACTTTGCCTTTGTTTTAATTGTGATTATCATAAGAATACAACAGAGTAAATTGCCTCTTACCTCATAAAGAGTTGCCTATTTTTCATGTATTTTTATGATGGAAATGCATGCAAGATACAGGAAAAAAATAGCTATAAAGACGTGACAGAAAGAAATTTCATCCTAAATAAACATATTACTAAAGAAATTCTTCTGTAATCCAAAGATTTTCAACTTGTTTCCAATGACAATTTATGTATAATTATATTGACTTTAATAAAGTTCTATAACAAACAGAGAATATCAACATATTTATTATTTTATGGGATTAAAATTTGTCCTGAAGAATTCAAAGCACAATTTAAGCTCAAAAGTAGAATTCTCACAAAGATATTGCCTTAGTGCTGGGGTCAAATTATTCCTTGCTTAAAGGGTATTCTGAATCCATGCTAAGAAATTTAAAAATGAAGCCTTGAAAGTATCAAACTGATCCTTTGTAGCCTAATTGCATCCCAGAGCAAAGTGCAAACATATTTAAAGTAATATAAAAATATATAATTTAAAAATCCATTCCCAACATAAAATTCACAATATTTGACACCCAATAAAAAATTACTAAGTAATCATAGAAGCAGGAAACTATCACTCTAACTAGAAAAGGAGAAAGACATGAGAATGGCACAGATAATAAATTAGTAGACAGAGATGTTAAAACAGTTATTATTAATATAATCCATTTTTCAAGAAAATAGAGGGAAGGATGAGCATAATAAGGAGAGAAACAGAAAAAATAAAAAACACCCAAAGCAAACATTTAGAGATTAAAAATAGCATAGCTGGAATAAAAATACACACTGGATGATTTACCGGCAGATCGGACACTGAAGAAGAAAAATCTAGTGAACTTGAAGACATAGCAAAAGAACCTACAATATGAATTACAGAAAGGAAAGACTTTTAAAAAACAAACACCTTCGGGCGCCTGGGTGGCTCAGTTGGTTGGGCGACTGCCTTCGGCTCAGGTCATGATCCTGGAGTCCCGGGATCGAGTCCCGCATCGGGCTCCCTGCTCAGCGGGGAGTCTGCTTCTCCCTCTGACCCTCTTCCCTCTCGTGCTCTCTATCTCTCAGTCTCTCTCAAATAAATAAATAAAATCTTTAAAAAAAAAAAAAAAAAAAAAAAAAAACAAACACCTTCAGTGAGCTGTGGGACAATATCAAGCAGCCTAGAATACATAGAATTGTAGTCTCAGAAAATGGTGAGGAGGAAAGAGAGCCAGAAAAATTATTTGAAGAAATGATAATCAAAAACAATCTTAAATGTGTAATGACAGTTGTTAAAAATATATTTTTGGTAAAGTCAAAATTAGCTAATGTCATCTATGTAAATAAAATTTCAGTAAAGCTTATGAAAAAATCCACAATTCATTGATCATAGTTTCATTCATATGCAGTGTTGAATCCATCCTATGTTCTTTCTAAAAGCTAAATAAATGTAATGTTCAGTGAAGTTTATTGTGTTTCATCTTCATTTGATTTTCATCCTGAGTATCAGACTGCTCCTGCTGATTAAGCAATGAATGTTACAATCATCAACTCCTATAGGTCTGCCCATATAACTTTCAAATATTTATCCATTCTCTCTATTACTACCCCAGGATAGTAATAGACAAATAGTCTGTGGAAGGCATCGCATATTTACAGAAGAGTTTATCATTCTATGTAGGTGTAATATATGTGTGGGATGGGGCAGAGATATACTGGAGACAGTAGTAATCATTTCTTGAAGAATTTTGCCCACATTTTGTGTTTCCCTCTTAGCATTTCACTTCAATGCCATGAGAATCATCTTGTTAAAATACAGATCCAATAATGTCACTCATCTATGTACAAACAGTCAAGGTTTCTATTTTTACACCAGTGGAAGGTCCCAATTTGTAAGCATGGAACACATGCCTTATTTCCCTAAACTTTGAAATGGGTATATTTTGAATATCTATTTCTTGGGTTACTATAAGGAGATTTTACACACACACATGCACACACACACACACACACACACACACACAATCTCAGCCCCGTGTCATATATAAAAACATATAAAATTGTGTGTTTTTACTGTTAGTGATTATTAATAATTATAATTGTTATGTTATTATCATTGCTATTCTTTGTACTATCATAGTCCGGTGGGTTGAATTAAACATTTAGCAGAGATGTTTCAGTGAAGATCAGCAAAGAGTGTTGAAATTGAAACACAAATATTTCAACAAAGTTTTTGGAAAAGTTAACATAGGAGGAAGTGGGGTGCAAGTGGTAAGGTATTATGGTTTTACTTTTTTCCTTTATCTCTCTTCTGATGTTTGCCACAAACATCTTTAGTTGGATATTATAATCAGTAAGTATGACCCAACAGGCCAAGAGACCAGAACAAGTTCTGCTCACTTTACTCTTTGTTTTAGATTAACTCTACTGAGAGCATTGTTAAGGCTGTTACCTTATCAGCAAGAACATCTAAAGCAGATTTCTGTCGGGAAAAGCACAGGTTGTATTGCAATTTACTGTAGCTCCCTGTTGTGCAAACTTTCAGGGAGTGATGAAATTAAAGTGGCATTGCTTCAAATTTTTTTTTCTTTCTCACTGAAAATTCTTAGCAGATAGTACTTACAAACTAAGAACTTGTGTGGTCACAACCTGGATTAATGAAACAGAATTACTGAAGGGATATTTTTGCTGGCGGAGGTCTATTTCCTATACCTTGTGCATGGAGGATTTAGTTTTATAGTGACCCATGTATATAAGCAACAAAAGCTTCACGAAATAAGACAAGCTGATTATATATGATGCATTATGGTATATTTTTTATTCTATCCTATTGTATTTAATTCTGTTATATTTTCCAATACTAGTTATAACCCACAAGATTGATTTTGCAACCTACGAATGCATCATGACTTATAATTTAAAAGCATTGCTATAGTTTCTTAATGGCAGAGCCAAGCTTTGACAGTCCATGGTAGAGTCGACATCCTTATTAGCACTTTCCCAGATGTTAGAAGAGTCAGTACAGGTAGAATGCTTAAAGTGGCTAGGCCCTTTGCACACCCTGCTTATCATCTACCTCCAGATTATATGATTTGCAGATCCTAACCTAGGGTTGGAAGTCTCTGGGCCCTCCATGGGACAAAGCATTTGGAGCTGAGATGGCACAGTAAGTAGGAGAATCTCTGGGCTGTCGAAAATCTGGTGGCTAGTAGTTGCCATTACCCCAACATTTCTGTTTGGTTCCTAGTGCAAACTAGATTGAGCATTTAAAAATGCACTGTTGGGGCGCCTAGGTAGCTCAGCCGGTTAAGTGTCTGCCTTCGGCGCAGGTCATGATACTAGGGTCCTGGGATCCAGCCCTGTATCTGGCTCCCTGCTCAGCAGGGAGCCTGCTTCTCCCTCTCCCTCTGACCCTACCCCCGCTTGTGCTCTCTATCTTTCTCTCTCCCAAATAAATAAATAAAATCTTAAAAAAATAAAAATAAAAATGCACTGTTTTCCGGGGCTTCTGGCTGGCTCAGCTGGAAGAGCATGCAACTCTTGATCTCAGGGTCATGAGTTCCAGCCCCACGTTTGTTTTAGAGATTACTAAAAAAAATAAATAGATGAATAAACTTAGAAAAAAAAGGACTCATAGGTAAACTTTAAAAAAAATAAATAGAAATGCAATGTTTTCTAAGAGAGTTTATGGAATGAAATACACTCAGTAGACTTAACATTTACGTGGTCTCCTTCTTCCCAATCTGATTCTTTCTTGGTGCAGAGAAAAGCCTGGCTTTGAGCCAGTGTGCTTCTAAGTCAGAGGGTCCTTAGTTTTACTTTTAACTCCACTTTTAAGATCTTCTATCCCAGTTTCCTTGTCTATAAAATGAGAATAATAATATCAACCCCATAGCATTCTTGAGATAATTAAAAGAATATTATAAAGAGCTCACGCACAGCAGCTGACCCAGAATTTGGGCCTAAGAACTATTACTCTTCTTCTCTTCCCTTGATGCTTACCCCCAGAACACATATTTCCAAACAGCAGTGACCACATCCCTGAGCCAACAAGCAACCCACTAAGGGTACACCACAGGCAAGCAAGAATTTTCTTCAACAGAACCACAAGCCCAAAGCCGGGGTGCTACAGTCAGCAAAGAAAAATGTAGCACAATTAATATAAACCACATTTCCCCCTAAATCAAATAAAAACCCTGCAAAATTTATCAACCACTAAATTTATAAGACTATAAAGTATACAGAGTATCTGGTGATTGAGATCTGGTCCTAACTTTCTCTTTGGTGAAAAAAAAAATAAGAAGAAATAAACATAGCATGTAATCATGTTAATTATTTATTTCTTCACTGAGTTAGACACAAAAAGGGATTATAAAAGTATCCAGTTTTATGTGGGTGGCAGTAAAGCTTGAAAGCAAAAGGAGTCACCAAACCTAAACAGCGTTAGGACTATCAAGTCTTAATTATGAACAATGTTGGGTAATTTGTCTTTACTCGATGATTTCAAAGCACTATATCCCAACCTCCATCAGCTCTAACTCCAAAATCTAGTGTAATTATTTTCCTTCTGATTTGTTCCTCTAGAGGAGCAAACTTTATCCCCTCTAGTATATCTACATTCTAGAAAATGCCAACCACAATAAATGCTAAAAACTATTTTTCAACTCTGAATCACAGGGAGGAGAACAATGTGATTACTGTAAAAGTTTTGGAGAAGGACTTTTTTTTATTGCTGAGATAAGCAACTCAACTAACCAAGAATAACACAAAAGTGCTCACTAAATGACATTTAGTTGTATAAGTACATGTTTAATGTAGAGTGTATCATATGTGATATATAACCAAGCCATCTTTCCGTCCCCTTTTCCTCTATATTTTCCACCCATCTGTCCTAACGGGATCTCATGGTGCTGTAACCTCCTTTACTTCAGACCATTCGAATGCCACTAGCTCATCAGCCACAAGCAGAACCTTGTCTTTGTCGTCATCATCTTCAGAACAATGCCACAAGATTATAGATGATGAAAGGCTCTTCTGAGACCACAGTCTTTTGTCCTTCTAATTCTCCTCCTCTCAAACTTAAACTGAGCATGCCCGGCATTCCATGGGGACTGAAAAGTCCCTCAAAAACCCCACCACCATCATTCGTTTCCGTATCTCACACCTTATCCTGTTTCGTTCACCTTCCAGCTCAGCCTGGACTCCATGGCTAGTCATGTCTGCAAATTACTCTCTACATAGTTCATACCAGGTTAATCCCTCATTCTTCTCACTCCCGTTGTCTTTTTCTGCTACAAAATATTGCAGAAGAGATGAAATCCTGTAAATTGGTATCAGTATAATTTAATGCTTTCCAGTTCTAGGTGAGTTTTTCTGATATTTTACAATGCTTTTGTTCCTTAAAGTGAACTACCTTTGGACTTCCACAGACTGTGGTCCCAAACCCTCATCACTTCCATCAAATACCCAGCCCTGTCTTTAGCCCTGGCCACTCAAGAAATGACCTGTCCTCCCACTTTACTATGATGATCCCTAAACTTAGCTCCCTTCATCCTCAATCCCTCTGGATCTTTACCTTTTTCTCCTTCCGTCTCCTTGGTATTAAAGAACGTTAACCCCATCCCGACCCCACTTGCTAAATATAAGCAGTCAAGAATACTAATTACTTAGCCTTAACTATGGAAGTACAAAGTTTTGTACAACTTACTCACTTTACTTTTAAAAGCCACTCTTAATTTTAATTATTTCATTATTTTATTATTTTTTCTTTATTTAACAATATTTTATATAGAATTTACTTTCTGGCACATTTTACACATGCAAACCGATTTGCTTTTCATAATAATCCTATGAGGACTCTTTTCAAGACTTTAAAAGTAGTGCAAATATTTAGGTTGGCTAAGCTAGTGGGAGGCAGAATAGACAAAATATGAAGCAGACACAAAGAGAAACGCCATAATGAGAGATTGCATGGTCCAAGAAAAACAGAGAGAATAAGCTCTATTCCTGAATTTCTACTTCTCAGGTCCAGCCCCATGTAATAATTTGCTATTTCCTGCCCTGGCCAGTAACTGACTGCCTTTTGGGCCTGCTGTTTACACCAAATAAACCCTAAATACCACCACCACCCTGGCACACAGGTTTTGTTTTTTGTTTTGTTTTGTTGGCTTATGTTGGTTTGGTAGGGTTTCAACTACTTGTTAGCAATCACATGTATGTATGCGCATCTCTGCGTGTCTCTATAAAAAATACATGCACAGAGTCAAGAAGAATAAAAACAAAAATAAAAGCATTTCTGGCGAAAAAATACGTGAAGGTGTAGTGAAAAACATTGAAAAAAGTACTATGGACAACATTTAAAAATCAAATTTTTGACTCTTTATTCATATTTCTTCTAGCTAAAATATATTGTGTGACACTGTGTGTGACACTTTTCATAGTGGTTTATACAGTCATCTATCAACTTCCTAAATTTGCTTCCATAATGCTAAAGTCATCATGATGTTTTTATTCTCAAAAAAACATCTTCTGATTACATAAACTATTTCCATGAGGAAGTTTCCCTTTTCCTGTGTTTACTTCCCTTTTGTAAATTTGTCATACCACCATTTCTTCACGTTGCATTATATGACCACAGCAGTATTTACTTAATCAGGATGACTTCCGTAAACATTTACAAAACAATTTTAAGAAAATAGAAGTGAAAACCTAGTTTAGGGCAATTTTTAAAAATCCTTTAAAAATCCTTTTAAAAATCCTTTAAAAATTGCCCAAAGTTAGTATTTTTTCATGTTTCTTGGTGTAACTCGAAATGATTGTAAATAATTGCAAATTGCTCAAATCATCAGGATCTTCACTACATGTGCAGCAACAACAGAAGTTAATTAAGGGAGTATATTGGATAGATATTAAAGAATGTCAAGCCAAGAGTCTGGCATTTACCCAATTTTGCATCTCTTGTAAAACCTGTCCTAGCACCTTCTACACCATGAGTGCTTAGTAAAGGTCTATCGAATATCCACTAGCTCCTCATTTCCTGCCACATCCTCTGATTTCTCATCACTCTGCATCCCACACACCATTTAGTAAATGGTGATTTTGTGCACATACAGTCATGCACACACCTTCAGATGAATTTAAGAGCATTCCAATGGAGGTAAAAACTGAACGGGTTTCTGAACAAGTAGGGTCTACACACAGCCTTCAGTGACTAGGTCCTGCCTCCATCGGTCCCCTCTCCCTGCCTCACAGGTGAAACTCCAGATGTATAAACCGCCGGGTGCTCCCAGTAGACACAATGCTCATTCCAGCCTCTATGACTTTGCATATTTGGTCATGTTGTTCTAGAATGCTTTCCCCACCCTTCAGTCTCCCCATTCACTTGGGGAAATCCCTCCTTTCCGACCCTAGAGAGACTTCTCCAAAGATCTCTGAGAATTCAGCCCACTCCAATAAGAAGCAAGATTAGGGGTTCCACGTCCATGCTCCTATCATATCCTGGACATACTCTATCATGTCATTTACCAGGCTTCTTCATAATATTCTATTTATATGTCTACTTCTCCTATTAGACTGAAAATTTGGTAGCAATACAATGCATCTTATACTTTTTTTGTATTCCTGGGACCTAACTTGATTCCAAATTCATAAATGCTAACTTATAAATGAATAGATGGAGAAACGAAGGGAGGGAAGGATTTAAATAGTGAAGAAATCAATCTGTGGCTGATAATTTTAGCAGCAATATGAAAGATGGGGGGCATCTGTTTGGCTCAGTTGGTTAGTCTTCTGCCTTCAGCACAGGTCATGATCCCGGCCCGGGTCCTGGGATCGAGCCTTGCATCAGGCTCCCTGCTCAGCGGGGAGCCTGCTTCTCCCTCTACCACTCCCCCTGCTTGTGTTCTCTCTCTCTCCTTCTCTCTCTGTCAGATAAATAAAATCTATTTTAAAAAATATGAAAGATGGAAGTATTTTTCAGGACTCTTTTATTCTAAGCAATGGCAACATGACTCCAATTAGCTTAATAAGGAAAGAACATCAACAGCTCTATCACAATGAAAGTCCATGGATTAAGTCGGGCAAAGCTAGATTCAGGTGCCCCAACAATGTCCCAAATAATCCTAGGTCTGCAAACGCCCGTGCCTTCCTCCGTGGCAGCTCCGTTCTCAGGCAGGCTCCCCCAAGCAATGGCAAGACTCCAAGTTTCTATCTTACCGATTTAGCAATCCCAGCAAGAAGCAAAAGCCCCTCGATTCTCTTTTTTCCAGCACAAATGGCATCTTCTCTGACTCGGCCAATCTTAAATCATTGGCTCCACTCTGGGCAAAGGCACAGGCAGGAAGGAGGGACCCACACTGCCAGAAGGTCACAAACTCCCCTCCGGAGCTCAAAAGCCAAGTTATCTCACCTTAATCGTGTGGACTGATAAGGGCAAGGATGAGGGTTCCTGAAGGAAACTAGGGTTCTGTTTGAAGGAAGAACGGGTGCCAGACAGGTAGAAAGAGCAGTTGTAGTAGAGACTGGAAGGGGAGGTTAGCACAGATGTGCAACCGAGTGCCCTTAGGTGGGGGGGGGGGGGGAGTAGCCAATCTCAGGAATTAGTGACACGCTCCCTTCAGAGCAGAATCATCATCCAACAAGCTAAAGCTGTTAGGAAATGGGAGGGAGAAGCGTGGCAATTATGCCAGCACAGCTCTCAAGGCATGCCAGGGTAAAGCAGAGCCACACCATTCCTTCTTGGTGGCTGATGAACAAGATCCGTGCCCAGCGCAGAAGAGCAACCCAAGCTTTTGCAAGCAGATTGCAATGTATTAGTCAAATCTGAAAGATACAGTACCAATTACAGGGTAAAGTGAAATTTAGTACACTGAATATATATTTTAGAGATAACTTCATTGGGTTAGTGATTGCATGGATTTACAGCTTGCACGTACAAAAGTAGCATTCAGCACATCTCAAAACAAGAGGCAGTTTGTTTATCGTGGTGGGCTTTATAACACTGGTGCTCCTAAAATTTTCTGGAACTTAGTAGGGGGTGAATTAAATGAATTAAATAATGGAAAGTGATACATTATGAAAAGAAAAAATACCTTTCTACTCACTTCCTGAACGCCAATAATTCTGATTAAACGAGTCTTAGGAGGAACACTGTAGATAATTCCACAGATAATGGGTTAATTCTTGAATGTGTCATCCTTTTGGCTGCTACTATAAGTAGATTGAAATTCCCCTCTTCCTGCGTATTTGCTAACGTCAGTACTTTGGGCTGGGTCTGGGAATCATTACAGCTAATACTTTCTATTGTTTGAGCAGCCAGCTCTTAATGCCCAAGGCATAGAGATAGTCATAACTGAAATGTTTTCCCATAAGTGGATTGGGGAGAATTTTTACTTTTATTCCCATTTTATATAGGAAACTCAAATTTCAAACAAACACTGGATTTTAAAAATCTGTTCTAAGATCTCGAAAGAATATAGATGCCCCCTTCTTTCACAATTCCTGACTCTGAAAATTTTAAAAGACAAATTAAAAGATGTTTTTCCCCCTGTTTACATAGGGATTCACCACAGAGTGTTCTTGTTCAGGTAAGTGTCTTCATCAGTTCAGGCTGCTAAAACAAAATACCATACACAGGCTGGCGTAAATAGTGAACATTTATTCCTTATTGTTCTGGAGGCTGGGAAGTCTAAGATCAAGATCTGCAGATTCAACATCTGGTGAGAACCCTCTTCCTGGTTTGTAGGTAGTCACCGTCTTGCTGTACCTTCACATGACAGAAAGGGAGAGAGAGATCAAGCTCTCTGGGTGTCTCCTCTCATAAAAGCACTTAATTCCATCCTGAGACTCCCACCCTCAGAACCACATATAGACTTAATTACCGCCCAGAGTCCCCATCTCCTAATACACCATCACAATGGGGTATATGGTTTCAACATTGGAGTTTGTGGGGGGCATATTTAGTCCATAACAAGAAGGTTTTAAAACACTACTTCTATTTTATTTAACAAATATTTATATTCCACAATATGTGCTGATGTTTTACAAATGTTAACACTTCTAGTACTTGTTAACAACCCCGTGAGGCAGGCATTACTTGCTCTCCTTTAGAGAGGAAAACCGGGAGCCCAGAGAGATGAAATAAATTGCCCACAACCAGAAGGTCATGGGGCCAGAAAGGATGTAGCTGTGTCCAATCTTCAGGGCTTTACCACACAGTCTCTGTTCAGGAGGCAGACCAGCTCCCTCCGCCTCCAGCCCTTCTCAGGGCAAGTAGGATACCAGAATATCTCCCGCATCAGTGAGGTCTGTGCTACCCTGGAGAATCTATTGAAACTATCCATTTTAATCCCAAAACAGATATCCAAAACTCATGCTGAAAAGTGAATTGCCCCAGGGAGACGTCCTCAGTTACACAGACTGCAAAGCTTTATTGGCATTCTTAGAAAACTGAAATACTTGGCCGGTGTTTCCCAAGAGGATCAATTCAGGAGGCAGATAAATTCAGATGACTGTGCAGTGGAATAGCCTAGTAATCTAGTATTTACATACTTGGAAACACATCTGTTTGCGACTCAGAGGAGTAAAGGTGGAAGTTCGCCAGGTCCTGGCTCTCTGGTGTCCATGATCCCTTCTGTCAGTCCTAGAAAAGGTGGACCTCCCAATCTCAACACAGCCCTCACTGCTCCTGAATGACTGTCGTGAAAGGAAACACAGTCTCCTAGACAACCAACAGTGGGGCTCCAGGAATTACTAGAGTGTGGGAAGTCCCAGAAAAAAAAGAAGACAAGAAATACGACAGGTTACCAACTGTATCCTAAAATAAACCCTGACTTAGCCTGAGGCGCCGTCTGTCCCCTTACCCTCCCGCCATGCCCCACTGCGCAAAGTGTGGTGTGATATATCTGAGCTGATAACACGCCAGAAATAAGACAAACGTTCTTACAAATAATCTGAGATGACTGACACTTTTAAACAGAGCGTTTATTCCGGAGATGAGTACAAGCTGCAAAACCCAACTTAAAGTGAAAGGATGTATATAGGTAAGAGAGGCTGCCATTCCCGCCTCAACTCTTCTTGTTGCAGCTGCTTAAGTGTCTTTGAGAATCAATTCTCTCCCCTAAAGGATCTAACTAACGGGTTGGACCAAACCTGGGCGCCCATGGTGCCCCCGCGGGGGCAGCTGCAGCGTGACGGCCACTCACGCCCCCTTTGGGGATTCCGGAGGAAGGAGAAGATCCCCGCCTCGGAGGGACACGCGGGGGCCGGGCGGGGAAGGGGGGGCGGGTCCCCTTCACTGCGGGGGCGGGGCCGCGCTGTCCTTTCCGACCCGGGAGCAACCTGCGGAGCCGGGAATTTCCCCGGCCCCGGGACTGCTCACTTCCCCGCGCCCGCCAGGGATAAAAGCGGTTCTCCCGGCTCCGGGAGCCACAGAATCCGCTCCGCCAGCTCGCGCTGCAGCTCGCCAGCTCCAGGCCCCGCCGCCCCGACTCTCCGAGCTGAGCCCCATGGCCCGCGCCGCCACCGCCGCCGCACCCCGCGCTCTCCGCCTCCTCGGCGCCGCGCTGCTGCTCCTGCTGCTGGTCCCCGCCGGCCGCCGCGCCGCAGGTGAGACTCGGCGCGCCCCCAGCCCACGGGCGGGACGGGGGGGCGCTGGGCGCCCACCGCGGGGCCGCCAGCTAACCCGGTCTGTTCTCCCCGCAGGGGCGCCCGTGGCCGCCGAGCTGCGCTGCCAGTGCTTGCAGACCTTGCAGGGAATTCACCTCAAGAACATCCAGAACGTCAAGGTGACGCCCTGGGGACCCCACTGCCCCCAAACCGAAGTCATGTAAGTGATGCCCCACACCGCTGCGGCGGCTCGCGTCCTGGTGGCCCCCAGCGCCCTGATGCCCGCCGGCCCCCCGCCCCGCCCCACCTCCCGCCAACGCGGATTCTGCCTTCTCCCTGCAGAGCCACTCTCAAGAATGGGCAGGAGGTTTGTCTCAACCCCGAAGCCCCCATGGTCAAGAAAATCATCAATAAGATGCTAAACAAGTGAGTTGTGCTTTTTGTTCACACGTGGGACTAGAGTCATTGGTCACTAATACTGGCAAATGCCTCCAGAAAGTTTTACCAAGGAAACCCAGGGTTTAGCTGAAGGACTGAAAATCATTATTATTTCACAATGAAATCTGCTAGTAAGATCATTCATCTGTTCTGGTGCCAGAAGGATATTTCCAGTACCCTCCATGCCCATGCAAATGAGTGTGGGTAAATGTGTGTTCCTAAAAGATGAAGTAGATTTGGCCAATGATGCCAAAGTGCCCCCTACCCATTAAGGAACAAACAGTACTTACCTCCATCCCTGATGGGCTTCAGCCTTGAGAAGTGGAACCCCTGGCTTTGGACAACATGGACCTCTGAAGCTTTGTTGTGGAGAGCAAGGACTCTGAGACCTCCCTAAGCTCAAGTCTAGGAAAGTTTTCTAATGGCTTTGAGCCTCAGCAAAATGGGATAAATAATAATAGCTATTTCATGGGTGGTATGAGGTTTAAGTGAGGTCTTGCATGTAATATTTTAACCCAGTGTGACAGTGAGCGCTATGTTTTAGCTCTTTCAAGTCAATAAGAGAGTTTATTCCACAGCCCCGCTCCACTCCTCCTCAATAAAAGAGCCAGTTCCCTACTGTGCAGGGCAGTGGGTACTGTGGGACCTTGTCTGGGCACAGGGCTGGGCCAGGGTCTGCATACAGAAATCCCTCCAGCCTCAGGGGCCAGTGTGAGAGAATAGCAGGGTTCCTTAGCCCCTGTACCAGTAACCCTTTTCTTTTCATTGGGGCAGCACCAACTGACCTCAGACAAGTAAGAAGCTCGCTGGTGGTGGTTCCTGAAAGACCCTTACAGGAACTGAAAATGAAGAGAACTGGCTTCTGGAGACTTCTAGAAAGGCCTTAAATATGTTTGACTATTATGAGTTCTATTTATTTATGTTTGTATTTATTTATTTTTCAAAGTTCATATTTAATATTTTACATGTTAGTATTTAAAGATGTGAATGTGTTTAATCAAACTCAGTCCTGATTGTTATTTAATCTGAAGATGATGGGTTTTAAATGTCTCATGAAACCAGTGTTTCCGGGAGTTCATCAAATGCCCGGGGTACGTTGATGGGTTGGGGCCGGGGGGGAGGGAGTCGAAGCAGTTAAACAGTGTGTACAGATCTATTTTTGTACTTGTTTAAAAGAATGTCAGTTGTTATTTATTGAAATTATTTCACATTATGTGGTCAACATTTTTATGTTGAAGCTTCCCTTGGACATTTTATGTCTTGCTTGTAGGGCATAATGCCTTGTTTAATGTTCATTATGCAATGTTGCTCTGTCTTGGAACAGAGAAGTTAAAACTACTGTAATGTTTTTACAAACAATAAGACAATAAACGTTTTGCAAAAAATAACACGCCTGGGTTTTGTTTTATTTTTCTCGATTTTTGGTTCCTACTAGGTGCCCAAGGTATTAAACAGTTAGATTGTGGTCACACCTAAATTTATGCCTGCTTCTAGTTTTTACTTTCCTTACCTTTCTCTCATTTAGGGGATATTTGACACACTACTATCCCCAAGCACCTTGAGAATCCTAGTTTTACACAAAATATTGCTGCTTTTCACACTGATTCAATATTCAAAATTTGTTCTTTATAAACTTCTGGATTTTTATAAATATTGTAACAAGAGCTCCTATTAAAGGCTTTGAGTAAGTGGATTTCCAAACAATTATGTAATTCTTTCCATTTTGATGAGGCTGGGACCAAAAAGTGGAAAAGTGGATTCTTCCTAAGAACTTGAACAATTTGTGTAATTTAATAAAAATAGTGACCTACACTAATACTTACTAAAGCAAAAAAAAAAAAAAAAAAAGAAGAAGAAAGAATGATCTACGGAGATAAGTACATGCTATAAAGTAAAATACATAACAAAAATAAAGGATAGGTAGGAAGAGAAATGGATTTAGAATATAATACACGTCTTCAATTGTTGGACAAAGTATTAAGTGAAGGAAAATTGTAATGTGGCAGGAATATAGATTGCAATTTTTAAGGTAAACACTAAAAAGGAAATGAAAATTTTGGATTTAAAAAAATCTGAAAAGGAGATAAAATGGAATAAAAGAAAATATCTGAATTATACAAAATAAATTAAGGAATAAAGAAGCAAAACAGCAGATGGGATAGGGGGAAAAGGGAAAAATCTTCCTTATAGAAGAATGACTAATAATACAAGTCTTTCTCCTTCTGAAGGTGAGTTTTAATTCCCCTCCCCCCATGGATACGGGCTGGGCTTTGTGACTTTCTTCCAAAGAGACTAAGAAAAGGGGGAAAACAACATTATAGTGGAGAATCTGGCAGATCCCACCTTAACCAAGTGATGAAGGTTATTATGACCAGTTGTGTCAAGTGTATATCAGGAACACCTCCCAACATGATATGGTAAGAAGGGCACTTTGTCTCCATCATATTCTTCCCCAAAACCCATAAGCTCAGTAGGATCATGAGAAAATCATCATAAAAATCCAAATTCAGAAACATTCTACAAAATACTTAATAAGTATTCTTCAGATCTGTTGAAGTCATGAAAATCAAAGCAATAATGAGATTCTGTCATAGATCAGAGGAGACAAAGGAGACAGGCTGACTAAATCTAACATGGGGTGTGAGCTCATGACCCTGAGATCAAGACCTGAGCTGATATCAAGAGTCAGACGCTTAGCCAACAGACCCACCCAGATGCCCCAAAGATTAACTTTTTTTAATAAAGATTGATGAATAAGACCAAAAAAACCTATGTTTCTTAAAAGAGACACACTTTAAATATTGGGACCCAGGTAGGGGCGCCTGGGTGGCTCAGTCGTTAGGCGTCTGCCTTCGGCTCAGGTCATGATCTCAGGGTCCTGGGATCGAGCCCCGCATCAGGCTCCCTGCTCCGTGGGAAGCCTGCTTCTCCCCCTCCCACTCCCCCTGCCTGGGTTCTCTCTCTCGCTGTGTCTCACTCTGTCAAATAAATAAAATCTTTAAAATAAATAAATAAATAAATAAATATTGGGACCCAGGTAACTTGAAATTAAAAGAACTGAAAGTGTTATATCATGCTAAAGCTAACTGAGAGAAACCTAGTGTGGAAATACCAATGCATTACTTGTTAATAAGCGCTAATGTATTATTAAGATAAATTTTTAATACATTGGTTAATAATTGATACATTAATTAAGGTTTAATATATTAGGACTTAAGGAAAGAAGTAAACTTAGAGATTAAAAAAAAAGACTGACTCAAAATAAAAAGGAGTTACTTCTACAAGAGACAATCCTAAAATTCCATGAACTTAATATTTATCAAGATATATTAAGAGAGAAACTAGAAGGAGCAATGCATGAAACCATAATCATAGTTAAAGATTCTAACAAGCCTCTTTCAGTACTTAATAGGCACAGCAGTAAAGAATCAGTAACAGAATAGAAGGGTAAAGGAACAGGATCGCCCAACTTGACCAGAGTGCTGGTAATCCGGACATTTCACTCAACAACTGCATAAATCATACATATTTTTTCAACACACAAGGAACATTTTACAAAACAGACCATATGTGAGCCATAAAAAATGTATCAGCACATTTCCAAATGTTGAAATGTTACAGAGGATATTCTCTGATCAAGTTTTTTACGATTTGTCATGTTCCTAGTTGACTATGTATCCACACAGATGCGTAATGTGTTTGCTGTGGTTTCTAGTTCATCTCTTAACTTCCCAAATTTCACTTCCATAATACAAGGAAGCATCAAAACAGGGTCATCATGTTGTTTTCATGCCTGTTTTAGCCAAATGTATTAAATAATACATTTCCTCATTTTCCGTATTTATTTCTTGACATATCCTTTTGTAACCTTGGCATTTCTGTATTTCTTTGATTTGTAGTATATGTAATATAATTTGATAACTCATTACTACTGCCACAAAATTTTTTAAAAAATTGTTAAGAAAATGGGGCGCCTGGGTGGTTCAGTCGATTGTGTCCAACTCTTGATTTCAGCTCAGGTCATGGTCTCAGGGTTGCGAGTTCGAGTTCCGCATCAGGCTCTGTGCTCAGCAGGGAGTCTGCTTGAGATTCTCTCCCTCTCCCTCTGCCCCTCTTCTCTCTCTCTCTCTCTTTAGAATAAATAAATAAAAAAAACTTAAGAAAATAGAAATACAAAGCTTAGATTGAAATCCATTATTTTTAAAGTTTTGAATAAATGCCCAAATCTAACATATTGGATGGTTCTCAGAGTTAATTGAAATGAACTTAAATAATTATAGATGGTTAAAATCATCAGGATGGCCTTACCATGGGGACAGAAGGAAAGACTGACTATGTTGCAGAAGAAAGTATGCAGGTTAGTATTGAAGAAGAACTTCACATTTGCAGTTTCAGTTTTATCCACCATACATCTTTTGCAAAACTGACCACAGTCCCTTGTACCTTGCATGTGCCTAGTAAATGTCTTTTAATTCAATATCTACGACCTTTTCATTTTTTTTGCACATATCCTGAATTTTAGGTTATACCCCACCCACCCTATGGGAGATAGCCAATAAAGGTCATAGTGTGGTCTGTGCAACAGGGCCATGGAAACATTTTGAGATGCCTACAGAGGCCTCCCAGTTGAGATACCATCAATGCCGGATGCTGACCGACAAACAGGGTCCTACCAGCACATGGGCCTCCAGTGTCAGATGCCTGCCACCTCCTTCTACCTCAGTCTTTCCTCAGTCTCTGCTCACGGAGTGAGTTCCAGCTTGCTGCTCTTAAGACTCACCATGCTCTATCCCAGTGCTAGGCCTCTGTTCAGCTGGCCCTCTCCTGAATGTTCTCTGCCCATCAGTGTTCTCTGTTTACCTAGAAAACTCCTCATCCTTAAGAGTCATGTGAATGGTCAGCTCTTTCAGGAAAACTTCTCTCACAAGTTTCATAAACCCCCTCTGTAAGAGTTGAATTAGGTGCTCTTCCTCACTCCTAACACCTTGGGAACAGTTGGCTGTGGTAAGTACAGGCTTTTCTAAAAACTTCTATTTGTACATTCATTTCCCCTATTGCACTGAGAGTCAGAGGACAGCAGAGTATTTTTCCTCTCAATATCCCTGGCCAAACTTCATTCCCACTTTACACATGCTCGGTAAATGATCAATGACAATGTTGAAACAAAGGGAGAAAGAAAGGAATTCAATTCGAGTTGAACCACCCTTTTGGTTGGAAAGGTAATTAACAATAAGTGGAATCAGTAACAAAAGACCAACTCAAAATGGCTTCATGAGAAGGCGAATCATTTGACCTGTAAAAGTAAAAGACTGAGGGGCACCTGGGTGGCTCAGTCGTTGGGCGTCTGCCTTCGGCTCAGGTCATGATCTCAGGGAGCTGGGGTCAAGCCCCGCATCAGGTTCCCTGTTCCGCGGGAAGCCTGCTTCTCCCTCTCCCGCTCCCCCTGCTTGTGTTCCCACTCTCGCTGTGTCTCTCTCTGTCAAATAAATAAATAAAATCTTAAAAAAAAAAAAGTAAAAGACTGACAAGCTGCAGTTCAAAAATTCTGTTTAGTAATTAGTCTCACTCCCGCTCAGGTGGCTTTTCTCTGTGCTCACTTTACAAAGCTCTCCTCAAACACTGACAAGGTTTCAAGTTTCTGTTCTAGTAGTTATAACCCCACAGGAAGCAAAGGCTTGTTTTTCCAACCATTTCCTGACAAAACAGACTCCAGGAAATTTTTCTGACTTGGCCAGGCTTAGGTCACTTCCCTACCCCTGTACCTATCAGAACTGGGCTGGGGGGTTAGACCCAGACTGGAAGGACTGACCAATACTACTTTGGGTCATCAGCCCAGTCCTGGAGCTTTGGAGCAGGGTCACCCTACCTGAACTACCCAGATTGGAAGGAAGAAAGGAAGGTCCCCAATAGAAAACCACAGTTCTGTAACCAGAAGAAGGAGGAAGCTCACGCCAGGTAGAAATGACCAATGTACTAGAAACTGGATCAGGTTTATGACATTAACTCCGGACAAAATGCTCTGGACTGAGGAAGTGGGTGGTTCGAGGGATTTCATGTCACATTCAGACATCTCCATTCTTCTCCCCTTGGAGCCAGAGTCCTTCTACCTGAAGCAGGCATTGCAACAAAATAGGGGTGGCAGTTGTGACGGCACGATTTCCGGAGGCCAGTGGGAACAACAGAGCCCATTCCTGTGGCTCCATCATCTCTGGAAGGCAGCACCAAGCCTGGACTGTAAAGGCAGATTAGATGGTGTCAATCCAATCTGCAAGATGCAGTAAATATGGTAGCTCGAAATGGGACTTAGTCATCGATGTTTTTATTTTAGGGATGCTCTATTCTTTTAAGATTGGTGATTGCATTCGTTTAAAGTTTGGGCATAGAAATCTGTCATTCAGCTCATAAAATGAGTAATTAGTTGGGGAAGATGCTTGGAAAAATAAAGAATTGGATTATTTTTTAGGCTTAGGAATACCACTGCCCTTTAAATTATCTGAAAAAATAAATATGGGACTGTTAGGGATTGGATTAGGAAAATTGATATACTAAGGCAGAAATAAAAGGCCCTTTCTTTTGTACTTCATTTTGTAAGCAACTGATGTTTATCAAGCAAGTCTTAGACATAAAATTATAGATAATTCTATATCTATGAGGCTAATTCTTGAAATGCTTCAACTCTTCGTTCACTGGTATAAATTTTTTGATGCCCTATTCATTCACCCTGAGTATTTATTTATGCGAATACTTTGGTTTGGATCTGGAAAGCATTAGAACAATATTTTTCTGTTTTTTTTTTTAACTTATAAAGAGAGTAACATTCTGGGTAGAGTCTTCTTAATGCTGAAGGCAATATAGTTCCATTATTAAAATATGATAAAATACCCAAACTGAATCAAACAGAAAACTGTGATCCTTATTTCAGCAAATAAGAGCTAAAATGCCCAGTTCCCTTCTGGGAAACTCTGAGTAGAGTGTTCATCCCACTGACCTGATTTTGGAAGTGTAAGTCCATTGATGTGGAAAATCAGAGAAATAGACAAATGTAGATTTTATTGAATTTAAGTATATCTTATTCATTCCACAAAAGAAACTTCTTGCTCTTAGTGAAATAAGATACTGGAGACTTTTCAGCAGTTTGCTATTTTTAAGCTTTAGGAAAGGTGAAGTTTAACTATTTAATCATGAGAATAGCAAAATACTTAAACCAACTAAAACAAAACAAACCTGCTCTCCTGAAACTATCTATTACTTGTCTTAGGGAAAAAAAATTTTTTTAACTTGTGGTGGCTAAAGCAGCACTGGCTAGAGCTCAAATTGTGAATTTTATTAACTTCGAGACCTTGGCAAATTACCTAAATTCCCTGCCCCTTTGTTTCCTTGTGAAGAAAAGCTGTGGAGACAAAGTTGAGAAGATTAAATGGGTTTTATATATACAAAAGGTTTAGAACAATGATTATTAAAGTGCTATATTATAATACTTTATGTTTACTAAGAAATCTTTTAAGCACATAAACACATGTAAATAACTATGGATGTTGAAAAATAATGGGCAGATCTGCTATAGATTGTTTCTTGGATAAAAGTCAAAAAGTCTTCATAATCTCTTCGTGTTTTCTGTCCTTCATAATTTTTCTATAATAAGCAGCTACACAACGAAAATCAGAAAAATAAAACCATATTTTTAATATTTAAAGAACAGCTATTATAATTCTGAGCTACTGATTATCTCAAAAAAATCCCCACAGTATTTTTAATTGAGAATCCCAGAAAAATAAGGATAACAACAGTAGTATCTACACAAATTCTCAATTATTGCTAAGTTACTAATATTTTATAAACTCTAGGTCATCTTTCATTTCCTACTTCTTTTAAAAAATTTAGATTTCTTGGGGTTTTTTGCAGGATTGTACTGATGATTATTAAAAAAATATAAAGACAAATCTTTATACTTTAGTCATTCATAATCTTTTCTAATAAGATGGATCATCTTTAGTTTTAGTCTCATTGTGTAGTTGAAATTAGAATTATAAAATTAATGAACAATTAAACTAGCCAACAAAAAATTCATTCTGAGTTTTCTCTTAAGAAAAAAATAGTACAAAATTTTATATTGGTTGAAGGAGGTGTTTTCTTTTTTAAATTTTTTTCCCAGGTAGTTTCAGTTTGGCAGTGAGGAAAAAGCAATTTCTATTTTATTTAAAAATGATTTAGAGCATATTGTATGTACTGGTGTTTTATAAATGTTAACACATTTATTCATCAGCCCTACCTGTTGAGGTAGATAATAACTTTAATCTCCATTTGACAGGTGAGAAACTAAGGCAAAGACGGGTTAAATGTCTGACACCTGTCGTGGGGAGAACCGAAATTCCTGCCCTGTCTGTGTGGAGCAGAGTGATGCTCTGTGCCTCTGTGCATCTCTACAGCAACTCCTCCCACCCCCTTCCTTCTACACACCGATGCACTGGGTAACTCCCACTCTACTCACAGACCTTCATCCAGAATCACACGCAAATCATCTGAAACCTACACGTAATCCAAAACAAAACAAAAACAAAAAACAAAACAAAAAAAAACAACATTAAAACTAAGGGTGAAAAATGAGCTCCTGAATGACAAACGCTAGCGTTAACAGCTTGACATGTCTTATTAGAAATCAGTAAAAAACAAAATATGACTGCAGTTATTTCTCTACAGAGGGTATCAGGATCACTGGAGACAAGAAAGTCCACATAACATGGAAATGAAATGAGATTTGTGAACATAAAACAAGGAAGTGCGATTAGATTGGTGATCTAGCACTTAAATGTTTCACAGGAACACCTCTTTTTTGCTGTTTCGGCAAGCAAAGGGTGCTACTCACACTAGGTATCAGCTCCTGGTTCCTCTGACCCTTTTGTGTTTGGACAAAACTAGAAACTGTGGACCCCGTGAGCCCAACGCAGCTTTCCTTCCCCACAACAGCTCTTACGTGACTACCCGCGCCTTACTTCACGGATTAATCCACGCCCTCTAGACCAAAAAGATGATGTTCATGGATTTACTCCGGCTCTGGAAGTTCCAAAATTGCATAGAGGAAGGGAGGTATGTAGGGTTAAGACACTTTATCTTAAATTAAACACTGAATTAAACGCTTGACACTGTTCGTCCCCTCACCCCTTCAGGATATGACACAAAGTATGATTTATTTGTGATTGTAAAATACCAGGAACAAGGAGAACATTCTTATGTCTAGTGTGAGATGACAAAGCTATTTTAACACAGCGTCTACTTAATGCAGGCATAAGCAAAATCATCAAACCAGAAGACATTTATGCGTTAAGTAACAAAGAGAAAAGCATGTCACCCCTCTGCCCTGGCCTTATTCCCCCAATCCAGATAACTAACGTTCAAGGAGCCTGTCTCCAGTAAGTGGCACATACCCAAGCAAGGCCACTCACGCCTCCTTTGGGGATTTGGGCGGAAAGAGGACATCCCCGCCTCGCAGGGACACGCGGGTGGCCGGGCGGGTCCCCCTTCACTGCGGGGGCGGGGCCGCGCTGTCCTTTCCGACCCGGGAGCGACCTGCGGAGCCGGGAATTTCCCCGGCCCCGGGACTGCTCACTTCCCCGCGCCCGCCAGGGATAAAAGCGGTTCTCCCGGCTCCGGGAGCCACAGAATCCGCTCCGCCAGCTCGCGCTGCAGCTCGCCAGCTCCAGGCCCCGCCGCCCCGACTCTCCGAGCTGAGCCCCATGGCCCGCGCCGCCACCGCCGCCGCACCCCGCGCTCTTCGCCTCCTCGGCGCCGCGCTGCTGCTCCTGCTGCTGGTCCCCGCCGGCCGCCGCGCCGCAGGTGAGACTCGGCGCGCCCCCAGCCCACGGGCGGGACGGGGGGGGGCGCTGGGCGCCCACCGCGGGGCCGCCAGCTAACCCGGTCTGTTCTCCCCGCAGGGGCGCCCGTGGCCGCCGAGCTGCGCTGCCAGTGCTTGCAGACCTTGCAGGGAATTCACCTCAAGAACATCCAGAACGTCAAGGTGACGCCCTGGGGACCCCACTGCCCCCAAACCGAAGTCATGTAAGTGATGCCCCACACCGCTGCGGCGGCTCGCGTCCTGGTGGCCCCCAGCGCCCTGATGCCCGCCGGCCCCCCGCCCCGCCCCACCTCCCGCCAACGCGAATTCTGCCTTCTCCCTGCAGAGCCACTCTCAAGAATGGGCAGGAGGTTTGTCTCAACCCCGAAGCCCCCATGGTCAAGAAAATCATCAATAAGATGCTAAACAAGTGAGTTGTGCTTTTTGTTCACACGTGGGACTAGAGTCATTAGTCACTAATACTGGCAAATGCCTCCAGAAAGTTTTACCAAGGAAACCCAGGGTTTAGCTGAAGGACTGAAAATCAAGGACTTTGCCGTGAATCCCTGCCCTAAGTGTAATTTAGGCTCCACATTTTATTATTCCTGTAAGCCCAGGGAAAGTACTGAATCTCTTTAAGTCTCAATTGTATGGAAAAATAGAAGTAGCTACTTCCAGGTGTTTGCTATGAGGTTTAAGTGAAGTCCCGAATGTAATTTTTTAGTCTACTGTGACATTACATTCTGGCTCTTTGAGGCTAATAATACAATTGGGATCACAGGCCCCTTATTCCTGATTAGACAGCATCCAGGAGCCTGGCATTTTCTGCCTCATAGGGCAGTGATGTAGGTAGTGACCACATGGCATGGGGCTATGCCATCAGTTTATGGAATCCTATTAACAGCAACCATTTTCTCCTCACAGGGGCAGCACCCACTGAGCTAGAGAGAAGGCAGACGCCTGTGACTTACTGTTGCAGCCTTAGTGAAGTGGGAGCAGAAGAAGAGAAACAAAAACCTCCTGAGACCCCCTGGACTGTGTTTAATGTATTTGACTCTTGCCTAGGAGTATTCTTCTATTTTTTGAAACATATTTATTTATTTATTATTTATTTATTTATTTTCTCAAAGCTAGCACATTAATGTCCTAGCTAATATTTAAAGATATGAATTTGGTAATTTGCTGTACTATTGTCTTAAAAGGTCATTTTTATGTTCCATCAAAGTTGGTTCAGTTCTATTATTTAATTTGTAGATGACAAGTCTTAAATATTCTTCATTCATTAAATTATTATTTCTTGGGGGGATGGTGGGGGAAACCATGCCATATCAGTCACCATGATGAAGGCTGGCGATAAATAGTGTGGGATCCAAGCAAATAAATCCCTGTTAAGGTCATGGGATGTATGTGCACCTCTGTTTTTGTACTGTTGAGAAGAATGCTGGTTGTTATTTATGGAGAGAATTTCACAGTATGTGGTCAACATTTCTGATGTTGAAGCTTTAAAAAAACTCCAATGTTTTAAATATCCCTTGGACATTTTATGTCTTCCTTGTAAGGCATAGTGCCTTGTTTAATGTTAATTATGTGGTGTTTCTCTATGTCTTGGAATAGAGAAGTTTAAATATTTATCGATGTATTTTTACAAATAGCATGAAAATAAAGCTATTTACAAAAGTTCCTTGCTTAGTTTGTGTGTGTGTGTGTGTTTCCTTCTTGATCTGTTGTTCCTCCTGAATACCCAAGCACTGTAAGTTTCTAACGGACTATAGGTCACACCCACTTAGAGACTGCTGCTAGCGGCCATTCCTTAGTTCCACTCCTGTTCACGAAGGCATATTTGATGCTCTTTCCAAATTCTTGCAGCCCCTCACCCTGAGAATCTGTTTCATGTAAAATATTCATTTTGTTTCAGTATAACCAACTATTATTCAATTGGAGCTCTTTAAAATTTTGCAAATGTTTATACATATTTTTAAAAGAGCTCTCGTTTAAGTTATCTTGTGGAATGGTTTTTCAATTATACATTCTTTTCCCTCTTAATGAATCTGGGAGCTAAACTGTAAATTGCATTCTTCCTTAGAACTCAATTGTTGTAATGGGGGAAAGAAGCAGAAAAAGTGAGTTGGCTGAGTGTTTCATCTGCCTAAAGGTCTAAATGAGAAGGTGTTTAATTTCTAATCTCCATGGAGCGATAACAGTCACCAAGTGTAACACTGTTTCAGTGCTTCACAAGTAAGATGGTTCAAATGTTTCTAAACCTACAAATTTGAATTTAAACGGCCCCAGGACAGTGGGAATACATCCAGCTTCCACAATAGAAACAAAGGCTCTCTTCTGATGATGGAAAGATCTGAGCCACCTGGAAGAGAATGTATTCTAAATCTGAAAGGGAGGAGAGTTTGGGCACCTGTGGGGAAGGCCAGGTAGGATGTGTGCCTGTCTCTGATTCAGGACCCATTCCCGGGCACATTTATAGCCTTCAGCAGGAGGAAGAGGGAGGCACATGCCCATATTTGTCCTAAGTTGCTGGGTAACTGCAGACAAGAAACAGCTACTCGGAGCATCTATATCCTCCCCTGAAAATTAAGTATACTAGTCTCTTCATAACTCCAATGGTACTTGCTCAGAATGAAGGAGATAAGATGGAACAGCACTCTTCAAATTGTATCAAGGTGAACACATGCAAACCATTCTGAAAGATCCAGAAATGCCAGCACTGAGTCCTTCCTTAACCCCAAGTCAAGGGCAATATATTTTAGGCTATGGGAAATAAAAATTCTTTGGGTTTCTCAGTGTTCTTGTAAAAGTCCTCGCCTCTTCACATACCATGAGTATTAAATCTGTCATTTGTCTAGTTAATTGCTCTGATCCTAAGAGACGATAGAATTTTTCTAATCTCCTGAAAGAGGACCCAATGTTTACATCCAGGCACAGGTGTCAGGTTAAGCATCAGGGTGGTGGGGAGACTGGAATGCTAGCTCTCCAGGTATTCACATGTCAAAATAGATAAAGCCACAGAATTTAAGAGACACCCATAGGTCCTACCAGTGGAGACCAGGGGTAATTTGGCTCTTGGAAAGATTTACTTATATAACACAGGGTTAGAGCTGGGATTTAGTGTTAGCAAATTACCAAGGAGACCCTTTCAGGAGGGCAATGGATCAAAGTCCTCCTTCCCCTTTATAAGCAGAGACCATTGTGTTTCCCACAGCCCCCCTTTTTGGAGTGGGACAGCTGATCTGCCTTTCATCACATTACCCCAGGAATAAGGCCTGAGGCAAGCAGGAAGTGACACTCACTCACCGGGAGGTAGTTAATAAGAAATCTGTCTGATGCAGAACATCTCCGTGTGCATTCAGGATAAAATTTTATTTTACTTTTTTAAAGATTTTATTTATTTATTTGTCAGAGAGAGAGAGGCAGCACAAGCTGGTGGGGCGGGGGGGGGGGGGGGGCAGGCAGAGGGAGCAGCAGGCTTCCTGCTGAGCAAGGAGCCTGATGTGGGGCTTGATCCCAGGACCCTGGGATCATGACCTGAGCCGAAGGCAGACACATAACCAACTGAGCCACCCAGGTGTCCCCAGGTTAAAATTTTAAAATACGAATATGAAAAGCTCCACATAGGCCTTGTTAACTTGGTGACTGAAAAGAAAGATGCAGAAGCTTCAGCTCGTTCATACGTTGATTGAGAGCACAGGCTGTGAAGAATGAGACAGGTCTGACAGGGGCTTTCCAGTCCTAACACCTTCTGTGTGGCTCAAGGTCAAATTTCTTGATTCATCGAAACCTCCTTGCTCCTTTCATAAAAGGGGAACAAGAAAAGAATCTCCTCTATGTAGCTGTTACTAGAATGGAGCATTATAATTTGAGTAAATTGCTAAGCCGCGCCAAAAAGCTGCCGGTGGCCCCTGCATTTCTGGAGAAGAGGGGGAGCAATCTGACCGAAGGGGGGAAGCAGTGCACCAGTGTTCTGTTGCTGTTGCAGCAAATTATCACAACTTTAGTAGCTTAAGGCAACACAAACTTATTCTCTTACAGTTCTGGAGGTCAGAAGACAGAAGTTAATTTTACTGGACTAAAGTCAAGGTGGCCTCAGGGCTGGTTCCTTCTGAAAACCCCAGGAGAGACTACATTGCCTTGATCTTTCCAACTTCCAGAGGCCATCAACCTTTCACAGCTCCTGGCCATCTTCCCGCAACTTCCTGGCAATCGGCATAGCCTTCCCAATCCCTTTCTTCCTGTCCTTCTGTTCTGTCACCTCCCCTTCTGTCTGATTCTGACAGAATCTTTGTGATTATATCAGACCCACCCAGGATAATCCAGAATAATCTTCCCATTGCAAGATCCTGAATGTAGTCATATCGACAAAGTTTATTGTACAATGAAGGTAAAAGTTACGTACAAATTGCATAGGTTCTGGGGATGAGAATGTGGACATCTTTGGGGAACCATTATGCAGCCTTCTGCAAGAGACCTGAATTTCAGTGTTCAAAGCACTTTTTATTAGGCTAACAAAACACACTTATTGCAGAAGGGGAGTTCGAGATTGTGGGAGGAACCAAAATGGTACCAACACTAACTAATGGTCAATAAATGCAACTATTGTTAATGTTCCTAAGTTAAACCAAAGGAGATTTAAGTCTTTTTCTCCAGACTGCTACTACTGGAAAGTTTCAAAGTGAACCCAAATATATTTATCACACAACTGGAGGGAAGACATGAATGACCGGAAGAGCAAGAGGAGGGTCTGGCTCTGCATTAACCATTGGTCCTCTGGCTTGCTCTTGTGAGACTGTATACAATTTCTGGACAGGAGCAACTCTGCTTCGAAGCTCCATTTTCCTTTCCAATGAACTTTTGAACTGGACAAAGTAACTTTTAAACTGGGCCGGTCAGGGTGATTGTTTTGCAAGTAATTGCTGGTAAAACCAGCAGGGCAGTTGGTGGCCAGGCCATAAAACTGCCAGTTCAACTTTCTGAGAGCAGTTAATTAGTGCATACCAAGAGTGGTCTCATCAGACAACACCGATATATTTGATCAACGTGTAAACACAGATGGCTCAATCTGTTAGTACCAGTCATGACTTTTTTTCCTCTTCCTACTCCCTAATTCAAGTCGTGTGACTGCCCCTCCCCCCACCCTTCTTCCTCTCATAAAATCTCTGTTCTCTTAGCTCAGGTGTGACACTTTCCTGGTTACACTGGTATCTGTGCTCCCTCTGGAATTGCAATTCCGAAACTCTAAGAAAAAAGGCCTTTTTTTTTTTTTTTTCAGTTTCGCCTCCTTTCCGTTGTTGACACTCTCATAGCTATGAAAGCTTTCCTGGAGCAAACTGAAAAGACAAGAGAAGGTATCACATTAAATTGTCCACAGGAAGTTGAGATTTGGAGTACAAGACAGCTTTCCATTGGGAGCATCAAGATAGGAAGTAGAGGACAGAGTATTTGAGGGGATGATCACAGGTTGATGAGGGCAGGAAAGATGTTCTTTCTTCAGATCAGTCTTAGAACACTGAGACGCAGTTGACCGACTGTTGACTTTGAGAAGCCATCAGGAAACAGTAACGGCAGCAGTGCCTGAGGTTTCCTGGGCAAAGAAGCCAGGGCAGAAGAAGAGGAATGATGGATGATCCCACTCTGTGAACATGATTCCTTATTTGAGAGTTCTTCTGAGATATCCCTAGAGAATTCCAGAAACTGACGGGCTGTGAGCCATCCGAGAGATGGAGGTCCAGCAATGTCAATGTGGGGTAATGGTTTCTCTGCTGGAAGAGAAAAATTATAAGATGAGAGTCCTGCTTTATCTAAAGGTTTCCATAAAGCAGAGCCTGAGGCAGAAGTCTTCGTGGTAGTGCTTTATTAAGTTGGCCAGCCCACATCCGGGACCTTCTCTTCCCCTGTGTGTGTGGTGTTCCTGAGGAAATATTTCATCCTCTGCCTTCAGAGTGATAGCGACAGGTGACTAGGATTGTACCTTTTACTTTTAGCAGTCCTCTGAAAAGAAAATGCGGCTGAAACTGGGCAGTTGTGAACAGATCAGAGGGACCCGGACCCGTAGCAGCCAATTAGAATTCAGAGAGGTTTACCCTTTGGACCACAAAACACCCAAGGGCACACACCACCTATCTCAGTGCCCTCAGAGAGATCTAAGTATGAAACAAGGAATGGTAAAACATGAGAATTTGATTATCTTAGAATATTAGGAGTCTAGAATTCATTGCAAATGTACTATCAATCTGGCATTGGGCCAAAGTTCTCAAATTAGAGACCCATATTTGAAAGGAAAGTTCCCTGAAAATCTAACCACAATGACTTTGACAAATTCCATAATAACTAGGTGGGTTTTTTTAAATTTTTATTTATTCATTTGTCAGAGAGAGGGAGAGAGCGCACAAGCAGGGGGAGCAGCAGAGGGAGAGGGAGAAGCAGGCTCCCCACTGAGCAAGGAGCCCTATGCGATGCAGGACTCAATCCCAGGAGCTTGGGATCACCACCTGAGCTGAAGGCAGACTCTTAACCAACTGAGCCACCCAGGCATTCCCCATAATAACTAGTTTTAATTCCATTAAATCCTAAACTGTAATTCCATGTTAGAAACTACTCCTTTATTTTGATTCCTCACAGATTTTTTTATCTTATATTTGTGTATGTATTTTCTTATCATCATGGTGATTACAAACGTTAGTAACCCACATTATAATCACCACTACTTTGACATAGAGAATTGAGACTCAAGATTATATTCGAATAGTGTTTCTGATTCATCAGAGGTGGCTTTTCATTTGGTATAAAGTCCAAGAAGCCAGCAATCAGTTGAAAGTTATAAACTCGTTCCATCTTATTGTATGTGGACACTTTTCCATCATAAGCCATCCCTGTCACAAAGCTGTGCCTCTTGGAGCATGATTCTGTCTACAGTATTTATCAGCTTTTTTCCTGTATGCTGAGGTTTTATCCATCTTTATAGACACAATTCAATGACACTTCCCCTTGATTATTGAGGTTTTGCATATGGTGGTACTGTATCAATAACTGTATAATTCAGTTACAGCATTTGATTTATTGATGCAGAAAATAATGTGCTAAATATGATATAACTAAGCCATTTAACAAAACAATGAATAGAATTTGAGCTCATAAAGCCACTGTCAGTAATTCAATTTTGAGAACTTTGAGGCTTAACATACTGCTCTTGACAGGACAAGAATTATTAATTTATCAACTGACGGGAGATTCCATTAAGACCTTAAACATGATTGGGCAAGTAGACATAAAAGGCAAGGATACATGAAAGCATATTCATTTCCTGCTTTGTGCAAATGTGGTTTTTAAAAAAGATGCACAGACTTTCTCATGACAATATTCTCTAAATCATCATTAGGTGAAAATGGCATTGGATCTGCTAAAAAACAAAATTCAACTGAATAAATTTGAAGATCTAATTGGCTTCATTAAATGATTAATGAATCAAGCAGCATTCCATGCAGCAAGTAGAGGGGAGCTCCACTGAGCAAGACAACAAAAAAGGTTCTTCTTTTAAAAAAAAGATTTATTTATTTATTTATTTATTTATTTATTTATTTATTTATTTATTCATTCATTCATTCATCTTAGAGAAAGGAAAAGAAAGAGAGCGCTCCATCTCACAACCCTGAGATCATGACCTGAGCCAAAATGAAGAGTCTGAAGCTCAACTGACTGAGCCTCCCAGGTGCCCCCAACAGAAAAGGTTCTTAAAGGTAGAGAGAGAGCATCAAAAAAAAGGAAGGGTTATCAAACTCAACACCCAAAGAACAAATAATCCAATCAAGAAATGGGCAGAAGACATGAACAGACATTTTTCCAAAGAAGACATCCAAATGGCCAACAGACACCTGAAAAAGTGCTCAACGTCACTCGGCATCAGGGAAATCCAAATCAAAACCTCAATGAGATACCACCTCACACCAGTCAGAATGGCTAAAATTAACAAGTCAGGAAATGACAAATGTTGGCGAGGATGCGGAGAAAGAGGAACCCTCCTACACTGTTGGTGGAAATGCAAACTGGTGCAGCCACTCTGGAAAACAGTATGGAGGTTCCTCAAAAAGTTGAAAATAGAGCTACCGTACAACCCAGCAATTGCACTACTGGGTATTTACCCCAAAGATACAAATGTAGTGATCCGAAGGTGTATGTGCACCCCAATGTTTATAGCGGCAATGTCCACAATAGCCAAACTATGGAAAGAGCCAAGATGTCCATCAACAGATGAATGGATAACAAATTGTGGTATATATATACAATGGAATACTATGCAGCCATCAAAAAAACACGAAATCTTACCATTTGCAACGACGTGGATGGAATTAGAGGGTATTATGCTAAGCGAAATAAGTCAATCAGAGAAAGACCTGTATCATATGACCTCACTGATATGAGGAATTCTTAATCTCAGGAAACAAACTGAGGGTTGCTGGAGTGGTGGGGGGTGGGAGGGATGGGGTGGCTGGGTGATAGACATTGGGGAGGGTATGTGCTATGGTGAGCGCTGTGAATTGTGTAAGACAGATGAATCACAGAGCTGTACTTCTGAAACAAATAATACATTATATGTTTTTTAAAAAAGAATATAGTAGGAAGGGAAAAATGAAGGGGGGGAAATCGGAGGGGGAGACGAACCATGAGAGACTGGACTCTGAGAAACAAACTGAGGGTTCTAGAGGGTAGGGGGCTGGGGGGATGGGTTAGCCTGGTGATGGGTATTAAAGAGGGCACGTTCTGCATGGAGCACTGGGTATTATACGCAGACAATGAATCATAGAACACTACATCAAAAAAATTAAATAAATGTAAACAAAAAGGGAGGGAGGAAGGGAGGAGGGAAGGAAGAAAGGAAGGAAGGGAGGGGAGGAGGGAAGGGAGGGAGGGAGGAAGGACTGCATTAGGAAGGAATGCATTGTTTAGACAAAGAGTCCTGGAAGGCATCTATCAGTAAATTTCCTAGTATTGATCAGGAGATTCCATTTTGAGTGGTTAAAGGTCACATTCCTCTGGGAATGCAGTTGAAACTGCATTTAGATAAGGTAGTAAGTTTGGTTTACTGATTTGGGGTTTTAATCCAAGCGAGGTCATGTGGGTTTTTTTTGTTTGTTTGTTTGTTTGTTTTTTAACAGATCTTTCAAAGTTGCATATTTCCATTCCCAAAAAATAATAAAGCAAAAAGTTGATATCTCTGTTAACAAATCTATTACACTCTGTACTCCCCAACCCTCCGAAATAAACAAACTAGAAAAATAGATTATACTTCCTTATTGACTTGTAACTGATAAATACCGCTCTGATAATCTTCTCCTTTCATTCCTCAACAGGGAAAGAGAAAGCAATAAAAATTCATCTCCAGATTGCAGTGCATAAAGAACATTATTGGGCTGAATCCACTGAGGTCTGAAATCAAAGGTGCCTACTGAGATCTTACAAACTTTTTTTATTTTTTCCTTTTATCCACTGGAGTGTTTCATAAAAAAGAAACTAGATCTAAAGAGATTTTTTTTTGACTTTAAGCAAAATAAAAACTGTGAAATAACTAAAATTAAACCAGACATACATGCAGATTGTCAAGTGTCAAAGAAGTCTATGTAGAGGCAGAACAAAATCTATGTAAATACCTTGAAATACTGACTACAGTGGTTTGTACTTCTCTTATTAAGGATGATAGTAGTAATATGGCTGCCAGTCAATCTCGGACGTTTATTTTAATGTTGGGTGGCAGATGAAATTATTATATTCATCTGAGATCTCACATTTAATTATCATATTAATAAATTCAGAATGAAACAGTTAATTTTATGCTTCCATAAGTTATATTGATGACAGTGTAGGAGCCAAGGGCAGGCTGCCCCTAAATGTGCCACTTTAGCATATGATTATTTAAATAAAAGTTACTTAGGAGACAGCGTATGCAAGGACACTCAGTCTCTCCTCTGTCCCCCTCAAAGCAGGGAGTAAATCTTCCCACGTGAAACATACCCTCCCTGCCCCAGTAAGTGAAGAGACCTCCTCATCACCAGAGATGGGAAATTCAGGGCCAAGAAGGCTGTATACACATCAACTTCATCAAGCAATGCGATTTTCCAAATGGTTGTACTAACCTAGTCCACCTACAAGCAATTTATGAATGTTCCTCTTCCTCCCCCTACTGGCCAACACTTGTTTTTGGCAGACGTTTAAAATTGTTGACTAATAAAATGGTATCTTAGTGTGGTTTTAATAGGCCTTTCTCTTATTACAAATGAGATCGAATATCTTTTTGCATGATTATGAGCCATTTGTATTCGACCCTATGTGAAGTTTTTTTTTTGCCCATTTGTTCTATTTTGCTATTTGTTATTTCATAAAAGCTTTTAAAAACATGTTTTGTATACTAATCGTTTGTCATTTACACGTGTCAAAAAGTTGTATCTGTGTTGTTTTTTAAAATACATTTTTATACTATAACTTTTTTCTTATGTCTAGTCTTATCAAAATCATAAAAATATTCTGTATTGCCTTCTAAAAATTGGATAGTTTGTCTGTTATCCTTAGAACTCAGAATTGATTTTTCTCTACAATGTAAGGTAGAATTCACTTTTTATTTTTCACATAGGGATAACAAATTGTGCCAGCAACATTTATAGAAAAGTCCATCATCTTGCAGTCTCTGCCATAAATCAAGATAACATATATGTAATGGGTTTGTTTCTAGACTGTCTTTTTCCTCATTAAGGAAAGAAGACCTCAATATGTTTTTATCTACGCCAGTGCCATACTGGCTTAACTACGATAGCACCATAAAAGTTCTTGATAGGACAAGAACTTGGAAGCACAAGCTCCCCAGCATTACTGTTCTTCTTCAGGAGCGTCTTAGCTCTTCTTAGTTCATTTGTATATACCTTACAATCATCAGTTTGTCAGTAAGGGAATTTCCAGTGCAAGTGCATTGAATTTATAAATCGTCTTGGGTAGGGGTCATTGATGTGTCTTTAAAATAATTTTAATTAGTTTGCATCTTTCACATAGGCCATGATGTCATCTGCTTCTAATGGCAGGGTTTTTTTTCCCCGTTCATTAAAAATTTTTATTTATTTTTTCTAGGCTTACTGCAACTGGTTAAAATTTTCAGTGCAAGCTTGAATAGAAGTGATGATAGCAGGTACTCTTGTTTTGCTCTCAACAAACCTCTTAAACATCTTGCCACTAGGTATAATACTTATCATAGATGTTTTACAGCTTTCTGAGGTTAAGGGAGTCACCTGCTATTAATAATTTCTGAAGAATTTCTTTTTTAAACCAGAAGTGAATACTGAATACGCTACTTTTAAATCCTGGAATTTCCACTCTGAGTTCAAACTATGGTGAGACAGTCATGTCTGGACTTAACGAACTTCTGGACTCTGGAGATGCAGGTGGAGCCCCGTGGTCTGTGACCAGGCGCGGAGACCTCAGAATTAATTTAAATGGGAACCTAAATAGGGACACAGAACACATTCCTTGTGATTTAGACAACACAGGCTCTCCTACTCAGTGATAAATGAGATTTTAGTGAGATTCTGAAAGCAGAACAAACAAGCAAACAAAAATAGACCAAAAAAGACTGCTAACCAATATATGGAGGATATTCTATGGTGGCAGCTTGGGAGATCCATGTCCAAATCACCAAACACAGAACCTTGTGCATAGAGCTACATGTGTTATGTGCATATTACATATATAGTGATAAGTGCTTCCTGATTGGTTTATTGCTGAAAGGATTCTATTTTACCTTTTAACTGATATTATTCATAGTCAATGGTAGAAAATTGTGGTAGTACATACAGAACATTGTATCCTAAACATATGGTTGCTGTAATGCCTGAGACAAATTTATTTTGAAATATGTGTATTTTGTCATTTTTTTAAACCAATAAATAATACCAAGTCACTTTAGAATCTTAAATAAACCATTTTTTTAAAGGTAGTACTCTCATTTTTAGTAATCCAAGTGGTCTCCTTTCAGAGTTGCATTGAAAGATGGAAAATTAATTTGCTTGACTCCTGAGGATGTATTATTAGAAAGATTGAAGACAGGTACATCACATGCCAAACGTCCTGAGGCAAAAGGTTTTCTTCTTAAGCAGATTGACATTTGAATAAAAGCTGTGCTATAGACTTGAATGAATCGTGACTGTACCTTTTATGTAATGTGGAATGTCCTGTTATAATTATCCCTACTAAACATGGAAGTGATTAAAATGGCTTATGTTATCTTACGCAGATGA
Organism: Zalophus californianus; assembly: GCF_009762305.2. Classification (NCBI taxonomy): domain Eukaryota; kingdom Metazoa; phylum Chordata; class Mammalia; order Carnivora; family Otariidae; genus Zalophus; species Zalophus californianus. Next base: position 59,010,330 of record NC_045596.1, read on the forward strand.
AAGCATAGTTATTTTAGCTATGAGGAATTTTGAGAAAAATTTCCTTTTTTTCCTCCCCCTTGGGAGGAATTCCTTTAACTACAAGAAGTGTTGCCGGAAGTCCAACTTCAAGCACAGTTGACAAATCCCTGGGGAGAACTGGGAAAATGAGGGCAGCCTAGGGTTGAAGTGCAAGTACGCATTTGGGGGGGTGGGGTGGGGCAGCGGAGAAGTGTAGGAAAACAACAATGAGACACGAACACCACCAATGAAAGGTACACTGTTAAGCCAGCTGCCACCCTGAGACATCGACTGAGCTCCTCCAGCAGGTGCTACTGGACGAAGATCTGAGTGATGCACCCCCATGGTCATCAGACAAGAAGCACCAGATTCGGGAATCCCAGCAAATCCCAACCAATCACATGCAGGACAAACAAAAATGATTCCTAAACTTACCACGTTGTAGCAGAACATTAGAATATGGAGGACTAAGAGAAGATCTTATAATCAATGTGTGTAATCTTCTGTGGATCAATGCTCCAGGGAAGAGGCACAGACAGACCAGTTCATCCAGTCTCGGCATAGTACATAACACAATCACCCAACTGCCAAGTCCATTATAAAACTGGAGTGATCTGGATCTGGGTTTTATTTTGTTTGTAAAATAAATGCAACTACTGTGACTTTTTAGAGCTCATCTTCTATTTAGTGAGTGGTAAGTTTACAATAGAAAACTGATCATCAAAATCTTGTGTTAGTCACAAAATCCGTTTTGAGATGGTTTCTCTATTTTCTGGAGGACTAGAGTGGAAGCAAGGGTTAGTAGGCTGTTGGTTGAATTATTTGACTAAGTTTAGCTTACTTGCTTTTGTGGTGTAATTCTGTATACCTAATGATCCTTGTTCTAACATTCTCACCTGGATTTTTCTATTTAAGCTTAAGTACGTATTCACTCTGTAACTTTCTAAACACGTTAAGAAATATTAAGCCTGTATCACCCTTGGCAATGGTCTTCTTTTTGTATAGTGCTATAGGGAGGTTGTATAGGATTAATAGTTTAAAGACTTATTTATTTATTTGAGAGAGAGAAAGAACCCGTGCTGGGGAAGGGGCAGAGAGAGAAAGAGGAAGAGAGAGAGAGTTCTCAAGCAGACTCCCAGCTGAGCGTGGAGCCTGATGAGGGGCTTGATGTGGGTATCTATCCCACGACCCTGAGATCATGATCTGAGCCGAAGTCCAGAGTTGGACGCTTAACCGACTGAGCCACCCAGGCACCTCTAGGATTAATGATTTAATTGGTACTGGCATGCTGGTACAGGAATGCTGAATTCACAGATCAGAATTTTAATTGTTATGTGACCTTGAACAAATTACTTAACTGCTTGCAATTTCTGTTTTCTCACTTCGTCCCGATGGAACTCCATGCTCTAGATATATCAAACCACTTCTTGGTTCTCTGAAAATACCATTTTCTGTTCGGGCTCAGGGTCTTATAGATGGTGCTCCTTGTCACTAGAACATCTTTCACTCCACACCTCCTCGCCATTTCTTCTGGTTCCTTTTTTACTCATTCTTCAGCTCTTAGTTTATAAATCATCTCCAGGAGGCTTTTTCTGAGGCCTCTAAGTATTAATTAGCTAATGATTTGTCGTAATAACGATCACTTCATTTTTACCCTGATTTGCTAGTGAAAGGAAAGAGAAGTCAATTGACTTGCCCAAGGTTATAAAGCCTGTTTGGGGCAGAGCCAAGGCATAGTGCCAGGATTGTTCCATCCCTTTCCTGTCATTACTTCTGCTTCAATTATCATGGCCAGCTCCACCCTGATTGCACCCAATCTGCGGAATGCCGAGCCTTCCCTCTACAAAGAGACCCTCTGTGTGTTTCTGGGTGAGGTGCATTTCTACTCCATGACATGGTAATTCATCAGGTGCCTCAAATATCCTGACTGCTACCCCTTGCCAGTTCTATGAGCCTTCTTCCCTCACTGGGTCGTCAACTGCTTTGATCTTAATCTGGATTGATGCCTATCTCCTGGAGTTTCTCCTTGCGATTGGTGTTAACAAGTCACCACCATAATTCAGTTAGCTCTCCCCAGAGTTCACATGGGGAGCCCACTGCTCCTTTGATTTTCTATTTTGCTTTATAAACAATTTACTTAGGGGCACCTGGGTGGCTCAGTCAGTTAAGCATCTGCCTTCAGCTCAGGTCATGATCCCAGGGTCCTGGGATCCACCCGGCTTTGGGGTCCCTGCTCAGTGGGTTGTCTTCTTCTCCCTCTACCCATTCCCCCTTCCCCCACTCGTGCTCTCTCTCTCTCTCAAATAAATAAATAAAATCTTTGAAAATATATATAAACAATTCACGTAGCTGCCTAAGCTAGGGACATCAGTTTCATCACAGACTGACCCTCTCTCTCTGCTTTGCATCCAACTGGTCTCTGGGTCCCATAACTTCTACCCCATTAACAATTCTCATATGTAATTCTTCCTCTCGCTTCTCTGTGAAAATGCCTGAATTATGCCTCTCATCAGCTTTCACTGCACCATTGATATAACTTCCTAACTAGTCTCCCAGACCCCTGGATATCCCTTCCAATTGATCTTATTCACTGCAAAATCATTGTTCTAAAGAGCAGATCTTAAAAGGTCATTCTCCTACTTGAGATTCTTCAATGGCTGCCTATCACCTGCAGCCAATATCACTGAGCTTAGGTTGAGTATTACTTTGCTGAGGCTGCCATAACAAAGTACCACAGACTGAGTGGCTTGAACAACAGAAATTTGTTTTTCTTACAGTTCAGGAGGCTAGAAGTCCAAGATCTAGTTGTCCTCAGGGTTTTCTTCTGAAGCCTCTCTCCTTGGTTTGCCGATGGTCATCTTTTCTGAGTATGTTCACATGGTCTTCCCTCTGTCCGGGTCTCTGTCCTTAATCTCTTTTCTTTTTTTCTTTTTTTTAAAGATTTTATTTATTTATTTGACAGAGAGAGAGAGACAGCAAAAGAGGGAACACAAGCAGGCTTCCCACTGAGCAGGGAGCCCGATATGGGGCTCGATGCCAGGTCCCTGGGATCACGACCTGAGCCAAAGGCAGACGTTTAACAACTGAGCCACCCAGGCACCCCCTTAATCTCCTTTTCTTATGAAACCACCAGTCATAGTGGATTAGGCCTACCCTAATGACCCCATTTTAACCTTATATACCTATTTATTTATTTATTTATTTATCCCACTGAGGCATTTTATTTCCACGTATGTATTACATCCTTAGAAAAAGAATCCCAGGATTTTCCCTCCTGTGGGTTTCGTCTTGCTTCTTCACGGTCCATGATGCCAGCTGAGATTGTCAGTACAGTGAAACCAAACTGGTGGGGTGGGAGCTGGTTATTCTGCCATTTTTCTAGATCTTTCAGTTGTACATCAAATCTGGGGCTGATCACTCCACACTTGTTTAACCATCCCATGAGGTTCACAACAATTTTCCCAGCTCTGTGATCATCAGTGATTTCAAATTTGCCAATGTAACATGCTTCATCATCACAGTGAGAAACTGGATGATGACTTTGGAGCATGCAAATAAGAACCTGGCATTTGCCTCTCCTTTCAGGAATGTTAACGCTCTTGAGAACATCTGCTGGGTCATTCATGCGCACCATTATGGTAGCACGGAGAGATGGCCCAAAGAACCTTCTTACCTTTTTAAAGAGCTTATCTCCAAATAAGGTCACATTCTGAGGTACTGACAGGACTTCAACCTATAAATTTTATCAGGTTCAAAATAACAAGTGGCTTACTCATCTGATTATAAAAATTCTTATTATTTGTACTCATGATTGCCTTAAAATACATAAAACACTTAGTTGGCCCAAAAACTGGCCCAGTCTTCCTTAAACCTTTCAAAATTTAATACTCCTCTGGCAGAAAGAGATCTAAATTCCAAACCACTTTTATAATCATTCCATAAATACTTTACTCAACATGCTGTTCATCATTCAGAAGCTAACCTTTACATCATCGAGTAGGTAAACTGGTTATACTTAATTACTGAAGAAAAATATGTGCATGTTATAAAAATGCAACGGGTAAAAAGGGTTACACAGTAAAAAACAAAACAAAACAAATCTCTCCCTCCTACTACAGATCTTTGTTTCTCCTTCCAAGAGCCTATTAGGATTACTAATTTTCTGTGTGTGGATATCTTGGAAAAAAACAGTCTTTACCAGCATACATGTGTGAATGATGTACATATGCACATACACACACACACACTTCTTTTATGATACACATGGGGAAATACCATTTATACTGCTCTGCACCTTGTGTGCCTTATGTAAAAAATGTTTTGGTGTATGTTCAATTTCAGTGAATATTTTCACATATTTCCCTACAGGTAGAGAGATGTGAGACATGGCGTTTTATTGTTGGAATGTATCATGATTTGCTTAAAAAGTTTTATATTGATATAACTGTGGGGCTTCTAGTCTTTTGCTTCTTTTGCTCTAATTACTATCTCATTTCTTTTCCTTGTCTAATTGCATTGTCTGGTCGTATTATATAATAATGTGTTCTAGACATTTTTGTCTCAATTTCAGCCTATTAGCCTGTTTCTTCTATTGTTCCATCGTTAGGCATGATGCTGATTTTGACTCCTCTTTGTTGTTTTTTTTTTTTTAAAGATTTTATTTATTTATTTGACAGAGAGAGAGATAGACAGTGAGAGAGGGAACACAAGCAGGGGGAGTTGGTGAGGGAGAATCAGGCTTCCCGCGGAGCAGGGAGCTGGATGCAGGGCTGGATCCCAGGACCCTGGGATCATGACCTGAGCCGGGGCAGATGCTTAACGACTGGGCCACCCAGGTGCCCCCTTTGACTCCTGTTATATGTGTAGGTTGTTACTATCATTTTTAATATTTTAGAAATATCTATGGGAAGAACACACTTCCAGCCCCATGGTTCTTTTTAAATTGAACTAGCTCAATTTGCATAACATTCCTAGTCTTTACTTGCCCTATTTTATGATTCTCTTGGGAGGATAAATCACTTATTTGGAAAGAATGAATCAAACCTGCTTAGTTCAGTACTCTGGTTCTCCCCTTGGAAGCAAGTCCTCCATGTGGATGAAACCCCTCTGGTTCAAAATGTGCAGTTGACTTAGTGGTTGCTGATTTGTGGCATTCAGTTCGCAGTCTATTTGACTCATACACTAAGCTGCATCTTCCAAAGTATTTGTAATCAATATTATATTAAATACTGGTTTCTTATTCCATACACCACTAATTTCCCATTTCACTTTTTTCTTTCCTTTTTCTTTTTTAAGTGTTCAGGTGTTTTCTTGAGTTCTTTAGATATCCCAACAACAAGTTTGTGATCATATTTTATTAAAAGTTTTAAAAATCTAGGGGTGTCTGGGTGGCTCAATCAGTTGAGTGTCTGACTCTTGGTTTTTGCTCATGTCATGATCCCAGGGCTGTGGGATTGAGCCCCTCTTTGGGCTCTGTGCTCAGCACAGAGCCTGTTTGAGATTCTTTCTCTCTCTCCCTCCCTCTGCCCCTCTCCCTGCCTGGGTGCTCTCTCTCTCTCTTTCTCTCTAAAAATAAAATAAATAAAATCTTTTTAAAAAAGTTTTAAAGATCTAGAATGGATGGTTAATCCATTTTTAACAATGACTGTGGACAATTTAATTAATTGCCCGTTTATTGATATAGGCACATAGTATGTGCTGAATAAATAATTATCTAATTACATTTTAAATCACTGTATTCATATATTCATAAGTAAATGCAACACTGTCTTCATGTTATGTGCTTTCAGGTCTGATTCCCCAAATTATTCATTCTCACACCATATCAGTTAAAAGCCTTCAATAAAGAGCATCGTGGGGATGTGGATTATTCTCTTCTAGTTTTAGAGGCTAAGAAAGGGTTTCATTTCCACTCAAATATGGTACCAGAAAGCTGTCTTATAGAACAAATTAATATACTACAATTATCTGTGTATACTAATAATGTTCCAGCTACCAAAATATAATAGCCTGTAGACAATGAAAAAGATAAAAATCGTAAGTACAAGAGCAAACCACTCCTCACATCGTTATTTAATAAAGTAGTGAATTTAAACCAAGAACCTCATCTGTGGTTTGTATTAGGAGTAAAATTGCCCTTTGGAGTTCTTTTCAGGGACTGAAGTTCTATCAGTTCTTTTAAATTAATTCTTTAGGGGGGTGCCTTGGTGGTTCAGTCGTTTGGCATCTGCCTTCGGCTTGGGTCATGGTCCCGGGGTCCTGGGATCAAGGCCCGCATCTCATTGGGCTCCCTGCTCCCCTGCTCGGCAGGGGGCCTGCTTCTCCCTCTCCCACTCCCCCTGCTTGTGTTCCCTCTCTCGCTGTCTCTCTCTAAATAAAATCTTTTAAAAAAATAAATTCTTTAGGCAGAAGTTTCTTTGAACACAACATGATGATGGTAATAAAGTACTTTAAAGTAGAAAAAAGAAGTCCTACTTTGAAAGGTTTTATAAGTGAAGTTCCTGGAAGGAAGAGTATTAGGGTTAAGGGTGTGGTTATTACAGCCAGACTATGTCTTTACGAACCTCAGCTTTGGCACAGACTAGCTGTGTGACTTTGAAAAATTTACTTGACTTCTAAGAGCCTCAGATTCTGTATCGGTAAAATGAGAAGGAAAATAGTAATTCCCTGTAAACCCTTATGAAATTATTGTAAGGATTAAGTAAAGGTAATGCATGTAACAGTACCTACAGTAGCAGCAATATAATGTTTTCAATAAATATTAGTAAATACTATTTATTTTAAATATAATTATTGACATTCACATTAACTCTCTTCCCTTTATCCCTTCCATCAGTTAAATCTATACACAATTTTACCATCCATTTAATTGTCCTTTCTACTTAAACATGAGCACATTATTATGTGGCAAGGAAAAGCTGAATTGGAATGTATGTACAGTTTCTTTTTTCCTTGGAAATGTACCATGAACACAGTGCGTCAATAATCCAAAAAAATGTTCTTTTCACCTGAGACTTTTTACTGTTCATAGATTACATATTTTTCCGCTAACAAGTTAAGTGGGGATTATTTGCGATAAGGAAAAAAGGATTCTGCTATCCAATGTCCACCCCTTTGCGGGTGTAATGACTCAAGTAGATTTTCCTGCATAAGGGAGATTGAGCCACCAAAGAAAAATGGACAATTTTATGGGACTACCAAATATTAGTAACATTTTATTCTAACCTTTCTAGTTGAGTACCATTAAATTTTTGAACACTTCAAAGGAACATAATTAATTATGAAACATTCTACATTTTAAGTATTTAATTTATACTTCATTTTCATGGCTAGAGATCAAATAGTGGTTAAATTCTAACATTTTGTTATATGTGATTACAATCATATAAAAATAATATATAAATGAAATCTCTGGGCCCGTATGCCCAAATGTTGACAGCATTCATGACAATAGTGGCTCCTCCTGATTCTTCTCCTCTTCCTCTGCTTCCATTCAGTTTTTCTGTAACTTCCACATTTTCTATAATGAGCATGTAACCAAGAATATAACCTTTATTTAAAAAGAATTCCAAGGTTATGTCTAAATGACCCACAACATCTAGATGAAAGTCAACCTTGAGTCCACTATTTAGATACACTGATGAAAGAAGCTTCATCTCTTCCACAAGCAACACTTTTATTTTCTGTATTATTACGGCCAAAAAAGGTTTTAACAAATTTTATTACTAAATTCTTACAAACCTAATGAAAAATTTTCATATGTATTATTCTTTTCTGTGCATTTACATCCATAAATGCTATTTATTTTCTTTCTTTCTTTCTTTTTCTTTTTCTTTCTTTCTTTCTTTCTTTCTTTCTTTCTTTCTTTCTTTCTTTCTTTCTTTCTTTCTTTCTTTTCTTTCTTTCTTTCTCTTTCTTTCTTTCTTTCTTTCTTTCTTTCTTTCTTTCTTTCTTCTTTCTTTCTTTCTTCTTTCTTTCTCTCTCTCTCTCTTTCTTTCTTTCTTTCTTTCTTTCTTTCTTTCTTTCTTTCTTTCTTTCTTTCTTTCTTTCTCTCTTTCTTTCTTTCTTTCTTTCAATTCAGTTAGCCAACGTATAGTAGTACATCATTAGTGTCTGATATAGTGGTCAATGATGTGCTTTTTAAATCATTGCCAAGCTTTGAGTTCATGAAATATGGGTGCCCTCTAGAGGCTGAATTACTTACAGAAAAAGTGATACACAGTACTCTTAGAAAAGGGGCTTCTTCATTAGAGAGGGATATGGATTACATCTAAAGAGAACCAACAAATGTTTCAGTCCTGTGTTTTATCAATTTTGATTCAGTTTAATTTACATAAATAAAACATACTTGTTTTAAGTGTGTAATTTGATGCGTTTCACAATTGTATAGACCATGTACTATACCACGATCAAAATATGGAACATTTCTATCAACCTCAAAAGTTCTTTTGTACCCCTTTTAGTCAGCCCCAGATGAGCAGTGCAATATGGAATAGAAATGGTGAGAAAAGACATCTTTGGCTTGTTCTTAATCGTAGGGGTCTTTCATCATGAACTAGAAGGTAAGCCGTGGGTTATTCCTAGATGTCCTTTATCAGCTTGATGAATGTCCCTCTATTTCCAGTTTTCTGAGAGTTACTTTTATCATGAATAAATGTTTAATTCTATCAAATACTTTTTCTATGTCTGTTGAGATCATCACTGTTTTTTCTTCTTCAATCTGTTACTATGGTGATTACATTGATTATTTAATGTTGAACCAGACTTACATTCCCAGAATAAACCCCTCTTGATCATGATGTATTACACATATTTATACATATTGCTATTAAGTTTGCTATTGTTTTGACGATTCTTGTTACTACATTGGTGAGGGATCTTGGTCTGTAGTTGACCTTTCTTGTAATGTTTTGATATCAGGGCAATGGTGGCCTTATAAAGTGAGTTAGGAAATGTTCCTTCTTCTATTGTCTGAGAGATTTGCATAAGATTGTTATTATTGCTTTCTTAAATGTTTGAGAGAATTCATCAGTGAAGCCTACTGCCTGAAGATTCTTTGTCACATGGTTATTAATTACTAATTTGTTTTTAAAAATCTATAGAGTTATTAAATTTTTAAATTTTGGGGGTCAGTTTTAGATGATTTGTGTTTTTAAATAAACCTGTCTATTTTATTTTAATAGTCAAATATACTGCATTAAAGCTGTTTATATTATTATTTTATTAATATTTTAATGCCTTTAGCATCTGTAGTGATATCCCCTCTTTTCATTCCTTATCATGACCATCTGTGAGCTTCTGAGGGAGTTAATTTTGCCCTACCTACTTTCTGCTAAGTTAGCCTTCCACAGTTTGGTGAACACTTACAGAAGACATGAGACTCCTGGACAGAGACAACGAAACTTGTTATGGCAAAAGTAGTTGCTAAAAATGACCAGTCCAGAAGGGAAATGAAGAAAATAATTTCATTTATAATGGCACCAAAAAGTTCATATGAAATACATAGTAATAAACCTAACCAAGGAGGACTTATACACTGAAAACTACAAAATGTTGCTGAAAGAAATTAAAGACACAGATAAACGGAAAGACATCCTGTGTTCATGGATCAGAAGACTTAATGTTACTAAGATGCCAATATACCCAAAGCAGTTTACATCGCTAGATTTAATGAAATGCCTATCAAAGTCCTAACAGGCCTTTTTTTTGCAGAAATAGAAAAACCCATCCCCGAATTCATATGGAATCTCAAGGGACCCTGAATAGCTAAATAATCTTGGGGGAAAAAAAAGAACAAAGTTGGAGGTCTCACATTTTCTGATTTCAAAACTTATTACAGGGCATATTGTTAACTTGGATTTGTGTATATTGTTTTATATTCCAATACTGTGTTAAGCTATTGAGAAACTGCTGTTCTTATCTACATTCCTCTGTACTTAAAGTGTTTTTTCCTCCTCCTGGCTCCTTTAAAAAATTTGTTTTCACTTTGTCACTGGTTTTGAGCAATTTGATTATGATATAATTTGGTATAGTTTTCTTCATGTTTCTTCTGCTTTGGGTTCACTGAGCTTCTTAGACCTGTAGGTTTATACTCTTCACCAAATTTGGAAAATATTTTGCTGTTATTTCTTTAAAAAGATTTTTGTTCTCCATCCCTTCTCTTTGGGGAACTCCAGTTATATTTGGTGCATTGAAGTTGTCCCAAGGCTTACTGATGCACTATTATATTTTTTAGCCTTTTAAAGAAAACACATTTCACCTTTGATAGTTTTTAGTGTTTCCTAATCTTTATTTCTGCCCCATCATTTTGCCAGCTGGAGGAAGGGACAGACTTATGGCCATATAGACAGCCCATACAAGAAAGAAGTGGAATTGTAGATAAGGAGGAATGAATAGACTAGTAAAAAGTGCTTTTGGTTCAACTGGTTGTACATTTTTTTTTAAGACTTATTTATTTGAGAGAGAGAGAGAGAGAGAGAGAGCGCACCTGAGCATGAGTGGGGGATGGGGCAGAGGGAGAAGGAGACTCCCCACTGAGCAGAGAGCCCCGATGCTGGACTTCAGACAGAGGATAGGGCAGAGCAATGACCAATGTATCTCCATATGAGACAGTTACATATTCTTCACAAGGCCAGATGACTAAAGAAAGCTTTGAAGTGATGTAGTTATGTTTTGAAATGTGGTGGTATAAATGGATTCCTTATAAACCTTCATAAACTACTTTTTAAGAAATTACTGAACACCCACTCTTTGCTCAATGCTATGCTAGGTACAATGGGGATATAAATGAAGTGGACTAAAGGGCATGCCTTCCTCCCCCATCTAGAGCACAGAATACTGCCTATGTTGCTAGACTGATAACTACTCCTGGGCTGGAATCCTTCCTATAGGGTAATCACTCCTGGCTGCTATCCTAGCCTAATCAGACTACAACTACCAGGGACCAACCTATAGCAAGACGAATGTTAGGACAACTGGTTCCTTGTAATGAGACTGCATACCAGAGGAACCCAGAAGTGTCTCATCAATTAGAGAGATATAAGGTTATTGTAAGATTTGGGGAAGGGTAGAGGTTAGGTGAAATTTACATAAAGCAATATTTTGGTAGGCTCAAAGCAGAAAAGAGCTGTGTGTAAAGGGGTCAACATCAGGTTGGACTGCAAAGTGGACCCAGGGGCCTATTCCTTGGAATTGATAAAGGTAAGATGGATGTGGAATGTGTTCAGAAATCCCTCATCTGAAGCTTTTTAGGTAGGTTGGAAATAAAGGCTGCTTCTTTTTTGAAATTGACTTAGATCATGCAGAATAGGATGTTTCATTCTTATTCATTTTTTTTAAACATCAAATTTTCTGACAGTTACGATTTTAGAGAACAAGGATTCTAAGTAAGAAAGCGGTGGTCAAAGGGACTGTGATGAAAATCACAGCTGCAGCCTGATCGTGAGAGAAATATTCTTTCCTTTCCCCTCGGCAGCTGGTTTTATCTGTCTCTTATCTGTGTCTGTTATTTGTAAAAAAAACAAGATAACAGGTCCAAAATGGAGTTGCTTATGCTAAGCCCCACTTCACCAAACTGAGACTTAATGAGTGTAGAGGCCAAGTGTCGGCCAACCCAAGATGGGCCACTTGGGCATGAACATTATTTTGCCTTAAAAACAATCCAAACCCAGCAGATTCAGAAAAAATTTTTCACTTCCCCCTCAACTGCCTGCTTTACCAGGAAGAGAGCTATTAATAGAGATTCCTCTTTACCTAAGAAACTTATCTGCATAATAGGGCACCTTTGTTTTCCAAACATCTCCTTTCACCTTCCTGTTAGTGGTCTCTCTCCCTTTGTATCCTCAGACCCCTACCCCTCTCCTTAGCTCATATAAGCATCATGTTACCTGTCTTTGGAATTTCCAGGTCTGTGTGGATTCCCCATATGTATGCTATTAAATTTGATTCTGAGTCCCTGTACATAAGGTATTAAATTTGATTTTCTCCTGTTAATCTGTCTCATGTCAATTTGGTTTTAAGTCTGTCTAGAAGGACCTCCCTAACTCTTCCTCCCCATTAGTTTCCTTTGTCCTAGATATGGAATCTTAAACCAGCAACCAGGAATCACCTGATCAGCACTAGTTAGGTATTGTGACTGATAGATCCCTGCCATCCCCTAAAGGAAAGTAATTTTGCAATAACAAACCCACTTTTTTTGCTAGTGTAACTTTCTTGTTCTTCCTCCCTTCTGCCCAGAAAAGTCTTTCATTTTGTACAGCTCCTCAGAGAGCTTTTCAATCTGCTAGGTTGGATGCTGCCTGATTCAAATTGATTTTTGCTCAAAGAAACTCTTAATTTTTAAAAATATGCTTCAAATTGTCTTTTAACATATTCCAGCATAGTGAATCGTCAGTCTGACTTTTACTTTTTCAGAGGGAGTTGATATTTTGCTTCCTCCTTCGTTGTCAGTTCACCACACAATGCAGGCTCCTAAGCTGTGTTAACTTGGTCATCAACTCTGGAAAATAAGAAACATTGGTCATTTTTTTCCTTCCAAAAGGGGAGATAAGGTAGAGCCATAGAAATCCTAAAGTTCACTCACACTCACACCTTTGTTTCTCTCTCCAGCTCCCAGGTATCCCAAGATGGTACTAAAGGTGTAGGAAGCAAAGCGGTTAACCTGCTTCTGGCTTTAAATCAATTCCACGTAGCCTCGGAGGTGGTAGGACATTTCTGGCTGGGGTAAAAAGAGGCATGCTGCTTGGACTGATTAGTTTAGACACCTTACCTGTGTCCTCACTGTAGGAAGATCAGAGGTGTATTGGGTGGGTGAGAAGTCGCACCGCTAACAGCCAGTCTCAGGGACGCACCCTTTCCCGCACCCAGGAGTCCGGCTCCCCATCCACGATCCTTTGCTCAGCCAGGGGCTTAGGTCCTGGCCCCGCCCCTAACAGTCCCGGAGTTTCTTTGGCCCCGCCCCCGACCGGCTCAGAGCTCTATTTCTGGCCCCGCCTCCCGGCATCCTGTAGACCCCGCCCCCAGCCCTGAGCTCGGCTCCCGGCCCCGCCCCGGCATGGCGCCCAAAGCCGGCTGCGGGAGGGACCGGCTCTCCGGCCCGGCCGGGTAGGGGCGGAGCTCAGTGTGCAGCTGCGACTACGGCAGCTGCGGAAGGTGGAGCCTCCGCCCGGAAGCCAGCGATTCGCGGCCATGGCAGTGCTCGCCCGCGGCTTCTCCCTTCTTGGTGACTGTGTGAGCCGCATGCTAGCGCAGGGCGGGAGCGCCGTGCTGCAGGGGGTCCCGGGAGCAGTCAGGCGCGTGTTCCGGGGCTTTCGGAGCAGCGGCGTGAGGTACGAGCGCCCGGGACGCTCGCTGTTCTCGGGTGTGGGTGCCGACGAGTGCGGAGCTGCCGGCTGCGGGAGGGGCGGCGGGGCGTGGGCCGCTGGGGCCTGCCGAGCTTTCCCGCGTCAGGCCAGAGGCTCGGGCAGCCGCGCGGCGCGGCCCGGCGCGGCTGGGGGCGAGGCCTGCCTAGGCTTCGAACTGGGCCTTGCGGGCAGGTCGCGTCGACCTCAGTTCGGGCAGCCCGGATGTGGTCTGCTTTGGGCTCTGGCGCCAGAATATTCCCGTTTTGCAGGAGGTACAGTGGAGTGGTTTAGGAAGACATTTGAGGCCCTCAGGAAAGGCGAGGTGGAAACAGGTGGTCTGTGTGTTTCAAGTAGTTGGTTTTGTTTTGGTTATTGTTGTATTTCGTAAACAGGAGTGAGCGTTGTCTGGATGGTTTACTAGTGTTTGAATTTCTGAATTCCTTTGTTGATGGTAATTCTGAGGTCTTTTCCAACTCTAAAATTCGTAATGATTTCACAAAATCAGATACTAATCTTGATTTCTCAGTTTTTTTCTGTATGGCTCTTCCCAAACCTCTTCAATCTAAGATTGAAGTAATCAGTCTTAGAATCATTGCATCTCTTTGGACCCCATCGCTGGCTAGTACATTACACGGACAAAACATGGTATGGTTTTAACTTCTGCACAGTGGCGCCCCGAACTCTTCACTTTTCCGCCATCTACTTGTTGAAGTTGCAAACTCAAACCTAAGCATCTAAAAATATATTCCCTTGACCCAGAGCCAGTGAGTCCAGAAGAGATTCTGTTTTCAAGACTTTCAGGACTTCCAGTAACACGTCTTCACTGCAGTTCTACGCGCTCAGAGATTGTGTCTTTTTCATCTTTTTGTATCACCAGTGAGCAGCACAAGTACCTGGAAGAAAGTAATAATCAGTAGCGGGGACATAGCTACTGCTTATTTAATTTAAATTGGTTGGCTCCTATTTTATATATGTATATTTAGTTCTCAGTCTTGAGTGACTAAAATAAAAAGATACCTATTTCCAATAGGGTTTACATTAGATGTAGTTTCTGTTGATTAGGTCTTGCACGAAGATATGTGAGACTGTAAGTGATTCTGAGTTCTGGTTAATGAAGCTCTCTGGTGTTTGAAAGAATTTGCCAATTGGTTTGGAATAACCAACTGTACTATCTAGGAAAAGCAGATTGTGTAAAATTCTATTTGAATTGCAGAATTAAAGGTATAATGTACTATAGTAACAGTATTTTTTGGATTTCAGTTGTTTTAGGGCTTCTTTCCAGAGTGAGGATAGCCTTTTCCAGATTGTGTAAGTTGACGAATTTCCCTTTGTCAGCTTGATGTAAAGAACCCATCACCTCATCCTCTCCATATACTTTGAATGGGAGTCAACAGTTAGAACCCAAACATCTCCTGGTAGCCACTTGCCTCCTACGTACGTGGCACAAGCAAAGGGATAATTCAGAGCTTTTAAATTGTATTTCATGGTCTCTTTATAATTTAAAAGATGAATGCAACTGTTTTGGAAAGCTTTTTATAAAAGATTTTATTTATTTATTTGTTAGAGAACGTGAGCGTGGGCAAACAAGCAGGGGGTAGCAGCAGGCGGAGGGGGAGCAGGCTTCCTTCTGGGCAGGGAGGCTGACTCGGGACTCCATCCCAGGACCCTGAGATCATGACCTGAGCTGAAGGCAGATGCTTAACCGACTGAGCCACCCAGGCGTCCCTGGAAAGCTGTTCTTAATATAAAGAAGTATTACTTTCAACCCAGCTGCTTTCAGCCCCATTTGATATAGGTTATGACTATAAAAATAAATAATACTTTTGGTAGTTTTATTTTCTTAAGGCAATGCTAATCAAGTTAGGTTAGGATGGTGTTTTTGACATACTCTTGGCACTGAATACCACATATAAAGGTGAGGTTGGCTGTCAGGTTGAGAAACACCTGTGGACTGTTGGGTCTCGGGTGGGGAGGAACTCGGACAGTGTGTTGATGCTTATTGGTGTCTCTTTTCTCTTCTAGGACCAGCAGAGAGAAGAGATTCCATCTTCCAGAGGTCGCCACTGTCTGCCTCCCCACTTGTCCCCATCCTCAGTCATCTTTTTAAATAATGTAGTTACACATTAGTTGTCTAGTTCTTCATAGTGAATGTGGTTTAATCAGACATCAATCCTGTTGACTTGAAATTGAGCCTTAGTGTTGGTTTTTTTTTTAAAGATTTTATTTTATTTATTTGACAGAGAGAGACACAGCGAGAGAGGGAACACAAGCAGGGGAAGTGGGAGAGGGAGAAGCAGGCTTCCTGCGGAGCAGGGAGCCCGACGTGGGGCTCGATCCCAGGACCCTGGGATCATGACCTGAGCCAAAGGCAGACGCTTAAGGACTGAGCCACCCAGGCGCCCGCCTTAGTGTTATTTTTATTGAAAATTGTCTTGAGTTTGATAAACTCTTTTAAATTAACAGATTTATTGTCAGAGCCTTAAAAGAAAAACGAAAAAGCATTTTTGATTATTTTTCATATTTTTGACTAGATACCTATAGTAATGGAACATATAAGTACTTCTTTAATGAAATATTTAATTGGAATTTCAAGAAATAATCTTTGGCAGAATTTGAAAATTACAAAATGTTGATGTATCATTTAAGCTTTCTCTCATTTTTAAGATTTACAGTGAGTTTTTTTCTTATTTCCTCATGAGAAATTAGATCTTATTAATTGGAAGAAAATATATTTACTGTCAAAGAAATAAATAAGCCCTTATATTTGTTGCAGCTTATTGTTTTTTTTTTAAGATTTTATTTATTTTTTTTTAAGATTTTATTTGTTTATTTGAGAGAGAGAGAATGAGAGATAGCACGAGAGGGAAGAGGGTCAGAGGGAGAAGCGGGCTCCCTGCTCAGCAGGGAGCCCGATGTGGGACTCGATCCCAGGACTCCAGGATCATGACCTGAGCCGAAGGCAGTCGCTTAACCAACTGAGTCACCCAGGCGCCCCGCAGCTTATTGTTTCTTGAAATGAATTATCTAAATAGCCAAAAAGTTAAAAATAAAAAAAATTATAGTGATTAAATTTTTACTATTTTTGCTTTTTTGTGTGAGTTTACAAATGAAAATGTCACTGGATTATAAATATCACATGAATCTTTGGCCCATTGTTTTCAGTGTATGGAGCTAGGCAGCAGCATTTCCCATTTGGAGGGGATGTTACACACTGTATACGTTAATGCTGTGCTCAAAGCAGATTTGCAGATATCCTACAACAGGGACTTCCTAAAGCTGCATCCTACCTGAACTTATTTTCAGTAATTAAATGGATATCCTAAGCGTTTGTTCCATGTTTATCCTGTTGAAAAGTGATTCCCAAAGTTGTTAATTTGGCAGATTCTCTTTGTCCCTTCCTCCTGATATGATGCCTTTTAGTATTTGTAAAATTTTGTGTCTGGCCTACAGCTCTTGATGGAAACCTTCTCACCTTTCTTTATGTCTCATTGACAATGGCTGTGTAATTTTTGCAACTAGACCAGCATTTAAAGAAAGAAAACAAAAAACTACAATTTTGGAGTTATTAAAAAATACTGATTTATGTTAACTATTCATGTCTTGCAGAGGGAGTAGTTGGAATTTTATAATTGAAAAAAGACCAAATTTCTTCAGTAAGGCTGTTCATTTTTATTCAAACTCTCCCCTCTAGTAGTCATTCAATATTTCTGTCTCTGCAACAGAGTTATTTGATGTAAAGATCCTTTTATCCTCATGTGAAGCTTGAAGGACCCAGACTCCAGTTAGGACCATTACTAAAGCTGATTTTTCATAGACTGATTTCAACTTGATACGAGTTAGTTCCGATGACTAACAAAAGCAGTTTCTCAAAATCATATTTTGTTGGGAAATGTGATAGTGTGGTTTTCCTATCTTAATGCCTTACCTATCTAATGAGATAGCTATCTGGCTACAATGTTGATTTCTAAGCAGTTCTTAATGTCATTTTAAGTATAGAACCTACATATTTTGCCACTTAGTGTTTCTGTATCTGAGTTTTATGTCTGTGTCCCAGCTGTTCAGAAATAATGGGTTCTAATGTAATGTCTCCAGAATCAAGTTTTCTGATTAAAATGGGTCAATAGATGAAAAAAGACTAGTATTAGATGAACCATGAGAGACTATGGACTCTTGAGAAATAAACTGAGGGTTCTAGAGGGGAGGGGGTGGGGGGATGGGTTAGCCTGGTGATGGGTATTAAAGAGGGCACGTATTGAATGGAGCACTGGGTGTTATATGCAAACAAATGAATCATGAAACACTACATCAAAAACTAATGATGTAATGTATGGTGATTAACAACATAAAATTAAAAAAAAAAGACTAGTATTAATCTCAGATCTTGTTACTCAAGTCATGATGTTAGGAATAATTAAGCAGTTTCTTTATGACCTGAATCTTTGTTTTTCATATGTTATCTTTTCATGTTAATACCTTGATTGGATGATTAAAAACATCAGGAAAAAACAAAAATGCCACATAATTTTCCATGGTAATATACTCTCCTGGAATTCTGTGGAGCCCAGTGACAGGTTTGAAAATAGTTTGGCTTGGAGATGATTAAGTTGTGGAGGGAGGTTTAAAGAGCTTGGAATTTGGGAGAAAATTGAACTGTCAGTGAGTGGGATAAATTAATGATTAATAATAAATGAGATTTGCTATTAGGTGCCTTTTGGACCAGATAAAAAATACTTAAAAGATAGAAAACTTTGTGGTCAGAATGAAGATAGAAAATTTTGTGGTCAGAATGGAACATAATCTAAACCTAAATTAGTGTCAGAGAACTCAGGGTTGGGTGTTATCCAAGAATGCTTATCCAAGCTGCTCCACTTAACATTACATCATGTCCATTTTCTGTGTTGCTGTTGTTTTTACTAATATTTTATTGGTTGCATTATATTACATTAAGTCAATTGGTCATAACTTACATAACCGTCTTGGTATTGTTCAGTGTCTAGTTCTTAAAACATGAAATAATTTACTCTCAGATTTAGGTCATGTTCTTGTCAACATCATACCAACAGGGTTTGTTCACTTAATGATCTGAAAATGATCAATGATCTATGTAGGTTTCTGTAATTACAATAGAGTGCCTAGAACCAAAAGACTAAAGATTCATAATTCTAAAGTTAGGGCATATATAGTTTAAAATAGATGACCCTCTCTTCCCCTATGATCCTCTGTTTTGTTTCTTAAATTTCACAAATGAGTGAGATCATATAAAACAAGAAGAAATCAGAGAGGGAGACAAAACATAAGAGACTCCTAATCATAGGAAACAAACAGGGTTGCTGGAGGGGAGAGGGCTGGAGCGATGGGGTAACTGGTTGATGGGTATTAAGGAGGGCACATGATGTAATGAACACTGGGTATTATATAAGACCAATGAGTCACTGACCTCTACCTCTGAAACTAATAATACATAATGCATTAATTAATTGAATTTAAATTTTAAAAATTAAAAAATAAATGTCCCCTCCCTACTTTGGTTACTTATGAATAACTAATGAATATCATCTTGCCTTTAATACACTTGTGTGGTTGAAAAATAAATTCTTACTAGTATTCAGTGAACTTTACTCTGTGCTAAGCACTTTGCTGAGGTTTTTTTGCATAAGTATATCCTTTTATCCTCACAACAGCTGAAGTAGACTATTACTATTCCTAATAGATTGGGTGATTGAAGCTTAGAAAAACTAAATTTAACTTTCCCAGGCTAACAGTAAATAAATGGTGAAGACAGGGTTTGAACCTTAATGATCTACCCAGTGCTTTGCTCTATAAGCAACTTATAATTATTGACATATCTCACTATTGTTCCTCTTCTTGAAAACATTTATTAAATCTCATAGAACTTTTGTGAATCAAGAAAGCTAATTTTGCATATAAATCTTAAAAATTATATTGTCAGATTCCCTTAATGAAGGGTATTTCTTTTTTTTCTTTCTTTTTTTTAAAGATTTTATTTATTTGACAGAGACACAGCGAGAGAGGGAACACAAGCAGGGGGAGTGGGAGAGGGAGAAGCAGGCTTCCTGCTGAGCGGGGAGCCCGATGTGGGACTCAATCCCAGGACCCTGGGATCATGACCTGAGCCGAAAGCAGACCCTTAACCGACTGAGCCACCCAGGCGTCCCATGAAGGGTATTTCTTAACCTAAGACTTTATGGACAGATTTTAGGGGATCCATAAACTTAGATGGGAGATCACTATCCTCTAACAATTTTAGCATTTTCTTCAGTTGTAAATGTTGGCAACAAAGCACAGTAATATTAGCAGTATTTGAGATATTGCCAGTAAAACCTCAGATACTTAAATATTACAGTTGATGCAGAGATTCAAAACATCATATACACTCATCATTACTTTATTATGGTAGTTATTAGACCTGCCACTAGATGCTGTTCTTTAATGCTTTAAAAACAAAAGTGATAGCCATATTTAAAAAAAAACTGGTTTCCTTGTAAACCTGTGTATTTTGTATGAAACATTCAAAAAGATTGTTCTGAGAAGCTCTCCAA
This sequence comes from Zalophus californianus, assembly GCF_009762305.2. Classification (NCBI taxonomy): domain Eukaryota; kingdom Metazoa; phylum Chordata; class Mammalia; order Carnivora; family Otariidae; genus Zalophus; species Zalophus californianus. The sequence continues at coordinate 59,030,230 of NC_045596.1, forward strand.
GGGTTCTTGTGGTACAAAACTTAGCATCTAAGATTCTGAAAAAAGCATGAATGTTGTTTAAGTAGCTACTGATGTTCTAATTTACAGGTTAGGGACCTGAAAGAGATGAATTGCAAAATTGAATAACAGAATTACGCAAAATGAGAAGAACTTGCTTTTAGGTTTTGTTTATATTGATTTACAAAAGTATAATTTCTGATAAAATAGGGTATAAGTGTAGTATTTAGGATGTGAAATGAAATGTTTTTAAAATTACATAAATTTAACACTCCTAAGTATTCATTCACTTTCAAAAAATTTATTTACTTCAAAAGGCTTCCTAGTACTAGTAATTGGTTTTATTGGATATATAATTTGTGCTGGTTCCCTGGGGTTTCATTTCTGTTGTACTAATTCAAACTCAAAATCTCCAAGTGAGGCCCTAAAATACACAGCAATTAAGCTGTATGACCTGCAGAGAAATCTGAATTGCTAATGATTGTATTAGGCTTTTTTTTATCTTTATAGATCATAAAACAGTCCATTGCAGCCCTAATTAAAGTTGTGGTTGAAAATGAGATTGAAAGCTAGATGCAGAAGTGGGATGCCAAGTATACAAATTAAATATACTGCTGATCATGGGTAGATTTTATTTGTTATTTTACTATTTTATAAAGGAGTATTTTAATACCCAAGAAAAGTAGTGATTTATTTACTACTTTGCTTTAGATAATTAAATACTACATTTTGTTCTAGTAACCATAGGTTAGGATGGTTACAGTTTATTTCCTGGAAAATACAGAGAAATAAACAAGCTCATGGAAGCAACACTAAATGATGGCTTTCTGGTCTCATATTGCTTCTTGGTTATTTGATATGTCACCATCTGTCACTTAAAAGAGCTATTTTTACAAATCAGCCAGTCAACTTTTAGCCAAATCCCTTTCTGTAAGTTAAACAGAGAACATTCCCATTATGTGGATAAGGAAATTGCATTCCTTTCAGAGCAGTTACGTGAGTCTCAGATTCAGGTAGAAATCTGACTCCTGTTCTGAGGAAGACAAAAAGGGGACAGAATTATAAAGGCTAAAGTTCACAAGTGCAGTTCTCATTTAGGTCCTCAATGCAAAACAGATTGAAAGTAGGTTAACTGAGATTGGTTGGGTTAATATGCAAATGAGGGATTCAAGGTAAGGCTAAATCTAGGCTGAGGGTGTGTAGCTGGCAAAAAGTTCAGAGTTCCTCCAACGAGGACCTGCATAATTTCCTTCCTACAGCCTTTGCACACAATTTGAAGAGACTTAGGCTTGCTTGCTCCATTTTGAAATCTCCTTTTACACTATTAATGGTGAACCAGGGCTGTTTTCTGGCTGGGGATAAGTAATTTGTAATGTATTATCCTGCCCTACTACTGACCACCCCCACCCCCACTGTGATTTATTGCTTTTTAATGAAGCCACATTTAGTGCCAGCCCAGCAATGGGAGGAGAATACTGAAAGGGAGAGCTCTTTGTCCTGCCTTCTTTGGGGGTCACTTGCAACATTACCTATTCAGGAAATTACACCTGAGCAAGTAATGACAGGGTGCATTGTGTGAAAAATATCTTAGGGGTCAAATTGACTGCACTTTATTAGTGGCAATGGGAATATATAAGTTTTTGACCAAACCACATTTTTAAGAGTAAAAAGAGATGTTAAAATAAAATTTGATGGGGTGCCTGGGTGGCTTGGTTAAGTGTCAGCCTTTGGCTCAGGTGATGATCTCAGGGTCCTGGGATCCAACCCTGGGTAGGGCTCCCTGCTCAGCATGGAGTCTGCTTGTTCCTCTCCCTCTGCCCCTCCCCTTGCTTGTGCTCGCTCTCTCAAATAAAATTAAAAAAAAGAAAAAATTACATATTTGGAATATTTTACTGACTTATAAATATTTTAGGACCTATAAAAGAGTCCTGTTCAAAGCTGTTTTCAAAATTAATATTTTAAAAGGTAATTTATATCCTTATACATTAAAACAATTGAAAAATTTTGATCTTTATATTAATATACTCAATTTTTTATGTTGATTATGGGACTACTAACTTTCAACACATGCTGACTTCTTGGTACATATTCTTGGATCAGTTTCTTAGCCATATCTCTAATACCTTGACACGGATCATTTTATGGAAAAAAAAAAGATGCTTAATTTAAAAATTAAATTTGTTGCAGTTTTTTTAAAAGTTGCAGATTATTCTTTTCTTTAGACATTGTATTTTTAGTTTTCAATGTACTTTCTCTACAGATGCTAAAGCACCTGTTAAGCTCAGAGCCAACTGCTAAATGGAACATAGTCTCAATTCTAGTTTTTTTCATATTGAAATGTGAAGATATTTTAGTCTAAATATTTTCACAGTTGCTGTCTTTGTGTCTCCTTTCAGAGTACCTTTCTTTGACAAATACTTATGTTAAATGTCATCACAGAAGTTGTTTCTGTTTAGGACTTTTAAAATATTTTGCCTTATTTATTTATCCATGTTTAGGTGCAGTAAAATTATAGATCTTTCCAATTATATGCCATTACATTCCAAAATATAAATGTAGTCAGTGAAAAATAGCTCCATCAAAAGATTCTTCCCACAAATTGGAATATTATAAATTAGGATTATAGATTTGTTTACTAAGGCTGCCACAAACAAAGTACCACGAACTAGATGGTTTAAAACAACAGAAAATGAGCCTCACACTTCTGGAAGCTAGAAGACTGAAATCATGGTATCCGCAGAGCCTTGCTCTCCTTAGTTTTCCTTGGTCTGTAGCTGCATAACTCCAATCTCCGCCTCTGTGGTCACGTGGATTATTGGATTAAGGGCCCACTCTACTCCAGTGTGACCTCATCTCATCCTACATCTTAATTATATTTGCAAATACCTTATTTCCAAATAAGGTCACAATCACAGGTGCAAAGAACTAGGATTTGGGAGACAATTCAACCCACAACAATAGACCTTCAGAATTGCTTTTATATTGTTTAAGCCATTCTTGCTCAATTAGTTCTTATATTGTTTCTCCTGCTTTTAAAGGGATAAATTTCTTCCTTTGCTTTTGAAGGGATACGATTTCTGTTTGTAAGTTTGGTTTCAGTGACTGCAATTCACTAAAAGCTTCAGATCCCAAGTCCTCTTTCCAGTGTCCTTAGTGTATCTTTTGAATGTGTTGATTAGCAATTTCCAACAGATTTTGAACAAAATGCAACAATTTTAGGCCTTTTAGGCTAATTTACAAAATAAATTTTCAAACATTTATTTTTAAAATCTGACATAGGCAGTGAGGAGAGTACATTCTGCCATGATAAAATATTTTTTTTTTGTATTCAAAATAAACCTAATAAGGCTTGCAGTTGAGTTACAGTAACTGGGTTTATGTGTGCATTATTTGCTAGTTTTGTTTTTGATTCACACTTTAGCTAGTAGTAGATTATAGCTTGTTTGCACACCGCTCTAAGGATTTCGGGCACATATGCTTCACAGGTTTCTTCACACTGAACGGGACTGACCCCTTGTCCGGAATACTAGAGTGGGCATTCCTGCTCTGAGAGTGATGGGGGCCTAAGGAAGTGGTTCTTCACTGAGGCTCGAGAACTACTTTACACGTGCGTGAATACAATACTGTGGGATTTTAAAATCTAGTCTATAAGAGAGTGTTCCTGGCAATTTCTTAGCCAGTTTGTTTCAACAGCTGAGTCCTGTTGTATTCTATGACAGGAATTTTGTCAGAGTTTGCACTTTTTGTGCAAACCAGAGGCAAAAATGTTTGAGTTTTTCATTAGAATTAAGAACTTTTCATCCCCTGTAATCATAAACTAAGTGAAAACACAAGCCACATAATGGTGATAGCTGATACACAGACCTAACTGATGATATAAGATTAGTGTTCAAAACGCATAAATAACTACTCCAAGTTAGACACAGACTAATAATTCTTTAGAAAAATGGTCAAAAGTGATGAACAGGCATTCCGTCGAAGAGGAGCTCCAAATGGCCAATTAACCTGTAAGACGTTCAACCTCTAGTAAATAGGGACATGGATATTACAAGCACAATTAAATGCCATTTAGCTAATTCGTTTAGTTAAAAATTTTGACAATATCAAGGAAGTAGAGCAATAGAAACTTTTATACACCATTGGTGGATTTGTGAACTAATGCAGCAGCTTTGGAAAACAAGTTGGCATAAATCGAACACCCATGTGTATCCTTTAATCAGCAATTCCATTCTGGTGTATATACCTTTAAGAAACGTGTATATATTTTATTTTATATATCATGTATGTTATAATATCTTTAATGTTTAGAGTTACAAACATTGGATGATAAAGAAGAGCAATGGAATTATAAGCCCACATTTCAGGACAGTGCTCAACTCTGGGAGAGGAGAGGGTTTGGGTAGAGGAGGGTTACAAGATGATTTTGGTGATTATGGTGATACCATAAACTGGGTGATAAGGTTGTTAATTATTATTTTTCCTTTTTATATGTTTTATACATATTTTCTATCTGTTCTTAATATAGTTCAAGAAGATCTCTTCTGATAACATTTAAAAAACATTTTAAGATGGGTAAATATCCAGAATACTGCCTGTCTCACCATTTTATGTTACATATTCCTTTTTAATCTTTAGCCATATGCAGGCACGTTTTAAGTTAAAATTATGTACCTACAACTTTTCATCTCACTTTTTCACTTAACTTTATGAAGAATATTTTCACATATTGTTGTTTTTATAGTTACTGTTTTCAGTGGCAGCATAAGAATTCCAACAAATTATAATACAATGAACAATTTAACTCTGATAATTCCACAGATATTTAGTAAACATATACAATGTGCAAAATACTCTGGTATTAAGGACATTGTAGTAAATACAAATTTCCTGCCCGGCACAGCTTCCATTATAGTGTGGAGCAGTGGTTTCGACAAGGATTTGCCATACCACAGCAGGGTCAGAGTGGGGTGCTCTGGGGGCTCATAGCAGAGGCAGTTCCCCAGGGAGAAGGGGTCAGACAACATTTCCCAGGGGTCCTTCCAAGCTGACACTTGAGAAATGTGTGGGAGTGAAGGAGGAACAGACTTGCTAGGACGTTGGGGAGGTCAGAAGGAGATGGAAGAGTGTTCCAGGAAGAGGGAGTAGTGTATGTGAAGGTCCAGAGCAACAACCTGGCCCAGTGGATAAATTGAAATGCAGCTGCGTGTAATGTGGGACTTGGCGAGCATCGTGTTCCTTAGCAATGAGGCAAAGTAATAATAATATCTTCAAGCTTGTAAGCTTCAGGAAATTTGGATTTTAGTTAGAACTCCCTTTTCTCAGTTTTTCTGGCCAAAAATTTTGGAGTCATATTTGACTTCTTTTCCTCATCCCCTACATCTAGTCTCAGTAAATCCAGTGGCTTCATCCTCCAGATTAACTCAGAATCGGACTACTTCACGCCTCCACTACTACCCTCTTTGTCCAAGCCACCCTATCTCTTGCCTGGGATACCACACTAGCCTCTTATCGGTGCCCCCACTCCCTCCTCGCTCCCACAGTCTGTCCTCCACATTTTCCCCGGTGATTGAATAATGAAAATTGGGTCATAGCCCTCCACAAAACCACCAGATGGCTTCCTTCCTCCCAGTAGAAGCCAACATCCTTTTGAAGGTCTGCAGGGCCTTAGGTGGTCTGATGTTCCATGACTTTTCCGATTTTGTGTCCTGTTCTGGTCCATTTGTTTCCACCACAGCCCCTGCCCTTCTTGCTGTTCATCAACCATACCAGACACACTCCTGCCTAAAGTACTTGCTCTGCACTTCCCTTGGCCTAGAATTATTTTGTCCAGATAGCCACAAGACATATTCCCTTCTTTTATAATAAAATATCACCTGATTAATAAGAAAAGAGACACCTAACCCATCCATATAAAATGACAACTCTCTGGCGATGCCTGGGTGGCTCAGTCGGTTAAGCATCCAGCTCTTAGTTCCAGCTCAGGTCATGATCTCAGTCTTGAGATCGAGTCCTGCATCAGTTTGTGCTCAGCACAGAGTCTGCTTGAGCTTCTCTCTGTCTCCCTTTGCCTCTCCCCCTGCTCATACTCATGTGCACATTCTCTCTGAATGAACGAATGAATGAATGAATGAATGAATGAAATCCTTAAAATGACAACTCTGGCTTCCAGATATGCCCCTTCCCTCTATCACACATGATACGTTAAATATTTGCCTTTTAAAAGTTTGTCTTCTTTAAAAAAAAAAGCTTATGTCTGTCTTCATCTAGAATATAATTCCCATAAAAGTGGGCAGTTTGTTTTGTATACTGTTACTTTTATTTCCTAGAATAGTGCCTGGTAGATAGGAGGTTTTCAGTATGTGTTAATTAAATTAATAAACAATGAGCTTGAAGTGAGGAGTTTTAACAGGGAACTGGCATGATTAAATTTGGAAAATCACTCTGGCTGCAGTGTGGAAAATGGATTGGCAGAGATTGACGAGCCAGGGAGAACTCTTAGGAGCTGTATGTTTCTATGCCAGAATACTTGCACTGTTATGGATATTTAATATTTTTCAACAATACACATGTTGAAAAATCTCATTTATTTATGCACTAGAGACTATGTGAGCTAGATAATGTGTGTGTTTACTGGTTCATCCAGCATATGGACTGATAGGGGCATCCACCCTTTGGGCCTCCACTAATTCCAGGCTGCTTCATTTCCCCTTATATTTTATCTCCCACAGAGCCAGGCTAGCTGAGGCTCTGCAGGGACTGAGTGAATTGATGGGCTGAGCCTGCTGCTACGAAAAATCCTCAAAGTTCCTATTTATATTTGGGTGTTTACCCATAAACGCCAACTAGGCCAGGCTGTAGCATCTCAGCTATAATTAGCAAGCTCACTTAGCACATCAGTGCTATAAAATAAGCCCTGTCACTCTCCCAGATCCCAACATACAGCATGCAGTCAAATTTAATCTGTATATAAATTGTCTGTCTATGGAAGCCAGGATTCTGTTTATGCCACTGCCAACTCTGACATTCTCAGGGTCCCACAGCTTTGTAATATCTAAGGCATAATTATCCTGGATTATGTTCAGTGATTGCCAGTTTCACAGTAGCCTATGAACAAATTATTGTGTGTGACAGATAATCAATTAACAAAACATGTCAGCGGCAGCATTTCTATGCATATGCTATAAAATGTAACATGGAGCTCAGGTGATTTTATAATTTAAAATACAAATGCATGTTTTTTATTATGAAAGTGAATTCTAGTATATTAGCAGGTAAACCTGCTTCTATAGTATTTTACCCTAACTGAATATTGTTGACATAATTTAATTTATGGAAAGTATTTATTTTTTGCCACCTCATAGAAATGAATCCTGCTGGAATAAGTTGCCATATCTGCAGCCTGTAGTATTTTCTAATGTAAGAGGACCTTGTTCTCTTAGAATTAAAAGATCACTTAAATGAATTAGTAAAATATGGGCACTGGAAATTCAGTTCCAAAAACATTTGTTATCTAATCTTGAAAGATAAAATTTAAACTCAGAAGTATTTTATCTTGATTTAGTCTGTAATTATAATTGTGTACTAATCATTAGAATGTACAAAGACACAAACTATAAAAGCTCACTCAAGAAATAATAGATAGCCAGAATAGCCCTCTATATTAAAGAAGTGAAATTTGTAGTTTTAAACCTTTCCACAGTGAAAGCTCCAGGACCAGACATTTAAGGAAGAAATAATACCAATTCTGCACAAAGTCTTCTGGAAATTTGAAGAGGATGGGTTATTTCCTAACTCATTCTATGAGGGCAGCATCACCTTGATACCAAAACCATACAAAGACATTACAAGAAAACTACAGACCAATACCTCTCATGCACAGAGATACAAAAAAATTTAACAAAATTTTAGATGAAGTCCCCAATATCTGGAAAGGATAGGCAATGAGGTTTATCCCAGAAATGCAAGATGGGTTTAACATTTGAAAATCAATCAATGTAATTCATCATATTAGCAGACTAAAACCAAAACCATGTGATCATATGATTATCTCTGTAGACACGTAGAAAAGCATTTGACAATATCCTGATATAAAGTCCCATCAAACTAGGGATAGAACTAATCATAGAACTAAATGTGTAACCTGAACCCATAAAACTTCTAGGAGGGAACATTAAAGAAAACCTTTGTGACCTTGAGTTAGGCAAAGATTTCTCATACACATCACCAAAGACATGCTCCATGAAAGGAAAACTGAATGAAGAACATCAAAATCGAAAACTGATCTCCCAAAGACACAATTAAGAGAATGAAGAGGCAAAGCACAGACTAGAGAAAATATTTCAAATCATATATTGATAAAGGACTTGAACCTAGGTTGTATGAAGAACTCTCAAAACCCAATAATAAGGAAACAACCTTTAGAACAATAGGCAAAACATGAAATCACACAATTCGCAAAAGAATAGAGGCAGATGATAAATAAGCGCCTGAATAGATGCTTAACATTATTATTTATTATGGGAATGTAAATTAAAAGCACAGTGAGATACCACCACATAGCCAGTTGAATGTCTGAAATTTGAAAGACTGGCCATACCAAGTTATGGCAAGTATGTGGAACAACTGGAACGCTCATATACTGCCGGTAGAAATGTAAAATGGTGCAACCACAATGGAAAACAGATTGAGAGATTCTTAAAAATGTAAACATACCGATCATATGACCCAGCCATTCTGCTCCTAGGCATTTGCTTAAGAGAAAATGTACCTGGCTTGTACATGAGTGTTTATTACAGCTTTATTTGCCATGACTAAAAACTGGAAACAACCCAAATATCCATCAACAACTGAACAGATAAACAAATTTTGATATGTCCATGCAATTGAAAACTACTCAGCAATAAGAAGGAATGAACTGTCGATACATGCAGCAACATGAACGAATTTTAATCATGCTGAGTGAAAGTAGCTAGATAAAATGGAGTAGGTAGTGCATGATTCCATTTTTACAAAAGTCGTGGTAATACAAACTAATATATAGTGACAGAAAGCAGATCAGTGGTTGCCTGGGGATAGGGAAGGGGGTGTGGCAAGGACAGCAGAATGGTGAGATTACAAAGGAGCACCAGAATTCTTCTGAGGGTTTCATTTGCTTGATTGTGGCAATAGTTTCCCAAGTATATGCATATAATAAAACATCAAAAGGCACACTTTAAATATGTGCAGTATCTTTTATGTCATTTATACTTCAATAAAGCTATTAGAAAATTAGGACAGTGGAGTAAGATTGATACACTGATTTGCCATGATTTTCCTTGTCTTGAAAGCTGTGAAATTTTTGGTGAAAAGTAGATAAATTAGAAACAAAAGTTGAGTTTACTTACAGTTATAAAGTTGTACTGTCTCATCAGTTTATTTCCTCAGTTAATTGTTTACCTATGGCAATGATTATTTTTAAAATATACTTTTATGTTGAAATGAAGAAGTGGTTTTCGAACATGGTCATGCACAAGAATATCTGTGGGGATTTGTTAGACATGCAGATTTCCAGGCTGTTCTGAATCATGGGGGTAGGAAGCTACAAGTTCGGCAAGCTTCCCAGGCAATTTTGGCGTATGTAGCCATAGACCACATTTCAGAATCTTGGTAGAACAATGTTCATGTCAAAATTGTATGAAGTGGGATGGACACTATGGACCACCGGTGCCAGAATGAAATGGAATATTCTTGATATATACACGCATATACACCAACCTCTTAGAAAGGGCAGTTGACTTATTCGAAAGGGGTAGCAAATTTGCATTTTGTTTGTGTTGGTTGATATTCCCGATGCCTGCCCCCAGGTGCTAGAAAGAATTCAGGTGCTATAAGGTTTCCTTTTCTCCTTTTTCTCTTCTGCTTCTTCCCTCTCCTCCTTTTCCTTTCTTCATGATAGTCAATGACCTGCCTTTGGTGTGTGTATAATAATCATGTGCTACATACAAATACTGCTTTCACTAGTCCTTTCAATAGTGAAAGGACAGGGGCAGGAGGAAGAAAGAACCATCTTATACTTTATCGGGTACCTTAAAAAAATGAACACACAGTAAGAGCAACCTTAATTCACCACTTTTAACTTTGAGATCATGGAGAGCAAGAAAGCCTTTTCAATACATGCATTTCTTTGTGCCTTTCTAGGGACTGATTGATGGTCGCTCACTTGGACAATCATAGATGTGTAGCTCACACTTGGACCTCGTACCTTTACGTGACTGAATGTCCCTTATTGTCTTTTTAGTACTCTGCTTATTCTTTTGTTTTCCACAGACATGATGCCATTATTATCTCAGGAACTGAAATGGCCAGACAAATCCAGAAAGAAATACAGAGAGGTGTGGAATCATGGATTTCCCTTGGGAACAGAAGACCTCACCTCAGTATCATTTTAGTGGGCGATAACCCAGCAAGTCATACGTACGTCAGGAAGAAGATCAGAGCCGCCTCTGCTGTAGGTGGGGATGCGTTTTAGTTGTTCTTGTTACTAAATCATGTGTTCTGGTTTTACTTCAAAGTGTGGTCTTATCCGTGATAATTGTCAAATAAGTGCGATTTGAATAACATTTATTATTATTAGAAATTAGTTACCAAAGCTTATGTTCATTTCTTAATCTTTGTCTTCAGCTTTCTTACTGAATTAACTCAACGTGATTTCAGATCCTATGGTGACATGTCAGAGGAACACTGCACATTTAAAGGGCCCATTTTTAGGCACAGCATAGGGAATGTAGGCAACGGTGCTCTAATAGGGTTGTACTGTGACAGGTTGTAGCTACACCTGTGATGAGCACAGCAAACAGAATAGACTTGTCAAATCACCAGGTTGTACCCTGAAAAACTAATGTAATATTGTATGTCAACTGTATTTCAATTTTTTTAAAAAGGCCCATTTTTATTATATTTGCTCGAATCAGATAATAAACCTGGCCAGTTCACTCTGCTGAACTCGGCCTAATAGCAGCGGCAGTGGTATTGGTATCTTCATTCAACCCACTAATAGTAGCTTATCACAAATAAATGCAATGGGATACCGGCCCAAAAAAATGCACGTGAATCATGACAAAACATCTGTGCTATTCGAGAAATCCCTTTGATGTTGGTGATGGTGCTTTGAACATCATTTTTGTAGGAGGGCCTTTCCTTCCAGTGGGACAGGAGCAGAGGAAACCAATTGCACACCCTGTAAGACACCATGAATGAAAAAAACCACATCTTTGTTAGTCCAGTGACTTTCTGTATTTGTTTTTCTTCCAGGGATCTGTAGTGAGATCATTCTAAAACCTAAGGATGTTTCACAGGAAGAACTTTTGGACATAACTGATCAATTGAATATGGACCCAAGAGTCAGTGGTATATTAGTTCAGTTGCCACTGCCAGGTACAAAAGGTTCTTCTATATGTCTGCTTTGGCTTTAGGTTAAAGGGCATCTTTTGACATTGTTTCAAAACACCACAAGTAATTTAGAAAATATGTTCATGAAGGGACTGTTAGACTGGCATGTCATTGTTGACAAATCCCAAATGACTTATTGCTTACAATGACTGAAACTTGTGAAAGAAAAATTTAGGCAAAAATTACATGCAGTCCTCACTTTACACAGTAGTGCAAGACCATAAAAATGAGTGTGTAAGGCGAAACCTGATAAAGGGATCCTAAAAATCAATGGGAAAAATAACAGTTGTAATGTGACCTTTAAAATGTTCTCCTCAAACATTAAAAACTCTTACTGTGGTTCATAAATATATAGGGAAATGAAAAAAAAAAGTAAAACTTATATTTGTTCAGTATACTATAATTTAAAACATTAAAAACAATGAGGGGCGTCTGGGTGGCTCGGTCAATTGGGTGTCTGACTCTTGATTGTGGTTCAGGTCATGATTTCAGGTTTGTGAGATCCAGCCCCACGTCTGACTCCCCGCTGCGCATGGAGCCTGCTTAAGATTTTCTCTTTCCCTCTTACTCTGCCCCTCCCCACTCCCTCTCTAAAACAAACAAACAAACAAAAAAACTTAGAAACATTGAGAATTAAAGTTATTTCTTGCAAAAAACCTTGATCAGAGGAGTTTGAACAGTAACTTGCCTTCTTCTCATCATATAACTTACAATATGGCACAAGCATCTTTTCTGTGCCTTGGTGAATTGAATTATATATTCCTTTCTAAGTTTGGATCAGCTTCCATTTTGTCCTTTGTAATCATTTGCTGAGCAATCTTCTTGTGGTTTGTAGTTTTTTCAAAGTTGTGAAGTATCCCTGAGAGTTTCTTTAACGTGATGCTTTATGCGGGTGCCACTTACTCTGGGATGTTGTCATCCTTTTTGTCACAAGAACCTTCTTCATTTGTGTGAAACAGTTGGCCTTCACTAATCTTCTGCGGCTCACAGCCGCATTGCTCCAAAGCGCACAGCGTCAACATTCCAGGGTCACCTAGTTCTTGGACAAGCCGTTTCCATTCAATCAGAATCCTCCCATAGTGACCTAATCTTGTTTTCTGCGTTCATAGTTCTTACCTTCCCGCAGGCCCGGGCTTCTGCTGTCTTTGCTTTGTTGTCGCCGTTTTCAGACCTTCTGTTCACATCTTAATTTCACTTCCAGAGTCACCGCATTTTCTTTGCTGCCCTGTCACCTTTACAGGTTAATTCCCTTTGTCAGTGATCTACTTTGGTGAAATGTCATGTGAGCTGGTCACTGGGAGACAAGGAGGAAGGATGATTTGCCATTTATGTTTGAGCTGAATTAACGAGTGTGCAGTGACCAATCATCCACAGACTTGTAAAGAAATGACATGTTGCTCACTGATCCTGATGCTCATCTTTAATTACATAGTGATTTGTGGACCAGAGGGCTTGCAGCTCTTACATAATTACTCACAGTGAACTGACACCATAACTGACATTTGAACTGTGTTGTTGGACAGCTGGGGTTATTTAACTAAATGGTGGCTCTGAAATTCATGCCTATTTCAACTAAGTACAGTGAGGACTTCTGGCTGAGTATAGATGACAGTAGTTTTGAGTTCTGTAAATTTTGCAGAAAGCAAAAGCTGAATGGTGCTATTGCATGGGTTCTTTGTATGGTATTAATATGATACTTTATCCAGCAAAATAACTTAATGCCTTAGTATATAACTTTTGCACTGTCTAAATTGTACCAAAAATTCACATTTCTAATTCTCTTAGGCATTTATTAACATCCCAAATCTGTCCCCAGAAATTTGGCAGTGGGCTTAAACCCAGTTGTTTGGCTCATTTTTCTACTGTATTTGCCAAGCAATCTTCTTGTGGTTTGTAGTTTTTTAAATTTCTCCCACCTGTATTTGTACTGAATTTAAATAGTTGTAAAAAATGTCACAAATTTATAAATTTACAAATCTAAAACATTAGATTAAGTTTGTCTTAAAAATTAAGTTCCTATCTGTAGAAATTTTACCCTTTTAGGGCAACCTTTCTCATTTGGCGAATTTATTAGAAAATTGCCACTAGATGGCACTGTTGATCTGTCTGTACTAAAATTGCTTAGTTCTGTGTTCATTTTAGACAGTGAGACGCGTAGAGGCAAAGGGACTGTGGTAATAACAAATACCTGGATGCTCTAAGAAAAGACAAGTATCTATCTTGCTGAAAAGCCAGTAATATACGAAATAATACTGGCTAAAACTTATTACATTAAGGATTTATTATGTCTCGGGCACTTTACATTTATTACTTCATTAAGTCCTCACAATAATCCTTGGGGGTTGGAGCTATTTATGTATATTTTACTAATGAAGGATTTGAGGCACAAAGTGGTTAAGTAACTTCCCTTAAGGTCACTGGAGCTAGTAAGTAATTGAGCTGGGATGTGAATCCAGGAAGACTGGTTCCTCATGCCATTACTTTTAACTATTATGTTACCCCTCACCAGCACATCAGTGTTAGTTAGTGAGTAATGTATCATACTGTGTGGCAAGTATTCCTTTATATGGATGGTTTTATCTAATCCTCAAGGCAGTCTTATGAGTAGGGATTATCTTCTTTATTTTATATATGAGGAGACTCGTCTACATTATTTACCTACTTAATCTACATTATACTGGGACATACGGTTTGTTGATTGATAGAAAAAGTCGGTTATCATAAAACAATGCATATTTACCTTAAATATTGTATTATAACGTAAATCATTTAAATATTCATTCATCAATCTTTTGATGGGGATCCACAGCTCTTTGGAACCTACTGATTAGAATTTTGAATCATCTTCTGGCATTAATAATACCTGTGATTCATTGCCTCTCATTTTCAGTTTGAGATGAAACTATCTCAGTGAAAATTCATATTGATTTTTAAAATATCTCCCAATCTGGGGCACCTGGGTATCTCAGTCAGTTAAGCGTCCAACTCTTGATTTTGACTCAGGTCATGATCTCAGGGTTGTGAGATTGAGCCCTGCTTCAGGCTCTGCACTCAGTGTGGAGTCTGCTTGGGATTCTCTCCCTCTCCATCTTCCCCTCTGCCTGTTTGTGCTCTCTAAATAAATAGATAGATAAATAGATAGAGAGATAGATAGATAAAATATTTTTTAAAAAATCTCCCAGTCTTCATGATTGTCTTGTCCGTATCTAAATCCTTACTAACTCGGGCACCTGAGTGGCTCAGTTGGTTGGGCGACTGCCTTCAGCTCAGGTCATGATCCTGAAGACCCGGGATCAAGTCCCGCATCTGGCTCCCTGCTCAGCGGGGAGTCTGCTTCTCCCTCTGACCCTCTTCCCTCTCGTGCTCTCTGTTTCTCATTCTCTCTCTCTCAAATAAATAAATAAAATCTTTAAAAAAAAATAAATCCTTACTAACTCATTTTAGTTCTCAAGGTCTTTCCAAACATTCATTGTAGTTTTTATAGAAATGGCTTCTTCTTCTCACACTCCATTGTTATTATTATATTTTCTTGTATTTTATTTATTATATAGTTTGTTTATACCATTTTTAATTAAATTACGTATTTACTGTGAAAGAACTAGCAAAAACGTTTAAGAAATACACACAATTATCTCTTGAGTATCATGAAAGTCAACTGGTATGAGCAGGAGTAGTTTTTTTAACTGCTTTCTGGTTTCTTCAGCAAGCCCTGAGCATCAGCTTCCATGTTTTACAGAAGAAATGGAACTCCTTTAGTCATTTTGGTAGGTTGGCATTGTGGAAGTAGGTTGAGATAGCCCCTCGCATCCAGGTCTTAATAAGATGGTTAGGACAAATCAGTGAAACAATGAGCAACTTGACAAATGAGATGATTCTAGTTGATCACACCTCCACTTGTCTATCATTCGGTTAAAAATTTGGATTCCAAATTATGTCATGATTAGAAATGGGAGATTATTTCTCACAGTTAGGGCAATATCTTGAGTAAAAGAAATTCTGACTTAGAATTATAATTCTGATGTTGCCGGACAAGTTTGCATAGGATTAATCAGAGCGTACAGACAGCTTCCATGCATCTCATTTAGATAAAAACCAAGGAAATGAGATAGAATTCTGCCCTATTTGGTGGTAATGAGTCTGTCTCAGCCCAGACCCCCTTTTGTGTTCAGAAGCTGTGCAACTTTGGTCAGGATTGGAAGCATTCAGGATAGAATTGTGTGTCTGCAGTCATGCGGCCTAGCTGTTTTTCCTGAAGCTGATCCACAAACTACAGAGAAATAAAAACAACCACATGTGATGCTTCCCTACTCCTATCCTGACTGTATATCTGTCAGTATCAGTAAGTGGTCATTTTGTCAAGGCCAGAAAGATGTCTGCTATTTGTGTTCTATATATTTTTTCTCCTAATCAGGTATTATTTGCTTTTAGCTTTTATTGAGTTATATCTATTGAAGTGATATTATATTAAAAGTTATATCATTTGTAGAGTATGTATCAGTATGTAATGTGAAAAAAAGGGTGAAATAATGAGCTTTAAAAAGTGAGAGCCATTCTTTTCTAACTAAAACAAAGAAAGAGAAATTTTAATGTCTACAAGCTTAAAGTACCCTGGAAATTTGCTGTAAATATTTGTTATAGTAGGGGATTTGGTACAGGAGAAGTTTGGTTTCAATGGATTTCGATTATATGAACTGTATGAAAGCATTCAGATGTAAGCCTATAAAACAGCAAGCACTAAATGATCTTTTAATGTGGTGTCTTACTATTGCTTTATGACAACTTCTATTACTGGTATCCGTAATTGCAAATATTTACCATTTACTATTGCCAGGCA
The DNA here is from genome assembly GCF_009762305.2 of Zalophus californianus. Taxonomy (NCBI): domain Eukaryota; kingdom Metazoa; phylum Chordata; class Mammalia; order Carnivora; family Otariidae; genus Zalophus; species Zalophus californianus. Next base: position 59,046,488 of record NC_045596.1, read on the forward strand.
CTGTTCTAATGTGCTTTCTATGTACTAAATCATTTAACACTCACAACAACTCTTGCCAGAAGGTGCTATTTTTTTCAATCTATGGTGTATAGTTAAGGATATTAAATGAGCTGAGAAACTTGTGTAAGTTCTGGGAGGTAGTGAGTAGCAGAGCAATGCTAGGAGAAGCAATGATACTGTCCTTTCAACCATAATCCCCGTCCTACAACAGAGACTGCAAGGCAGGTGCCAAGAGAGATGCTTGCTCATCTCCTCATGTTTTCTTGCTTTCTAAAGTCTACTTTTCATCTATTCTAAAACAAAATTATTAGGTAGAATGGGAAAACTTATTCCATCTTATCTATCTTTTTCTAAAATAGTTTTCCAAATGTTTCCCTTTAATTATCAAGGTTGAAGTCTTTGAATATTAACATCTTCTAATTTATGTAAGGGGATTAAATAGAGAAATTAGACTGAAATATAGGATTAAAGGATGAAATCTGGAGGGATTGAGTAAGAAGAGTTAGAGTTTACTGTGTAGATTTAACAAAGATAAGCTTTTCTAATAATTAGTAGGCATAAAAATGGGGATATTGACCTAAGTAATAAGTATATAGATATATGCATTGCCTAAAACTTAATTCTTCATTTGGAGAAAAAATTTCTTGGCCATAATTGCTTTTCCTAAGAAATTATGCAATTTATGTATACAGAATACTTATTGCTCTATTTTTAATGTTCTTAACAAGAATGGGAAATTTTCATCACCCTGGACTTCTTCATGTTTGTAGAGCCATTTATTCTGTTTATTTCTAACTGATTTCCAAATTTTGACCTGACCTTTGTTACAACATCTTCCCCTCTTTCTTTTTTTTTTTAAGATTTTATTTATTTATTCATGAGAGACAGAGAGAGAGAGAGAGAGAGAGGCAGAGGGAGAAGCAGACTCCCAAGGATCAGGGAGCCTGATGCGGGACTTGATCCCAGGACCCTGGGATCATGACCTGAGCTGAAGGCATACGCTTAACCATCTGAGCCATCCAGGCGCCCTCTTCCCCTCTTTCTCTAGGAAGAAAGCCCAGTTCTGTGTTTGAGGCTTCATAAAATATTCCATGTGGAATATTTTATAGTAATATTTCCTCCACTAGACTAATAGTTCCACCAAAGTAGGGAGAATTGCAGGTAACATTTTATTCTGAAATCCACTCTGTATCATGGTAGACTTTTAGTAAATGTTACTGATGGAATGAATGAACTCTGTAGTTTCCCAGCGACTGCTTTTTTTGTTTGTTTTATTTCAAGTCTCATCCTGCATGTATTCTAAGAGTGGTGTTTAAGTTCTGACACTGAGGATCTTCTATCTCTGTACTCCCTGAAAGCTTCCTACAACTATAGTATTTATTTATTTGCAGTATTTATAGTATTTATAGAAGACATGCCAGGATAATGCACATTTTATTATTTGAATGGGGCTTTAGCCTCTGACCTCTTAACTATATTATTCTTTCTCAAACATGCCAGATCTCACTTCTTTCTACCTTTCAGGTCTTAGCTTCAATGCCATGGCCTCAGAGACCTTCCCAGCCCACACCCTCTGAAATATTTTAATTCTGTTATTCTCGGTTTTAGTGCTTTTTCTGTGGCAGAAGAAGTTCTCCAGTATCCACATGCTCCCTCTCATGTCCCAGCTTCTCAGAGCAACGAGGTTGGGGCCATGTGACTACTCTCCACTGGATTGTAAGGGGAAGTGACTTTTTTTAAGCCATTTCTGGACTGAGAATGACTAAAAGCTATTGTGCTCCATTGCCACTACTCTTTTTGTTGCAGTCATCATGGAAGCAAGGTGTTATGAATGATTTCAAATTATAAGAAGGAGGGAAGTGGGATTCTTGTGGAGCTTTACATGAATAAGTATTAAGTATCCTTTCATAAAGTGACTCACATTTCAGATTAAAACACATATGCACACACACACATGCACACATGCATTTGATGACAGCTATAAACCCACAGATCTAAGAAGCTCAACAAACTCCAAGCCAGTGCAATATGAAGAAAACTATAACAAAAAACATCATAATCAACTTGTTCAAAAACAGTGTGATAGAAAAATATTAAAAGTAGCAAGAGGGGGAATAATCACATTAACTTATAGAGGAACACAAAGAAGGAATAGAACAGATTTCTTGTTAGAAACAATGTAAGCTAGAAGACAAGGGAATAGCTTGATCTTTAAAATATTGAAAGAAAAAAACCGCTGTCAATCGTGAATTCTATACTCAGTGAAACTTTTTTTCTGAGTATATCTTTTTATTTTATTTTATTTTATTATGTTATGTTAATCACCATACATTACATCATTAGTTTTTGATGTACTGTTCCATGATTCATTGTTCACATATAACGCCCAGTGTTCCATTCAGTACATGCCCTCTTTAATACCCATCACCAGGCTAACCCATCTCCCCACCCCCCTCCCTCTACAACCCTTAGGTTGTTTCTCAGAGTCCATAATCTCTCATGTCTTTTAAAACAAAGGCAAGATAAAGTATTTTTTTCAGAAATTTAGGGAGGGGAGAATCCAGACAGAACTGAAAACAATCACCAGCAGACCCATACTGCAAAAAAATGTTAAAGGAAGTCCTTCAGACAGAAGGAAGTGATACCAGATGAAAATATGTATCTATCCAAAGGAATGAAGAGCACTGGAAATGGTAGCTACTCGAGTAAATACATATGGTATTTTTCTTATCATTCAAATCATCTTAGAATAGAATTGATGTTTAACCAAAAACAAAATCCATGTAATGTGTGGTTTGTAACATAAATAAAAGTAAAATGTATAACAATAGCATAAAAGTTGGGAGAGAGGAAATGGTAGGGTATTAATGTTAGATTCTTATACTGTATGGGAAGTGATATATCACTTGAGGGTAGACTGAGATAAATTAAAGGTATATATAATAGAACCACAAGTGACCACTAAAAAAAAAAAAAAAAAAAACACAAAATCAAGAGTTATAGCTGGTAAACCAATTAAGGAGATAAAATGAAATCACTAAAAATACTCAATTATTCTAAAGGAAGGAAGAAAAAGGGGGAAAAGACAACAGTGAAAACACATATAAAAATGATAAGTTTAATTGCATAAAATGTAATGTTGTAAATAACCAAATAAAATGTCAGAGGTTGTCAGATTGGCTAAAAACAAGAGCTAACTGTATGCTACATATGAAAAACACACTTCAAGTATAAAGGCACAGAAAGGTTATTAGCAAGGATGGGAAAGGTATACCATGCTAACACTAATTAAAAGAAAGTTGGAATGGTTATGTTAGTATCAGGCAAAGTGTATTTCAGAGCAATGAATATTATCAGGAATAAAAAAGGTCATTCCATAGTAATAAAGGGATCCATTTATCAAAAAGAAATAACAATCTTAATCACTTATATACCTAAGAAGAAAGCTGCAATAAAAACTAATAGAATTGCAAGAAAAATAGACAAATCCAAAATTATAATCATAGATATCAGTATGTGTCTCTCAATAATTGAGAAAATAGAAAATCAATAAGGATATAGATTTGACTTAATTGACATTTGTAGAACACTATCCCAGCAAACAACAACAGAGTACACATTTTTTTTCAGATTTACACAGAACATTTACCAAGAAATAATGTATTCAAATAACACACTTCTAAATAACCCATGCATTGAATAAAAAAATAAAAGGGAAGTTAGAAATTATTTTTAACTTTTTATGAAGACATAGCATATCGAAATTTATGGTATGCTGCTAAAGCAGTATGTGGGGGAAATAAATAGTACCTATAAATTTAATAATACCTACCTTAGAAAAGAAGAAAGATCCCAAATCAACCTCAGCTTCTGAGAAAAAAAGAGCAAGTTAAAGACAAAGGAAAGACAAGAAAGAAAATAATAAAGATCAAAGCAGAAATTAATAAAATAGAAAACAGAAAAAATGAAGAAAATGAATGAAACAAAAGCTAGATTGATCAAGGAAAAAAAGATACAAATTACCACTATCAGGAATGAGAGAGGTGACATCACTACAGATTCTAAGGCAATTAAAAGTATAAAATGGAATATTTTGAACAACTTTATGCCAAGTAATTTGACAACTTTGATGAAATGAACAACTTTCTTGAAAGACACACACTGCCAAGGTGCATTCAAGAAGTAGGTAACGTGATTAATTCTATTAGAAAGTTGACTTTGTAGTTAAAATTCATTCCACAAAGAAAGCTCCATGTTCAGATGGCTTCACTGGTGAATTCTACCAAATATTTAAGGAAAAAGTAATGCTAAAAAGGAAGGAATACTCCTGAACTCATTACATGAGGCTACCATTACCCTGATATCAAAAACCAGGCAAAGACATTATTAAAAAGAAAAGCCATAGACAGTATCCTTTATGAACATAAATGTAAAAGATATTAACAAAATCTAACAATGTATAAAAGGGATCATTCATCATGACCAAAAGGGTTTTATTCCAGGAATGCAACTTTGCTTTAAAATTAGAAAATCAAACATGTAGTTAATCACATTAACAAAATAAATATGAAAAATCATATGATCATCTCAATAGGTACAGATAAAATATTTGATAAGATCTATCACTGATTTCTGATAAAAGGCTGTCATATAACTAATAATAAAAGGGAACATCCTCAAGCTGATTAAGGGGCATGTATGGAAAACTTACAGCTAACATAGTTGATTATGAAAGACTGAATGTTTTCCTCCTGTAATCAGGAAGAAGTCAAGGATGTCCACTTCTACCATGTCTATTTAACATTGTATTGGAAATTCTAAGCAGCACAATAAGGCAAGAAGAAGAAAAAAAGCAGATAATATGACTGTCTATGTGTAAAATCCAATGGAATCTAGGGAAAAAAAAGACTACTAATACCTAATAAGTGATTTTAACAAGGTTGGAAGATATGAGATTAATATGCTATTTTGTATATTAGCATCAAACATCAGGTATTGAAATGAAAAAAAAATAATATCAAAAAATAAAATCATTAGGCATAAATTTGATAAAAGATGAGAAAAACCTGTACATTGAAAACTGCAGAACATTCCTAAGAGAAATTAAATAAAACCTAAATAAATGGTTTTTATAATATATATTATATATATTGATTTTATGTACATAATATATACACATATGTATATATAATATATACACACATATATAACTTATATACAGTTTTGTATACAATATAATATTGATTTTATAATAATACACTATGTTCATGGATTGGAAGACTAAATATTGTTAAAATGTCAGTTATTTTTACATTGATTTGTAGATTCAAGGCAACCTCAATCAAAATCCCATCATACTTTTTTGTAGCAGTAGACAAACTGATTGTCAAATTCATATGGAAATATAAAATACTTAGAATAGCTGAAACAGCTTTGAAGATGAGTAACATGGTTAGAAGATTAACACTACTCAATTTGAAAATTAATCAAAAATCTCAAAATCAAAAGGTACAAACTTCCAGTTATAAAATAAGTAAGTCATGGGGATATAATGTGCATCCTGTCCTAAAATTAATAATACTATATTGTATATTTGAAAGTTACTAAGACTTTAAAAATTCTCATCGTAACAAAAAAAATGGGACTGTATCGTGATGGATGTTAACTAGATTTGTTGTGATCATTTTGCAATATATGCAAATAGGAAATCATGTTGTACACCTGAAACTAATATAATGTTAGAGGTTAATTATACCTTAATAAAAACAAATTTTATTTTATATATATTTTTTAAGATTTTTTATTTATGTAGTTGAGAGAGAGAGAATGAGAGATAGCACGAGAGGGAAGAGGGTCAGAGGGAGAAGCAGACTCCCTGCTGAGCAGGGAGCCCGAATGTGGGACTCGATCCCGGGACTCCAGGATCATGACCTGAGCTGAAGGCAGTCGCCTAACCAACTGAGCCGCCCAGGCGCCCTAGAAACAAATTTTAAAATAGACGATAAATCTCTAGTAATCAAGGCAGTATAGTATTGAAATCACCAGATCAATAGAAAAAATTAAAAGTCCAAAAATAGATTTATATCCATATCAAGATCTGATTTTTGACAGGGGTGGGAAGACAAATTAGTACAGAAAGAATGTGTTTTTCAACAACTGGTGCTGGAAAATTGGACTACTTATGGATATGAAACAACTTGATAAATTAGACTTTATCAAAATGTAAAACTTGTCTTCTTCAAAAGATACTGTTAAAAGAATGAAAAGATAAGACATAGTCCAAAAGAAAATATTTGCAAAGCATATATCTGACAATGTATGAATATACAGGATATATAAAGAACTCTCAAAAATCACTGTCAAGAAAATAAAACAACCCAATTAAACAAAGCCCAACTTCTAGCCAGAATAATATAAGTTCTTTTGTCTTTACAAGAAAAAGCTGAACAAACTGAAAACCAATCCGTTTCTTGACCTATCAGAGAACTGAGGTTGTAGGGCAAACCACCATCCCAGAATCTGGAGAGAGGCAAATCCAGAGAGTCACAACCAAGATCTACTCACATTGAACAGAAGCTACTGGAGCTATAAACTGATAAACTGACTCTTAAATGGAATTTTGATGAGTTTTTGGAGGCCAAAGGTATGCTGGCATAAGAATGAGAAACTCCTGGGCCCATAGTTTTGGGTGTGGCAACAACAAAAAAAATCACAAGGCATGACAAAAGGCAAATGAAAACAGTTTGAAGGGACAAAACAAGCATCAGAACCAGATTCACGTATGACACAGATTTTGGAATTAGTGGACGGAATTTAAAATAACTGATTCATATATTAAGGGCTCTAATGGAAAAAGTAGATAACATGCAAGAACAGATGGACAATGAAAGCAGAGAGATGGAAACTCTCAGAAAGAATCAAAAAGAAATGCTAGAAATCAAAGCTACTCTAACAGAAATGAAGAATGCTTTGGTGGGCTCAGTTGTAGACTGGACATGCCAAGGATAATATGCTTGAGAATATGCCAGGAGAAACTTCTCAAATTGAAATGCAAAGAAATAAAAAAAGGGGGGGGAACCCTGGAGCATCCAAGAGCTGTAGGATGTTTTCAAACGGTAGAACCCCCATGCAATTGGAATACCAAGAGAAGAGAGAAACATTTGAAGTAATAGCGGCTGAAACTTTGCAAAATTAATGACAGACACCAAACCACAGAGAACACCAAACAGGATAAATACCAAAAATGGTCAAAAGATTTGAACAGACACTTCACCACAGAGGAAATAATTATGAATAGATAAATAATTACGAATAGAAGAAATAATTACGTGAATAGATACTCAACATAAATGGAAACTATAATAGGATACTATTGCACACCCGTTAAAGTGGCTGAAATTAGAAAGACTACTGACCATACCATATATTGTTGAGGATGTGTTGCTGTTGGGAATGCAAAATGATTCCCTTTGAAAATAGTTTGGTCATGTCTTAGAAAGTTATATGTATATCCATTGTATGGTGCAGCCATTTCATGTCTATATATTTACCTAAAAGAAAAGCAAACACATATTAATATGAAGAACACATACTAATATGAAGACTTGTATATGCATGTTCTTATAAGCTTTATTTCCTTATAATTTCTGGAGGCTAGAAGTCTGAAATCAGAGTGCCAGCATGGTCAGATTTGGAGAGAGCTCTCTTCCTGGCCTTCAGACAGCCCCCTTTTTTTCTGTATCCTCACAAGGTGGAGAAAGAGAGCAAACTCTCTGGTATCTCTTTTTATAAGGGCACCAATTCCATCCTGAGGGTTCCATCCTGATGACCTCATCTAAACCTAATTACTTCCCAAAGGCCCCATCTCCAAATACTGTTACATTAGGAATTGAGGCTTCAGCATATACATTTGGGGGGACACAGTTCAGTCCATAGCAAGTGGTTATTGGTGATTGGAGGTTTTATTGCATTTACTTGTATTCCTAATACAAATAAATGCAAATCCATATTAGGTTGGAGCAGGGAAAGGGATGGCTTAGTGGATGTATTGTGCGCTTGAATAGAGATTATTATCAAGGCCATAACTTTTGTTTTGGGTGGTGGATTTGCATCTGCCTAGCTTATTATGAAAAATAATTAATTGTTTAAAATTTGACTGTGCTTGGACCAATATTGAAATTGTGTCACAAGCCATGAATTATGATGTAACCAATTTATTTGAGGTTTACTCAAAGAAAAAGAGGCCATATTTCAAACAGAATATTTTGTTCAAATCCTTTGTGACATCATTTGAGTGTTTACACAGAAACAAAGCCATCCCTGTGATAGCATTTTCCCACTTTAAAAAAAAATTTTCTCTGACAGGTAACATTTTTATCAAAGAATTTTTATTCAAGGCGAACAAAGTGGATGATGATTCTCCTGCATGTGGTTATGTTAACCAAGGGGTGGCAGCACTGAGCAAGCAGTTTTTTTTGTTTGTTTGTTTGTTTTTTAAGGCTAATGGTTTATAGTGGAAGTTGAGTAAATTACTTTGATATGGTTTACATATTAGTAGGATTGGTTGGTCCCTGTAGCCCCGTATGTCTCTCCCTATTTATTCCCAAGTGGAAACCATCCCAAGGTCACCGAGATCTATAGAATTACCTCTTTTTGAGCAATTGCTCCCATAAACAGGTTATATCATGTAACTCAAGATGCCTGACTGACTACTCAAAGTATCTTCAAGATCCAGAATTTCCTGGAACCACAGTGATTACTTCTTTTCCTTTTCACCTTTTTTCTTTTTCCCTTACCATGATGTCCTAATCTATTTTTTGAGTGCATTCTGCATTGATAAAGAATTTACCAAAATCCAAAGGCCCTTCAAAACATCTGACTATTTCTTTGTAGAAAGTCTTTTAAAAGATCTGTTCATATGGTTGCCTTCTGACCCTCTTTATTCATTTACCAGTTCAAACAAGATTTACCAATCTGCATATAACTCTCTTCCAGGCCCGAGGGGAATGAGGTCGTTAGGACACAGTTGAAACTAACTGTCCTTGGAAATTTGCAGTCCCCCAAACACAACATCTCTTCTTTTCCCTGTGTGTTAGAGAAGCTCATTAGGATAGACATGCTTGCTCATCTGAGGGTTCTCCTCTATAGAATACACACTGCTTGGAGTGCAGTATAGTACATTTGACAGAAGTCACTGAGTCTAGTGCCTAGGAAACCAAGGGCTTAATAAACCAGGATATTTTCAATACTCTTTCTGAAGAATAAGGCAACTTTTAGATCTCCATGTACTCTTTAAGTCACTCAAGAGAATTATGAAGGGCAAAAGCAGCAACCTTTGTGTTATGCGTAGGTCCCTACTTCCCATTAATTTGTTTTTTTCACAGCCTTTAAAATAGGTCTGCCTAGGAATGTCCCGTGCAGTTTCTGTGGCTACAGGACAAAATGGCTAAGGAAGGGTGGAGGGCCAGATCCAGCCCTTCCTGGCCTAGACAACACCTCCTACTCCACCTCCAAGCTCTACTAATTCTCAAATTTGGGGGTGGAGTAGCAGAGTGAGATTAGACTCTCTTCCCATTCCTTTTTTGTCCCCTCACTCCTCGATGATGAAACAGCTCTTAAATGATGTTGGGCAAGTAATAAGCACCTGGTAAGTATTTTCTGTCTCAAAACCTTGATGTAGAACCCAAAGGGTGTCATTTAAATATTACTTATTGGCTTGAGAACAGGAGACACAGCTTCCAAAAGTATCTCACTTATTTACTCCTATAAAATAATTAACTCATTAAGAGACTATAGCTGAATAATTTGATTAGGCAGACATTTTTCTCCCATTTTTCTGAAATAACGATTCCATTAGAATGTAGGCTCCAGAGGGTAAAAATTTCATCTGTTTGGTTCACTATGTATCCTAAATCTTTAGAACAATACTGGGCACATGGTAGACACCCAGTAAATATTTGTTGAGTGAATAAATGAGCACATTTTCAAGGGCATGTATTCATGTTCAGAGTGTGGACTTTAACCTATAAGCATAAAGCTTTGCGTTAAATTTCTGACTTTTCAAGTCCTGTTTGAAAAACAGACAAACATGAATCTTTTACTTCAAATTTATATTGGAAGACATAAAAATGCCAGATATATAACAATATAGATGCACAGATACTGACAAATAAAGATTTTAATGAAAGCCACCTTTGGTTTTTCATTTTATTTTTAAAGGATGGATGTCAGAGGTTATATAGAAGAATCAGACATCTTTTCCTTATGGTGGCCTCTTCTAATTATTTCTGGTTGTCCACTGATTTTGTCTAGTTTCTTCATCTATAGGCCAGGGGTAATAGTAGTCATTTTCCAACAAATATTTATTGAGTCCCTCCTGTCCCAGGCACTGTTCTTTGTGCTAGGAATACATCAGGGAAAAAAAGACAAAAATTTCTGTCCTTGTGGAGTAACAGGAGACACAGACAATAAAAAATAAATGTAATAAATAAATGTATAAATAAATAAAATAAATGTATAAATACATTTATATTTATTAGAAGTTGATGTGCTATGAGAAAAAATGTAGAGCATAGTAAAGAGGATCAAGATGTTGGGGGACAGGTTGTATTTTTGTTTCTTGAACATTTTATTATGAAAAATTTCAAACATACAGAAGAGTTAAAAGAATGGTACAGCGAACACCCATATAATCCCAACCAAGGTTCCATAATCATTAGCATGTTGCTGTTTTGCCTTGTCACATATCTATCCATTTATTCATTCATCAGTCCATTTTGTTTTTGAGGCATTTAAAGGTTAGAACATACAATGTATCCCTAAAACTTCAGTGTGCATATCATTAACTACAGATCAATATGTATGTTTTTAGGTGAAATTTATGTTGCATTGAAATGCACATATCTTAAGCCTACTATTACATAAGTTTTGAAAAATATAAACTCTCATGTAACTTAAACCCCTATCAGAATAACGAGTGGGTTTTGTTTGTTTGTTTGTTTGTTTGTTTTAAATCAATTTAGAGAGGTTTTTTTTTCATGTTCCCTCCCAGTCAATCCCTGTCCCTACCTTCATCCTCAGGGAACCATTGGTCTGGTTGGTTTTGGTTTTGTTTTCTGCAGGCATATTGCCCATTTGAATACCTTCCTTTGTAAAATACCTGCTTATATATTTAGCTCATTTTTAAAAACTGAATTATTTGTCTTTTTAAGATTCAGTTTTGAGAGTCCTTTATATATCTAGATACAAGTTCTTTGTCAGATATGTGTTTGCAAATATTTTCTCCCAGTCTTTGGCTTGGTATCCATTTTGTTAATGGTGTCTTTGGATGGGCATAAGATTTTAATGTTTCTGAAGTCTAATTGATCAGTATTTTTCTTTTGTGCTTTATGTTTTATATTCTAAGAAAACTTTGCTTGTATCTAGCACATAAATTAAAGTTTTCACCCAGAAACTATTCAGTTTTAGCTTTATGTTTAGATTTATAATCCATTTGTAATTGAATTTTCTGCATGCTATAAAGTAGAGATTATGGTTCACTTCCCCTCCCCATGGCTATCAAGTTGTTCAAGTACTTTCTGTTGAAAAGATTTTCCTTTCTCGATTGAATTGCTTTGGCATGTTTGTAAAATACCAGATGACTATATAAATGTGACTCTAAAGCTGGGCTCTTTTTTCTGTTCCATTGATGTATTTGTCTGTCCCTACACCAGTACCTCACTATCTTGATCACTGTCGCTGTATAGCAAGTCTTGAAGTCAGGTATTGTGAGTCCTCTAACTTCACTCACTTTCAAGATTGCTTTGGATATTCCTGTGCCTGGTCATATAAATTTTAGAATCAGTCAGCCTCCAGCAAAAAACCTCATAGAATTATGATTGAGATGATATCGAACCTATAGATCAATTGGGAAGAATTGACATCATAACACTATTGAATCTTCCAGTCCATGAACACAGCATACCTTCCATTTATTTAAGTCATCTGTCAGCAGTGTTTTCTAGTTCTCATCATAGAGGTCACCCTCAAACTTTAAAAAATTAATCCTAAGTGTTTTATGATTGGTAAACTATTATAAGATGTATTTTTAACATTTCATTTTCAAGTAGTCGCTGCTTGTGTATGGAAATACAATTGATTTTTTTTAAGATTTTACTTATTGATTTGTCAGAGAGAGAGAGAGAGAGAGACAGGGTACAAGCGGGGGGAGCAACAGAGGGAGAAGTAGGCTCCCTGCTTAGCGAGGAGCCTGATGTGGGGCTCAATCCCAGGACTCTGAGATCATGACCTGAGCTGAAGGCAGATGATTAACCGACTGAGCCACCCAGGTGTCCCAACAATTGATTTTTTGTATTGATTTTGACTTTGTACTCTGTGGTCTTGCAAAATCCACTTTATTAGTTCTTTTGTTGTTTTGTAAATTCTTTAGGATATTCTGTGTAAATAACCATGCCATCTGTGACTAGTGCATTTCAATTCTTCCTTTCTGATCTTAGGCCTCTTTTTTCTTTTCCTTGTATTATTGCATTAGCTAGGATCTCCAGTAAAACACTGGATAGAAATGGTGGGAGTGGATACCCTTGTCTTCTTTTCTTAGGGAAAAAGATTCAGTATCCCATTATTAAGTATAATGTTAGCTGTGAGTTGTTTTGTTTTGTTTTGTTTTTTCAAGATTTATTTGAGAGAGAGAGAGAGAGAGAGCAAGAGAGAGCGAGAGCAGGGGGAGGGACAGAGGCAGAGGGAGAAGCAGGCTTCCTGCTGAGCAGGGAGCCCGACGCAGGACTTGATCCCAGGACTCTGGCATCGTGACCTGAGCCAAAGGCAGATGCCTAACTGACTGAGCTACCCAAACACCCTATAAGTTTTTTTGTAAATGCTTATCATATTGAGGACTTTAAGCTTTGCTTTGCTTTGCCTTTGCTGAACCACAGGTGCAATCTCTGTGTAGTTCTCTGAGCCTTGGATGGGCTTCTTGGAGTTTTTCTCATGTGTGTTTTTCAGGGGTCAGAGAATTGGGCAGAATTTATAGATACACTTTGAATCTCCACTCTGTGGCTTTCTCCTTTTCTGGATATATCCCTTCAATTTTCAGCTGCTGTGGTAACCTCAAACTTTGTGCCTTGATTCCTTAAGCAAGTAGGACTGCAGATGTCTACCCAAGTTCTAGCTGTCCTGTGTCTAGGAAAGCCTCCAAAATGAGAAACTCTTTGAGTGACCTTCCTGTCTTTCAGATGTTCACTGTCCTCCAAATCTGTCAGTGTATAGTGACTCTCCAGTGTTTTTCAGATAGCTTTTTTTAAATAGTAGTTATTTAAAATTTTTTTTTATTGAGGTATAATTGTCATATAACATTGTATTAGTTTCAGGTGTATAACACAGTGCTTCGATATCTGCATATGATCACCACAGTAAGTCTAGTGAACATGTCACCATACATAGTTACAAATTTTTTTTCTTGTGATAAGAACTTTCAAGATCCATTCTCTTAGCAATTTTCAAATATGCAACACAATGTTATTAACTATAATCATCAAGCTGTACATTACATCAGTAATGTACATTACAACTATAGGTCATTGTTTTTTATGTATGTTTTCCAGTGTTTACAGTTATTGTCTGTGAGAAGTTTGTCCAATATAAACTACTTCATGATGATCAGAAATGGAACCTACTTTAAATAATGTGGTCAGAATAGTCCTTACAGATAATGTAGAATTTAAACAAAGATTTGAAAAAAGGGAGGGAACTAGCTGAAATGACTGTTTTAAAGTCCCCAGGCAGACAGAAGAACTATAGCCAATTTGGGAAATGCCTGATATGTTTGAAGGACAGCAAAAAGAGCAGAATAATGCCAATTAGAATAAGATGAGGGAAAAGTAACCAGTGATGAGATCAGACAGATAACTAGAGTTTTGGAGCAGTACAGATCATGTAGGGTCTTGTTTGCCATTGTAAGGAAATAGGAAGCATTGCAGGGTTTTGAAAAGAAGACTTTTGTGATGTAAAATGCATTTCAAAAGTATAACCCTATTGCTATTTTGTAAATAGATTGTATGGGTGCAAATATACGGATGCAAATGTAAAAGCAGGGAATCAAGGAGGAGGCTGTTGTTAGAATTCATAGGCAAGACAATGGCCACTCAAACCAGACTAGTATCAATGGACACGGTGAGACTATTGAAGTACTAGATCTATTAAAAGAGGCAATTCAACAGATTTTCCAATGGAGTGGATGTTGCGTGTAAGTCAGAATGGCTCCATACTTTTTTGGCAAGCAGCTCAGAAGGATGGAATTGCCATCAACTGAGATGGAGAAAGCTATGGGTGAATCGGTTTAATAAGAAAAGATCTGTGCTCTAAAAGGTTCACACTCATGAGTGAGAGAGACAGTTAAATGGCAAATGTTGTCAACTAACTGAACTAATGTGCTAAGTACTTTTTATAGCAGTTTTGTGGAAGAGCAGAGGAGAAAAATAACATTTCAATTTATGATGAAGGAACAGGTAGCAATCAATCAATGTGTTAAGGAATGATTAGGGTGGGAAAGAACAGGGAAGAAGGAATTAGTTATGGAAGAGTCAGCATGCATTTCATGAACAATAGCACAGAAATGCAAAGTTAATGTTAAGGGAATGAGGGAATGGGACACTGCTTGATATACTGGAGAGAAGGCGATGTGATGATGGTGGATGGGAAAGGGAGGGAGCGCTTGGAGAGGAGACTATAGGAAAAAGGTATAACCAGGTTGAGGACAGTATTATTTACTACGCTAATGAGCTTGCACTTTTCCAACAGCCACTGAGGCAGTGGAAGGGGGTACTTTTAAACAGTAACAGAAAAATCTTTGGATGGAAAATAAACCAATAATTTGTTCTTTTTTTTTTCCTGTTCTTTGTCCAAAGGCAATTAAACATTAACTATATGTATATATATATATATATATATGTATATATACACATACACACACACACACACACACATATGCACACACAAACATACATACAATCATACACACAGTGGAGTAGTTGCACAGAGTGGTCTCTCAAGGCATTCCCTGCGCTGTTCTATTGCAATGTTACGGTTATAATTTGAAGGCTTTTTTTTTTTTCTGGCATGATTTAATGACCTCTCAAGATCATAAGTAGAGGGGCAACACAAAGTGAATAATGCCAGTTTTCCCATTCATTTGGGTAGGATATTAACTGGTTATTTATTTGCCAATGTATTCTGTGGGTCAAAAATGTTTTATAACCACTGTGAAAAAATTGATGCTACTGAGTCTCGTGATTATTTCTTCAAGTCATGGCCCCAAGAGTGAAATTTCAGGGGACTTTCAGTAGCAGTCAGTCATACGCACAAAATGTATTTATTTCCCTTACTCATATAAGAAAATATGCAGTGCTTTTCTGCACGGATTTGGGCATGTTTTAACCTAGGAATTGTGTTGTATTTGGAGGCCTAGAAGAAACAGTGCATTCCTTGGCATATGTTAGGATTATCAAATGTCTTGATTAGAAGGGATGGGGGGGCCCCTTCTGATTTTAGCTTTTTAAAAAAATATTTTATTTATTTATTTATTTAGAGAGGGGCGAAGAGGGAGCATGAGAAGAGGGAGGGGCAGAGGAAGAGAGAGAGAGAATCTCAAGCAGCCTCTATGCTGAGCCCAACACAGGGCTTGATCTCATGACCCTGAGATCATGACCTGAGCTGAAATCAAGAGTCAGACAGTCAACTGACTGAGTCACCCAGGCACCCCCAGTTTTAGTTTTTGAATGGTATTTGAGATGATTGATATTTATGACTTCTATATACAGAAGGAGAAACTGACTTTAGGGCAAAAAGATGTAGATTTTAATTCTGGATCTTCCTCTTAGTAGTGGTTTGAGGTTGGCTGCATCTCAAATTCTTTGAGCTTTGTCTTTAAAATGGAAATGATAATACCTTTTCCATTTTAGCCCCTAGTAACTATGAATATCAAAAAGGAAATGGATGTGCTAGTAACATGAACATTGTAAAATTCCCTGTAAATGTAAGTTGTGCTCATTTGCATTATTGCCATTCACTGTACATTACATAATAAAAGGTATATCTTTCGTGGCAAAGGATGCAAGTGAGATTTAATTCACTGCTGAGATAACATAGAATTATATAAAAATGTATATATGTACATATGATACATGAATTGGTTTCCTTGATTCTTATGATCTTAATTTTTTTAAATCTACTCATATAGGTTCTTTTCCTTTTAGACTAAATAACCTCAGTTTTCATGGACTCTCTATGTCACACCTTTGTATGTCCACACATCTATCTTTTAAACACCTATTACTAAAGTGGCTTAATTAAGAGAAAATTGTTTGGAAATGGTGGCCTGATTATGAACTGTGCTGCCATTTAAGAAGTACCTAAGAGGACAGGTCTATAATCACCAGTCTCTAGTGCTAGCCTCCACATTCTCACATGGCTTACAAAGCTTCTTAAGAATTTTAGTTGTGGGGGCGCTTGGGTGGCTCAGTTGTTAAGCGTCTGCCTTTGGCTCAAGTCATGGTCCCAGGGTCCTGGGATCGAGTCCCACATCGGGCTCTCTGCTCAGCGGGAAGCCTGCTTCTCCCTCTCCCACTCCCCCTGCTTGTGTTCCCTCTCTCACTGTGTCTCTCTGTGTCAAATAAATAAAATCTTTAAAAAAAAAGAAGAAGAATTTTAGCTGTGGGGCACCTGAGTTAGGTCAGGCATCTGCCTTCGGCTCAGGTCGGGATCCTGGGATCGAGTTCTGCATCGGGCTTCCTGCTCAGCGGGGAGTCTGCTTCTCCCTCTACCTCACCCTACTTGTGCTCTCTCTCTCTCTCAAATGAATAAAATCTTAAAAAAAAAAAAGAATTTTAGCTGAGATTTGTTACAACTGCAGTGTTATTTTAGTGAATGGAAGAGCACAGACCAGTAGATGGTGACATTCAGTGTAGCTCAGGCTTATCAGTAAGAGGATGGCTCTCCAAACCTGCGTTCTTTCCATCAGTGGCTAGTCCATGCATACATTAGCCAATTTTAAACCTAGAAATGAATTAATTTAAGCCGTAGCTCAATAATGGAGATCTCAAATGCAATTGTTTTTCTTTTCATTTACAAAGCTTTTGATCAACTATAAAAATATCCTTGGCATGAAGCTTCTGCATGAGTGGTCAATGTCTAACAAATGAATTATCAATATCGTCCAGATTAAAAAAGAAACCACTGTTTTTGTCCTCAAATAGTAAATTAAACATGTGATTTTTAAGAAGTTTTACTAGAACCTATACAATCATCTGGTTTCAGAGAAAACAGATGGAGACTTACTCTGCTAGAACATTATAGAATAAGCACAGTTATTGAAAGTGAACAACTGTTGATTGGAGAGACATTCCAAAGACCTAATTTCTATATGAACATAATTCAAATTACTACTTGTATATATGTAAAAGACTTTGGTAGTTTAATGCTGGCAAATTGGATTTAAAGTAAAATGGCTGTAGTATTCCATTTAGAATACAAAAGATCTAAGGTAAAAGGCATAGCTCTTTTTTTTTTTTAAAGATTTTATTTATTTGACAGAGAGAGACACAAGCGAGAGAGGGAACACAAGCAGGGGGAGTAGGGGAGGGAGAAGCAGGCTTCCTGCTGAGCAGGGAGTCCGAAGTGGGGCTCGATCCCAGGACCCTGGGATCATGACCTGAGCCTAAGGCAGATGCTTAACAACTGAACCACCCAGGCGCCCCAAGGCATAGCTCTTTGAAAGCAATTTGGACTTGGGCTTTGATAATGTTTTTAAAAATTATATCTAAATGACATCCATTGTGTGATGAACAAAGAAACTTTTATGTAGCAAATAATACCTTTATTTCAGTATATTAGGCACATGGGCTAATCGTTGGGTTTAGGGGAAGTCTTATTATTTTTACTTATTACCTTTCAAAATGAGATGATGATTGGCATCTCCTATCTCTTTTGATTAGTTTATTACTCTTATTATGTTCTTTTCCTTCCAAATAGAAACCAAAATGATATTTTAGATATCGATGTGCTAGTGCTTCAGAGAAAGGAGTGTGTGTGTGTGTGTGTGTGTGTGTGTGTGATTTGCTTTTTTGTTATGTCATTTGGGAGGAAGTTAGCCACACTAATGATGTTATAATTATTTTAATACCAACAAAGTCCTTTTAATCTATAATGCTGGAAATATTTAATAGAAGCCGAATTGTGGAAATGTCTTATATGGGAAAAACATAGATTTAAACTACTAAGTAGGTAAACTTATTGAGGCAAAGACTTAGGACCTGGCTGTTTCCAGGTCTCATTGGCATTGTTTTATTTCACACATTTTTCCCTTTCACCGGGCCAGCCATTTCCGGCCCTGCAATTGTCTAAACTCTTATGGTGGTTAATTATAGCCATCATCCAAGAGCACTTTGACTATTTTGGTGGAAAGAAAAAGGACAGAGTAATGATTTTACACCTTTCCTGAAGCCGAATCATAATGTAGGTCTGCAGATTTCAAGTAAAGACCTCCAAATAAATGACCATTTTAAAATTAGACCAATTTTATTTACTTTTCAGACCATGTGGACGAGCGAACAGTGTGCAATGGAATTGCTCCTGAAAAAGATGTAGATGGATTTCATATTATCAATATTGGAAGATTGTGCCTTGATCAGCATTCTCTCATACCTGCCACTGCCAGTGCTGTTTGGGAAATCATCAAGAGGACAGGTTGGTAACTTGAGGTCCATGGGACGTGGGTGCTGAGGGCCACACTGAGCATTTGTGCAGTGCCCTGATGGAACCATTTCACTACTGAGTGAAAGAAAATGATAAGCCATAGAACTTCAGTCCATAGAAAGTTGTAAAGTTATAGAAGTCAAAGAATAACCCAAAGTAAAATAAAATGAAAAATGCATGCCAGGTACAGGTAACTGCCGTTGCACCTTGTAGGAGTGAATTTTCCCAAGAGTAGGTTTGTCTCCCTACTTTTAAATTATACACTTAATGTGCATTTTCCAAAAATGAATTGTAGTTTTCCTTACCTTTAAAAACAAAATGCGGTGATCATATTTGAGCCATCTCTAATGACCTAGTTTTTTTACTATAGACATTTACATTTGAATTGTGCTCTAAATACAGTAATACTCTCTTGAACCCTTGAGGTGTATAGAGAAATGTTTATCTCCACGTTAATCAATTCCATACTGCTTTTATGTTTGTGATCATCCTGCCTCCCTGACTGTCCCTTCCATTTCTGACAGCATCTTCTCCTTTCAAATCTGCTGTTTTCTAATGGAAGGAGAAAATTTCCAAGAGAAAGCAGATCCTAGAACCATCCTTTTAGGATATTACTACTTGTAAAAACCTTAATTCTAACTTCTTCATTTTACTTATGAAGCAACTGTGCCCACACAAAGTAGAGTGTGTTATATTTGCAAATTTTATCTTTCAGACCTTTTTGAGTCCCTGAAATTCAGCACCTCTTTCCTATGGGGTAAAGGGCATGAGCTTTGTAAAAAAATACACTTTTACCCACTTCATTTTGTTCCAGATTTGCTAAAAGTTTGATTGCCAATTAAGCTCGACATTGTTGTACTTTGCTTACTTTATAATTAGTAGTTAATATATTTTAAGTCTTTGCATGTCTAACTCTTCATGTGAATCTCCATGTTTACAAGTAATTTAATGGCAACTTGAAAATGTAGTTTTTTAACAAGGACAATTATAGAGGAAGTGACAAAGCCAAGAAGTGTAAAAAGAATATTTATAAATAATGTGGGCACATTATAGACAAGCCACACAATAACTCAGATTTCTTTTTTTTAAAGATTTTATTTATTTATTTATTTGAGAGAGAGAATGAGAGAGAGAGAATGAGGAGGGGAGGGTCAGAGGGAGAAGCAGACTCCCCACCGAGCAGGGAGCCTGATGCGGGACTCGATCCAGGGACTCCAGGATCATGACCTGAGCCAAAGGCAGTCACTTAACCAACTGAGCCACCCAGGCGCCCAATAGCTCAAGTTTCATTAGAAGTTTTTAAAGAATGCTTTAGTTGGCTGTTCAAATGTTTACTCTGCTTCTTGTTGTTGATTCTTCATTTAAATCAAACTCTGTGTTTTAAGGAATTGAAACATTTGGGAAAAATGTGGTTGTAGCTGGAAGATCCAAGAATGTAGGGATGCCCATTGCCATGCTTTTACACACCGATGGAGAGCACGAACGGCCGGGAGGTAGGTTGGACCTTGATTCCATATACTCTTGCGATTTTCTTCGTTCTTAAAATCATCAGGTCAGGATGCTTGGAAATGCGACTTGGTATATTCATGGGTTTATGCAAATAAAAGCTTCCCTTCTTCCTCATCTAATGACATGAGCACCTTGAAAGTGAATAAAGAATTGCTGGAAATACATGGCCCCTTTGCCCCTACCACTATAATTTTAGCCATATACACTTCCTTTAAATAATTGACAGTATAAACATTAAGAAAAAAGTGGAAAGCCACTAAATACATAACAGTCACATGTTGATAGACTTCTGCATGCTCACACCCACACCCACACCCACACCCACACCCACACCCATAGACACTCACAAAGCCCTATGGAAAAAGAAACCCAGTGATGACATATCACTTATCTAAAACGATGAATGAGATTTTTGAATATTGCTTTCTCCTTCCTGGGCCTAAGAATTTAAATATTGCCACTAATCAAAATGTATGTGTGGATCATAGTAAATTAGGGCCTGATGATGACTCCAGGTAACTTTAAAAAGCCTTAGTCTTGAGGAGCTCTTTGAAAGGCCAAATCTAGTAATATGCACACAGTTTTCATAGTGAACATCTACAGTTCTAGTGTTACTATTCACTTGTAACTTAATCTACTAGTGTTTATCTGTCTCTTAGGATATAATATATTGATTCATATTTGCCTTTATGCAGTAATTTCTATGTTAAGCAAGTTAAAATAACCAGAAATGTTTACCTAGGTATACCGTTTTTGTTGGAAAATTTTGACTTGGTGTCAGTGTGTAATTTTTTTCTTCATTTTCAGCATTTTATTTTCTTATCTCATCGATAACATAACAACCAGCATTATGTCACTCCACGACTTGCATGGTACTTTCTCATAAGCCATCTTATTTCATTCTCAGTCATTCTGGCATATATTAATATTACTTGCATTTTGCAGCTAAAAGAAATGATCTTTAGAGAGTTCAGGTGACTTACCCAAGGCCACACAAGGAAATGGTGAATCCAGAGCTGGCAGCTGGATGCTGACTGTGTTTAGGAGGATAGACTTGGGGCTCAGACCCCTCTCCTGCCATGCCCTGTGTCCTTGGATGAGACATTTATGCCATGCTAGTCACCTCTTCCCATATCCATAAAGTGCAAATAATATTAATATCTCCTTCACTGGGTTATTGTGAAAATTAGATGAAATATGGACGTAAAGCTCTAATTATAGTGCCTGACATATTAAATTAAGTAAGTGCTTGGTAAGTGTGAACTGTGGCTATTACTATTATTTCCATTATATGCTTAACTTAATGATCTATGGCCATATTAACCATAAGGTGTGGAATAACATGATCCAAGGCTGATGATGTATTCTTTACCTTCATTTGAAATTTTATTGTCTTTTTCTGGTGGTTTTATGTTTGCTTTTTTTGGATTAAATCTAGTCTTTGTTGCAATAATTTGCATAAACATAGAATTTATGAAGTCTGTAAAATATTTGATTAGAAATATGATGTCATAATATTCCAAATCATACTTTCTGTTGTACTTTTCTTATAGATATCAATATATTGTATGCTAATTTCTTGATAAGTTTCCATTGTCTTAAGTACCTAAGTCTAAGAAAATCAATTTATCCCTTCGTTATGCAATTTTAAATTAGACATCCCTATGTCATAATACATATTAATTTTGTAAATATCTTACACTTTGTATTATAAAATATTCTCATGAATGCACGTTAAAAATTAAATAAAAGTGGAATTAGTTATAATACTGGTCACTTAGAGGTTAGGTAGTTAAATTTCCATTTATTATAGCAGCACCTAGGTGCCGTTATAATTACAGTATCTAAAAGGTAATAAATTATATTAAAAATGATGTTGAGCAGTTTGCAACATGAGTGGTGTTTAATCTCATGCATATTTAATGGAAGTGTGGTGACATACATGATTAATATAATGAATTGTTGAGAGCTGCTTACTGAAGATTTGGAGTCTGTGGGAAAGTTAATATTTCAAACGTCCCCGTCTGTTAGAGCAGTAATTATGTTCAGTGACTACATGTGCATTGTTAGCTAATGGAGATAATGAAGGGGGATTAACTCGGCAAATTCATATCTATAGAACTGTTCTGATGACACTCACAATGTTGAGCATTCAGCTCATACTGTATTTCTTTGCCAGAAGAGATTCAGAACCCTAATGATTCATTTGTGTCTTAAAGCCAAAGATAATTGTGCTAGAAGAAAAACGGCCATACTGTAATTTAGCTTGATTAATATGTGTCTTACTCTTGGCTAGCTTTTAGTCCTGATTATTTAGGACATAAATTCCAGCTGTTTGGTGAGAAAGAGCTTCTTTTAATTCCTCAAGGGCTTGAAATATTTAAAGGACTGAGAATGTGCTAAAATCTTGAGACAAAAGGTAGTGCTGATGCTCAACACAGCAGGATGCTGCAGGGAGATTATGTTCTCCTGAGGACATGTCATCGCAGAAGGCTTTGTTGCGGACATGGCATTTGAGCTACTCTGTAGTTTCTAGAGAGTAGTTGAGAGATGGTTCTTGTCTTTCAAGAGCTACAGTGTTGGTGGTAAAGGCGGGGGGGTGGCGTAGATACAGAGGCACATGATATACAAGTATGGGTGTTTTAAATTATAGATAGTCAATGGCACAAAATAAAATCTGGCATCTCTAAGCAAACATTGCATTTGCTTAGGGAAGCCTGTGATTAATTGAGGGGATGTAAAGATACTGACAATGGAGAATCTCTTCTCTTGAGCTCCACTCCTTTTATGGATGTTTGAGGGCCATTGTGACCACCTAGAGGACACTGTGTATTCTTTTAACTTCTTTGTATGTGGTAACCTACCCAGTTTCACCTTTTTTCAGAATGGAAACTGAATACCATTGGTATCAGCCCAATGTCTTTATTTTTAGCTTTATCGTGAGGAAGTAAGAGAGAAGTTCTTGAGTTTCTCTAAAACAGAAATTCCTGCAAGATAACAAAGTACCATAATGACCAGGTGTTAAGATTATTACTTGTCATCAAAAGAATAAAGAATCTGATTTTATTTCAAGTTATCTTAGAGTAAATGTCTCTTCATATTTTATATTCTTATGTAGGACATCGCATCTAAACAGATTCCCCCTAAACGGCCACGACATGGAGTTACACGCTTCTCCTTTAGCTGAAAGGTTGTGGTATCATTGTAGTCCCTGCATTGATGCAGGGACCTTTTCTTTTTTAAAGATTTATTTATTTATTTGAGAGTGAGTGTGCTCACACATGTGTTAACGGGGGGGGGGGGGGAGGGCGGGAGGGAAGAGGGAGAGAGAATCCCAAGCGGATTCCCCACTGAAAACAGAGCCCAACATGGGGCTCAATCTCACAACCCTGAGATGGATCATGACCTGAGCCAAAAACCAAGAGTCAGACACTCAACCAACTGAGCCACGCAGGTGCCCTGGTGCAAGGACTTTTTCAAATAGCATTTTGAAAAGGACAGCAACAAGGTCTATGGGTTCAGGGATCTTCTTGAATTCACTCAGACAATATGCATTCAGTACTTAATTCTCTGTGAAACGCTGTGGGGAACAGTGGTAGAAAAGGCTTAGTTCTCTGTTTCTGGAAGATGACTGTCTGCATCTGACCTCTACAGAGGTCATCTTTGGACACAGTTTTCTCCAAACACTGCTTCTGCATTGGTGTTCAGCTTTTGAATTCAAAGCTACCCTTCTGCCATACCTTTCTGTCTATCAGGTCATTTTTATTCAAGGGGCAACCTATCTAAATGGAAAACCATAAGACATTTTGCCAAGAGAATGCCCTTCCTTTGAGAAAATTGGCTCCAGGTATGAAAACACTTTTGCCAGACTGGGAACATTATCTCTCACCTGCAGGAGGTGCTGTCAGGAGGTAACACAGGAGTGGAGGTTCCAGGTAGTGCAACGTGATCTGAGTGGTATGTGTGATTAAGCTCAGCCCAGTGCCAGGTTGGGCCAGGCATTCTCGGGTTTCAAAGAGAGGAGCCAAATAGGAACGCCTAGGAATGCAGGAGTCATGCAAAGGCTCACGCCACAGGGCCTGAGACTTAAGTCTTGTTGGCAGCAGAGTGGAGTGGGATGTTTGCTACCTCCATGGAATGAACCATTGTCAAACTGGGGCAGGGAGGACGGCAGGCATTTCGTCGCTGTTCCTCCCATCCCATGACCCCTAAGTTAGAAGGCCCCCAATAAGATATTGGAGATATTATGTCTTATGATGCCTCCGTGTCCATTAGACCTCACTGAATTCCAGTGCTGAGTTTGCATAGTGGAAAGTAATAGAAAAAAAAAAATGCTTGTTCTAGTCTCCTTTTCTTAGCTGAATAATAAGAGTACTGCTTAATTTTTTTTTTAAGATTTTATTTATTTGAGAGAGAGCACGAGCTGGGGGAGGATCAGAGGGAGAGGGAGAAGCAGACTCTTCATTGAGCAGGAAGCCTGATGTGGGGCTTGATCCCAGGACCCCTAGAACATGACCTGGGCTGAAGGCAGACACTTAACCACCTGAGCCACCCAGGCACCCCCAGTACTGCTTAATTTTTAACATCTCCTAAATTCAGCCAGCTCTTATCTGGAAAGCACTGTACCTGGAAAATAGCATGTATTCTTACACCAGGCAGCTGGGACTATTACACTCTTGCAACTAACATTAACCATTATTTAAAATGTAATGTGACATCTAAGCCTTTCTCTTTCCTTTTCATTTTCTCTCTTTCCCCATGACTTCAGAGTACAAGGCATTTGTTTTATTACTGGCACAGAGCATCCCTTTTCTAGTGTCTGTAAGCCTGTGCATTCGAGGTACCACTCGTAAGGTTATTGTGGTCTGCTCCACACTGCCCTTCAAGGCATTCCTCCTGCCTCTTTCTTCCTGGGACCTGATGCTGAAGCTCCATAGAATCCCATGCTGGTCTTCAAACATGCCATGTCTTCCACGCCTCCTTGCCCTCATGTACCCTGTTCCCTGTGCATGGGACTCAGCGTCCTACCTCCCACCCGTCTTTCCAGATGCAGCCCAAATCTTCTGCTTTATGCATGTTGCATATGCTGCGATCGCAATACTAATCCTCTCACATGTTGATCACCTACTTGTTCTTTCCTACACATGCATAGTGAACTTGAACTTCTCAATGACAAATATGTGTCTGGCTTTTTTGTATCTCTGAAATCTAGCACAGGGCTTGGCACGGAGTAATGCAACCAGCCAGTCCATCAATAAAAGTTTTTTTAGTGTTTCCTATGTGCCAAGTACTGTGCTAGTATTGTAGAAAGTGAGACTACAGGCTGGAAATTTAAAATAAAACTGTCACTTACTGAAAACAAAAAATGCCTGTATATTGAGAAGGAAGGGGAAGAGGGAGAGAGAAGTAGCTAGGTGCTTATCACACACTAATTCCTTCATATTTTAAAATTACAGGCATTTATATAAAAGTATAACTTAAGACTCCCCTTTCCCCAAGAATCAGATCACAGGTGAGGAGGGTGGCTCATGATTGTCAGAGGAAGGGGAGAGGAGATCTCAGGACACTGGGAATGGAGGGGAGGATGCTGCTGGCAGCATTAATTGAAAGAGGTCACAGTGTTTTCCCAGTAAAATGCTTAGGATCTCTCCTTTTCTTTAGGCTAACTTTGTTTTCCCCTCAACCTGCTGATAGATGTGGGTGTCTTGTTACAGAGGGGCTGATTTCTTTTTCACTAAGCGTGGGGACTATGATGGTGAATATATCAGCTCTTGCTCTGTTCTCTTGAGCCCACAGCCTAGTAGGAAAGACAGCCAGCCATTAAACAGTTAGGTAGGAAGGATTAATCACCACAATCGTGCAAAGAGCTGCAAAAGACGTAGAGCTTTCCGTAATAAAGAGTTTAGCTATAGGAAGGAATAGTTTCTAAATACAGTTATAGATGAATGTTATGCCTTCCTGTTGCCCACGTCCTGTTACTATTCTTCACTTCAGACCAAAAAAATCCCACCTAATAGGCAAAAACAAAACTATATTCTACTTGAAATTATGAAAAATTCTATCTACGGCCATACCACCCTGAAAGCGCCTGATCCCATATGAAATTATTCGTAATTCCTAAAATCTGGAAGAAAACATTTCACTCTCTACAAAATAAATAGTTCATACCATAAATATAAATGATGATTTAGTGATTTAAAAAAATAAAGTCAGGGGCTCCTGGGTGGCTTAGTCGGTTGAGTGTCCAACTCTTGGTTTTGGCTCAGGTCATGAGCTCGGGTTCGTGAGACAGAACCCCACTGGGCTCCACACTCAGCGGGGAGTCTGCTTGAAGATTCTCTCTCTCCCTCTCTCTTACCCCTCCCCCTGCACACTCGCTTTCTCTCCAGAATAAATAAATAAATCTATAAAAACAATAAATAAAGTCAGTGCCAAGAGTGTTATATATAAAGGTACTAAATGTGCTTCAGTAGTGTCTGAAGTTTCTTCTATTTTTTTTTTTCTTCTTATAATTTGTTGCTTTTCTTATTCTGAGGTCTTTTTCTATTTCCCATTGTGAATATTTCTGAAGACCTTCAGGACATCCCAGTGCTGCTTCTCTTTGTCCCCTCCCTCGTTGTTCTGTTTTAACCCCTCACCTGTCATCCTACAGCGTTGTAGATAGGAGTGTTCCCTCTTACTCACGTCTTATATGTCAGCTCAGATATAACTTCTCGAGCAGGCTTCTCTGATTGCCTGTCCCACCCTCTCACACACACCATCACGGACACACTGAAGAACTTTTCCTTCACATCATTTATCCACTCGTGATTAGCATTTCTTAGTGTCATTATTTGATTAATGTTCATCACACTCACTGGACTGTTAACCCCACAAAAGCAAAGACCACATCTGTTTATCTTCCCATTTTATCTCCTGCACCTCACACAATAGCTGTCCAGAGAGTCTTTGTTCAACAAAGGAATGGGTAAATTTACTTGTCGACCAAGAGTATCATGAAAGATTTAATACAACTGTTCATTAGCAACACCAATGTACCACAAAATCTTAAGTGGGTTTGATTTAAAAAGAAAAAAATGGGAGAGGAGTTGTTCAAATAAGTTTGGGAAATCTGGATTAAATAAAATTGAACCTATAACTTGACTGTGATATTTCTCAGACTTTAATGTAGTATTATAACATAGCCTTTAACACGGGAAGCACTGTGAATCTCTGAGAGGGTAATAATATTTAGTATTTGACTCTGAAAGTTGGTTTTTGATTTTTGTTTTTTCCCTAACAAAATACATATATTTGTATTTATATTTGCTCTATTTGCATCTAGATATTTGCGGTTTGTACTAGCATATCCCCAGAAGTCTAGTCTTTTTCCACAGAGAGGATGAATAGAAGGGCAGTAAGCAGTACAGTGTTCTTTGAGAAGTCTGCATATTTCACTCTCAAATGCAGGCAGAAACCTTGGAAATACTTGTTTAGTATTCATGTATGATCTTTTAAGCATGTTTGCAGAATAAGACTTTGTAGTAAAGTCCTTGAGTTTATTTTCCTCTGTTAATCTTGGAGAGCAGAAAGTAAATGCAAAAATTATATAAAGCTGTAACAAACAGACCCCTTCTGCACCAACACACACACACCCCTTCTAGCCAAAACAACTAGAAAGGAAAAAACAATACTTTGGCTCATGTCAGCACCCCTTGTCCCATGCCTAAGCTGGCTAGCTCATTTTGGCTAGGATTTGGAAGGGTCTGATTGCTTTAGTCTTTATAGCTTAAAATCTGTTTCACAATCAGAAATTCTGTCAATCCTGATTTGGCAATTTGGTACCATGGGGAATTTGGTCACCTGAGGAATTGATTCACGTAGATGACTTAAAACATTTCATCCCCTTAACAGGAAAATAATCCTAGAAATATAAGGTTTCAAAACCAATATCTTATTTATGATTGCCATATTGTTCACACCATAGCTGCAGTCTTGAATGGTGAAGATTGACTCCTAGAGCAGGAAAACCTAGTGTCAATGAGCATAGACTCTTTGGTCCTATTGCCTGAACACACATTCTCTTCCTGCATGTCCCTGTGAGATCAGGGCATGCGTGGTTGTTAGGAGAATTAAGTGAGCTGATCCCTGTAAAGGATTTAGTATTCACACATGGAGAGTGTTGAGTACATGTTACCTATTACAGTATATTTATTCTAAAAAGTATTTAAGGTGGGCCACAGCAATAGTTGAAACACAATGCCAATGTGAAATAGTTAAAAGGGAGAAGCAAGGCCTCGAACTAAAACAGAGCCAAGAATAAGGCTATTAAAAATAGGCATATCATTAAATCCTCATGGATGTATTACCACTGCCAAGCACATTGCTTTTCATATACTAGTGCTGAATATATGTTGGGTGAATTTGTTTGAGTCTAAACTATACTTTATGATTGGGTCACTAATTTCATCTTGAGAGCTCTTTCCCCAGAAAAAAATGATCGGTTACCCAATTAAGTGTCTTTAGAATTAAAAATAAATAGGGCGCCTGGGTGGCTCAGTTGGTTAAGCGACTGCCTTCAGCTCAGGTCACGATCCTGGAGTCCTGGGATTGAGTCCCGCATCGGGCTCCCTGGTCAGCGGGGAGTCTGCTTCTCCCTCTGACCCCCTTCCCTCTTGTGCTCTCTCTCATTCTGTCCCTCTAAAATAAATAAATAAAATCTTTAAAAAAAAAGAATTAAAAATAAATACATGCTCGGGATAAATAAAACATTTTTTGGTGTTAAAACTGAAAAGTAATTTCTCCTGAGGGTTCATATAAGCAGGAAACTATGTAATGAACTGAGTAATATTCATAACATGCTTTTTAATTTAATGAAATGGCCACATCATATAGGGCTATTTCTGTTATTGCTTAAGCACGGATTAAAGCTAGCACTGGTATGCATTTCTTTTATTTCACCAGCTATTTCTTCTCATTCTCTGTTTCTGGGTCATTCTAGTCTTCCCAACTTCTAAACCAGTGGTTCTCAACCTTAGCTGCCCACTAGAATCATTGAGGGGCTTTTAAAAATATGGTTGCCTGAGCCCAACACAGAACAATTAAATCAGAATCTTTCAAGTTGGACCTGAGTATCAGTATTTTTTAGAACGCTTCATAGAAGATTCTAATATGGTCAAGGTTGAGGACAACTGCTCAAAACATTGGAATAAGCCCAGGGTTTCACTTCTCATTCCAGAACCATTTCTAGGTCATCTTTTCTAGTCCCAAAGTCTTAAATATAACCCTCTGTTTTTCCTAGGTGTTGAGACCCCTGGAACCACTGTCCACTTGACAAGTCCACTTGGATGGCCAATAGGCACTTCAAACTTACCATATGCAAACCTTCAATCTTAATTTTACTCCCCATAGTCTGTCCTGTCTTAGGAAGTAGCACTGTCAGTTCACCCTTGCTCTGTTGTTCAGGCCACCCTTGACCTCTCTTTCTCTCACACCTCATATCTTACCCATTAGCAGTCTGTTTAAAATATACCCATGCTCACATCCACCAAAAAGATCCAAGTTGAGACAGCCATCGTCTTTCACTCGGAGCACTATGAAATTTACAAGCCAGTTTCTCTGCATCCACCCTTGTCCCTCTCCCATATGTTCCACACGGTGGGTCTCAATCACCCATGGCTTCCCATAACACTCAGCACAACATTACATCAGAATAAAGTCCAGATTCCTTCATGTGATATGCAAGACCTTACAGGAGCTGGCCTGGGCTGCATCTTTTTACTCGCTTCCTACCATTCTCACCCTCCATCACTGCCCCCCAGCCATGGCTGCCCTTTGCTTCCCTAGAACACACATCATACGTGCTCATGTGTCAGGGTCTTTGACTTGGTTTTCCTTCTTCTGGAATGCTCTTTTTTGAAGTTATTTACATAAATTATTTTTCTGATTTCCTTCGGGTTTCTCTCCAAATGTTACCTCCTCGGGCTGTCCCTCGCCACCTTCTCAAAATAGCACCCATGCTATTATTCTGTATTCACTGACTCTGCATTCCTTTCTTCATAACATTTATTACTACATAGAATTTTATTCTATGTGTATTTTTTTCACTTGTATATTCTCTTTGTTGAATAAATGAATCTGTGACTTCAATAATTTTTGGCCAAATAAAGGGGCAGATTTTTAAAAATACCTAGAGACACTGGTGGTGAGGACTCAGTCCTCCCTAATAATACTCTTTGTCTCAAAGGTACTTTGAGATAGTTGTTTAAGAGGAGTGAGCTTGAAATGGTATTTGACTAATTAAAAATGAAACCACATTCCTTAGTTGTCATCCTCCTAGTGGCTCAAGTTGTTTGGAAGATAACTGAAGGACTGATCTACAGCAAATCAGACCAGCCAGGTCTTGACCAGATACAAACGCATTTAAAGCCTGGCCCATTTTAAGCATGAAAAGAAGGCTTAGCTCTGAGTGCTCTATAACTACCTCTGTTATTTAAGCGATTTAATCCAGAAAAAGCAACTCAAGTTGAAATAGAAAACTTACAGCGGCACCTGGGTGGCTCAGTGGGTTAAGTGTCTGCCTTCAGCTCAGGTCATGATCCCAGAGTCCTGGGATCGAGCTCCACATCGGGGTCCATGCTCAGTGTGGAGTCTGCTTCTCCCTCTCCAGACTCTGCCACTCCCCCTGCTTGTGCTCTCTCTCTCCCTCTATCTCAAATAAAAAAAAAAAAAAAAAGAAAGAAATGGCAACCTTACAGTAAATGGAATTCAGGAGTCAGGAGAATGCAGTACTATCCTGGGTGGCTCAGTCGGTTAAGCGGCTGCCTTCGGCTTAGGTCATGACCCTGGGGTCCTGGGATCGAGCCCCACGTCCGGCTTCCTGCTTAGCGGAGAGCCTGCTTCTCCCTCTCCCTCTGCCTGCCACTCTGCCTACTTGTGCTCTCTCCCTATCTGTCTGTCAAATTAATAAATAAAATCTTAAGAAAAAAAGATCTGGGAAATGGCCTCTTGATCATTTCACAAATGGTAAAAACTAAAGCTAAAATCGTCCTTTTTGTATTAGAGGCACATGTGTTTTCTGCCATTAGCTGGCCTCTTATCAGTACTGCTGGTGTACGTCAGATGGGGTCTGAAGGTAGAATGTATACCAGAGGAAAAAGAAGTGTCATCCAAGATCCCTCAGTGGCTTCCTAAAAGAGGCAGGGCGATTGTCCAGAAATGCTGTTCTGCCAACTGACGTGACAACATTGTGGTTGCTGGCCCTGAATTTGTAACTCTGAACCCGGGCAGTGCCGCTTCTGACTGCCCAGTGTGGACGGAGGCTGTGGAGCGCCATGATTAGGAGCTTGGGCTTTAGAGCCAGACTGACTTAGTTTGAATTCTGGCTCTTAGATGGTTTGTATGACCTTGGAGAAATTACTGGACTTCTTGTGTCTCTTCAGGTTCCTCATTTGTAAAATGCAAATAACATTAGTTTCTTTTTTTAATTGACTTATTTTTTTTGACATAGTGTTCCATGATTCATTATTTGCATATAATACCCAGTGCTCCATTCAACACATGCCCTCTTTAATATCCATTAGTTTCTACCTTATAAAAAATACTCTCATGGTATCTTGTGAAGATTGTGTGATAGGAAAATGTGTGATAATATGTGTAAGGTGCTAGAACAATGTTAGACGTGTAGTATGTTCTTACATAAGGGTCATCTTAATCACGTATGTTTAGGCTCTGTCCATTTAGCTGCTACAGAGAATTTCTCTGTAGAGAGGTTTTTGTTTGTTTGTTGTATGCTACAAGATGCAATCACAGCTTACAAAGAGAATAAGAAACATATTCCAGTCCAGAATCTTTAGACCTCTGGAGGCATTTGTCCAAAACCAGAACTCAGGCTGCTTTTCTCCTTTGGATGCTGTTCTGGTGATGAATACAGAGTTTTCCTGCCTGTGCTTTCCTCAGTGTTTTGCCTTTATCTTTATCTCTCTCTCTCTCTCTTTTTTTTTTTTTTTTTGAGAGGGAGAGGGAGGGGGTGGGGCAGAGGGAGAGAGAGAGTTTTAAGCGGGCTCCACACCCAGCACAGGGCCCAGCACAGGACTCAGTCTCACAACCCTGAGATCATGACCTGAGCTGAAATCAGGAGTTGGATGCTCAACTGACTGAGCCATCCAAGGGCCCCTCCTAAACCAGACCATGGTATGAGTTAATGTATCAGGAATGATTCCGTTTTCTCTTATCCAGAGAAAGTGACAAATCAAACGCCTGTATGTGAGAGTCTACCTCCTATTGGATTTGCCATTTTGCTTCATCCGCAAATGCAGGTTCAAGCTGGCATTTAAAGATTTGCCTCATGGAAAAGGAAGTTGAGACTTGTTCTATGTTGCTGTCAAAGACAGATGTAGAATCATGGTAAAAGTTGCAAAAAGGTAGACTTTGGCTCTTGCAAAGAAGTTTCTAACTGTCTGGGCTAAATAACATGCCCTTCTCACATTTTTATGGAAAATATTTTATCGTTGGGCAAGGATGGTGAAAGCATAGGGGGATTGAAGCGGAAGCAAAATAAATCCTACTCACATCAAGAATCTTTCTGCCCTAAGACCTTTAGCTGCACATGCGCTGTTCTCAGCTAGAGGAGATGTGGTGCTGTCTATACCCACACTGGGACTTATACCGCCTTTTAACGTGGACCTGACCACACTGTATTCTCATCCCAATTTACATATCTGTTTCTCACGTGAGAGTGTGGAGTTGTGTGTCTCCATTGCTTAGCATGGTTCTGGGATTATTTCTTGCTTATTGAATAAATGAAGCCAGGGATGACCTCGAAACACCCAACAAAAATAAACTCCTCATTTTAAGTCATTTAAACCAAAAAAAAAAAAAAGGCTACTCTAACATGAAGCATATAGTGCTGTTTGTTCTAGCGTCTTTTTAAGTAGCAAATATTTTTCTCCTCAAACTGGCACTCTGTGTTAGTTGCCAAAACTCTTTGCTACAATCTGCAATCTTGTGTAAATTACAGTATAATAATAGCCTAGAAGACTGCTCAGACAGCTCCCAGTAGACAATTCTTGATTGACTGTGGACTTTTATATAGCAAGAAGCATATCTTGCCCAGCAGTTAATTATTAAGTTCTAACAGAACTCTCAGATTCCAGGAGATAGGTTCTAAGTTTTTTATTCTTGCTCTATCTTACAAACATGATGTAAAGCACTGGGCACCATGAAGTTGCTTAAGACTCTGCTTATAAAAGTTTTTATCTGGGTCTTTGTGATAGTTAGAAAAATTAGGCCCTCGCCCAGGCTGGTATCATGTGCACAATAAGAGGGTAAAGCCGAGTGTGGGAAAAAGTCAGCTGAGGGTCAGAGATATGCATCATTCTGCAGAGTAGCTGCTGTGACTTGTTAGTTCTGGTTACCCCAGGGAAGCGCTGAGGAGTTAGAAAGGATTAGGTGCAGCAAGCCAGAGGATTCGCGGAAGAAAAGTAAGAGGGCACCAGACCTGAAAACAGGAATGACAAGAATTTTCACAGGTTAACTAAGCAGATGTTTGCAGGATAGCTAGCTCTCAGCAGCAGGAACAGGTATCAAGGTGCTCATCAGCAAGGGGCAAAGGCAGAAGAGACTGAGGCATGATTTGAACACATTTGCCTTTAACTCCCTCGATGTTCTTCTTTTTTGCTATCAGCCTCTGGTCTCCTGAATAATAGACTGAAAGCCTCTCCATGGGTTGATATCATTATAATAAGAAACTTATCAATCAAGTCTAAATATGACTTTGATATTTCCCATGGGTTTCACGAGTCAGACTCACTGAGGGGTAATAACAAGTTAACTGGATATTGAAGGGAGGGTGGAGTTGCCTAAAAGAGCTCTCTGTGCTTATTGAAATTCATCTTAATATTTTTTCTTTTGCTCTAAACTTTATAGGTTATGTGTATATACAACTCGGTGGATGATTATGTATCTCTCAATTCCGTGCTGAAATCATCAGTGCTGAGGAAGTGGGAGGTTTTTGTTTGGTCTTGATTTTTGTGGGCGTTGGGAGGCTCTCATTCAAGAGAACATACTCGCATGGGTCGCTAATGTCTAAGGGGACCTTTCTGCATATGGGGGGACTATAACTAAGGTAGAGATGGGAGGATGCTTTGTAGTTTTGCCTTGGGATAGTTCCAAACATATACTCTACATTTACTGATGGTGTATAGCAAGTGAAAGAAAGAGGAAACAGAAGGGAGACTCTTGGACTTCTGCTCTGTATAGCTGGGCAGAAGGTGGTACCGTTAACTGAAATAAGACTGCTATCAAATACTTCTAGGTCGGTTGCGTCTCATTGTTCTTCCTTTTCAAAGCTGTCCTCGTTATTGTCTTTTATTTGCCCTTACTAACTTTAGGATGAAATTATATTCTTCCAAAAAATAAAATTCACATCTACCAGTTTTTATTGGAATTGTATTAAATTTGTAGTGAACATAGAATTGTTAATCTTTATGATATGGAATCTTTTATCCAAGAACATGGTTTATCTTTCTAGTTCTTCAGTCTTAGCTATGTCTTTTGGTGTTGTTCTGGAGATTTTCTTTTATCAGATAGACTTTGTACATTGCTCATTAAGTTTGTTTCTGAGTATTTTACCTTTTGTATTTACCTTTTATAATGGAGTCTTTTCTTTCACTTTTTCTTCTAATGTGTTGTTATATATGAAAGCTATTTATTACTGTTTATTTTTTATACTTGGCAATTATTGAATTCTCTCACTGCTTATAATATTACAGTTTTTAGACTATTTAATATTAACACCTTACCTTCTAATTTCTTTTGTTTCCTTTTTGTTCTTTAACTTTTTAAAGTGATTGATTTGCTTATTTTCTTATTTTTATTTTACTGATACAATAATTTAGATCTGTGAGTTTTCCTCTGTGCTTTACCTTTATTTTATAGATTCTAATATGTAGTAATTTCATTATAAATGTTTCTAGAAACTCTGCACAGTTATTTTATGTTTTCTTTTTGACCCAGGAATTATTTATTATTTATTTATTTTTTAAGATTTTATTTATTTATTTATTTATTTATTTATTTATTTGAGAGACAGAGAGGCAGAGGGAGAGGGAGAAGCATGCTCCCTGCTGAGCAGGGAGCCCAATGTAGGGCTCTATCGTAGGACCCTGGGATCATGACTTGAGCTGAAGGCAGACACTTAACTGGCTGAGCTACCCAGGAGATCTGACCCAAGAATTATTCAAAGTAGGGTTTTAAAAAAATTCCAGTGGAAGAAACTTGTAATTTCTGATTTTTTTCAGTAATTATAACTTTATTGATTTGTGATCAAAGAAAATATCTCAAGTTTATGTAGCTGTCTATTTTTTTGGTATTAATTAAAAATTTCTTTGTAGTTAAAATCATACTACTTCAAAAATATTCTTTGGTCACATGAAAGAAAATATATGTTCTACTTTCAAAATGTGATATATTACAATCAGGCACATACCATTAATTATGTTAGTACATTTTCTATATCTTTGATCTGTTGTGCATTAAGAAAGGCGAATTAAATTCAGCAAATACAATGTGTTTCTTTTTCTATTTGTAGTCCCTGTAATTTCTGCTGTATGAAGTATATTTCTCTTTTATATGTTACTTATATATTTCTCGTTGTGCGCTCATTTGAATCATGTCTTTGCATTATAATGTGTACTTCTTTGTCCTATTTAATGCTAAATTTCTCCTTATTTGACAATAAGAACATCTTATCTTTTTTTGTCATTTTCCTGGTACACGTTTGCCCATTTTTTATTTCTAACATTTCCAAACAGCTTTGTTTTAGATGTACCTTACATAAAGTAAAGAATTAGATTTTGTTTTTGCTTTGTGAGCCAATTTGAAATATTATTCTTATAAATAGGTAACTTAGGAAAATTTATTATGATTATAAATATGAATGAACTGAACTGTCTGGCATATTATTTTCTGTTCTGTTTGTTGTTTTTATCGCTTTGGTTCATTTTTTACTTTTTTTTTCTTTTTGTATATGGTTCTTCTGATACTTAGGAAGGTTTGTTGTTACTCTAATAGTTTTAACTTTACACAGTACTCTTAGTTCTCTTTTCTTCATATGGTATCTATGATACTTTAATAAAAAAACGATAAAAATGCTTTCTTTTCCTTCCCTGATTTCATTTCTTTTGTCTCCTACTTAATATTTGCCAATAAAAATGATCTTTTAATGTTTTTACCTTATAATGCTAAATATTCTTATGCTTCTATTATTTGATTGATCAGCTTTAAATGTTTTCTACTGATTCTAGTCATAGGATAGTAGGTGATCAGCAAACTTTCTCGTCTTTGCCCTTTCCATTCTAATTTTGTTAGTTGTACCATTTCTCCATAATCAGAGCAAATAGCACTTACATTTTGTCTATCATCCCAATCCTCATATTTTTTAAGTCTTAGTTTTATGACTAAATATATTCCAAACTCTTTCCAACAGTCGTTTTGCTAGTTTCCTCAGGTATATGATATTTAATTTATTAAAGTTAATCATTTAGCAAGTTCCTCAGGAAAAACACATGGGAACAATATTCCCTGAGGCCTTACAGTTTCAAAATTGTAACCTTTAATTTTGGAGGATGATTTTACTGGATATAAAATCCTTCCCTCCCAATTTTTTTTATATGAGCCTCTCATTCTCTGTATTTCTTTGCTGCCTTTCTTCCTGTGTGGTATATGCTAACTCAGCCAGTCCTGGGTAACTCTCACATATTTTTTGGAGTCTATGGAAAATATGTCTTCTAATTTTGCTAAAAATGGAGATCATGGAGTTTTTGTTGTTGTCATTAAGAGTGTAGCATTTGTATGTTACCTAGGAGGAAAAGAGAGAAGGCCCCGTCCCACACAGCTGTGGCCTCACGGGAAGTCCTTCTCTGACTCCCCTCATTCCTGCCTTTCTTTCACTCCTCTTCCTTGGCTCACACTTGAAGCACTGCAGACCCCTCAGGCTGCTAACTTCTCTTATTCATACATCAGTTCCTTAAGACCTGTATGAATACTTCCTGTTATATCTTACACCTCTTTGTCATTTCTTAAACACATAGCTTCAAAATTAGTCCATTTTTTTCCTGTTATTCTGTTGGTTTGGAATGCTCTTTACTTCTTTCCCTAACTAGTATACCCTTGCTCATACTTTGAGACCCCAAAACAGTATACTATCTCCTTTAGGAACCCTTCCTAGACACCCTCAAAAGAGGAGACAGAATTAATCTCTCAGCTGTGATCCCACAATACATTGCCCCATTTTGGGTGCACTTATCTTGCTGTTTTCAGTATTTATATACCTTGTTATCAGGCCAATGAGTATCCCCTGCATTTACATATTAACCCGTCAATACAGAACTTTCAAATGCTGGGTTTCTGGACTCTTACTTACAGCTCTTTTATGATGGTCAGCACATACTCTCATTTGGTCTTAGTTGATTTTCCACTGGTTAATTGAAGGGTACAATATTCTGGGTCATCTAGGTTTTCTTTCTTTTTTTTTTATTTGAAAGTTCTGATTATTTTCTTATCTGTAAAATGAAAACAAAATATTAATGTCTTCCTCATAACACTATTGTAGACATTAAATGAACTAATGCAGGTGAAGTCTTAAACACAATACCAGGTGTGGAACATGCAACAAACTTAGCTATTATATTTTGATGAGCTGTGCCTCTGAAAAATTGAAGAGCCATGAGAAGAAATAGTACCATAACACCAGTAGAATTCTTTTTTTTTTTGATGTAGTGTTCCATGATTCATTGTTTGCATATAACACCCAGTGCTCCATTCAATACGTGCCCTCTTTAATACCCATCACCAGGCTAATCCATCCCCCCATGCCCCTCCCCTCTAGAACCCTCAGTTAGTTTCTCAGAGTCCATAGTCTCTCATGGTTCATCTCCCCCTCTGATTTCCCCCCTTCATTTTTCCCTTCCTACTATCTTCTTCTTTTTTTTTTAAACATAATATATTATTTGTTTCAGAGGTACAGGTCTGTAATTCAACAGTCTTACACAATTCACAGCGTTCACCATAACACATACCTTCCCCAATGTCTATCACCCAGCCACCCCATCCCTCCTACCCCCCACCACTCCAGCAACCCTCAGTTTGTTTCCTGAGATTAAGAATTCTTCATATCAGTGAGATCATATGATACTTGTCTTTCTCTGATTGACTTATTTCGCTCAGCATAATACCCTCCAGCTCCAACCATTTCATTGCAAATGGCAGGATTTTATCCCTTTTGATGGCTGCATAATATTCGATTGTGTGTGTGTGTGTGTGTGTGTGTGTGTGTGTGTGTGTGTGTGTGTGTATACACCACATTTTCTCTATTCATTCATCTGTCGATGGACATCTTGGCTCTTTACATCATTCGGCTGTTGTGGACATTGCTGCTATAAACATCGGGGTGCACGTACCCCTTCAGATCCTGTCTCACATTTAGGTCTTTCAACCATTTTGACTCTATTTTTGTGTGTGGGGTAAGGAAATGGTCCAGTTTCATTCTTCTGCATGTGGCTGTCCAATTTTCCCAACACCATTTGTTGAAGAGACTGTCTTTTTGCCATTGGATATTCTTGCCTGCTTTGTCGAAGATTAGTTGACCATAGAGTTGAGGGTCCATTTCTGGGCTCTCAATTCTGTTCCATTGATCTATGTGTCTGCTTCTGTGCCAGTACTATACTGTCTTAATGATGACAGCTTTGTAATAGAGCTGGAAGTCCGGAATTGTGATGCTACCAGCTTTGCTTTTCTTTTTCAACATTCCTCTGGCTATTCGGGGTCTTTTCTGCTTCCATACAAATATTAGGATTATTTGTTCCATTTCTTTGAAAAAAGTGGATGGTATTTTGATAGGGATTACATTAAATGTGTAGATTGCTCTAGGTAGCATTGACATCTTCACAATGTTTGTTCTTCCAATCCATGAGCATGGAACATTTTTCCATTTCTTTGTGTCTTCCTCAATTTCTTTCATGAGTATTTTATAGTTTTCTGAGTACAGATTCTTTGCCTCTTTGGTTAGATTTATTCCTAGGTATCTTATGCTTTTGGATGCAATTGTAAATGGGATTGACTCTTTAAGTTCTCTTTCTTCTGTCTTGTTTTTGGTGTATAAGAATGCCACTGATTTCTGTGCATTGATTTTATATCCTGCCACTTTACTGAATATCTGTATGAGTTCTAGCACTTTTGGGGTGGAGTCTTTTGGGTTTTCCACATGAAGATGATATGATCTGCAAAGAGTGGGAGTTTGACTCCTTCTTCGCCGATTTGGATGCCTTTGATTTCTTTTTGTTCTCTGATTGCTGTGGCTAGGACTTCTAATACTATGTTGAATAGCAGTGGTCATAGTGGACATCCCTACCATGTTCCTGACCTTAGGGGGTAATATCTCAGTTTTTCCCCGTTGAGAATGATACTCGCCGTGGGTTTTTCATAGATGGCTTTTATGATATTGAGGTATGTACCCTCTATGCCTATACTCTGAAGAGTTTTGATCAAGAAAGGATGCTGTACTTTGTCAAATGCTTTTTCTGCATCTATTGAGAGGATCATATGATTCTTGTTCTTTCTTTTGTTAATGTATTGTATCACATTGATTGATTTGTGGATGTTGAACCAACCTTGCAGCCCAGGAATAAATCCCACTTGGTTGTGGTGAGTAATCCTTTTAATGTACTGTTGGATCCTATTGGCTAGTACTTTGGTGAGAATTTTTGCATCCATGTTCATCAGGGATATTGATCAGTAATTCTCCTTTTTGATGGGGTCTTTGTCTGGTTTGGGGATCAAGGTAATGGTGGCCTCCTAAAACGAGTTTGGAACTTTTCCTTCCATTTCTATTTTTTGGAACAGTTTCAGAAGAATAGGTATTAATTCTTCTTTAAATGTTTGGTAGAATTCCCCTGGGAAGCCATCTGGCCCTGGGCTCTTGTTTGTTGGGAGATTTTTGATCACTGCTTCAATTTCCTTAGTGGTTATAGGTCTGTTCAGGTTTTCTATTTCTTCCTGGTTCAGTTTTGGTAGTTGATACATCTCTAGGAATGCATCCATTTCTTCCAGGTTATCTATTTTGCTGGCATAGAGTTGCTCCTAATATTTTCTTAGAATTGTTTGTATTTCTTTGGTGTTGGTTGTGATCTTTCCTCTTTCACTCATGATTTTATTTATTTGGGTCATTTCTCTTTTCTTTTTGATAAGTCTGGCCAGGGGCTTATCAATCTTAATTCTTTCAGAGAACAAGATCCTAGTCTCGTTGATCTGTTCTACTGTTCTTTTGGTTTCTATTTCATTGATTTCTGCACTGATCTTTATTATTTCTCTTCTCGTGCTGGGTTTAGGCTTTATTTGCTCTTCTTTCTCCGGCTCCCTTAGGTGTGGAGCTGGTTGTATATTTGAGAACTTTCTTGTTTCTTGAGAAAGGCTTGTATTGCTATATACTTTCCTCTTAGGACCGCCTTTGTTGCATACCAAAGATTTTGAACAGTTGTGTTTTCATTTTCATTTGTTCCCATTAATTTTTTTAATTCTTCTTTAATTTCCTGGTTGACCCATTCATTCTTTTTTTTTTTTTTTTAAAGATTTTATTTATCTATTTGAGAGAGAGAGAACGAGAGATAGAGAGCATGAGAGGGAAGAGGGTCAGAGGGAGAAGCAGACTCCCTGCTGAGCAGGGAGCCCGATGTGGGACTCGATCCCGGGACTCCAGGATCGTGACCTGAGCCGAAGGCAGTCGCTTAACCAACTGAGCCACCCAGGCGCCCCGACCCATTCATTCTTTAGTAGGATGCTCTTTAGCCTCCATGTATTTGGGTTCTTTCCGACTTCCTCTTGTAATTGAGTTCTACTTTCAAAGCATTGTGGTCTGAAAATATGCAGGGAATGATCCCCATCTTTTGGTACTGGTTGAGAGCTGATTTGTGACCTAGGATGTGATCTATTCTGGAGAATGTTCCATGGGCACTAGAGAAGAATGTGTATTCTGTTGCTTTGGGTTGGAATGTTCTGAATATATCTGTGAAGTCCGTTTGGTCCAGTGTGTCATTTAAAGTCTTTATTTCCTTGTTGATCTTTTGCTTAGATGATCTGTCCATTTCAGCGAGAGGGGTGTTAAAGTCCCCCACTATTATTGTATTGTTGTCAATGTGTTTCTTTGCTTTTGTTATTAATTGCCTTATATAATTGGCTGCTCCCATGTTAGGGGCATAGATATTTACAATTGTTAGATCTTCTTGTTGGATAGACCCTTTAAGTAGGATATAGTGTCCTTCCTCATCTCTTAGTATAGTCTTTGGTTTAAAATCTAATTTGTCTGATATAAGGATTGCCACCCCAGCTTTCTTTTGGTGTCCATTAGCATGGTAAATGGTTTTCCACCCCCTCGCTTTCAATGTGGGGGTGTCTTTGGGTCTAAAATGAGTCTCTTGCAGACAGCCTATCAATGGGTCTTGTTTTTTAATCCAATCTGATAGCCTGTGTCTTTTGATTGGGGCATTTAGCCCATTTACATTCAGGGTAACTATTGAAAGGTATGAATTTAGTGCCATTGTATTGCCTGTAAGGTGACTGTTACTGTATATTGTCTGTGTTCCTTTCTGGTCTATGTTACTTTTAGGCTTGCTCTTTGCTTAGAGGACCCCTTTCAATATTTCTTGTAGGGCTGGTTTCATGTTTGCAAATTCCTTTAGTTTTTGTTTGTCCTGGGAGCTTTTTGTTTCTCCTTCTCTTTTCAATGACAGCCTAGCTGGATATAGTATTCTTGGCTGTATATTTTTCTCATTTAGTGCTCTGAATATATCATGCCAGTCCTTTCTGGCCTGCCAGTTTCTGTGGATAGGTCTGTTGCCAATCTAATGTTTCTACCATTGTAGATTACAGATCTCTTGACCCGAGCTGCTTTCAGGATTTTCTCTTTGTCTCTGAAGACTTGTAAGTTTTACTATCAGATGTCGAGGTGTTGACCTATTTTTATTGATTTTGAGGAGGGTTCTCTGCCTCCTGGATTTTGATGCCTGTTTCCTTCCCCAAACTAAGGAAGTTCTCTGCTATAATTTGCTCCAATATACCTTCTGCCCCACTCTCTCCTTCTTCTGGGATCCCAATTATTCTAATATTGTTTTGTCTTATGTTATCACTTATCTCTCGAATTCTGCCCTCGTGATTCAGTAGTTGTTTATCTCTTCATTTGGTCTTCTATATCACTAATTCTCTCTTCTGCCTCATTTATCCTAGCAGTTAGAGCCTCCATGTTTAATTGCACCTCATTAATAGCCTTTTTGATTTCAACTTGGTTAGATTTTAGTTCCTTTATTTCTCCAGAAAGGTTTTCTCTAATATCTTCCATGCCTTATTCAAGCCCAGCTAGTATTTTTATAATCGTCATTCTGAACTCTATTTCCAACATCTCACTAGTGTCTGTATTGATTAGGTCCTTGGCAGTTGGTACTGCCTCTTGTTCTTTTTTTCGAAGCGATTTTTTCCATCTTGTCGTTTTGTCCAGAGGAGAATAGATGAATGAGAGAACCAAATGCTAACAGGGTAACAACGACCCCAGAAAAATACACTAAACAAATCAGAAGAGATCTGAAACCGGGGGAAAAGAAAGGGAAAGAAAGAAAAAAGAAAAAAAAAAGAAAAAGATTAAAAAAAAAGAATATGATCAAATATGATCAGGCTGGTGCATAGATCAGTGCCACACACTAGATTTTGGGCATATTTTAGTCTGTTAGAAGAAAGTGCCTCCCAAAATTTTAAAGAAAGAAAAGCTTATATATGTACAAAAATAAGGGTAAATACTATGAAGGGATGGAATATGACTGTAAAGATGAAAATTATAAAAGATTTTATAAAAGGAATTGATAAGATAAGAAGTTGTTTGAAAAAAGAGAGAAGAGGAATTAAAAAAAAATAGAGGAGAGAATGTGACCAGGCAGGAGACTAGAACAAAGCCATTCACTAGAGATTTAGGGTATATTTTGGTCTGTTAGAAGAAACTGTATCCCAAATTTTAAAGAGAGAATAACTTATATATATATATATATATATATACAAAGAATAAGGTTAACTACAACGAACAGATAGAACATGACTCTAAAAAATGAAAAACAAAAAAGATTTTTTAAAAAGGGATTGATAAGATGTTGGTTGAAAAAGGGAAAAAGAAAAATTAAAAAAATAGAAAAAGAAAAAAGAAAATTAAAAAAATTAACTTTGAAAGACTGAAGAATCATGGGGAAAAAGCCATGAATTCTATGTGCAGTATTCCCCTAGCGCTAGAGTTCTGCTGTTCTCATTGATCGGTAAACTTGGTCTTGGCTGGCTGTTCTTGCTGATCTTCTGGGGGAGGGGCCTGTTGCCGTGGTTCCCAAATGTCTTTGCGGGAGGTGGAATTGCCCCGCCCTTGCCAGGGGCCAGGCTAAGTAATCTTCTCGGGTTTGCTCGGGAGCTTTTGTTCCCTGCAAGCTTTCCGTACAGCTTTGGAGGAGGAGAGTGAAAAAGGCAGCCTCCCAATCTCCTACCCGA
The DNA here is from genome assembly GCF_009762305.2 of Zalophus californianus. Classification (NCBI taxonomy): domain Eukaryota; kingdom Metazoa; phylum Chordata; class Mammalia; order Carnivora; family Otariidae; genus Zalophus; species Zalophus californianus. Next base: position 59,090,285 of record NC_045596.1, read on the forward strand.
GGAGCCATGAACTCGGGGCCCCACTCCCCAGCGAGCCCCCAGAGAAAAGCAGTCAGTCACTCCCATCTCCCCGGTCTCCGGCTGCACTCTGTGCTCACCCGGCCTGTGACCGAGCGTTTCTATGTCTGGCACCCGACCCCCTGTGGAGTCTCCAAACCCAGCAGATCCCTGCCGTGCGCTCCCGCGCCACTCCTCCCAGGGGAGGAAGGGGAGTCTCCCCGGATCTGCCACTTGTTGGGTCCCTGCTGGAGGAGCAGTGGCCTGACTGTGCCGTGGATCACAGTTTATGGCAACCTCGAGCTGAGAGCCCACTCCTCAGCTCCATCTGTATAGCCAGCTTCCCTGCTCCGATACCTGGGAGCTGTGCCACATTCAGGCACCCCCGGTCTTCCTGTGACCCCGAGGGTCCTGAGACCACAATGTCCCAGTGAGGGTTCCACTCCCCCCCCGCCTTAGCCACTGGAGCAACCTCCCTCAGCGGAGTCTTCTAAAAGTTCCAATTTTGTGCTTCACGGCTCTATCACTTGCCGGTAGCGGCTGATGGAGGCCTCCTCCCATGGTCTATCTTCCCAAATATTGCCTTGGATTCACTTCTCCACACATCCTACCTTCCAGAAAGTGGTCGCTTTTCTGTTCAGAGAGTTGCTATTCTTTTCTTCGATCTCCTGTTGCACTTATAGGTGTTCAGAATGGTTTGATCCCTATCTAGCTGAATTCCTGGGACCAGACGAAATTTAGGTCCCTACTCCTCTGCCATCTTGCTCCTCTAAAACCCTCATCTAGGTTTTCTTATCTTGCTTTTGTTCTTCATTTCAAAGCAATTTTCCTCCTCTTACGATGTCACTGAATCTCCTCTAGAATTGGAGCATTCATAAATTTTGGAAAAGCTCAGTAACCATTAATGGAAGTTCTTCTCCATTCCAGGTGATGCAACGGTGACCATAGCTCACAGATATACTCCCAAGGAACAACTGAAGATCCATACTCAGCTGGCAGATGTTATCATAGTAGCTGCCGGTAAGTCTTTAGTGGCTGTTATTTGGTGGAGTATCATCAGCAGAGTAATTCCTGCCCCAATTGCTGACATGTCTGTAAAGACAACTGCTTGGGAGAGTTAGGTATACCTACGACTCACTTCCATCAGCTGGATCCTGTCTCTTGGCAATTATTATATTGGCTCGTTGTGCCTACGTCAACATTTGTCACTTCATTATGGAAAACCCAAACAGCCTTTGGAATGACAGATGAAACACAGGAATGAACATGTACATTGCCACCTCCTTCACAGACACGGTTGATTCGAAATATGAATGAGTTATGGGGAGATGGGTAGGAAATGCTCTTGAAGAGATAGCCAGGGCTAGCTCGTGGAGGAGCTTGGGAAGGGCATTGATAGAGGCCAAGGACAGCTGAGAGCAGGAGATTGACGTGGCCTGGCTTATGGTTTTAAAAGAGTGCTTAAACTAGGTCAAGGAGTGTGGACTCCAGAGCAGTGAGAGGAGAACAGAGAAGAGATACTGGGTTTTCATTTATGGGATCTAGGATTTGTCCTAATTTGTTTTATATTCGAACATACAAAATAATTCTACCCTTTACTTCTACCTCTCCTCTTGCCACATAGTATTTCTACATTGCAGACAATTGTGACTCTTCTTGCTTTATTCAAGGCTTGAATGAGAGCCTTTCTCATTTTGTTTTTCAATTAGATATTATTGGTAATTTCTAGACTTTACATTTGAATCGCTGGGTGGTTACAAACGGTAAAAGGAAGAGTCAAAGTTCCAGAAGAAATTGAGTTTGATGATGAGAATAATGATAGTTTAAATTAGTTTCAACCAAATTTAGTTTACTTTCTTATTCTGATATAGGCCCTTCTCTGGAACTGAGGATATATATATATGAAGACTCCAGGTAGAGTAATTTGCCTCCTGATAGAGTAAAAATACAAATGCTCCCTTTTCTGGAAGTCCCCAGTAAGCTGGTACGGCTAACCACGTTTCCGGTTTTTCTGAGAAATATATTCAGGTGATATTAAATGCAAATTTTTGAATGGGATTGACAGAAGGAGACAGACATTTAGAGAAACAATAAACTTTTTCAGACCAAAATAGGAGCCAGGAGGTACTCGGGCCATAGCAGCCATCCCAGGCAGGTCATCCTGTGACCACCAGAGGGCACCAGGCAGGTGACAGCTATGGTAGACAGCCACACTCCATCCCCGTCCTGGAAGGAGGACATTTTGAATGACAGTAGTATGAACAGGCCTTGTATTCCAGCCCTAATGCCTGTAACTAGACACAAAGGTATGCTGAATGCTGGAAAACAGCCCTGTAGATAACCCTGCAGTCGTCCTGAAGAAATAAATAAATATTTGGATAATGGGAAATTTGGGGGGAGAGAATTGAGAATTTATAAGAAATAACTAAAGATTGCCCATTTCCACGTCTTTACTAATCACCTGGAGAATTTAAGGATAAAATATGTCGATATCGGTAAGTTACAGTGAAATTAAATGGACAAATTAACATAAAAAAGAAATTCCGTGTCACCAGACAATAGGACTGAAATCTTACTAAAATGAACCACATCATGCATTCTGTGTGGGAAATAAACAAATACAATTAGCAGTGGGTATTAAAGAAGGAGATAGTGATCTAATGGCAGAGGTAGCTGGAACAGGGAGGGCTGGCTCGTTGGCATAACTAGAATGTCAGCATATATGGAAGCAGTCCCATCGAGGAGTCAGGAAGAGTAGAAGGAGGAGTGGTGCATGATGTATCCGAAAGATCGATAATGTCTTTTGATAATGTCTGAGGGATGACAATGAAGAATGTAGTGATGAAATCTCAGAATGGGCTTGCAGAAGAAAAAAGTAAAAAAGGAAATCATTGTGTAAAGATCCTGAGGCATGAATAAAATTAGCTTATGTTAATGTTCATCTCACCCCTCCAGTTTCTCAAATTCCCATGGTCCCATTCTTGTAAGTTTAACTATGTATTGCTGCACATTCAAGATTTAGATTAATTTAGAAGCTCAAATCTGAAAGTAAGATCCTGTCAAACTACGCATTTAGAAATAAGAAATTCAAGTTTCTCCTCAAAACTACTCTCTGAGTTCACAGAGAATGAAGCTGTTTCTGGGGACCGTGGTTATGGCCCTTAACATCTGTTTATGACTGTCCATCACCTTCACTAGCCTATAGCAGGAACGGGACTGATATATATATATTTTTTAACATGGTATGTAAGTGCTTCAAACAATATCTGACAACATAGTGAGTATTCAATTAATGTGTGTTGTATTCATTTTGAAATTACAACTGGGGCAAGGACTTCACATTGATACAAATTTAGCTGATGAATTTTTAAGCATATAAGTTTATTAAGATGGAACCATTTTAGTTATTGGTTGACATAATGGTACATTATTTTTATAACTACTAAACATTCCTAGCTTGTCACTGTAAAGTACGTTGAAAAAGTCATAAAGGTGAAAGGTTTGTTCATACTAGAGTAGTTTGTATCATTAAGTAGATGATTTAACTGCTATGATTTGAAATAATAAGGTTAAGAAATTCTGAGCAGGGTGATGAAAGAGACTGTTATAGACGTCTAAAATACAGTAAGAATATTAAACAGTTGAATTGAAAGTAGTTTCAGGGAAGACTGCGTTGGCTTTGTGTGAGGCTAGTGATAAAGAAGGGAAAGCTAGGGACGCCTGGGGGCTCAGTCAGTTGGGTGTCTGCCTTCAGCTCAGGTCATGGTCCCGGGGTCCTGGGATCAAGCCCCACGTCGGGCTCCTTGCTCAGTGGGAGCCTGCTTCTCCCCCTGCTTGTGCTCTCTCTCTCTCTCTTTCTCTCCCTGACAAATACATAAATAAAATATTTAAAGAAAAAAAAAAAAAAGAAAGAAGAGAAAGCTAGCCAGAATAGGGCACCAATGCTAAGAGTGTATTAGAAGACCCTTTGATTGACTTCTGTCTCATGTTTCCAGGACACTGGGGGAAATCCTAAGTCTGTAAAAGTTCTAGGAATCTTCATTATTCAAGCAGAATAGGTAGGTTTTTTTCCAGACACTGTCTGAAAGACCCTCCACCAATATGAGTGAACTGTGGAACTAGCTTCCTTCAGAAGATGAGCTGCTGAGTCAATGCCACTTGAATATTAACCTGTGGGTACAGGGTGTCATAGGTGGTGAAAGCTGCCATTTTGTCCACTAAGCCATCCCCTCCAGCAGGATGAATGGACCTTTACAGTTGCAACTCTAGCGTCTCTATTGCAACACTTTTAATGATAGACACTGTAATATAAAACAGGATAAATAGGCAATTCAGTAGAGTAATTTGGAGTATTCATACTTACTCGTCATAAAATAAAGGTGACCAACCAACTTCTTTTCGTGACCTCTCCCATCATATCGTCAAGTTTTGGATACACTCCCATCAAACATCATCTTAGGTTCTCAATAGTTTTCCTTCTGGTGGATTTCCTCTTTCTCAGAGCGAAATGCCAGGACACTGAGAAATTCCCAGGGGTGGGGCCTGGAAATCGTCGGCTCCACCGTCCACAGCTCACGCAACCTGGGAGTGGAACTTGCTCCCTTACAGCCCTGGGTGCTCTCTGAGTGGATGCCAGCACATTTCATGGTTTCGCTAATGCTGTTGTTCTTTGCATATCCTATCTCTTATTTTTCATCTTGTCCCTTTGGCCTCTGTTTCTCCACTTAGAAGTCCTTCTTGCCTTCCTAAATGTGTCATTTGTCTCAAATTTTATCAGTTATTTTATAGAGTAGTGTAAATACACAGCCCTTGCTAGAGCAAGAATCCCAGAATTTAAATTCCAAGTCTGCCACTCGCTGATTGTGTAACCTTGGTCAAGTCATCCCATCTCTGAGCCTCAATCTCTTTGATGTGAAGAATAATAATCTCTAATAGAATTGGTAAGCCCGCCAATCCAGGCAAAGAACATGGCACAGTGCCTAACACATTGCAAATACTCAAGAAATGTTATATGCTAATATGTAATATGTTACTCCTTCTTAGGCCATTGCAGGTGAATTTAAACAAAAATTTTGAAACAATACATCAGTTGATAACTAACCTAAACCTTCGATGTAACTAAAGGAATATACTTTTGGTGACTTTTGATATTAACATAGTATCAAAGTTGACTGGTCATCATAAACATAAATAAATAAATAAATAAACAAATATATAAATAAAGGAAGGAAGTGACTTACAGGTAAGAGACCAACTTCATAAAAGCTTTATTTTTACTTAAGATTTGTGGTTTCTCAGGATGACACCCACTTTTGTTTATAGCTGTGTATTCTCTTGTCCCTGGATGAGTCCCTCGTTGCCACTCTCTCTTTTGAAACAGTCTGACTTTGTGAGGGGTGAGGGAAGGGAGAGGTACTTAGGTGAAGCAGTTTGTTCTCACCTTTTCCCACCCTCTCAGTCTCCCTCTTCCTCTCTCTACCTCTTCCCCCTCCCCCACTGTAGCCCCCACAGTCCATCCCCAGAGCCTGATCCACAACCCATAGGCTTCATCGGTGTATGAGAGGGTGCTTAACTATTGATTATTTTCCTGACTATTGGTTATTTTCTACATCCCTACCATAAAAACCTAGCAAACATGCACAATAAGCCAACCAAAGCCAACCACAGTTAACAGTTTGATGTTGGGCCTTCCACTATTTTATATTTACATGTAAATATACATATATACACATTTCTTTTCATCCTATGCAGACTGTTTGTGTTTTATGGCTCCACACTGTTGTACGTTTCCTCATAAAACGCGTTCTTCGAAAGTGTGGTCTCTACTGACTTCGCAGTAGTCTAGGCTGTAGGTATCATTTATTTATTCAGTTCTTGATGGTTGGACATTTAGGTTGTTCCCAGGTTTTTACCCTATTATAAACATTGCAGTAAACAACTGTGGACATCTTTGTAAACACCCATGATTATTTGCACAAGGAACCTATAGTATTTATTAGATTGGTCTTTGGTTCTTTATTTGCTAATGAATGGTTACTTGTATTCTCAAAAACAAAACTAATATTTAAAGCTTTGCGCATAACACACATGGGGCTCCCTGCTCAGTGTGAGTCTGCTTCTCTTTCTCCCTCTGCCCTGCCCCCACTTGTTCTCGCTTTCTCTTTCTCTCTCTCCAATAAATAAAATCTTTAAAAAAAAAAAAGGACTCTTTTCCCCCTCCCTCTGCTCCTCCCTCCTCCCCCAGAATAAATAAAATCTTTAAAAAATTTTTAAAAAGTAAGGAGGATCTGGGTACAAATTGAGTTTTACTCTTAAAAATCACATTTAATTCTCTGGGCTGCATTTTCACCTATTGTAAAAAGGAGGTAATAATACTAATGGTACAGGCTGCTGTAAGAATTAAGTGCCTAGCACATAACTGGTATGAAATAAATATATTTCCTTCCCTTCAGTCTGACATTGTATTGTGACCCTCTGACTAAAATTACAGTATGTTTTAAATGAAAATACATGAAAATTTGTCATCTAGCACCAATAGGCTTATTTAAGTTGCCAATAATTGGATATATAGCCTGTAAAAGGTGCATATGAACTTGTACATTTTTCCTTGATCTGTGTTAACCTCAAATAAGCAAAAACATCCCCCTCTTCCCCCCGCAACTGAGCACCTAAGAGGCATCCCAAGGCTTTATTTCTTTTTCTTAACTTGTTATGTATATTTTTTCTTATAACTGCATGGACTTGTGAAAAAGGGGTTCTAATCTTTTCGTCACCAAGTGTTTTTACTTGATATCATTATGTGGGAAGCAGAGATTGATTTTTTTTCTTTGGCGGGTCTTCTCTTTACACATATATCTACTTCCTTTCTTGAGTAAAACAAGTGTTCAACAGCAGTATCCAAGAGAACTTCAGTAAAAGGCAGTTAGATCAAAGATCTGTCTTTATTATGGGGGAAATATAGATTTCCTTTGAAATATATTTTAAATTGTTAAATGACATGTTAATTATGGCTAATTCTACTTGGTTGCATATGTGTGTATCACAGGGAGGAAGAGCCCTTTCAAGATAATGTCTCTAGCAATTGGCTTTATCTTTGTGATGTTTTTATGGCCAGATCTTTAAAAATTTACATGACAAAATATTAAAAATGCACATACAAGTGAGCCAAAGAAGAGTTACCACCTACACACCTACCAACCAATTTGTCAAATCTGAATATCATTATAGATATTTTTAATTTCTACACGCTGTACATTTCTGCAAACTTATTTTGTTCTGATTAACATTATGTTTTAGGGATTTGTTTATGCAGATGCATTTAGCACTAGCTGTATAATACTCAGATGACTGAGTGTCCATTTTCTGTTGATAGATACAAGTGTTATTTCTCATTTACTGCTGTTATAAGCAGTGCTATAGCATGTAAGTGTGATATTTCAACAGATATTAATTTTGCCACCACTTATATTAGGCCCTACATCGGGTGCTGGAAAACAAAAATATATAAAATATAGTTCCAGCTCTTGAGAAGTTCAGAGTCTAGCAGAGAAGAAGATGATATGCAAACCAATTAGTGTAATATGGTTCACTAATACAGTATTAGAGGTGTGTGTGTGTGTGTGTGTGTGTGTGTGTGTGTGGCTATTTATCCATCATCTAGAAAGAGGGACAGAGAGACAGAAACCAAGAAGGACAAAGACAGAGAAAGAAAACAAAGACACAGAGACAGAGACCAAGAGAGTTGGAGACTGAGACCAAGAGAGATAGAGAGACCAAGAAGGATGGAGACACACCCAGAGAGGGAGAGAGACAAACAGAGACAGACACAGAGAGACCACGACCAAGAGAGACAGAGAGCGAGAACCACAGAGGAGGGATGACCGGCCCGCTTCACTGCCTCTGAGGATGAAATGGTGGAGCTGGGTCCCAGCCCACAGAATGAACAGAGTCACTGGACAGAATCCAAGGAAAGGCGACTTCTGGCAGCTTAGAGCTGTAAAACACTGCTCACGTACCAGAGAAAATATTAGACGCCTGTCAAAAAGATAGATGCCTGTCTGTGGGTGGTGAATGATTAAGCTGAGTCTTTAGGAAAGGCCAGGCAGCAGAAGAAATGAAGAGATTTGGATTTTATCCTGTAGGCCAGGGGCAACTATTTTAAATAGTTATAAGCATTGGAATAACATGATCATATTTAAATTCTAGAAGGGTTACTCTGGTAGCCTCTGGGCAGGGGTGAGGCTGGAAGTAGCACTCACGTGGCTCTAAACTAATACAGGGGGAGTCAAAAGTGAGACGGAGAAACAGAAAGTAGACTAGAAAGACTTTCTGGCTTTGCATCCTGGGTGTATGGTGTGAGCACAGACAAGGAAGAGCCCAGAGAAAGGAAGCAGGTGTGGGAGGAGTCGAAGATGGGTGGGTACAAATTTTGAAGTGTAAGAAAATAATAAAAGAGGAGAAGCAGGATGGAAAACCAGAGGACCTCGATGAGATATGTGAGAATTACAGGGACAGCATGGAGGCGACAGCTTTGACGTGACTCCCACGGCACTGTGACCTCCAGTAGCCAGGACCGCGTCTTATTTACCTTTGTATTTTTGGAAGAACCTGGCACTGGGGACTAGAAAATGCTCTGAAAGAACACGCATCCTTCTTTAGACTGCAGGTGCTTATCTTGGGTTCAGGCTTTTTTCCTGGAAGTTGAGGAGGGGCCTTCCTAGAAGCAGATGATCTCTTTCAGGTGCCCTCAGCCTTCGACTCTCCTTCATACCATGTTTGGAGCTGTACCACTTCACGAAGGCTTAATATGGCATTGCGTCAACATCATTGACTCAGACCTCACACCTGCAGGGTTCGGAGGGAAGGCAGGGAGGCGGCAGAGAAACAACCGAGAAACGATGACTGTCTTCAGTGAGAGGACAAGAAAATACCATAGCTCTCCTGTCTAGTGTGGGTAAGAAGATGAGCCCTCCTTTGGTGAAGTCATCATTCCTGCGGTAGATTCAGAGCATGTGGTGCTGTGGGTTGCCTCTTCCAAGCGTGTGTTGATTGGCATGAAGTGAAATATTTCATTAGATCTGTAGCCAGTCATTATTGGTTGCGGCTTTGCAATAACATCCATGCATCTCATTCAACTCCAGGAAAATTGAAAATTAAAAAAAATGGGGGGATCAAAATGTCACATATCAACACTTGTGTAATAATCTGCACAGAGGCGGTGTTTGCAATGCGCCGTGGAGACTCTGACTGTGCAGCTGGCTAGCTGCGTTAGGTGTGGCTCTGGTTCTGAAGGAGAGCACTGAGAAGTAAGGTGTGTTGGCATAGATCTCCTCAGGCAGCTTTCTATGAAAGTCCTTTCTTTTTACCCCTTTCTTATAGTCAGAGAAAGGTTTCTGGCTCTGGCTCTTCATCTTACGCATCTAAAGTGCATTTCCCCCAAACTGATTTCTGATTTGGCTAATTAAATTGCTTATTTTAGAATGACTTACCTTTGTTACAAAACCCGAGGATTAATGAGTACTATGCATGAATGTGGGCTTTATGACTGTGGTTGGAACAAATTCAAATAAATCATAGTTCTTCTCTGAGTGTGCACATTGCAGGCAGTTCACTCTTAGGAGCCTAATATGTGCCCTTTAAATCGAGATGGTGATCAATATCGGGGATCAGATATTTCACTGCAAAAAAAGGCAGGTGCATTTCAATAATGTTTCTGTTGAGTTTCTGTTGTGTTTCATAATTCACACTTACACTTATTTTTAAAATAACAAGGATGATTCCTTTTCTTTAGAAAATACACACACAGCACATAGACACACACACAACAAAGGATACATTATTTTTTTTAAACATTTTATTTATTTATTTGAAAGAGGGAGAGAGAACACAAGCAGGGGGATTGGCAGGCAGAGGGAAAGCAGACTCCCCACTGAATAGGGAGCCTGATGCGGGGCTCGATCCCAGAACCTTGGGATCAGGGCCTGAGCTGAAGGCAGATGCTTAACCACCTGAGCCACCCAGGTGCCCCCAGAGGATACATTATAATATACATTCTTCTCAGGGTAGTTGGTCGGGATATTTGTGGTAAAATAACGTGGCATACCATGTCAGAATGAATGAGAATTGCTTTTTATATATTAAGAGTACTATAAGTTCTTTTAGGTCACTGAGATATCACCCCAAATTTACTTTATTTGAATAAAAAACTATTTGAAGGAGTTTCCCCTTCTATGATAAATTTTCTGGCTTTGTAGTGGAAGATCCATGAAGGAGTACTGGGTGGCTTGGAGAGAACTCAGAAAATGGCATTCGTTTATCATGGGTGCTAGATTAGATAGTAAACTGGAGTAAATTTCTTCAAATACAAATAAATATATTTAAAAACTTGTTTTGGATATAAGCTTGTGAACAGACATTATCTCAGTTCCCAAAATACTGCATATAGGAATTTATCCTAAAGAGAATTGTAGGGCCACCTGGGTGGCTAAGTTGGTTAAGCGTCTGACTTCAGCTCGTCATGATCCTGGGGTCCTGGCATTGCCCCCTGCCTTGAGCCCCTGCATCAGGCTCCATGCTCAGTGGGGTGTCTGCTTCTCCCTCTCCCTTTCCCTCTGCCCCTCCCCCCACTCATGCGCACGCTCTCTCTCTCTTTCAAATAAATAAATGAAATCTTAAAAAAAAAAAAAAAGAATTGTGGGGCGCCTGGGTGGCTCAGTTGTTAAGTGTCTCCCTTTGGCTCAGGTCATGATCCCAGGGTCCTGGGATCGAGCCCCACGTCGGGCTGGCTCCCTGCTCTGCGGGGAGCCTGCTTCTCCCTCTCCTACTCCCCCTGCTTATGTTCCCTCTCTGGCTGTGTCTCTCTGTCAAATAAATAGATAAAATCTTTAAAAAAAAAAAAAGAATTGTAAGGAGGTTTACAGAGACCATATTCAAACCATCACAGATTCATCTATGATAGCAAAAAGTTGGAAACAGCCTAAACATCCAACAACATGGGAACATTTACTGTGAATGATGGTGTAGTTATAAAAAGGAATTCTATGGCTAATTGTATTTGAAAATAATTACACAAGATTCCATCTGTGGTAGAAATCCAAATAGGAACACACACACACACACACATACACACACACACACACACACACACTGACAAACAGAAAAACAAAGGGGGGAAGGAAAAATACAACTTGAGAGGAGTAGTTACTTCTGGCTAATGGGTGATAGCTGATGAATGTTGATTCCTTCTTCATCTTCCTCTGAATTCTCCAGGTAAATTCTCCAGGAGATATTTTATAATTATGAAATGAAATAAAAAATATTAAGATGATTCATTCCCTGTTCCTGGCAAGATTTTGCCTGCTGTCCATTTGTCTTCTGAGGCTGTTGACCTTTTATTATGGAGGAGCAGAGGAGTGTGGGACAGGTTTACTAAACTGAAATGGCTCATCTCCTACCAAGAACCACATATGCTAATTAAATGGCTGTTCTTTTTTCCATTGGTTATTTTTCCTGGTTTGTCAAAGATTAGTTGACCATAGAGTTGAGGGTCCATTTCTGGAGTCTCTATTCTGTTCCATTGGTCTATGTGTCTGTTTTTGTGCCAGTACCATACTGTCTTGGTGATCACAGCTTTGTAATACACCTTGAAGTCAGGCAATGTGATGTCCCCAGCTTTGTTTTTCTTTTTCAACATTCCCTTGGCAATTCGGGTCTTTTCTGGTTTCATCTTATACCATACACAAAGATAAGTCAAAATGGATGAAAGACCTCAATGTGAGACAGAATCCATCAAAATCCTGGAGGAGAACAGAGGCAGTAACCTCTTCGACATCAGCCACAGCAACTTCTTTCAAGACATGTCTCCAAAGGCAAAGGAAACAAAAACAAAAATGAACTTTTGGGACTTCATGAAGATAAAAAGCTTCTGCACAGCAAAGGAAACAGTAAACAAAACTAAGAGGCAACCCATGGAATGGGAGAAGATATTTGCAAATGACACTACAGACAAAGCACTGATTTCCAAAATCTATAAAGAACTTCTCAAACTCAACACTCAAAAAACAAATACCCCAGTCAAAAAAATGGGCAGAAGACATGAACAGACACTTCTCAAAAGAAGACATACAAATGGCTAACAGACAAATGAAAAAATGCTCAACATCACTAGTTATCTGGGAAATACAAATCAAAACCACGATGAGATACCACCTTACACCAGTTAGAATGGCAAAAATTAACAAAACAGGAAACAACAAATGTTGGCGAGGATGTGGACAAAGGAGAAAACTCTTGCAGTGTTGGTGGGAATGCAAGCTGGTACAGTCACTGTGAAAAACAGTATGGAGGTTCCTCAAGATGTTAAGAATAGAGCTACCCTATGAACCAGGAACTGCACTACTATTTACCTCAAAGATACAGATGTAGTGAAAAGAAGGGGCACATGCACCCCAGTGTTCATAGCAGCAATGTCCACAATAGCCAAACTGTGGAAGGAGCTGAGATGTCCTTCAACAGATGAATGGATAAAGAAGATATGCTACATATATACAATGGAATATTACTCAGCCATCAGAAAGGATGAATACCCACCATTTGCATCAACATGGATGGAACTGGAGGGGTTTATGCTAAGTGAAATACAAGTTAATCAGAGAAAGACAATTATCATCTGGTTTCACTCATATGTGGAACATAAGCAATAGCACAGAGGACCATAAGGGAAGGAAGGGAAAACTGAATGGGGCGAAATCAGAGAGGGAGATGAACCATGAGAGACTGTGGACCCTGGGAAACAAACTGAGGGTTTCAGAGGGAGGGAGGTGGGGGGATGGTGTAACAGTGTGATGGGTATTGAGGGCAGGGGTCGAGATAAGCACTGGGTGTTATACGCAACTAATGAATCATTGAACACTATATCAAAAACTAATGATGTACTATACAGTGGCTAACTGAACATAATAAAAAAATAAAAAATAAATGGCTGTTTTGAGGAGAAAAGAAGAAATGAAAAGAGATGTGACTAGTTGAATTGTATGGGGTATAAATAACGTCTCAGTAAAGCTTATTTTAAAAAGAGAGATGGGAAACGGAAAGACCTAGGTATGCTGAAACTGAGGGCAATTGCGGCTTTTGAGTTCATTTTCCAAAAATATAGTAGAAACAAGTCATCTAGATTTCAGTTAGCACCAAGAGGATGGAGTGGGACAAGAATATGAGGGAAAGAGATAGGAAAGGGAAATCTCTAACTGCTTTCCTTTGAGTTCCTGACCTCCACCTTTGCCCTTCTATCTCGAACATTCCTTGCTGTTGCTGCAGCTCTTCTTGCCTCACGCCCCAGGGACTATGCACGGGTCATTAGTGTCTCCTTCTGCTACAGTCAGCTGGGGGCAAGTCCAGATTTGAACTGTGGCAAGCTTTGTAAGAAATAGGAGCACATTCATTGTTTTGTTTTGTTTTTTTTTTGCCCTTACATAAACATTTTAAACATTAGGAAAACCTATTTAATTTCAAATTTATCTGATTTATCTCCAGCACTAGCTAGTTCTTATTATCTCTTAAAAAGCATGTACAGGGATATTAACAGGTTTTTTTTTCTATAACAGTAAAGAATTAACACGTTCTCATTTCTGAATATGAGATTTCTTTAATGTAGTGATTATCAAGCAGATTTAAAATAATCTTTGAATAGAGAGTTTTCAGTATAGGCACTTCATTATTTTATTTATTTAAATATCAGTAGTCCTATTATTTATTCTATTTTTTTTAAGATTTTATTTTTGAGTAATCTCACCCAATGAGTACACCCAATGTGGGGTTCAAACTTACAACCCCAAGATCAAGAGTCACGTGCTCCACCAATTGAGCCAGCCATGTGCCCCAATGTTCATAATATTTATTTTAATAATAATAATGACAAATATTTATTTAGCATTTCTGAAACATTGTATTATTTAAATCCCACAGAATCCCTAGGAGGTCAGTAAGGTTATTATCCTTATATAATAGATGCATACAGTTAAGCCTTAAAGTGAATTGATTTGTCCATGGTCATATAATGAAGGGCTGAACCAGGACTGCAAACCATGTCTTACACTAGAACGATTTCTTGGTTCTGCTTTTGGCCGTTCCTGCCATGATTTGGGGAAGGTGGGATGTGCTTTTATCTTGCTTGTTTATTTGCTTTATCTTATGTGCAAGTGTTATAATAATTGAAAGAGCAGGCATCAAGCATGCATAACTGTTCCTCAAGACTTTGTAGTTATGTTCATCACATTCCACATTTTATTAGTAACACTTTTTAATAGAACCAAAGGAACATATTTAAGGAAGACAAAAAACTAGCATGAGTTTAAATTTGCAAAGCTTGCAGAGTTGTGACTACAGTTGTAAAACTCTCCGCCAGTAAATAACATTTCACAGTCATGTATTCATATAGCAAAAAAACTTGGCATTTTCCTCAGCTGAGTAAGGTATCACTATATTTTTATTCTGGTTCTGCTTTTCTAAAACACAGCCTACCATGTGTGTCCCTTTCATAATGTGTGACCATGAAGAGCATACTCTCACAGAGTGATGCTGACATTCTTGAGGAATTAATAATCTGTTTTAAAAAAGGCAAAATTATCCCTTCATCTTCATTGTTTTTGGTCATAGACCCATATTTGTTTCTAGCAAAATACATGTTTCAATTGGAAAAACTTAAGCTCCTGGGACATTTTTTGTATGATTCTGATGGCCAAGGATTTAACTTGTAAGTTGAATCAAGATTTTTTTAGGGTGCCTGGGTGGCTCAGTTGGTTAAGCCACTGCCTTCGGCTCAGGTCAGGATCCTGGAGTCCCGGGATCGAGTCCTGCATCGGGCTCCCTGCTCAGCGGGGAGTCTGCTTCTCCCTCCGACCGACCCTCTTCCCTCTCGTGCTATCTCTCATTCTCTCTCTCAAATAAATAGAATCTTTAAAAAAAAAAAAAAGATTTTTTTAAACCTATTGTTTATTTTTGCATATTCATTAAATATTTTCTTATCATCAAATGTGTCTCATTAGGGATTCTGGTCTATAAACTCTATGTGAAAACTAGTTGGTACTCTGCTAATCCTAGAATAATTATGTAAAGAAAAGAAAGCTTCCCCCTCAACACTCAAAGAGACAGGTAAAATCAGAGCAATTTTAGTTCATTTATATGTGATCCTTTCAGCCAAATTTGTTTTTTACCTTACAGTAATAGCTAGAGATATTCATAAACTAAAATGAATTGCTAAGATTGCCAAAAGGAGATTAACAATGACATTTATTTGTGAAAATTAATTATACCTTGATTTTTTTGGGGGGGATAAGAAGAGGTTTGAAGTGACTTATACAAAAAGACAGACATTTTAGTTACATAGAAAGAAGGTCACTTTCAGTAACTTATTAGCAAAACTGTGTATGACACAAGATTCCTATTGTGTTTGAGATTTTAATTAGAAAACTGAGAAACCAAAGGCAATTGTCATTCATCAAATGCTACTGTATTCAATTACCATGCTCTGTGCCTTCCTATATTTAATTTTACTTCTACAGCAAACCTAGGCCAAGAGGTAGGAAGTGTTCTTGTGTTTGTTTTTGTAAATGTGGGATATAATCTTACTATTAGTGTAAGATCACACAATTTATAGTTGTCAAGGTGGAGATCTGTTTGCCTCCAGAGTCCAAGTTCTTTCCAGTGAGTCAGATTGCATGCTTGTGCAGACCAAATGGCAAAGCTGCCTACCCTATGGGGTAACTGCTAATTCCCAATGTAGAGTTGTCAATATCATTCTGTTCTCGCACGTGAAGAATTACTCAGACCTTACTTAGTCCTGTCATACCACACGGGGCAGAATAACTGGTACACATGGGATTTGGAACTCTTGGAATTCCTGCTCACTTCTCTTTCCCCTCCTGCTATCCTTGCTTCTGTGGCCAGGTCAGACACTCCCAAGACCTGCAGGTCCCAAGACCTTAGGGCCATGTCGAGCCTTCTTGTTCCTTCTTTGCAGCCCTGCGGTGCCAGCCAAGTCAATTACATTATAAGGCACAAATGAGAGGAACTTTCAGTGTTCACTGTTCTCTTGGAGGCTCTTTCTTTTGCACTACCAAGAAAAAAGAAACTTATCTCACAAAGACTATTTCAGATCCATTGATCAGAATTGTAAGGATTTATCTGTTATCTGAAGATGTCCAATATGTGATTATCAAACTGGATTCAATTGCCTTCTCATATTAACTCCTCTTCACCAAGTTTGAATATAGAGGACAGAAGCCTTGATAATTCTCCTATTTTCCTATGGGACTCTTCCTTTTGTCTTTCTCCCAATTAGATTAATGTGCCACCTCTAAGGATTGACACATCAAGCTGGTCTAAAGCTACATACTACCTCCCTCCCTTTATCAACCTCACACATTTATTGAGCACCTGGTAGTGTCAGTAACTGGGTTAAGTGCTGGTTGTACAATGAGACTTACTTAGTTTCCACCCTCATGGATCTTATGGTCTAAACACATATTAATCAAGTAATAACATGCAAATGTAATGGCAGAATTTGAAAATTGGTAGGAAAGTGCAGGGCCATGGACGCATATATAGAGAGGGACTTGACCTCCTATCAGGATTGGTGCAGCCCCCGATGACCTCCCAGAGGAAGTGGCTGTTTGGCTGCCATATGCTTTTCAAGGGTTTGTAAATAATTGGCAAGAAAGACCTTTGCAGTTTTTTTTCCCTTTGTGACTTTTAGCGAGGCACCTTGCATACATCTGGTATATTTTTATGACAGTGCATTTCAGTTTTACAAGTCTGTTCCACACAGTGCATTCGAGTTCCCCAAAGACAGGGGCTCCATCCGTCAGTGACCCTCAAACTCGCAAATGTCAGCAGACCTCCTCCTTACATCCTGTTAGACCACGTGCGGAGGGGTCGTGATGGCAGGACACAAACTCTACCAGGAAGTCTGGAAGCTTTCTCAAACCCACTTTTGTGGATTTTGTTCATTTTTAAAAAAATATGCATTGGCCTTTTTTGGTATTTATTGTTTTTTTTTTTTTTTAATGAGCATTTTTTTATAAACATCAAACTATTCCTGTGATTTCCCTGCTTTCATCTCAGGCCTCTTCAGAGTTCCATGCTCTGAATACTTTTGGTGTTTCCAAATGAATATGAATGTGTTGCCCTTATTTTTTGTTTGGTTCTTAGATTGCGAAGCATGTTATAAACAACTAGTAATTCTCCCAAAACAAAGCTGTAGGCAAGGTAACAGAGCCACCCGTTAAATCCCTAAGAGAACAGAGAACTTTCTTCATTCCCTCAAAGTGCCCCTTCTTTCCTGACTTCAGCTTACACACTGAGCTCAACAATGGCAGTAGACTCTATGAGGTTTGGCCTTAATCATTGTTTAATAATACTGTTTTAATGATTTATGGAGGACCAAAATTAAGAAATAACACCGTTCAGTTTGTTGATAGGTGTGACAGAACAATCCTCTTGTTACTATTTGTTTCAACGGTTGTTACGTGATTATATGTTCAAGGCCACTCCTTATTTGTGGGGGGTGGGGTCTCAAGTGAAGAGTGAGATCATTAGTTCTATTTATCACAGTCTTTCCAATCTGCTGGGAAGTGGTGTGATCTTTAGACCAGAGTGATCGATGGCATGGAGAGGTCTGTGCCTACTGGTAGGGGTAGATCCTTCTGTTGGCTTTGAAGGAAATGAATCAGAGTGCTCATTTTGGTCTGCTTTTGTCAGTGGAAAAGAAGATCTCAAAACAAAGACTGGTAGTGGGTACAAAAGGCACCTGGGTAAGTTAGGGTAGACATGTACTAGCCCTCTGGGTTAGGCTATAGTTTGATTTCAGTCAAACAGCTTCCCAGTACTAACGTTTTGTTTTTTTTTTTTTCTCATGAGATCAATGGTGATATTAACAGATATGATTTTTTTTATTGTATAATGATAGGTGATAGCATTTGGAACATCTGCATAACTCAATGAAGAGATGTTTTCCAAATAAGCAATGCATGATGTCACCAAATCCGTTCAAAATGCAAGACAGACCAATATTGGACTTTATCATTGACATGGCTTCGAATTCCACATTTTGCAACTAATCTTTGAGAAATTATTGCTTGTCAAGTTTTGGTGTAGATTCAGAGAAACATAACCCCATTTTTTTAGAAGGCTAGTACAGTACTTCTTCCTTTTCCAACTATATATGTGTGTGATGCTGGATACAGAAGCAGATTTGAGAATCCAGCTGTCTTCTAGTAAGCTGAACATTAAAAGATTATCAAAATTGTAAAACAGTGCCTCTCTTCTCACAAATTTTTTGTTTTTGTTTGGAATATATAAGTATTTTAATTAAATTGTATTTTTTAATTTTAACATGTAATAGGTTTTTTATTTTTTTCCAAAGAATTAAATAGATATTTAAACAATCTATCAGTTTTAATTGCTTATATGGTAAAATCAATGGATATAAGTTGCATAAGCAAAGCTCTTTTGGGTCTTCACTAATTTTTAAGAATGTAAAGTAGTCTTGAAACCAAAACGTTTCTTAAACCACTCATTTGCGTAGTAACTCTTTTTCATTCATGTCTCTAATCAAATGGCCTATGTTTAGAAAGGCCTATCTAAAAATAGCAGCCTTTTATTTTTCTTTCTGAAAAATTATTATCAGACATTGTATTATGTATTTTTTTACTAGCTATCTTCTCTATGAAAATGTAGGCTGGGGGGTTAGGAAAGAGATTGTTGTCTGTCTTGTCCATTACCTTATCTCCTTCACCTACTATAGTACCTGGCACATAGTGGCTATTCAGCAAATAGCTATTGAAATAATGAAAATATTTCCTATGTGGATATTTTCCCTGCAGTGCGAAAGCTTTAGAGATTCCATGTGGAATTCTTTTTAATTATGCCTCACACTTAGGCTATTACTTTTGGGTCTCTCATGGGTTTTTATACTACCTACCACATCCAGTCAGTTTTCACATGGTGTTCCCCAGCACACTCTCCCCACAACATATTCATATGGGTATCAGATTCCATATTTCCTGCCAAGAACAGCCACCACCATGGCCGGACACCTTCACTTAACTACATACCCCATCCTAGATGTCCTGGAGCCCTCAACAGAACTGCATGAAGTTCTATTGTAAAATGGGAAAGAATGCCCCTTCGTGGTATTCTCTTCTTAGAGGGGCACAAAGCATGCTCTAGAATTTTTAAGGAAAGCCCTTGCCATTGTTTATTTGTGACTTCTCCCTCTCCAGTGACCCTGAATGGACTCCATGGGAGAATGTAGAGCCCAATCTGAGTTGAGAACACTAAGATCTACAAAGACTTTCTCTCCCCTAACAATGAATACTATGCTGGTGTAAGCTCCTTACATACACCTGACCTCTTTCATCAGAGCAGGGTCTCAACCTTGGCTACACATTTGAATCCACTGAGGCACTTCACAGAAATTCTGACTTAGTTGATCTGGGATGCAGTCTAATCAGTGAGAGTATTCAAAGCTCCCCAGATGATTCTAATGTGCAGACCTGGGGGGAGTTTTCCCTCAGAGACTCCTCAGTCCTCCCCACTGGGATTTCTGTCATGCCCATCCCTCCAGATCATTGCATATACCCAGCCTTCATTTTTTCCAAGAATTGAATGTCACGTAAAACTAAGCTATTTCTGATTTTTTTCTTTCTTTCTTTTTTTTTTTTTTAAGATTTTACTTATTTATTTGACAGAGAGACAGCGAGAGAGGGAACACAACTGAGCCACCCAGGCACTCTTATTCCTGATTTTTTCAATGGAGGAATAAGTCTCTTGTAAATTCAGGATGTATCTGAACTGTAATGTGATCAATTGATTGAGAATCAGGCTTTCTCTTCTCCTAGGTGCACAGTGGGAAATAAAATATCTTCTCTATCATTTGGTGGTTGTATTCAGACTCCTGCTCCATCTCCAGCTGTTGCACTCAATATGCTTCCTAGACTAACAATCTCAAACTCTTTTCAGTTTCCTTAAACCTATGAAGTTAATTGGAAGTCCGCATTTCTTTGTAGAGCTGGGTTCCCGTATTTAGAACAGCTTTTTTTACCCTTTTACCTTACACATTTCAAGGCATCTAAGAATCATCACAGTCCTCTAGAAAACAAGCCTTCACCACCACAAGCCGGGTTAGGTGTGCCGTCCCTGATTGATTCCCCTCCTCATCCTGTACATTTCTACATCACAGTGTCATATTCTGTTATGGTTGTCTGACTCTCTTGTTTGATCATGAACTCCGAAAAACAGACCATGTATTTTTCTTAATTTTTGCACTGTCAATACCCAGACAGAGCATAATGCATAATAAGCCATCAATAAGTGCCTGTTAAGCAGATGAATGGACAGATGGATAAGCCTATTATGTGTTGGGAAAAGTTAGTGAATATTTTATGAAATATTTATATTTGAAGTGTTCTTAGGGAATAGATACCCCTAACTTTTACTTTACATGTGATGTCCAAATCGTTGTATGATTTATCTTGAATCATACTCCTAGTTGTTGTGTACCTAGTCCTAGAACTAAGAATTCCTGTCTTTAATTCAGTGCCCTTGCTGTTTAGAACTTTCTATAGGTTTTTTATTGTAGGTTGTGTGCTTGGCTTTGATTTTGGTTGATTAAGAATGGTTTAGGTGCGGGGCACCTGGGTGGCTCAGTCGTTAAGCGCCTGCCTTTGGCTCAGGTCATAATCCCAGGGTCCTGGGATCAAGCCCCACATCGGGCTCCCTGCTCAGTGGGGAACCTGCTTCTCCCTCTCCCACTCCCCCTGCTTGTGTTCCTGTTCTCACTGTCTCTCTCTCTGTGTCAAATAAATAAATAAGATCTTAAAAAAAAAGAGAGAGAGAGAGAATGGTTTAGGTGCTGCTCGTGTGAGAAAGCACTTTCCTGAGTATAAGTCAGATATTTGGGGGGAGTGCTTAAATTCCTAAGCTGCTCAATTACCACAACTCATGCTGTGCTCTAAGGGTTGAAACCATGGCCATTGACATCCCATGGTAAATACTCAAATATTCCCTTTGAAATACATGAGATCATTGATAAAGCACAGCATATGGTAATGTGAATTGCGTAGTATTTGCACTTAACCTAGATAAATTTTTAAAGCAACAGTAAGAGTAAAAAACAAGAGTGAGAAAGGGTATTTTAAATAATGCAGGCTATGTTACTTGACATTCTGTTTAATTAGGTATGCGCAAGAGTGAACATAAAATAGAAATATGAATATGCTCTACCTTCAGACAGTCTCAGTTCCTACATGTCTCTTGGAACTCACACATCATGCTGCAGTGTGTGTGAGTCTGGAGATGAAAGATAGGATTTATTTTTCATTCAGCATGGCCCCTAAACTGAGCCAGCTACCACCTCTGGTATTAACCAGAGAAGTTGATCTGATCAAGTAATGGAGAGGAAGCCAGCCATGTTGGATTCACTGAGAGGCAGTGGATTGTTCTCCAGCATGGGACCTTCAAGAGCAATTTTCACAGACTTTAAAACCTATTACCCCATTAGGTAGGATTTTTCTATTTCTCTATGTATGGGAAAATGGTATTTCTGCAAATTTTAGGATATATGTTGTATATCATATATGCTGTACGTATTATATTATTGATAAAAAGAACATTTTATATAAAGAAAATATTTGTATGATTTTCTGGTCAATAATGGTGAATTGTACACATGCTGAAACATACCCTGTCCGATCTGCTACAAATTCAGACATCAGAGCAAAACGGTTTTTAAAATTAATAAACATAGTTGTTCTAGAAAACAAGAGAGATCTCTGTGGATCGGAGTAAGGATATTTCCTTAAAAAAAAAAGCAATGGGGAAACAAAGTTCAGAACAGTCTGAGCTGTGAAGTCAGTCCGTAGGCAGGAAAGGGTTGGGACCCAGGTGAATGCTTGGAAAAAGGTGCTGGCATCTTTATGCCCACACAAGTTGTGTACATAGCTCAGGGCCACATCTGTACAACTTGTGTAAAAGTGGGTGCTGGGAAAGATGCTACCTGCTTCTACTCTAGGCTGAGCCAAGGACAGCAGTATCTCCTGCCATTTGGCTTGAGGCTCCTGCAGCATGGCTTGTACAGTTATGGGAGTCTGGAGCTGAGCCGTAGCAGGAGCAAGTCTGGAAATGGAACTGTGAGGACTGTAGCCCTTCATGCCAGGCTTGCAGAGGAGCCAAACACCCAGCCCATGCAGAGGCCACCACAAACTCACTGTAAGAGATCAGGACACCCTCAGAGGAGATACCCTGTGGAAAATGATTACGTAGGCACTTCATAGAGACAATAAAGGACAAACAACAAGCTTGGTAAACAGAAAAGCTGACAGTGAGAAAAAAAGGGAAAAAAAAGCTGACGGTGAAGAAAATAGACATACTAGTACAATCAAAAAAGTACTCAAAGTAAACACTTTTGATGCCATTAACAAGATAAAAGATTACAGCCATGAGAGAAGAATGGAAGTTTAAAGACAAGCATATGGGGTTATACCACAAGAACAGATAATTATGAAAAGTAATTAGAAACATTGGCAATGAAAAATATAGTTATTGAAATTAAAAAATAAAACCTTAAAAACACACTGAATAGCAGTGAACATGGCAGAAAAATAAACCCATTGGAGTGATAAAATGAACTTATCTCAGAATTCAATACAAAGATATAAAGAGCTAGAAAATATGGCTTGGGATATGGACGATAATTTAAGAAACTCCTCCAGGAGAGGATAGTAGGCACAATGTAGACAGCACCTTAAAGGAGGATCACTGACAATTTTATGAAACTAAAGAGAGATATGAGTTTGAAAAAATTCACTGTGATGAGAAATATTAAAGCAAAATAATTATATTTAGACACATAAATTAAAAGTTCAGAACATTAACAATCCTAAGATTTACAAGGGTAAAAGGAAGTATCTGCAAATGAACAAGGATCAGAGTGAAGACTGATTACTTATCAATGGTTTTGGATGCCAGAGGACAATGGAGTAATGTCTTCAAAAATTTGAGGGAAAAAAAAAATTAATTTAGAAGTTAATTCCTAGCCAAACTATCACTCAGAAGTGGTGGTGAAATGAAGACATTTCCAGATACATAAGGACTCAGAAAGTTTATCTCCTTTAGAATGAGTCCCTAAAACAGTAGTGTAGAAGGCAAGATGTAAAGGTTAGCTCTCCCCCAAAAATGTGTGTCTGCCTGAGTGCAGACTGTATAAAATAACATTAGCAATTCAATTCAACATGGTTGATAAGTTGGAAATAAAATTTTCAATCAACAATACTATAGAATCTATGTGAAGAAAGATTGTGGAGGGTGAGTAAAAGTGTGGGACAAAGAAAACCACATCAGTTCAAATCTTCAGCTCTTCTTTGAAAGTCATTAAAGCTATGGGCTGAGGTCCCCACCCTCAGGCCTGGAGAAGTCACCTGGGGTACAGACAGGCTGTAAGAACAATGTAGCTCTTTCTAAGGCAAATGACTTTATTCGGAGAGATTGGAGGGAAGTTCCAGCCTAAAGGCACTTTTAAAAATAATGGAGATTTTGGTGGTAGACAACTAAGAGGGGGCTAGTCGTCCTCGAGAGCAACGTGCTAAACCAGATCAGCTATACGTTTAACAGAAACAAGGAAAAATAGAGCTAAGAAAACACCTCCTGGGAGTGGAACAAAAGACTGGCCTCAAAGACTATCCCTGTAAAGAAGCTTAAATCTAACTGATTGAGACTGCAGAGTACGTGGAAACAATAGAGCAATCAATTGACAATTAGAGCATACCCTAAAAGCTGGGTATGATACTAATAGAGGAAGACTGACTAAAATAAATGGATTATCTGTACTAGAATACACGAAAATTTTCATGGAAATACGTTGTCATTAGGAACAAGTTTGGGGAGGGGGAGGGAAAAAAAGATGGCACAAAAAGTAACATCAGAAAAATTTTAATTGCATGTAACCATGAGATTGTGGAACATTTTACAATAAAAAATTATATAGATAAATTTTAAAATCTAGATAATATTTTTAAACCTAAGGGGGAAAAATGACCAAAACTAACCCAAGAAGTAGGAAATCTGAGTAAGATATTAAATATAAAATAAATTGAAATGGTGGGGTTCTTCATATTAAAAAAATAAGTAATAAATAGTTTTGAGATAATTTCTATTAATTCTTTAAATAATAAATAATTGTGTCTTATACAAACTGATTTGTGGGAAGAGAAGAAAGGGAGAGAAAGGGAAGAGGAAATTTAAAAACCCAGAAACACATACATATGTATGTATGAAATAAGGTGTTGTCATTAAGCATTGAAGGAAATAACAATTCAATATATACGGTTAGAACAATTGACTTTCCATTTAAGAAAAAACAATTCCAGTTAGATTCCTACCTCGTACCATACATAAAAATTAATTACAGATGGAATAAAGAGAATAAAGTAAAAATAATAATAATAAATAAAATTTAAATTATTGGAGAATTTAACAGAAAAATATCTTCCTGAATTTAGAGCAGGTAAAGCTTTCTTAGAAAAGATACAAGCACAGAGATAGAAACACAAGTGAAAAATCAACAAAAAACTTGACACACTTCAACACATCAAATTTATTTATTATTTTAGAGGGAGCATGAGCAGAGGGCAGGGGGAGGGGCAGCAGGAGAGGGAGAGAAAGAGAATCTTAAGTGGGCTCCATGCTGAGCGTGGAGCCCTATGCCAGTCTCAATCTCACAACCCTGAGATCATGACCTGAGCCAAAATCAAGAGTCAGAAGCTCAACCAACTGAGCCACCCAGGCACCCCTGGCATATCAAAATTTTAATAAAACCTATTAACAAGGTGCCCATTAAAGTTAAAATACAAGCATTATATTGGGACAAAATGTTTTCATTATATCCAGTATATATAAATACATTTTAAATTTTATTTATTATGCAAACAAAAGGTCTCACATATTTACCACTGAACCAACCTACTAGTGCAGAAGCATAGAAATGGAGGAGAACCGTTTTCCCCGTAAAACATGTCTATTCAGGTAGGCATGATGTTACAGCGTGATGTGGTAGGAGCAAGGGACCTTACAAATACGAGTGCCATCCATGTACGATTCCTCATAGACCCAGCCTGGCTCTTCTTCCATGT
Organism: Zalophus californianus; assembly: GCF_009762305.2. Taxonomy (NCBI): domain Eukaryota; kingdom Metazoa; phylum Chordata; class Mammalia; order Carnivora; family Otariidae; genus Zalophus; species Zalophus californianus. The sequence continues at coordinate 59,115,463 of NC_045596.1, forward strand.
CTCCTCTTAGAGTTGCACCTCATCGTATCACCAGTTTCCATCTGAATGCACTGAGGAATGTAAAGATTCTGTTTTTATTTCTTGGCCAGGAATCGAGTGACCCTGCAAGTCTTATGAGAAGACAACATAATGGGTGGGGCCAGTGAACTTGAGGAGACCTCAGGTCTCAGAAGGAAGGCACCCTGGAGCTGATTGTCCCATCTGACTGGCTTGAGGGTTTCGAGGCTGTGCTGTGGGATGGGGGTGACCCCAGCAAAGCACGATGGACTTTCTGAGCTGAGGAGAATGAGCTGCGAGTCTGGGAAGACCATAATGGCTGAAATTCACAGGACAAGAATATGGAAGAGGAGAGGTGGCACAGAGAGACTCAGATTGCAGGGGGGGCACTCTTGAGTACTCAGGGTGAACGTGTATAAGGAAACTCTCCATGGCAGAGAAAGAACCACCTGAAAGGAATAGAGATAACAGTGCCCAGCGCCTACACCGTGCCAGGAATAGTGCCTATTTCTACTACCCAGACCAGAAAAACTCAAGATTCACAGGGCTTTGGGTAGAATGCATAGAAAGAGTATGTACTTGACATACTTCTAACCCAACTGATTTGGAAAAAAAAAAAGAAAACACAAATTACCGATATCAAGAATGAGAGAGTGAATATAATTACAAATTCTACAGATGTTAAAAGGATTAATAAAGGAGTATGATGAAAAAATTTATGCCAATGTATTTAACAAGTTAGATGAAATGGACGAATTTTTTGAAAGACACAAAGTACAAAAGCTCACACAAGAAGGAATCTAGAACCTAAAGAGCCCTCTATCTATCAAAGGAATTACATTTATAAAGTTCCTCCCACAAAGAAATCTCGATGTCCAAATGGCTTCACTGGTGAATTTTACCTAGCATTTAAGGAATGCTAGCCAGTTAAGGAATGTTAACCAGTTCTACACCAACTCTTACAGAAAGTTGAAAAAGAAGGGACACTTCCCAATTGGCTGGCATTACTCTGACACCAAAACTAAACAAAGATGTTACAAGAATAGAAAACTATAGGGGCACCTGGGTGGCTCAGTTGGTTAAGCATCTGCTTTTGGCTCAGGTCATGATCTTGGGGTCCTGGGATCGAGCCCCGCATTGGGCTCCCTGCTTGGCTGGGAGTCCGCTTCTCCCTCTCCTTCTGCCCCATCCTCTCCCCCTCCGCTCATGTTCTCTCTCTCAAGTAAATAAATAAAAAAGACTATCGATTGCTATCTCTTGTGAATATAGATGCAAACATTCTGACTAAAACTTATCCAAATTTAATATATTGAAAGGATAATGCATCATGACCAAATGGAGTTTACCAAAGGAATGCAAGATTGGTCTAACTTTAGAAAATCAACCCACGTAATTCAACATTTTAACAAACTAAAACCGACCAAACAAAAATAATAAAAATTAAAAAGAAAATCTCAGTAGTCTCAGAAATCACATTTGACCAAGTCCATCATTCATCCCACCAAAAACTCTCAGCAGAGTGAGAAAGGGACTCCCTCATCCTGATAAATAGCATTTATGAAAACCTTACAGCTAACATCATACTTCACCCTCTAAGAGGAGGAACAAGACAAAGACTGCCCTCTGAGCACTTCTGTCTAACATTGTACTGGATGTTCTATATGGTGTAATCAGGTAAGGAAAGTGACAGAATGTATCCAGGTTGGGAAGGAAGAAGTAAAATGCTCTTTATTTTCAGACAACATCATTATCTGAAAATCCGGTAGAATCTACAAAACAACTGCTAGAATTTATGGATCAGTTTAGCAAGTTTGCAAAATATATGGTCATTATAATAATATAATCACGAATACTAATGTACTTACCCCTTCCCAAGAAGTAGAATATTACCAGTAACTTATATCTAGTATGTGCCTCTTATTCCCTCCCCATGTTCTAAAAACCCCTCAATGTTTTATGTATAGTTTATATGCATGAGCACATAAATGTAGACAAAGGAACAAGAAAAAGGCTAGAAGATTAGGAGAATACACACCAGTCTAGCAAGAGGATGGGAATGGGGATTAAGTTTGAGCGATACTTTACCTGTCCCTACAGTTCTAATATTTTAAAGGGCAAGAAAATATAAACTTAGAAAAAAAACTTGTGGTAAATATGCCAAGTGTTGATACTTGTTGACTCTGAGTGGTGGCAGTATGGGGGGATTTTCTTTTTTTTTTTCTACTTTCTGTGTTATTTGTTATTTATATATCTTTCTATGTTACTTCTCTCTGTTTTTTAAATTTCTAAAAACGAAAAGGAGGTGATTTTTATATAATATCATAAATGAGAAGTTCTGATGTACAATGATTTGAAGGAGTAATAAAAGACCTTTCAAATTATCGTACATGGAGATGTTAGGGATCCACTGGAAAACAAATTCAGAGCCCATTATAACTGGTAGAATATATGGCAGTTTCTAACCTGCGTCTTTCAAGTATTTTAGTTATGACCAATTTGTTTGTTTTACTTTGTGAGGTAGCACAAACCATGCCAAAACTCTGTGGCTTAAAACAACAGTCATTATTATAACTCACAAGGCTGGTTTGCTGAGATATCGATCCACTGGGCTAGGCTGAGCTGATCTCAGGTTGATTCATTTGTGTATTTATAAGTTGACAGGCTTACTTATGTGTCCGTGAGTGCACTGGGGGCTCTACTCCTCTCTGGGCTTGAGTGAGGCACTGTAGCTCTTCCCTGTGCATCTCCTTAACCTGGGATTGGCAAACAGGCCCTGATGTGACCTTATCGTGATTGCGGGGCTGCCAAAGGGCAAGGGGGAAAAAGCAAGACCCTTTGAGGGGAGGTTTTGAACTAGCATATTGTCATTTCTGCCTTATTCTATTGGCCACATTGATTCCCACGTTCAGGCTCAGATTCAAAGCATGGAAAATAGGCTCCATCTCTTAAATAAAGGAAGTGCAAAGTCACATGGTAAGGAGTTTGAATACAGGGGGAAGGGAGATAAAGAATTAGGGCCTTTAATGCAATATATCATACATTTCTTGACTTAATGTATACTTAATATACATACATAAGGTAAGATGAATTTTTGCGAAGGATTTTTTTTACTATGTGTCTTGCTCTTTTTTTTTTTAAAGATTTTATTTATTTATTTGAGAGAGAGAATGGTAGAGAGAGAGCATGAGAGGGAAGAGGGTCAGAGGGAGAAGCAGACTCCCTGCTGAGCAGGAAGCCCGATGCGGGACTTGATCCCGGGACTCCAGGATCATGACCCGAGCCGAAGGCAGTCGCTTAACCAACTGAGCCACCCAGGCGCCCTGTGTCTTGCTCTTTGACTTATGCTGTGCTACGTCTTGCTATGCTATTCCTTTAAAAAAAAAATGCTGATTGCTACTGGATTGTTTCATGACTCATTAGTGGGTCACAACTCACAGTTTGAAAAATACTCTAACCGGTGGGAGAGAACTGCGTTGTGTGAATGGAGGTTTCAGTTCCTGGATTCCTCACGATTTACATGAGGATTTGCACTCATGTAAAGACAGCCAGAAGGAAAGTAGTGAACACAAAGCAGTCTATTAAGAATAGTTCACACTGAAGATGGGAGAGCGGGCAGCCCAGAGGTGGCGACACCCTGAGGCCATAGGAATCCTTTCCTTTTATGTAAGCAGGGTCCTGCGTCTTGGGAAGGCTGCTTCCAGTCATTTGGGGGCGTCCTCCCACAGGTTGGGAAGGGGAGTTTTTGATCCTACAAGGTTTGTACTGGAACCATCATGGCGGTCTTCCCCCATAGTGGGGGGAAGACACTAAAACCGCAATGCAAATGCCTTATAATGATTCTAAGGGTTACCTTGCGCTGGAGGTGAAAGAGGAGAGCACGTGTTCTGCCCCTATGGCTCTTGATCTGTTAGCCCTGGAGTCTTGGAAGCCCCAGTCAGGGTGTTGTGCTCCCAGGCTTCTAAGGTGTGATGTTGTGCTTCTCATGTGTAACCTGTTTATCACCGCCCTTGCCTCTGGCCCCTGTCTAACTCACTGCCTGCTCTATCAATACATTATAACATAACGTGTGCAGGTACAGTATCTCTCACTTCTTCCAATTTGTTTGTTCAGGGTAATATGTGAATGACTGTGGCATATCCTGAGCAGGTATTGGGTATTTTCTAGATACCGGGCAATGTGCTAAGCACTTTATATACATCATTTCATTTATTTCTCTAGCCATGTTTACAAAGTTGTTATTATTCTACATATATAGGTAAAGAAACTGAGACTGAAATAGGCATTTCTCCAAGGTTACCCAGGTTTTAACTGTACAGCCTGAGATTTGAACTGGAATCTCAGATATTGACCAAGGAACAGAGGAGGCTAGACAAGCACTTAAAATTTGCCATGGGTAGTATTTTTGTCATGGATAATCCTAACTATATAGGTTAGTAAAATAGTAATTTGATATAGCATACAACCTGCCAAGTTTAATCTCTTAATCAACATTTGTCTAGCAGCAAGATTTCTAGAGCAGTCCTTGTCTATTAGAAATCTAGACAAGATTTCTAGTCTTGTGTGGCAGATGAAGAAGAAATGCAGTTTACCTAATTTGCTTATGTGGAAGCTTTATTATTTTCTTTTCTTTTAAGAAGCAAAACACTGTTAAATTGTCCTTTCAAAATACTGTAAACATGAAAGATTAAAGTCAGTTATTTATGCTTGAGATTCTGGTAGTTGTAGTTCTAAAAACATTTCAGTTGTTTGGTGACCAGTAATCTAGACCACTGTATCCTTAAACATCTGTTAGCCTACCCCCCGCCAACCTTTATTGACTTTTTCATTAATATCTTTGACAAGTTAATTCAAAGTAGTAGAAACTCGACCTTCATCTATTTAGACTCTCCTTCCATCTTCCCTGAGGGTGCATGTAAGTACCCAGGCATGGTGGGGCATTTAATTCTCACTGTTACAAGTTCCTAACCTGGCATCCAGTGAGATAGCCTTCATCTCATCAGGTCCTTGGCCAACTGTCTACACATGCACTGGCCCTTTTGTCTCCAATGGCTTTATCACTCTGCGACAGGAAACTCTAAGAAAGTGTCTCAGTCATCTGCCTAGGCTCTCCTTACATCCATTTAATTATTTGGGGCCATGACACCTTCTCAATCTCCACCCAGACAATGAGGAAAAGATCCCTTTGTTTTTGAACATCCCAAACCAATACTGGGTTTTTTGCCAACTCTCCAAGACACAGCCCAAGGCACATTGACTAGCAACCTCTCCCTGGGAACCTCTCAAGTTGAAGCTCTCACCACCTCTTCCAATGTCCTGACTTTATATTTAGCCCTTTCGTTTTCTAGCTTGAGTCCCTCTGTCTTTCCTAAGTGTTCGTCTTTTGAAATCCAGGAGTCAGGGAGTAAGTTCTTTCTTCTCTGTTCTCTTTCTTGTCTGTATCACTTCTCTGAATCAATAAGCACCGAGAGTCTCAGCCACTGCTTGAATGCTTAAAGGAGATGTGTAGCATAAGCCCTGACAGCTGGCTTTCCTTTTTGTAATACAACTGCCTAATAAATAGACCTAAGAGCTTTGATTACAGAGGCATCCATTTCAAAGATGTCTATCTCCAATAAACATCTCTCCAGCTGCTAGATATAAAGAGCCAGGCTGCCCCTCCCTGCCAGACTTCATTGTTTTAGAGATCTTGGTTGTTTTGATAACTGAGCACTTGGGCTGCTTGTGTTTTCTCTTCCTGTGCCTTAAATTCCCACCCTGAACCACAATAAAAGCAGAATCCCAGGCCTGAGCACTCTCTCCCTACCGGTGGGGACCTCACTGGGTGCTCCCTGGTGTGCTATGTAATATCCCAGTCATATAAATAATAAACTTTTCTCTTTCTTAAAGTTTCCTGGTGGTTATTGCGGACGCTGTCTTACAGTCATAATAAAAACCACAAGGGCCAGTCCAGCCACAATATTGGTTTCCAGTGGGCTGAGACCAGCACACAATGAGGTGGGAGAAGGGAAGGTCTATGACTATAGACAAAGGGAATTACAGGGATTATCAAAAAATAGTTTGTGTTTCCTGAATATCAGGTCTCATTAGTATGCATTTTCTAGACTATCTGGCCTTTAGGAGCTATATCCTTAAAGCAGAGGAATTGGACTCACTAATTTTCAAATTTGACTATGGGGAGCCTAAGGGGCTGTTGGCTGGCTGTACAGCCATCTTCTCTTTACAACGGGTACACTTCTCCTTGCTTTGATCATGTTACATACTGAGCTTGGTAAACATTTTTCCTTTAAAGAAAGGGTTAAACAATGTTTGAAACCCATTCCATTTGACTTTAATACTCTGTATATAGCATGGTGGTTAGTTACATAGACCCTTGCCTATTACCCCCACTGACCTCCAACCTCTACTCATGCCTCAGATACACCAATGTCTTTTTGAAGGGAACAAGGTTTGGGTGATGAGAGGAAGAAAAGAGAAGCATGCATCCAGCCCCCACAAGTTCACTGGATTTTGCAGAGGAAAGATTCAAGGCAGAAGCTGATAGAACTACCCAAGAGTGATCCTGTGAATTTCTGAGAACAAAGGGATTCCATACTCCTAAATGATCCAGTATGGCACAGAGCAGGACCCTCCTGGCCCTCAGCTCTGTAAGGAACCTGGCACTGTTCTGGCACCCCAAAGATTAGAAGCTTTGGAGGCATCCAGAGATTGTCCGTGCTATGGACAATATATTCTAATGATACGCATCATAGCCAAACAAATACCTGATAGGAACCAAAGAAGCCAGAGAAAAAGTAGATACGCTCTGTAGTCATTGCCACTGACTCACTGGTTTATAAATACTTCTTGAGGATTCCTAGAAATAACAGGGGGACTTCTAGGGGAAGACCCTGCAGTATAGGTTCTATTTAGCTGGGATACATTTAGCCATCATAGGACTGTCTCCAAAGCAAATAAAGCTGAAGAAAGTTTTTCTAATCTAGAAAAAAAATACACATTCATACAAATTCCACTGCAATTACTCTTGTTATTTATGTAGTAGGACAACTTCCAGGTGAAGGAGTAATCCACCTGAATAAGCATTTCCATGGTGTTACTTTTATATCTGAACAAGAGTTCTGGTTTTGTTCCCAGCCTCACCTCTGACTCATCATTGTGAAACTAAGAAATCATTTAGCCTCTCAGCACCTCAAAATCTCTCTTCTGTGAATGAGGATAATGGGTAAACCTTCTCTTGCTTCACTGAATTGTTGTGAAGTTTAATTAGATAATGTTTGCACAGCCCTTTGAACTCTACTAATTAAATTGATGTGTAAATATGGTGCTTCCTTTTATCAGGATGCCTTGACTGAGCCATTTCATAAAGACTTAAAGATGACCATGATAGGAGGATTCATAGGGAAAAGATTTTTTTTTTAATTCATGTGAACTCAATTCTGAGATCGTCAAATAGGCATCTGAAAATACCCAGCTGGAGTTCTAATTAATAGGGGTAAGGATATGGCCTCATACTTGCTCAAGGGGTAATGGTTACACCTTCATATCAGGGGAAACTTAGCACCTAGACTGAACTTATACTCTGCTCTGTGTGTGCTTTAGGTATTGGCATTGTTTTGTTTTCTTTTTAAGATTTTATTTATTTATTTGAGAGAGAAAGAGAGAGAGAGACTACAAGTGGGGGGGAGGGGCAGAGGGACAAGCAGATTACCCACTGAGCAAGGAGACGATGTGGGACTTGATCCCAGGACCCTAGGAACATGACCTGAACCAAAATCAGACGCTTAACTGAGTGAGCCACCCAGGCGCCCCATATTGGCATCGTTTTTAAGGTGTTATGTTTATTCATTATATTTTACTAAGACAACACTGGTGATTTATTACATACCTGTCATATAAGGAATCACACAATAACAGGTTTGCAGTCACCTAATAAGAAAGTCATAACTTTTGAAGTAGCATGATTCAGTGTAGCTCACTCATGGGTTAGCCTACTTATCAATCAGAGAGATTTCCACCCACAACAGAGAAATCTTAGATAAATCAGAAATCCTCTTACTAAATTTTCTGATGAGAATAGTTCACCCTAAAATAATTATCCCAATTATTTCTGAATATGTGTTTTAATAATAGGTCTTTTTTTCTGTCAGAAACAAATTCGTAGATGGATTAATTGGCTTGGGGAAAAAAACACAAGCCTTCCTCTATAAACCTGCCTTGGACTTTAGTGTGTAATTATATTTGTGAGCTAGGATTTTTTAATGATGATATCATAATTATGTAGCAATTAAATTTCATATGTTACTGAATATCCCAGAATATAGAATTGAAATGTTTGATCAGGAACTTAGACAACGGATATGAGAGTTTTGAAAACTATTAAATATCAAGGTGGGAGTTCACAATGGCAAATACTTCTGTAAAATCTAATAGCTAGTTTATTAAACTTGTAATGTTTCTTCTGTCGTGTATGTACTTCAGGAATATATCCACTGATGGACCAGCATAACATAAAAGCACTTTGAAGGGTTAGAAACTTCAAATTCAGCTTCTGATTCCTATCTTCTGAAATGGATGTTCTGCCCTGAATCTTCATCTGAATGAAAGAGGGGGTTCCAGGGATTCTTTAGGCCCTGGTTGAGGGCTTATGAAAAGTACAAAGTGCCTTCGTAAACTCTGGACATAAGGACCCAGATAGGTATAGTGTTGATATTTTCAGAAGAAGGCAAATAAGTATTGATTATTATGATCTAAAGGGACACAAAAGAAAACAAAATACAGATCTAAAACCAAAATATATTGCCTCAGGAGGCACAAAGACAAAATAGAATTTGAGCTTGCTACTATAGGGAAAGGGAATGAATATTCTTTTTATGCCTCTAAAATTCTGAATGAATCTATATTACCTCACCTGTTGGGGTTTTTAACTAGGAGGATAAATGTTCTAAGAATCAGTCAATTCTCTATTAGTTTTAGTCTAACTTTAGCTTATTTTAGAAAACAAACCTTTCCAGGTTTTGGAAGATCTTTAACACTGGCTTTCAGCTCAGAATAAGACTAGGTCTTAAAACCAAAGCAGTTTTCCCTGTTCTGAGGGAGATTTAACTTTGCAAGGTAACTGCACTCTGGCGGGTTTTGGCCAGTCAGGAGGGAAAGGAACAGCTCAGAAAGAAATGGCGGAAATAGTTGAGGGAAGAGGAGTAATAGGATGAAGGCTATTAGGGTTATGCTGAGACTTGGAGGAATCTAGAAGAGAGACCATTTTTAGGTTTTTATCTTTTGTTTGCCATGGCCAAGACATCTTTTAAGGGAACAGTTTTGGAATATGAATACCTTTGAATACTTCCTCAAAAACATTAAAAAATGCAGACCACTGGATGGGTAGAATTTTATTCCTTTAGGTTCTAAGATACCTCTCCAATGAACACTTTTGTTTACCTCAAAAGTTCTTCAGAATGGCTATTAAAATTCTAAATTATCCTTGGTGAAATGATGCCATCTAGAAAGGTAGTTATAAGAATCTGGGATATGGTATAAACACATGTAAAGAGCAGGAGTCTGTATCAGAGGGGAGAATGGTGTTGGTTTTAGACTGAGGCAAATCCAGGAGTCTGGGACCGGTCAGTTGAAAGTGCTGTTTGTATACTTTATGCCTCACACCCCCACGTCTAATGGCTGGCCCATCTCTAGTTGCAAACCTGACCAATTTGTGGTTTTCCCCAGACAAAAAGGTTTGGGAATATTTCACAGACAAAACAAAGCTCTTGTTTTATGAAGAAAGTTCTCATAAAATTTTACTTAGTGACCTGAGGCACAGTTTTTCTATAGGATTTCCCAAAGTTCAGAAGATACTCTCTGTATTTCTCAGTTCTTAGGGCCAGTTTGAGGAATGGATTTATCCAGGTTTACTCAACATCTTCTCCCTGTGAACTTCTCCCATATAGATACACAACAAAAATGACAGGGACATGGGCAAATTTCGTTTTATGTAGTGAGACTGATCTCTACTAATGATAAAAGATTTTTAACTGATTGAGTAATCAAAGGATTCCTAAAAAGGGTTCCTGATTCATAGAAGACAAAATAAATTCAGCATTTGGGGAGCTTTAATAAAAGAAACCAAAGTTCAGACTCAATACAAGACTTACCTCATCATTCCAGTGTGAGAGACCAATAATAACTCCCTATCCCAGCAAAAGGCTCAAGGGACCATAGAGGTACCCATGGTTTCTGAGATGAGATCTTGTCTTGAATCATGGCCAAGAGTGGTTATTGATGAGATCTTCATGGATCTCTAATATTGTCAAATGCTGGCTCTCCTTAAATACCCAAACAATCCATTGATAAAACGATCTGAGCTTATGGTTACAGAAGCATGGGAAAACACTGTCTTGGCAGCCTTTTAGGAGGAGTGGTATCCTGGAGCTTCCTACAATCATCAAGTCTGTGAAGGTTGATTCTGAGCATCTCTTTCTAATTCTATGTTCATTTGATGTCACTTGCTCTCTTGAAGTCCCATGGTAGGAGTATTTATGCCATAGAAGAGTATTTATACCACAGAAATCACCAAATTCCACAAATCAGAGATTCCCCCCCAACCCCCAGAGAGCCAATTTACCTTAGTAGTGTCTTGAGGTATAGAAGCAAAGTTGGGATATTTAGATGTTGGAATTTGTTTTAAGGCAAGTCTTTTAATGTGGAGGCTTGCTTAGGTTTGGGTAAGGAGCATAATATAAAAGTTTAGGATTGGTGGGTACAGCAAGGAGAGGATTTTGAAGCAAGGATTTTCAAGAGTCTTGGAAAACAAACAAGTCATTTGATACCTATCTACTGAAAAGTCAAACAATTAGATGTTAGTTAAAATGAGTTTTTAACAACTTCCCAAGACAGTGAAATTATTCACAACTTCTATCTTTCTGAGCAAGAGTTTCCTGGAATAATAGTCATGTTGATGAAGACAGTGGAATAGTAAAGTCATATTAATGTATACAGTTGGCTACGTGGGTGTGGATGGTTTTGGTTCTCACATACGATGCTTGAGCCTTCAAATTATATAAGAATTAAGGATAGGTTTCCATGGAATTATCACAGCAAAAATAGATAAATAAAATAAATAAATAAATAAAGCTCATAGGAAATAGTTATTTGAAATCACTATTCATGTTCAACTTTAACAAAACATAAAAAAACCCTCTGACTCCACATCCTAATGGCATTTAAAACCTATTGGTGTTTAAATATTTACCAGATATTTAAATAGCTTTTAATTCTATTCCACTGTTATCAAATAATAAGAATTTAAATATATTCCATTTATATATGTGGGGAACTAAATAAATCATGTCTAAGGAATTTCTTTTCAGTGTCTTTAAAAATATAATTAATGAACAACTTTATACTTCCAATCATTTACCTCTACAAGACAACAATGTAGATGGATGATTTAGAGTATTAAGATATTTGAGACAGATTTTGTATGTCCATTTGTTATAATTTCAGCATTAAATACAGTTTGTATTATTTCTTTCTTTTCTTTAGTAGAATGATAGGATCAGAAGTCTGCAAGGATCAGAAATGAAATAGTTGAGAGAGAAGGAAAAGAACATTTAATTTGACGATGCAAAAGACAGTGTTTAAATCATAGAAATGGAAGGCATTACTAACCTTCCCAGATCCTTCTTTACCCAATTGTGAATATTTCTAGTGAGGAATAGGGCAGTATACAGTTTCTCTTTGTGGAGCATTTTCTTATTCTTAAAATATTCTCTGTAATGAGCTGAAGGCTATTCCCTGTGTTCCTTCCTTCTTTCATTCTTCCTTCTGAAAACATTTCAAGTAAATCTACTCTATTCAGTCTAGCATATTGATGACACTACCACAATTATTGGGTTTTGCTTTTGTTTTCAGTTGCTTTGTTTGTTTGTTTTGTTTTTCCTGAGATAGGCAGCCTGAGTTTATTCCATCATTCTTCTATTTCAGAGGTATTCAGTGTGGGGACCAGTACTGGTCCATGACTCTTTCTTATATATAGGTCCACAACAAGATAAGGTGCTGAGCCAGAATATAAATCAACATACTGCTTCCTTCACTGAAAAAAACCTTGCTATGAAAAAAGAAAGCTAGCTGAATTAAACAGTGTGTTTAGTGAGATAGTTGTTTTACAGTGTGGCATGAGCTTGTTTACCCTATTGCAGGCTGGTAGTAAACAGTTAAACCAACTAGTTTGATAGTACTTGCCCCATATGACATGAGTTCTAGATCCATTCTAATCATTCTTCTCTAGACCAGCCCCTAGAATACAACCAGTGCTCCCAGAGAGACTCTGCCAAAAATATAGTGGGAAACATATCCTTATATATGGACACTGTCATCTTAGAGTAGCCTAATAAATGTATTTATTTATTTATTTATTTATTTATTTATTTATTTATTTATCTTTTAGAGAAGGAAGCGGGGAGGGGCAGAAGGAGAGGGAGAGAGAGAATCTCAAGAAGGCTCTATGCCCAGTGCAGCACCTAACACAGGGCTCTATCCCACAACCCTGAGATCATGACCTGAGCCAAAATCAAAAGTAGGATACCTCACTGACTGAGCTACCCGGGCGTCCCTAGTTTTTAATGAATTTTTAATCAAGTACAACTCCTGGTCAGAATCACACATTTATCTCCTCTTAAATTCTTCTTGCTACTTATAGTCCACCATTCCAAAGTGGGCTACCTGTTAACTATTCTATCTGATTTTGCTCATTTATACATAGAGGCTATGCAGCTACTGCTGTGTTAAAAACCAAAACCAAAACATCTCAATCACTTTAAACAGCCATTTTTTTTTTTTTTTTTTTTTTTTTAGTTTCTCATGAGTTTGTCTTCATCTGGTCAGTTATGGTGACCTTGGCTCGTTTCTTCTGATTTTGACTGGGCTTGCTCTAGCATCTGCCTTTAACTGGTGGTTAGCTAGAGTCTAGTCTAGGATGGCCTCAGCTGAAATGACTCAGCTTTCCTCCACAGGATTTGTATCCTCCAGTAGGCTAGCTTGAGCTTGGTTCTCATGGCTGTCACAGGGTTCCAAGGGATATAAGAAGAACACAAGACCTCTGTAAGGATTAGCCCCAGCATAGGGTAGAGCAGAGAAAGGCAGAAAATAGACCCGGAGGAGAACAAAGATGAAATAACCATCATAGTGCCAGTGTGTTCTTCCAACTTCTTTATTAAAAAACTTGAAAATGGCACCAACAGATACTTTTCATGGAAGACCTCAATAGACCTTCTTAGAGATGCATTGATCAACAGTTTTGGAAAACATTATTTAACTATCCATGACTGTACCAGTAGGAGCTTTTATCCAACCCACATTTTTCCATGATGTTAATAAGGGTTTAGTGAAAAATTTTGTCAAATTTGATGCTGCAATTAAGAAAACATCCATAGTTTTCTGAACATAAATGATCATCACTGCATTTAATTATAATAGAAAAATATTAGAAAGAGTTCAGGACTATATAACTTATTATGGTAATCCATATAATAAATAATTTCATGTGAGTTTTAAATTTCAAATAATTGATAAAATGGGGAGATGCTCAAAATTTAATTTTAATGATAAAATGGTAGGATACATAAACACAATATTAGCAAAATTATAGGTATTATATTTTATATCTAATATATAAATATTTTAAAGTCCTAGAAAAACAACAAAAATAAACTTACTATCTTTGAATGGCATGATTATAGTGATTTTTATTTTCATCTTAAATTTAGATATTTTCTAGATTTTCTGCCATAGACATATGTGATGGCATCCTCAGGGGGAAAAAATGTATTTAAGATTTTTCCATTTTGTAATGAAAATCAAGCATACATTTCCCTCTATTTTGAAAATTATACATTTGTTTATTGCCAGTCTGATATTCTCTGAGAAAACATAATGAACAACTACAATTGGGAGGGAAATTTGGATCTTTCTCAAAGCCTAGTAGCTGGATTTTAATAACTATTTCATCAACATTTTTATCTTAAAAATATTTCCTGCAGCTATAATCTATGTATGTTTCCTTTTTTTTAAAGAAAATATTTCCTTTTATTAACCATCTATAAAACTTCCATCTAGATCACTACCCTTTCAGAGCTCTTTAGTAACTAAGAGCAATGGATAAAATCCATATAACTTCAGAAAAGTTCCCATCACCATCAGTTCAGAACATCTGTTTCACAAGCTTAGATTATTTAAAAAGAATGATTAGAAATTAAATACCACAAATAAGATTTTTTATTTGTCACCATTAAAAGTCTGAATTTTAAACAGATTCTTGGACTAGTGGCTCATATCCATCAGCTCATTCAGTCTTAGCACGGGCCTCATCCCAGTCACTTTTCCAGAATGACTACCTTCACCATGAAGCTCCATGAGTTTTCCCAATTCAAACTTGGGCTTCTTCAGCATTTTTACTTTTCTAACAAAGAAAGACATCATGGAGTGAATAAATAGACTAACAAGGCTTTTCTGTGTCTTTTCTGAGGCTATCTGGAATCAATTTATTGGCCATTTCTTTCAAGTCATTTGCCTGCACTTCTTGGGTCATGGTTTCCATCATCTTTTTCCGAATTTGGGGTACCTATTGGTGCTGAGCATAAGAGGTCTTCTGAATCTGATTGTTGTGTTTTTTAGTAAAACCAACACAAAATAGATGAAGCAAATAACCATCGGTAGTCTTGACATCAACATGAGCTTCAATCATGGTCTGCCAGTTTTCGACCATGGAGCACATTCTGTTACGGGTAAGATCCATGCCATGCAAATTAGTCAGGCAGTTTTTGCCCTGAACATCCTCAGTAATTAGCTTGAATTTTCTGAATGCAATTTCATCATTCTACAGATCAGCAAGCCTCGCTTCAAATGCATGGCCCTTGAGGCCATCAGATCCTATTTTGGTTCTTCGAGTTCTTGTAACTAATGTTTTTCCAAAATTTCTTGTGTTAAACATAGCTGGTGCTTTCACATCATACCAATCTTTCCTCGAAAATGGATCAACCACTTTCTTCTTGGCTCCCTTTTGCCACCTTTCATAAGGTGCTTATTCTTGCTGACTGCCATGGCGCTGCTCAGGGAACCAAAAGGCTATGTTTTCTTTTTCTACTGGGTTCCAAGAAGAAACAGGATTATGACTATCTTTAGAACAATACTCAATATCTATGCTAGACCTGCTAAAAAGGAAGAAGTTCTGTGGGCTAGGTAAGAAAGCAAGAGAAAAACCATATTTCAAACATTGATGCCTCATTGGTTATATTATTATGTGGCTGGGGAACCTATCAGATAGCTGCATCTATTTTAGCACTGACCATTTCTTTATAGCCTTTAAATTCTTACTTGTCCTAAAAATCATATATCAAGAAGGTGACATTTAAGCTATCTGGAATGCATAAATGGATAGTTTAAATGTAGAAGAAAGCCTCTGACAACACAACATGTATCTTTTTCTTGCAAGGGATGCAAAATGTGAAAATGAGTAAATCACCTCCTAAACACAGTGGTGGGAGAGTAAAGATGGCCACAAAATCTTTGATTTAACTCCCACTGAAAAGTGGACTCTCTGTCCTCTTAAATCCAAGTGGATTCTGTCACTGCTTAGCCGGTAGAATAGGACAGAAGCCATACTGTGCCAGCTTTCAGGTTCCAGCCATGAGCTACTGGCAACTTCTGCTCCCCGTTTCTTGGAACTCTCATGCTTGGAAGCCAGCTGCCAGGAAGCCCAAGCCACAGGAGAGGCCACACCTGTGTGCTCCAGCTGATAGTCCTAGCTGAGCTCCACCAACCATGAGCAGCAACTGCAGCCATGTTAGGGAGCCATCTTGGACTGTCGCCATCTTGGACAGTCACCCTAGCCACATCTTGGGATGACTCCAGCCTCAGCCACTGTCGGATTCCAGCTATATGAAAGACCCAGGGAAGGTCCATTCACTGAGCTCAGTCAACCCACAGAACCATGAAGTGTAATAATGAAGTGTTGTTTTAAGACACTAAGTTTGGGGATGGTATCTTAATAATTAACAAAAATAATTGTACATTAACCATTGTTAGCTGGTACTGTTATACTTGAAATAAAGTGTGAAAATCGTTGTAGAAAATGAATGGTGACATAAGATCTCTGTAAAGTTATCTTTCTAACTGCAATGGAGAAATAGTGAATAGAGCTTAGTATATCTTATGCCTTTCCAAGTCATATACAAACATAATGAATCAAAGAAACCAAGAGAAAACAAAAAGAAAGCCCAAGATAACACTTCACGTTTAGAGTTGATGTGATACCACCATGTGTATGGTACTTTACCATTTACCGCAACCCTGAGAATGTGAATTATTCTCACCTCATTTTTTTTCTTTTTATTCATCCTCCTTCCACCCACCCAACCCTTCCTTCTCTCTACCTCCAATTTCCAAATAGTTTTCATTCCACCAAACCTCAACAGGAGCCTGTTTCATATCCATAATGTCCCCATGCCATTTACAGTGCATGAAACACAAAAGGATGCTACTCCAGTGGGTACCCATCAGGAGAAATCTGGTAGCAATCTCAGAGGTGAAAGGATAAATCCACGTAGGATTTTATGCACAGAGGTCACCATGTGCTGCCTTTGTTCTTCTGCTTGATCAGAAATGATCAAGTGCAGTTGGTCTCTTCCTAGAAACAGTGTATTTTGTACATTTTTTTAGAGCCATGACAACAAAACTTTAGATATATAAACCTTTGTTATGCTCCAAGGATGAAGTTGAAGTATTTTCCAACTGTTTTGCTTTCAGGTATTCCAAAGTTGATTACGTCTGATATGGTTAAAGAAGGTGCTGCTGTAATTGATGTGGGTATCAACTATGTCCATGACCCAGTGACGGGAAAGACAAAACTGGTTGGAGATGTGGACTTTGAAGGTATTAAACTATATCTCTTTTGATGAGTGAAGAAAAGGAAAGAATCTACTTTGCATGTTTTGATGGTAGAAAGAGAAACTTTGTATTTGATGCAGGCATTATTAAGTTATTGATCATTACACCTCTTTCCTCTGAGGGAAAAGAGTTTAATCACTCACATATTTCTAACCTTCCTTCCTCCCTTTGCCCTCCCTCTCTCTTTCCCTCCCTCCCTCCCTCCCTTCTTTCCTTCCTTCCTTCCTTTTCTCCTCTCACTTCTTGGGAGGAAAATATAATTACACCATTAATATTTAGTTTTAAGATTAAATTCCTTATAATGCAGGTTTTTAGTGAAAGAATTCAGCTGGCCTTCTGTACCAGGCATTATTTTGATTTTTTGAAGTGTGTCTCTATACTTCGCCATCCATGCTATATATTCAGCCATTCACTCTTAAAGCCAGAAGGCATCTTGGGGTGTGTTTGCTAATCCTAACAATATGTCAGATCTAGAGAGTTACCCGGTTAATTCAAGTCAACATTCTTCACTTGTGTTTTAAAGAGGTTGAAGAAGAGGAGCTGGGTTAACATTTCTATGGCCATTGAAGGAGATAAGGCAGCAAATGTGTAGTAACAAACAATTCTAACTCAAATGCCTTATCTCTACTTAGCCCCTGCACAGATAGTTTTAGATGCCTTACTCCTAATCCAATTTTACTTCCAGTATCTTTATCAGATACTTAGAGGCATTCAGGTTTTCAGTATAATCTCGGAATCCTAGATGTCCAATAAGATATGAATTTAGTAAAGTAGATGGAGATATTTTCATATTAGAAATATGATATATATCAGATTAATCATCTGGCCAAAAAAAGCAATGCCATGTCAATAACTTTATCAGCTATAGGTGTATCTTTATAGACAAACTGAAAGGAATAATAGATGATGCCCTCTTTAAACTAATTCCAAATTTTACATTTCCTCTTGGAGTCTGGTCATCAGCCCATGGTTTACCCAAGTCCTAGCATAGTATTGAATGAAACCAAACACGGAGGCACCCAAGTGTTCTAAGGGCATTGGCCCTATGTTTGTGAAATTCCAGGGTGCATCAGGTAGGCAACCTGAGCCTGGTGCTAAAAAGAAAAAAAAGAGAAAAAAGGAAACCCCAAGGACACTTGTGCTGCAATACATTGTGGGGACAGAAGGGCGAATAAGAGCAAAGTAGGGAGAGCACCCCTTTGTCCTCGCAGGGGTTGGAGCTTC
Organism: Zalophus californianus; assembly: GCF_009762305.2. Taxonomy (NCBI): domain Eukaryota; kingdom Metazoa; phylum Chordata; class Mammalia; order Carnivora; family Otariidae; genus Zalophus; species Zalophus californianus. The sequence continues at coordinate 59,133,616 of NC_045596.1, forward strand.
CAGTGAAGAAGTGTGGCTCTCCAAGTAACCATGGGCATCTGTTTGTGTATATGGGTGTGTCATGTGTATGTGCTGAACTCTTTAGGAAGTGACCCCGTTTATTTCATTTGTCATGTCCGATCAGCAATGTGAGGTATCGATAATTTATTTGAATTTCTCAACGCGAAAGAGTAAGGAAACATTTCATTTTAAAACCTGACCTTATTTTATTTCTTATCCTTGCACTGTCATTCTGCTTCTCGATGACGTTACAGTTACCCTGCGTTTATTGCAAAATCACCATATGCTTCTGATGCACCCAGATGGCATAGGCAGAACCCAGCTTGAGGCAAGAAAAGCAGAGATATTTGCAGTTCACAACCTTGACCGTGCTGGTAGGGCAAGCCTCCCCAGCAGTTCAACACATCTTTTAAGACCCTTCTCTTGGGACGCCTGGGTGGCTCAGTCAGTTAAGCGGCTACCTTCGGCCCGGGTCATGATCCCAGGGTCCTGGGATTGAGTCCCACATGGGGCTCCTTGCTCAGCAGGGAGCCTGCTTCTCCCTCTCTCTCCCTCTGCTTGTGCTCTGTCAAATAAATAAAATCTTTAAAAAAAAAAAAGACCCTTCTCTCATGATTGTCCATGGGTCTCGAACCATTTCCATGCATTCTTAGATGTAGCTAAGAATGTAGTTTTGCTTGAGGGGTATTCTACAAACATTAAAAAAAAGTGGGCATTTTGGGGTGTGTGCAAATGCTCAGTCACACATAGATAATATACCTCAGATTGCACACCACTCCAGTTGGTAGAATCTATTAAACTGAATGGCACTTATGTGTATCTAAACATATAATGAAATTTTTTAAAAGAAAGTGGCAGAAAGAAACAAGGATATAAGATAAACAGGAAAGAGCATCGGGCTGGGAGACCGGGAGGTGCTTTTAGACCTAGCACCTAGGGGCCCTTTCCAGCCCTAATGATTGGTGCAGCTTGGACGTTTAGCTGAGTGCCACCAAACGATCACGTAAAAACACAGACACCTTTGGAAGGTCAGGGTTTTCTGATCCTGTCATAAGGTATGCCCATCTGCTGGATTATATTACTCCTGCTACACCCCCCCATTCTCCCCCCCACCCCCGGTTCGTAGACCCAGGACCCTAAGGAAAAGCCGGACTTGGTAAAGAAGGCCTTGTGAGAGAGGCCATGACTCAGCCACCCAGAGGAGCGGGCGAGTGATAGGTTTTGACATGTTGCTCTTTGGGTTGTTCATCAGGACTTAACCTGAGGTGAGGGATGATTGCTCGGCTGAGGGGGAGGAACTTTAACTTGGGTTATGCCACAGAACTTAGAGGGAACACTTGGCTGCAAACTGCCATAGGGAAAGTGTGGCTGCTTTGTGAGTATCGGCGAGCATTTCGCTCTAACCGTACAGCCAACAGAAACAAATGGATGCCAGTACAATCAAATGCTAAAATAAATCGTCCTTGCAGAAATGTTCAGCTCTCTAATAAAGGAAAACAGGATGGCCTTTGGCGGGAATGTTTTTTAAAGAATAATTTCATTAACTGACCCCCCTTTGGGAAATAGCAGAAATAGGTGAATAATTGCAAATTCAATGATTTGTAAAACCAGGAGGCATTTTATCTATTTTCTTTCTAAGAAAATGTGGATGCCTACTAGTAATCTGCTTTATTATTAGAAGTTTTGGCTTCAGTTTTGAATCAGGCTCCTCATTTATGGGTGATATTTTATATCAGACACAGCATGAGGATTGCCTCACCCCTTACTATAGTTCTTGACAAAAGGCAACATAAATCACCCTAAATATCTCTTTTTGATGTTCATGTCAGGGTTTTGTTTTAATTCAGCTATGATTTGCTCCAGACCACATCTTCTTTCATCTATGAGGGTTTCTCATTCTCATTTTTTTCTCTGCTCCATTTTCTGCTTCCTTCTCTCTTTGTTCTCCTTCTCTGGAGCCTAGAATAGAATTGAATAGCCCTTCTTGAGCTGGTGGCCTGGTATGGGGGTCAGGACTCAAGGTGGCCCAGAGAAAGGACTGGCCCTACCTTCACCACAATTCCCTGACACCTTGGCCATAAAATTGCCAATATTCCTAGAGAGGAGACAGGCAGATCTAGTAGGAAATTATATTGAAGGTAAGGAAGGTAGGAGAAACTTTCTGACAGGGGGACACCCTCTTCTCAGGTCATTTGGAATTATTCTTAATTTAGTAATAATAGTAGTGTTTGAGAGGTGCTTACTGTCCTTAATCTTTTACCTGAATTGTTCATTTAATCCTTATGATAGCCCTATAAGGCATTGTTATTATCCCTCATTTTACAGAGGCACACAGAGCCTGGGCATCCTCCCTGAGATGACACGTGATGGGGCACTGTGGGTTCAGAGCCAGGCACTTGGAATTTCTACTCTGCGTTGTCGCCACTATCCTGCATTTCACTGGGTGAATACTTTCCTTTTGAGACATGAAGTTATTTCTTTTATGTTTACCCCAGGATATATATAATAGCAAGTTCTCAATTCCCTATACATGTGGAAACCATGGGAAGAGAGTTTTTAATGTTTTGACAAACATTTTTACAAGTCATTGAACAAATGTAATGTCGTCCGTCGATTATTAAAATGGCTTTGCACTGTTTCAGCTTCCACAGTGATTTGTATGGTCTTTTCTGCTACTGTGGAAAGTGAGCACTGCCCATATTTATCTCTATGTCCAGTGAAATTAGTGGGCAATGAGTCCTAGAGTTCAAATTCATGTCCAATGCCATGATCACTTCTACTATGTGATCATTCAGTTGTGTTTGCTTAGCACCTTTCCCAGGGAATCCGTACTGGTGTTTTTCCCCAATACAGATCCAAGTGAGGCCTTCCCTGCAACACCATTCCTCTCTGGGTACCTTGAGGAGTTAATAGGGCCTTAAAGTTATTACTAAACTGAAATGCTATTTTGGTTTGAATTGATCCTTAATTATAGAATTCAAGATAGTTCATCATTGCTTCCAGCATCTGACAAATGCTTACCATTCATTCCCCTTCTATTACCTGAACGAGCCTCTCCCCTCTAATTTAAGGCATTGCAAGAAGAAACAGTACTTAAAAGCATCTGTGGTAAAATTATTTTGTATGTCTAAGAATTGTTTTTCCTTACTAACAACCACACAATAAATAATCTATCTTGAAAAATTTAGATTTGTATACAGATTAAAAAACAACAACAACAACAACAAAAACTGTGGGACCAATCTACTTTCACCTGGCCATTTTCTTTTAGTAGCTCTGAAAGAAACTTCATACATTTCTAATGAAAAATGTATCCTTATAAGGGAGAAACAAGAGATTATGTGGCTTGAGTTGTAATTCACTTCTTCTGACTAGAAAGCAGTCTGTAGTGCTGGGCAAGCTCATAATTACACTGCTTTTATGACAGCAGTTCACTGAATGGATTTGGTGAGCCGAACAATCTAATGACTTCCTGTGCTGTTAATTCAGCTAACCTTGTTCACATTGGCGAATTCTCAGGCCTCATTTGCATCTCGTAGCTACCACACAGATGTTTCTATGATCTTTTGAAGCTTTTAATAGCTTTGCTTCCGTTTTATGATGAATTCTTCAGGGACTGCAGTAGGAATGAAAGGAACTGGAATGTCTGCTCCTTTGTTCCCTCCACCTCTCCTCCCTGTGTTCCATCCCTAAGCATGCCTCTCCACTCCTTGGTCTGTACCAAAACAGGGAATAAAATAATGCTGGGAAGAACCACTGAAAAGGAAGTAAAGAGGCAGGAACAATGTGTGGGCGCTTTTCTCAAAGTCAAAATAGGTGGGGCTAATGTCTAAGAGTGATTCTCTCTGCTGACTTAAAGTTACAGGAATACATAGAAATTACTGAGATAAGTCTAAAGGTACATTACAGTGTTGATGAAAGTGATTTAAATTATAAAAGTAGAAAAGCCACATTATTTGGAAAAGAATGTCTACTCTGACACAACCAATTTTTTTCTAACTGTAGTTGTTTCCAGATGTTTCATGTATGCCTATTTTACATAGTTTGAGGAATATGTGACTTATACCCTTAGATTTTTATCACCTATTTTCCATGTGAAACTCTGGTTCCTGGTTATGTTTAGTGAATACATCATAGTTTGCCTCACTCCGTCTCTTTGGTTAAATGCTGTTCCTATTCCCCTCCCCCGAGTATCATGCTAGAGTATAGGTTAAGCTGCTATAACAAAGGGACCCCAAAAGACATGAACTTGAACAAGGTAGTTTAGCTGTCTCCCACCAATGTCCGGAGTTAGACAGCTCTTCTTCCTCCAGGGATAATGCTCTCATCTAACTGTTTGTATTAGTTTGATAAAACTGCCATAACTAAGTACTAAACACTGTGTGGCTTAAACAACAGAAATTTATTTCTCACAATTCTGGAGGCTAGAAGTCAGAGATCAAAGTGTCACCAGGGTTATTTCTCTGTGACCTGGAGATGGCCGACTTCTCCCTGTCTTAGTATTGTCTTTCCTCTGTATGTGTCTGTGTCCAATTTTCCTCCTCTTACAAGGACACCAGCCAGACTGCATGAGGGTCCACCCTAATGGCATCATCTTAGTTACCAAATATAGTGACATTCTGAGGTGCTGATGGTTAGGACTTCAGCATCTGAATTTGGGGGAGACACAATTCAGCCCACAACACTGTTCCACTTGAGCATTCTTCTTATCCACACAGTTGAAGTTGAATTGCCTCCTCATCCATATTTTCTTCCATTGAAAGGTGAAACAGAGATGAGGACAAGTGACTTACTTCTGTTTAAGAAAATTGAACTGGAGTGGGGCTCCTGGGTGGCTCAGCTGGTTAAGTGTCTGCCTTCGGCTCGGGTCATGATCCCAGGGTCCTGGGATCAGGCCCCGCATCAGGCTCCCTGCCCAGTAGGAGGCCTGCTTCTCCCTCTCCCACTCCCCCTGCTTGTGTTCCCTCTCTTGCTGTGTCTCTCTGTGTCAAATAAATAAATAAAATATTAAAAAAAAAAGAAAATTGAACTGGAGGATGTATGCACCACTTCTGCTGGCCTCCTGTTGACCTGAATATAGCCACATGGCCACTCTATATGGAGTGGAGTGAGAAGGATGGGGAATCCCTAGTCTCTAGACGGGAAGCCACGCTTGGATGAACAATGATCCATTCTGTACATAAGAACTTAAAAACTGGTCTCTTACTTGGAATAGAGAGAGAGATTTCTTCCTCCAGCCCCCACATACCATTCTGTCTACCCTTAATTTATTCCGCTATGAAAACCTCAGTATACAATCTCATTGCTTGCTTTTAATTCAGTTTCAAAGCCGGATCCATTTATTAACTCTTTCCTGTGGGGTAGGTGGAAGCCTAATGTCAGTGAAGTCATGTCTTGGCTCAGATCTTACAGTATTAACCCTGAACTCTGCAGATAAGGTATATGTAGATTTGCAATGTGTAGACCATACAATCTCACCAAAATGTGTCTTCGGTTCTAACTATACTAATTTTTATTATTCAGTCATTGGTAGAGACTAGATACTTATTTTTTATTTATTTTTTGAGAGAGAGAGAGAGAGACAGAGCGTGCGAGCGGGGGGGGGGGGTGAGCAGAGGGAGAGAGAAAGAATCCCAAGCAGGCTCCATGCCCAGTATGGAGCCTGACATGGGGTTCAGTCTCACAACCTTGAGATCATGACCTGAGCCAAAATCAAGAGTTGGACGCTTAACCAACTGAGCCACCCAAGCGCCCAAAGACTAGATACTTTTTGACAACTTCATGCAATGTTGAAAATTATATCAAGTCCCTTTGTAGTTTTCATTTTTCATGTCACTTTACTGACCTTACTTTTGATCTCTTGATCATCATTGATATTTTCTGTGTAGCCCTTCAAATTCACTAAGCCATACTTTTACTGAAATGCATGTCATGCCATATATTCAGGAGTTGGAAAAATAGCAAGGGGAACAGATCTAGATCTCAGCCTTGACTCAGCCACCATCTGCAATCGGCCCTGAATAGGAAAAGCATATGAATTACTCCTTATTGTGACCAGACAAGAAAGATAAACCCATGCAGTGAGATGTGTCAGGAGAGGGTGAGGTCTGCTTAGGGCGAGCTCCTGGGAGGGTAGCCAGCTGGGGTAGTCCCTGAGCTTCCTTCTGCCCCTACTGGTCTTACTGTGGCACAGACTGGCCCCAGGTGACCTGCCTCTTGAGAATGGGTTCCCAGAGTGTCCAAGGATAGATCAGAGTGGGTGAGGTGAGGATCCCAGATACATAGAATAACAAGAGGGCAGGCCAGCCTTGACTGAATTGGGTCATTTGACCAAGAAGTGGGCCGGAGGCCTCAAGGTGGGAGTCTGCAGTGAACGCAGGGCCCCCAGCCTCAAGAGATGGGACTATTGCTGCTGCCATGAGGCTCTGCTGGAGACCGAAGTCCTGGGCCAGACACATCCCAGAGAGACTCTAGTAGTGAAGACAGTGGTACTTTTAGGCAGCTTTAGGTAAGTAAACTTGGTCAAACCTGCAGGAACTAGGGACAAGCCTATGAGAAAGCCCCGTCTGCTAATCCCCACACAGACTCTGCATGTCTCCTGGTTCAAGTACTGAGGTTTTTGTGTGTATGCCCTGCCAGGCATTTCCCTGATGATGGGTGATGCTGAGCATCTTTTCATGTACTAGTTGGCCATTTAGATGTCTTCTTTGGAAAAATGTCTATGTCTTCTGGACATTTTTTAATTGGATGTTTTTCTTTATTAGTTGTTTTACATTCTTCAGGTATTTTTTATAAGGTATTTTGGATAATAACCCCTTATGTGATATATGATTTGCAAATATTTTCTCCTATTTTATAGATTGCCATTTCCTTTTGTTGATCGTTTTGTTTGCTGTGCAGAAAGGTTTTTTTTTGTTTGGTGTAGTCCCACTTGTTGATTTTTGCTTTTGTTTCCTTTGCTTTTGGTGTCATATCCAAAAAATCATTTCTAAGACCAATGTCAAGGAGCTTTCCCCCTATGTTTTCTTCTAGAAATTTTATGGTATCCAGTTTTATGTTTAAGTCTTTAATTCATTTGGACTTAATTTTTGTAAGTAGAAAAGACAGGGGTCCAATGTCATTTTCCTATGTGTAGTTCTTTAGTTTTCCCAGAACCATTTACTGAAGACAGTACCCTTTCCCCATTAAGCATTCTTGGCTCCCTTATCAAACAATAGTTGACCTTACATGCAGCACTTTATTTCTGGGCTTTCTACTTTGTTCCATTGGTCTATGTGTCTGTTTTTATGCCAGTACCATAATGTCTTAATTACTATAGCTTTGTAGTATAGTTTGAAATCAGGAAGTGTGATGCCTCTAGCTTAGTTCTTCTTTCTCAGGATTGCTTGTGACTATTCAGGGTCTTTAGTGATTTCATACAGTTTTTTGGTTTTTTTTTTCTATCTCTGTGAAAAATGCCATTGGAATTTTGGTAGGAACTGCACTGAATCTGGAGATGGCTTTGGGTAGTATGGACACTTTAACACTAGTAATTCTTCCAGCCCATGACCATGGGATATCTTTCCACTTTTCTGTGTGTCCTCTTCAATTTTCTTCATCAAAGGCATGTAGTTTCCATTGTACAGATCCTTAATTTCCTTAGTTCAATTTATTCCTAAGTCTTTTATTGTTTTTGATGCTGTTGTGAAAGGGATAGTTTTCTTTATTTCTTTTTCATTTATTTCATTGTTAGTGTTTAGAAACAAAACTGATTTCTGTATGTTGATTTTATGATCCAGCAATCCCACTTCTGGGTATGTATCCAAAGGAAATGAGAACAGGATATCAAAAAGATATCTGTGTAACCATGTTCATTGCAGCATTATTCACAATAGCCAAGATATGGAAACAAAAGTGTCAGTCAATGGATGAAGGGGTAAAGAAGTAAAGAAGTTGTGGTATATATATTCAGTTGAATATTTTCAGCCGTGAGATAGAAGGAAATCCTGCCATTTGTGATAACATGGATGGACTTTGGGAGCATTATGTTTAATGAGATAAGTCAGACAAAGACAAATGCTGTGTGGTACTACTTATATGTGGAATCTGAAAAAGCTGAACTTGTAGAAGCAGAGTAGAATGGTAGTTTACCAGGGGCTGGGGGTGGGGGAACTGGGAAGATGCAACTAGAAAGTGAATAAGTTCTGGAGCTCTAATGCACAGCATAGTGATTATAGCCAACAATACCATATATATTTCAAAATTGCTTTAAAAAAACTAGATCTTAAATGTTTTCCCACAAAAAAGAAATTACAATTATGTGGTGTGATAGAGGTGTTAAATAAAGCTAGGATGGTAATCATATTGTAATATATAAATGTATCAAATCACCAGGTTGTACATTTTAAGCTTAAACAATGTTTTATATAAATTATGTCTCAACTTAAAAATTTAAAAAGTACAGTGTGAGGGATCTAGGTTCAGGCTGGGACACAGTGGGTACTGGGGCGAGGGTAGGGCCTTTCCCTCCTGGTGTTATTTGTTTGCTCTCTGCTCCTCAATGCCCTGCTTGCTCTTTGGAGCCTCCTGTGGGGTCCTGTGTGCACCCTCCTGTGGATAGGGTGGCAGAGCAATGGGGCCAAGTGCCATCCTGGAGCTAGGTTACCTCACCCTCTAGGCTGCAGAGGGATGACACAGGATTAACAGCAGTTCATTGAACTACTGGGGAGAACAATTTTCATGAGAGTCTGTGCTTAAACTTGGAGAGGAATGTGTGGATGCAGAGAGATGGTCCTCGGGAGGGAGGGAAAGGGGACCCCTAGGCCAACTGCCCTGGACAGTAAGGGAAAAGACAAGGCTCAGATCCCGGGCTTACAACCTGCCCTTTTCTTAAACTACACCAAGGATGGTCTATACCAGGCTTGCAGGGGTCCCAACAGCTGAGCCCGTTTCCTGCCAGTGATTTTTCTTCCTGGCCCATGATTCCCAGCACTGTAGTCCGAGGGGCTTCTCTGGTCCCTCACAACAGCCCTTTGCAAACAGAGCTGAGGAGCACAGTGGGAAGGGAAGGAGCCTCCCTTGGCCCTCTCAGGAATTCCTGGAGGCCAGAGAAAGGCAGAGGCTGGGATGCAGGAGAGTTTGGAGCAATGTTACGTGGCAGGCATTGTGATAGGCACTCGAGGCGCGACAGTGATCTGAACAGGCGAACTCCTAACCCACAGGTAACTTACATCTGGTGGGAGAAGACAGGTAATAAACAAATACATACATATCCATGTAATATATTAGACAGTGTTGCTGTTACAAAAACAAAACAACATAAGGGAGGCTAGAGAATTATAGAGTAAGGTCGCTTAAAAAGGGTGTTCAGGGAAGGTGCACTGCCAACCCTGAACAAAGTGAGGGAGAGAGCCATGTGGGTATACGAGAGGAATAGTCCACACACATGGAGCAGCAAGCAAGTGTGAAGGCCTTGAGGATCAGCATGCCTACTGGCTGTCATGGGCACAGAGTAAATAGGGGGAAGAACTGTGGAATAAAGTCAAAGAGGTAGCAGCAAAGGTGCCACATCATGTAGGGCTGTGGAAAGAAATTTGGATTTTACTTAGAGTGCAGTGGAAAGCTATTAGAGGATTTGGGGCAAAGAAATGACATTTGACTTGCGTTTTAACAGCATCACTCTGGCTACTGATGGCAAATAGACCTTAGAGAGGTTAGGATATAAATAGGGTACCTGTTAGGAGGCAATTGTAATTATCCAAGTAAGAAATTATCCAAGATGGGGTGTGGGCCAGCACGGTAATGGGTGAAGGTGTTAACAGGTGGTTAGATGGTAGATATAATTTAAAGGAAGAGTTGGAAGGATTGGCTGAATGATTAGATATAAAAGAAAGAGAAGAATCAATTATGACTCTAAGAGTTTTCAAATAAGCAAGAGTAAAGATGCCAGTTCTAGAATCCTTTTGAGATGAGTTTTACCTAATGTGTATGTGTGTATAGGGTAGAGAGTGGACAGAGAGAGAGAGAGAGAGAGAGAAGAAGGGGCTCTTTCCAAGTGAGAAATAGCAGACCAAAGGCAAAGAAGAAAAATTGCAGGTCTTTTGTACCCAAGAGTCGACTCACCATTGTTGAACAAGGAAAATAGGACATTGTAAACAATCATGAATTGTGCCCCAAGTAGCTGGAGGCTTACTTTGCATTCTTCAGAGCATCTCTACTTGACATGAAATCCCTCCTACAACAAAAGGGACTCTGTAATTTGGGACTCTTATCTGGTCAGAATTATTCCTCAAAATTCTAACCCAGTAGTCAAAATATGAGGACAAAAGAGGTCTAGAATTATTATAGAAGCCCAGTACCATTTTCTAAGAAACTACTAGATGTGGAACTCAAACCTGTGGAATGCTTTTTTTTTTTTTTTTTTAAGATTTTATTGATTTGACAGACACAGTGAGAGAGGGAACACAAGCAGGGGGAGTGGGAGAGGGAGAAGCAGGCTTCCCGTGGAGCAGGGAGCCTGATGGGAGGCTCGATCCCAGGACCCTGGGATCATGACCTGAGCCAAAGGCAGACGCTTAACGACTGAGCCACCCAGGCGCCCCTGGAATGCTTTTAAAGCAGCTTTTAATGTCTTGTGAATGCTCAGTATTTCACCTTTGAAACCTGAGAGTTACCTTGTCACTCCATGGTCTTTGTATATTATGTCCAGTCTTAAAAGATTATAATTTGCAGTCAGCTGACTTAGGTTTGAATCCTAGTTCTATTGCATAAAACAATTATGATCTTAGGCAAATCACTTCACCTCTCTGAGACTTGATTTTATCATCTGAAAAACTGAGATAATAATGGCTATCTTATAAAGCTGTTATGAAGATTAAATGAAATAATCACCTCACATGAGCTAATGTATGTGACTTGCTGAGCACAGTGCCTAGCAGAAGACAGTGTGTGTATGTGTGTGCACATGCGCGTGTGTGTGTGTGCGTGTGCGTGTACGCATGCATGCGTGGGCGCACGCTCCCATCACTCATCTCCCTCTCCATGCTCACTTCAGTACTAATCCAGAAATACGTAACTTTGCATTGCGGTTACCACCCTGCCCCTCATTGCTTTTCTAGCCTCAACTTTCTTCCGGCCAAGTCTACTCTTCACCCCAAAATCATATAAATCCACTTGAAAGCACTCATGCTTATCCCCACCTTCTCCAAGCTCCTATAGTAGGTCCCTTCTGCTTTGTTCATTTTGTTCTTAATCCTATACTACCTTACACTTCTACTCAGTTGTTGTCTACTGAATTGTATGCCTCTGTAAGGTGAGCTTCTTGTCCTATATTTCTTTTGTCTCTCCATCCCACAGCTGGTCTCAGCCTTCTTAGTCATACCATTGGTCAGGTGTATGATCCTCCTCTGTACTTATAAATCTCTAATGTGACTCTTACATTACAGAAGTAATTCCTTAAAGTTGCCTTAATGGGAACAAAAGCTGCCACTCAAGGTCGCATCAAACATATTATTAACCTACAACAATCCAGATCCAGTAATAATACATCCATTGATTTACTCAACACATATTTCTCATTCAGCATACCTTCAAGGTACTGGGGATATAGCCATGCATAGGATAAAGTTTCTGCTTTCATGGAATTTATATTCTCCAGATTACATGTTAAAATAAGTTTCTTCTTTTTTTTAATGTTTCAAGCTTTTATTTAAATTCTAGTTAGTTAACATATAGTGTAATACTAGTTTCAGGAGTAGAATTTAGTGATTCATCACTTACGTAACACCCAGTGCTCATCACAAGTGCCCTCCTTAATCCCCATCACGCATTTAACCCATGCCTCTGCCCACCTCCCCTCCAGCAGCCCTCAGTGTGTTCTCTATAGTTAAGAGTCTGTTTTATCGTTTGCCTTCCTCTCTGGGAGTGGAGTGTTTTCCATATTACCTCCTGAGTCATACTATTTCTTTTTTTTTTCTTTTCCCTTTGTTCATCTGCTTGAGGTAAGCTTACTTGAAGTAAGCTTCTTTTGGAAATGATTTTGGCACTGTTTACTTCCAAGTATGTGTTCTACAAGATGGGAAAGTAAGGGAGTATTACCAGTTTCTAAGGAAATGGTACTTTCTTTGAAGTAGATCACTTATACAGAACTATTAATCTGTGATATTGTAAAACAAACAAAACAAACAAAAAAAGTTGAAGTGACTCCCCACCAACTCAGTGTTCAGCGTTAATCATTTAGTTTGATGGTATGTGTCTTAGTTCAGACTGCTATAACAAATTACCACAAACTGGGTAGCTTAAACAATAAGGGTTTATTTGCTATAGTTCTGGATGCTGGAAGTCCAAGATCACAGTGCCATCATAGTCGGATTCTGATGAGGACCGTCTTCTGGGTTACAGACAGCTAGCTTCTCATTGTATCCTCATATAGTGCAAAGAATGAGAGAGCTCTATGGGGTCTCTTTAATAAAAGCATTAATCCCATTCCTGAGGGCTCCACCCTCATGACCTAATCACCTCCCCAAGGCCCCACCTCCTAATACCATCGCATCCTAGGTTAGGATTTCCAACATACAAATTTTGGAAGGACAAAAACAATTCAGTTCATAACAATATGGCCAATCTGACTCAAAATATCAACTTTTTGTGGTAGATGATTACAAGGTGGCCCAAAAGTCCAGCTTTAGGATAAGGGAAGACTCTAACTCTTTAACCCAGAGGTGATTTCTTCCAATCTTTTTTTTAAGATTTATTTATTTATTTGAGAGAGAGAGAGAATGAGCAAGAGGGGAGAGGGAGAGGAAGAGAGAATCTGAAGCAGACTCCATGCTCAGCATGGAGCCCGACGCAGGGCTGGATCTCACTACCCTTAAATCGTGACTTGAGCCAAAACCAAGAGTTGGACACTTAACCGACTGAGCCACCCAAGCTCCCCTCTTCCAATCATTTTTAAAAAGTGGATGGAAATTTGCAAAAGTCTCTGTTAGAGAGACTGTGACAAACACCATGATCATAGTGCCTCTACAGGTCATTTCATAAAACAAGTAGTCATGGTCACTATGAGATCCTTCTCAGGAAGCCAGCTACCCCCACTGTGACTCATCACACACTTACATTTTACAACACGGTGCTCATTGTGAAGTCTAGGTCTTTGAAATCAGGTCAGCTTTAAAGACATTCTTTGTGGAAGAATGTATTTGACATTGAGCACTCTACCTTCACAGAGGAGTTAAAAGTTGAAGCACAGAAAGGACATCCATAGGAACAAGAGAAGGGCTGCTGCCTCTGCAAGTCTTTCTTCTTTTACACCTAACGAGATTTTTTTGTAGTTGTTTCCCAGGGCTCCATGCTAAAGTACAAATATCTGTGGAAGGAGATTTTATCTCCTAGTATTTTGGGTTGATGAAGACAGGCTACCGACATCCACGCTTTGCCAAGAGATTTGGAGGACACTCCAAACAGCCAATCTAGTTTACAGATTTCTCACTGTGTGATAGGAATGTTCGGTGGCTTGAGGAAAAAGGACTGGGGAGAATGACAGGAATACATGATGGTTATGTTTCTTCTCAAGAAGTAATGAAAGGGAGATAGTGTTAGCCTTTTTGGTAGAGTACTAGAAATACACATGGCGGTAATCCTTACTCCTGCCTACCGAAATGGAAACTGGCACTGGTAGCTGATACCATCCGTGGTCAGGAAGGAGGTTCCACAGATGGGTCATAGAGTTCACAGAAAGCAGTTTCAGATTTTCATTTGGTGATTGATTTGCTGTTTGGCTCCATTGAATTCATCCTGAGTGGTATGAGCAGTATCTTTTGGTATTCACATCTATGAGGCAGGTAGCTGGAAATGTGGAGATTTGATTTAATGTAAGGTGAAAAGTAAAGGGAAAAAAAGGCTTAGCCACCTTACACGTACAGATAGCACAGTAAATAGGTGAGGGATGCATTTGTAAGTGCAACTTAAATAAAGTTAATAAAGCCAGCACAATCCATCTAGAAATGTGGATCAGAGTCTCACTCTTTTACCCCATTAAGGCATTAATCCTGTCTGTCCCATTACTGCCCCAAAGGGTGCTGAGATAATGAATGTCCTAATATATATAGAAATCTTGTAGAAACTCCAGAATCAGGCAACCAGATAAATGCAAGAGGAAGCATAGTGAATTTCCTTTGAGGTATCTGATTCCTTGTTGCCTTGCAAGAGTTCAGTGGTGAGCCATTCACTCGCCAAGGAGCCCTTTACTCTCTCTGGCTCAACATGCTCTTAAGTGTCATTTTTATATCAACCATATGAGAAAGTGGAGTGTTTTCCATATTACCTCCTGAGTCATACTATTTCTCCAGTCCTATGCCAGTCAGGTTTTTCTGGTTGTTATTCATGTACTTCATTTTCCTGAAGCTTGTCTCCCCTTCATTATAGGGGATGTGTTTGAGAGGTCATGTCTAAATGGCCTGCATTTAGAAGCATGGGAAAATTCTCCAAACATTTAATTTAGACAATTATACCTATATACTAGAAGGCTGAAATTCATATGAAAAAAACAGGAAATTTTCATCTGCTATCTTGCCACAACTAAGGAATCATTCCTTTTCCTTTTGGGGAAGGAAGTTGGCTTTAAAAATTAGTTGTAGCCTTGTTGCAAATCTGACATGGGTCATGGAGTACTTCCGTAAAAATGGCAGAGAAGTGGACAAAATACAAAGAGAAATACAACAATATTACAGGAACTTGAGACATGAGTTCCTCATCCTCCACCCAAAAATACATTTATAAAGCACAAATATATTGTTTGACTCTGCCAGAATATACAACTTCCAAGCCATACCAGCAAAATCAATTGTGTAGGTACATCTGGAAATTCCATTATCTGGAGACTTTGGAGTAGTATGTAATACACCAAAGCAGAAATTCACTATCTGCCAAAGAATTATTAAGTCTTCCTAACAAAGATCTTAGGCGAGAGTTTGGATTATTAAGTCCAGAGCCTAGGAACCTGGGAACATGAAGTTTCCAGAGGAAATAATGACAGAGAACATACCAGCCAGAGACACCCTGTCATGAAAAATGGGTTGCTGGTACCAAAGATTAATGGCCACATACATTTTCTTTCATTCTTACCTCAGTTGTTGAAGGACATTTTGATGTCTCTTATGTTGCTATTAGTATCCTTCATGAGTAATCACTCCACACCTTGTGATCATGTGTCACCCCTGGATTTTTTTGAGACACACAGACCGGATACCTCGTTTCTTCCATCATCCCTGTCATCACCTCAAATTTTAAACATGAAAGAACCTAATAACCTCTGCTCCGCACTTCTTGTTCTAATCCTGACCTTGAAACATGGTTGTCTTCAAGTAAGAATAATGGAAAAGATGTCAAGCCATGCCCATCTGAATTCTTTGCTTTAGAAATCAAAACAAAACAAAAAGTAGTCATCCACAGAGTGGAGAAAAGGAAACGTGACAGATTAGAATCCAGATTTCAGGCTAAGAAAGGATTTCTTGGATAGTAATTTAATAATGTTCAAGGACCTGAAACTTTGAGAAAATACAACATGAATTTCTCTGTCATTTTCTGAAAGTTATTAAGCAATATACATTTTTCGGGCGCCTGGGTGGCTCAGATGGTTAAGCGTCTGCCTTCGGCTCAGGTCATGATCCCAGCGTCCTGGGATCAAGTCCGCATCGGGCTCCCTGCTCAGCGGGAAGCCTGCTTCTCCCTCTGCCTCTCTCTCTCTCTCTCTCTCTCTCTGTCTCTCATGAATAAATAAATTAAAAAAAATCTTTAAAAAAAAAAGCAATATACATTTTTCACTCCCAGTTTCTTATTTTGCAAAAACTGGCTATTCCTACAGATAGAAGTAACCAAGTTTATTCACAAAAGACTTTCTTAAAAGTGTATCCACCTGGACACAACAACTACAGCTGCCCTTACCCCACCTAAATGTCCTGCCCCTCCCCCCCGCATCTCGTTCTACTCTGTTTTCCTCCTGTACTTTGGTCGTAATGAACTTCTGTTGGCTCCTCTGTTGCTTCATCTTCATTGTCAGATCAAACCTCCTTTGCCTGTACTATTTCCTTATATCCGCATTGTATTGTGTCCTTTTTCTTACCCCTCTGGCATCCATCAGATCTGGAAGCTTTCTGTCACTTTACACATCTTTCTCTGATGCCCGTATCTGATTCCTGTTCCTTCCTTGAGCCGCTCGCACGAGAACCAGAATTTATTACTGTCTTAGCACACCTTACCTTACGTTCTTACTTTTTGTTTATCTCCCTTTCCTCTGCCCCAGATGATAAACTTATTTCATTAGAGAAATATGCCAACACAAAACCGACAGCTTCCCCATTTGATCTTATCTTGCCTCAGAATGTGTGTGTGTGTATATATATATATATATATATACTCCCCCCCACCCCGTTTTAAAAATACTTTAACCATTGCTCTTAGGTTAATCTCCAGAATTGTTAACGTTATCTTCTGGGCCCCACAGGGGCAGGACTCTTCATTTCTGCACGGACCTTGTGCCCCCCTTACCAAGCACACTGGCTACTCCCCACCGCTTTGTTTCACATGGAAAAGTTGGATTTATCTTTCACGTTTCTGGGCCTGGCCTAGTAAACATCACCAATGTGTGCAGGGCTCAGTGAGGGCCTCCTCATATTTCACACATGTGGCACATTTCCTAGCCAGAGTTCAGTTATTATCTGGGTGATTATCTTTTTAATATCCATCTCCTAGCTATGCTATCAGCTCCAGGGGACAGTGGCTCTGGCTCTCTTCCTCAAGAAACATTTGTGGTGACTCTATCTGGGCCAAACTGGAGCCAGTGTGGGAACGGTGAATAAGTTAGGAAAATATGCAAGGGTTGGGAAATAACGCCAGACCCGGGTGGAGGGCAGATCCTAAAAGATCTTAACTGCCACGAGTATAAACACTCTATACTTTATCCCGGAAGACAGTGAAGATTCATCAAATGTTTCAAAGCTGAAGTGATCTAATAATCTTGTGTTTGAAGGAATGAATCTGGCAGCAGGTTAGAGATTTCATCTCTAAGCAAAAAGACTATTATAGTAGATTATAAAAAAGAAAATGATTACTTATGTCTTCTGTCCCCATGTGCACATCCCTTTGGCTCTGTGGCTTTACCATTCTTCTTATCCTAAGACTTTCAATATGAGTTTGACCACGTGACTTGCTTTGACCTATGGGGCATTAGCAACTGCGACTCACGCATTTGCATGCTGGCGTTTGCCGGAGGCCTGGCTGGGAAGCCAGAAATCCCCAAGTGAGGTAGCTTAACGAAGCAGTGAATTTCACCCTTGTATTAAACTTTCTCTTTGCTGCTGTTAACATGCATAACCCCCTCCCCCTCAAACCACCACTATTAGAAATCTCACTTTAGCAAACAATCCTCAGCGATGTGCCCTAGAATCTAGAGGTGGGAGGAGGCATATGTCCTGTGACTTCATTTCTCAGGAGGTGGGTTCCAGCATGCATTATGGCTGCAGATTTGAGAATCACTATGCTAAGTTTCACGGATCAGTGAGTGAACAGTTCACTCAGCCTGGGGAGTTAATGAGCACCACGGAGGAAGTGACATTTAGCCAGGTATGCAAAGGAAGAATAACTATTCATCAGGTAGAAAAGTGCAGGAACGGTATGTCAAACAAAGAGTAGAATGTGCCAAGTCAAATATTGCATCCCAAATGACTCGTTTTAAATGGTCATCTCTTTTCTTTTTATACAACTGAACATACTCTCTGATATTCTAGATCATGCTGGCAGAACCCTATCACCCTCAAGGAAATCTATAGAATTTACTTTGCGGTGTCTACAGTTTATAGAGAGATCATAGAAATAAATTGGCAGGATAATCATTGCCTTTCCTCAAAATAGTCTTCATTTTCAGAAACCAGCCTGAAACATGACGAAGTCATTTTCCTGTGAATCTCATGCCCCAGAGCAGGTCTCATGCAGAAAACAATAGGCTCTGATGGTTGTTTTATTTGCATTCACCGTCAGTTTCAGTAACTCTAGAATCATGTTAACTTCATGAAATTGAATCTAATTCTGATTATGCAGTCCTGTTCCTGAGCCTCTTGTGAAAATCCTGATATCGATCAAGATCTAATGCATGTTCCCCTGCTTTTTGAAAGTTCATGTTGCCACTTTACTTTTACCGAAAAAACATTAGTATCTGTTTTCGCTAAGTGAAAGAAATCCAATGAGGATTTTAGCTTTTCTGAAAAAAAGAAAGAAAGAAAGAAAGAAAGAAAGAAAGAAAGAAAGAAAGAAAGAAAGAAAGAAAGAAAGAAAGAAAGAAAGAAAGAAAAAGAAAAAAAGAAAGAAAAAGAAAGAAAAGGTGTAAAGCAAAAGAGCGTTCAGCATTTGCTTCGCAGTGAGCATTGCAGAGGCAGTGCGCACCCTCAGCAGAGAGAGGGGCCCCGCCACACTCTTCCAGGGGAACTGCACTCAGCATGTCAGCATCCAGCCGCCAGAGCTGTGAATGGTGTTTGTGAGCATATCTGTGAGCAGATAGATGGCGGCTGGATTATCCCCATTTATTTTGTGCATTTGTTAGCAAGAGATGCCCTAAGATGTCAGAAAAGCCAAAGAGAGGTTATCTTTTAGGTCTGGGCATGCTCAACCTTTTTTCCCTATAAATTAATGGCATATGCTTCTTCAGTTATACCATTTTGGCTTATGGAAGGTTTCCTAGGAATGCTCTACTTCTGGATAGCAGGGGGGAGCCTGTACCTGGTTCTCATCCATACAGAATTTTTGGCATTTTCCTTAACGCACACACGTACTCCCTCACACCTAAACACAGAGTAAATAAGTCTCTGAAGGAAATTATTGCCTTAAAGTGCTTTTGTAATTCATTTCAATAGAGCATATGGAACACTTTTCCCCACACATAATAGGATTAATCTTTAAAAGCATCATCTTCTACAAGCAGGTGCAAACCTTTGTCTGCCCTCAGGGAAAGACCAGCCAATGAGAGATTATTCTGGTGAGGTAATGCTTGTTAACTTACTCTCTTGCAGACATGATTGGGGAAGATGCTTTTCAGAGCATCAAACATATTGAATTTAACTCTTTCTCACATGACTAATTTTAGCTCACAAGCCACTTCCGACGCTTCGTAAACATGTCATGTAGGACAGCCCTGAGATAGTTATGCAAAATCACTAGACTAGAGAATTTCTTTTGAGCACTGGCATCTGTACCCACTGGCATTTGCCAATGATAATTCCCTACCTTTCTTGAGAAATCAGTACTTCCACATCCTGGTTCTTATGTAAATAAACGATACATTAACCCTAGCCAGTGGCAGATAAACTTATATTTCTTTCTCAGATATAGATTCTCCTGAAAATCAAATCAAAATGGATAGAGACTTTATAGGAGTTTTTTTTTCCGTCATACTCATCACAGTTGACTTCTCGTGACTGTATACAAACTTAATTCTCATATTCACCCACTTTGTTTCAAAGATTAAAAAAAATATTTGAAACAGTGTTTGAATAGCCAGGTATGTTCATAGTGATATAATCTTCTGCTTAGTGAGTAATGTACGGGGCTCCGTTGATGCAACTGAATGCTTGCGAATGTCCAGGGAAGCCGTAGCCGGGGCTAGGGCAGCCACTACCCATCACATAGTGTATTTCTGTGAAGTGGTGGGCAAGACAAGATAAATGTGTGTTACTTTCTAGCAGTAAAGTGTGCAAAAAAGCAGGCCCAAGCTACAGATTTCAGACAGGTGTGGTTTCATGCAACAGCTCATTCATTCCCCATCCCTCTCCCTTCATCCCAAACCTCAGTTTTTTTGAGCAAAAGAACACAAGAGTAAGCATATTGTGAAAAATCCTAATTTGGAAGAGGAGTGTCATGATACCTGAGCACACCAGTGGTTTATCTGATCTGACCCCCGGGAAGAAAGCAACTCAGACTGCTCAGCCAGCTGTGCAATTTGAGGTGCTGTATGTAATTCAGAGATGATGAGCTGTGAGTACTTGGAGTAAAAATGTAGGAAAGTTACTTTATTAGAACTTTCTTCCTTGTTTCTTTTTTCAGACTCTCCTCCAAACCCTTTGAGAAAACTGCATTAATTTTTGGCACATGAGCCTTTCTTGGGACTTTTCTACTTATTCGGGTCATGGTAATACGGTTGCATTGGGATGGGGTGGAATTCTGGAGCGGTAGAATGTTTCAAACATGGCTGTAAATCGTGTCTCTACCATATAAGGGAGTGGTAAGTCACTCTAACTTCAGGGAGACACACTTTCTCCATCTATTAAAATGAAATAACAATCCCATAGGAATTTTTAAAATCATATTTATAAAGTTCTCGGCAAATAGCAGGTATTCAACTGATAGTGGCTATGGTTATCACTATTTTTTTTTTCTTTTGGTTATCACTGTTTTTTTTACATATGCATAATTCCAAGCCACTTTACCTTTCAAAGTTGAAAACCACATTATATAAAATGACTATTTACCCATAGCAGATTCCCTGACATGATGAATTTTATCTACCTTTTGATTGTGAAATGAACCATTCTGTTTTCCATTGAAGATTGAGTTCGTACTTGGTTCTGCATTTACCATAACATCCAGTCGTCTTTTATTTTTACCCACTGATATTTCAAAGTCAGTACTTTACAAATATATGATTTTAAATACTATCAGAATAAAGAGTAGTAGCATAGTACATTTCTTCTAGAGATGCGTTGATATTTTAAGGGCATGGCTTTTCCAATTCTATAGTAAAGATCCTGGAAGGTAGCTTGAGGTTTTCAGTGAATTAGCTTGAACGAAATTGTTTGTATCCACTGACACGTTCCTGCAAATTGATTTTAGATTTTAAATTTCAAGGGCTAGGAATACCTGGGTGGCTCAGTCGGCTAAGCGTCTGCCTTCGGCTCAGGTCGTGATCGCAGGGTCCTGGGATCGAGCCCCGCATCGGGCTCCCTGCTCCTCGGGGAGCCTGCTTCTCCCTCTCCCTCTCCCTCTGCCTGCCGCTCCCCCTGCTTGTGCGCTCTCTCGCTCGCTCTCTCTCTCTCTGATGAATAAATAAAGAAAATCTTTTAAAAATAAAAATAAAAAAATAAATTTCAAGGACTATTTAGTTCACTGTATCAGAATTTACTGAATGCCTGACCTGTACATGGAGAGACTCTAAGGTTAAACCCAGTGGTGACAGCCCCAGCTGTGAAGTCCTGGCTGCTCCCATCCAGGTGCCAGTGCCAGGTTAACAGGACAGACACCACAGTGTGTTCATGTTCATAACAGAGTTATGTAGAAAGTTACTGGAAACACACAGGTGGTGGGGCTTTTAATTCAACATTGGAGGGGTGAGTTTTTGAGAAAAATTATAGCCAGGTAACATTTTATTGACTTTTAAAGAATAATAAGGATATTCTTATTTGGATAAAATAGAAGAGTATTCCAGGTAGAAGGAATAGCTAGAGCAAAGGAGGAGAGGATTGCTAATTCATAGCTATTTGTGGAATGGCTAGTGACCTAGCCTAGTGTTTGACATTGGATGGAAGGGTGGCGAGGGAAAAGGAATGTTCGTGTGCAGAGGGGCTTTTTGGAAAACTAATCCGTTACTGTCCGAATCATAAGTATTCTTTATCTTGTCTCTTTTACGCACCATGAGAGGATTGATAATACATACTAGCTGGATTTTTTTACTTTTTTGTGCTGTCTTTAAGCTTACTTGTACTTAAGCAAAAGAATACTCTTCCTTTGCCCTTCCTGTGATTAAAAAAATTCTAGTGTACTATTAAACCTCAAATAAGGTAAGTGTGAATTTTACAAACCCTATTTCAAGAAGGCAATATAAATGGTACAGAAAATAATCCTTGAGATCTAGAAAACATCTGTTAGTTTTGCTTCCTATAGAAGCATACCTGAGCAAACTTGTAAAAGGCCATCCATCTAAATAACGTGTGACAATAATGTCAGAGTATGCATTAAAGAAGTATTGTCGATGCTAACTTTGTGAAAGAGTTATCTGAGAAAACGTCATTGTTCATATTCACATGGTGAAACATAAAACCAGCCCGTCAAAGCATGGGGCCATTCACGTGTAATAATGTGGGTGTGAAAACATTCTTAAATAAAACTTCCTGAAAGTTCTCTGTCATTTTCTTTGAGTCTACTCACTGAATAAGAAGTCTGCATACCTTAGAACAGGACTATGTGTATATGCTCAGTAATTCAAATATGTTTCGTGACTTTTATTAGACGTGCACTGGAATGTGTTATCCACACATAAGTGACGCTGTTGTTAAAACAGGAATTTATCAATTTAACAAATGGTGTGTGCTGAACTGTCTATATCTTGTTCCCCCTTTGTGACGAGTATCATGTATTTCAGAAGTAGTTAACTGGAATTACAGGTAGTGGGGTCCCTCATGGGTTATAGATTTTCATCATGTAAAACCAACTGCATGGAGATTCAACCTACTTCTTAGGCTGATTAGATAACATACACAGGATTGTTTGCCTAAGTGTGTGAGTGTTTATAGGCTACCTCATTCTAAAAATGCTTTGAGGTTCTTGGATTTATATGTGTAATGCAGAAAAATCCACTATATTCCCTTAAATTCATTAAACAAAGAGGCTGTTAGACTCCTGGGGCTCTCACGCCATGGCAGCCTGTGTAAGCAAACCAAAATCTAAGCCTATAAATGCCCCAAGGTTACAAAATCAAAACCTGAGGACAACCAGTCACATACAGCCAATTAGGCTTTAAGTGATAGCCGATCCACAATGACCTTGCTTTGTTTCCACCTCTTAAGAGTCTCTCGCCAGCTCCTCGTTGGTGGAGCACTGCTGACCACTTCCAGTTCGCTGCTGTCCAATTCAGATTGATAAATGCCCAAATAAACTCTTAAAAACTTGTGGGGTGCATGGCTGGCTCAGTCGGTAGAGCATGCGACTCTTCCTTTTTTTGAAGATTTTATTTATTTATTTGACAGAGAGAGAGAGAGAGAGAGACAAGAGAGGGGCAGAGGAAGAGGGAGAAGCAGGCTCCCCGCTGAGCAGAGAACCCGATGTAGGGCTCAATCCCAAGACCCTGGGATCATGACCTGAGCCGAAGGCAGACGCTTAACCCACTGAGCCGCCCAGGCACCCTGAGCATGTGACGCTTGATCTCAGGGTTATAAGTTTGAGCCCCATGTTGGGTGTAAAGATTACTTAAAAAGAAATCTTTAAAAAAATGTTTTATATGCCTCAGTTTATCTTTTAACTAGTTATTTAAAAATACGAAATTCTCAGAAAATTGTAAAAATAAAGACGGCTTTCTGTTTTCTCCATCAGCTGTTAAGAAGAAGGCTAGCTTTATCACTCCGGTTCCAGGAGGTGTGGGACCCATGACGGTGGCAATGCTTCTGAAGAACACCCTTCTGGCAGCTAAAAAACTCATTTACTAGGTCACATGAAAGAATAAGGCAAAATGAAATCATGCTATTTATTTATTTGACAAAGGGCAAACACCTTTATATTTTACTACAAAGCTATTTATTTCTACATTGTATTTATTTTTTCATGGATGGAATCGTTGTGGATCAGATGATTCATACAACCTGACTCATTTCCTGCTAACAGATTTTGAGTTTTAGGGGGAAAAAAAGGAAAAACAAACAATTCCAATGAGAACTTTGGTAGCACTGGTTTATTTTGTGAATAGTATTTGTTCGTAATGTTAAACAATAAAGGGCTCATAATAAATGAATATATTTTTGACACAAATATCACACACAGTATGTTTTCAGCAAACGTCTTGTGAGCCAAATGGGCGCCCTTGTAAAATGTAATTTAGGTTTTGACATAAGCAGGCTCAATTTTTATATACTTTATGTTTATCATATGCTGATAAAATATTAAAAGTAAAATCTTGATCTCATGTATCTCCCAAGTGGACCCTACGAGGCATCTTAATGAGAAATGACACTCTATTCAAGGAAAGAAAAGTAAACAAAGAAGGCAAAAAAAAAATGCAGTGCTGCTTAGAAAGGTAATGATCATTTCAAATTGTGAATGACTACTTGCCATAGTAAAAATGTAATAAGAATATGTTAGGTTTACATGTGATTTCTTTCTTCTTCTGGAAAAATATTTGGATAATACCTTTCCCTTGAGGAATAATGGAAAGGCCAAAACCAATCATATAAAACAAAACTGTGGTTGTGTTTTCCCACAAATATTAGAAAAATATGGTATACTATGAGCAAGGATTTCATTAAAGAATGAATTTTAGGTTTGTTCACAGATTCGGAAATTAATAGGAAAATATGACACTTACAATGTGCCAAAGCTAAACCTTAGGCTATAACTAAAAATCTACTGCATTTTTGCCCACAGTTCTTCCCTCTTCTGTTATGGCAATTGGCTCTCAGAGTAGATGTCATATTTCTAACACAATCTAAACTAGGAAATACACATGAATGTCAGTTGAAGGCTATTTTGAGACTACCCTAAGTACTTGATTGTATTGTTTTCATGCCCAATCCCGGTGTGTGTTTATGTACCAACAATGATTCTTACCCAGTGCATGTTTTTACCAGTGTGTGCTCCCGATCAATTGTGTGAAAATAGACTAGATACTTATAATTAATCATATTTTAACTGTATAATAAAAGCAATTTGAAGAATACCTGTCTTCTTTTTTCCTTAAGATATTTATAACTTTTTTGTTCATATATTTGTTACCTATTTCTTTTTTTTTTGTGGTTTCAAGTTTTTATTTAAATTCCAGTTAGTTAACATACAGTGTAATATTAGTTTCAGGAGTAGAATTGTTACCTCTTTGCTTACTGCATGCTGGGGAAATGTACTAGTTTCTTAAACATGCAGGAAAAGGTTCTATAGCCCATTTCAAATTCAGTCCAGACCAATCTTTGTCTGATAACCCCGACAGAAGTTTAAATTCAAAGCTCCCAAGCAAACATTTCAGAAAGGGCCTATTTTATTCTTAAGGGCCCCAAATTTCCCAAACAGACAAAATGACCCAAAATACATGTGCATGGAAACGGTGAAGTCTGCAGTTTTGAGCCCACCATCCCCAACCCCTCAAAGTACAGGAGGAATTATTTTGGGAAGGTTTCTGCCCTTTGGCTAGGCTAAAATTCAGGAGGGAATCTTTCTAGAGACTAAAATACTGGAAAAGAAAAATTGTTCTGACATTTGTTAAAAATGATAAGGAAGACTTTATCCAAGATCAAGACTATTGCAATAGAGAAGATTGAACTTAACTCCAAATACAGCAAAGACAGCTATGGATCTACATCCAATGAGCAGAGTAAGGGGATCAGTAGGTAGAAAATTAATATAGAAGGAAATTGATTATATATCAAGGGTAGGGGGGATTCTTGCTAAACTAGCTTACCAGGATTCTTGCTGAAGACAGGCCAGATATCAAGGGTGGGGCATGGGAACATGATCAGATATGGGGGGGTTGGTCTCCATAAACTGACTTAGCAGCATTCTTTGCTAAAACTGGGCTCAGCGGGCCTAGTCGAGAAGAAGACTCAGAGGAGTCTGACTGGAGTCCAGTTGAGAAGGAAGCCTTTGTCAACACATAAAGGAGATAAAATTGGTTCGTTGGTACCATGACTTTATTTATGGATATTTGGGGTGAGTCAAAGATAGACATATGACAGCCATGCAGAGGGGCTTTGGAGAAGTAACTTTCCTTCTCCTGCAATTATCTATAAAAGGGACCCTGAAGAATGAAGGGGGATTGAACAATAATACAAAGGTATGGAAGTGAGAATGAGTTTGGCATGTATATATGAAAGCAAGAGTCAGACTAAAATGAATGGTGTGTGTTGGAGAGTGGTGGAAATCCAGCTGAATAAGTATGCAGAGATAGATTTAGAGAGTGCCTGGATAATTCAGACCATGTTTGGTGAATTAGGAGAATTGCGGTTAGAGCCTAGAAGATATTATCATTGATTAACATGAGAAAGTTATAAAGCGGAGCTGATTTTGGAGAAGAGATTATGTTCAGTTTAAGAGTGTCAGGTGATGACATAATACATGAAGTCCTGATATAACATCAGTCTGGGAAGAGACTAGTGATGAAAATCTAGGACTCAGTACCGTGTACTAACCACTAAATCCCTGACCTTGTTGACCATTCTTCACACCCCGTGTCTTTCTACTCTTGCTCAATAGCAACGGCTGTCCTTAAGAGAGCACCCAGCGTGTGCTACATGCTTTATTTTTTTGTTGTTATGGACAATCTCCATTTGAAAGATGAGGAAATTGGCCCTTGGGGTTATTAAAAAGCCTCAGCCAGGGCCAAATGGATAGTGGACGTGGAATTCAAAACAAGGTCTGGATTGCTGTGAGCCAGAGCTCACTCTCTTGTCATTACACCACGCTGCCTCCCTCAGTGCCTTCTCCCACCTGGAATCCTTTCTCTTATTACACATCTAAATCTTCCTTGTTATTCCAGGTTCACTTCAAATGAAACTCATCCATGAAAACTGGCATGAGTCCCACCCCTGAACTCCCACAGCCATTTCTGCACACATTCATGGCCCTTCTCAGTCCCTACCCAGTTCTGTATGTGCTTTCCTTAACTCCCTTCAGTACCCTGAAGTCAGGGTCCATGCATGATTTGTCTATTTGCCTTGCTAACACCACATCCAGCCCAGGGCCATGGATGTTGCAAGCGTTCAATACTGAGTGAGTGAATGAATGAATGGCAGCTGCATCCATGAGAATTACAGAATAAGTTTAGAGAGAGAGAAGGCCATGGACTGATGACCATTTCCCACCAATATCTAGCAACAGATTTTTGTTGAGCTAGTGAGAGAGCAAGAAAGAAGGCAAAGAAAGAAAGGGAAGGGAGGGGAAAGGAAGACTTTCAGAGATGCTTATGACAAGAGGAGAGAGACGAGTAAATTAAAGAGACAGAAAAAGTGGCAGAAGGGAAGAATGACGGTGGAGTGTTCTTAGCCTTCTTTCCCCTTTCTCTTTCCAACATGCTCCAGTGTGTACCAAGAATGAGTGAAGATATCAGTGAGGCCACCTTACAATGCCCCTTCCCCCATTCCTCAGGACTGGGAAGGGACTTTTTGTGAGAGAATTGAGGAAGGGAACGCAGGCGACTCTCTTAAAGAGTTTAAGTGGGATCCCTTAGTATGAGTCCCAGAGGAAAGACGCATGTGGGCTGACTAGAGCTATTTTCTGGTATAAGTCTTTATTAGGAAAGTGGTAGGTGAGTTTCTGTGTTATGTGGCCTAATTCACCAGAGTGGGGAAACATCAGGAAAGAGCACAGGCCATTCTTCTCAGCCCAAATGTGAGTGAAAGCCACAGTTGATTTAATATTTAGATTCTTAGGATAGAGGTAATGGATTTAAGGTTTGATTTTAGGAGATAAATCAGAGAATTCCTCTGAGATCAGTGTACGGATTCCTCCTGGAGAACACAGCTGGGGAAGTAGAAAGGACATGTGACCTGGAATCCAAACACAGATTCAAGTCCTGACTGTAGGGCATATCCTTTAGTGCGTCACTCTTTTGAGTCTCCATTCCTCAGTTGTCATAAGGGAAGAGAAATAAGGCCTCTTGTTTATTTCTTTATTCACTCAAGATGGATTCATTAGGTATATACCATACGTTAGGCACTGGATTTGTTGGGGCCAGGATTACTGAAGAAATAACTGGGAGGTGATTGAAAGCCTTCTGCAAAATGCAAAGCAGTATGCAAACTCTAGTTAACAGTTAACAGCCAAGATGGCTGTTGTACTATGTACCCGTCTTACAAATAAAGATATTTAACATTAGTCCTAGTATGTCCCTCCAACGATTGCAATTGGTCATAATGGTTTATTTAATCCTTTGCAAATGTTTTTCTTCTTGAATTCACAGCAGTGGTGCAGAGGATGACTGTTTGACTTATAATTCAAATATTATTTTCCTGGGAAAAATATTATCCAGAAATTGTCTTAATAATGAACAGTTAAAAAAAAAACCCACAAAAGTAGAAATACAAAATGTAGTCTCATTTAAAGTGAGCCAAGTGCTGTATATTCTTTTAACTTTAAAATGATGACTCCTGTGGTGATTGCCCAAGTTATAATGAGTTCAACAAGCTCATTCTTGTGTGATTTCTGAAGCCAAATTCATATTTCAATAGTGAAAGAGATCCTTTCTGGTAAACCAAATTTGCTGGATGGACACAAGGCAAATGATAACCTATCTTGACTTAAACAGGTTTTCAAGGTCCAGAAAATATGAGCAATTGAAATTCCTGGTAGAAAGGCAGGACACCTCAGTAAAACATGTTTATATAAGTTCTTTATAATAATTTGGGGCAAGTGAAAATTTATGGAACCTTCTACAGTCACAAAATCTAACAGCAATAATCACATCTTGGCCTTTAAAATGGCATTTTAATAATCATAACTAGATTAACAGTGAGAAAAATTTGAATGTCGTGTTAAAACTTTCTGTTCGTTAGACATACCAAACCTAAATACTTTCATTTTATCTTAGTGGAGATGGCATCATCATCCTCACCCTCATCATTTTGGTACTTTACTGGTTCTTTCTAGCCAAATCGCTGGAGCACAGACTGAAGCATTGTAGCTCTAAGGAAATGGGCAGCCGGTTCCATTTACTCGGAAAAATCTTAAATGGCAGAATGACATAAAGGCAAATGTTATGCTATTAAAAATAATTATTTTTACAGAACTGGTAGTAGCAACACAAAGTAGCAAAAAAAATAAAATGGAATATGAAACCTCTGCTGTTACCCAAATTTCATTTTCTCCCCTGCTGTTAAACTACAAATTACCTTGATTCACGTGCAGTCCGTACTGAGAAGTGGTGTAACTGAGGGCAGTTTCAGGGATGTTTGATTTATTGCCCGGTGATGCTGTTTCCTGGTTTGCAAATATCAGAACTCCCCTTTGCTGGAATCCTGTGTAGGTCACTAGCCACTTTGGAGCTGGTACAAATCTGTTCGCAGCAATGGGGCCTTCCCTGAATTTAGATTCTTTTTTGTTGTTTTAAGTACTTTTACATACACGATTATGCCCACAGGTAACAGGAAACCAGTGTTTCAAAAGAAAACTTGATCACATTGCTAGATAACACAGGTATCCTAAACAAGTGTGTGAGCGCCTCGAGGGTTCTACCTACAGCTGCTGCCAGAAGTACATATTTTTTTGATTGGTAAGAACTGGCAGATGACGCTTCATGAAATATAAATGCAAGAAAGACTCGGGAGAGCTCAATAAAAACCTTCCACCCGTCAGTCTCGGAGGATAA
Organism: Zalophus californianus; assembly: GCF_009762305.2. Lineage (NCBI taxonomy): Eukaryota > Metazoa > Chordata > Mammalia > Carnivora > Otariidae > Zalophus > Zalophus californianus. Next base: position 59,162,906 of record NC_045596.1, read on the forward strand.
GAAAGATACTGTTAACAACAGCAGGAAATGGCCTTCGGAGTTTCAATATCAGTCTATCTCTTATTCAAAGGTAGGTAGTTCCTTTTTGTCTTGTTAATTTTGTATCCTTGTAAAATATGAACAGAATTTGTTTTCTCTGAATTAATGAGAAGTTGGCTTTTACCGCCGTTCTTCACGACAAAGGACAGAGCAAGGGATCTGTGAATTCATTGAGTTTCTTATGTAATGCAGGTTTGGCTCCTAACAGATGGTGATACCCCCTTTTCTGAGACCTGTCTGCTGGCTTGATGCAACTGAAGAGCAGTTGATACATTTTAACTACTGTGTCACTGCATCCTTGTGATTGAATTAGTATACGCATGTATCCACTTTCTCGTAAAAATGTATGTGTTTCTATTTTCTGTAATTATAAAGTAGTCCCTGGAATTGGTATGGATGAGAAACTGTCAGGAAACTGCCCCGGTCAGGTTTTGGATTTCAAATGTAAATGAATTGAAAATAGAACACCAGTGGGAATAAGTAGACTAAGAAGGACTTTTGATCCGTGGCTTGCACATAACTTTCGGTCTGTCGCTTACACATAAAAGGCGGCTCACCTGCTAAAGATGCCTTTCCCCCCCCCCCCCCGACCCCTCCATATAGCAATGACAGCCCTGACTACAGAGGCAGCCGTGCCGGGGACACCCCCAATCACAACCCAGCCAAGTAACTGGACAGTGAACAAAACAGAAGGTATTTTCTTCACACTTGTGTATTTTAAGTGCTTTTTTTTCTTTTTACCGTTTGAGAGATATTTGGATTGTGATCAAAAGCAACATTGGAAACTTTGAAATATATATTTTATTATTAGATAATCGACTCTTCTGTTAAATGGAAGTGACAGGTAAATGTGCCAGCAAAGAATTGCCTTTCTAAAGGGGGCAAATAAATGAGAGATACAGAAGTTGTCTTCAGTTACGGTCCTGAATGTGAGACACACCACATTTTCTGCCTGACTCCTGCTCAGTTCCCAATAACCCATGTGTGTCGCAAGGTGGTTTGTCCCTGTTTTGGCATTCTTGACAACTGATACTTTGATGTCACCTTTCATTCTGTGACCATGACTTTGCAGCCAAAGAAATTATGACATGATGAAGCCTTAATCCATCTTTGAAAAGACCTTTTCTCTTGTTTTGTTTTGGGGGGCTTTTGTTGTTGTTTTAGCATATGCTATATTTATTTCCTAACCACTTATACTTAATTTTGGTTGTTGATGGTGATGATATATTATCACTATTACTATTATTATTGGAATAGCTTCTTGCTGTTGTTGAGCATCAGTATTTTTTTAAGCCTGTTTGAACTCTGGGAGGTGAACTTGGAAAACTTGTTACCTGCCACGACCTGTGTACCGGGTAGTTAGGATTCTCACACAAATCACTATCTCCTCTTGTGAAGATTGGTGATAGGACATAGGACAGAGAAAACAACATGTCTTGCTTTCAAAGCCAGGCAAATAAAAGATCAAGTCAGATGGTTTGTTTCTGAATATGAAGGCTAGTAATATTTAAACATTCCTCATTTCACCAATAATTTTAAATTAAAAAGAATTTACTTAAAATATTTTGCCCATTTGAGTTTTAAATATCTATCCATTGGCAAGACAAAATCTGTGTGAGCTTTAAAATAATTTTTAGCCAAACTTCTTTATGTCTTCTGAGCCTTTGAGCCAAGAGAAAAGATCTGGGAGATGATAATGTAGAAAATTCAAGAACAGTTTCCCCTCAGTGACTGACTTCGTAACAGTGCACCCAGCACCACCTTTTTACTTCCTTAATAGTGAAAGTCTTCCAAGTTACAGAGAATAATAGAAAACAGGGGACTGAATATCTCATCTCTACAGTTTTCCTTTGCTTTCTTGATGGAGAGCTTCAGTTTTTCCATTTTTAATTTAATTTAAAAATCTGCATCCAATATCTTAGGATATTTTTCATAACCTTGTAACTAATATTCTTCTCCTTGGGGAAAGATGAGGCTCTCTAGTATACTCTTTCCTTGAAGATGCTTTCTTTCAGTTCTCACATTTTCTAGCAAATCCTGGTTCAGGCTTGGCTAATTCAATTGATTTAGTCTTGAAGCAGGAAGAACCCAACACAGTTGATAATGGGAAATTCTTACGGGCTTAGAGTTAATTATTAAAATGAGATACTAGATTCACAACACCACATTCAACAAAATGAAGGTGAATCTTAAGGTAATATTGTGTGTTCTCAACCAAAATGAAGTTATATAACACAGTATCTTATTGGTGGCTTAGTACCTAAGATTTAGTATTTTCAATATAAGAAAAATACACCTTTTTAGATTGTTTTCTTCCCTAAAAACAAATAAATAGGATTCTGTTCATCTACTTAGCAAAGAAAATGTGGTGTAATATGATAACTAAAGATGGGGAAATACGTTTATTCATAACAATGACGAAATAAAATGCCACTCATTCTGCTTGGGACAAGTTTAAGAATCGGTAATTAGATTTTTACCAAAAAGGACTCAATTATGCAGCTTTACCCAAGTGTCATCCTCACTGCATATATCCCAAGGATGGCATAAGTATATGTCTTCAGTACATCAGGGAACGAGGAGTAAGCATCCTGAAATGTATATATTTTGCCAAAATACAGTTTACCAAAGGGAAGCTTCCAGTAGAGACTTCTGGACACTTGACCACAAAAGTTTTGCCAGATGCGGTCATTCGCATAGTGTTAGACTTCAAAACCCAGATTTTTCTCATTCTGTCTGTCTCGAGGGCTTTCCCCATTATCTCATAATGGCTCTTAACTGAGTAAAATTTCCAATTAATATTCAAAGGTGTTGTCTCAACTATGTGAAGCTTGAGCCATAACTTGTTTCTGGCTTCTTGTATAGATCATGACAATTCCTCTTCTGAAATCAGGTACAGGGCTCCCTTTACCATTACCTTCTCAACTGGTAGTCCGCAGAAGAGGAAGTGGGGAATTCTCATCTTCTCAAGTTCATTGTCTCTGTAAATCCCAATTTCCTAAGTGCTGACTTCTCAGGTGTAAAGGGGAGAATTAAAAAAGGAGAACCAAGGCTAAAACGAGAACCAATGCTGCCACCTTTTGACAAACTGGTATCTCTGCCTTATTATGTAGCTTCTAAAGAGCAGAACAATCATCAATCTGCCTCCACCCCCTAATTAGTGAGTGATATGTCCAAATAATATTAACCTAAACTTTGTGACTATAACCTGCCGACGGAATCAGTCAATAGTTTAAAAGGCAGAGCACCCAAAGAATATTCTTAAAATTAAAGATCTCTTTACATACGTGTAACAAATCTACTATAAAAGTGTGACCCACTTCATCTGTTAACATTGTATGTCCTTTTCCTAGTTGACTACACAGAAGGACCCATAGCCTTGAAGTTCTCACATCCTTGCCTGGAAGACCACAATAGTTACTGCATCAATGGTGTTTGCGCATTCCACCATGAGCTGGAGAAAGCCATCTGCACGTAATTGCAAAGAACTTTCCAAGTCCTAGAGATGGGAGGAGATGAATTTATGTTTCACATGTTTCTATGCGGTTCACATAGTCCCTTTCCACACACCTCTCTCTTATCTAGTAAAAAGTGTACATCATCTGAACATGACTCACTGTATTTGAATATCTAAGGAGTCTTTTTCTAGACTACCTAACCCTCATTACTCAAAAACAGGGTTCCCACATTAGCAGCTTCTATGTAACCTGGGAGCTTGTTACAGATGCAGAAGCTTATGCTCCACTCCAAACTACTGAATCTAAATGTGAATTTTAGCAACATGCAAGGATGATTCTGAGTTTTCACGGGGTTGATTATAGGATGAGATGAAATAGATTATAGCAAACACACTTCAGGAATATAAAGTTCTAGAGCAATTAAGTACTATTTTTATGATCATTGGTTTGCTAGGCATTCTCCTATGAAAGACTAGATTAACAATTTTCTAGATCAACTCATGCAAGCAGACTACCTTCCCCTTCTACACATGAGGGAAGTTACATTAATATGGGCCCTTAATGAATTGATTATTTTGTGAAATACATAGCTTCTTCAATACATTTAACAGTTGGCTTTCATTTGGCATTTTCCTCTTTAATTTACATTACTTACTTTCTATTGAAATTTTTATTCTTTGAAATTGGTCATTTCTTTGTATTTCTACCACTATGAGTTTTAAAATTATGCCTTCTTTTCTTTTTTTGAAGGTGTTTTACTGGTTATACTGGAGAAAGGTGTGAGCACTTGACCTTAACTTCATATGCTGTGGATTCTTATGAAAAATACATTGCAATTGGGATTGGCGTTGGATTATTATTAAGTGGTTTTCTTGCTATTTTTTACTGCTACATAAGAAAGAGGTAGGAAAAAATGAAAATATGAAGTCACTGGGCACTTGTTCACTTGATGAATATTTATTGAGCCCCTACAGTGTACCAAGCACTGACATGTGTAATTTTTTAGTGAAAAATAGCTGCAGATCTGGCAATTTCCTACATATTTGTTTTGATGCTTTTTCTTATAAACACAGACAAGCAGTAAAAATTTAGCTGCAGTTGCACTAGAATAGCTACAACTTAAAATTTCCCTTCATCCTCATCTCTGTCTGCCCACATCAAAATTACAAGGTAAGCAGGACAGTAAACCCCACAAGAGTAGACAGTGTTATCTTGTTCACGGTTATATATTCAGTGCTAATTACAATGCCTGGCACACAGTAGACACTCAGCTAATATTTGTTGAAGAACAAATCAAGAAATGATTATTAAATGAATGAAAATGTATGGCAAACATTTTCTTTTTAGACTTCAGCTGAGGGTTTTTTTTGGGAGATTCTGTTTACTGCTAAAAGCCTAAGAAAATAGGCTTGATCCACAAATATAAATTACTTGTGTTATCCACACTGGTGATTTTTTCTTAAATCCATGTAACTAGGATAAAGTCAAGAAATAACGTGAGATACGTTAAAGAAAAAAGTGCAAATACATTTCCTTTGCTGTACCCTATTAACTAAGTTGCCATTTTTTAAATGACCAAGACTGACTGTACAAAATAAAAGTTTGTTTGCTTAATAACTGCATCGTAGAAGAACATCTGTTATGTCAATTGTAGGTCAATTGGTATAAAATCTATTCTATCAATTGATATTGTTATATCAATTGCCTAAGAGATCAAGAAAGTAAAAAAAAAAGGGGGGGGGAAGTAAAAGCTTTTAATGTTAACAAGACTGCTGGGTGAGGTCAGGTTCCTCAGCAGCCAAACCTAAGATGGGGATTCTTGTGCAAGTCAATGGCCAAGGGAATTCTCTAAGGTGAACTCTGCAACGGAGTAAGAAAAACTAGAGCAGAGTATAAAGGTGAGCAAAGACGTGGCTTTCACCAACGTCTAGCCTTGGCCCAGTTCCATAGGGAGATCTAGAATATGAATGGCATGGCAGATGTCTCCGATGAGGGCGAGGGATCTTGGTTTCAGTGCCCTGTGTCATCAAGCATGGGTGGCAGGATGCTCCTGGTGGGAAAGGGGGCAAGGGCTTGGAATCTCCCAGGAATCTTCAGGCTGAGTGCTCTGTTGGCCAAGTGCGGTCCTCTGGAGAAGGATGCAACTGTTAGCCTGTTAACAGGTGTAGCCCCTGGGCGGTGGGTCCACCCCATGGATTTGGGGTGGGGCACCAAGAGCAATTGCTATACCAGAGCATATATACCATTCTCCATAAACTATACAAACAGCTGTAAAATTTACATGGAAACCAATGTTCTGTTTTAGGTGTCTAAAATTGAAATCACCTTACAACATCTGTTCCGGAGGAAGACCACTGTGAGGCCTTTGTCAGAAAGTTTCATGAGGCATTTATAAAAATCAGCGGGCCCCAAATTGAAATCTTCAAATGAAACAACAAAACTTCCCAAGCTGACTGGACTGGAAAATAATGGAAGTTGGGATCATGATGAAATGAGAGAATACCCGGATGGGAGAGAATAAATTTCAACGTTGGTCTTCGGACTTTGCCATCGTTAGGGTGCCACGGGAGCCAAGTGAACAAGCTATGGTGACAGAAGTCAAGTTCATAGTCCTACTCTGGGCTGGTTGCAGTTGCTGTTGTGTGGTTATTGTTCTTACTGCAGAAGGACCGAGTTTCAGGCCTCTGACCGTGTCAGATGTGAAGTTTCATGGAAATAATTATCAACCTTGCAGCAAGCCAAAGCAAAGCCAAGCTTGGGTTTTTCATGTGCTTGCTACCACCAGTATTTTGGATCACTGCTCTATGGACCTGGTCCCAAACACGCTGCTTTCCTGGTGTCTAAAAGAATGTGACGTCAGCTGTTCGGATGAGGTCAGTGTTATGGCACCTCCAGGGACGCAAGCATGTGCCTGAAGTCTAAACCAGGGAAAAGAACATGGAATGTCCAAGGCAAACACGAATCATGCCCAGCTTGTGACAACACTATGTAGCCTTTATCTGTGAAATATGGAATAAGCTAAAGAGTTTTTGATGACTGAAAGCTATCTGGATATCGAGTCCTGAGTAGGTAAAACATTTCTGTTTCTGCATGGATTATAAAACTTTGTGTTGGACTCATGAGTCCCCTAATGTTTATGCTCATCACCTCTTCCTGATGTTAGTGGAACTACCTGGTGATTATCCATTTTGACTGAAATTCTAGAATTCTACTAATAAATAAAATTTGACCATTGGCCCTGACATAGAAACTGAAGAATTGGACATAGGAATTTTTTCACCAGCCAACAGCATGTGGAAACTTTCTTTACCATTTCTGAATACTTGATAGCGGATTTGCACAGAGCGAGATAAAATGGAACAATGACAGAAATACCTACTTGGGAATTAGGGTCCTTCCTCTTTAATCCTATTTCTTCCACGTAAGTCGAATAGTCTTGTGCAGGTCCTTTAATTTCTTTGGGCTTTGGTTTTATTTTCTACAAGGCCCTGATAGCTTCAAAATTGGACAGTGGGTCAAGAGAAGTTTTTCCGTGTTTGTCCTGCAAGTGGGATTATTCTCAACCCCAGGCCACCTCTAACCCCCAAACACACCACTGGACATCCTCTTAGGTGTATAGTTTAATGTGTGGTTTGTAGAATAATAAATTAAAAATTTGTTTTTCAAGGAAGTGAAACATGAAATTAAAGAATAATGATATCTATCAAATTTTCTTTTGGATTCAATCTAAAACTATGGACTTTCTTTTCTCTATCATGACATAGATAGGCAATAAGTGAAACAGCTCTGATCACAAGACGGGTTAAAAGAGAATCAAACACGAACGTTCTTACAATGGTAACAAGACTTTCACTTCTAGTGACTTTCCACTCACTCCCAAACAAAACCTTATATTCTGCTTGCCTTTGAGTAGAAGGTATTTCTCCAGCTTCGTTTTTCCTCCATAAAGAATTTCATGCAGATGAATCGCGTGTGTCAGCACTTTCTGCTTGTCCTCACAAACTATGCGAAGGTTACATCATACCAAAAAGTGGGGAGGTGAAGGATCCTCCCAGTGACTCCAGCGACCGCACCTAGAAAGCTATGCTCTTCCTGGGCATTTCAAAAAGGTGTTAAAAAGCTGGGGAGAGTCCAGGAAGAAGCAATAAAGCTTAATTACGGACTGCCTTTTGATGAAAGGAAAGAGGAATTAATGCTGGAGTCCAGGGAGGTGATAACCTACAAAATTATAAATATCTGCTGTCTATAAATATTTCTAAATTGTAAGCACGATATAACTGAAATTAAATAACACCAGACAGAGAATTAAAATTTCCAGATTGCCAAACCGAAACAGAAACCAGTTGGAAATCAGACTTTTTGGAGAATAGGATGCACGAAGAATAGAAGATCCTCCCACCCCCCATGAGAGGGCAGAAATTTAAAGTGTGGCTTATGAGAAGCCATCTGTTCGTGGTCCATCATGCAAAATAATCTTCCGGTCCCATGATGCCTAGAATTGATTTTGCAGGGAGGGATGAATCTCGGGCATTCCGATGGCAGTGTTTACGTATGTAAGCGGGACTCCAGTGAGAAAATGCATACGTACAAGATGTTCTGCAAACTCTCGGTCTTTTGTTTTTTTCCCCGTGTGCAGTAAGACCCCGAGAAAAGTCTGCCAGGGAGGCCCTGCATCAGCACTGCATTTTCAGCTCTCAGTCATGAATTATTAGGTGAGGTGGATCATCTAGGAAAGGAACGGAAACATGTTTCTGGCATCTTTGACTAAAACAAACTGGATAAGAGTTTCATCGATTTTGTTCAATTCCCATTTTGTCTTCTTCCTGTGTCTATCCTTCCATCTTTGAGGACACATTCTTAAGTCATCAACATTCATAAGTGCTTCGTTAATTAGCAGATTGGACCATGTTAGGGGTGGGAGCAAACACTCTAACTTCAGTCATATTTGAACCGGTAAATTTACCAAAAAAGAAGTATAATTACTTGTTATTGTATCCTCTGTCCCCAAATTACTTAAAAAAAAAAAAAAAAGTAATCTCTATACCCAGCATGGGGCTCGAAATCATGACCCTGAGATCAAGAGTCACATGCTCTACCGTCTGAACCAGCCAGGTGCCCAATTCCAAATGACTTTTTGTATATTATGCTTTTATAATATGTTTGAAGTAGATGAAATTAAAACATAGATTATCTTTTCGTGTTTCCGGGCACACTACAAATCTAATCCTTTAATTTTGAATTGTCCATTTTGGTGATGTCAAGAAGATTTCCACTCATTATATGTAATTGAAAAAATGTCTTAAGAAAATAACAAGGCAAACATCAGCAATTTAAGCTTTTGATGTTGGACATAAGGACAATTTTTGTCTGCAAAAGGCCATGAGTAAGCCATCTAACTTCTGGTATTGCAAAATGTCACAAAGTCTCCGTAGTGTGATGTAAATATTGATATCCTGCAACCCACATTCATGGGAAGGGTTACCAGAATCTTTCTATTGCAAAATACCACTCTTTCTGGCTTACATCATGGCTGCATGACATCAGCTCACTAGCGTCTGCCAAGATGAACTGGAAGTGTTGAAATTTAATTTGTCAGAGTCTGGCACTGCTAATCTGGGTGAGTCCACGTTTCTGCCCAAACCTTGGTGCGGCCCTGTTCAGTAGCACATTCAGAAGCAGATCTTCCAAATTCAGCTCCTGATTTCTGTGAATTATTCAATCCATGAGCGCCCAGCTCAGAGCACAAGAGCTAAAGCTGTTCATTTCCTCCAAATGCAAAGGCTAGGTCCCTGGAGAATATCCACGTGAATCAATGAGTCCCACCATTCTATTTCACTCCTCTGACGAAACCGAACATGATGGCTATCCAGATTGTGGGCAATACCAACAGCCTCCAAAGAAACATCCCATAAAGATTAGGAGTGTGATTATAGGGTAACAAGGAGAACTGAACTGTTTAGTTGGCTCTTATCTATAATATATCTCATGACCTTTCTTTATAATTTTTATGTCTCGGGTGTTGTTGGAGCATAAATCACTTGGATTGCAATTCAGTTAGGACTGCAGTCAGGCAGGTATCAAACTAGCAGGGCTTTTGATCTTTAAGAGGATGTTAATTAGGCTTCACAGCTTTCTGGAAAGATTGGCATCTATAGATCTTTAAAATTGCATGAAAATATTGATTCAGTATTGAGTCTCCTCACAAATCAAAGTAATAGTGTAATATAGCTACCACTCACGAGCACTTACAGTGTTTGAAAAGCATTATTAGCATTATTTTAATTAATCCATGCCTGTGTGTAATTGAGGCTTAGAGAAAAGGCTCTTCCTTTGTCAAGGTCACTTAGCCTTTTAGCAGCAGAGCCTAGACCTGAACCAGGTAAATGCCAAAGTCCCTCATCTAAACTCTGTATGATAATGCTTCCCAATATTTTATGGAAAATATTGGTGTTAGGGGATTTGTTTCTTGATGAGCTTAGAGATAATATCCAAGTGGTTTGTATGCAAATGAAGAAAAGTCCCTTTCTTTAAAATATATAAAATAATAACCTTTGTTATGGATCAGCCACAAAAACTGCCCTGCTGTCATCTGCTAATTATTAAGATATGCATACCATCCTTCGGGTGGGGCCAGAACAGGGTTCAAGTGCCCACTGACGGACGAATATACATTCTGGGGAGAGACTATAGACTGTAAGTAGACCCCAGTTTATCTTCAGGACTCCGGGGATGAGGAGGTCACTTGGGAATGCTTGACCCCAGCCTGTGAACAAGGGTTCTCTGGCGCTGTCCCCTAACTGGGACACACCTGGCTTAGTGTAGTGAGGGGATGGGGAATGAATGGTTTTCCCATCTACAGAAAGATCGAATCAATCTCATTCCCACCATGTCACTCTCACAATCCTACCCTGAGTCCCACGTACACTTTAAAGAAAGAGGCTCAATGGTGGTTGTCCAGCGAGGGGCAAAAATTGGAAGCAACACTAAAAAAATCAATGCAAGGGATAGACACTTGAATGACCTGAAATCTAGTCCAGCTGCGTAGTTATTTAACTTCGTCGGGGCCCTTCTCACACGATATTCTCATCTGTTAAGTGGAGAAGTTATGTTAGGGAACCTGGACTGGATTGCTGGATGGAAGAACCAAGCGGCACTCGGAGATCTTGGAGGATAGGAGGTTTATTTAACTCCTGCAGGCTCAGAGGAGAGGGATCTCCAAAGGTCTGGGCCCTGAGCACAAAGGGGGCAATTTATACACTTCTACTTCCGCATACTGGGCACTTTTGGCGCCTGCGCGAAGCTGGGCAGGGAGAGGAACACGGATTGGCTTGGGAGCAAATCGGGGCAGGGAGAACCTGGAAGAGCCCCGGGGCAGGGGCTGGGACTCTCTTGCTGGCTCAGTAGGTCATTTTAGGACACAGATTTTCCTTATCAGTTAGACTAAGGATGATCTCTACATTCCCTTCCTGGTTGAAAGTCATGTGTGGAAATCATGCAGCTTCTACAGCAGATCCAGCCTGCAGATACAGTTCCTTTGACCTTCGTGGTGTTTATTTTAAAACAAGCTCACATTTAGAAATCTAGATATTTTAATATATTTTTAAAACTCTAGCTTCTTTTGGACAATAGATCTAGAGCACCGGTCCTACATGCTTGTGTTGCTTTGGTTCAGAGCGTGCTCTCGATGCCTAGCCCGCTTCTGTTGAGGGTTTCCAGGGGCCTTTTTAAAGTCTGCAACCTTGCTTCTTTGACTGGATTGATTTTAAGACCCTGCCTCATCTCAATTCCCCTGAGTCTAGCCATCAGCTTGCCTGCAGAGGGCCTTGTTGGACTGCAAACTGCACCAACCATAAAGGAAGAGCAGAGGCTGGGTTGCCTAGGAATGTGCGCTTCGGAAGAACCCACACTCACCTGGAAGCTGGCAGGGGCGGTACCTGATGACTCAGACACTCTGCCCTGCCCACGCCCTCACTGCCTCTCTGCTATAATCCTAACCAGATTTGTTTTCTCAGAGCTCAACCCTGCTTCTGTATTCCTGTCTGTGGCAGGGTCTCCGCTGTTCACGCCACATGCGTTACCCTCCTCCATCTCTGTCTGCCTATTTACAGGTATCATGTTTCCCTCCTCTGAACTCCCTGGATATTTATGCCCCCTTGTCCCTGTGCTTTTTAATCTCCCAAACACTGTTAACAGTGTTTTATAATGATTTTTGTTCTTGGCTAATTTCCAGTGTTAATAATAATGGACTCCACTGACTGGGTTTCTACTTTCGACTGGGCACAGTGCTAAGTAATTTATGGAGAGCCTCTCTTTCAGTCTGCAGAGACAGCCAGGAGAAAGGTATTATCGGGGGTTGTGGCAAAGAGGGGTTCAGGTGAGTCTTTGGAGTTTAACTTACTGAGGTTAAATCCCAGCTCCACCTCTTACCAGCTGAGCCACTGTGATCAAATTTCTTAATTTTTCTGAGCCTGAGTTTTGTCATTTGTAGAAAGGGGATATTATTTATCTTCTAGAGTGTTTTGAGAGAAATTGTAAGTGCTCAACAAATATTAGCTATATTATTATGATTGCCCTCCATTTTTCAGATTAGGAAACTGAATTTAGATTGTTCAATGATACACATTTTGTAAGTGGTGGAACCTGGATTTGACCTCAAGGCTGTGCAGTTTCAAAGCCTGATTCACTTGGCACAGTACTTTGACCATGGCTGTTGCCTGGCCCTGTTGTTTGAAGCAGGATCTGCAATCTCAGAGAGCTGGGTTTTGAATCCCAACTGTTTATTAATTCTGTGATGGAGAATAAATTATTTAACTGCTCTAAATCCTATTATAAAATGGGGACAATAATTACACCTAACTTAGGGTCATTTTAAGACTAAGTTAAATTTGGGGCACCTGGGTGGCTCAGTCAGTTAAGCCACCGACTCTTAATTTTGGCTCAGGTCATGATCTCAGGGTTGTGAGATCCAAAGCTCTGAATTGGCTTCCTGCTGGGCGTGGAGACTGCTTAAGAGTCTCTCTCTCCCTCTCCCTCTGCCCTGCCCGCCTGCTAATGCGCAAGGGCATGCTCTCTCTCTCTCCTCCAAAACAAAGACTAAGTTAAATTACATAACTAATATATATAAAAATCCAGAACACAGTGCTCATTCAATAAATATTACTTATAATTATTTAATATTGGGAACTTCTGGTGAAGAAGCTTTTTTTGACATTCAATACAGTTGGTTTTATTATAATGTGACATATGCCTTCCTAAATATCATTGCCCTGAAAAACTGAGCAATAAAAACCATAGGGCTTACAGGAAAACTGGGGTTAGGGATATCATGTTCAAAAACTGTCAGTGATGCGTTAAAAAAAAAAAAAGAAGAAGAAGAAGAAACCTAACAAAAACCATAGCACAGTTTTGTACATTTTAGGCGGTTAAGAAATAAAACAGTTCTGTGTAAGGGCGCTCTAGAAGAACACATGCAGTTGCTCATGCAAGTGAGTATCAGAGTGTTGATTGTGAATTATTGTCAAGTGATGGAGGAAGCATTACAGAAACAGGATGGAGAGTTGTACCAACAGATGTGGATGGATGTAGCTCATAACCCAAATGTGAACCAAGGTGGCTGGTTTATGTTTGAGACCCTGGCACGTGTGTGAGTTCTGAGTGGCCCACGAAGCTCGCTCAGCAAGCAGCTCTACGCGTTCACCTAGCAGTTCTAGCAGCTGCAATCATGTGGAAGCAAACACAAAATCCTCATTATGCTCAAATCGTCCCTTTGTGTTGGAATAAATTGATGTTTTCAAGCATTTTTAAAAAGATTTTGTTTACTTATGAGAGAGAGAAAGAACATGGACAGGAGGGAGAGGGAGAAGCAGGCTCCCCACTGAGCAGGGAGCCTGATCCCAGGACCATGGGATCATGACCTGAGCTGAAGGCAGGCGTTCAACTGACTGAGCCACCCAGGGCGCCCCTAAACTGATGTTTTCAAAATAAGCTTTCAAACAGAACTGACTGTACCTTGAAGTTATCACAACTTTTGTCTCTCAACCTAAAACTCAATTATAATTATTAGGCATTTGAAGTATTCTGCTTATATTAGGCACTAAAGGGGGATTATGATAACCCTCATTTCCCCAACTAATTTTAGCAGGAATGTCAAGGACATAATTCTAAAGACCCATGTTACTGTGGATTCAAGTTCTCTCAGGCAAACTTGTTATCATAGTGTTTGCTCCCTTGTTAAGCTATAAATGGATAGAAAACCGCATCCCTGTGTTTTCCCTTCTTAAATTAACACTAAGATGGCTTTCCTCCAAATATTATTGGCTTCCAGTACGAATGGGAAGAGATCCAATTTTTCTTCCTTTCATCATGATTTATTCCCTTCCTCTTTTTTTCTCACTCTCTGAGGAAACTGTTGCTCTTGTTCAAACATCTTAAATGGTGCAGAAGGGGGAAAAAAATTTGCTTCCATCAGCAGTCTATATTAGGCAATAAATTATGCCAAACTGCAGACCTTCCAGCAGCAAGAACTTGCTTAAGAATTAACAAAACCACAAAGAAGGGGCCCTTAAGCCAAAGGAAATTCATAAGAAAGAAAAGTCACACTTGGCACATACTGGAGCCCTCAGCTTGAGCCTAAAGCATTCCGGTTCAGGGTTCAGGCCTCTCTGGGTGGGCTGGGCAAAGAGAAGTGTCTGCAAATCGGGGCTCTGGGCAGGCTGATAGTCCATGTGCTTGAGGGACAGGAGGGCCTCCCTGTGAGTGAGCAGACCTTCAGATGCTCCTCAAACCTGATCAGGGTTGACCATCCTCCAGTGGTTTGTTTCCAAGGCTACGGAAATATATGGCATGTAGAAGCATGTCATAAAAATTGTGTTTGCCTTGCTAGCATCCATGCTGCTTGTGTAAACAGCACCCCAATTGTGCTTGGGAGTACCATCCTCCTTCACCTTCCCTGCACCTGGTTTAACTGTCATTATCTCACCCCCAGTCCCAGGGCCACTCAAAGCACCCACCACCCCCAATACGAGCTACTCACTGAGAGGCAGGCTTGTGACCTAATCCAGGTCAATGAAAATCAGCCCTTGGGTGTTTGTTTTGTTTTGTTTTAAGTCATCTTTACACCCAATGTGGGGCTCCAACTCATGACCCCGAGGTCAAGAATCACATGCTCTACCAACAGAACCAGCCAGATGCCACACACCTGGGTTTTTATTGGAACTCTCTGGCGTCAAAGTTCTCTCTTTGCCAATTGTATTGCTAAATTAACAGAATGAAATCTTGGATTTCTGTCAAGGCCATCATGGCTACCATAGGACAATAGCCTGCCTGAGAAGGACAGTACAACAGAGAGAAGCAGTGAGAAACAGGAAAGAGATTTCCACCCCTGATTTGAGCCATGGTTGAGGTTCCAACTCTGGTCCTGGACTTTTTATTTTTATTTTATTTTATTAAAGATTTTCTTTTTAAGTAATCTCTACACCCAACGTGGGGCTCGAGTTTATAACCCTGAGGTCAAGAGTCACATGTTCTACTGACTGAGCCAGCCTGGTGCCCCCCCGTGTCCCTGGACTTTTTAAGATAAACTAGTCAATACATTTCACTGTTAGCTCACTTTACCATCTCCCCAAAGCATCAAATTTAATCAAAAATTACTGTAGTAACTACCGAACTTTTTTGCTCCTTAGAGTTTTTATAAGATATATGTAGTCCCACTTTTCCATGCAGACCCAGTCACTTTTTTTTTTTGAAGTTCATTTAAATTTTCAGTAATCTCTACACCCAATGTGGGGCTTGAACTCATGACCCCAACATCAAAAGTTGCATGCTCTTCTGAATGAGTCAGCCAGGAGTCCTACAACCCACTCCTTTTTAAAATGAAAGCTCAAAGACCAAAAAGTTTGCACATGCAATCAGTGACAGAAAAATATGCCACTTTTTTTTTTTAAGCTTGGAAGGATCTGGATATTAACATTGTAGCTAGTAATCCACATGACTATGCTGGAAAGGGTGCTTTCTAGACCTATCCATCCAGGAGTCTGCACAGATTTTTCTAAAAAATTAATTTGTAACTTTATACATTAATGGCAATCTAAAACTTTTGATTACATAAACCACTGGTTTCCCTATTTGCCAGACTTACCCTATACCAAATGCTTTTCTTACTAAATGTACAGAGCTCCACTGTTCTGCAGTAAGTTCCCAGATAGCACAAACTTAAATCGTTTTTTTAAACATCTTTCTTTATGTAAAACAAGAAGTTTAACTCTTATGCTAATAGAAGACTATTCATGATAAGAAAAATTCAGAACAACCTGCAATCGTGAGGCATGTTGAAAAAGAGTAATTGGCCTTTAGGCCTCCTACACTGAACTTGAAAGTGAGGCAGCTGAGAGAAGGCCCTCAACCACAAATCATGAACCAGCAGTAACAAGCTGCAGCAGCAGATCCACACATTTTTAAGAGGTACTTAGATGCTTAATTAAAGGTCAGTTTTATTGCTGTGAAGCTCCAAATGATCCAAAATATTGGTGTCTGTTTGGTGAGAAAACCCAAAGATATAAATGCACGAAATCATCCATCTTCCTATGTATTTTGAAACTATCCTGCACATTTGAAAAATATCCTCAGTCTATTTTGCAGCTTCCAAGAAAGAAGTCTTAACCAGGGAGAATAGAAAACCCAATCAGAGGGCCAAATTACAATTGCTTAAAGCTTCCTTTCGAAGTCAATTTCAGAATCACCTTGGATAATCAATTGGATATCACTGAAGAATATTTTATGGAGCCCTGCATTGCTCCTGCAACCACAAGCTAAAGCCAAGCTGAAGAAGATGCCTTGATAAAGCAACTCACATTTTAATAGTAAACAAATGACTAAAAGATTGAACTCGATCCAATTTTGCTTAATCTTACAACTGGATGAAAGCAGAGAATTTAACTACTGTAAAATATGTTGTTACTAAATTTGTGGATGATGTTCGTAAAGACATAAATTTGTGAACTGCCTAATGATAAAACAACCGAAGACATTTTAAAGAGTTTTTTTGGTGTCCTTGGTATTGATTGGGGGAAAAAAGCACAATGTTTACATCTACGGATAAAATTTATGACACACAATTTCATTTCTGATGGGAGGGTCCACGTCAGAGCCATTATGGACTGTAGCTGGACTCTCCTTGTCTTAAAGAGTTTGCTTCATGCTTTTCTCTGTGTGTCTAATGGGTTTGTATAAATATTAACATTTATTAAAACAAAACAAAATAAAAATGACAGTCATTTAAATGTTTTTGTTTTAGACAAATGTGTAATACAACACAAATTAATTAAGAAGCAATAAAACAAAAGGGCTTTGAAAACTTGTTCTATTCATATGCTGGTATAGAGGAGCATAAGTGGTTGTCTGTTTTCAAACCGAAAATTGAGTAATTGTTTTCTATATTAATAATGATAATTAAAAAGTAATAATATTGCAACAATGAATTTTTTTTAAAGCTAAAAAGGGAAAATGAATTCATGGCTTATCTTAATAACATTAGGCTTAAAAGCTGACTTCTTTAACAAACAATAATTTTAAGACTACTCAATCAATTAATGTAAATGCTTTCATGAATAATAAATTTGATTGTGTGTAACCTTAGCTTTTTACTTTATGGGTTAATTTCTGCCAGTGATAATCTAGTAATCTGATTACTTGAATTCAAGTAAATTATAAATTCTAGTAATTTGTGTATTTTTTTTTACCTAATCCATCAGAAAATTATAAGTAATTCCCATCAGATATATTAGGGTTGATTCATTATCAAAATCCCTATGGTTCAGACATTCTTCTTTTTATTCATTCACATTTTAATCACTTCCCTGGTGCCATTTCTCCCTGAAATTTTTTCTTGGTATTTTCCTAATTTAATTTGGCAGATTTAGTGTATAGTGTATGAACTTCAAACTGTAAGATGATATATTTTGTTTTTTTTTCAAGTTTTTATTTAAATTCCGGTTAGTTATCATACAGTGTAATATTAGTTTCATGTGTACAATATAGTGATTCATCACTTACATACAACACCCAGTGCTCATCACAACAAATGCCCTCCTTAATTCCCATCACCCATTTAACCCATGCCCCACAGCCTACCTCCCCTTCAGCAACCCACAGTTTGTTCTCTATATTTAAGAGTCTGTTTTATGGTTTGCCTCTCTTTATTTTCTCCTATGTTCATCTGTTTTGTTCCTTAAATTCTGCATATGAGTGAAATCAGATGGTATTTGTTTTTCTCTGATTGACTTATTTTGCTTAGCATAATACTCTTTAGCTCCATCCATGTCATTGCAAATGGCAAAATTTTATTCTTTTTTTATAGCTGAGTAATATTCCATTTTATATATATATATATATATGCACGCACACATATATATTTATATATACACATCTTTTTTATCCATTCATCAGTTGATGGACATTTGGGTTCTTTCCATAATTTGGCTATTGTTGATACTGCCACTATAAATATCAGAGTGCATGTGTCCCTTCAAATCAGTATTTTTGTATCAAACTGTAGTGTGCCCAGGAATCATGTGGGAGGGATAATAATTAAAATGCAGATTTTTGGACTCCAACACAGATCAAGAGAATCAGAATTCCAGGAGACAGTGCCGAGGAATCGATATTTTTAATGGTACTGTGCATTCTCCTCCCCACTCCCAATTAAGTCATAGAAACACACTATTGGAGGTCTTGGATAGCAGAGATGAAAAGCAAGCAATACAGTCATTTTCTTTGCGAGGAGAATATTGCTTCTAGCTCTGTCATTTTTTCCTTTATGTTTTTAAAAGATAGGAAAAATAGTCTGAAATATTCAGCATCAGAGATTTTCAAACAGATTGCTTTTTTTATACTTTTTCTATTTTTTTAAGGTTTTATTTATTTATTTAGAGAGAGAGCACATGAGAGGGGGGAAGGGCCAGAGGAAGAAGCAGACTCCTTGCTGAGCGGGGAACCCGATGCCGGACTTGATCCCAGGACTCCAGGATCATGACCTGAGCGGAAGGCAATCACTTAACCAACTGAGCCACCCAGGCACCGTCAAACAGATTGCTCTTAAAACCTCCTGTTCAAAGTATGTGGATAGAGATGTTTATGTAAAATTTAGCCTCGAGATTTTTTTGGCTTCAAAAGTATGTGAGTACATTTGTTCTGGCTTGTTAAGCAGAAGCATGAATAAATTAGGAAATAAATCTCAGTGCAGTTAAAATTACATGTCATGGCTTTTCCTATGTGTCATCCATGTAAAATTTTTCATATGCTAATTCTTATTAATGTCAGACAAAATAAAATTTGATTAGTGTCACCTTCACTACAATAAATGAGGAGAATTTTTTCCTTTTTAGGATAGGTCTGAAAATGTTCTGACATGTAAATTGATACTGAATCTTGTTGTGCTGGCCCTGAGAATGTTCTACATGTTCTTTTGTGTTGAATTGCTACCTTTCAGCACATTCATTTTGATAATTTGCCTTTCATTGCCTATCATGTTATCCACGCAATATCTTTTCAAAAGTAAGACGGCCTTTCAACTATCAGTCTGTTTTGAAGTACTTTGAAAACTCTGAAGTACAAAGTGAGACAGACTGAACTTCAATAATCTCACTTTGGTGAGAGTGATCATTTACCATTAATACAACTTTGTCACAACAAAACTATGAATTATAGATCTGCCATATGCCTCACTTGGCATAACTGCTGGCTCTGATGCCATCACTGGGGTTCAAAACATAACTTTGTAAAGTTCTTTTTCTATGCTTTCTGGTATCATCACAATTGCATCATTTTTATGCTTATATTTTAACCTGGAAAATGATTTAAGTGTCAGAAATTGCTGTTGCATGACTGAACTCAGAAGAAAGAAATGGATATCATTATATATCAAAAAGAGAGTGATCCCAGAGTCATAGAGCAGAAGTTGAAGCTATATGGGAAGAAAGGGGTAAGAGGCTGGAATTTGTAATAGATATATGTGTTAGGGCTGAGGATGTTAAGATCTTCCAGGCAAATGCTTAGAGCCCTGAGCTAGAAAAGCTTTGATCTATTTATGTACAAGGACTAGAAAAGTTCCACCAGACAGTCAAGATCTCAGTCGATGGAAAAATACGCAACTTAGGCTATGAGTAGAAACAGAATCAATTTCAAGGAAGCAGAGCTTGAAGATATACTAAATAAGGATACAGGGGCCTAAAATGACAATACTCATGTAGTGTAGGAATCCCAAGCTGAGAAATTGAGTGTAAGGCAAAAGAGAGAAAGATTCAAAGCCTATGATCCTAACTGCACCTAAGCAGAGTTCATCACAATGATTTATAGTGAGGTCTACATAGCCAATGATATTTGATGGCCTTTTAGAGAACATAGTTCCCACTTAAGGTGACCTCATGAATAAAAATTATAAAGCACATGAAGAATATCAGAGAGGAGAGTCCACAGACCCAAGGAATGTGGAATTAACACCTAAGTAATCAGAGGACATGTGATCCAAAAGGCTTTTTAAAATGTGTAGCTTAAGTTGTTTGAAGAGATAAAGGAAATCATAAAAAAGAGCAGGGAATTGAAAAATAGACAAGACAAAATCTTAAATAGAGTCTTTGGGATTAAATAAGATCCTGTAGCTAGATTAATCGGTAGCTTAGGCACAACAAAGAGAATCAGCAAAATGGAGGGAAGATCTGAAAAAATCACCTAGAATGTAGCACAGAGAAATAAAGAAGTGTGAGGCATGAAAACTTCCAAAGTGAGTCTAATATGAGTTCCAGAAAGAATGAATGGGTTAGAGGAAATATTTAAGAAATAATGGCTAACGGCTTTCAGCATCAAAGCAGGACATGAACTTTTACTTCGGAGACGTGTGCCTGCCGTTGAGATAAATGAGTAAAAATAAGTCTACACCTAAACAAATCACAATCACACTGCAGAACATGAAGGACTAAAAACTCTTAAAATTTGCCACGAAAAGAAGATAGGTTGCCTGGAAAAGTCAATTAGAAGAGCAGCAAATTTCCCATCAGAGATACAGATTATTATACAATGGAATGAAACGAAATGAAATATTAAAAATATTTAGGTAGAATCAATGCTACCATGGAACCCTACCCCATTTAATAGTGAGAACAAAATAAAGACACTCAGCCACAAAGGATGTTTACGCTTTCTACAAAGTGTACTCAAGCCACTTAGATGGAATTGCAATGACAAAAAATTAGTGAAATCCGACATAATGGGTCTCTTTTACACCTGTTTTCTATGACAAACATAGTGAATAGTTAGTTTGCTGGAGCAAACATTTTAACAAATATGGTTTTTTAAAACAAACATTTTGGGTCTCTAGGTTACAAGTTAACCAAACCATGCTATATATACTAGTTTTTGTTTTTTTATCTAATGTTATATCTTTTCAGATTTTTTTCATGCAAGTGCATCCAAGGCTGCATCATTTATTCTAGAGCTTCACTGTATTAATTAACTGGTCTTACTTGGTGGACATATACATTGCCTCTAGTGTCATTACAACAAATAGGCCTGCAGAGACTATCCTTGTAACATAAGGTTACAGAGATGGAAACATATGGAAGATATGTAAGGATAAGCTCCCAGATATCAGGTTGCTGGTTCTTAAAAGTGGGGTTGCTAGTTCAGACATACCTCTTCTTGTACTTAAAATATATTAGTATTTCCATTTCTTTATCAGTCCAAGTGCAGATAAATAAGTCAAAAATAAGGCATCATTTATAGAAAGAAAATCAGCGCTTTTCTTTAGACATATCTTGCAAACATTTGTTTGTCTTTAAATTTTTTATGGTGCTTTTTGATACCTGTAACATTACATGTAGTTGAATTTATTCATCTTTTATTTTATGGTTTCTGTTTCTTTTTCCATACTCGATGCAACCTTCACTTGAGGTTACAAAAAAATAAAATTAAATTAAAATTAAAACTAAAGAAAGAAAGAAAAAGAAAAGAAAAGAAAAACAAAAGGAAAGAAAAGAAAAGAAAAGAAAAGAAAAGAAGAAAAGAGAAAAAAGGAAAGGAAAGGAAAGGAAAAGAAAGGAAAAGCTTCCCTGGTGCTAATACTTTTATGGCATAAAACTTAATCCATCTAAAACTTGTTTTAGTGCAAGGAGTAAGTGAATAAAGCCATTTATTATTTAAGTGCCTTTCTGAATTTCTCGACCTTTCTTGAGTAATTTCTGGTCTTATGCACTAACGTGCAATGCTACCTTCATATTCTATTATTACTCCCATAGGGCTTTCTGTCTTTGGATTCTGTTTCGTGTCACTGATTTACCTAGTCTATTTAAAAAATTGCAGTGTTGTTATTTTGTATCAAATGCAGAGCCTTATTTTAGAGAGTATGTACATTATTATGAGGTTGAGTGTTTCTGTCCAAGATTAGGCTACATCTTTCAATTGATTCAAGTCTTCTGTTACATCAAGCAATAGCATTTTAATATTTTGTTCACAGAGATCTTGCACATTTCTTGTTAAAGTTATTCATAAATATTAAAAATCATACTGGTATTCCTATAAGTTGGATCTTCTTCCATTTTATATTCTAACTGGTTGTTGATTCTATATAGAAAGGCCATCAAATTTTGTATATTAAATTTGTTTCAGCCATCTTACTGAAATATCTCTTTGATTGTGATAGTTTATGAGGCAATTCTCTTGTTTTTTAAAAATATAAAATCATTTCTTCTATTAATAATGATAAATTTGCCTCCCACTGTTCAAATATTTTGCCTCTTATTTCTTTCTTATCTAATGCCAACCATTATACTAGCTAGTAATAATTTGACTCATTTCCACCTTTAGTATAAATATATCTAGTGTTTTCCACTACCATAATATGGACTCTTGAGTTCATCTATGTATAATTAAAACATCTTTTCATTTATGTTTTACTAAAAATATTTTTAAAACCAAAAATGGATATTGCATTTTATCAAAAGGATTTTCAACATCTATAGAGATTATTATGATTTCGCCCTTGTTGTATTCATATTTTGAATTAAATTAATAATTTTCTTCATGGTAAATCCTCTTTGCATTGTTAGCATGAATCCCACCTGCTGTTCTTATATCATTCTTTTAATGTGCTGCTGAATTTTCTTTTCTGGGTTTTTTTCAAGACTATTGTATCAAAATTTATATGTGAAATTGGTCTAAAGTCTCATTTGTGTTGTTGGATTTAGGATGCCAATATTATGCAGACTTAATACTGTAGTATGATAATAAAAAGCATGAACTCTGGAGCCAGACTAGCCAGGTTCAAATATCAGCTCTGCTGCAAGTCATTGTAGGACCTTGGGCAAATTATTTAACCTCTCTGCGTATTGGTTTCGTTGACCGTAAAATATGAGGCCTAGTTTATTCTGGTTCTTTCTTACTAGTAGCATGTAACTCTTCAAGTCCCCAATGAAAGGCTGGGCAAGTGGTAACAAGGAACCTCCTTTTTGGTTCTAAAGTCTAATTTTTGTCCTCAGCCTCGTAAGTGTGTCACAATGGCCCCATTCAGCTTTGAAGTTCCTCATCCTCTAGTCTCTGTGTTGGGGGAACATCTTAAGGGAAGAGCAGTCCAAAGTTGCGCTCACCACCCTCCCTCTAGATGGGGATCACCCAATTCCTTACTGCCTGGCCAGCTGTCTGATGCCTTCAGATCAATGTCTTCTTTCATTTTGCTTCAGTTTCTCTATCTATTCTTAGTGTAGAGGTTAATTCAAAATACCGTAGTCTCTCCACTTTCTGTCATTACTGTAAAGTTTAAACTAAGATTTTCTGCTTAGTAATTTTGTTTATGTGCACGATTTCACTTATGTTTCTCAATTCTGTTCTCTATGTCCCCTATGTGTTTTAAGCATACTGTCTTTTTTTGCTATTTCAAAAAGGTGTTCATTTCTACAAAAGTTTATTTTCTTCTATATTTTTCTTGAGTGCTGGTGATGTGCCTCCAGTCATTCTGTTGTCTCATCACAAGTCCTGAGGTCTTCTGTGTTATCTGCATGAACTTTGATTATTACTCCACCATGCAAGTTTATGGCAAGGTTTTGTCATGGTTTTTATCTGCTCAGTGGAAATATTTTTCTTACGAATGTTCTAAACCTGTGTTTTTTTCTCTTTTTCTTTTCTCCTTTTTTTCTATCATAACTTATAAGTTGCTTTTGCTAACAACATACTCAAGTAGCCAATAAAATAAATATGTACAACAAAAATATGGTTTTAATAGCATTGTACATAATGAGCAGTGAGGGAACAAGAAAGCTTGGAGGTCAAAGACAAGGCTCTGATTTTTTACTGCTGGCTTCAAACTCTGGTTCCTGTGCTTAATTGTTGGTTGTTGTTTTTTTTTCTATAAAATAACAATAAATTAAAAAAATAATAGCTCTACCTTCCTCCTAGGGGTTTGTAAGAATCAAATCTATATTAGTTTGCTAGGGGTGCTGTAACAAAATACCACAGAGTAGGTAGGTTGAACAGCAGAGATTTACTTTCTCATAGTTCTGGAGGCTGGGACATCCAAGATCAAGGTATTGGCAGGTTTGGTGTCTTCTGAGGTCTGTCTCCTGGGCTTGCCTTCCCGATGCGGTCTCACATGCTTTTTGCTCTGGGCAAGTGGCTATATCTAATATCATTCTGTGTCCACGTTTCCTCTTCCTCTAAAGACTCCAGCCAGATTGGATTAGCGCCCACCCGAAGGGCCTCATCTTAACTGAGTCACCTCTTTAAAGACTCTATTTCCAAATACAGTCGCATTCTGGGGGCCTGAGGCTTAGGATGTCAACCTATGAATTTTGGAGGGACAAAATTCAGCACGGGACATAAATCATTGTCCATTCAGTTTCAGATGATATTGTGTTTTATCTTGATAGTGCAAAGTTGTTCTCGCTCAAACTAATGAAACCAACACAATTAGTTTAACTAGTAGAGATAGTAAAGGTATGAAAAAATAGCGACTTTGTAAATATAAATAATTGTTTATAAAATTTGTTATATTTTAATGCCAGCAATAAAGTCCTGTGGTCTATGGCTAGGGTTTAAGTGAATAAATAATGTAAGGAGTATTTGTAGCCTATTTAGTTAACCTGTAGTTTTATAGATAACTACAGAATTTATAGATTACTGAATCTTTCAGATTGCCTACAATGTTGCTATTGTTTAGGATGCGTGTTTATAACTTTTATAACTTTAGATAAATATTGTGCTTTCACGGATTCTCTACTCTGGATTTTATTTGTTCTTGTTTAATAACTTCATATGTCCTTGAACAAAATAAAACTTCAAATATGCATATTTCAAACCTGTTGTGATGGTTATCCTTTCTGAAAAAAAAATTCTAAGGAAAAAATTAAGCTCGGGCTTACAAAATTTATATTATAGCATATACAATATAAAATTGACGTTAATTAACAATGAAAATGAAGATAGATGTCACACTTACAAGTAAACAAAACCAGAGAAAGAAATCATATTGAATTAATTCTTTTTGTCTTTTATATTTAGATGCTTAGGGCAATATAAACAGCTGAAAATAAAATTAGTTCACATATTGTTCCTGATGGTAAATATACTCCTATTTTCTTCATTACTTATTTCTCCAAAGTTTAGACATTCAAAAAAATGTCCTATTATTCAACCCTCTTTTATAAAAGGAGAAGATCTTCCCACTCTAAATTTTGAAGAGTCATTGTTTATAATTTAGTATCCTTCTGATATCCGGTAACTATGCATATGTGAAAACGTTGTTTAAACTGTCACAGCATTACAACACTCCCCACAATGAGGAAATTTATATCTACTAAACTTTTGTTTATTTTGGAATAAAATTAAAGGGCCCTATCTGACATTTTGGAGTATACTATTTATCTGTGACATTCATCATGGACAAGGATTGTTTCTTGGTTACCATGTGTGTGTGTGTCTGTGTGTGTGTGTCTGTGTGTGTGTGTGTGTGTGTGTGTGTGCATTTAGGGGGAATTGACATATCATTTCTTGAATATTTTTATGGGTTAGGAATTCTTCTGAATATGAGAAATTATTTCAATTCAAAAGTATCCCATGTTGCATGTTGTGTTAACTCCATTCTACAGATAAAACTGATTTGAGCTTGTTAACTTGATGCTAATATGTGTAGGAGGTGGAGTTTAAGAGTGAAGTTTTTAAAAAAGTGAAAATCATCAATAGCAGAGTCAATACCATCAAGAAGTTATCTGATCCATTCTGCTGTCTTTTGACAAAATTGCACTCCAACCGTAGATAGTAGTCTGCCTCCCCAACCCCAGCTCCATCTTCAAAGGCAACACGGCACCAGTCCTTTGTGATCTAGTCCAGTCCCTATACTTATCAGCCAGAGTACCTCCCGGAAACATCCTATCATTTGAGAATATCCCAATTTGTCTCGTTTTAGCTGAGAGAAAGTCTGGTCACCACCACTCAAAACTTAAAGATTTCTTTCCATTCAACACACCCCATTCCTGTGGCTGTTCTTGGCTTTCTGCTTAGCCCAGAAATTCCAGCACAGACACTGATCTGAGTCTGTTCTCAGGTTTCATCCTGGCTTCCCAGGGTGATCCTGCCACCAACTCACAGTTCTGGTAAACTCTCGGAGTCCATCTGGTACTTACATGAACAGGCTAACTGCCAGCCTTAATCCATGTTTTTATTTCAAATGGGAATGACTCTGAGTTGGGCTAGATCTCTTAGGGCTTACTCAGGCTATCCTAAATACCTGTATGACCGAGTACTTAAACAAGGAGATCAACAGGAATAATAGGATGAGTTTAAATATGTAAAAATTTCCCCAAATAGATAAATGAAAGAAATCCAATGAGTTTTACCTGTATTTTTTACCAGGATATTTCTATAACCATATCCATGACATAATTATTGTTCATTCTTATGTGACGATGATAATAATAATAGTTATTACATAGCTTCTTTGCATGTCCAACATTGTCTTGGTTTCCAGGTATAAACAGTAGATTCACAGGCACTTCTTCTCTGGAAGTTGTCTTTATCTGGTCTCTGATGTTACTATACAATTTTATCACACAATTAAAATCATAGGTTCCATTTGGGATGGAAGAGGGCCCAAGGGGAAAAGAAGCTCACAGACAGAAGATAAATACACGTAGTCTTATATTCAATGGCAAAATTGTTGTGTCTCAGATTATTTTAATGGATTTTTTTACAAATTAGAAAATGTATGAGTAGAGCTTATTTGAGGAATGCTGTTAAGAATGAGGTTAATCTATTTCAAGTAAGAATGTAATTTATGACTAACATCTTCACTACTTAAAAAATGATTTGATGGGCGTCTGGCTCCAGCTCCAACATGTAAAGAGCTTAGAAGGTAACACTTCCATCCTGACAATAAGAAACAGTTGAACAAACTAAAAATCAACAAATTTTCTTGGCTCTATCAGAGAACTAAAGTCTTAGAACAAACTGCTACTCCCAAATCTAAAAAGACAGATGAAAAGACAGATGAATTTAGAGTCACTGCTGAAATCTGCTGCTTCTATCTGAAGCAGAAGCCCCTGGAGCCATACACTGATAGGTAATTTTGATGAATAGGTAATTCATCAAATGTTACTAGTAAATAGGTGGTAATTTTGATGACTTGTTAGAGGCTGATTATGGAAAACTGTGGGAGTGAGAAACATCTGGGGGCTATAATGTTGGTGGGGGGGCAAGGGGGGCTCGGTAATTTAGTGGGTTTTATCTCCAGGAAGCCATAACTTTCTCCTGGTGAAGATCTAAGAAAGAGACCCTCCTGGCTCTGACTGAGGACAGGAAGCATAACCTTATAAAATATGCATAGAGCATTCTCCATAACAAATGACTATTTTCCACTGGAAATACTTTACCAGAGCCTTATCCCTTCTGGGGCAAGGGCATTTATATGACTCCAGCTCCCTCCAGTCTTCTTAACTCATCTGAAGAAGGATAAAACAAGCTAAGGAACACTGGTCAAGCTCACAGCCCAGAGACAAAGACTCATGAAAAAACAGATTTCATCATAAGATTATAGAACACTTCTCTTCCCACACACCTTATAGCAATACAATAGGATTCCAGTATAAAAGAGTAGATTATAGCAGAAAGAGCTGCAAGATATGCAGACTCTCTCTGAGGAAGAGTACTTAGGGAAGCCCAAAGTAATGAAGGAACATACACACACAAAGACTCTAGAGGAATTTTTAAGCCTCTTAAACCTACCACTGCAACAAACATTACATACAGCCCAACTCCTAGCCAGATTACCATAAAACCTCACACAAAAAGCTTTTTACCTCAGTTTCTATTACCTGATACATAATGTCCAGCTTTCAACAAAAAATTACAGGGTATGATAAAAGGCAAGAAAAAACACATACAAAGCAAGCGGCAGAAAAATAGTAGAAGTCAAGAATGGAAGCAAGGAACAAATACAATGAATGGAAAAGAGCTACAAGCATGGTTGATATTAAACCAACTATATAAAAAAATCATTTTAAATGAGAATTGTCTAAATACATCAATTAAAAGACAGATTATTAGAGACCCAACTACACAGTGTCCATAAGAAACTCATTTTTTAAGAAACTAATTTTAAATACAAAGACTCAGAAAAGTTAGAAATATAGGGATGGAGAAAGACATACCATGTTGACACTAATGAAAAATCGCTGGAGGAGATGTAGTGATGTCAGAAAAGGCACACTTCAGAATACGGAAAATTACCAGGGATACAGAAGGCATTAGGTAATGATATAGGGTTCAATTCTCCAAGAAAACAAAACCATCCTGAATGGGTATGCATCTAGTAACAGAGTATTAAAAAATTTAAGCCAAAATTGATAGAAGAAAGAGGAGAAATAGACAAACTCACTATGATAGTTGGAGACTTCAACACCTCTCTTTCAGTAGTTAATAGTTCAAGCAGGCAGAAAAATACAGTCTCCTTGAAGAGCGTATCAACCAACATGACCTAAATGACATTTATAGAATACGCTATCCAACAGAAGCAGAGAACACATTATTCTAAAGCTCACACGGAGCATTCACCAAATAGACCCCATACTGGGCCATATAACATACCTCAACAAACTTAAAAGAATAGAAACCATACAAAGAATGATTTCAGAGCACAGTGAAATTAAACTTCAAATCAGTAACAGAAAAATAGCTGGGAAATCCTTGATATTTTGTAATTAAATAACACACTTCTAAATGACACACAAGTCAAAGAAGTCTCAAGTGAAAATAAAAACATTTTGAACTAGGTGAAAATAAAAATACAACTTACTAAAATTGATAGGATAAAGTGCCTCTACAGGGAGCCGGGAAGTTCTGTTGATTTTGGATGGGCTCCTTCATGAGTCTGGAATCTGGAGGTACGTTGATCTTGACTGGTTTCAGCTCAGCTGAGGACTTAGCTCTCTGTTCCACATGTCCTTCATCCTTCTCCGGAGACCAGTGGCTAGACCAGCCATTGATATTCATGGTAACGGCAGAGGTGTGAGAAAGCAAGGGTATCTATGCATGTGCTTTTCAAGCCTCAGCTTGCATTGGCTCACATCCCATTTGTCCTGGCAAGTCATATGGCTGAAAGCAGAATCAAGAGGTAGGGAAGTATCTTCTACACATGAAAGTGGGGGTAGGGGAGTGAATGTTTTGGAATAATAATCTATTACAATAATGGTGTTAACTTCAAAGGGTTGTTGTATTGAATGAGATATTAATTGATGTCAATAATATAAGCTCTTAGCATAGTAGCTGCCACAGAGTAAACATACCATATTTTTTAGTTATTTTTATTATTGTGTTAGGCTCTAGAAATAAGACCAACATCATCCTTGTTTATAGTGCTTATTAGAAAAATAGATGACTATGTAATTACATGAGGTGTCAGGTGCTGAGGGCAACGTTTTGGGGCACACTCTCCAGAGAAAAGATTCATCTAGCATGCCAGACTAACAGCAGTGGCGACTGACATTCATGAGTCAAAATACAAATTACTCCATGTTACAACCTTTGGGACTGAAAATAAACAGTCAAACTTAAATTAGGAAACAATCGGATGCCGTGGGTTTACCATATCACATTAGCCTTTTGTCCAATCTCAGTCATTGTAAAAACAATGAAAACCTTCTATGGTTTATAGTTTCCAAGTTGCTAAATTCCAAGTGGCTAAATTTTACTGAACTCTTACAAGGAGCCAGGCACAGTTTTAAACACTTCATGCTTATTGAAGACCCACAACATTTTAAAACACTGGTAATACTATTATTTCTACTTTATTTTTTTAAACTTTTTTTAAAGATTTTATTTATTTACTTGACAGAGAGAGAGAGAGCGAGCGAGAGAGGGAACACAAGCAGGGGGAGTGGGAGAGGGAGAATCAGGCTCCCTGTTGAGCAGGGAGCCCGATGCGGGGCTCGATTCCAGGACCCTGGGATCATGACCTGAGCCGAAGGCAGATGCCCAACGACTGAGCCACCCAGGCGCCCCTATTTCTACTTCGTAAGTAGGGAAAAACTGAAGCACAAAAAGTTAAGTGACTTGCCAAAGTCACACTACTAGTAAATGGAATAGCAGGATTTCAACCCAGGAACTCTGGCTCCAAGTCCATGCTTTTAACCCTCCCCCTGCTTCCATGCGTTCACATGTGTCATCCCATTTAATGCCCGACCCATTCGTTCACCTGAAGAACACTGATGGGGGGCGCCTGGGTGGCTCAGTCGTTAAGCGTCTGCCTTCGGCTCAGGTCATGATCCCAGGGTCCTGGGATCGAGCCCCGCATCGGGCTCCCTGGTTGGCGGGAAGCCTGCATCTCCCTCTCCCACTCCCCCTGCTTGTGTTCCCTCTCTCACTGTGTCTCTCTCTGTCAAATAAATAAATAAATAAAATCTTAAAAAAAAAATTGATGGAGCATTGATTACACTCCAGGCACGGAGCCAGGTGCTGCAGGATATAAAAAAAGCACAAGGTATGGAGCCTGCTTCACCCTCCAGAAAAGGACAGACACTTTAAAAAAATGTTCCTCGGGCCTTTTTAGTGTGGCTTGGGGAAATTCAGTCCCCTCCCCATGTCCTTCTCTGATCTACACAAGAGGAGATTCTTTTGGGAATTCTATACACCAGAGTTCTCCAGATGGTCAGTAGGGTTCTAGGTGCAACAAACCTCCATTCCTGAGGATCTAGACTTCACTGGAAGAAAGCTCTTCATTGTTTTCTTTTACTCAGGCTGAAAAGCAAGGAGAAATCCCCTTTCCCTCAACAGCATTATAATCTGTTGTTATGTCCCAAAGGAACTATGTCCATATACTCTCAGTTTTCTACAGAACTGGATGCTATAGCTTTGTGGTTGACTTACTCACTATTCCAGCATTTTCTGTTTAGCCTCTGAAACCATTCTAGAAAACATTCTGAGTTTTCTGCCTTCTATGCTCCCAGCAGTGTCTCACCCACAACCACCAAGTTCTTTTCCATTTCAAGCAAACGACACCCAACCGTCATCCCCTCTGAATGACCCTCTTCATTGCCTGATATATGGCTTGGTGTGAGGGAATGGGGTGACTCTCTGCAGCAGAGGGCTCACCCCTCTGAGTTATGTACCTCAAATAGTCTGTTCCTTTGGGCCTCTCGGTTTCCAGCTCCTCTAATTCTCATGCAAATAGACCTTCAAATCTTGGACCTAAATATTTTCTCACCAAAGCCTGAGTTATAGTGAGGTGAAGTGTCTGCATACGTGTTAATCCTCTATTCTTGGAGGTCGGGCATAAGTTGAGGAGACGTGACCTTCTTGTAGGAGGAATTACCCAAGTAGGGCTCTGGTACTGCTTTCAACCAAGAGGCATAGTAACCCAAGCTAGTCTTATGCTGTGTAGTCAAAAGTTAAAGCTAAACTGGGGTTAAGTGGAAGCTAAGGAACAAGAAGGCTGAGTCTGAAGGGTGGGATGGGCCCCCAAATGGGAGGAGGAGCCACAAAGGGATTGGCCATCAGAGGACCAAGGAGAGGGAGAGCAGGGGGAATGTGGCTCAGGGTTCAGACCTTGATCAGTGAGAGAGCCTGTGCCCGGGCAGGAGGGAGGGGGGTGACTTAGGGAACCACGCACAGTAGACTGGTCTTGGGAAACAAAGGAAATACCAGGAAAGACCAGGAATTTGAAATCTAACAAACCTAGCTCCACCACTGCACTACCTTGGAGGTGTTATTTGAGTCTCAGTAAACTGGTGATTATTCCATCTACTCAGTAGGTTGTTGTAGGATTAAAAGTAAGAATATGTGTCATGCTCTTAGCTTAATGTTTCACACATAGTGAATATTCAGCCAGTACAAGTTCTCTCCTTTCTTTTGCTTCCTACGCCTCTCTTCTCCCAACTCCATCCCAATCTTGAGTCATCTTTATAAACTGGTTTTGTGTCCTTGTTCCAAAGACATGTAGTTTTAGGAAGTTCTAATAACCATTCTAAATTCTTTCCAATTAGTTTAAAACTGTGGGATGTCACTTTTGTGCTTGAAATATCATATACCTTTCTGGGAACAATCTCTCCCCATTTTTGATGAACTGATAATGTCTAAAGAAATATTAGAATTTTCCCATTGACTGAAACGAAATACTCTTTATCTGAAAAAGCATGAAGAATAAAGCAATCAGTAAACGATCCTAACCTTTAAAGAATAACATATAGTCACTTGTCAGAAACAAAAACAGTGACCACTCAAAATTTAGCAATGAGTTTTGAGCAAAGGGATTGAAATCCATGTAAATTATCTAACCAGAATAACACAAGCTAATAATATAAATTCCAAGATCCTGATGCCAGATATAAAATGTCAGGAAATGTAAGGAAAGTTGCATTATAAAAAAATTCTAAGGACCTAGGCAAACACTTGAGTTTACTGCAACTTTGTGCCTAGAGTACTTGAAGTATTTGAAGTAAACAGAACATCATATGGGAAATCTTTTATTTTTTATAGTGATTTCAGAAGCAGTGATTTTTGTCCGAACAGAATTTGACCTATAAGTTAAGGAAATTATAATGTACAGAGGTAATTGCCAAACCTTTTAACCAATGATATGTTTCTTTAAATGAAATTTTATGTGGAAGACCTGTATACGTAACAAAACGTTATCAAAAGTGAGAGTGAGAACATAGAATCCATCCACTCCAGGATCATATGGTCTTTCTCTCATCTTTGACCACCAAAGAGACTCTGAGTCCCCCACCCCCTCACATAGCTCTTGGGCTCCAGGGTCCACAGGAAAACCACCACTGATTTACTTGTTTTTCTTCCAAATTGCATATTGTACCCAATCAATGTGTCATTAAATAAATTTTAATGAGTCTCTGCTATTTTTTAAATCTTTCACATAAAATAAAATAGAAGACATAGCCTGGTGATCTGAACAAGAGTGCACCTGAGCAAGATAAAGTATTGCTTTTGAAATATTTATTTCAGATATATATATGAATATATATTCCTGGGTATGCGGCATCATAATGTAAAATGATTCACGTCTCAGTCAAGAAAGTCTACCTGCTTCGTGAGGTTGAGAAACCTCATGAAAATGATAACATTTTGGTAAAATGGTTTTGCGATGACAACTCTTTGTAAAATAATGGAACTCTAGTTAGAAAAAACATTTATGACTGAACACATGTATAGGCCAATCGGTGAGGAAGTTGGAAGCAAGAATCTTTGTTAGCAAGAAAAAGAAGTAGCTGGGTCAAAAAAGCAGTATGATTTATTTAATTTTTAATAATTTATTAATTATAAGTGCCATCCTAAAATGGTTTCCTGTCTATCAAAAGAAGTGTTTTAATGTCAAGCCTAAGATTGCTGAAGAATTTGGGCTGCCTTATGCCCTCTATCAAGGTTGCTAAGTCCCTTGTAAATCAGCGAGGGATGCAGACACTTCAAATGGAAAAAGTGGCAATAACAATAACTTAGTTAATCCATGGAGTTGGTGATGCCACTTCTCTTAATGACATTGCAGATATATTCATCTTTCAGGTCTCAGGATCATTCCTGTGTTCATTTTCGTAGTAACGGGCATCCAAATGTTAGCAGGTCTTTTTTCACATGGAGCACAGGGTCTTGGGTTGGTTGAACTCCTATTTGGTGGGTTTCCAATAGAAGGAAGCTGCAGTGTTTCTGAAAATGATTCATTTCATCATCTGACCGGTTCTCAGTGAGGCTCAAGATATTAAGCATATTCTGAAGATTGCTTAAAGTATTTCTTCTGATCAATAGGCTTTTAGTGGTCCACCCCAAACCCATCATGGGCATTGTGACTTGCGAGTAGTACTGATGAATGCAGAGAAGTAATGCTAAGAGGGCTGTTTAATGGACAAACCTTCCTCACCATCAGCCCTAAATCTGATTCATGGGTGTCTAACAAACCTGTCTAGGAGCTCGTTGAGATAATATGCCCATCATTAATATAATAGGAATTACAATGGCAATAATTATTAACATCATAATGTCTGATCACTACCAAATCTAGGACAACTGAGTCCCAACATAATTTCCTTCTCTTCCTATAATTTATAATATGGAATTCAGCTTTGGTAATCAACAAATTCATTCAACAAGTATGTATGTGGTACCGACTATATGCAAGACACCAAACTAGAGGCAGCGGTTATCCAAACAAAGTAAGGCATAACTTCAACCTCAAGAATATTTGAATTTGGGATTGAGAATTCTACCTTTAGGGGCACCTGGCTGGCTCAGTCCGTAGAGCATGCGACTCTCGATCTCAGGGTTATAGGTTAGAGCCCCAAGTTGGGTGTAGAGATTACTTAAAATAAAAATGACAAAAAAAAAAAAAGAGAACACGACTTTTAAATCACCACTCACAGTTAACAATAGTCAATACCCATTGAGGAACTTCTATTTGCCAGGCACTGTTCTAAAATTTTTAACTTCGTGCTTTAGAGCATGGCCCAGCATATACATTACTCAATAAGCATAGTTGTTGATCCTCTCCTCATAGAATTTATCTCTTAGTGGGAGAAGCAAAGAAGCAAATGCATGAAGAACTGGTAAGTTTTATGACACAACAGATATTGTAACCAAGAGCAGAAGGTTTCATCTTTGGGGCCATAATATTACCTGTGAGACTGACCAGCACAGGGTAGCTGCAAACCCACAGCAGCATATGGGTGATATGCTTTCCAAATCCAAAGACACACTCTGTCATATAGGGAGGGTACGGAAGGCCCCTGGGAAATTGGCTCAAGATTCATGTAAAACTCGGGTTTTCTTTTGGTGAGAGCTTGGGTTTTATTTAACTTCATTTTTCATAAAGTCTAAGGAATGCAGTTGCACTAAACCAGGAAGAATTGATCTGAAATACTGTTTCCTCTGGTACAAAGGTAGAATGATAAGTGGATTTCACAAAGAGGTATGTGTTAGGAGATGCCCTTAGAGGAAGGAAAATTAATCCTGCACCAGGGAGTTTGTGGGGTTGATTGGTGAGATGAGAGGAGTTTTGAAGGATATTGAGTCTGGATTGAGAGTCCAAGAGCCTCAGGAACTTGAGAGTAGCGTCGAGGAATGATAACACTGATATTCTTTTCCTGTCATCATTTTTCTGATTTTATGTTGGAAGTCCAAATCAGTGTATGTTCCACAGCACTGTATAAACACTGAGGAAGTTGACTCATGCCTGATTCTCCAAAGTCAGCTATTGCCCTCACTGAAGACACAACAGAATACTATATATATGTGTAAATATTTATGTGTGTACACATACATGTATGTATAAAAGATCTGTTGTTTGTATCACACACACACACACTAGCATCTCTATTACGTGAGTTTTACACTTGGTTTTGACCATTTATGAGAGGCCTGTGTTGAGGCTCACAGAAGACACCTTTCCGATGGTAATATTTGGTATTGACTTCTGTCCTATTTGACTGAACTTTCTCCCGAAAGGTTACCAGTGACCTCATAATTGTTAAATCTCTTCCTCCATTCCTATTGTCTTGACCTCACTGTTTCATCTAATGATGTGTCTGCCTCGTCTTTGGGACTCCCACTTCCTCTTTCCGCTTTGGAATGCAGCACCAGCCTGGCTGTCCTCTAAACTTCTTTGACTTTGTTAGATATCCAGGCACTAAATACATGTCTGATATTTATTAATATCAGCAATCAATATCACAGGTTTACTAAGCATTATCTCATTTGAGTCCCATGAAAATACTGAGCTGAATGAAAGACAGAAACAATTTTCTCTAAGTCTTACATTGGTTTTCCATCAGAAAGTGATACTTCCGGGGCGCCTGGGTGGCTCAGATGGTTAAGCGTCTGCCTTTGGCTCAGGTCATGATCTCAGGGTCCTAGGATCGAGCCCCACATCAGGCTCCCCACTCCCCCCTGCTTGTGTTCCTTCTCTCGCTGTCTCTCTCTCTGTCAAATAAATAAATAAAATCTCTAAAAAAAAAGTGAAACTTTATGAATATGGTTTGGGTTCTTAATAATACAGTCCTCTTTATCTGCAATGGGACCTAGATTTTCTAGTTTCTAATTTCCAAGGTTTGTGTGTGTGTGTATGTGTGTGCATATGTGTGTGTGAAATTCATGATTCTTAAGTTGTGAGCAAAGGGAAGAATTTTATTTTTTATTTTTTTATTTTTTATTTTATTTTTTTTAGTAGGCTCCACATCCAGTTTAGAGCCCAACACGGGGCTTGAACTCACAATCCTGAGATGGAGACCTGAGCTGAGATTAAGAGTTGGACGTTCAACCGACTGAGCCACCCAGGTGCCCCAGGAAGGAAATTAAAACAAAAAAAAAAAAAAAAAAAAAAAAAAAGGAAAACAAGGCCTAAGCAAAGATCCAGGGGAGATTGAGGCAAGATTTTAGAAAACTGGAGAAACCTGTTTATAAGATGAACTACTTTTGCATATCCTGAGGACATTATCTCTGTGATCACTCTGGGATATTTAAGCCAATGCCTTTACACACTTGCTTAAAATTGCTCAATGCTAAAAGGCACACTTGAGAGATAATAAAGCTGTGGTTCCATCTTAGTACCATATTACAGAGGTCATACAAAGCCATTCCATTAGACATCGGGTAGTTCAAACCTGCATTTTAAGGACGAGAAGAGCCTGGCTCAGAGAAGTTAAATGACCTATACAAAATCACCCACCAACTTATTTTCAGTCAGGACTAGAACTTGAATCTAAAATGTGTGTGTTAGTATTATTTCTCTTCTTCTGTATTTTAGCTAAAGCATCAGGCTGTCTGTTTGTAAAAATACATTTACTTGAGGCCTTTTCAAAACCAAATGAGTCAGAATCTCTGGGAAGGTAAGGCGCAAGTGTCTACTTTTTCTGAAGCTGACCAAGTGATTTTGAAGTGCAGCCATGGGTGAGAACCTGCGTTTTGCCAGCCAAACAACAAAATATTAACAATTTACATAAATAATTCCTTATACAGAGGGTGCATTGCAAGATACAGTATAATCTTATTTATTTGTAATTTTATTGGCAAGATTTTCCAAGTCAAATATTACCAGTAATATACAATACAATTAACATAAAGACTTTAATAGTTATTGTTTTGTTGCTTTTGCTAGCAATTTCTTACTTGTTTGTGAGTGGTAGTGCTAAACAAAGAAAAGAGTATCAATCATAAAACCCTCCCAGGATTTTTGTGGCATTCCATTCTGTCTTCTAGATATTTTTACCCCTAGAGTCTTCATAAAGTAAAGTTTATTGAGACTTAAATTTAGAAAGCAATTCAGGTAACTTTGGGAGATTGAAAGACAAGACAGTTTCAAGTTGAAATGTCTGATGTGTATAGTTTCTCCTTTTTCCACACCTAAGAAGAACATTAACATTCAAAACTTCTAAAACCATGTAAATCCATATGTAATCCTACAATGATCACACAAATGTGTTAGCAATACAATGCAAAGTTTCTCAAAGACCGATTTGTGATGGTATGAGACATAAAATGTTTGTTGAGTGACCAAACATGAGATGATCATTGAATCAATGACTCTGTGAAAGTTAACATTTTAATGTAAAATGTTGAAGGAATAGCAGCAGGGATGCGGGGCACGATTGGTTGATTACAAGCAAGTAGGCGTTAGCTCAATGTGAAACAGCAATGCTTTAAATAGGGATAGCTGCATTCCTAATTCATCATCACTACGTGTGTGATTAATGCTCTGTGGGCACACATGAGTGACAGGAGGGGAGGCTCTTCTATTATTAGGGCACAACTCAGGGCAAGTCCGAGCAGCAGCAACCTCAGCATCAGCAGCTCCTCAGATCATATCGTATCTGGATCTTTTTACATTCTGGGATTCTAGAGTGATTTTTCGGGGGATTCCGTTGCTAGATTCACAGATGCCATTTCAATGTGACATTTTTAGAATAACATGTTTTCCATAAGCACAATGAACAGTGAAAAAGTGAGATTAACAAGTGCTTTGACATTGGAAGCTGGAAGACTGGCACCTGTGATTTTCTCCCTTTGTGTGTGTGTGTGTGTGTGTGTGTGTGTGTGTGTGTGTGTGTGTGTGTGTGTGTGTGTGTGTGTGTGTGTGTGATTTTTCTCCTTAATAGGAAAATAACATAGATGTTCTTCCTAATAAAAGGGTATAAAAACTATCTGCAAAGGGACATGAATGCTCTTTGCAAGTAATCGGAGACTAGAGACCCCCAGAAACGTGGATTTTAATGAAAATATATGACAGAATGGAACATAGGGCAAACCCTGCACTTTCAGCACACTAAATGTTACAGATCAAACCAATGGAATGTGTGGCGAGGAGCGTAGGGCTGGCTGTCATCAGGCTGTCTGATCTGAATCCTGTCTCTGTTGTTTATGAGCTGAAGGGCCTTGCACCAATTTCTTAATATTTTTTGCCTTAGTCTCATCTGTAAAGGGGGAATAAAATATAGGGTTACTTTGAGGAATTAGTAAGCAAATGTATCTTAAGCTCCCAAGTGAGTTAAAAATGTTAGTTATGAATATTATTTGCTATTAGTAGTAGTATTATTAGGCTCATCTCATTTAGATTTAAGAACAAATATCAACTACTTTCATGTTCCTTTCCACCTATAGTTCTGTATCCAAATTAAACTACAAACAGAAGATACTGTTTTTAGTGACTCTGCTCATCTAATCAGCGAATTAGCCATCCACACCATTCATTGAACATTTAAATGCTATGTAAATTTTTAAATCTGTTGGAATCACTCATTCTTTTATAGATTTTATTTTTAAGTAATCTCTATACCAACGTGGGACATGAACTCACAACCCCGGGGTTGAGAGTTGTATGCCCTACTGACTGGGAGCCCCGGAATCACTTTTAATTTAAGAAAAACCTCAGATTATCAGGTCAATCAATGAGAAAATGTAATTTACTATTTAGTAGACATGAAAACATTCTCAATTTC
This sequence comes from Zalophus californianus, assembly GCF_009762305.2. Lineage (NCBI taxonomy): Eukaryota > Metazoa > Chordata > Mammalia > Carnivora > Otariidae > Zalophus > Zalophus californianus. Next base: position 59,201,859 of record NC_045596.1, read on the forward strand.
TATTTTTTTCTACTTCTTTAATTATACACTGAAAGAAAAACAAGGGAACTTTCCATTTTGAGTTCACTTTTTTTAAAGATTTTATTTATTTATTTGAGAGACAGGAGAGAGAGCACAAGTGGAGGGGGAGGGGCGGAGGGAGAGGGAGAAACAGACGCCTCGTTGAGCAGGGAGCCAGATGCAGGCTCAGTCCCAGGACCCTGGGATTCTGGGATCATGACCTGAGCCAAAAGCAGACACTTAACCAACTTAGCCACCCAGGCACCCCTCCATTTTGAATTCTTAACCTACTTCTCAATTAAAAATGAATTAATCCAGAGAAAAAGACCCTTTTTAAAAAGTCTATGATGGAGGCTATTTAAATAAAAGAGACTATCACTACATTCAATATGTGTTTCTCCTTTTCTCTGTTTTATCTCTAGGTGGATTAAAAGTTCTTTGGATTCAGGGAAGTAACTGTATATCTCTATTGACCTATATCAATATAATAATGCCATTACAGAGACATTCAATAAATATTTGCTGAACAAATGAATAAATGAGACATGTGCCTAAATAGCATTGTATTCTGTTGATTGTTGGTCAAGGAGAAAAGCAAAACAGTCACTGTGCCATGGAAGTTATGGGGAAATAGGGAGCCCAGAATTTTGCTTGGAAATTTGTGCTTTATTTGTATTTTATATGATATTATTAATTTAAGCATATATTTAAACCATTATCATAAAAGACATAAATTCTTCATTCAAATGGAACTTGTTAAAAAGGCCCCATATGACTAAATTTAAAATAAAATCCGTTTTTTCAAATGTTGGCAGCTGACAGAATAGAATTCATGTTCAAGTTCTCATATTATTTTTTTAAAGATTTTATTTATTTATTTGAGAGTCAGAGAGAGAGAGTGAGAGAGAGCAGGGGGAGGAGCAGAGGGAGAGGGAGAGAATCTCAAGCAGACTCTTCCCCCGAGCATGGAGCCAGACTTGGGGCTCAATCCCAGACCTTGAGATCACAACCTGAGCCAAAGTCAAGAGTCTAATGCTCAACCGACTTGAGCCACCCAGGCAGGTCTTATATTTTAAATATTAAATTTAGCAATCTGATCTTGGACACTTTCCTGGATTTGTCAATGCCTTCCCTGTATTAAAGCAATCCAAAACCATTCCACCTCTGTGGTTCTTGTGAAGCACTAGCTAATAAAAGACTTTAAACATTTTGTATCATATAAAGCTAATTCACCAAAGTAGGTATGCGTAGTTGTCAGTTTGAAAAGCAGTGATTTCATAATAAACAAGTGCCATCTGCAGTCCCAAAGAGCGCTAACTTTAGGGAAAAAGCAAGAGATGAAAGAATTGCAAACTTTCTCAGTTCTTGTCTGAGGCTAGATGCTGGCTCTCTGGTCAGGCCCCAGGGCCCGCTCTGGCTGCAGTCGGTCGTGCTGATACCAGTTTGGGCCTATACGTGTACGCTGCCAGTCTAGGTTCCTCACAGGCCTTATTTTTAGGACCTATCCTCCCCCGCCCCCCCATGGTGGTTACAGGTTAGTTGTGTATCAACTGAAAACCATACGCCACCAAGGCACCTTGAATTCAGGATCAATTTAAAAGGAATATATTTTAATCATCACAATAAAGGCTCAATACGTTAAACCAGCATTAGATAGATATATTATGTATTTAGTCTATAGATATTACTTAGACTTACTAACCCCTTGGAAAAATAATTGCAGTGCAGCGTTGCTCAGATTGGGAACTACTGATCTAACTGATGTCTCTAAGTCACTTCCTAGCTAAGAAATTCCCTGTGACTTGATTATTGTCTTCTTGAACTGTCCTATCTTCAACTATGTTTTGTGCCTTTAAGAGGAATTATGATTGTACTTCAGACTATGTATATGTATATTTAAATGAACGATTAATGAAAATTGTATCCAATTATTAAAAAAAAAAAAGAAGAAGACTGTTTTGCAGAGGCAGCGACAAATATTCCCTGATGTGTCATGACGGAGTCATTCTCAAAAACTAATGGCTAGAAAATTGAGTAAACATAGAACCAATAAAGAAAAGATTTCTTCACACCATGTGAAATCAGCACAGAGGAGAGCACACTGCCATGGAAAATTTTGGGAGAAGCACAGGGATTTTTTCGTGATGACATCTCATGCTTGCAAGGTATCAGCTACAAAGTGAAAAAATTCCTCCCCACGTATCAATACCACGGAGTTGACTGTTGCACCCTGACCCCATTCTCCCCAGTGCCTTCCCACCCCATCCTTCTTTTGAGCACAAAGCACGACACCGTATTTGATGAAACAGGATATTAATCGGGACTAATAAGATCCTTCTTCCTGTCACTCCTTGCAAGTATCTGACAGCATCCTTGTGCAGAATAAGGAAACATTTCCAGCTGACACCCCATTCTTAAGAATTCTGCTCCAGTTTTTGAGACCCTTGAGCTCTTTCTTTTCCCAATGCGATCTGTGAAAAGGTATTATGTAGCCAGTGGTGGGTCCCTTTTCCAAATTCGAATTTACCAAACTTGTGATCCCTATCAATGCTCCAGAAAGCTAATCCATGACTACGATCATCTTTCCTGGCTCCACTAGTTCTTTTACAAAAAAGCAGCTAAGTGAGAAGTTGCTTACTGCCTGTTTTCTGGGTAGATTCAGAAGCTAGACTTAGGAACTCAAAATCCTATCTCTAACCTACCGTTCATTAATTCACTTAACTCATGAATACTGACCAAGTACCATCATCCTATGCATCAGTGTTGATGTACAATAATAAGTATTTTTAATGCATGTGAGCTTTATGCTAGGCACTATGGTAAGCACTTTCATTATCTTCCTATGAGTTAAATACTATTATTATCCATATTTTACATATGAGGAAACTGAGAGAGATGAAATAAGTCATCCAAGGATTCACATGCAGACAAGTCTAGATGTAAAACCCATGATCTTTGCCACTGAGAGGACGAAGTAGTTGTTTCCAATGTGAGAGTTCTGGACATTACCAGGCACCCCTTGGGGTGAGGAAGAAAAAGGCCAAGATTAAACAAACAAACAAGCAAACCAAAAAAGGGAAAGAATTAATAAGAAGAAAACCATTAAAACATAGACAGGTAAGGAGCTATCATCACCCAGCAGATTCTACTTTCTATTCAAGTATGTTTTCATTACTGTTAAATTGACTCACTTCTTATGCCCTACAGGAAATACAAGAAAAGGTAAGACAATTTATGTATTCATACAGATCTGAACATAAGGCTTACAAACAAGAAAAACAAAACAAAACAATAGAAAGGGGTTTCATCACATGTGAAGTACCAGATCTAGAATTCTATAAGCCTAGGGGGCAGAGCAAGCTGTAAGAGGTCAGAGTGAAAAGAGATCCCTGTGGGCTCAAGAAATCCAGGCCCTTCGGGAGAAACAGCAAACTGAGAAGGATTTCACTAGCGCCAGGAAAAAGCAGCCATTGCCCCATCCGCAAAGGCAGGAGAGCGGGAGTAAGCAAAGGCATAGAGTTTTCCGGCCTGGCTGAGGCCAGTGAGACCGTTTGTCTGGTGAACTAGTAGTGGGAGCCGAGGTTGAAAAGACTGGTTTGGTCCACATCTTGACAGGCCTTGTTTGAAAGGCAATGGAACGTCATGGGAAGATTCTGTACCGGGGAGAGAGAGGAATACGGCAACATTCGGCGAAGCAAAAGCTGCAGGCTGATGGATGGCAAACAGGACAGAGAAAAGCTAATTTAGGGCTTCTCCTTATGACTACACTTTGAAGCCATAAATGCCTGCCCCTAGCTGGAAGCCGAGCTGCTGGGAAGGAAGGCGTAGATGGGAAAGACAAACTTCCAAGTCCCTCACGCGCACGGCTCTCCAAAAGCGCCTACTGGATTGCCAACCCTGGCTGGTAGACGGACGGATTCAAGTTAGGCCTGTCACCCAGAGCAACTAAAGCCACCCACTCCAGGGCAGGTGACCCCACAGAGCAAACCGATCCGTCTGGTCCACGCTCGCCACCTCCTTCCGCAGAGTCGGAGAAGCAGATGGAAAAGTTTGGGGAGTAGTCCCCGGCTAACCAGAAGGGCACTTTTTCATTCCTCAAGCACTCTCAGGTGTTCAGAAAGGGAGGATGACATCCGGACAGTCTCTGGCCACTCCTCCCACGCGGGCCTATTACGAAACTCTGGGCTCTTTGTACCTCACCCCGCTACTATGTCCCGGGGCCGAGGCCCCTCCCCGGAGCTATAAAGGTCGAAGCGCCCGGCCGTGGAGCTCACTCGCCGGACACACCGGGTGTCAGAGGGACGCGGCCGTCGCGTGGCCCCTCCAGGCTCTCTCCGCCGCGCTCCAGCCGCCGCGCCGCAGCCCCGCGCGTTTCCGCCCCCGCCGGTGCGCCCGCCGCCCGCCGCCCGGCCCCCGGAGCCCGCGCCGCGCCGCCGCCCGCCGCGGGAAGGAGGATGGAGCCGCGCCGCGCCGGCCGCGTCCCCGCACTGCTGCTGTGCCTGGGTAAGAGCTCGCGCGCCTCGCCCCGCCGCCCCGGGCCCGCACCCGCCCGCCGGCCTCGGTCGCGACAGCCCGGAGCTTGCCCCCAGGCTGAGGGGGCCCCCAGTTTCAAACGACGACTCTGGTTCGGCGCGTGCGGGTGGCCCTCTAGCCGGGGATGGAGTGCGGTGGGATGGGGAAGGGGGGGAAAGCGGGGTTACGAATGTCTTTCATTGAAAAATGAACTTTTGTTATGCAGCAGGAATTAATGCAGCTCCGTAATAGGCAAAATAAAAAGTTGAAAAGCCTTTGTTTCTTTCTTTTGAAGCTGCCAGTTCTAGAAATCCCGAGACCGGGGAAGCACTGTTAACATTTCAAGTTTTGTTCTTTCTTGTTGCCGGGAGAGGGAAGGGGGCGGGAGTAGAGACCAGAGCCACCTCAGTTTTCTCCAGCAAGTCTGGTTAAGTTTCTGGGGGCGCTGGCGCACGCGGGTGGCAGCTTTGCGGGAGCTCCAGGAGCCACAGAATTAAAACGTTGTCCTTGCCTACCTGGAGCTGGAGGGGCCGGGGCGCCGCCTGGCGCTGCTCCCAGCTCCCGGACCCCCAACACCTTGAGGCTTCCGATTTCCTCCCGAAAGCCCGCACCCAGGGAGGCTGGGCCGGCACTTTTCTCTTGCAGCTTATTGCTCCCCATCGCCAGTAATTGATGAGTGCATTTTAATGCCTGCCTTTCTATTTGAGATGATTTAGATATTGCGGACAGGAAAAGAAATCCTTCGTGAGCCTTCTGGTTTGAAAAAGATATCGTTTCTGTCTAATTCCTCAAATGTCTATAGGAAAATTTTAATAAGGAAATAAAAGTTGCCAGCCTCACATTCCTTCTGGGGTTGCAGTGGGGCAAATTCCCCTAACAAATTAACTCTACCTATGCAGGATGTGACAGTTAAATTATTATTTCGACACGCCTTATCTCAGGGCTTGGAGACCTAATGACATGCATACCCTGCATAGTTGGAACTTACTTATACATGTTTAGGAACAGAAGTAGAAACTGGATCTGTGGTTTCTGCCAAAACTGTGCTAAGAATGACTTGCTAGAAGATTCGCAGTAAATAATGTGGCTTTGCTATCTTTGTTTTGAAGGCTCCGTGGAAAGAATACAATTGGAAAGGGTGACAGTCTTCCTAGAGTTAGAAATTAACCTAGAGGTCAGAATGGCTCAGTGCTTTTTTTTTTTTTTTTTTTTTTCTTTCTACCTGTAGGGTTGCATCTGAACAATGCCAGTGTGGGTTCTGGGCCACTCATTGAATATTCTAATTTGAGACAGCAAGAGCCTATGAATAACCTGGTTACTACCCACCTAGAGAGTGTGTTGTGTGTGTTTTTGTTGTCATGAAAGAGTTTAACTCCTTTATTGCATTACTTAATTATAGTTCACCTATTTCATCAGCCGCCAAGCCCATTTCCAAATGAGCTAGGTCAGTTTCTGTTTTCCCAGTTTGTTTAGATATTTCTCTGCCACTAGGAAAGTTCCTGTTTGAAGTTCTCTATCAGATCTCTATACTCTGATCAGGTCTGCAAGTCCAGTAGCTTTATTCCAGAGCACATGTAAAAAAGACAAGGCCACCTGGCATTTCTGAAATTGCCTCCCCACGCCAAACAAAAGATTACCTGGAAATACTTTTCCCAAATGTCTGTTCTTCAAAAGAAGATGTTTATTTCAGATTTCAGCAAATATTTTGTTATGGCTTTTTTTTGTGTGTGGAATTTATGTCTATTTATGACTGGAAAAAATGTAGATGCCTTCAGTTTCATCCTCGGTCTCAAATACATTGCAGATTTAAATTGCTACACATTCATATGATCACTTGGTTACTTTTAAATTTCGTAAATATTTGATATTGACGTTCTTGCTTTCTGTAATGGGAAAGTATGACCCAAGTTGCCCTAGAAAAGCAGGCCTAAACTGAGAAAGTTCACACCTGGATTTGCTGGCACTTTTAGTTTACTGAATTCTAAGTAAAAGGATTGAGATTCCCCAAACTAGAGAACACATTTATAAGTAATCTACAATTTTAGAACTGAAATACCATTTCTAATCTTGTGATTGGTCCAGAGCAAAGACGAGAAATTTTCATCTTAAGTTCTGCAATTAATGTTTAGAAAGGCTCTCTATCTAAAAGCCAACATTTTCATTGATACCCAAATGGGCTTTTGATCATGTTCCTGAATACCATCTCCAAGACAGTTTAGTCCTACTTCATTGTACAATGACAGAGAACTGAGCAGAACAAACATTCTTTCCTGAGAATATGAGAAGCACAGGTCTCAATGAGACATTGGCTCAGCTCAGACCTTCTCTGTTGGCCCTGAGAGTTTATGAATTGCCTGAGTGTTGACACCACCTAACCTGCCTTCCTCCATCATCTTACCATGTGAACAATTTGGGTAATTGAGGTGTGTGGTTCAGCACTGGGGCTCAAATCCAGGAGGTGGGAAAGAAATGAACAGTTACCAAATGCCTACTGTGAGCTAACCATGTTGTGTGTTAAGTGCTTTATATGTATCATCTCATTTATTCCTTAAAATCACTGTATGAGGGGTGCCTGGGTGGCTTAGTCGTTTCTGCCTTCTGCTCAGGTCGTGATCCTGGGGTCCTGGGATCGAGCCCCGCATCAGGCTCCCTGCTTAGCGGGGAGCCTGCTTCTCCCTCTCCGTCTGCCTGCCGCCCCCTCCCCCGCTTGTGCTCTCTCTCTCTCTCTCTCACTCTCTCTCTGTCAAATAAATAAATAAAATCTTTAAAAAAATTATCACTGTATGAGGTAGGTATGATTAGCCCTGTGACAAATGAAGAGACTAACCCTAAGTGAAGTCAGATACTTAGAGATGATAGTAAATGGCATGGTTGTTCTGGAATAATGTGTGAGGAGCCAAAGGGTCTTAGGATTATCAGAAACATAATAAAAATTACAGGTTCTAATGAAGAAGTTTCAGGGTAGTCTGGGGGCTGCCCCAAGGCTTTGAACCTGTTATGGGGACAAGCATATGTACAAGAATGGTATCTTTATGGTATCACTCAAAATCAGGCACAGAAAGGACATGACTGTTTTCTTAAGCTGTGCTAAAACATGTTGAACTTTTACTTAACCCATATTCGGCATTTTTAATCCACACCGTTCCCAGGATAGGACTTTTATTCCCAAGTAGTCATTACATCATTTGACTGAGGCCTTATTTCTGCATTTGCCTAGATGTATATTAAGTAAATCAATCAAGGAGAAGGGTATCTATGTCTTTTTTATTCCTTGTAGCTTTTTATAGTATTGTGAATTTAATGTAGTATTAATAAGGGACTGAGTTGGAATCTACAGCACATTTTTAAAAAAGATTTTATTTATTATTTTTTTAAAGATTTTATTTATTCATTTGAAACACAGAGATACAGAGAGAGAGAGAGAGAGAGAGAGAGAGAGAGAGCATGAGCAGGGGAGAGGCAGAGGGAGAGGGAGAAGCAGGCCCCCCACTGAGCCAGGAGCTGGGACGCGGGGCTCGATCCCAGGACACTGGGACCATGACCTGAGCCGAAGGCAGACGCTTAACCATCTGAGCCACCCAGGTGCCCCAAGATGTATTTATTTGAGAGAGAGAGAGAGAGAGAGAGAGAGAGCACAGCAGACAGGGGCAGAGGAGAGGGAGAGAGAGTCCTAAGCAGACTTCCCACTAAGCCCGGAACCCACATGGGCTGGATCCCACGACCCTGAGATCACCCCCTGAGCTGAAACCACGAGTCAGACGCCCAACCCACTGCACTATCCATGCACCCCTATAGCATATTTCTGTTAAGAGTGAGAAAATAAACATGCTTCCTTGGTTAAAAAAGAAAAAAGGACAATATTCACCTAGTTGCTTTGGAAAAATTGAATTTGAATGCCTTCTGTCCGTTTTGCCCAAGAATCTTAGATTTCCTGGTTAATGATGGTTAAGAGATGCAAATGGCATGTAAGAAATCCTCTTCAAAGAGACTGTAGGTTAAGCTGTGGTTCCCACAACTGTCAGGCTTCACTCTGAATATAGGCCTATGCAAATGGTCTAAGTAATAGGGCTGTGACTGCTGCCTGGAACATTCCTTTGGAAGACAATGGGAAGACTCCCCAAAGCCCTAACAGGAGAGATCCTTAGGGAGGAGCACCCTGACAGCCATCGCCTTGGTATGGCAATTCTGGAACCTTTGAAAAATGAAGTAATGTCACTGATTCAGTGTCCTCTGGCAATGCAGTTTATGTAAAGCTGGGTGTTTAGTTACAGGGCAAATAGAGATTTGGTGACATTCTAGGTTAAAGCCATGATTTCGTTAACATGGATACTATTTATAATAGTACTTTCTTTTAAAGATTTATTCATTCATTTCAGAGAGAGAGACAGAGAGCAGGGGAATAGGGTGGTGTGGGGGGTTGGGGCAGAGGGTGAAGGAGAGCGAGAATCCCAAGCAGACTTTGCACTCAGAGCTGGTCCCAGGGTTTGTTCCCACGAGACCACCACCCCAGCCGAAACCAAGAGCCAGATGCTTAACCAACTGAGCCACCCAGGCACCCCTGTAATAGTATTTATGATACACAAGACGATTTGATAATTGTCCTGAAAAAAATGATATCCCTTAATTTCTTAGGTCAAAAATCCTGAATTTTAAATTTGAGGCATGAAAGTGAGCTAAATACAAACCCTCCTGAAAATAGCCTTAGGAAAAGGGAGGGGGGGAGCCCCCCACTCATATTTATATATAAACACACACATGTTTATATATGTCAAACTTTATAGTTTTGAGTCAAGAGACAGAGTGTAAAGAACACAGATTCCATACCTCTGTTTCTTTATTTTATACTTTTAAGAAGATTTATTCCTCTTTGAGTCTCAGTTTTCTCATCTATAAAATGAAGATCATAGCTAGGTTGTCAGGTTTTTGTATATAGATATGATAAACATGATGCTATTATAAAATAATAAAAAAGCACTTTTAAAATTAGAGCTATTATCATCATCATCAAGTACTGTCTTAGCCTCATTGGATCTTTATAATAACGCCCTTTTAGCTAGGAAATGTATTGTCATTCCCATTTTTCAAATGAGGAAACATACTTACAAGGAAGTGAGTAACCCAGCGTGTAAGTTTCCGTGTCCGAATACACCGGGCCCCCTACTGTGCGAGCTGACACTTCACTTTTAGTGCAAGCTCTACTCATCCGTTAAGACCGAAGAGAAGTATGAAGCCTTCTCAGTTACCGGCCTCCTCCTTTCTCCCACCACTCCAAAGTAAACTTGCAGCCTGTCTTGGTCTCCTTTGCAACGCTCGCATCCCGGGTCCTGCCCTCTTCACATCCCACTGTGTGTGTCAGCCCTGCGTCTCCTGAATCCTGCCATGTTCCTCTTTGACCATCCGTATTGACTAAAACACTCTGCGTGATTGTTGGATGGATGATTCGAATGGCACTCTCTTCAGAGTCTTCACCACCATGGGTAGACTTGAAAGCTGTTTTTTGAAAATGTGCTTGAGAAGCAAACTATTTCAAGACTAAGCAATAGTTGTTGAAAATTCAATTCTGTTTAATAATAAAGTTTAACATTTTTTCTTCCTTGTTTTTCTTATTTCTATCACTTGATATAGTTTGTATTCGCTGATGGTATGCCTAATAAAATTTAAGTATATCTGCACTGTGCATATGTGTGTGTGTGAGAGAGAGAGAGAGAGAGAGAGAGAGAGAGAGCGCACAAGCAGTGATATGACTGGATGATGGATAGTCAGTAAGAGAAAGAGAAGTATTGTTTTAGAAATGAAAGGAACCTTAGAGTAATCTAATCTAAATTCCATTCCCCCCCCACCCCCACCCCAGTCTACCCCACTCCTTAGGTCTGTTTTCAGAGATAAGAAAACTCAGCTGCAGGGAGGTGAAAGTATTACCTGAACTAGAAGTGGACTCCGTACCTCGGGTCTAGTGCAGGTTTTTCCAGCCTTAGCTCTGTTTACGTTACAGACTAGATAATTTTTTCTTGTGGGCTCTCCTATGCATTGCAGTGTGTTTAGTAGCAACTCCGGTCTCTACCTGCTAGATGTAAGTAGCACGTACCCAGTCGTGACAGACAAAAATGTCTCCAGACATTGCCAAGTGTCCCTGGTTGACAATATTACTCCAGGTTGAGAACCACTAGCTTCGTGTATTTTCCATTGCCATAACACATCTCCACTCATAATTCACAGTTTGAATGAGTGCTCAAGTTGCCAAGGCAAACAAAATTAGTATTACTGGTAAGCTGGATGCAAATACAAAATCAATGCTAGTGTTTAAAAAAAAAATCAAGTTAGCAATTTTTATGGCTGATTTTAGTGCCAGTTGCCCTGAATAAAGATGAGTCTTTACACATCTTACGGTCATTGTGTTGCTAACCACTCCACGCCTCCTTTTAAAACTCAGTGCTCTCTTGGATCCCACAACACTGAACCTCCTTTTTCCTTCAGTTTCCGTGGCCATTTCTATTCATTCCTCATCACTTCTTTCTCCAAGCTCTAGTATTTTCCATTCCATACTATTTCCCTTGGAACATGTGAATGGCCCCTATGCCTTTAATGGTCGTATTTCCACATATGACTTTCAAATGGACTCCGTAAGTGCGTTTTTATTTCTTATTCAAGAACTGTATTCCCAAATGCCTCCTAAATATAAACAGATCAAATAGGAACTACAAACTCAAATTCCTTTACTCATTCCTGTCCACTAGCTGCAAATGCCACCCCAAAACCACTGTGTTGCCCATGTCTTTTACTCTCCTCATGGCACCATCGTCCTTGGTATTTGCAGGAACTTGGCATCACCTATGAATTCTGTCCTTTCCTCTCCACCCACAAGTCTCTAGCCTATTAACTCTATTGAGGACAGGGACTCTGTCTTTTGCATTAATTTGCCTTTCAGATTTTGTTCAATCTCTTACATATAGAAAAATCTCAATACTTATTGAACAAATACAATTTGAGACATGTGGTTACTAGAAGTAAGTCTAGGCTATGCTACTCCCCTTCTTTCCCATTTATGGAGTATAACTAAGCCCTTTCCACCCTCCTATCATACTACAGAGGCGGATGTGTTTCTCACTGAAGTCTCCCATGTTAACCAAAAAATATGTTTTCACAAAATAAAATTTCTTAGTGCTTCCAAAGTGCTAGTTGCATTATACAGATTTCTATGAATGAAAAATAATTAACTTTGAGGCTTTTAAAATTACTTTTTATGTACCCATGTTTTTCATGCTCACTTATTTAAAGCTATTTTTTTGTGAATTCATTTGCGGCAGTAGGCTTCTATAAAGAATGAATGATATGATTGGCAATATAGTTTTAAAAATACCATTAAGTATTCAAAGCTTCAGTCCACAATATGGCCATAATTAAAAGAAGGCAAATGGCAAACATTCCAGACTGTTGCTGTTTAGGAGATTTTTCTTTCAAAACAGTAATGTGATAGTAATTTAAATTTCTGAATTGGGTCAGTAGGGATGGGTGTGAGAAGCAAGATGGAAGGGAGTGAATGTGGAAAGGGTTGTAAAAAGACTCCCCCATGGAACAGCTTGAAGAAAAAAAATATTTTTGATAGCACATTTGAAATAATACTCTAGAGATGAATCTTTAGCTTTTAGGGAATGAGAGTCCTATATTTAGAGCTCTTCATCAAAAAATTCCAAACACCCAGATTAATATAAATTGTACACTTTCCATAAGAGTTGATATGCATTCTCTTATGAGAACGCTTCCATTATGAATATGATATGCATCTTTAAATCCATTTTTAGGTAAAATAAACTATATCCTCACATTTTAACTTACTGATTTCTTGATTGAATGGCTTTAAGTACGGTCTTGTAGGCTGACTAAAATATATGAGCACATTGAAGTATGATTTAGGAATTACTACTAGAACTGAAGAGTATTATTTAATGCCTATGAATTAAAAAGCATGGCCTATTAAATCGTTTCTTGCCATTTGACAAGGAAGATCCTATGGCTACCTTTTAAAACTCAAAATTAAAAGAAATACTTATTTGTAACATACCAACTTCTGGTTTCATCCAGTTTTATTTGAAATAGTTCTAGTTTGTTTTCACATTCATTATTTAATGAAGCTTAGTTAGAAGGTTAACACTGAAAAACCGTAGAAAGAGGATGGTGGCTGGAAAAAGGCAAGGTTTATATTCTCTCTCTCACTCTGTCTCTCTCTAGTTCTCTGGAAAGTTAGGCTGTCACTAAGAAGCACTGACAGTAGTTCTTTTCAGGATCTGATGATGTGCCAAGGTGAAGCCAGACCTTTTCTAATAGTGGATTTTAATTTTAAATGAGAAGGCATTTGGAAATGTTGAAGGCATATTCACCCACAAGTCCTAACAAGCCAAGCTTACTCTGTCACAGACAAATCCTCAAATTATAGACTGCCATGGAAGAAGGTAGGAAACTAACAGTCCTTGAGCAGGGGAGGCATGTGACCACACCAAAAGCGTGAACAAAGTGGATTTTGCTACCTGTTTGGGCTGGGCAAATATTATGATTCATTATGAGTTTATAGTTCTAGTCTAAATATTCTAAAAGTTTAAGATGGGAAAATAAGGTGCATTCTTTTCATTCTGTAACCTATCTCATTTTACCTGGGCTCATTTTGATTTGCTTCATTGTTATTCACGAGAGCCATTTTATCCCTGAGAATTGCCAATTGACTTTGCAGAATTGGCCTGGTCAGCCAATCACCGAATCCCAGCCTCCTTCTAGATGAGCCCCTCGGTGTAGTTGTGAGGAAGCAAGGTCAGAGGAAACCATGTGAAATAAGGACATTTCCTACTGCTGGCATTCCTCTTGATGGTTGGGCAAGCACTTCTGAGTGCCTCGGGGCCCATGGCATTTAGTGATACCCCCATTCGGATGAGGATCCTCAACCTCTCCCACGCACAGTGCCCCAGTATTGTGTAAGGACGTAGGCTTGGCCCTGACTCACAGAGTAGAGGTGATTTGTATCCTGTGAGTCACCTGCGCCACTTCCTGCTGGCACATTTGAGATTTCATTGAAACACAGTCTCTGAAAGGTGAAGGCAGAGAGATGAAGAGGTGTGCTTCGAATTCCTAAAACTCGTTTGGAGATTTGACAGAAATAATGGCCTCTAAAGGAATTTTGAGTTTTATAGCATTACTGAAACAGAGTCCCAAAAGCCAATTTTGAGTTTACAGATCATCTACCCCATACCATCTTGCACACAATTCCTCTATACTTTATTCATTTATTTTTGAAAGATTTTATTTATTTGTTTGTCAGAGAGAGAGAGAGCGTGGGCAAACAAGCAGGGGGAGCGGCAGGCAGAGGGAGAAGCAGGCTTCCCGCAGAGCAGGGAGCCCGATGCGGGGCTCGATCCCAGGACCCTGGATCATGACTTGAGCCAAAGGCAGATGCTTAACTGACTGAGGCACCCAGGCCTTGGGGTACTTTAGTTACCAACGTAAAGTTTGCCACCAGGTCGGTTTTCTGACACATTGACGCTATCCCAAATCCTTAATTAATATCATGGTGAATTATTTTCTTAGCAGGGACCCATGGTCAAGGATCAAAAACTCAGAGATAGTATTTGCAATTGAATCATAGACCATCATTGTTCAAATAACACTAAATCATGAAAAAAAAAAAAAAACCCTGTAAGATTAAGGAAATATATGTATAGGACTTTAGCATCCCTTCCTTCCCTGTATGATTTTAAAATAGTGAGTAGTGATTCTTAAGGGTGACAGGGTGGTGGATATCAGAATTCTCCATGGGTTGACTTTTTCAATATTTTGATCAGCTTCACCTACTGTTCTGCTTGAGTTTGCAAGGGTGCGGGGCAGACATGAAGTTGACGGAAGCAAGCTTTAAAATCACTCCTTTAAAGCACTAGAGCTGTGTGGAGGGACAGGAGATTTAGCAACAATTTTGCTATTTTATTGGCTGTGTACGTCCATGACAGAACTGCAGCCTTTCATTTGAGAATATTTAAAATTATTTACAATTTCATCTGTAGGAGACCCGGATGTTGAATTCATGCGGTGAGTCTCATAGAAACCATCCCTGAGCCATGGACTATGTCCAAGGGAGCGTCACAGGTTAGGAGAGCCCAGTTTTTTGTGGAGGCACACCCTGCACTGAACATTCTTTAATTCACAAAGACAAATATTTCACCTGTGGCCTGACCAGGTGGAACCAGTGGAAAAACTAACAACTACTAAAAACCTTAAGAAAAAAAAAAAAAGACTAAGGAGCAACATCCGAAAACAATTAGCTGAATTCTGTAATAGTCTCAGGTTGCTGTTGTAAACAGATCCAAACAGGAAAGGCTAGTCTTTGATTTCCACAAAAGATAGAGAAACGAGCCTCAAATGTATGTTTGCACGGTGGCCCGGGCTGTTGGAAGAATTTCTTGGTGGGAGAATTGGGAACGTTTCTGCCAAAGCCCTTCTCAGTTGAGGAAGCTTGGAGGCATAGGAGTGTCAAGGATGTAAAAACACACATCTAGAGCAACGGTTTGTGTTGAGTGGACTGTGTACGCTAAAGGGTTTAATTCTTTGATAGAAAAAGTGCATGGCAGAATTAAATTGAAAAGGAGAACAAAATTGGCTTGTATGAGAAGCTAGCCCACTCCCCACAAAAAGCTACGTAGACAAAGTTATCTTTTTCTATCTCTGTTTGCATGACAGTGAAATCCGAACTTTAGCCATTTTTTGTTGTCATTTAAGAACGATGATTTATGTTTCCTTTAAGACCAATGGAAGCAGTATTTATATTGTAGGAGAAGTATGGGGTGGGAAGGAGATAGTTCTAAATTTTCCAAACAGTATTGTCAAATCATTGAAAGATTATGAGTCTTGCTGAACAAAGAGAGATTCCTAACTCTTATTTTTAAGGCCACTAACTATATACTCGGTCTTGGACATTTAATTTAACTGCACTGAGGTTGTTTGGAGCTAGTAACTACTTAATAGGATTGTTCTAAGGGTCAAGTTTGAAACATTATGAAACATTATATGAAACATTATAAGCTATGATCCTGATGTGTAATTTCCTTTTTAGCACCTCAATGATATGCAATATACTTAACATATACACGTCTCCTCTGATTGAGAAAAAGTAAAATAAAATCCTTTCTTATGTGGATTAAATAAAATACCTAATTACAAAGAGACTTGTAATCTTGTTATAGACCAGTAGAGGGCACTACCCACATATGGTGCTAAAACTAGAGGCCAGATCAAGAGTAGCATGGAATATTTGCGGGAGTCTCTAGTGCGCTAGGCATTTTGGAAAAATATCATTTCATTTAATTCACCCCCAAACTCCGTGAAGCAGAGGAAACTAAGATCCGGAGAAGCTAATCAATTTTTCCAAAATCACATAACTCAGGCTTTCTCCCGGGATTGCCTTTCCATCATACTTTGTTGTCTCCCTATGGGATTAAAGGCCCTGCTTCAATTATATTTGCCCTGATTTGTCTGCGTGGTGGTCACTATCTCCTAGTGTCATTGCCTGTTTCCAAGTTCTATAAGGTGGCCCATTAACAACATTGCTCTGCACTCTTGGGAAAGTTACTTAAACTCTCTGTCTCAGTTTTCTCTCATGTCTAGCGGGGATAACAGTAGTATCTTCTTCAAAGAGTCACCGAGGGGATGGAATGAGATAATACAGATAAAGACGATAAGAACCACGCCTGCATATAGTCCACGTTCGAGAAGTGTTAACTGCTGCCAGTCATTGCAACTAATGGTCTCACCGCCCTTCGTATTGACTATGTAACAGTTACTCATATCGACTAGAAAGAAGGGTGAAGTGCAAACGCCCAACTCCTCAACAGAAGCAGCTAAATCCTCTTCAGGTGCAATTAAAAAGATTCTTCTTAGGCTTTCTATGCAATTCAGAAACTACTTGAGTCATTCTGGAGGCTGTTTTCCAACATTTGTCTTTCAAGTGGTAAACACACAATAAAAAAACCTCAGACTTTTACTGGGCTGACGGAAACTGGCTTCTGGGGCTCCATGGTTCATGTAGGATGGACGTTCATTCCCATATTAGATAAGATATGTTCTGACTTTCCTTAGATTACATTTTATTAATCAAAATCTACTTTTGCGCATAATACAATGCAAAGAGTAATGTAGGCACTTAAATCAACAAGGAACATATCTAAGGTTGAGAGTCTTGTTTTGTTGTCACCGGCAATAGAACCTGAGTTTTATTGAAGCCTTCTTTTGTGATAGGTTCTACCTTGGAGCATTGCTCCGAACACATCGTGGGGCAAAATAATGAAAATCCTACAGTTTCGATTGCTAAGCTTCTTAGGAAATCAAGCTTCACAGTCAGGTCTTTGACATGTAGAGCTGGTCAGACCTGTAACCAGGAATGTCATGCCAAGGTTTTCACCCTTGGACAGGGAGCTGGGGGCTCATTTATTTTCAGTTATGTGCCTGTTTTCACAAATTAGTTTCTCTTATGGTTTTGATGGATCGAATTTGAATTCTTGAAATAATTAAAACAACCCTATAGTACTGTGGTTATGTGGAAATCTGATCAAGGTTTCTTTCCTTGAAGCACTGCTTATATATTTGTTTCCTCCCCACCCCCGCCATAAATAGGTCTCCATCTCCTCCAAGCAGTTCTGGGCACCACTGTGATTCCTTCCTGCATCCCGGGAGAATCCGAAGATAACTGCACAGCGTTAGGTAAGCCCAGCTTTGCCAACGTGACACCAGGGCATCACGTGTTCATAAGAGGAATGTACTCAGAAGACGGATATATGACAGTGTAGAGGAAAGGGGGCCGATAGCTGCTATGTTAGAATCATTTTTTTAACACCCTTACAAACTAGTGGTCTGGAAAAATTATATAAAAGGATCACTAGTGGGAGAGGGACAAGGCATCTAGTTATATAGAAAGATTGGATCTTAAAGTGATAGGAAACAATGAAAATCAGATTCTGATTTCATTTGGCTTTGCTGTAAAACCGTTGTTAGAGGTTGGATCCCAGGCAAAACAGGAAAATTTAAACTTTGTGCACAGTAGATAATCAATACATTTTGTTATTTTTTGTGAAAGGAATAAATGATGTCCTTTCTTCCTAGTTACAACCTTCATTCAGAAATAGTTATGGAGTACTTAATACATGTCAAATGCCGTGCGTAGGCATGGAATACAAAAGAGAAGTGATGCATAGTCTGTTTCCCTCAGGGACCCCTGAGGGCTCTGGATGTGGTTCAGGAGAGATCTGCTTTAGATTCAGTCTGAGTATTGAGCCGGGGGTTATCCTGAGGAACTAGCGTATTTCCAAAACGATGTCGCCTTCTCTCTTGTCCTCCTTTGTGTTATGACTCCACTATTTAGGGTTTTCTTTTTGAGTTTTATTTAAATTCCAGTTAGTTAACATACAATGTAATATTAATTTCAGGTGTACACTATAGTGATTCAGCACTTCATGCATCACGCAGTGCTCATCACAAGTGCACTCCTCAATCCCCAACATCTAGTTCACCCATCCTCCTGCCATCTCCCCTCTGGTAACCATCAATTTGTTCTCTATAGTTATGAGTCTGTCTTGGTTTGCCTCTTTCTCTCTCTCTCTGTTTTTTCCCTTTGCTCATTTGTTTTGTTTCTTAAATTCCACATATGAGTGAAATCATATGGTATTTGTCTTTCTTTGGCTTATTTCATTTAGCATAATACTCTCTAGCTCCATCCACGTCATTACAAATGGCAAGATTTCATTCCATCATATACATACATATATATATATGTATATACCACTTCTTTATCCATTCATCAGTTGGTGGATACTTGGTCTGTTTCCATAGTTTGGCTATTGTAGATCATGCTGCTATAAACATCGGGGTGTAGGTAACCCCTCAAATTAGTATTTTTGTTCTCTTGTCCTCCTTCATCACTGGGCTCTCTAGAAGTTTGATCTGCCTCCCACTTTTTGTTGTTGTTGTTGTTGTTGTTTTGTTTGTTTGTTGGAGCAGAAATATTACAATCAAGATGCTATTGTTCGATTATTTCATAAGCATCCTTCACATTTTAGTAACTAAATCATCCTAAAGTGAATTTTATATATAGGTTGCAACACCATTTCTAATGAGGCTCCTATTTCATTGTTGTGTTTGTCTAACCCAGGCATCTGTAAGTCAAGATTTGTCTAGTTTAGTTCTCATGGTTACAGATGTTGGGGAGGCTTTGACTGATTTCTTTGACGGTAGCCTCAAAAATTTGGGAATGCACACCAGAACATGCTTCCTGGCTTAAAACCATTGTAGAATTTTGGTCTCTTGAATCAATTAATGGATTCAGTTTGCAATTCCTTTGGAATAATGAACTGCAGAATTATTTTGAGATTTGAAAAAAAGTCAGGCAAACTTGGAGTAAATGAATAACTGTAGAGGATAATGATTTTTGTGTCTTAAACTTGCCTTTTCTATCCTTCAGGATTCTCATTTGTGAATTAAAGCCCCAGGTCTTATTTTGTTTGTCTAGTCTGTTGGACATTTTCCTTAGGGGGTCAAATGTTTGTTTATTGGTATAGAGAATATGATAACTAGAGGGACTTCCTAGTTCTAAAAATTCTCCTCGACTGATTGGCACCTGACCTGCTTTGCTACAGTAGCTCAATGTTTATTATAGGAAAGGGTGATTAATGTGTTAAAGAAAGCAGCAGAATATATCCAACTTTCTGTTCCCTTCACAGTTCAGATAGAAGACAATCCACGTGTGGCTCAAGTGTCAATAACCAAGTGTAGCTCTGACATGAACGGCTACTGTTTGCATGGACAGTGCATCTACCTGGTGGACATGAGTCAAAATTACTGCAGGTAATATGCCAAAAACAAAAACCAGTGTTTTTTTTTTTAACTTATATTCTCTATTTTTTTTTTTATTTTTTGAAGTTGACCTATATTTCCATGGGCTATTGTTTATACATACTATTAGCATGCAGTTATACATGCTATCAGGAACTTTATTAAGTGAGTTTTTTAGAGTTAGGGAACAAAGAGTAGCTCTCAAATCATACAGATACTTCAGGGGTGCAGAGTGGGGAGGGCGTCGATGCTTCCTTCTCATACTTGTCATGATGGTGGTTCCACTGGGCCTCTACATCAGCCCCTGTTTTATGAGTTCATTGCACTGATTTTGACAAAAAGCACCTCAAACCTACAAAACTTAAAAACAGCATTGGAGATTGTCAGCCGCCCTGGCAGGTGAGCCAGCCCGTCCCTTTACCACCAGGGTTGAGCTGAGAGCTGAGAAACTCTCTTTATCAATGTTGGCCCTGCTCTAACGTCAGTCTTTGAATTCCTCTTTACAACTTTTGGCAAACCTTGTTGATTTCTTACATTACAGTGTGAGATGAGTTCTTAAGCAACTGATTCATAACAATAATTTCTTTTTTGAAGTAACTGATCTTTTTCTCGTATTTTCCTTTAGGTGTGAAGTGGGGTACACTGGTGTCCGATGCGAGCACTTCTTTTTAACCGTCCAACAGCCCTTGAGCAAAGAATATGTGGCTTTGACTGTGATTCTCATTATCTTGTTTCTTGTCATAGTCGCTGGTTCCATATACTACTTCTGCAGATGGTAAGCCAGTGTTTTTTAACCCTGCTTCTACAAATTATTTTTATACAATACAGACTTATAAACTGGGTAGAACTATGGACCAAGTATTATTTCAAGGGATAAGATGGATTCTGTAATGATGGTACTTACAAAGAAGTTTCAGTGGTGGGACATACGGATTTGACTCTACTATTAGCTCTGCTATTTCTTTTTCTTTCTTTCTTTCTTTCTTTTTTTTGAGATAGAGAGCAGAGCAAGAGAGAGTGAGAGAGAGATCATGAGTGGGGGCAGGGGCAGAGGGAGAAGGAGAAGCAGACGCCCTGCTGAGCAGGGAGCCTGATGTGGGGCTCTATCCCAGGACCCTGGGATCATGACCTGAGCCGAAGGCAGACTCTTAACTGACTGAGCCACTCAGGTGCCCCAGAAATACTGCTTTTTCAGTAGGAAAGAAAAAGGAAAGAAAGAAAGAAAGAAAGAAAGAAAGAAAGAGAGAGAGAGAGAGAGAGAGAGAGAGAGAGAGAAAGAAAGAAAGAAGGAAAGAAAGAAAGAAGGAAAGAAAGAAAGAAAGAAAGAAAGAAAGAAAGAAAGAAAGAAAGAAAGAAAGAAAGAAAGAAAGAAAGAAAGAAAGAAAGAAAGAAAGAGAAAGGAAGGAAGGAAGGAAGGAAGAAGAGAGAGTGGGAGAAATGGAGAGAGAGAAGGGAAAGGAAGGGAAGAAAAATGAGAGAGAAGGAGAAAGAATGAAACACCTAGGCTTAAATTTGGTCACATGCTCTCCTGGAATTTTGTAATTTTCATGACATGTTAAAGTCTCGGAGAAGTCCTTTAACTGTGTTTCTCCATTCCCTCCCCAAATTGTTTGACCACAGAACACTACCCCTTTCTCCTTCCTTTTTTTCTCTGGTCCAGCCTAAACCTGTTGACCTTTGTCATTTTGGAAACGCTATGCTGATGTACCTTTTGAGTCTGTATGTTGGTTTATTTTGTTAGCATACTTTGTTTTTAATACTATTAACTACAGTGCTAACAGTTTCATTTCTGAATAATTCTAGGTACAGAAATCGAAAAAGTAAAGAACCCAAAAAGGAATATGAAAGGGTGACGTCAGGGGATCCAGCATTGCCACAAGTCTGAATGAGGCCATCAAGCTACCGGCAGGGATGGTTATGCACGCCTGGTTACGTTAATATTCCTATTTTATTAATAATATTTATGCTGGATCATGTGATAAGTCGACAATGGTGCACTTTTAATATATTTGGACAAGTTTTTTTTATTTTTGTTTTATTTTTGACAGACTATTTGCTAATGTATAATGTATAAGAAATATATAATATAGAAAAAAAGTCAATATTTTTGTAAGAAATAATTTCCTGGACTAAATGCTTTAGCTCCAAAGCTTAGTTGCTGGCTACCGCCATGTTTAGGAGTGAAGGATGTCCAGTTTGTTGCTCAGGAAGTGTCACAAATGACAGGTTTCTGTTAAGCCTAAGTATATGGTCAAATCAACTCAAATAAGTGTTATTTTCCTACTCCTCCAATTAGCGAAAACTGGTTTGACTATATTGTAGTTTGATGTATGACTTGGCACGATGGTGTTATGTATTAAAACACTAATGTGATGGGAATTGGCGCGAAGCAAATCTGGATCCTGTGCTAAACGCTACATACTGGGAACAACCTAAACCGGGGAGGGCTGTGTCCCCCCCCCATCCTCCTCTGTGGCTCCGTGTTTAGTGGCCTGGAAGGGAGGTGGGCAGTTCCTTACTCTACCCACAACTCCTGCGGATACGAGTCACCCATCTGCAGCTTCCCCTTGCATTAAATGAATTGACAACTTCATTTTATACCATCTTTCATATAAATTGCAGGCATTTTATAGCTTCGTGATGTTTCTTTTCTTTTCAGTACAACATTTATGTGAGGTAACTGTCACTCATGAGACAATTAAAAAAAAAATCCACACTTGGAGCCCGAATTTGGGCTTCTTTTCAAGGGTATTTCTTTTCATAGGGAATTTGATTAAGAATCCTAAGATTAAGTCTCAGTCCAAAATTTGAGGGACTAATCACCATTTTAAAAAATAAGACAATAATTCTATCTATTGTCAAAAGATGGTAATACAGTTATTTCATCTTCTATGCAAAAGAGTTTTAACTTAAGACAATGCAGTTAAGTAGCTCCTTCTGCAATTTAAAATTATATGGTTAAAGTAATCTCCTGATGTAGGATGTAGAAGAAATAGATCACAGTGTATTTTCCCAAATGAACAAATTCATTTGAAAACTTCTGAAATTTAGAGACTTAACCATGGAAATTTAGAGACTTAACCATGCCTTCTGTTGGAGACTGAGATGAAACCAGGGCCCAGTTTTCTGTCTTTTGTTTATTTTGGGGGGAAGAGAAGAAGGTTTCTCGTGTGCTTGAGCCCATGGTCTCAGTGAGTTAATAAGGGTACCTGGGGCAACCGAATAAGGAACCGTGGCTGTCAACACCTTCCAGCCTCAGGGGAGACTGCCTCATTGAATACTAGACCTGTGGGTAGAGTCTCTCAGCATCACACATCTTGTTAGGGAGGGTCTATTCTTTTTCCACCTTTTTTCCTGGCAGGTGCTAGGGCGACAACGAGAAAAGAAACCATGGCTGACTTCTGAAGTGCCAGGTGCCAGGGTTTGTCTCCATATGGATCCCTTCTTCTTTCTTCCCTTCATTTGTGCCCTGGTGCTTTCGTATGACTCTTCCCCAAAGTGTTGGATCCGGTCCCTGACTATTAGGGGAAAAACACACTGTGTGTGTGTGTGTGTGTGTGTGTGTGTGTGTGTGTGTGTGTATAAAATATACATATATAAAATATACATATTCATATGCAAAAACACATGTACACATGAGCTCAATCATAGAATTATAGTCATTTGTTGCTCTTTCAAAAATAGATGAAATCTAAAAACAAGATGAAGAGAAATAAAATAAAATTCAGTGAGATCTAAAAGGATATTTCTGGCTCCCATTTAATATAGCTGAAGTCAAATGTGCTGTGTAAGAACACATCTTAAGTCCTACGCATTCTTACTGACACCTACTAGATGTAAATGAAGCCTATTTTAAGTGATCTTGATGGTGTCAAAGAAAATTGACTTACTGAGAAATCAACAGCAATTCACTTATTTAACTTACAAAAAGGGAGTTACATTGGTTTATCTTAAACATCTCAATTCATATTATGTAACTAATTGTAAGTAGTTTGAGGTGTTTTTAATCTTAAGGATGCTTAAAAAACTAGCCCCTGTAAAAGCTAAATCTATATTTATAAATGTATATTAAATAATAAAGAGATATGACCCAGATTGTGTCCTATGGGTGAAAATAAGTCAGAAATAATTGTTTTGATGAGGGTAATTCTGAGCAGACAGCAGATGATTGCCATCAGCTCAAATTTCCTACAAACAATGGAAAGATTTGGGCTCATATTTATCTGCCTTATTTTACAGATTTCTCACTATATATATTTCTAGAAGAGGCTATATATATCCAGCGTACTGAGAACAAATGCTGTCAGGCATTAAGTCAATTTTTAAGTTGGAAATACACGTACTAGTTTCTAATTTCTGTTGAATTCAGTAATCTTGTTTTGAAAAGCTCATGTCCGATCTGCATTGTCATTTTTGCTCCAATATCCACTCTGTAGACTTCGGAGGGAAAAAATGTGTTTAACTTGCTACCCAATATTTTCTGATTTTTTTTCCTACTCTTATTCATATGGGAGAAAGGGAGTAACAACTTGCAAAGCAGTGTATGTTTTAAATGTTTTAGCAAAAACTAATTTTACCTAAAACATGTCCATTATTCAAAATGGATGATGCTAACTGTAAGATAGCGTATTTTTCTCTTTGCTGTTTTTGCACTCTTAATAATTGCACTTTTTAAGTTTGAAGAGCCATTTTGGTATACAGTTTGTATTGAAGATGCTATGGAACATAAAGTTGTGTTGCATGCAGTTTAAACTAACTTATCTGACAATGGATTTTATCAGAGTACTGAATTGTATCAATTTGTTTGTGTTCAATATCAACTTTGATAATTGTGTACCTTAAGATATTGAAGGAGAATATAGATACTTTACAAGATGTTGTTAATGTTTATTTATTTTTGTTGGGAACTGGAAAAAAAACACAAATGAAAAATAAAAATGCATTAACTATCGTACATAAAAGTTTCACTGATAAATGAAGTTTCTCTTTTTTCTTTTTTTTTCCATAATAAGTAAAAGCAGTAACAGAACTACGATGTGTTTAGATATAAAGACTTAGAAAGATAGAAAGATCATAGTCTTAGTTTGGGAAAGCCTCATATAAATTTATTATACTTCTGACCCACCATCATGAAGAATTTCTTTGAAATGAAAGGAGCTGCATTCGTTATAAAATTTTAGTTATTATTTTTTAAAAGAGTATTTTCAAGGAGTATTCAAAAAGAGTATTTCTAAAAAGAATTGATATCTACTGAGCAGTAATTTATGAGAGGACACATCAGCCAGAGTGTGTCTCATGATTCCCTCAGCATCGGCTGACCAAGAGGCTTGGCTTCCCTGGGGCTTCACAAGCAAGAAATATTGGTCCCTCTGAACCTCAGTCACAGTGATGGCATCCTTGGTACATACTCCAACAATGTGCAGAGTGCTCTGTCCACTCCGTGGATCGTTTCATCAGCCTATGCAGAGGGCAAGGAGGCCTAACTACAACCATTTGTTAGGGAGGGAAAGGCATTTGCCCAGAGTCCCGATGGTAGTAAAACATGGAGCTGGCATGAGAAGTAAGGTCTACTGATTCCCCAGTTCTGGCCACGTCAGGCCGCAGAGACTTCCTGTGAGTTAAGTCTCAGATGCAGTTTAGAATTTTCTGAGGAGAAACACAAGTTCTTGTAAAATGAAATCTTGGGATCACACAGAACCCTCAGACTGACTCTGTTCAAAGTCTGAGAACCCAGAGGGTTAAGGAAAAGGGCTCTCTGAAACACTGTTTTCACTTGGCTTCGAGGACATGACCCTCACCTGGTTTTTCACCTGCTGCTCAGTCTCATGCGGGATCTTCCTGAGTATCTCCTGTCCCCTATCGCTGGCATGCCCCCAGATCTCCATCTTGGGAATTTTTTTCTGTATATAGCCACTCCCTATTTTATTTCACAAAGTCCTGTGCCTGTAATTATCATCTATATACTGATTCCTCCCAGCCTAGATATTTCCTCTGAGTCCTAGACTTCTTTTTTTAAAATTTTTAAATCCAATTTAGTTGACATATAGTGTTTTATTAGTTTCAGGGGCAGAATTCAGTGATTCATCAGTTGCATAGAACACCCAGTGCTCGTTACTTCAAGTGCCTCCCTTAATGCCCATCACCCAGTTACCCCATCCCCCACCCACCTCCCCTCCAGCAACCCTTAGTTTTTTCTCCATAGTCAAGAGTCTCTTATGGTTTGCCTCCCTCTCTATTTTTATCTTATTTTATTTTTCCTTCTCTCCCTCTATGTTCATCTGTTTTGTTTCTTAAATTCCACATATGAGGGAAATCATATGGTATTTGTGTGCTCTGACTGACTTATTTCGCTTAGCTTAATACCCTTTGGTTCCATCCATGTCATTGCAAAGGGCAAGATTTCATTTTTTTTGATGGCTGAGTAATATTCCAGTGTGTGTGTGTGTGTGTGTGTGTGTGTGTGTGTGTGTGCGTGTGTGTGTGTGTGTGTACCACTTCTTTATGCAGTCATCTGTTGATGGACATCTGGGCTCTTTCCATATTTGGCTCCTGTAGTTCTAGACTTCCTTATCCCACTACCTATGTAACATTTCCACTGGATATCCACTAGACATGCAAAAGGAACATGTTCAGTAATTGATATTCCCCTAACATATTGTTCCTTCTAAAACGTTGCTATCTTAGTTCAATTTAATTTCATCCTTCCTGTACCTTAGGTTGAAAACCTGGTATGATCCTCTAGAGGTGCCAAATGACTCACTTTCAAGAGATTTCAGAGAGGATTACTCTCAACTTTTTACAACAATGTCAAAATTGTTCATTTTGAAGAAATTATGCAGAAAGAAGAAAATTCCAGGAAACGAAAGTTAGAATATCACAATTTTCTAAAGAAGAAAATTATAGGCCCTTAATTTGACTTTGATCAATTCTAGAACATATTTCTTCCCAAATGGTCACAAGACATTATAAAACATAAGTGCTGTTCATTAGGTTCTAACATGGATTTATTAAAAAAGAGACATAAAACATGGGTCTCTTTCCAATATCCCATCTGGTCACCAGCTAGTGCTAACTACTCATCATAGGAAACCAAACACAGATAGCCCATTCAATTTCTCTGAATTTCAGAGATATATTTGGGAAAAGCCTTCCAAATATTTCCTATGAGCCTGAAGTGCAAAGTACCTATTAAGAAAATTCTTAATCTCAGGAAACAAACTGAGGGTTGCTGGAGTGGTCGGGGGTGGGAGGGATGGAGTGGCTGGGTGATAGACATTGGGGAGGGTATGTGCTATGGTGAGCGCTGTGAATTGTGCAAGACTGTTGAATCACAGACCTGTACCTCTGAAACACATAATACATTATATGTTAAAAAAAAAGAAGAAGAAGAAGAAGAAGAAGATAGCAGGAAGGGAGGAATGAAGAGGGGGAAAACCGGAGGGGGAGACAAACCATGAGAGACTATGGACTCTGAGAAACAAACTGAGGGTTCTGGGGGGGTGGGGGATGGGTTAGCCTGGTGATGGGTATTAAAGAGGGCACGTCGTGCATGGAGCACTGGGTGTTATACGCAAACAATGAATCATGGAACACTACTTCAAAAACTAATGATGTAATGTATGGTGATTAACATAACATAATAAAAAAAGTCATAAAAAAATAAGCACAGCTTAGGCTCATTTAATGCAGGTACTGTGAGTGGACCGTTACATGCTAAACAGATGGAGGCCGTGTGACCACATTATAGAAAACACTGGGGATGCAGAAAATAAACAACAACAAAAAAATACAGTTAGTGGAGGGATGCCCTTCCAGTCCCTCTATCAGGAGGGAGTAATGCTTTTCTATTTCTCCTTCTGGGGATGGCAGGATTGATACCAAGGAAATACATGTCATGTTCCTTGCCCTCGGCTTGCTATCAAGAGTAATTCACACTCTGAAAAAAAAAAAAATCAGTACTTTTTGAATTACTCAACCAATATCTATTGAAAAGCATTTTTGTATCTAGTAATATACAAGGGCTTGTGGAGTTTTTGGGAAAAAAAAGCATGAAATATACTGTAGTTAAAAAAGAACTTGAAGTTATGAATACGTTTAAAGAACAAGGCAAGGCTTTAGCAGTTGGGGTTCTTTGACTTTTATGAAACAGAAAATGATTCGGGCCTAACCAAGAAAAAATTTGTAGGAAAGATATGGGTGGTTTGATAGAATTAAAGTAAAAGCCAAAGAACCAAGAAAGTTCCCGTTATTTTGTTAGCAGTGTGCTGCTTCTGGAAAGTGTGAACTCCAGCCATTTTTACTTCTTGGGTGCCTGTGGTCTAGAGAGATACATGTGATGGCTTAGCCAAGATCATGGACTCACCCCTCGACCAGGAGGGCAATTCATTTCATTTGAGAAGCCACCAAGTTTTTAATCTAATGGGAAATTTTTTCCCGCAAAGGAAAACCAGTGTGCTATTACCAGAGACAGATTAAATGAATTCTGAGGAAACACAAACAGCATCATATCAAACAATTTAGAGAAAAGGTGGCATCAACTGGGAAGCTTTTCCTGAGGGGGTGGATTTGGAAAATTGACAGGACTTTGCTAGCAAAGGAAGGAGTGTAAGACATGTCAAATGGAAAAATAATTAGCAAGAACACTAGGAAAATCATAGCATATCTAAGGTATGTCAGGGAGACTATCCTGATAGTAGTACAGGATCTCTATTTTGGAATAGCTAAGAATTTAATTTGAAGGATCTTCAAAGCCATACTGAGAAGATAAACTTTACATTAGTGGGTAATAGGGAATCATTTAAGCTCTTGGTCAGGGGAGAGACACCATGAAATTGTTGTGGTAAGCAGAATAATACCCCTTAGCCCCTGAAAAAGTCCATGTCCTCATCCCCAGAACTTGTGAATATATTATCTTGCATGGCCAAAGGAACAGTGCAATGTGATGAAGGTCAGAGACTCTGAGATGAGGGAGATGATACTAGATTAGCCCATTGGGCTCAGTCGAATCACCTGAATCCGAAAAATAGGGAACTCTTCCCATCTGTGGTTAGAAAGCTATGATCCAAGAAGGACTTGACCCATAGTTGTTGGCTTTGAAAACAAAGCAAGGGGGCCACAAGCCAAGAAATGCAGGTGACCTACAGAAATTTGAAAGGGCAAGGATATGGATGTTCCCTCAGAGCCTCCAGAAAAGAATGTAGCACTGCCAACACCTTGATATTTACCTGGTGCCAACAACTTGATATTTACCTGGTGCCAACACCTTGATGTTAGCTGGGTGAGGCTGGGTGAGACTTCTGATCTACGGGACTATAAGACAATAAATTCTGTTGTTTCAAACTGCTAAATTTGTGGTCATTTGTGACAGCAGTAATAGAAGTCTAATACAATTTTGGGAAGATTGAAACGAGATTATTTGAGAAGACTGATTGAGAGAAAGGCTGGGAGTGGAAAGACCAACTAATGGAGTGTTGGAATGACCTACCTAGATGTACACTGAAGAAAGCTTAGAGTAAGATTATGTCTGGGAGAAGAGAGAGCAGGAGGCAAATTTTAGACACATCACAGAAGGAGAATGAAAAGTGCCTAGTGATGCACATGACAAATGGGAGAAAACAAAGTCAGAATCCAGTTTGGGATAAAGGAAATTAATCTACTTGAAATATGTTGAATCTAAGATAGCAGCAGGGTATAGATATATAAATAGCATATTGGAGGTACTTGGCAGCACCTCAAAATTATATGTACCGTTTTACAGTTTACAGAACACTTTCACTTTTATTAACTCTTTCTTTCAATGCACTGTCTAAGATGGAAGGTAGAGATTGGTAATTATTACCTACAAGAGAATATAATCTCCAGAAAGGTGGTGGTTTGCTCTGAGTCACAAAGCAAGTAAAGTCACAGGAAGAACCCCCTGTCAGGTCTTCCGAGTCTCAGGCCAAATTTTCTTTCTTTCTTTCTTTCTTTTTTTTTTTTTTAAAGATTTTATTTATTTATTTGACAGAGAGGGACACAGCGAGAGAGGGAACACAAGCAGGGGGAGTCGGAGAGGGAGAAGCTTGTTTCCTGCTGAGCAGGGAGCCCGATGCGGGGCTAGATCCCAGGACCCTGGGACCGTGACCTGAGCCGAAGCCAGACGCTTAACAACTGAGCCACCCAGGTGTCCCATCAGGCCAAATTTTCATCCACTTAGAGCTGCCTCCCCAGTGTGGAGCTTGGCCATATGGTCTGAGCTAAAGATGTGATTGTGGGAACTCCCATCACAGAAACTATGGCTGAAGCCTGAGAAACATTTCAAGTTAAACACTTCAAAGGAGTGAGGGTAGAGGAAAAATGCCAAGGAAACCAGTGATCGACTCCGAAGAATTGTCTTCACCCAAGAAACTGGTAAAAGAAAAGGAGCTAGTGAGGGCAAAAGAAATGGTTAAATATTTTCATTCTTTCATTTATTCAACAATTACTTCCTGAAGGCTTAGTCTATGTTTTACTATTCTAAATCATGAGAATAAGTGAAGAACAGACAGATATTACCTAGAATTTGTATTTCTAATGGGAAAAGCAAGAAAATAAATAAATATTAATAACAATAATAGTAGTAAACACATATAGGGCTTACTCTTTGCTATTAAGCCTCTAAAATGTAATGACATTAAGTCCTGATAACAACCCTATGAGGTATGCAACTAGTTTTGTAAGACTCACTTCTCACATGAAACTGAGGCACAGAGTAACTTGTACAAGGTCTCATGGGTAATTTCAGCATAAGGTAGTGATACACAATATACTCTGGTCTCAGGGCTGCTGTAGCTAGAGTGGTCAGGGAGGCATCTCTGTGGTCATGTATGAGCATAGATGTGGAGAGATGAGGCGAATGAACTCAGCCATATGAACATGTGGAGCCAAAGTATTTTTGACCTGGACAGGAAGTACAAGGACTTTAGTGTTCAAGAGACAGTAAGATCAGTGCGGCTGGAGCATGCTCCATGGACAGTGGCAGGAGAAGTCAGAGAGGTAGGCAAAGATAGAAAATTTAGAGGGACTAGGCTTTGCGTTCTGTTAACAATGCAATAAGCCATTGGAGGGTAAGGGGTGGGGTGGTGATATCATTTGTATTTCTAAAAGACCAGTTGATCGGCTCTGTGGAAGATAGACTAAAGAGAGGCAAGACCAATCTGGAAGGTAAGGTAGAGGGTAATTCTAATTACCCACTTCAATTACAACATGGCTAGGACAAAGATGGTAGTAGCAGCGGTGATGAGAAGAGCTTGACCTTGGGCTGTTTTTAGAACTTAATATTAACAGGACTTGCTGATGGCAACTAAGAGAACACAATGACATGAAAGTCAGGAGACAAAAAAGCCAAAACCTACAGCAATAGTCAACACTGTCTAGTACAAAAGAAACCTAGAAAAAACCTGAGAAGGAGGGAAAATGCCGCTGGTTTTGACTTCTGAATGTCGAGAGGGGTGAAAGAGTGTTTTCAGTGGATGGTGAAGATGGAGGTCAGATTGCACTAGATTAAAGGAGATGGTGGTGGCTGCTGGTAGAAAAAAATTTGTCTAGAATCTTGGCTGTGAAAAAGAATGGAAATGATAAATGCTCAACTGTTCAATGATCATATGGTTTTTTTGATTTACTAGACCTTATGCTTTTCTCTGTGGCCTTTTTTGTGTTCATTAAAATCAGTAGTAAAAGAAAATTGAGATCATAGAGAAAGTTAAGATTACTGGTTAAAATGAAAGTCGGGAATCACTGATGGATTTCCTTTCTTCCTGTCATCTCTGGCACTCATACCACAGATAACTGAGAGCTGGCTCTCATCCCAAATTCCAGGAAAGGGACCAATGCATGTGAGGCATGTGCTTACATAAGATGAAGTCGAGATTACAGTGGGAGAATCTGGTTGTGGGAATATAAAAAAGCCCCTTATCACTGGGTAGGGCCTCTTTATAAAACATGGGTTGGGCTATGGAGCAGAAGGTTGGGCTGAAGAACATGCACAGGGGATATATTGAGAATTTATTCCTCCCCCAATACGCATGATAGCTCCTGATCTGTTGGTAGTGTCACATAGTTGAAGAATCATGAGTAGGAGGTTTTAGATGAATGGCTACAAGTCATAGTTGACTTCTCAGAGGTACCAATTTGCTCTCCTTCTTGTAACAAGAAGGGAACTGGGAAACCTAAGGAGGGCTTGTAGTTGAAATAAAATGCCACCTTACGACATTGTTTCTGCCTTCTTAATCTGTGCTTCAGAGTCTCTGACAGACCATAGCCTCCATTGTACTATTCCATAGATTGGGACCCAATCTCCAGTAGCTTATATATTTAATATATATTTGTTTTCTGGCCACTTGTCATTCTGTGGTACTTAGTAGAAGGGTTCAACATGTGTTACTAATAGAGGAATGTAAATAGTGATTTCTTCTTAGGACCAAACTAGATTGTAAAACAGCCCCAAACCAAGACTATAACAGACACAGTGTCCACTTTTTTAGGCGCACGCACACACACACACGGGCACATACACAAAATATGGATAGTTTTTATAGCAATATGCAGATAAAACTACAAACAAATACATCCGGAGTTGAAAGACAAAGAAAAAAATTTTAAAGATCACAGAAATATTTTCTGATTCCAGGCCTATACTATCTGAAATGTAGGGCCTACAGAACATGAAAGGAACTAATTTTGGAAATCAAATCACAAGAGAAATAAGTGAATTTGGACTTTCACAAGGACTTTGAAAGTACTTGATATTGAGAAAATGCAAATTTAGCATATAAGAGTGTGCCTTTTTCACAGATCATAATAAACCATATTGCATTTTCTTTTTTTTAAAGATTTTATTTATTTATTTGAGAGAGAGCATGGGGGGAGGGGCAGAGAGAGAAGCAGGACCCCCCTCCCTGCGGAGCAGGAAGTCTGACGCCGGGAGCGGGGGGGGCTCAATCCCAGGACCCTAGTTTTGCAATCTTTTATGTGTATGGGATTGTGGGTATATTTGTATGTACATCTACATGCAGAAATGGAGTCATTCTGGGTGTACCATTTTGCATCTTGTTTTTACCACTTAATGGCACTTTTACATGTCATTAATATTCAATAGCATTTTAATGACTGGGAATAATCTTAAAACAAAGCTGTATCATTAGATGTGTAATTTTTTTCCAATTTTCCAAAATTGTATACAAATTTTGATGAATATCCAGTGACAAAGCCATTGTGCCTCTCCATGATTATCTCTTTAGAATGAATACCCAGAAGTGAAATTATTGGAATAAAGTTAAGGATTTATAAAATTTTCCTTTAAGGGCAAAAGAGGGCTTCATCATAATATTTCTGGACATTATCTGGTGAACCTCTGGTCTACAGGATGAGCTCATAGTAGAGGTTAGATTTGCATAGATCTCTGGAGTATGAACTGGTTACACTAAAACAATGAGTGTGTATCTGTATCTGTGAGTAAATAAATAGGCATTTCCACACACACACACACACAAAATTTCCTTTAATACAACCCTCAGCAATTATTTTTTAATTTCAGATGATAAAATAAAAGAAATTTCTTAATGCCAATAAAAGACTTTGGCAAGTGGTTCAGTCATGAGTTAACCCATGAGCTTTTCATCCCCCTTCTGCCATCATTCCTTCTCTCTGAACAATATGAGAAAAGTTCCGGATATCGTGCAGCTCTGCCTTTAATTATTTCAGTATTTATTTCCTAAGAATAAGGGTATTCTCTTGCATAACCACAGTCAAGTTATCAAAATCAGGAAACTTAATATTGATGTACTATTATCTGGTATCCCTGCCATATTCAAATTTCATCAATTGTCCTACTAATGTCTCCTATGGTTTTTTTTCTTTCTCTTTTTAGTTTTTTGGTCCAGAATTTAATACAGGCTCACACATTGCATTTCATTGTCAAGTCTCTTTAATTTACTTCAACCTGGAACATTTCCTCAGCTTCTTGATCTTGACATTTGTAAAGATTATAGTATAGCTATTTTCTAAAATGTCCTTCATTTTAGATTTCTCTGCTGTTTGTTCGTGTTTAAATCCAGGTTGTGTATCTTTGGAAAGAATATGCTGGAGGTAGTAGTGTGTTTCTTGTAGTACATTAGGAACCACATGATATTAATTTATTTCAATGTTCATGATGCTAACTTTGATCATTTAGTTAAGGTACTATCTATCTATTAGATTTTTTCACTGTAGTTGCTATTTTTCCCTTTATAATTAATAACTAGTTTGTGGGGAGATATTTTTGGACTATGTTAATATACTGTTTCTCATCAAAATCTCACCCACTAGTTTTGGCATCCACTGATGATTTTTCTATTCCATCATTTCTTCTACACTTATTATTTAGCATTCCATAGTAAAGAAGAACTTTGCCTAAAGCTTTGTTTATTTATTTTTAATCAGTATGAACTTAGGAGTCTTTGTTCTATCACTGTTTTTATAAATTAAACAGAAGTGGCCTCTCATGCCAATTCAGCAAAGGGACAAGGGGGCACGCTCATGATCTAGACTAACTGAGATCCAGTCAAGGCTCTGGTACCTTGGGCATCTTACTTAACCTGTGAGCTTGGCCGTGTTACCAAACCTCTCTGCCTCCATTTCTTCATCTTTACGGTAACCCCACCTCATGAAGTTACTATAAGGATTAATGGAATTAATCCATATGAAATGCTAAGCATAATACCTGGCAGATACTGAATGCCCCATAAGTGACATCTGTTATTCCTGTTTCAAAAAAGAATATTTCATCATCACTGGGGGTTATTTGGGAGTAACTTCAAATTTAAATAATTTCTTCAAACCACATCTACTTACTCCTAAATTACATCTGGTGTGAATAGTTTTTTCTCATCCATATAACTAAACCAGCTGTGCTTCTGTACTTTGGGTTCCTGGGAGATTTTCAGCCTGGCTTTCTTCAGAAATCCTCCCGGGCAGGAGAAAGCAGAGAAACGGATAGCTTTCCCAGGTCATCCGGGGCGGGTAGAAGGTGGCATCACGGGAACCTGGTAGATGAAGCATTTCCTTTTAGTGAGACACTGGGTCTCCTTGGAATCCCCACGGTTGCAGAAGAACATATTGACGTCTTTCTGAGATGCACTGTCATCAAGTGCAAGTAGAAGAGACTCCGTGCCACCTCCGAGGGGTTGTTTTCCGCTTTTAGAGGTTGGGGTTGAGGAACGGGGAAGAGGAAGTGCAGGTTTATGCAACCTTCTAGGAAACCCCACAAAAACAAGAACTGGAGGGATTAAACATCAGGAATGGGAGCAAAGAGTTACTGATAAGTGATTTGTTGAAATGCCATTTTAAAGAGCACCAACTTAGGTACCACATAAAGTTTCAATTAATGGCGAATACCCTTGTTAGGACATATGTTTGTAGTGTCCTCTTGAAAATCGGTTTTGCACAGCAAGCTTAAGCTGCTAATTACACTTTGAGGAATCCCTTCTGGAGAGATAATCTCAAATTCATGTAAAGACTCTGAACACGATGCCCCTCATAATATTATTTATGATTGCAAATAGTTGGGAACATTCTATACAATGAATCCATAAAATGGAAATGATGTTTATGAAAATACTCTACTGCCATTGGGAGATGCTCACAATTTAATATTAAGCAAGAGAAAGAAGATATAAAACTGTGTTAGTGGGTTCTCTGGGAAGCACAGACTTGGGGGCAGGATAATGTCTGTGAAAGACAAAGGAGAGGATCTAGGGGAGCTGAGGAGAGACTGCAGATGGCAGTGCAGGTCTGGTACCTCTCCTGAGAGGGAGGAAGGACTGGGTGAGAGGAGACTCAGCCTGTGGTTCCACACTGAGAAAGTCTCTGCCAGGCCAACAAGGGGCTCTGGCCCCAAGACTGCTGGTGGACCAGGCCCTCATTGAGCCAAAAGGGCAGGCCCTCGCACCCATTGCTGTGCTCGGCCATGGCCAGCCCTGCCTGTGGAGAGTGTCCCTCTCCAACACCGTGGCAGATGTCAGAGTCTTCTGTTTGTCTGCTGGCTGCATGCCTTGCAGTGGATCAAGATGCTCTTTCTTGAAGCTGCATGCCTTGCAGTGGATCAAGATGCTCTTTCTTGAAGGGAGATCAGCTTGGTTATCTCCACGCTACTGTAAAAACTATTCAGTGTCATCCCATTATTGAGAAAGAGAGAGAGAGGAAATAAGTAAAAATCAGGTTGCTATTGATTATCTCTGGACTGTGGGAAGATGAATTTTGTAAAAAGTCATTTACATATTTTACAAATTTCTACAATAGGCATATATTACTATTATCCTAAGAAAATGGATTCAAGAAAGAACTCACATGGAAATTAGTGTGAAAGGGATAAAATATCCCTGTGCCACAGAGACTCCCAGCTACCTTTGCTACTCTAAGAGCGGTGTAGAATCCTTCCATGAATTAGCAAAGAAATCCTAGTTTTCATTAAATGTTTCCCTGTGAACTCATGAGAACTTTCAGCACTATTTAAAAAAAAATATTAAGTCAACATTTATTACAATCCAATGGCAAGTCCTTTTTCTGTTCTACCTCTCCCAGTAAGGGAAAGAACAACACCCTATAACCTTTATAATCTCACACTTGCCTACAAAATCACTTTGGAAAGGTTGACTGTGTGGTCAGAGTCTAGACAGGGAGCAGGCGGATGTGGGGTCTTGGACTGGTGAAGCAGGCAGACGAGTTAGGACCTTATGACCATAGTAAAGATTCCATACTGTCCCGAGGGCAACAATGTACCACCAACAGTGTCCTCCCTCACCCAGCACTTTTTTTTTTTTATGTTATGTTAGTCACCATACAATACATCATTAGTTTTTGATGTGGTGATCCACGATTCATTGTTTTCATATAACACTCAGTGCTCCATGCAGTACGTGCCCTCCTTAATACCCATCACCGGGCTAACCCATCCCCCCACCCCCCTCCCCTCTAGAACCCTCAGTTTGTTTCTCGGAGTCCATAGTCTCTCATGGTTCATCTCCCCCTCTGATTTCCCCCCCTTCGTTTTTCCCTTCCTTCTCCTAATGTCCTTCATACTATTCCTTATGTTCCACAAATAAGTGAAACCATATGATAATTGACTTTCTCTGCCTGACTTATTTCACTTAGCATAACCTCCTCCAGTCCCATCCATGTTGATGGAAAAGTTGGGTATTCATCCTTTCTGATGGCTGAGTAATATTCCATTGTATATATGGACCACATCTTCTTTATCCATTCATCTGTTGAAGGGCATCTCGGCTCTTTCCACAGTTTGGCTATTGTGGACATTGCTGCTATGAACATTGGGGTGCATATGGCCCTTCTTTTCAGAACATCTGTGTCTTTGGGGTAAATACCCAGGAGTGCAATTGCTGGGTCACAGGGTAGCTCCATATTTAATTTTTTGAGGCACCTCTACACGGTTTTCCAAAGTGGCTGTACCAACTCGCATTCCCACCAACAGTATAAGAGGGTTCCCCTTTCTCCACAACCTTTCTAACATTTGTTGTTTCTTGCCCTGTCAATTTTTCCATTTTAACTGGTGTAAGGTAGTATCTCAATGTGGTTTTGATTTGAATTTCCCTGATGGCTAATGATAATGAACATTTTTTCATGTCTGTTAGCCATTTGTATGTCTTCTTTAGAGAAGTGTCTGTTCATGTCCTCTGCCCATTTTTTGACTTGGTTATTTGTTTTTAGGGTGTTGAGTTTGAGAAGTTCTTTATAGATCTTTGATACCAGCCCTTTATCTCTAGCGTCATTTGCAAATATCTTCTCCCATTCTGTGGGTTGCCTCTTTGTTTTGTTGACTGTTTCCTTTGCTGTGCAGAAGCTTTTTATCTTGATGAAGTCCCAAAAGTTCATTTTTGCTTTTGTTTCACTAGCTTCTGGAGATGTATCTTGAAAGAAGTTGCTGTGGCCGATGTCAAAGAGGTTATTACCTATGTTCTCCTCTAGGATTTTGATGGACTCCTGTCTCACATTGAGGTCTCTCATCCATTTTGAGTTTACCTTTGTGTATGGTGTTAGAGAATGGCCAAGTTCCATTCTTCTGCATGTGGCTGTCCAATTTTCCCAGCACCATTTATTGAAGAGACTGTCTTTTTTCCATTGCGTATTTTTTCCTGCTTTGTCGAAGATTCTTCAACCATAGAGTTGAGGGTCCATAGCTGGGCTCTCTAGTCTGTTCCATTGGTCTATATGTCTGTTTTTGTGCCAGTACCATGCAGTCTTGGTGATCACTGCTTTGTAATATAGCTTGAAATCGGACAACATGATGCCCCCAGCTTTTTCTTTTTCAACATTTCCTTGGCGATTCAGAGTCTTTTCTGATTCCATACAAATTTTAGGATTGTTTGTTCCAGCACTTTGAAAAATGTCCTTGGAATTTTGATCGGGATGGCATTGAAGGTATAGATTGCTCTGGGTAGCATAGACATTTTAACAATGTTTTTTCTTCTGATCCAATCGCCTGCTGCTCAAAAGCTACAATGACTTTGATTGTTAATCTTTTTATTTTCTTCTTTGGCTCCCAGACTTGCTCCAGATGAAGAGGTTTAGGTTGTCTGTTCAGACAACTAGCAAGATTCTAATTTGTGCCCAGCTCTAGAAAAGAAAAATTCATTTAAGGAGAAGAAAGAAAGTGGGATATCAATGGACAATGAAGCTTTTCAAACTTTCAGATAGTAGAATATATGACACATACTTTTTTAAATCC
Organism: Zalophus californianus; assembly: GCF_009762305.2. Lineage (NCBI taxonomy): Eukaryota > Metazoa > Chordata > Mammalia > Carnivora > Otariidae > Zalophus > Zalophus californianus. Next base: position 59,239,960 of record NC_045596.1, read on the forward strand.
CTTGATCCAAGTATGTTTGACTTTACATTTGAGGTTTGTATTTGAGTCTAGTCTTTCAGATTTTCTTTTTTTCCTATGCCTGTACTTTTTTTCAATGCCTGTAACTCACTTAGCTGACAAGTAGTTTAATTGGCATGGGATCATCCGAGTATCTGAGTACAAACGAATAGTCTAAAATATAGATGTAGATTTTTTTTTCAAATTACATATTCACATCTATAAAATTAATATGAAAAATTTTAAAAACATATATTTTAGTCATTGCAAATAATTTTTGTTTTCTACCCTTTAAAATCAGTATAATTCTCTCTCTTTATTTCTAAGATTGTGGTGAGAATTACAGGGATGACATGTCCAAGGGATATCTAGTACATGTGTGTGAACTTCCCTTCTACCTAAGCAAAGACTGTTCTCAGGAGAAGCTAGGGCTGACCAGGAGGAGCTGACCCATTACATCCAGCTTTCATTTTCCTCAGTCTACAATATTTGAGGCTATAATCAGAGGATAAGCAAGGAAGTTGAACAAAAGCCCCAATGAATACGACAGTATCTTGGATGCCATTTCTCAACAAAATTGCCTCCTCCAAAGAAGATCTTAGTAGTCACAACTCCACAATAACTTGTTGGATTTTGTCCAGGTGGAGCTGACCTGGAAAAAAAAAGAACGATAAAAATTCTAGCAAAATAAACTGTCCTAAGCTATCATTCGTGTGACTCATTTGAACGGAAATGTGAAATTATCTGAAGGCATAAGAAAAATTTTATGTTAAGTGATCTGAATTAAATGAGTGAAATGCCAAGGGATGAGTCAATTCTTTTCTCCAAAAGCACTAGAATTTCTGCTGACATCATTTAGAATCATCTTCCCATAATTATTCCACCTTTCCTTTACCTTGCATTTAGTCCTCAGTTCTACCTTTATATCACACAAATTTTCTCAAGATTGTAAAGCTGGCATACTATTATTTACATTTTAAAATTAAAGATGGTAATTTTGCCTTTGATGGATGGTATCTGAGTTTTTCAATAAACAGTCAATTTTGCAACTTTCTTTTTATAAACACATGATATGATGTATCAGAAGGATCCACCTATACAATAGTTCTGAGAAACTGATAATCCAAGAAATCCCTAAACTGTATCATGCATTACATAATAGGAGTATTTACAAACAAGTGATAGCTGAAATACACAATGTTTTGTTTTATCCATGTAAGATATGCAAAGGGTAAATAAATTTCCTTTCCAGATGGTGGTTTGTATAGGTAGTGACATCTGTGTTGAAATGATCACACACGCTTGCACGCTATTCATGCCCAGACTTCTTCCATCAAAGAGGGATGACTAAGAGTGACCATGCCAGCTCATAGGGCCAAGAATTCCAGGATAGTCTTCTTGCTTGCCCAGGCCCAACCTGTCAAAGGTTCAGGGATAGAAATCCTTTCTGACTGTTCTCATAACCACTTACAACTGGAAAAAATTAGTTAAGCAGAGTAGTCTCTTAAACTGGATATTTCTTAGTTCTTACAGATGACCAGCAACAATAACTAATGACAAAAACCATATTTTCTCCACAATTAGAGATAATTTCTTGCTATTTCTTAACTCTGTACATATCAACCCTGGGTGCACATTACTATCAAATTTAAGACCTGAAACCATAACAATCCTAGAGAAGAACACAGGCAGTAACTTCTTTGACATTGGCCATAGCAACTTCTTTCTAGATATGTCTCCTGAAGCAAGGGAAACAAAAGCAAAAGTAAACCATTGGGACTGCATCAAAATAAAGTGAAGGAAACAATCAACAAAACTAAAAGGCAACCTACCAAATGGGAGAAGATATTTGCAAATGACATATCTGATATGATATATCCAAAATATATAAAGAACTTATCAAACAACACCCCCAAAACAAATAATCCAATTAAAATATGGGCAGAAGACATGAATAGATATTTTCTATATCTACATAGACATATAGATGGCCAACAGACAAATGAAACGATGCTCAATATCACTCATCAGGGAAATACAAATCAAAACCACAATGAGGTATCACCTCACACCTGTCCCAGTGGCTAAAATCAATAAGACAAGAAACAATAGATGATGACAAAGATGTGGAGTAAGGGGAACCCTCTTGCACTGTTGGTGGGAATGCAGACCGGAACAGCCAATGTGGCAGATAGTATGGAGGTTCCTCAGAAAGTTAAAAATAGAGCTACCGTATGACCCAGCAATTGCACTAGTAAATATTTACCCAAAGATACAGATGTAGTGATCCAAAGGGGGACATGCACCCCAGTGTTTATAACAGCATTATCTACAATAGCCAAATTATGAAACAGCTCAAGTATCCATCAACTGATGAACGAATAAAGAAGAAGTGGTGTATACACACACACACACACACACACACACACACAGAGGAATATTAGTCACAAAAAGAAGGAAATCTTGTCATTTGCAAGGACATGGATAGAGCTAGAGAACATTACGTTAAGTAAAATAAGTCAGTCCGAAGAAGACAAATACCATATGATTTCACTCCCATGTGGAATTTAAGGAACAAAACAAATGAGCAAAGGGGGAAAAAAGAGTGAAAGAGAGAGGTAAACCAAGAAACAGACTCTTAACTATGGAGAACAAACTGATGGTACCAGAGGGGAGGTGGGCCGGGGGAATGGGTGAAATAGGTGATGGGGATGAAGGAGTGCACTTCCGGTGATGGGCACTGGGTGGTGTATGAAAGTATTGAATCACTACATTGTACACCTGAAACTAATATTACACTGTATGTTAACTAATTCGAATTTAAATAAAAACTTTAAAAAAAGCAAGATTAGAAAATATGTCTATGCTTAGGTCCTACTCCAAACAAATTAATCAACATTTCTTGGGGTGAGATTTGGTTTTTAGAAGCTCCTTGGGATGCTTACCGATGAGGGTCAAAGGTCTCAACCAATGGGATCACTTGGTGAACTTTATAAAGTAGGGATGCTTGAATCCCACCCCCAGGCGATTTAGTTTTAATTGGTCTGGGGTGCAGCCTGAACACTGGGAATTTTAAGAACTCGAAGGTGATACTAATGTGCAGCTAGGTCAAGATGGTGATTTTGTAAATTGCCTACCTCTTCTATTTAGAGCACTGTAGAAATCTAGGAGGAAGAAGCCACTTTCAGTCGTGGCTCCAACATTGGATCTCTTCAGAGACAACGAAGTCATTTACAACTATAACAACTCTTCACATTTATTTAGCATGCAATACATTTCAGAGTGTTTTCCAGGGTTTTAGATTATATTAAATTGGTATGGACATATTTTGAAAACAATTAAAATATACAAAGCCAATACGTCTCAATATTGCCTATCATTATTATCATTTATTTTAACCCTTACTTAGTTCCTCTAACAAACTAGAAATTCCTTAAGGTTAACTTTTGTATCTTATTTATCTTTGTGTTCTACACAACTGCTCAATGAATGTTTTTACTCGGTAACTGTTCAATAAATTTCTCTTGAATAAATGATTGGATAATCCCGTTTGCTTCGATGAATATCATTGAGTATTTCTGTGCCTGTCTCTCTCCAAGCCTTCTATATATATGAACCCTGTGCCCACAGCTCCTGTTTTCATGGAGCTTACATTCCACGGAATGAATAAGAGATGAAGATGTTAACTTCCAGGACTACTCCAATGTCTTGTGTCACTACTGACATGCCACAACAGAACTCCAGACTGGGACAAGCCAAGAAACTCAAGAGACACGTGCCTTTTCCTTTGCTAACAGGAAGTCAAAAATCAGACTGTCTTGGATCATTACAGCTTCCTCATATAGGGGACCTAAAAAGCACAACCAAAGGAATGCTTAGCAATGCTTAGAACAGAAACCCAAAATCCTAACGGGTGATAGAAATGCCTCCTGTTGCCAGGTAATCTATGTTTTAGTTTCCCCATTGGAAGGACTGCGCCTGAGGCTTCCATTTGAACTGGTGATTTACACCTGTGATGTTTGAAACCAATATATTGCTAAGAAGTCTTGGCCTGAGAAAATGTTTAACATACAATTAAAATAAAATTAAATGTGTGTATGTGTAATGATCTCCCATGGACAACACTGAGGAGAACAAGGGTGGCTTTTCCCTAGGTTACGTGAAATTGAAGAAGTGAGTAAGAAGAGCCTCAAAATGCCTGCTGTTGATATAAATTCTCCCTCTTCCCAAACGGCTCCAGTGTCAGAGGCTAGTTTATTATCCTCTTAAGCAAAGATGAAATCCCATACTCCCCTTCAAGGGCAATGAGTGATCATCATCAGAGAGGTCATTGGGGCTATAACATAATCTGAAGACAGGAGATTTGTGAATCAGACTCACCGGCCCTTCTCATTTCAAAGGTGCTCTGGGCAAAGAGGAGGAGAAATGAAGGAAAACCATAAATGCCCTTACTTTACTCAGAGTTCCGTCTTAATTCACTGGCGCCTCGACTTCAGGGTGCTGCGTGAGGCTCTGCCCAAAATAAATTTGTCTGCATCTGTGAAAATTTTGCTTAGGACTTTAGAATTTGAGCTCATTGGATTTTGTGATCAAATGTCTTTTAAGAGAACTGGCAGGTTGAATGGGGCAATGGCTGTGATCCTGTTCAAAAATTCTGTGTGCTTAGGGGCACCTGGGTGGCTCAGTCGGTTGAGGACCCAACTCGATTTTGGCTCAGGTCATGATCTCAAGGTCCTGAGATCGAGCCCCAGGTTGGCCCTGCACTCAACATGGAGTTTAAGACTTAATATTAATTAATTAATTAAGAATCTCTCTCTCCCTCTGCCCACCCTTCCCCTGCTTATGCGAGTGCTCTCTCTCTCTCTCTCTCTCGCTCTCAAATAAATAAATAAATAAAATCTTTAAAAACAACAAATCCCCAAAATCCTTGTGCTTAAATTGGGGCCAAGAAAATATTCAATGCAAACAACTGATTAAAGAGTTACCATTATCCTGGGGTGTGAGGTGCGTAGGTGGGGTGGGGAGAAGAGCTATTTTGAGTTTTGAGTCCAAATATAAAAGTGATATACACAGATGGAAAAACATTCATCTACTTTCAAGTTCAACTTCCAACTAAAATTATTTATCACAATAATTCTAAGTATTTTAAAAAGTACCTTGAAAAATGCACAAATAGTGGAAATCATCTGAAGGTCAGAATCTCAGAGTCTGATCTAAAATTAGGGTTTTCTTTGTTAATACACCTTGTTATGTTTCTACAAATGTGAATCTCAAGTTTATGTTTTCAAAGACAGTAGATGTGTCCCAGCCCTTATTATTCTTTTGAAATGAGGTAATAAAAAGAGCTAATAATTACTAGGGAAGGAAAAAAACTCACTGCATATCCAAGCAGTTGACCCATATTAGGTATCACTTTTACTTTTCTTTCCTAAGGCAGAACAACAGTATAATGATCCAGTAACTTTTTTTAAAGATTGGAAACTTAACAGGATATGATCATTTTGGCATGAAGCTTGTGTAGAAAAGACTTTGTTACTACCAAGTAATTAAGCAAGATAAAAATATCAATTGATATTTTATATGAAGGCCAGGGAAATTTCTTTGAATGCACATTTCTATGTTGCAAATATTAATAGTTGTAGGAAGAAATATAGGTACTTCAGTTTTCTGTTACCTAGCATTCTATTAACCAGAATTGTCTATTAATTTGCACTTTTGAGCACGGATAGTAATTATTCATTATTACAACACTGGGATATTGAAATATTGTGAAGAATTACTTAAAGACCAAACATATTTTATGCTCTAATACTTGAAAACAAATGATGTTTATGTAAATCATGTTTGATAGATCTTAATTAACCATAACATTATTTCCTAGGGATGCCAGATACCAAAATTTTGTAAATAACATTTGAAGGATTTTTCCTTAATTTAGTAGAAAAAGATTCATCAGTGAGGCCAAATCGAAAGCTGAGTTATATTGAAGAAAAATTATTAATGCATCATTAGTCTCATACTTCAAGCGACAATGAATTTGAACTCACTGATTTCACTTCTCCATCAGTTTCCAGTTATTGGATGGTTTCTGATTAAAGTTGGTTCTTCTTGACTTGTCTGTCACTTTTGCCATTTGGAGAATAATATTTTAGGCCCCCATTATTGAATTTGAACACAGATATGCAATGATGGCAGTGATTAAGAACTGTAAGAGATATGAAATCTCAATCACTAAAAAACATTAAAATGGCACTTTGCACAGCACAGTCCTTGGACCACTTGCATCAAGAAACTATCTAAGATGTTTGCTGCACATGTGACTTCTTGGACCCCACTCTAAATCTAATAAATCAAAATCTTGACCCAGGAATGGGCATATTTATTAAGTGCCTCAGTTGACTCTTATTCCTGCTGAAGACTGAAAATATCTCAAAAAATGACTTCTTTTCCAAACTTAAAACCAAAATGTTGTAAAACCGGGGAGTAATTGAACTTTTGATGAACTTTTGGCGAACTCTAAGCTCTGGTAAGACTGTCTCTGATTGAGTGATAGCAATAACATGCCCTATTGTCAACAAAAATCATTCTGGAAGGCAAGGATTTGGTCAGAGGCAAGGAAAAGCTTTATTGCCTTGCAGTTTGCAAACTGAGGAGATACAGCATTTGCTTATAAACAAAAAGTATGCTCTGAAGGGGGAAAGATTGGGCTCCAGGTTAAATAGGCAAAACTCACCAGTTTTGTGCCCTTCCCATAATTTGGTCAGACTCAAGTTCCAAACTCTAAGTTTCAGGAGTGGAGTAGGAAGGAGGATACAGTTCACTACTTGTGGTGGCAGTTTCAGGAGGAGAGCTGTTCGAGGGTATGACAGATGTGTTGCAGGTGTCTTTTTGCCAGTTTTGCTGAATTTTGGGCAAGCTTGTCATCTTAGGCTGTGCGGCTGATTTTATTCCTCATAATCATTCAGCCTCATTAAAATTTTCGTTTCTCTCCTTTGACACGAGGGCACCCATCTTGTCTGTCAGTTATTACTCTCTCATTATTGGGTCTTTGGTTCTCACTATGAAGCCTTGAGGAAGATTTTCCAACTTACAGGATGATGATAATGATGGCGGTGCTGGTGGGTTGGGGTGGTGAGGAGGAGAAGGATGGTGGTAGTGGTGGTGATGATGCAATCACATTAATTTTAGCCAAAATTCCAGAATGTTTCTTGACAATATTAAGTGTAACACTCCTCTCACAGCCTTCGTGCTTATTTATGTTCCCCTGCCTGAAATGATCATTCTCTTAGATTCTAAATAGCCTAATTTTCTTTGTGCTCAAGAATCACTTTATCTGGGAGATCTTCCCTGGCCACCCTAAAATTTCACCACCCTCCCTTACTCTGTTGTCTCACTTGTATTAATTTTTCTTCATAGGTAATATCATATTCTCTATTATATATTTATTTGTTTACTGGTGTAAGTTCTTCTTCCACTAGAATGTAAGATTGAAGAGAGTAATGTCTTCATGTGTTTTGTTCACTGCTCTATTCCCAGTACCTAGGATGGGAACTAGCACGCGAGAAATCTTAACAAATATCTGTGGGAAGCAAATGAACGGACATGCACAGTTGTTAGTTAATCCCTCAGCAAACTCATGCTTTAAAATGGTCTAAAAGAGAACTCTAATATGAGCTTGTAAAGCCCCAGTGAGCCTCATGTTTCTCACGCTCCGGCAAAGTTGCCTACACAAAAAACGTGCGAAAGGTAAATTTATGTTCCTGTATTTGAAGATACTTCCGTATTCAACTCATCTCCCTGCTTTCACTATTGTCACATCTAATTCAAACTCCACATTGAAGCCAAGGTGACAGACCACATCATTCATCTATTTAAAATCCTTCAACGGCAGCCCATTGTGTCCAGGATAAAATATCCCTAGGGCTTTGCACAGTTCAGCTTCATCTGGATTCACACCACTCTGCCGGATCAGCTAGCTCACCCAATAGCGCAAACTCTGCCAAACTCAAAGCTATATCCATGCTGACCCCTCTACAGGGACTGCCCCCGACTCCTTGCCTTGGCCAACACCCTTACTCATTCTTTGGGTCTTAGATGAAATGCCATTTTTCCCCCCCTCAGAAGCCTTTTTTAACCTTGTGATCTAAGTTCTTCTTGATGTCTATTCTGATAGCATCCTATGATTCACTTCCATAATATTGATCACAGTTCGTATAGTTTTTGATGGTATGACTATTATTTTAAAAAGAACCCACTTCTTTCCAGTAAACTCTAAGTTCCATTTCACAAGATCTCTGTGTCCTTTCGTGTCCCTAGTCATTGGCACAATGCAGTGCCTACTCTCAATCAATATCTGTTGACTGAGTGAACGAGGCATCCACAGATACCCTCTGGTAAGAGTGCTGTTAAGATACAGCTATTTCATACCACTGTGAGCACTTGGAAGTTCCTGGAAAGCTGAGTGCTTTAAAAAATAGTCTCAATTCTAGAGTCTTCTTTTTATTGTTAATAGTGACTCTCATGCATTATCCAGACTCAGTTGAATCCTTTAAATCTTTTCCGAGGTAATGATTATCATTCACTCATAGATGAGCCTCAGTACAAATGATGGGCGCCAGGATTTGAGTCCAGTCCTATGGATTCGTCTAGAATGTGCTGTCTCAGCAACAGTAGCACCTCCACAGGTCTCATGTTCCTTTCTGAAGCCTGGGACCCTTGTATTCTTGTGGAGTGCCCTGAATTCATATTCACTGAAACTTAGTTCTCTGCTCATTGAAGTATTTACACAATTGAAAGGAAGTGAGCTCAGGCTTCCTACTTAATCCATATCCACTGCAATCAAATACTCTCTTTAGTAATTCATGGATGGCCTTGTGTTTTTAGGTTCTGAATTTGGGGCCTTATAAGACAAATTTGTACTTCACCTTGTTTTTTCTTTCTTTTTTTTTTTTAAAGATTTTGTTTATTTATTTGACGGAGAGAGACACAGCGAGAGAGGGAACACAAGCAGGGGGAGTGGGAGAGGGAGAAGCAGGCTTCCCTGCGGAGCAGGGAGCCCGATGCGGGGCTCGATCCCAGGACCCTGGGATCATGACCTGAGCCGAAGGCAGACGCTTAACGACTGAGCCACCCAGGCGCCACCACCTTGTTTTTTCAACACTATGAGTCAAAAAATTTTAATGAGTGCAACTCTATATATAAACTCTCTATATTAAGATTTTCTTAATATGCAAGATTCCTATTTGGCAGCTAGCTACCTGGCATGTTAAATGCTGAACTTAAACATGCCGTAGCTTGTCAGAATGAGTTTGCTCTCTCTGCTCTCTTTAGGACATTCAGGCTGATAAAGAAGGCTCCCATGTCAATGAGAATACCGGATCATTTATGGAATTTATAACATTATTTGCTTTGAATCAAAGTTCATTTGATTGGCCCTGGCATTCTGGCTATTGGCCGGGCTCCTCCTAAATTGTCCTTGTTTATTCTAAAGTAAACCCCAGTTGATATTTTAAAATCTTGATTAACAGGAAATCAATGGACTATGTTGAAATAAGTAAAAGGCAAAAATTCTTTTTGTGTGAAAGTCCATTGGGCCTTTGAAGACATAACATAATTGACATGTGAGTCACTGCTGTGAATGAGTTTATGATGTATCGTTATGATTTTACCTTTAATCACTAATTATTTTATGTGAGACAATTGTACTTACGTTAAAACCATTCTAAAATTTCAAAACTTTGTGTACCTTTATGTTTATTTTAGATTAGATCCCATATCTGATTATTCTTGCTTAGATTAGGACAACATGCCAAGACAGGAAAACCCAGAAACTTTCTAACAGAATTATGTATTTTGTTATGAGATTTACATGAAAGTTGAGAGATACCATTTAAGAAGTTTAGAATAATTAGCAAAAATTTCACTCTTATTTAAAGTAGGAGTTGGCCCATTTGGTAAATCATGAAGGTTGCTTAAAAGTGAGAAGAATATAAATAGTCATTTGGCTTCTTATTTTTCCAGGTTTGTTACATAAATGTGTACTCAGTTAGTGCATTTAGACTTTAATATACATTTGGGATCACCCGGGTATCTAGTTAAACAACAATTTGTGATTTGGTAGGCTAGGACCTGAGATTCAGCCTTTCGAATAAGCACTAGATTCTGATGCTGACAGTTCCTGAATCACTCTATTCATGCCTCACACAGAGTAAGAATTCAATAAAGGCTGATTTTAATTGAATTCGTGAAAATTGATTTCCTGAGGCCATGCTATAACTTTGTCCTTCTTGTATTTATTGAATAAATGTATTGAGCGCCTACTCTGTTCCAGACACTGGTAGGCACAGGGTATGCGAGGTGAGAAAACCAGATCCATAGCAACTCTTACAGGCCATGGTAGTGAGAACCAACTGAATGCCCGTCCTGCCCTTGCCCTGGCTTCAGGGTCCTTTGGGGAAGACTAATATTAAAGAAATAAATACATATGCATACACAGCATTACAAATCATGGCACATGCAATGAACAGTATAATGAAAGAAACTGACGGGGGCAGGGTGGGCAGAAGCAGATTTGAAAGATGCCTAAGTGTTAACCACATGAGGAAGGAGAAATGCATTTCAGGCAGGAGGAGGGAGGATTTGGGCAGTGACCCTAAGGCGCGAAAGAGTTTAGCTTCCTGGTGAAACCTTATTTTTGTCTTTATCTTTAGATGGCCAGTGTTAACTAAAATAGAGAAAGAGTAGAAGGGGCAAAGAAATGGGTCATAATTGAGTACCACTTACCTAACTTATTATCAAAAAATCTTTCTGAGAGTAAAAGAAGGCATTCTTAATAATTACTTTAAAACAATTGGGTATAAACCAAAGGGTAGGGTGACCACCCTAGTACAGACAGGCAGGCAGAAGCCAAATCACACAGGCACTTTGGGCTATGAAGTTGTTGGGAGTTTTGGTTTTGGTTTTTCCTCCTATGGAAAGAACTCCTAGTCATGGGAATAACATAATCCCACTTATGATTTAAAAGATCACTCTAGGGGCGCCTGGGTGGCTCAATCGGTTGAGTGGCTGCCTTCGGCTCAGGTCATGATCCCAGGGTCCTGGGATCGAGCCCCACATCAAGCTCCTCCCTCAGTGGGGAGCCTGCTTCTCCCTCTCCCTCTGCCTGCCACTCCACCTGCTTGTGCTCTCCCTCTCTCTATCTCTGTCAAATAAATAAATAAAATCTTTAAAAAAAAAAAAAGATCACTCTAGAAGCTATAGGAGTGTGATAGTGAAATCAAAGTCTTTTTACTTTCTTTCCAAACATGTTTGGTTTACTTCAGAAGAAGCAGTGTCAAAAAGATAGAACATGAATTGGAGAAAGAGTAAGGTCATATTTTAATTTTGTCCGTTACTTCATGTGGTTCCATGAGATTTAATTACTATAAAGGCATATGAAGTTAAATAGTTTCTATTTGTTTAATTATAAGTGCCTAAACACCAAGGAAGAAATTCCCAAAAAGAACTTTAAGATCTTTGGGCTATCAAGTGTTACATACATAAATTCAAAGAATTTTTATTGATGGGAAAGTAAATATTATGAACAAGATATGATTAAAAAAAGAACTTGGAAAAAAATATCAGGTGTACATGTTAGCAGCTTGAGGCACAGAAGTGGAGGTTCACAGAAATGATGTTCCTCCCACATATGTGACCACCCAAAAATTAAAATACCTCACACAGATGATATAGAGAGACCTCAGGGGTACCTTAAAACAACTAACTCAATGCCACCAGCTTTCTCTACATTTCTTCTCTTCAAGAAGTGATTTTAATATACTTTGTTTTATTGCTTTTACATACTAAAATCATTTATATATCTAAAGTGATTTTATGTGCTTCGTTCTGTGATCTCAACTATAGAAAACTGAATATTTCACCACTTTGAACCTTTTACAGTCCTCGCATCATAAAATCTTTCTCGTACACCCTTGTCTCCTATCCACACAAAACTCCCTCAGAGAAGTTTCCCACACAGTGCTTGGTTATATGTGCTGAAGCATTGAAAGGGGAGGGAAAAGATTAAGGAAGGTTGTGGGACTGGAGTTAGAGCAGAAAGGGAAGGAAGGAAGGATGAGGAAGGGATGGAGGGAGGGAGAGGGAGCAGAGGAAGAGATATTGAGAGGAAGAAAGTGAAGAGAAAGAGAGGAAGGGAAGGCAGGGGAGGGGAGGGAGGAGACAGAGGGGAGGAGATTGAAATAAAGAAGAAGGAAGGAGGAAGCGGAAAAATAAGAATTAATGAGTTGGTTGAAATAGAAGAATACAAAGATTACAGTCATACCACTCACTGGTGACCCAAGCCTGATTTTTAAAAAATATCTATCTATCTATCTATCTATCTATCTATCTATCTATCTATCTATCTATCTATCTATCATCTGCCATCATCTATCCAGCCATCCATCTATCCAGCCATCCATCCATCTACTGGGCAATAGATTTTTTTTTTAAATCATCCTGTTTTGGGAAAAAGCACATGAAGAGAAGACTGAATTCTGCCCCAAAGTCTCCAAGTTTCTCGTTTTTTTGTTTGTTTGTTTTTTGTTTTTATTCCTTCTACAACCAAGGAAATTCTGAGCCACCCAACTGGACAGAGTCAGTCTTGTTTCTCACAATCACAAGTTCTTGTTGCCCTTGGAACATGTGGCTCTTAATCCACAGCGGGCTTGTAGGAGCATAGGAACAAAGTCCACCTCAGTGCTGGAGAGCGACTTCCCAGGCTAGCTCTCTTTTGGACAGTTCAGCAGACAGCCACTCCATCTAGACCTGCTGGCGGAATTCAGCTGAATACGAGATAGTCTCTTCTCTTGTTTTCATCAATGGAAGAAACAAAATCAATCTTTCTTATTAGTACTTTTTTTTAACAGTTTATGATCAGCATTGTTTATTTGCTCTTCTGATTACCTTTTTAAAAACATGCTTGGAAAGGCTGTGCTAAACGAGTTCTTCCTGGTCCTGAGATATTCCAAATGCATGTATACATTAAAACATTGTTTCCATACATGAATGAAATCTAGATTTGGACCTATAAAATCCTTCTGATAATAACTCAATTTTGTAGATAGATCTGGAGCCGTAAAGAAAGTTTCAGAATTTTTTCTATTATCAACATTAATGTCTGATGACTGATCAAGGAAGCATACTCAGATTCATTGATTAAACTTATAAGAAATATGCTGCAACCATTGATTCACGTTCATGAGGGAGGGAGCATTTGGGCACTGTTCTAATGTCATCAGAATTTATACTGATCTGGCAAACATTTATACAGTCACATTAATCATTAAAATCTTCAATGCTTCTGAACTACTTGGTAAATACCTGCTCCTCTGAGCCCCTGATGCCCCAGCCGCACTGTCCACTCTTTCAAAATTTTTGCACTATCTAGAAAAAAAAGATTTTTCATTTCCTTCCCAACCTTTCTAAGTAGAAGACCGCAGCGCCAACAATGCACAAAGCTCTTCTATTGCAATGATTCTTCTACTTTCATCACCCCGCGAACTGTGGTGTGTCAGACCCTCCCCCAGAGCCAAGTTAGTTTCTGGCAGCGATTTGGTTGCCGGGGGAACACAGCCACTCTCTCAGGACACTGACTGTTCACGTACCCCAGGGGCTTGGTGTGTGTACACGGGTGTGGGAGGGAGGTCATTCAAAGGCCCCACTGCTTCCTTTCTTCCCTCTTCCCCAACCCCTCACTGCACGCCCTCTGATGCCGGTTGACTCATTCATTCTCCATGACCCATCGCCTCCTCTGGAAGCAGTCCATGTTCTCCCCGCCTGCCCATTTCCTCTGCCTGCAGCTCTAAGCACAGAAATGCTTTCCTAAAGAGATGAGTGATACCACATCCTTTTCCAAACTGTTTATCTTATCCCCCGCTCATACTACACCCAGTAAGCTTAATTCCCTTTGTTCGAGAGATGTCCTTAACATTTGTTACGGAACCAAATTTATTTTAAATGCATTCTGACATCTTTGCTACTGAAAATAGTTCTCTGAAGAATGCTTAAGATAAAGAAAATGAAGTAGGTACTCCTATCCACCCACTGTCATTTATCTCTCTTATGAGTAAAGATTTTCACTGCTTCTGTTTGCCCAAAGACGGGTATGCCTGTGGAAAACAAGGCTGCTCTGGTATCTCAGGTAATTAATGCCTCTCCTTCAGCATGTCACGGCTGGAGACCACTGTAGTTCCCGGGAAAAATAGAGGCCATTTTCTGATATTAAGTAGTTTAATGAGACAGCATATATATTTTTGAGACAATATATTTAAAAAAAATTTTTTTAACTATAACTTTTTATATTTGTTGCAAAAAACAATTGAACACAGAAGAGGACAAGGAAAAAAAATCACCCTTAATGTAACCACCCAAGGATAAGCAAGGTTAGCTTTGGGGACCACTTAGATCACATTTTCCAAATGAGTTTCTATGTTCTCATCTGGGTAGGTGGGGCTGGAAATGGGGGTGGGGATGAGAGAAGGACAATTATGACCAATGGCACCAAAGTATTTCTAAGTGGGTGGTAGGAGGCATACATCATTTCCTTGTCCATGCGAGGTGTCACAGCTGCCTCTGTAGAGTGGGGTAGGAAGGTAAGCGTGAGAGCAGAGGAGTGTATGTGATCCAAACTCTCCCCTCCCTACATTCCCCTGGACATTTCCTCAAATGGTCAGAAAAGTCAAAGAATAAAATTTAATACAACTCACTATATTAAGTAATTCACCAAGTCTCTTCTGGGAATACACGAATCTGGTTCTCTTTGTGGATATGATGTGATCGTGGATTATTAACTTGGATACCGAAAGGATCGTAGTCCTTTCTATGCAGTTGAACCTGGGTGGCTGGATATGTTTGTAACTCTACTTTTTCACAGATGACACAATTCCGTACAATTATTAGTCCTGCTTTATGATTGTTCTTAAGGCTAGAACGATTCTAGCCTCAAGGGGCTTTGTGTTTGCTATTCCCTCTGCCTTGAACAATGTCCTCCTAAATCTTATTTCCTCATGATTCATCCATGCTCAAATGCATACCAAAGAGAACTTCCCAGACCCTTTCAGTATACAGTAGCCATGGTCAACCCACCCCTCTCAAACTCATTTCCAAATGTTTTACCAACATTTGAAAGTATTGCCTTTATTTATACTTGTTTATTGTCTGTGTCCCTACATTACAAGAAGAGCGGGGACTTCCTATGTCAAGTTCACTGCTCATCTCCAATGTCTAGAGAAGCACCTGGCACACGGTGCTTTTAAACATATTTATATTAAATAAACATTCATTAAATAATGAATGAGTGAAACAATATACGATACATTATACTAATAAAAGTAGTTTAATGAGACAGCATATATATTTCACTGAAAGCAATGAATAAAGCTTAAATGTTTGCAACTCTCTAGGCACTTGAAAGCTGAAGCAAACAGAAGTAGAAAATTCTGGGTGACCATATATGTGGATTACCCAGAAGATGAGTAGGTTCCGAGGGTTCTCTTTCATCTGCTTACTCATTTCCTTTCCCCAGATCCTCTCAATTTACACATGTGAAAACACTTGTACACTGTGAGGTACTTTATAAACATAAATGTTTTTATTTTTATTACCAAGAGTCACCGAACATTTGTCCTGCATCTTTGTTGAAGAGGACGACGATGGTTAATGTTGGGGAAAACCGGAAGACGTAAATTGTCCAAAGGTACAGCTCACGTAGGGGAACCGACCTTCACTGGATCAGGGGCAATTGGATCAGGGGCAATCACAGGTCTCAGAAAAATCCTGTGAAATACTCCTTGACATCTCCATTTGTCAGATGAGGAAACTGAGATTAAAAGGGTTTTGAGGGGTGCCCGGGTGGCTCAGTCATTAAAAGTCTGCCTTCGGCTCAGTTCATAATCCCAGGGTGCTGGGATCGAGCCCCACATCGGGCTCCCTGCTCTGCGGGAAGCCTGCTTCTCCCTCTGCCAGTCCCCCTGCTTGTGTTCCCTCTCTTGCTGTCTCTCTCTCTCTGTCAAATAAATAAATAAAATCTTTTAAATAAATAAATAAATAAACATATTTTTCTAGTCTTTGGCTTGCCTATTCATTTTCTTAGTGGTGACTTTTGAGACTCAAATTTTGAACAGGTCTAAAGTATTATTTTTTTTTTTATGATTTAGTGTTTTTGTGTCCTATCTAAAAAATCTTTACCTATGCCAAGGTCTTAAAGATATTTTCACATGTTTTCTTTTAGAACAGCACGATCTAAATAGAACTTTCTTGGATGATTGAACTTTCTGCCATAGCTGCCCTGTTCAATACAGTAGTCTCTAGGCCTATATAGCTCGTAAGCACTTTAAATGTGCCTAGATGGTTACCAGTGGAAAGGGAGGTGAGAGGATGGGCAAAATGGGTGAAGAGGAGTGGGAGACCCAGGCTTCCAGTTATGGAATGAATAAGTCATGGGAATAAGATACGGCATAGGAAATATAGTCAATGAGATTGTAATAGCATTGTACGGGGACATAGGGTAGCTACACTTGTGGTGAACGCAGGCATAACATACAGACTTGTCAAATCACTATGTTGTAACCTGAAATTAATGAACATTTTGTGTCAACTCTGCTACAGTTAAAAAAGAGAGAGAGAGAGGGACAAAAAAATGTGCCTAGTATGATTGAGGAACTGATTTTTGGATTTTTTAAAAATTTAAATAGACATATATATTAGTGACTACTAAACAGAGCAATTCAAAAAGTTTTTAGGTTCTGCATTTTATATTTAGATCTAGAATGAATCTAGACTTAATCTTAATGTGTGAAGTAAGAAAGAATCCTAGTTCATTCTTATTTCCATGTGGATATCTAGTTATTGCAGCAAGACTTGTCAAAAAGATTTTTCTTGCCCCCTTGGATTGATTTGGCACCTTGGGGAAAAAATCAATTGACTGTATAAGTGAGGATAAAAAAATTCTTTTTTTTTTTTAAAGATTTTTATTTATTTATTTATTTGAGACAGAGAGAATGAAAGAGAGAGAGAGAGAGAGAGCGCACATGAGATGGGGGAGGGTCAGAGGGAGAAGCAGACTCTCTGCCGAGCAGGGAGCCCGATGCGGGACTCGATCCAGGGACTCCTGGATCATGACCTGAGCCGAAGGCAGTCGCTTAACCAACTGAGCCACCCAGGCACCCGATAAAAAAATTCTTAATAAACTGTATAAATATGTTTTTTCAGCACTGTTATGCTCTAGGCAGTGTTGTAAGCCCTAGGAAAACAAGGAGTCCTCTATTAAGTATCAATCAAGATGTTGTTACCCCGTTCTTATTAAGATCTCAGTGCAATCAGGAATGACAGTCACAGAAATCGGCAATATGGTGGTACATGGTAGGTGAAACACAGGGGGCTTGAGATACATGTAGAAGGTTCGTGCAACCTGGATTTGGGGGGCAAAGTCATGGGAGGTTACCTTAGAGGAATTAGTGTCTAATTGAAGGCTGAAAAAATGTATCGTCAAATAAGAAAATATATATTAGGTAAAAGAAGAAGAAGAAAGCATCTAAGAAAAAAAATAATGCTTGAGTGCTTACAAGTAGTCTTTGCTTTATTTTAGTTAACTTTCACGATAATCTATTGAGGAACACTAACACCACCATTTTGGAGACAAGCAAATTGAGGCAGTCAAAGATTAAATAACTGACCGAGTTATATATGTAGTAAGTAAAAATACCAAGATTCTAAAACAGACTGCCACCCAGAAGCCAGGCTCTTAACCTGCACTCAATAATGCTCATATTATTTGATACTTATTCCTTTATTCTGTATTATTTTATTTTATTTTTTAAAACCATGCTGTTTATTAGAGCTCCAGACCTTATTCATCTTATTTTTTTAAAGATTTTATTTATTTATTTGACAGAGAGAGAGGGAACACAAGCAGGGGGAGTGGCAGAGGGAGAAGCAGGCTTCCCGCGGAGCAGGGAGCCCGATGTGGAGCTCGATCCCAGGACCCTGGAATCATGACCTGAGCCGAAGGCAGACGCTTAATGACTGAGCCACCCAGGCGCCCCCCTTATTCATCTTATAACTGAAAGCTTGTATCCTTTGACCAACATCTCTCCATTTCCCCCATTCCCCCCATACTTTAGCAACTACTCTATTTCTGCTCTACCGTACTCTATTTCTGAGTTCAGCTTTTTTAGATTCTGCAAATAAATGAAAGCATTTGTCTTTATCTGTCTGACTTATTCTACTTAGCATAATGCACCTCAAGGTCCATCCATGTTGTCATTAGCAAAATAGCAGGATTTTCTTCTTTTTTATGGCTGAGTAATATTCCATTGCATGTATTTATAATGTATATATATGTGTGTGTATCTGTCTACATATAGATAGATAGATACACACTGATATACATTACATACTTGCTTTATCCATTTATCTATCAGTGGACCCTTGGGTTGTTTCCATGTCTTGGCTTATGTGCTGCGCTAATGTGGGCAGTGGAGATACCTCTTCAAAATAGTGATTTCATTTCTTTTGGATATATATCTAAGAGTGGGATTGTTGGATCATATGGTAGCCCTATTTTTAGTTTTTTGGGAAACTCCCATACTCTTTTCCATAGTGGCTGCACCAACTTACACTCCCACCAATGGTGCACCAGGGATCCCTTTTCTCCACATCCTTGCCAACACCTGCTACCTGTTGTGTGTTTGGTAATTATCATTCTAATAGGTATGAAATGATATCCCTTTGAGGTTTTGATTTGCATTTCCCTGGTGATTAGTAATATTCTATATTATTTAAATAAATATATATATTAAAGAAGAATAAGGAATATAAGCCTCCCCCCTTTTATTTTAAGTAGGCTCCATGTCCAGCATGGAACCCAATGTGGGGCTTGAACTCATCACCCTGAGATCAAGACCTGAGCTGAAATCAAGAGTTGGATGCTTAACCAACCGAGCTACCCAGGCACCCTGGAGCAGAAGCCCTTCTAATTGTTAGATCCTTCCATCAAGAATCAAGATACCTTTTTTTTCTTGACTAAAAATTATCTCCATCAACACTTTAACCAAAAGCTCAAGCTTCTTCTCTACTAATATTAAAGAATTTTAAGTTAGAAAGTTCTACAGAGGTCAGACAATTCTGTGCCCACTGAAGATTGATCAAATCTTTTAACCTGAGTTAAGTAAGTATCACACCTGCAGTCTGAATTTGGTCTTTTGTCATTCTTCTCATTCACACTTTGATATTGTGATAAAAGTTCTGGTTTTAAAGAGTCTGATGCTCCATCACAAAACCATATTCCAGGCTACTGTAGGGAAGAGAAACCAGTTCACAGAGTACATAATGAGTCCCTGAGTTATCAAGAGCTGGTTGTAATAACCTAAGAATAGCATGTAACTCACTTCCAAGTCGTTGGTGTTAGCTCTATAGTGCTGACAACAGGGAAAGTAAACAGTCAACACAGGGCTGTGACTCAGACAGAGTACACGGTATGTTTATAGAAAACCAAGTCTGGCTCTTTCTTTGTCTCCCACATAGTTCCTCCTTATGCTGAGCTCCTTTTGAAGTCAATTAAAGCTCTGTGATAGAAATGCATTAAGAAACATGTAGAAGAAAACAAATGTGACAGTAAGTAGTTCAAACAACAATCATTTGGGGGGAAAAATCATTACGTCTAATTAGAAATCTATCTCAAATAATTTACTAACATCACGCAGGTGACAATTAGACTAAAGCTAGAGAATGGATGCCCAGGTGTTCTTTCTTTTTTACCAAGTTCTTTATATAATTACATATATGTTATAGATATGCTTTTGTTTGATATTTATAATAAAATTTGAAATAACATGGAAATATTTGATAATAAAAATGGAAAAATGTATCACATCACAGTTCCCATTTAAAGATACATGGATACATTTTAATTCTGTCCTTTTGCATTTCACTGTCTGCATTAGTAAGCTTTCTTGTCTATTGCCCTAAAATATCACTTAAAATTAATTACAGCTGGCAAACAAATTGATTTACACTTGAAAATGTGAACAATTTGTATGAAAATAGAATGTTGATCTTTTATTTGATTTAAAAACAAAATCTAAAATTCATAACCATATGCCATATGAAAAAATCCTAAAGACTTTCACAGAGATAAATGAAAGGCAGTTAGAAGAATCATCCTGATGATGCTGGACTTCTCAGCAGCAACACTGAGAGTTAGAAGGCAATGAGGCAGTGACTATAATGTTCTGAGTAGAATAATTTGAACCTAGCCTTTGATACGCAGCCAACTATCAACCAAATGTAAAAGAAAATACGTTTTAAGGCGTATGAGAACCCGGACGACTAACAGCTTACACACCCTATGTCAAAAAAGTTTATTTGAGGAGATGCTCCAGGACTGGAAAAAAAAAAAAAAAAAGTGAAAGAACATGAAAGGGAATGACAGGTGGCGCAAGAGAGGAGCGGCAGGGAAGAGACCCACAAGACTGGAAGGAAACTCAACTGAAGGACACTTTGAGATGGACTGAAGGACAGAGATGCCTGGAAGGTTCTTCTTTGAGCAGCAGAATTTAAATGACCTCTTTCTCCGCAGATGCAATATATTGCTTGAGCCTATAATGCTGCAAATGCTACGTATGAACTGTCAATTTTTAAATCAACTATATAAAAAGCAAAGTGATGTTAACTATTGTAATAGAACAAGATGTTGGAGTTACAAAATGGAGTAAGAGGCATGTAATAAAATAACCATCAGAAAGAAACTAGGAACTGAGAAGTAAAGAATCGAAAAGAGTAAAGCGAACTTATTTCTAAGTTTTGTTTGGAGGGAGTCAATATTTTCTATGTGAAGGAGATACATCCAAAGCAGCGTTTTCAGTATCTTGTCTAAAGTCGTAAAGGCAAGTGAATGAGAAAAATACCATTATAACTCGCCAAAGTTTGGGGACCAAGTGAAACTGAGAGGCAGCGTTAATTATATTTCTCCTCCTTCTCTGGTAAAAACAAGCAATGTGTAAAACAGATTAAGTCAAGAATAGAGCTACCACAAAGTGATAATAACTGTCAGAAGAACCGAAAGCAAATGGACACCAGGGATTGCATCTGAGAAATGGGACACTGGGGAGCGGTAGGGAAGGCTGAAGCCTCTTCCACATTATTTTGTGCATACTTTTACTCTTGATTGATTTAACCGTGTCTAATGATTACTTTGAAATTTTAAGAATGAAATGAATAAAACAAATTGTTTAAAACTCTGTGGTTTAGTCTGTAACTTTTACTCTTTGACATTCCAAAAAAGAATTTAAGGAGACTCAGTTCCATGAGTTTGGGGTTTTATATTTATTAAAAGTTTTTTTCTTTCATCAGCAAAGCATTGAATTTGTTTTGCTTTGGACATCTCGAGTATATGAGATGTCAAAGGGGAAACGTCCTTAAAACAAATACTTGGTTATTATAAGGTGGCTATAAGGTGCCATGTTCCTGACTTAGGGGCTGTCAGAGAATGACCCCCTCATTGCCCTCCCTCACCGCCGGCACTCGTGCGCGGAGCAGAAGGAAGACCAGCGCTGGATGACGCACGCCTAAGCCTTCCTATGCAGGATATGCCAACGTTCCTTATTATCTTGGACCATTCCCAGTATTATTCTCTACTAACATTTGCACTTTTCATGTTGAAATCCTGAAGAATGTTCTCTTTGGCTCACACTGAAAAGTCATTCTTGGATTCCTTCTACAAAACTTTTCCGAATAATGTTAGGAGCTTCCAACTGCAGGTTTGGAATCCCTGAGCCGTGGGTCACTGGCAAAGAGTACACAGACTGAGAACACTTAAACACATGAAGGGTGCTACATATGTGAAGGTCTGCGGAATGACTCATGTGTCTAACACTGCCACACAGCAACAGTTCTGGGGAGGGAACAGCCTTTCTCAAAACAGGAGGGAACAAAGCAGGATGATGTCATCAAGGATCCCGTGCAGAGGTGCGCCACCAGATGCCTGGGCTTCAGTTTCCTGTCTGTTTCCGTGGCTCCTAACAAAGAAAAGAGGAAACAGAAGAGGAGGATTTGTTGCTCTAAGAATGAGCCGTCATGTGTGTCTGAAGAGTTAGATCTCTTTCGTCCTAACTTTAAGACTGCTGACAGTGGCCCATCAGCTCATAGATGGAGTGCTGTCGACAGCTAGTCCCCAGCTCCTGATTAGATGCAGGCCTTTGCAAATGCTGTTCCCCTTGCCTGGAACACGACAATTCTCCTCACCCCAACTCCCACAATAAAACTTATATACACCATTACCTCCTTGTCATCCTACCAGTCCGACCCATCCGTCCCAGATGTCATTTCCCCCAGGAAGGCTTGCTGGATCTCCCAAGTCTGTGCTACCTACGTTCCCACACTATGTTGATCTCAGGGTACCAGGTCACTTCCTTAGTCATTTCCTCAGGCCACCTATCACAGGGCATTGTCATTATCTGCTTCTCATATGTATCTGTTTCAGTACTATAAGCTGTTTAAAGGATTGTCTTGTTCAGTTTTGGATCCCTAGAGCTTTATCACAGTGTCTGGGATATAGTAGGTAACATAAAATAATATGTAATATATAGTAACACTTAATAGGTGATAGGTGTGCAGTGGGTGAATGAATAACCTGTAGGTTCAGGACACCATCGCGGACATTCTCGAAGGACAAACTTGACTTTCAGAGGTCGTCTGACCAAACTAGCCCAGTGAGGTGGAAATCCAGATGTCAGTTTAGTAATTCACAGTAAGAATGATGGTTGTCGAGGTGCCTGGTTGCAGGAATTTCTCCAGCCTGCAGTGACTTTGGACAACTAGGAAGGGTGACAACTTCTGATCAGGAAGTTGCAAGAGCATTAAGGTGAGATGAGATGAGCGAGATGGATAGATCTATTTTTTCACTAATGAGGTGCCAGCAACCAGAATAAAAGAGATGGACTCCTTGAGCCCAAGAAGATCTTTTCCAGGCATGTGTTTGGATAGACAAAGCCAACTTTAACCTTCTTAGATCTCACTTCTGATTGGCACATTTGTCCTTTAATTTTATGAAAACAGTCAATGTCTTGTAGGTCTATGAACCATTTTGATCTTTTAGACTTATTTCCCATATATCTCTGTTCTCTTCACATCACATATCTGCTCTATTAGTTATTATAAACTCAGAGGTCAATTTATTTCTAGGTTCTTTTACATTATGGTATCATCAGCATTTGAGTTTATCAGGGAATCAGTTTCCATTTTAAAAATGTTTGATAAGCACCTACGGTATGCCTAATGCTGTGCTAGCCATTACATGTAATAGTGATTAAATGCATGGGCTTTGGGTCAAAGTGACCTAGGTTTGGATCCCACCTCTATGAAATAAACATGTGACCTCGAGCAAGTTATTTGAACCCTCGATTTCCTCATCTGTTACATGGGGATGGTAACATTTATTTAAAGGATTTTATGAAGGTCAAATGAGGTGACTCTCAATAAATGTTATCTAAATTATATGATAATGTTTACAACTTAAAGGTAATCATTTCTGTCAGAGGTCCCTCTTACTGTAAAGGAAAGGGAAACCCAAATTAAAAGTTTCAGAATTAGTAATCAATTATGAGGTGTTTTTTTTTAAGTGTAGAAAACATTTAATGGATTTCTGTTCTTATCTCAGGTACTGTATACAATAATATATAATATTATTTACAGAAAACATCCAACATATATAAAGTTATGCTAGGAATTAAGGGTGACGAACAGCTGAAGAGAATACATCCCTTCCCCTATTCTTGCAAATTATCCATGTTGGATATAGTTAATTCTCATTCTAGGTAGATTTTCAAGTATTTGTTTCACTTAATTTGGTCATCATATTAAATTAATCACTACACAGTTTTCTTATTTGAAAAAAATCATTTAAAAATGATACAAGTTCATTCAACTGTTACTTTGGCAACTGTGAAATAAAGATAGTAACTTGATGATCTTGACTTATTTACTAAGCACTTTCATTTGTTCATTTAACTAACACTAATTGAGCTCTTAACCTGCTTCAAGCACAGTTCTAGCTGAGAAAGAGAAAAGCAGCTCCAGACATCCAGAAGCTGGTCTAAGACTATCACCTTGGCCTTGATGTTCTCCTGTTGAACATAAACAATTTCACAGAACATCAACATCAGACAAGGCCACTCGGTGGCCATGATGGATTATGGCAAAAGCAAGACCAGCCCATAATCATGTCTGAGCACAGACAAAACACAAACATTGTCCAAGCCACAACAGTGACCAAATCTCTTGAATAGTATGGGTGACTGCTGATTCTCTAATAATTAATAGCTTTAGCCACTCTACTAAGAGATCGATTAAGATACCCAATGGTAAAATTATGCCCATGTCCTCATGGTATCCAATCCAGAGCAAAATATCGTTCCTTCAACCCTCCCCCAAATTACCTAATACAATCTCAAATTCTGTATGTCCTTTCTCACACTTAATCCACAATATCTCTTCCCGAGAAACCCACAGTTCCCCAGGGTGTACATTCTTCCTCACTGAGACTTGTTCAGCTGTGATCCTGGTGGTCTTTGGCTGGAGAGCATTGACATAAAAGGGACTATCATAACAAGTACAAAGGAGTTGAATGATTAACGGATCATTTAGTATTGGGCTCAGCTGCATGTATCAGAAAACCTAAAACAACAGCGACTTAAAAAAGACAAGTCTTCTCTCTATATAAAAGAACTTTGCGGGCGCCTGGGTGGCTCAGTTGGTTTAAGCGACTGCCTTCGGCTCAGGTCATGGTCCCGGAGTCCCGGGATCGAGTCCCGCATCGGGCTCCCGGCTCAGCGGGGAGCCTGCTTCTCCCTCTGACCTTCTCCCCTCTCATGCTGTTTCTCTCTCTCTCTCTCTCTCTCTCTCAAATAAATAAAATCTTTAAAAAAAAAAAAGAACTTTGCAGGTAAAGAATATAGGGTGATGTCAGGGATTTGGACTCTTTCTGTCTTTCTCTTCCACCATTCTAGCACATGCCTTCCAGATTCAGGGGTGGTTCATGGTCCATTATGACTGCTGGAGATGCAGCTAAGTGTCCATAGTCCAGGCCACTGGAAAGGAGTAAAGGGAGGGGGATGATGGGAGCGTCTCCTACGTTCATCAGCTCCCTTCAAGAAGCCTTCTAAGAAAGCCCACACATCACTTCTGCTTACAGCTCACCAGACCTCACCAGTAGAACTAAGTCACATGGCCAGCATTATCCTCAAGGAAACCTGGGAAATTCTATGCTTTAGCTGGCCTCATTGCCAGTCTGAATACTACTACCAGGGTTCCACTAAGGGAAAATGATGAGAATGGATGTTAAGTAGTTTATGATGAAATTATTGACATAGTCATTTGGATTGAAAAAATAGCTCTCTCTTTTACTTTGGTGTCAATTGGGTTAGTTTATGGTGAAAAAGGAATTTCACTTACAAGCCATGTATTTGCAGCAGAAGTGGCCCGATTCTGGAGGAAATTATGGTATGACGACATTACACGGCAGGAAATTATCAGACAGCTAATAGAAGAAAAGAAAAGAAAAGTGAGGTAAGGATCATTCTACATAGATTTTAGTTGTTTAAAAACAAGAAATGCTTAGGGGGCCTGGGTGGAACAGTCGGTTAAGCATCCAATTCTTGGTTTCAGCTTAGGTCGTGATCTCAAGGCTGTGAGATTGAGCCCCTTGTCGGAGTCGGCTTGGGATTCTCTCTCCCTCCACCCCTCCCACTCATGCTCTCCCTCTGTCTTTCTAAAATAAATAAATAAATCATTAAAAAAAAACAAGAAATGCTCTAGAAATGTCATATTCTTGGAATCAGCAGTGTAAGCTATTTGAAACAAGGCCTTAAAATAACAGAGCTCACTCTTGTTGCTTCATCATTCCAAAATTTTTGAATTCTTACAGACTTATCCACCACAGTAAGCAGAGGTTCTCAAGTTATGAAATCAGTATTTCAATAAATAGCAAATTAAATCAAATAAATATAACAATTTACTTTTTTAAATCTCTGTCCACAAATATGCACTGGAAAATTTTTCATTGCAATCCCTCGTACTTTCCTCATTGGTCTCAATATGAACAACAACAATAATAATAATCCATAACGTGTTTTGAATAATCATGAAAGGTCAGATACTGTTCCAAGTATCTTACACGCATCATTTAAACCTCACAAGAACTCTATGATTTAGTTACTGTTACTATCATCATCTCTATTTTTAGAGATGAGAAACTAGAGCCATAAAGTATTTAACTTATCCTCGTTGGTAAAGGGAAGAACTGTACTAAAATCCAGTAGTCTCAACCTCACATGCTAAGGCCTTAACCACCTCACTCCATCTTCTCTCCCCGCGGGGCAAAGGACAGCACAGACTTGGGTACAATTAACCAGGGTACGAAAGGGGAGGGGGCTGGGAAACACAGGGCCAAGTGATCATTTTCTTTCAAAAGTGACATCCTTCCTGGAAAAACTGATGTAATTGATTATAGAAATCATGTGAAGTCAATTTTCTTAGGAAATCATCTTGCCTAGATTGGGGTTTTTAACTTAAAAAAAAATAGAATACCCAATCTTTGTACGTATATTAGGACTCCAGGTAAGCAATTATTTCTTCAACCAAAGATAAACATTGTTAACACTTTTTATATATTCTCTCAGAATGTTTCTATGCACATATATCTGCATATACACACTCATATATAATATGTACCTAAATATTTATAAATATACTATTAAGAGTTTCACACTGTACATACTGTTTTGTTAATGTTTTACCCAACAGTTATCATATGTTTTAAATGTTAATAATGTATGTTTATAAAATTTTCCTTTCTTTTCTTGTTTTACTCTTAAAAATAATGGAGTCTTTAAAAATGTAGACTTGCTCTTATATGGTTCTTTTTCCTCACGTGCACGCGTGCTTCTGTGTGTGTTACACTTCAAAAATCTATGAATGCGGAAATAAAGTTAGACTTTCAGGTTTTTCCCAGGAAAATGCCATTGTGCAGATTGAAATACTGTTGTAAGGAAAATAAAAATGAAGCATATTTCATAAGTCAGTATAGGCATATCCTCAAATGTCCAAATTGGGCAAATGTATAAACACAAGAATTTATAAAAGTTCTTATATCCTTCACTTTGTGATGGTTAAAATAATTTTAAAAGTACAAGCTCTATGGCTTTTCCCGAAGACATAATTTTAGGCAAAATATGTCTTCAAAGTTTTTATTCTTTTCTATTTCAATACATGTAAGAATTTTAGTAAACACCATTTTTGAGATAGGAACATTTGATCAAATTTATATTTCTTTAAAATTTTTTTCTACGATGGCAGTAGCTCTCCCTCACCATTACATCAGGAGTAGCTCAGGCCAGTTATACTGTCGAAAAGCCAAGTATTTCTGTAGAGTCACACAGGGTCATGCTTGGGAATCCTGAAATCACCTAGCAATTTGATATTAAAAGTATGTTGTTGGACTGCCTCAAGATAACATCTTGAGAAGTGACCAAAATTAATGATTTTTGGAATTCCTATGGAAGGAAACAAAGCTAGGAGTGAAATTACATCTGCATAAGGCAAAATCATTTGGGGGTACATAAATACAGGTTTAAGACAAAAATACTGATTTCAGGGCGCCTGGCTGGCTCAGTCAGAGGGCAGTCTTGATCTCGAGATTGTGAGTTCGAGCCCCACATGGGGTAGAGAGATTACTTAAATAAATAAAACTAAAATCTATCTATCTGTCAGTATGTATATATATAGATATAGATTCCAGGAAGAATACTGAGGGACACACTTCATGTTTATAAAATTTATAACTGTATTTTGAATTCACCTTTTTCTATGAGTTCTACACGTGTCTGTTCTTTTCCACATGAACTTACAATTTTTTGGTTTTTAATTCTGGCCATGTAGTTTCAGCACACACATGCAAAGAGCTCTGGGAAGCATGGCTTCCAAAGGCCAGTTTCTCTGTGGCTTAACCTATCCTTACTTAGGACAGGCTATACAGGGGTGGTTTATTCAACTAATTAGTAATTTCTTCACCTATGAAATTTAAAAGTGGCTATTCTCATTGGACTTGAAACAAAAGCTTGTTGTGTTCATGGGAAAATAGAGCAAAATCTATATATAGCCCAGCTTTGCTAAAAATATAGGAACATTTAAAGAGACTATTTAAATTCATAACAAGAATACATCAACTATGGATCATTGATAATAGGATCATGTAATTCTTAGAGGTATGCATATGCTGTCAATTTTTAAGTAGCAATAGGACAATCAGGAGCATTCAGCAGCTATGAAAAAGTGGTCTTCACACAATATTGAATGTACAATAACTGGAGTGATAAATTATAAAATAAAATACAAGAAAATTTAAAAAAAAAGAAATGCACTAAAGAAAGATTAAGCATATACAAAATGTTTTTGGAAATAACTAAAAAGATCAAAGATATAATTATTTAATGACTATAACTGGTAGTCTGTAAAAATCTTTCATAGTACTCTGACTACTTCAACCATCTGACTTTGATTTATTAATTTCTAAAATAATAAATTGCCAAATATTAATCTGAAATCCTAAATTCATAAAGAATAGAATACTAAAATTTGACATGCTTCTTAATTCAGTGTATGATGGTGGCAGACAGCCTGTTTTCTGATCTTACTACATTCAGACTGGATGTAGTGAGATTCTACAAATAATTCGGTATAGATATGATTCCATTTATGTGACAAATTGGCTTCTGAAAATGATATGCAAAGTGGATTTTTTTCTTTTTCACATGTTCAGATGTATTTTTATTACACTAGTTTCATATGTAAAGGAATTGTATTTGAATCAGTTTGTAACATGAGCTCCTCAGAGATAAATGCCTTCATTAACCTTACTCATATGCTTCCTGTTGAAATTCATTTCTCCATCCTTCACATTTTCAGCAAAATTTCCATATACATGAACGTGCAGTCCCACCAGTTTACAACCTCTCTAAATGTACCTTGGCTTTTTTCACTTATGTATCCCCTAGTGGAGTAGTTCTTTTTCTTTTTTTAAGATTTTATTTATTTATTTGAGAGGGAGGGAATGAGAGAGAGCATGGCAGTGGAGGCGCAGAGGGAGAGGGAGAAGCGGGCTTCCCCCTGAGGGGCTCCATCCCAGGACCCTGAGATCAAGACCTGAGCAGAAGGCAGATATTTAACTGACTGAGCATTAAAATGACCATGATGTAATACTTACTCAGACCTGGCCCTCTCTATGAAAACTCAAGATCAATTATACAAACAAACACATAATTATTCTTCGGCTCTATAGCACACCTTTTAGCAGGGTCAAAGTGAGTTTGTTTCCACTATACATATAAAATATTATCAGGATCCAGATACGAGGCTTCAAAGTGAGTGCCTAGCTGTCCTATAACCTATTAGTAGGTGTGGGAACTACCAATTTTTCAAGATAAAGAATAGCTTCTCTACTTGAATTTCTTGAAACTCTTCTTCCTTGTCTCAGCTTAGCATGCAGAATGTAAAAGTATCCTACATGACAGGGAATTGATTTCCTTCTCATGCATATATTC
Organism: Zalophus californianus; assembly: GCF_009762305.2. Taxonomy (NCBI): domain Eukaryota; kingdom Metazoa; phylum Chordata; class Mammalia; order Carnivora; family Otariidae; genus Zalophus; species Zalophus californianus. Next base: position 59,269,587 of record NC_045596.1, read on the forward strand.
CAGAATGCTGTGAGTCATCAAGGGGTGCTGCATTGTGATGTAATTATGATGATGTCCCATGGTACCCTATGAGGAACCATAAAATGTTCAAAATGGTCAGTGTTAATGTGAAGGAGGTATAAAGTTCATGGGCTTGAAAATATTGAAGATTATTTCACTTGCTCTGAGTAGCTCCGTTTATAAGAGTCACTTGGTTCTTCGATGTGATTAATACAATGTAACTATCATAATGCTAAGGTTAATAATACAAGTTACCATTTATTGAGCACTTCATGTACACTAGGTTTTGTGTTACTTGTTTATGTATCTTATTTCATTTGATCTGCTTAACAGCAGGTAGGTATCTAATTCTATTTTCAGATGAGGAACCTGAGTCTTTCAAATATTAAGTGATTATGTGGTAGAATTTGTATATGAAAACCCAACTGGTTTGAATTGAAAGCTCATACTATAATGCTATGTTACATCCCACACCAACATAAATTGTCACCCTCTCCATTTCCAACTGGAAAAAGACTAAGCCATTTCCGGTGTCAAGAGCTCACTTTCACTTCACACAAAGTGAACCATTTCTGATAACATGTGCCCGACTTACTTTCATCTCAATGAACAGGAAAGAATAAGGGAAAGGGAAGGACTAGAAAAAAGGGAAGCCTGAGAAGAGAACCGTGCAATAGCCTGGACTCTAAACAAAATCTCCACCATCTTTTGAAATCTGCATGCGGGCAAGGCTCTGAATCTGTCTGAATCACAATCTTCTCATCCAGCAAAAAAGTTGATGCAGGTCTCTGCTTCACCCTGGGATGGGCACTGCCATCTCCCTAGTCTTATTTTCCATTCTTGGCCATACTTTGTCAGGGGGTATTCTTTCCATTTAAACTTTCTGCTGGAAAGGGCATTAAGGGGGGGAGCAAAATTACACTGCATCCTTATTTTCCATGGCACTCTGAATCCTCCTTATCATCTGATATAATGGAATTACTTTTCTATGTATCTGACCGACGCCACACGGAGCTCCTGGAGAGCAGGGATCGGTCATCATTTACTTTCTCCTTACTGCCCCCACCCCTGCATAAAAAATAAAACAAGTGGATCCCACAAATATACTCTCCACAAATGTTGAATAGGAGAGAAGGCATGAGTCATGACTGTTTATTTCATCCTACTAAATGTATGGTATTATTTAGCCTACTCACCTCGATATGCCATTAAAAAGTAAGTAGTTTTTAAAAAGTTTCCCAGAATTAGGATAGATTCACTGTGATCCACATTCCTAAAAAAGCTGTTTTACTGGAAGTATCCAGGAAGAGATATGTATCTTCAGGACAAGGAACCATTTAGAGAAAGAGAACAATGCTTTTTTTCTCTTCAAGTCAAGAAAAATCCAGTTCTGGAGTTGTGTCTACATCAGAGTGAGGGGAATTGAGCAGCTCCCTCCCTCTTCATTTTATCTTCTTGGTCTGGATGAATTCCTCTACCAGATTCTAACTGGGCCCTCAAAGCTAGCCATTTTATCTTGGGATTTGAGTTGCACAGGGTTGGGCACCACCTTCATTTAAATGCCAAAACTGCCCAGGAGAGGTTATTCCTTAGGATCAAGTATTGTTCTACCCAGAAGCTCTCTTTTCAGAGATCAGGTTAGGCTAAATTCCTTTATCAGAATGGGGAGAGGTTTTAGAGTCAGATGAACTTGAATTTAAATCCATCTGGCTTCTGCCATGACCAGCTGTGTCAAGTCCTTGTAATATAGGGGAAATGATACTTAACCAGCAAGATTACTGAGTGAGATGGTGCAGGTATTATTTTTGCGTATAGTTTAGCAACAATACATGGTCAGTAAATCCGGATTTTGATGAGGACGCTGGAACACAAATAAATGGGAGGGGAGATGCTTTGAAATTCTGGCCACTTTCCAGGAGTGGGTAGGAAAGCCCTCTTGGTTGAGATAAGACCCCATCATAAATAAAGCAGCTCCTCATTAGGAGGCGCTCTCTCTTGTCATGTAACGAACTTCATTATCCTTGTTAAAGACGTCGGGCTCTCATTCATTGTTAAGTCGCTCTTGGTCTTAAAGTACTTTTTACATCTTAATATGAAACTTTTCTAATTAACCTCTGTAACTGGTAGTGTTCGGATCAAGGAGAGTACACACGGACGTGTTTCAGATAGTTCGAAAAAGTGGGACTTTTGACTGTCAGGTACTACCTTTCGAACTGTACTCCCACTTTCGAATACGGAGCGGGTGTGTTTTCAGCTTGCAGCTAGGATTTAATTCCCATTTCCTCCCAGTGGCTCTCCACGCTCCGGGGAGGTGGGGCGCCTGCCATCCGCGTGTGGTTTTGGGGTAGTAACCTCTCCCGGGGCGGCCGCCCGCCTCCACCCACAGCGGCGATCGTGACGTCACGGGCATTGCCTGGGTCCCCGCCCGGCCTATAAAGCGGCAGGTGCGCGCCGCGCCTCCGGAATGTTCGCACACCTTGGGCCTGCGCCCGAGTTGGAACGGAGAGATCCCGAGGCGAGCTCTAGGCGCTCCTCGAGCGCCCGAGCCTGGCCGGGCAGCGAGCACCGCCGCACACTGCCCTTTGTCCCCTCTCTCCTCCATCACCTCCTTTTCCAGCTGCAACTCCCGGCCAAGTTGCCGCAGAGACCGCGACGCCGCCGCGCCGAGGGACCAATGAGAGCCCCGCTGCTGCCGCCGGCGCCCGTGGTGCTGTCGCTCCTGCTCCTCGGCTCAGGTGAGGACGTCCTGGCCCGGAGCCGCCTGCCGACGCTTCTCCCGCGCCGGGCAGAGGCCTTCCCGAGGGAGGCGTCCACGTAGCTCCCTCCCTAAGCTTACTACCGGGGAGGAGGAGAAAAGCGGGCATGTGTCTCCGACGTTCCAGGCCAGGAGGAGGGTGCCGGAGATCTCCGAAAGTTTTACTCTAGTCCAGCTGCAGGAGACCTCAGAGATCCTGGGATCCAAATCCTTCCTTTTACAGATAAAGAAACCGAGTCCAGGGAGGTGAAGGGACTTCCGCAGATTTTAGGGCAGTTAAGTCCTGGACCCAGAGCAATGCGTCTTGCCTAAAGTCTCCGTCTCCTCTGTCTAGTGATTTTATCTTGACCTTCCTAGAGGGCCTCACGACGTTCCAGGGAGAAGCGAAGGCACCACCCCGATGCTGTTTTAGCGAGACCTACAAGATAAAGCAGGGGCTGGAAACTTTAGGCCCCAAATCTCACCCGGTCCCCGGTTTCGTCCCTATGTAGGAACAAGGATAATGAAATAGTGACCATAAGAGTCATTATTATTGAATATCATTTATACTGTTTTACATTCACATATGTAATCTTTTTCAAAATGTGAACACGTGTTAGGAAAGTCTGATATTTATATCCAGGCCCTGTCCCTCCAAATGGGACATTCTAGCAAACACAAATGCCTCTGGTATGTGAAGTGATGGGAATATACAGACAATATAAATTACCTGTTAAGTAATTAGATTAATGTGCCGATCTGGCAGTGTTATTTGATGTGAAAAGGAGTGTAGACCATCTGTGGAAAAGAAAACCTGGATGAAAGAAGCTCTGTAAATTGGAACAGCTGAGTTTGCTTGTTGGCAAAATGTGAAGATGCTTTCATAAGTGACTCAATCCCAAACAATAGCACATGTGCAATAACTGCTTTGATATCAGAAGATAAACATTTCTCCTGAACACAGCTGACTGGTGAGAAAGGCACTCTGCTTTACCTTTTCTTTTCTTCCGGTGTTCTTTCTCCCACAGCCCATTATGCTGCTGGATTGGGTGTCAATGACACCTACTCTGGGAAAGGGGAACCATTTTCTGGGGACCACGGCGCTGATGGATTGGAGGTTACCCCAAGAAGTGGGATGTCCTCAGGAAGTGAGATTTCCCCCGTGAGTGAAATGCCTTCTAGTAGGGAACTGTCCTCGGGGATCGACTATGACTATGCAGAAGAGTATGATAACGAACCACAAATATCTGGCTATATCGTAGATGATTCAGTCCGAGGTGAGTGGAGGAGAAGGCAAAAACATAGCCTATAAGATGTGTGTTTGCATGAGCAAAGCCATTCCCTGGATCTTGGAGTGGTTTTCTTGTGTGTCTGTCTGTTGCATACCCCGTGGGTATTTTACAGATGTGATAACTGAAGCGCAAGGTCGTTTTGCCCCGGGTTCCACAGCCAGCAAGCAGTTGAGCCAGCATGAGAACTCCAGTGTTTGATTCCACGTCCTATGCTCTTTCCCACGGGACCACATGACCGCCTTGATGAGAGACAGGCATAGACATCAGCCAGTCCTCAGCTCTTGTATCCATTCCCCACCACCATTCTTCCCCAGATACCTGCATTTTAATACAAATAAGGAAACAGAAAGTAATGGGGAGGGAGCAGTTGGACTTTAGCCTTTAAGTACCAGGTGTTGAGAAACTGGAGATTCTAAAACAACAACAACGACAGCTGCAGCAGCAACAATAATAATACAACCTTCTGGAAATATTAAAAAAGGACAAATATGCACGGATTTCAAATAGCTAAAATCATGATTTAACCCCCAATCCCATGTGTTAGTTAAATAATAGTGACCCATAGTTTTGTTCTCTCTTGCTGTTATCTGATCCTTAAAAAAAAAAAAAAAGCTTAAATTTGTTTAAAATGAGAAGTACCAAAGTAAGAGGTAAGTATTGTTCATTACCCTCATATTACTTTGGAGTTTCAGGGCAGATGAGGTCATCAGTAAATCGGCTCTAACTATCCTACGAACATTCACTTCGGAGGCAGGACTTAATGCCCCTTCTCTCCTGACCTTAGTTTTTCTGACTCCTCTCCTGTCTGGCTCGCAGACCTGTCTGGCTCACAGACCTGGTGAAGGGACAGCAGGTGATACCACAGGGACAGTGACTGGGTTAAGCGGCAGGTGGGAAAAGCTTCAGGGAGCCCTCCGTTTTACTTCTTAGTAACTTGTGCTTTTATGTAAGGTAGGGAAGAGGTCCATTTATACTTCTTATTTTTGGAGAGAAGATTAGAAACTGCTCTTTCAAAGAGGTTTCAAGTTGTTAACATTTCAAAAGGCCAAATAAGTTGTTAGCGGTGAAACTGACTAGCACTAGCGCATTGTGAAATAGTGAAAGTTGAACTCCTTGGAAAGGCTGTGGCGCCCACGGGGTCTATGTGTGTTGCAGTGCTTCAGCATAGTGACGATTTGTCTCTGTCTACAATTTGTAATATATCTGATAATGTGCAGTAATATTCATTTAAAATGTTTCTATTAGAGGACTCATTCTAACTTGTGGTACTTATTTATCATCAAAGTTTCAATATAAAAATTGTATAACTGGTTAAACATTGCTCCACTTTGACTATTATTAATGTTATAATAACCTGCTAAAATACTCATAATATTTATTTGTTGCTTCCTTATTCACAGGGTTCTATCTTTGATACCCTTCTCTGTGTTTCTAGTTACGACTAATGGTATTATGACATTGTGGTATTTTCCTCTTTGTACTGGGCTCTGTTTGCTAAATACTTGCTTAGAGAAGCCTGCTCAGGTATTAGTATAACAAAATGCACAGCTCCAACATGAAAACTCCTTCCTTTATTTAGCATGTGGGCATACTATATCCCGCATAGCTATGACACTGAACCAACGTTTCTGTAGTTCTAGAGTTAAGATGAGTGAGTCTCTGAAGCATCAAGTACAAATATTTCTGGATTCCTATTTTTCAAACAGATTGACCACAGAAATGAGCCCCATGGAATTAATTATAACCCATTGTCATCTGGGAGTTGGAGAAAATTGATTCATTCTAATGTGTAATTCTCAGTTTTTTCCCACTCTCAAGTAATACACAGTAATGCCCAATTATGGTACTGAGCACAAGACCGAGATGAGTAAATAAAATCAACAAATATACTAAAGTCCCAGTTTCATCAGTAGTATTGACTTATCCAAGAGAAAACATAGGATAGTGGGGGAATGACAGGCTTTGGCACCCCAGCACTGTCATTTTCTAGCCACGTGTCCTTGGACATGTTACTTGTCTTCATTCAACTCCAGTGTCGTCCTCCATATCAGCTGGATCACAGTACATTCAACTGTGACCTGGGTTTAATCAAATTAATGCTCATTACCAAGAACTTGGCATGAATAAGAAATTCAAGAAATGTGTAAGATATTTCATGGATTTTTTTAGACAAGTAAATACTATTATCAATAATAATAATACTGGTACAATTAAATTCAAAATACGTTTCTAAGCTAATAAAATAACAAGGAGGCTCGGATGGTTAAGTGCCACACCATACAGATATTCTCTTTAACCAATTATTACATATGAATTGTGTTAAATAATGAGAAAAATATGGTCATTGTCCCCATGAGCTCTCACTACTAGGACTTCTTTCTCTCATGTCTCCAAAATGATATTCAAGATGAAGAGAGACTGTTGTCAATAAATCTTTTTTTTTTTAGTTGAACAGGTAGTTAAACCCATGAAAAACAGAACAGAAAGTGAAAAGACTTCAGACAAACCCAAAAGAAAGAAAAAAGGAGGCAAAAGTGGAAAAAATAGAAGAAACAGAAAGAAGAAAAATCCATGTGATGCAGAATTCCAAAATTTCTGTATTCATGGAGAATGCAAATATATAGAGCGCCTGGAAGCCGTAACATGCAAGTAAGTTTTCCTAAATTATATAGAAATCTGTATTTAAAACACCATGTTTGAAACTCCTAGATGCAGAAAGCCATTTATTTTTCCCATGTATAAACCAAGGGTTTGTAACCTTTTTCTTAAAGGACCAGCTGGAAAATAATTTAGGCTTCTTTGGTCAAAATTATGTATGTACTTACAGAACCAATTAAAATGTAACCATTTAAAAATGTAAAAACCATCCTTGGCTTGCACACTGCAAAAAACCTAGCAAATGCCTAGAATTGACCCATGGGCTATAGTTTGCTGACCCTTGGTATAAATAAAAAGGACCTAAAGGTACTCTACACATAATCCTTCATCCCCCCACAAGCCACTAGCACATTAAATGATAGTGGAATGTATTAGCTGCATAACAAGTCACTGAACTCATCAGTCGGTCATGAAAAGGAGCACAAAGAATGAAAAGGTGTGTCTTCTTGGAATATCACACCCGAACTCATCTCAACTTGTTCTTATACTAATAGATCTTTGGCTTGAATGCATCCTGTCTCATGATTTTGAAATACAAATAGATGGCATGATTTTTTTTTTTTTTGAGTATTACAACGAAATGCCTATTGATGACCTGGAAAGTAAACCTAAAATATATGGAATGTTTTCAGTTATTATTATAATTTTTGAATGTGGGTTGTTTACAGATGTCATCAGGATTACTTTGGTGAACGGTGTGGGGAAAAGTCCATGAAGACTCACAGCGTGGTTGACAGTGATTTATCAAAAATTGCTTTAGCTGCCATAGCTGCCTTCGTGTCTGCAGTGAGCTTCACAGCGATTGCTGTTGTTATTACAGTCCAGTGAGTATGGCTTAACTTCCACTTTCCGACTACAGTAATGCCAGGTTGATTTGGTTTTTCAGTATTTCTATCCCAATGTCCTAGATCATCTTTTAGATGAATTATTCTGTCAGTGGCATGTGACCTTTGGTTATATCTTTACACTTCATGGACAAAGATCACAGAATTTGCTCAAAATTTGTATTACTTTGGCCACCATCAAAATTTAATATGCAAGGCCGTTTTTCAAACACCCTAGACATTTTTTGAACTTAAAAATCGATGGTTTTGTTTCATGTTATATCTCTACTCACGGCTACCCGCAAATCCCAGAGTGTTGGTATAGACTCTGAATATCTTTAAGCTTAAGGAGGCCTCCCAGAAGCTAATTAAGGCCTGGTTCATAGTAGGTTGTCAGAGACTCTGCTTTGGCACTAAAAAACATCACAAAGAACTTCAAACCAGGAGCCAAGAAAAGATCTATCCTCTGCTTCTAGTAAAATGCAAAATTCTAAGTTAGATGTCATTGCATGGTACTGATTTACATAGAGCTTATGCCTGTTTTGTAATTGTCAAAGGTAATATGGGAACTCAGTTACTAAAAAAAAAAAAAAAATTTTCCTCCATATGGCATGGCGTAGGAAGCAGGGACAATTCTATTACTGTTCTGCTCCTGCAATATCTGCCCTGTGTTCACAATAACAGATCACCACACTTCATTTCATGACCAATGAATGTTAGAAGTAGACTGTTCCTGGTAGTAGGCACTGGTGAATATGTCAAAATGGCATTGTCTGTCAAACTGAAGTCAGTGAATTAAGGAAGTTGGGGGAGGGTGTGAATGGCTCTGTAATGACTCATGTGCTACTAGAGCTTGGGAAAAGCAATAGACTCATTATTCTAATTTTAGGTCTTGGTAAATTACTTTAACAACTGGATTGTGTGCATGATCTACCACTCCTGCCATTCAGGAAACAAGGGGTTATCTTCTGCCATTGTTTACTATTATTTTAAATGCAGATCAGATAATGATAAAAAGACACACATTAAAAAAAAAACTGTTTTATGATGCACATAGAGTTTGATGTGTGGTTTAAATTTGTTTTGCACACCCTGGAAATTATGTTGATCTGTTAATACCTCAAGCCAGATATGCAAATATGTTTAGGAAAAATACCCTCAGACAAATCATGATTGCTCGACATAGAAGGATAGAAGGAAAAAAATAGCCAGTTAAGGAAGATGTTTTGAAATAATTATTCAAACTTGGGATCATTCAGGGTGAAATATTTAATAATCCTTCAGAAAAGCATGGAAAAACTTTTTGTCATGTTGGCACTCTTAAAACTAAGCAGTGACTTTTCTCCTTTTCTACCATATTCCTGTGTTTGACACATAGAGCAAACAGTAGCCCAAGCCACATTTTGCTGTTTTTTCATAATTGAATTTTTTTCCCCAAACATCATGACAAAGTTCTTATGATTTTAGGAGTAATGTTTGGTAGACGGGTTAAAGACCTGTTAAAAATAGAATTTCTTGTATAACACCAAGACATTTTTAAATGACTGAGTTTTACTAGAAAGTAACAATGAATAAAACTAAAAGAAAGTACTTATTATATATAGAAATAAAGAAAACCCAACTTGTTTTGTAAGCTTGTGTGAAAAAATTCTGATCACTTAAATTAGTTGGTACAAGTGTAAAGTCCTTCTGTGGTAAAACTATACCATCTTCTTCCTCCAACTGTACATGGCACCTGTGCTAAGTGTTGAGGAAAAAAAGAAAGAATGAGGTCTTGCCATTTGCAACATGAATGGACCTAGAGGGTATTACGCTAAGGGAAATTAGTCAGACAAAGAAAGACATATACTGTATGGTTTCACTTACATGTGGAATCTGAAAGACAAAACAAATGAATAAACAAACAAACAAAAAGCAGAAAAAGACCCATAAATACACAGGACAAAATGATGGTTGTCAGAGGGGAGGGGGTAGGAAAATGGGCAAAATGGGGGAAGGGGAGTGGGAGATACAGGCTTCCAGTTATGGAATGAATAAGTCATGGGATTAAAAGGCACAGCATAGGGCATATAGTAATGGTATTGTAATAATTTTGTATGGTAACAGATGGTAGCTACACTTGTGGTGAGTGTAGCATAATGTATAGATTTATGGAATCACTATATTATTGTACACCTGAAACTAATGTAACATTGTGTGTCAACTAAAAAAAAAAGAAAAACAAAAACACATATGAATGTATTCCATGCCTTCTGAAAGTTTGTGTCTCAAGGGGTGTCTATTTAAATCTCAGTACTCTGGGAATATGTTTATATAAAGTCACCATGAACATCCCCTTAAAAAGAATGGTGGTAATATTTTATAGCTGGGTTTAAGTTTTGGCTTGGTATAGAATACAGTGTAATGGCCTATAAGGCCTCACAAAAAGGAATTCCCTGTACTCATGAAAACCCCAATCAATATAGAGATGAATAGAACTTTGATGACCATAGAATATCTTGTCTGAAGGCTTCGAAAACGATACTTCAGGGAATATGAAGGAGAAGCTGAAGAACGAAAGAAACTTCGACAAGAAAATGGAAATGCACATGCCATAGCGTAACTGAAGATAACATTACAGGTTTGAGTTTCTTTTGTAAGGATTTTATTTGTTTATTTCAGAGAGAGAGAGAGCACAAGCAGGGGGAGGGGCAGAGGGAGAGGGAGAAGCAGACTCCCAGCTGAGCTGGGAGCCCGATGCGGTGCTCCATCCCAGGCCCCTGGGGATCATGACTGGAGCCGAAGGCAGATGCTTAACAGAATAAGCCACCCAGGCGTCTCATACAGGTTTGAGTTTTAAAAGATAACTGTAGATGGTATCTTATAATTTTGAAAAACATAGCATCTGTTATCTCAAGTGAAGAAAGTAAGTGTTCTCAATTATGGATACACTATGAACATTGGCTACATTGAAGTCTTATTCTTTGAGCGTGAGATGGAGTTCAATAGTGAGAAAGGACTATTACAAGGGATGTAAAGATGAGGCAGACACAGCTCCTCTTCTCAAAGAAGTTAGCATTTAGAAGATAGAAAATAGTATAAGGAACCAGAATGCCAGGGCGAGTAAAATGTGTGTCATATGAAAGGAATATGAGGCATTTCCAGTGAAGGGGAGGAAGTCCTGTGTAGGGAGCAGCAAAGGATGTCGTATATAGGGTGGCATTGGAAGTGAGCCTCCAAGGACTGATGAGATTGGGGCAAGCAATTGATCTTGGGACAAGTATTAATCTTCCTTTTCATACTGTAAGATGGACTGGGTCACTTTAGAAACTTGTGACAAATGGCCTAGTTCAAATGGGTGTTGAGGAGAGATGGTTGGAATGAAGGTTGAGCTCATGTGGTGGAGAGCCAGGTTAGGGCGCGTGACTATAAATGTGAGGAAGTAGAGATAGCAGGTCGAACATTCTTTTAAAGAAAGGAAGTAGTGGGGTACCTGGGTGACTCAGTCAGTTAAGCGTCTGACTCTTGATTTCCACTCAGGTCATGATCTCAGGGTTGTGAGATTGAGCCCCGCGTTGGGCTCCACACTGGGTGTGGATCCTGCTTAAGATTCTCTCTCTGCCCCCCCACCTCTAAAAAAAAAAAAAGCAAGGAAGTAGGAAGGGAGAAGGGGGTACAAATTTGAGAGATAGTTTGGCTAAGGGATATATTGTAGTTCTTATTTTTAATTTTTTTTTTTTTTTTGTAAAGAAGCAGAGCTGAGCATATTGTAGGGAAAGGTAAGGAGCTATGGAGAGGAATATTTTATTAATAACTAAAGTGGACAACTAATGAAGCAAACTTCCAGAGGAAAAGTAGACAAAGAGATCAAGGACACATTTAAAGTTGGTCAGAAGAAGGAACTCCATTTCCTTAGACATTCAGGAAAGATGTCCCGTCCTTAAGTCATTGGTTCTCTGCCTTCAGTGGGTTTAAGAATTACTTGAGATGCTGGTTAAATATGCACATTCCTAAGCCAAACCCTAAATCTACTAAATCCAGTATTTCCCTTTTTATAGGACACCACAGATGCTTGGAGAAACACTCCATTTAGCATTGGTTAAGTGCAAGTATTACATCCTGAGCCTATTACAGAATTAGCTCAATAACTCCTGAAATGGTAATTACTGATGCAATGTTGGGCTCAGTACTTATTGCATTAACATTTATTATAGTATTGGCTTAATGTGCTGAAGCTAAGACCACCAACGTGAAGAAAGGTAGATTTTTAGTTATTTAGTGCAACTGAGATTTCTCAAAGTAGATCTGAGATGATTTTTGGAAAAGGAATATGCTGCGTTGGCACATAGTGGCTGCCATTAGCTGGTAGCTACTATTATTATGCCCTTGGTACTAATTATCCTAAATTAACTGTATATCACGAATACACTGAGCCATTTAATCTTTCTTTTTAATTATGTCCACTGCATAGATTTGGTTAGGAAAACTACTTCCCATGAGTGTTGTTGTTTCTTATTAAGTGGAATTGGACCAAACAGATTTCAGCATAGGCAGTGCTCCACCTAAGTAAAACCAAAGAAGGTGTGAAAGAGAGACTCAGGTCGAAGTGGTAGTTTGTCTCTGAAAAGCTTTTAGCATTTTTCAGAAGACATTCTAAATTGACAGAAATTCTGATTCCTGATTTTTTTTTTTATGTTTTCTTAAAGCTGTAAGAAACTGAGCTTCATCTCTAATATTTCTGTTTTCCTTTTGACCAGGGTATCGGATTGGAGTCACTGCCAGGTCAGAACCATGAGTGATGAGTTGGTTCCTCTTTTCGGTGGATCATAAGAAAACAGAACCTTTTTGTTCTAATGGTTTTAAAAGTTCAATTGTTGCTTTTTATGCTAAGTCTTATTTCTGTACATAAAGATGCATGGAGATAAAAAGTATTTTTTCAAGTTGTAAATAATTTATTTAATATTTAATGGAAGTGTATTTATTTTACAGCTTATTAAACTTTTTTAAGCAAAGAGATTGAGAGTTTGAATATTAGTTTTGAGATTGCAAGACTCTAGGGTATTTTTCTCCTAAAGCTTAGATGATCATTTTGAAAGAAGTTCCTTCCCCTTTTTTCCTGTTTTTATGTTGACCTTCAAAACTTATTTCTTTTCCTAGAAAGCACTCTTAATGGAAAAGTACAAACTAGAGTAGTTTAGTCCTCCCACAGATACTAATGTCCTAAACTGGACTTTCTTATTCCATGTAGAACTTATTCCAAGTCCTGATAATTTGAAAACTTCTAAAATCAACATGTGGCACAGCCTCTCTTTCACAGTAGACACAGATATTATAAAAGAAAGAAAATCCACTGCCAAGCATCATCATCACCACAAAGAAGAAAAAGACAAGAACAAGTTGGAAGATTACAGATCTGGCATTTCAAAAGAACCAGGAAGTGTTTAGAAACTTCTTTCTCTAATATCACTACATGAATGCACAAAGCATCTAAAACCCACTCCTCCTCTTCCTCCCTTTGCTACTATTTTTTTTTTTAATTTATTTTAAACAAATACATGGGCATTTGTGGTGAGTGCTCTTTCAAGAACATTAGTTTCCTGGAATGACTCACCATTTGGTTACTAGCTGGCCAACTAAGTTCCCAGCGTACAAAACGAAACAAGCCAACGTGTATAAATGTATGGGGGATATTTTTGAGGAAATTAGCCAATATTAAGCATAATTCCAGCAATCATCTCACAGAATTTCATAAATGAAAAGTGCCTTAAGTGTCAAGAGTTACATTCTCCAAATCCTTGTCCAGTGATCATCTAACCAACTGGTTGCCAGCCTCACCTGCATGTTATCATAGGAGTTTTGATGTCTAAATGCCCGGGTCTCCCTCCCAGAGCTTCCAATTTAAATAAACTGGTGTGGGTCATTGGTATGCGGATTTTTGAAAGGTCTCTAGATGTTTCCTACATGCAGCCAGTGTTGAGAACCTCTGCTCCATCTCTGCTTGAACATCTTCAGTACGCATTTTCCACAACCTCATTCACTAAATAGTTATTGTGGATGATTTGAGACTAGTGCTAGGCATACAAGACAGAAAAGCCCTAACTTTGAGACATTTGCCACCCAGTTGGTGGGAGGGAGTATGTCTTGTCGGTGCAGTGCAAGAAATAAATAATAAGTGAGGTGTGTACCAGGGACCCCTGGGAGCCCAGGGAGCTGTCACCTAGCCTGGACTCAAATGAGTCAGGGAGGGCTTTCTAGGGAGAAGTTAGCTGAGATTATCCTCGAAGGATGAGTGGGAATTATGTGGAGATCCTTACGGGCACAAGCAAAATTACCAAGTCATCAAACAGTATGACCTGAAAGGGAAAATACGTAAAATAGTTCAGTATTACTGAAACAAAGTGTGAAGTCAACAGAGGCTGTGAAGGCAGCTAGAATGATGAGGACAAGTTCACATGGGGCCTTAAACATATACTGCAGGCCATGAGGAGTCATTCCAGCCAGTTGGTCAAGGGTAGAAACTTGATCAGATTTGCATTCCAATTAAGTTATAAGCCAACCATGTGGGCGAGGTACTTGGGCCAAAGCCAAAGGTCAAAAGATTGGCTTGGAAGCATTTGAATGAACATCTGAAGCTGAGGAGGTAAAGAAGGGAAAGAGAAACTCAACATGTATTTGAAGATTTGTAGTAGATTAAAAATAAGAAAGCAAAGTTAATTATTATTAAATAAGACTGTGGGTAATGAGATAGCAAGGGGGCTGAAGAAATCTAAGATGACCCCCCAAGTTCCTGGCTTTGGAGGCTAGGTGGACTCATTTTAATTTAATGCAATTTTAAGTAGGTAATCTCTTGAAGTTTATTGAATATTCCAGATAGGAAGCAAGGCTTTTTGTTTATCCCTGCCTGAAGAATGGCTCTTCTCTATTTTGTAAAGACTTCCTTTCTAATTTGTAATGGATTTTTGGGAAAATAAGGACCAGCCCAGCCAATGAGTCAACTGAATCAACCCTAGGCCTCATTTCATATCTGAGATTGAGCTTATGAGTGGAACAAGTCTGCCTGTGTGATAATGAGTTCAGCTTTGGATCTGTTGAGTTGGAGATGCCAGGAGATAACTACTAAGCAGTTAGATATACAAATCTGAAGTTCAGTGAGCAAAAGAATTATATATTGGGGGTTGTCAAAATATATATGGTAACTAAAGCCACAGAAGTGGCCAAGACTACTAAAGGAGGCGATAATGAGTCCAAAGAGAATATATTTGTATTGACAAATCTCCCCAGTTGTCACTACACAAGTGTATAGAAAAGCCAGACAACTATAGACACCGTGAAGTTTCTAGGCACTTGCCTGCCATCCCCTGTACTTTTCTAGCTCTTAAAACAAAAAGTTTATTGGGCACCTGTGTGGCTCAGTCATTAAGCATCTGCCTTCGGCTCAGCTCATGATCCCAGGGTCCTGGGATTGAGCCCCGCGTCGGGCTCCCTGCTTCTCCCTCTGTTGTGCCCCCTGTTTGTGCTCTCTCTCTCTGTCAAAAAAAAAAAAAAAAAAAAAAATTATTAAGCCACTACAGTGGAGTAGAAGGAAAGAAAAAAAAAAAACACCTTACTCTTTCATAATAAAAATAATCTTAAATTTATTGAGACCACAGATACCCCACGGATTATTCTAAGTGCTTTATACTTCGTCATTCATCTAATCCTCATAACCTCCTTAAAAAGTAAGTACATTTTATAGGTAAGTAAAGTAAGGCTCAGGGCACCTGGCTGGCTCCATTGGTGGAGCATGCAGCTCTTGATCTTGGGGTTGTGAGTTTGAGCGCCACATTGGGTGTAGACATTACTTAAAATCTTCAAAAAAATAAAATAAAATAAATAAATAAATAATAAACAGGGAGATTAAGTAACTTGTCTATGGCAAAACAGCCAGTAAATGATAGCTGGCTCAAAACCAGCCCATTTAAACTACTTTCTCTACTACTCCTCTAGTCAGGTGTTTATTTTAGGGTTAAAGAATGCTATCTGCATACCAATTTAGCATGGCTTAAAACTCCCACTCATAAGAAATCTGGTTTATTTCTTCAAGACCCAGATGACACTTTTATCTACTTCTGCTGCCTTCACAAAACTTCCCAGTCTATACCCTATCTCTCTACCCTATACAGTACACAGAATACACACCTTAGAATTAGCCCGACAGAGGAATAAGAAAGCTGGGCTATTTATTCATAAATTTTATCCATAAATTTAAAAATTGGTTCAGAGCTGCTTCTGGGGTAAGGAAGGTTAATTCCCTGGAACTTCAGGCCAGCTTCATGTGTAGGCAAAATGAACTCCAGTGGTCGGAGGAAGTCCTCAGGCAATGAGATACAGGTGGGCGGTAGGTGGGGATGATATGCTTAGAAACAGACATGACTTGGGGTTTTAGGTGAGGCACAATGAGCGTCTGTTAAAGTGCCTGGCTTATTGACGGACAATTTAACTATTATTTCTTGGCTATGTTGTCATTCATTCAATAAACAATCGTAAATAATTATTAAACTCAGCTATGTGCCAGGCAAGCGTAGATTACTAAAAAGCATCTCATAAGTCCTAAAAGTATTTGCAAAGGTAACAACAGAAGGGAAATAGCAAAGTAAAAGATTTAGATAGTGCCAAACTAGGTAATAATCCTATCAATAATTAATAATTCACTTTGTTAGAGCTGACCTTTATGAGGTATGAGTAAAGTAATGATACTGGTTTTCTTCCCTGGCTTAGAAATCCATATTACTCAGAAATACCTCATGCAAATATACTCACATTAATTTCCAAACCTTCAAATCACACATATATACTATGTTTGTTTAATCATTAATAAGTATTTATTGAACATCTACTGTAAGCATAAAGATGCTTTAGACAGTGCAACCCAAACTTCTTTCAGATCTCTCTGGGTACACTGATTATGTCATCAACTTCTCTGGGTCTGTACGTGTGTGCATGCTGCTGATGAGCTCATTGGCAGCATGGGTCATAAAGTCATAATGCGATGCAATTATAAAACTTTAAAAGGATAACAAAAAACTACTATATGTCCAGACTCTAACATAATATAAAATCTCTTGAGTTAAAAATCATCTGAAGAAAAGTTACAAAATACTTAGAACTGAATAGAAATGTTTTGTCAAAATTTGTGTGGCATGGCTAAAATAGTACTTACACAATTTGTAGTTTTAAAGATATTTGTCAGAAAGCAAGAAGAACTTAAAAAGAAAACTTAAGCTAAACCTTTAACTCAAAATTTAGAAAATGGCCAAGGGAGATAAGAAGGAAATATTTAAAATAAGGGCAGGGATAAATGACAAAGATAATTGGAAAACAAAGCCAAAATGTTATTCTTTGGAAATACTAGTAAGATAGGCCTCTGTTAACATTGATCAAAATAAAAAGATACATAAAAATATATATTTATAAATATATATGTATATGTAATATATAAAAATAAGCATAAATATAAAAATTCAAAAGCATATTTAAAAAATTACATCATAGGGGCACCTGCGGGCTCGGGGGCTCAGTCGGTTAAGCATCTGACTCTTGGCTTTGTCTCAGGTCATGATCTCAGGGTTGTGAGATAGAACCCAGTGTGGAACCTGCTTAAGATTCTCTCTCTCCCTCTCTCTACCCCTCCCCCCCTGCTCCTGTGTGCTCTCTAAAAACAAACAAATAAATAAATATAAATACCTATAAAAAGTTACATCATGAACATAGAGTTTTTGTCAGGAATGCAAGGTTGGTTCAACACCAGAAAGTCTTATCATTGTTATATTTAAAAAAAGACTAAAAAAAAAAAAATAGAAATTTTCTGTTACACAAAATACAGTTAAAAAGCATTTAAAAAATTTTTATTTTATTTTAATCCCAGTATGGTTAAAACATTTTTTTAATTAAAGGCAGAGAAAGCTTTTAAATGCAAAATTGATTTATATTTTATTTTGAATAAATATATTCAAAATAAATATATATATTATTTTAATTTTAGAACTAGGAATAGCATACTTCCTGAACTTGATAAAAGCTATATACTAGAAGTAATAACAGAATTTATACTTAGTAACAGATCTATAGACTCTTTCTTAAGATTAGGAACAAGACAAGGATGCCCTTCATCACTACCACTAACTACTGTTTAACATAGTATGAAAATTCTGACTAAAGTTGTAAGAAAAGGAACAGAAGAAATACAAGAATTTGTAAAAGAGAAATAAATCTTTTCTTGTTCACAAATAATATGATAGTCTACCTAGAATAACCACAAGAGTTAATATGCCAATTATTAGAATTTATAAGATAATTTCATGAGATTGCCAGGTATAATATAAATTTCTAAAATTAATAGAATTTTTCTTCAATGACAAATTAGCTTAATCTTAAAATAAAAAATAAAATAGCACTCACAATTGCTAGCAACCTATATGTGTATATATACATTTGTGTGTGTATTAATAAGTACATGGGATTTTAAAATTAGGTATCTGTTAAAAGAAAACAAAAATATCTGTCACAGAGAGAGTCTCCTAGACTTTAGAATGTAGAGAGGTTAATTTTCTTCCCAAATATCATTAAATTCAACAAAATGCTAATCAAAATTCCAGCTGGGTATTTTGAGGAACTTCATACATCATATTCTAAAATTTGCACGGGAAAATAATAGTTCATGAAAATCTGCCATTTTGAGCAAATAAAACAAAAAAGAAGCCTTGTATATAAAGACATATATACAATGTAAAGTAGTAAAACAGTGTGGTTCCTGACTGAGTATGGACATGAGTATGAACAAATAGACGAGCTAAACAACATAGAGAGCTCAGAGACAACTAGTTATGTTATAAAAATAGCACTATAAATTAATAAGGAAAGTACTGACTACTTAGCAAATGTAGGAAAAAAAGGGTCTTCAAATGTGGAGAAAAATAAAATCAGATGATTACCTTATATCATAGCCAAAGGTGGATCCCACAAAGATGAAATACCTAAATGTGAAATGCAACCCTATCAAGTGAATACAAAATAATGCCGGAAAATATACTTGTGAATTAATGTTTGGAAGGGTTTAATCCCACAATTAAAAGACATGAAGAGGAAAACTGTTTTTTTGAGTATGTCAAAATTAGGAAGTTCTGTTAAAAGAAGAATACCATGGACAAATTTGACAGAATTGTAGAAGAAATGGGCAATGTCTGAAACCAAGAAGGGATTATAATATGCAAGAAATGACTAAAAATTAACAAGAAGTTACAAGACCTTCAACTGAATGGGGGAGGAAAGGATATGAGCAAGGTATTCCCAGAATTTGAAACCTAAGTGACTAAGAAGTATGTGATCTGGACTAGTGCTATCCCATACGTTGCCTTGGTGTGAATTAGCAAAAGTCAGCCCTTTCGGCAGATAGGTCATAGTCATGTCAGGGCATGCAGAGCATGGCTTGGATCTTAGGTCCCACTCACATTCTTGACTGGGTACACTTCTGTAACTATAAGTGCACATTCAAACATCATGGTACTGACTAGAAAGAGATGCTCGAACTTACTGGAAATGGCAGAAAAACAAATCAAAACAATATGATATCACTTGGTACCTATCAGATTTGCAAGAAGAGAAAGATCATGTTGGCAGAAGCTTGCAGATGTAGAGACCCTTAAACCTTACTGACGAGGTTGGCTTGGAACTGTCATGATGGCAGTACTTAATCAAATTAAAGGTAAATATACCCCATTATCCAGGGCAAACGTATCCCTGGGACAGGTAGGCTCACAAAGGGACTTGCATGAGGACGTTCATTGTGGTGTGACTTACAATAGTGGAGAATTAGAAGCAGTCTAGGTGTCTATTACTGATACCACAAAAGTCAAATGTACTGAGTACAAACTGGAAAACAGTATTCAGCCATTAGAAACAGAGGAGGTGTACTCGTAGCAATATGAATAGATTTATTTTTTAAAGGTTAAAATTTTAAAAAGTGGTGCTAAAGCAAGTAAGAAATAAAGAGATCCATGGGGAAGATGCCACTTTCAGGGGGACGGGGCAGGAGATGAGGGGAGCTTGAACAAGGGTGGCGGCAGTGACAGCGGTGAGAAATAAGACACTGAAAGACGGCCTACAGGACAGAGACCTGGGGGAAAGTAGTCACTCTAGTTATGGATCTGAACCTTATCCACACACAAAAAATAAAAGAATTACAAGTTTCTCCCGCTCTCCAAAAGTAGAGATGAAAACTCTCATAACCCTAAGCAGTGTACACCAAAGAAGCAAGTACCATTAATTTACATGGAAAAACATTTTTTTAACTAAAATAGTTGACAATTTTGTTTTCATATTTTACAGTGCAAATGAAAATTGCTTTTTTTTTTTTTTTTTGGTCCCACTCCTCCCCTGCCAAAACTATTCTTTCTTTGATAGGAAGGGGGAGCAAGTCTTCCCCGTCTTGCTGTGAGAAAACACCCAGAGTCACGGCACCATGATCTCCTGGTGAAGAACAAGTCATATAAAATGGTTATAAAGAGGTTCCTGTCCCTTCTTACATGTCTCGTCGAGTCCTGGCCGACTGGGCACCCTCATGGGACGGGTGGGTGGTCTCATCACAGGGGGGGCAGGCATCATTGGCATGTGGCCTCCCGTAGGTGGCTTCTTTCCAGGAGCAGGTCCCATTGGCAGCATACCGGGAAAAGGAGGGCCCATCACGGGCATCATGGGAGGGCCCCCCATATTGGGTGCTGGGATCATACCAGGGCAACTGGAAGGAGGTGGTGGGATCATTGCCCCGCAGGAGGAGGAGCAGACAATGGAGTAAGAGGTATCTTCTCTTGCCGAAATGCAGCCATTGTTTTGTCCATCAGGCTTTGAGCCTGCTCTTGCACCCATTTCTGATAGTAGTCTTTCACCTTCTTTGTGTTTCTTACCGCTGCTGTGTGCCTTTCTCACAGATGCAGAGTCATGGGTGAGGCACGGGTCACAGCAGTCACAATAAATCTCAGACACGTTGCTCTGCAGGCCGTTGGCCACTCCGGTCCCTGCCACCAGGAAATGGTGCACCTATATGTTTGTGTTTTTCCCAGACCCCAAAAATAACCTATCTTAAGCTTCTCTGATACCTTAAGACGCATTTTACTAATGGATGCACAAAATAAATCCAAATAAGCCCAGATGCTCACAGACACAGTTCAAAGATATAGTGGCTGGATGCTGAGATGCTGAGTATCATTGAGGGGAAGGAGCTTGGTGGGGTTGCTCAGGGTCGCGCTGCCTCTATAATGGCTCAGTACAAAATAAATGCTGAACACTACTTTCCCTTTTTGCCTTTTTCCCTAATGGGGAAAATCCCTTTTCTATTCCTCTTAGTTAATGCAAACTGGTACTAAAGTAGTTCTTTCTAAATAGCAAAGTGGTATAACTCAAACTTTGGAAAAACAGGGGCTACCCATACTCGGTTACTCTAGAGAAAATGCAATATTTCTATTGTTCCAGTCTTTTAAGGGTTGACTTGATTTAATGCCAGTAAGAAATACCTGAAAACTAACAGTCCACATTGCTGCCCCTGAATTTCTGGATCTCAGTCTATGAAATCATTTAAGTTGAAACTATATCTGAATCCATGGAGGTTGGATAAAGAGGTAGCAGTAGTGAGATCTGCGACATGTGCAGAGGTTGGACTGTGACCGTTCGTGTCTCTTCCAATGTTAAGTGGCATTCATTCTATGAGAAAAGGAGAAATCCATTTAACCAATTAAAATGTGAGGAAATATTCCTAAGGCTTAGCACAGTGAAAACATTAACATTACTATTAATAGAGTCGGAATGAGAATCGGGTCTCCAATACTTTCTTGAAGGCACTGGACTTGAATTATTTTCTTAAAAATAACTTCAGAGAAGTGCTGTAATCATTGTTGAAATTAAAGGAGGAAAAAAATAAATATCACCCCAAATTCCACCAATTAGAAATAACACTTCTAATACTCTGGTGTAAACTCTTCCAAACATTTTATCAACATGTATCTGTTATCTAAGAAAAATTTTTATCATACTTTTCATACTATTTTGAAAATTCTATTTCTTTGAACAATGTATTATAAATATCTTTCCTCTATCATTAAATAGTGTTCAATAATGTAGCTCTTAATGCTGGAGAGTATCTCATCCTTTAGCCAATCCCTAAACACTTTGTAGATAATTTTGAAAGTGGGATGAGGAGTGCACAGTATGGGTAAGATTTTATATAAAAAACTTTATGGCATATGCTGTAAAATTGTATGGATAGGAGGAAAAGTCTTGAAGGATCTTTTTTACTGGGCAAAATCCAAAGCCTTAGCAAGTAACAAGTAACTTTAATTGTTGCCTTGTACCAAAGAAGGTTTAAGCACTTTACAGGTACAAATTCACTTATTCCTTAGAGCAACCCTCTTAAATATTAACTGCTCATGTCATACATAAAGGCATGAAATTTTAGTCACTTGCTCAAGGCCACACAAGTGATGGATCTAGGAATGGAATGCAGGGGTCAGGCTCCAGGCCTGCCCTCTTAGCTACTCTGCTTAAGCATGGTATCGGAAGGGGTAAAGGCCAGACGTTCGCATCCTCACCTGTGGTTAGACCAAAGGTTACGCTGACTGAACTTACTGATCTTACTTCTGTAGGGCTCAGTGAAGAGTGGATTGGGAATGATGTGTATCCCATCACATTCCAGGAACTCATACTCCCATACCACATTTGCACAGAGGCGAACAGACCGCCCCCTCCTTAGTATTGGATTATTTCTGCTTTTTCTTCCCCCCCTTTTACTTGATTCTCCCTAAAATAAGATGGATGACTTTACTTGGTGAATTAGTAATCGGTAACAATCCAATCGGCCATGGTCAGCAGAAAGTGGGGTCACTGCCTTGCAGAGACAAGGTGCCAGGACCTGCCCTGCCCCTACTCTTCCTTCTTCTTGGATAACTGTGAACAAGCAAGCTAAACCACCATTGTTCAGTCCATTCTCTATCATTCTTTACCACGAATTCTTTGGGCCCAGCTTAGCTACATTTACCTATTCTCAGTTGGTTAGGGCCTGAAGATAGGAGGAGAGAGTCATTGAAACCCCAAACCTCCAGCCATTCTATTTGGCGGATGTTTTTTGGTTGTGGGTCTAATTAGGGGATCCTTTGGGATCACAAAATCCTTTGAAAATAAATGAAAGCGGGCACCTGGGTGGCTCAGATGGTTAAGCATCTGCCTTCAGCTCAGGTCATGATCCCAGGATCCTGGGATCGAGTCCCACATCGGGCTCCCTGCTCCTTGGGAGCCTGCTTCTCCCTCTGCCTCTCTCTCTCTCTCTCGCTCTCTGTCTCTCATGAATAAATAAATAAAATCTTAAAAAAAAAAGAAAATAAATGAAAGCTTTCCCTACGCATTTATACTTATTTTGTTGTTTCCAATTACAGGAGGCCCACAGAGTCCCTGAAGCCCATTCACTAATCACTGAAGAGTCCATGGGCCAGGATTAAGAAACCCTGGATTAAAAATGCCTTAATAGGGGCGCCTGGGTGGCTCAGTTGGTTAAACCGCTGCCTTCAGCTCAGGTCATAATCCCAGGGTCCTGGGATCGAGCCCCACATCGGGCTCCCTGCTCATGCAGGAAGCCTGCTTCTCCCTCTGCCTGCCGCTCCCCCTACTTGTGCTCTCTCCCTCTCTCTCTCTCTCTCTCTCTCTCTCTCTTGCTGTCTCTCTCTGTGTGTCAAATAAATAAATAAAATCTTTGGAAAAAAAATGCCTTAATGGGTCCTATATGCCTTGATCTTTTTTTTAACCCTCCAATGCACTCAAAACTTGTTTAGTATTCTCAAAGACTCAACTCCAGTTCTAGGGGTTTGTAAGCAAATAACAACTCCCTTAATCCTAGCCCTAACCCTCCTGCTGAACACAGGAATGCTTGGTGGGACACAAGAGGCGCAGGTTTTTCCATTCACAGGAAGGTGGTCGGAGGAAATTTCTAAGACTAGGGATGGCCATCGGAAAAATAAATGAGTTCAGCAGTTTTGAGCACCAAGAAAGTCATGAAGAGGAAAAGGAAATTAAGGGCAGAGAGATTGGCAGGATAAGAACGGCACTGGCTTCTGGGCCATGAAGAAGCCTTTCCTTGGAGTGTTGAAAATGTGCAAAGCATCTTGTTGTGAAAAATATCAAGGACGGACAAACAACCCAAAAATCAGGACGGCCGACTGGAATCCCTCCTCAGGCCAAAAGAAAGGCCTTTTGAGGTACTCTGTAGATCAGTGAGTTCTTTCTATATTCTTGCTTCTCCTTCCTAATTCATTTGATGTCTATTCTTTCCAGGTAAGGAGAATTCCCAAACACTTTTTTTTTCTTTTTTTCTGGAGGGATTCTCATTTTGTAGGCTGAATATTGGGTGGAAATCATGTTTCACTCTCAAGAAAATCACTGGAAATATGCCCAGGATGAACCTAAGAATAATCATGTTGCATATACCAATACAATACTTCTCGAAAAGCATTTCATATTACGTGAGTTTAGTGTTCACATACACATATGAATGTAGCATGTACACTTATACACACCCCAATTAGTGGTAATATATACTTATTTCATTGTAGACATATTAACAAGTGTGTTATACACTAAGGCACTCGGTGATGTTTAAGGTACCTCTGTGATCCTTACCCATGAAGGAGGAGGAGGCATGAGCACGGGCCTCATCCCAGGACACTGGTTCCTGATCACTCTACCATACCATCTAGGTAAACATAGATCCCTTAATCTAGAGATCCCCAGTGCTTGCTTATTAAATATTTAATTAACTGATTGATTCTAGGATTCCATGAATGACCTGAAATCAGTGGCCCATTAAGTTTCAGGCACTTTTCTTTGCCAAAGGTCAGCTGCACCTGACTTGGCAGCTTGCCCACTGGGTTTCCCCCAAGGATTATTTCAAGCACATGACTCATTCCATGGATGATTTTAGAGCCAATAACCTCAGTACTAAGGACAAGGACTAGAGATGTGGCTCACCTAAGTGGCCTTCAACTAAAAGCGAGCAGGGAGAATCTTAATTGGCCAAGGTCTGATTGGAGACAAATTATAGACAAGGGAAACAAAATACCTCAATCTCAATCAACTTCAGTCTGTGTCACTCAAGTCCCCAGAGGAATTCACAGAGACCAAGTAGCTGACTGAGCTGGACCACTGCAGGCCCAGTGTTCAGGTACTGGATTGGCACTCTGTCCTGTCATGTGCACTCACTGTAAGGGCCAGTGTGGTGAGAAAGGGCTTTAAGGAACTTGTGTCTATTCCTAATTAGGCCTGGACTTGCTGTATGATTTTGTATTTCTCCCTTCTGCATGTCCTTTTCCCCCATTTATTAAAGTTCAGGCCCCTCCACTGAGAGAAGATAATGCTTGTATGGTATGCATTGGAATAGCTAGTTTGTACAAGCTTACCCCGGATGCCCCTGTTAATCACTATCTTGGGAATGTAGAGATCCCATTCACCCTCTATATTCCTATCAAGCAGATAGTGCAGAAGAACGTGTGGTTCAATGTTCAAGGTCAGGGGCTCTAGGGGTGGCCAATCCAGAGTGTTTCCTACATTTATTCATTTACTCATATATTAAAAATAAAATGCACTGGTTGGGTACCATGAGTTCTTAGACACCCTTCCAAATGCTGTAGGGAAGAGTCACAGTCCTAACTCAGCTAAAACACAGAATTCTTGGGGCACCTGGGTAGCTCAGTCGGTTAAGTGTCTGACTCTTTTTTTTGGGGGGGGGGATTTTATTTATTTATTTGACAGAGAGAGACACACAGCAAGAGAGGGAACACAAGCAGAGGGAGTGGGAGAGGGAGAAAAAGGCTTCCCGGTGAGCAGGGAGCCCGATGTGGGGCTTGATCCCAGGACGTTGGGATCATGACCTGAGCCAAAGGCAGATGCTTAACGACTGAGCCATCCAGGCACCCCAAGTGTCTACTCTTGATTGCAGCTCAGGTCATGGTCTTAGGGTTGTGAGATCAAGCCCCACATCAGGCTCTGCACTGAGCACAGAGTCTGCTTGAGGTTCTCTCCTTCTTTCCCTGCTCCTCCCCCTCCTCTCTCTCTCTCTCGCTCATATAAATAAAATCTTAAAAAAAAAAGAGGGATGCCTGGGTGGCTCAGAACTAAGCAGCTGCCTTAAGTTCAGGTCATGATCCCAGAGTCCTGGGATAGAGCCCTGGGTTGGGCTCCCTGCTCAGCCAGGAGTCTGCTTGTCCCTCTCCCTCTGCCCTGCTCATGCTCTCTCTCTCTCTCAGTCTCTCTCTCAAATAAATAAATAAAATCTTTTTTAAAAATCTTAAAAGACAAAGAATTGTTACCTAAGTAGCTTTCAAAAATTGCCTTTTGGAAGAATATAGTAGAACTCGGATCACCATATATTATTTTTAATATATGAGTAAATGAATAAATGAGGGCTTTTTAACCCATGTAGAGGGAATGAATGACTTCTTGACAATGTAGAATACGCTACAATAAGGTGAAATATACTATAATGAAAGTTTGGATTCAAAGGGAAATATAGTGAAATGAGCACTTGGTTTGCCATCAGATACCCTAAGTGTGAGGCCTGAATGGTCTTTGACAAGTCATGTGGATTTTCTAAGCCTCAGTTTTTTCATTTGCAAGTGGAGACAAATAATAATATCCATCTTATTTGCCCCACAGGATTCTGGTAAGAATCAAATACTATCTGAAAATGCTTTGTAAACAATCGTCTTATAAAAACACTTGATGTCATAATACCTGAACAGTACGATTACTGTTAATCGTTACTGTTAATTATTCGTGATAATGAGTTAATTACCTTTGTATTTCCTTCAATATTAGCTATTAAGTGTTTCATTAGTAAGCTTTAACTTTAACTCATAAATTAAGAGAAAAAGTTTCCTACAGAAATTTATCTATTGTTTTCAATATAAATGGTCACTTTCTCTGACATACATTTTTTTTTTAAAGATTTTATTCATTTATTTGACAGAGAGAGAAAGCAAGATAGGGAACACAAGCAGGGGGAGTGGAAGAGGGAGAAGCAGGCTTTCCGCTGAGCAGGGAGCCCGATGCGGGGCTCGATCCCCGGACCCCGGGATCATGACGTGAGCCGAAGGCAGACGCTTAACGACTGAGCCACCCAGGCGCCCCTCTGATATACATTTTAATCTATTGAATAATACATATGTGCATATTACGATGACATCAATATCTGAGCATATTGCATTTCCTAAAGGCTCGTTAGGGGCCTTCAAAATACATATCCTTAGTTCCTTATCTGTGACTGCCAAATCTATAAATCTCCAAAAACCAACTTTTTTTGTTTTTATTTATTTATCCCAGTTGATGAGACTATTTATTCATTTCATTGCAGATATATCAGAGTGTGATTTCTCCTGTTGTCCAGTTCAGCTGGAGATATTATGAAATATATGGACTACATAAGGTATTACCTTTTTAAAACCAGAAAAACTAAATTTCATAGCACATTTAGTTTCAAAGATTTGTGATAAGAGATTTTGAGCCTATGCTTTCAGAAGAAGTGAATGAAAACATAGCAACAATAGCAGCTCAGGCACACTGGGGACGAGTTTTCTCCTTGGAAATGTATCACAACTTAACCACTACAGTCTGTATTGGCCTGCTGGGAAGTGCTATTCTTATCCTGATGGTACTTGATCTTCCCACTGAAATTGTCCCTTATAGACAGCATCACATTCCTTTGAAAATCCTCAATGATGGCAAGTCTTCCTGCTCTTTTATGGATTACATTCTTGAATCCGATCCAAATCATCAAAAAGCAAATCTGGGGGAAATGGTGGGCATTCAATCTGGGCAATATGTAGTCATTTTTGTTGTTATTGTTATAAAAAATAAATCTGGGTATAGGAATATTGACAAGATGAGAAACCAATAAAATGGGCTGTAATTAAGTCTTTTCACAACTCACGGGATCTCTCAGATGGTTTATAATTGCTATTTTATAGAACTAAGTGACTATTAGATCTTCTCGATAAATTCTGCATGAGCAATAGGATCACGGAAAAACAAACGTAAAACATTGTTATCTGGATATGGTAACTTTTGTATTCTAGAATAGCAGAATCTACATAGAAGAATTTGTTATTTTTTCCTGAAAATTTGCTTCCAGACATGATTTAGTAACTAGTATTAAACTCGCTTTCTTGTTGTTAACAACTAGAAAACTAAGGCGGGGGGGGTGCTGCAACAACTCTTTCCAGACTATGGACAACAGATAGTGCAAAACCATGATCCTTGAAAAAAGGAAAACAAATGAGGTGGGCCTTAACTATCATTCTGAATTTCTGCCAGAAAGTACCTGTATCCCAGCACAGAGTGGGAAAACCTAAGCAGAGCATGGAGTTCTCCCTAAATTGAGGAGTCAGATTTGAGTACAGGGTGGCTGTGACAGCTGGTTTATTGGTTAGAGTACCATATGCAGAGAAAGAAGTCTAGAAATCTGCATGGGGTCTCCCTAAGCCTTTGACTATTAATCTATGCATAATTATGATGAAATTCCACCAGACCAGGTAAAGAACAACTTCTGGATCAGAACTGGCCTTCTAAGAAGGTCCTCATTGAATAATCTCTTCTAACAATTTAAAAATAATAAAAATCACTAATACCATTTTACATTTTTATTATTATCTAATGAAATGAACGGAAAATAGATCAAAGCCAATAACTTATCTAGGTCAAAGATATATACATTATTAGGCTGCCAAAGTGACACATTTTTAATGTTGGTCAGACAATTATAATTATTTTACGTTTATTCATTTTTTTAGTAATCTCTACAGCCAACATGGGGCTTGAACCCACTACTCCAAGATCAAGAGTTGCAAGCCCTTCCAACTGAACCAGCCAGGCGGCCCTGGTCAGATAATTATTGTGATCCACCAGTATATTGCCTTTATTTGGGAAGAGAAAAAACAAAATTAACAAGTACCATCAAAACTATATGATTTCATTCATATGTAGAATTTAAGAAACAAAACAAATAAGCAAAGGGAAAAAGAGAGAAAGAGAGAGAGAAACTAAGAAATAGACTCTGCGGCACCTGGGTGGCTCAGATGGTTTGGCGTCTGCCTTCGGCTCAGGTCATGATCCCGGGGTCCTGGGATCGAGTTCCACATTGGGCTCCCTGCTCCGCGGGAGCCTGCTTCTCCCTCTGCCTCTCTCTCTCTGTCTCTCATGAATAAATAAGTAAAATCTTTAAAAAAAAAAAAAAAGAAATAGACTCTGAACTCTAGGGAACAAACTGATGGTCACCAGAGGGGAGGGGGGGTGGGGGGATGGATGAAACAGGTGATGGGGATTAAGGAATCCACTTGCGGGGCGCCTGGGTGGCTCAGTTGGTTAAGCGACTGCCTTCGGCTCAGGTCATGATCCTGGAGTCCCGGGATCGAGTCCCGCATCGGGCTCCCTGCTCAGCAGTGAGTCTGCTTCTCCCTCTGACCCTCCCCTCTCTCATGCTCTATCTCATTCTCTCTCAAATAAATAAATAAAATCTTTAAAAAAAAATAAAAATAAAAAAATAAAAGAAACTATTTAAAAGAAGAGGCATAATTATGGATTTTGAGATATGTTTTTATTTTCTGGGAATAAACTTCATATACCTAGAAGTCCCTGTTGGATTTGGCAGCTTCAAACTCATTATATGTCTTCCTAAAGTAAAAGCAGGAAATACTTCAACCAGGTAATGAAAAAATGAATCAGAACCATATTTATCGGAAGTCTGTCTTCTCAGTTGGAAACAAGAAATTGTCTTTTCTTAGGAATGATGTCCCAGTAGAACCCCTTTTGGAACGTAATGCAACTGAGCTTTCTGGAAATCACCGAAGACAATCAACACACCTCCACTGGGAGGAATAGCTATGGGTGGGGGGTGGAGGGGAAAGCCTGGAGACCTAGGGAGACATTTCAGGGAAAGGCACTGTTTGAACTTGTTCTGGGAGGGCCCAGCTGATCAGTTAGATTACCTTTTCCAAACACAACAAAAGCTCTTCAGGGTAGAACTGCAGTCCCTGGGTAAAGCTTCCTATTTAAAAGCAGAGATTGCCTGTGGCATTGGGGCACACCCAAGTCCTCTGACAACTGGTTTCAAGGCTTGGGGAGGTAACAAGAAAATGGGGCCGAGGCAATGGGGTTTCACCAAAACTGTAGAACTAGCAGCTAGCGCAGAAGTAGAAAGAGTTGTAGGGAGAAGAAGGTGGGGATGGGAGAGGGAAAGGGAGAGGAAAGGGAACAACTAGGAAGGAGGGATGGGTTAAGAAAAAAAACCTGGCCAGCTTGAACCAAAACTGTCCAAAGAAACCACTTCAGTTCCAATCCCTTTCGTAGGTTCATTGACCTCCCAGCCTTCTGTTTTCTCCAGTTTTTCTATTTTTCCTTTGAATCGCAATGGAACAGTATGCATGAGCTTTTTATAGGGATGATTTCCCCCAAAATAATAGTTTTATTGTCAGCCAAATCTAAGTTATAATCTCACAGCTGACCGTTTTTCAGCTAAATGACCTAGCTTAGCTCAGTAGAGTTCCTCTGTTGAAAACTGGAAAATGATGGGTACCACCCGGGCTGGTTTTGATTAAATTCCATGCACACGGCAGACACTCAATAAATATTAGTGAACTCACTGAAACCCTAAGCCAATGGACTGGCTGAACAGGTTTGAATTGTTGTTACTAGCTATGCAACGTGGACAAGATAGACCACTTGGTTAAACCTCAGTTTCCACAGCTAGAAAATGGGAAAGTTATAAGATGGTAATTTGCCTACTTTGTGTGGTTGTCGGGGAGGGGGGGTTAAATGGAAAGGAAAAAATATATAAAATATTGTATTCCTGGACCCGTTACGATGAGAGTACATTAAATGTTAGCACTTATTAGCACTTTTTCTCTATAAATGGCTGCTGCTGAACGATTCTTACTAGGGACTCAGTGCCTACCCTTTGAACAGTGTAATAAATAGCGTCACCCAAGTAGCACGTTGCCTCACTGTATGACATCAAATGACATGTAAACGGTGATAACGAACTGAGGACAGAAGGTGAGTCAGAAATGCTCACGTTTTATTGTACTTACTGCCTGAAAGCAGACGAAACTGAAAATCAGAATGAACCCGCACTTCATCTGACTCTTCCGGCATCAAGACAAGTGGCTTTCATTTTAAACAGTCCCCAAGCCCCTCATTTATTTAGAAGTCAAACACAAATGATAAAATTACTTCTTTAGGAAGTACCTGAGCAGTTATGAAAGGAGCAAAATTTCTCGAGATACGGAAACTCAAAGAGATGATAGCAGCAATGTTAGCAAAACTGAAACCATTCATCATCATTTTCTGATTTAAAATGATAATAATTCAAAATATGTACAAAAGAGACCTTTCTGAATATTACTGATGCAGAATGGGAGATGGGGGTAGGATGGGATTTTTGTATGGAAAGAATACAGCAGGGAGCTTCATCTTTCACTAAAGAGCTCTTGAGCCCTAGCTGTGGTGGGAGACGCTACAGAGACAGAAATGAGATACTGTCCAGAAGCCCTCCCCTTTCAGAATACTCAGAATATAATAACATATAATGGAGATAAATGATTTTAAACTTTAAGAAGAAAAGTGCTACATACATACCAAGTATTAACAGGCTGCATACATTTTTCTACCAGGACTTAATTTTAATAACCTAGTGATGACTAACTATCAGTAATAAAATGGAGGCTGGGTGGCTCAGTTGGTTAAGCGTCTGCCTCCAACTCAGGTCATGATCCCGGGGTCCTGGGATCAAGTCCCGCATTGGGCTCCCTGCTCAGCGGGGAGCCTGTTCCTCCCTCTGCCTGCTCCTCCCCCTGCATGTACTTATTGGCACAGGCTTGTGTATTACGGTCTTTAATAACATTTTCGTTGCTCATTTTTGTTCACTGAAATGATTATTGGTGACCATTTGCATAATTTAGTCTTTCACAGAAAAACTTTGCCAACTGTCTCTTCTTGATGTCCAGGCTTACTTGGCTCTCCATTGACCTGATACTCTGTCAAATAAAGAAATAAATCTTAAAAAAAAAAAGTAAAATAAAATGGAGTTTCAGAGCCTCGAAGCTTAGCTTAACAGTAAGTGATAAACATCCACTGCTCTCTGCTATGGGCCAGACACTAGCAGGAGAGAATGGCTTGCACACAACTGCCTATAAACTATAATGCTCATTGCTCAACACTTGGTGACACCTGAGAGCTTGTTAGGAACACAGAATCTCAGATCCCCTCCAGACCTAATGAATCTGATTCCGCCTTTTAACAAGATCCCCAAGGGAGTCGTGTTCACATTGTGTTCGAGAAGCACTGCTATGGCAGGTGTACGAGCAAGGGGCTCTGGGAACTCATAGGAAGGAACTGCTATTTTCAAAAGACAATGGCTGGAAAGCTGCATCGAAGCCTGAAGGCAGCATATGATCAAAGACATTGTTGTCCACATCAGCTTACCTCTTCACAGAGGTAGATATTTCCCTTGGTGAGGCGTAGGCAGAGGTATTACTAAGAAGTACAGAATTGGGGACGCCTGGGTGGCTCAGTTGGTTGAGCGTCTGCCTTCGGCTCAGGTCATGATTCCAGGGTCCTGGGATCGAGCCCCACATCAGGCTCCTTGCTCAGTGTGGAGCCTGCTTCTCCCTCTGCCTGCTTCTCCCCCTGCTTATATTCTCTCTCTCTCTCTGACAAATAAATAAATAAAATCCTTAAACAAAATTTAAGAAGTACAGAATTAACAGGCATATTAACTAGTACAATACCACACATTTGGTGAAAAAAATGACAATTAGACATATTTTTGAACTCATATATGCATGTACTTATTGGCACAGGCTTGTGTATTACGGTCTTTAATAACATTTTCGCTGCTCATTTTTGTTCACTGAAATGATTATTGGTGACCATTTGCATAATTTAGTCTTTCACAGAAAAACTTTGCCAACTGTCTCTTCTTGATGTCCAGGCTTACTTGGCTCTCCATTGACCTGATACTCAGAGAGAGCAAGTGATTTAAATGGTGATATGCATTGAGGAAGATTAGGGAACAGAGTTGTCTTCTGTTTGGAGGAATTGGCCAGTTACATGATTTAACATAATCAGGCCTCCGAAGACACATGGATCATGGCGCAGGCCAGACACAGACCCGACTGTGACTTGTAAAACAGCCCACTGGTGTTGAGTCCAGCCCCTCTCACCCTCAACTCGAGCCCATTTCTGTGTAATCTGTAATGAGAGAGATGCATACCTTCAAGTGGTATATTCTAGCAGATAGCAGTGCTCACCTAGTGACAACAATTCCTCCCTTTCTTTATGCAGAAGACAAAAATGGCTTCCCACACTTCCGGGTACAATGCAGAATGTTCTAAGGATGGGCTGAGGGAAGCTGTCAGCAGAGACGACAGTGATCCTTCTTTCGGCAGCTGCACTTAAGCTGCAGGCTAGAGCTCTCAAAGCCCAACTTAACAGAATGATAATAATGAACAGGTTTCCAGCTCCTTCTAGAAGCCCGCCATGTTCTAAGTTTTACATGAGTTAGCTTATTTAATCCTTACACTGAATCTCTGGAATAAATACTATTATTGTAGTTAGCTGAGGCAAATGAGATCCAGCAAGGCTTAGAAATTTCACCAAGATGACTCAGAACTGAAATTTGAATTTACATTCTGAGTTTAATTGAACAGAGTATCAAGTAAAAAGAAAAAAAGTGTTGTTTGAAAACATTCAACTGAGAGCATGATCTCACATAACACATACACTCTACTACTATATCTTGCCCTGTTAGATCAGGCATAGCAAGACATTTTTTGAAACTTGTTGAAAATACTGGGCGATGGCTTTAAACACATCACAGTATGAGATGTTCTTGAGTATCTTTAGTGCATGGATGCAAATAAGCAATAATCTATAGGTAATTACATAACTGGACTGAGTTGAATCATAACAAAGCCAGTTGATGTCAGATATGACAGTTTTCTTCTTTGCCCACGGCTTAGGATAATAAAAACAGCTACATTGTTGGTGAATAAATTATGTTCCAGGCACTTTTAAAGTGTTTGAGATGTATTATCTTATTTAGTTACCATCACAATCCTATGGGTAGGTATTATTCCCCTTCTACAGACCAGAAAGATCCAGTGGTAGAGAGCTTAAGTAATTTAAGTAGGATGCCAAGGCCAATAGTAAGTGGCAAAGTTAGATATTGAACCTGACAGTCTGATTCCAGAACATGTATCTTTAGCAACTATATGCTGCCACATCTGAGAAATGAATCAAAGTGCCAGGTTTGGGTACCATGGTGGAGTCTGGTTCACAAGGATAGTCTCAAAGACTACAGAGCGCTAAACAGAAAATATGCCTTCTTAGGAAAAAAAAAAAACTTCTCACTGATGACTGAGTTGAGATAGAACTGCCTCTGTGACCATGTTCTAGGTAGTTTTCTTCGAAGTGTGGCCCCTTGAACTACCCAATTGTATTGGGACTTTGGATCCATGTGTTGATATGGCCATCCTTGGCTCCCCCTCACCCCCTGCCAAGTTCTCATCACTGCTTGCCCTTGCTAATATTGGATGGGCAGTTTCTGAGCAGTTAATGGGGTGGGCTGTGGCATTTCTCCTTAAAGGACCTTGCTGCCGGGAATGTACAGTGGCCTTTTCCCCCCTTCCTGTTGCTCAGCATGAACCTGCCCTAAGGTACACCACTGTGCAAATTACCATCATTGATGGAGTCCCAGGGCACATGAGAAACCAGTCAAATGCAACGTAATGCCATGACACACACTTAATTTAAGGATTTGAAGGAATTAAAACAGTCGTTTCTAGACACTGCTTTTGACTCCCTTTCTAGCAAGGCACCCCCCTCCCCTGTATCACCAATATTTCAACCTTCATCTTTTCTTCTTTAGTGCACTCCCCTAGCTAGATAGACTCAGCTCGAGTTCTTCCTTTCAGGTTCCCTAGGTCATTGACGAAGTGCGGAAAACTTCCTCTCTGAGCCGCAGATACGTTCTTTTGCTCTTTAGACCAAGCTGTTCTGCTCAGAGATCTGTCAGATCTTTCATGACCAGAGACACACTGACTGAGGCATGCTGTCATTTAGACAGGAGAAGGGAATCTGCCGAAACTCAGTTGCCCCAAGGGGACTGGACAAGGTAAATATTGACTCTGTAGGAAGCAGGTTCTAAGGAAGCTCACCATCTAGCTTCGGGTCTGGTTTCACTATCCCGTGCATGGATCGGTTGGAAGACGATGCGCCGGTTGGAGCACCTTTGAGACATTTTATTGTTCTCAGCCCTAGATGAGATTTTAGCCAATGATGCAGGGAGGTGTCAGTTTGAGATGACAATGGGAACAGGAGAAACAGAGAATCAGGTTTCAGCAGGGTGGGGCGAGGGGAGGTGCAGCGGGGCGGGGGGAGGTGCAGTGGGGTGGGGGGTGGGGAGGCAGCTTCCCACAGGGCATCAGAGAAGCAGATAACGGGACAAAAGAAAAACCACATAATAATATGGTTACAGAAAAAGGCTACTTCCTGGTCAGGACTGGATTAATCCTCAAGCTTAATGAAGGACAGAAGAAACAAATCCATTCCCCACTTTTGGAGAATAAGAGCAAACTGTCTTTGACCCAAAGCCTAAGTGGGGCTGAGCCCACATCCAGAGCAAAACGGGAAGGAAGTCAGGACTGCACCGTCCCCCCATTCACACTGTCACTCTGAAGAAAGCCTCTGAGCAGCCGGCCTTCTCTTCCATATACACAACGTCGGGGTCACACAGTCTCACTGTGAAACCAAGCCAGGGATTTCTGAGTCCAGCTTCATAAATCTTCTAGCACTCTCTTCTCGTTTCCTTGTCCTTGGTTCAAAGCTTTCCAGGGAAACTTTTACCCTGCACTCCAGATTTGGGTCTATTTATTTTATTTTATCATCATTATTATTTTTTTCAGAACATATACCATCTCTGAAATGCTTGAGCTTCTTCTCCAGGACCTCTCTGTTTCTTCAGAGTTGGCTTTTTCTCCCCAAGCTGCCCTACTTACATCAGACTTGCCCTGCTGTCTCCTTGGCCGGGGGGTTGGGGGGTGTCAGCACATCACTCTAACTCTCTTTTGTGACAATTCTTCCTTACACCTCCAGGCTGAAATGGCATTGAAACCAGTATTTCCCAAACAGAAGGACTCACCTTTATTCCTAACACTACCGTGTTCCTTATTTTCTGTCCATTGCTTACTCCATCTACATTTCTTTTCTCCTTTCTGTATTGAATATCAAATCAAAATCATACTAAATGGATCCAAGTAAAACTTCTTAGATTGGTCCCCTGTTTTTCATCTCGCCTGCCTTTGTGTAGCCTCAATTTCTCTTGCTTAAATAGTCGCAAAGCCATCCAATGAATGTCTTGCATCTTTACCATTTACTACTCTTCCTCACAATTAATCTTTCAAAGAACTGCCTGGTTAATATTACTGGAACAAATCACTGATCATATCATTTCTTGCTTAGGTATCCAATGCCATTATTCACCAATGTTTCTTAATACTCATGATCTGCCTGGCAACCTACAGTGGAAACAGATGTCATCCGGGGAGTATACACTAGGTATCGTTTTGGGGTCTCATGCTCTCATTTTCTTGTAGATAGATCTGACATTGATACTCCCTATCACCACTACATAGCATAGCAAACTTTGCATGGCAGAGAGAATACTAAATTTTTAGGTTGAGGCCAACATTTCCATCCTCAGCTACCTTTGTGTGGTCTGGATAATCTGGCTCCTGAAATCAAAACACTGCTCCTGACCCAGTGCTCAAGCATGCCCAGAAGTCCTTCTTTTTAGGTGATGGTTTTCCAAGACCCGTGTGGGCCAGAACAGTTATACCAGATCAGTGTGAGAAATTAGCCTTAGGTTGTCTATGCTGCAACTTTGCAAGCTGTTTTACCAAGATGGCAATTTTAATGATAGATCCAGAATGCTTTGGTCACCCTCTTGCCTCCTTACCCCTCCAAGAAATGCTGCCATTGTGGGTGTTTACCAGCCCTGATGGACTGTTCCCACATCACCAGGCAATCAATCATGAAAAGGAACCAAAAACTTTTTTCTCTAGCCTACTAATACCTTTTTAACCCTTAATCGTATCAACGATATGGAAATTGATAAGCTGCAGGAAATGCATTCGCAAAGCCAGAAGGGATGGGGGGAGATGCGAAGAGAAGAGATCCTATGATCTGAACAGTTTTATATAGGTAGTTAAGACACCCTTAAATCTGGGCAACTTGACAGCTTAGGTTGATCTCTTTACCTTGCCAACTCAAATGTTCTGCAATTCTTCTTAAATTGTTGACAGGTTGTTAAAGCAGGGCAACGTGCCCTCATCTAACCTGCCTCAGCGTGAGTCTTTGCTCATGGCTCTGGATCCCTGACTTTGCTAGGGGAAGGTGTGGCTTTGGGAGAGTGTACCAAGTTCATAGTCTTGAAGTCATAGTATAAAAGACATCAAAGGCATTGTGCTCCTATGCATGTGGACAACAAGCAAGGCCTGGCACTGGTAGGTAGGAGGTATGCCCAGGCTGCAAAAGAAAGATTTGAGAGAGAGAGAGGCAGGTCAGAGGTTATCTTTGGGCACATTTACTTACGTTTGTACAGTGAAGGCCAACCTAGGCCGAGCCATCCAACTCCTGCAGGCTTCGCTGTGGTCCAGTCATCATTTAATTTGAGGACATCGTGTAGTTTTGGCTTGATGAGCTTTGTTGATGAAATGGTGTTGGGTTTGCTGCAATAAGGCTGGAATTGATGTAATAACCTTTTGAACATAAACATGATAGCAAAGAAGAGAAAAAAAACAAGATCATTTCATTTCACTCAACAAAACAAAATAAGAACCACATTTCAAATCCCTTTTCTGTTGGAACCAAAAACATGTAGATAAAAGCCTGTTCTAAATCTTTACCCTTTATAAAGGGTAAAGTCACAGAAGTCAATTTCATAAGAGTCAGAGCACAAAAGACATATATAATCCAAATATTCTCCAGCCCCAAATGAAGTTTCATTAATATCAGTACTCATTGGTGGTAGCTACATAATTTGCGGGGCCTGGTGCAAAGTGAAAATGTGGGGTTGCTCATTCAAAAAATTAGGGAAAAAGTGGCATTAAAGGAACCCAAATATAAAGCTTTTTCATTTCTTCTGCAGTCTTTTTTTTTTGACCTCTAATGGTTTAAATGCCCCTAAGTAAAGAAAACTTAAAACTTGCTTGAATTTTACCACTCATTTCTACATTGTACAATGTGATTTTTTAAAAGCAAATATAGTACTTCACTTGTTTGTAAAATCAGTGACATTACACAATTCTTCCTTTCCAGATTGCACACGCATATGAATTCTTCCTTTCCAGAATAGTGGAAACACTGGACAAAATTCAACTGTTTATATTTCACTTCTTGATATGCACACATTGTGCCAATGCTCTACCTTTGGCTTACTGATGGGTAAGGAGGGACCAAAAAACAACAAACTGTGGGTGACCTTATTTTTCCTTTTCCTTCCATTTCATTATTTTCAGTGTAAGTGGTTGGCTAGTATAAGGAACTAATGCAAGAAAAAATAAGGAATTTGTACATTGTGCTGGGTTCTTGGGGACTCAAAGTTGTCCCACTTATTAACACTCTAGTTACAATTATTAAAAAAAAATTAAAGACAAGAGTTACAGTTAAAGAAATATGGTGATAGGACAGGTATCACCAGTCAGGATAATATGTTAAGAAAGTAGCAGGGAGAACTGAAGAATTTCAGAGGAGAGAAAAAACAAGAGATTGGGAAAGGTCAACTTCATCAGTCACATCATCCTCATCAAATTTTAAATAAAAAGAAGGAGTCTCTTATGTGGGAGAATTTGAATCATGACTGGCATTTGGAGAAGTACAAATGGAAAGAAAAACCAAGATTTGGGCCAATGTCATAAAAAATTAGGGCAGAAAGGTAGTCCTGGATCGGAGTGTGAGACCCTAGCTAAAGCATTCCAATTATTGCTGTAGCCATTGTTATTATTAATAAGAAAATAATAAGAGCTACCATTTGGTAATTCCCTACTCCGTGCTAGGAACTGTGAATTAATCACAGTTATGAATTAATTAACTCCTTTCATCTTCATGACAAGACATGAGTTAGGTGCTATTAATCAGATTCATTTTTACAGAAGAAGAAATTATGTTAAATAACTTGCCCATGACCTCACAGCTGGCAAATGGAAATGCCAGAGTGTTTAAGGGTAAATAATTGGAGCATCTGGAGCAGGGGCATGACAGAATGAGAGAGAGCTGGATCTGCCAATGATGAATAGGACCTGTGGATGGTGCTGTCTGGTGGCGGTTGTTAAATCAAAGGCAATATAGAAATATATACACATGAGGGGCACCTGGGTGGCTCAGTCGGTTAAGCATCTGACTCTTGATTTGGGATCAGGTCATGATCTCAGGGTCCTGGGATTGAGCCCGGCATTGGGCTTCATGCTAGGTGTGGAGTCTGCTTAAGATACTCTCTCTCCCTCCCGCCCCACTCGTGTGCATGTGCACACACAGGCTCCCTCTCACTTTCTCTCTCTCGCTCTCTCAAAAAAAAAAAGAAAGAAAGAAAGAAAGAAATATATACATGTGAAATTTTAAAAGCATGGACTAGGGAGCAATGGAAGTGGAAAAGGAAAAGGAAGACATAAGAAACGATGCAGTAGAAAAATCGACAAATTTGCAGGCTGGGCATGTCATTGGCTAAAAGACAGCTAAGAATCAAAGATGATCAGTTTATACCAGTGATATATTAATCCAACCCTGTCACACTTTGTGCGGATCAACCAACAATTTAGTGAGGTAAAGGATTTATCTGGAAGCATCAGCTTTTCCTGTTTATCTTATATTTGTTCACGTATTCATGAGTGTTTATTAAGTGCTACACAAGATACTGAAACAACCAACATTTCAATGAACAGTATTTTATTGACCACTTAAACTCTTCTAGGTACCAGAGTTACAAAGGTGAATAAGGTAAAGTCCCTACTCTCAAAAAGCCTGCAGACTGTTGTAGAAGAAATAAAAGACATAAATAGGAAAGGAAAAAAATAAAAGAACATAGCCACCATTCCTCCCAAAACGATAATATCAAATGTCAAAGAATAACTAAGTAATATGAAATAAAAATTAAGATAATGTCAGAAAATGTAGGTGCTATGAAGCAAGGCCAGTTATAAAGCAGAGTGATGAGTTTGAGAGTGACTCGAGAGTGGCACATTTAGATAAGAATGGTCAGGGTCGGGGCACCTGGGTGGCTCAGTCCATAAAGCCTCCAACTCTTGGTTTCAGCTCAGGTCCTGGTCTCAGGGTCGTGAGATCGATCTCTCGCTCTCTCAAACAAAAAATCTTAAAAAAAAAAAAAAAAA
The DNA here is from genome assembly GCF_009762305.2 of Zalophus californianus. NCBI lineage: Eukaryota > Metazoa > Chordata > Mammalia > Carnivora > Otariidae > Zalophus > Zalophus californianus. The sequence goes on from NC_045596.1 coordinate 59,309,578, forward strand.
AGAATGGTCAGGGTTGTCAGAGGACTTCAGCTGAACTGCAATTTGAATGAAGTAAAGGCAGCCATGTGGTGAATGACTTTGGTGCCAAAGGCCCCCAAATGAAACGAGCGTGGTATGTGGGAGAAACAGCAAGGCCAGTCTGGCTGGAGGGTGGTGAGGGAGCGGGAAAGCTGGAGGTGCTATCTTGGAGGCTTGGATAATGGCCAGGTCATGCAAAGCTAAAAGACCCAGTTTCTCTGCCCAAGCCACTCCCAGTCAAGTGCAGGAGACAGACTCATAAACAGATGTTAACTCTGCGCTACAACATGGTAAGTGCTCTGACAGCAAGCAGCCTGCACAGGTGATAAGCGAGTACAGAAGATTAACTACACCTCCTGGAACTTGAAGGGTTCTGTGATGTTTCCCCCGCCCAGACCACCACCACCCCCGCGACCTGCACAGTGCCTTCCTGCAACGTGGTTCCAAGGCCACCAACCCCCCCAACCCCCCTTAATCTGAGTGTCCCTCTGAACTGGCAAGCAAAGCACTGGGCTTGCTGCCTACAAATCGCTTTGAGCCCTTGGGAAGAGAGGCACTCAGTAAACAAGGCCTGGGATTATCTCATTGATTCAGGAGATCAAAGCACTTTACAAACATTAACTAATTGAGCATATCATCTTCCAGAATGTCAGTGTTGTAATGAGTCTCTGTTGAAGCTCTGTATTCTTCCTAAAATGCCTAACTACTCTTAGAAGGTATGACTTTCACATTGATTTCAATGGGCAGAAAGCCTTTATTTGTCCCTCCTTCTCTACTCCTAAAAAATGATCTCAGCTCCAGGAGTGGGGGAGTTTGGTGAGGATGGCACCTGACAGAAGCCTTGGATTCCTTACCTCACAGCCAATCTGAGAACTTTGTTAATGAAACTAAGACTCTAGTGTCCAACCCTGTGTGGTCCCATCCCCTTGGCATGCTCTGTGAACTCAGTGACCCCTGTCATCTTGGCCAACTGTCTCACAAATAGATTTTGTCACAAAAGAGACTGGGAAAGAAAGCACAGATCCATCCATGCTTCAGAATCATTGGTTGGTTTGTTGGTTGAAAATGCAGGTTCCTAGAATTCTCTCAAGAGCTCTTGACTCAGAATTTCAGGGATCTACATTTTAATAAACTTTGTAGCTGCTTCTTCTGCACGTGCAATTGAGAACTATCTCAGAAAAATCAACTCCAATCTCAGGTCAGTTCGGTTCCATTCAGTACCTATTTATTAAGCACCAAGGGCACTAAGCCAGAGGCTGCTGAGGAGACAGAAAAGGAAGACCCACTTCCAGCTCAGGAAATGCACATTCCAGAAGGAAGAAAAAAAGAGACTAAGAAGGCAGGTGATTTAAATACAATACAGAGCATAATAAAGATATGCAGAATATAATGGTGAGTCAGAGTAGGCAGAGATGGTACCCATTTGGGGTCCAAGGAATGAAGGGTGCAGCCTTTCCAGTTGGACTTTGAGGGATGACAAAGATTTCAACTGATCACATCCTACTGGCCAGGAGCACAGACTTTGAAATGAAACGTTTCTGGATCCTGGTCATGGCTCTGCTAGCTCATCGTGTGATCTTGGGCGAGTCACCTAACATTTCTGTGTTAGTTTATTCACCTACAAAATGCAGCAGCTGGCAAGATGACTTGAGGTTCTTTCTACTCAAAAACTTTGCTTCCCTGGGCTAGGGGATCTAGGTGTAGGCATTATGGCTTCTCAGACCAACTGGGTAAAGCCCGAGAGGTGTGGAACGGTGTTGGCAGTGAGAGCCGGATGCCAGGTGGAGAGGTGTGTTGAAGCCAGCAACCCCCTCGGCTGGGCTCCCAGACAGGTTTGGTGAGAAGGAGAAGGCTGCTTGTGTAGTATCTGTCACTGCAGGTTCAAAGTGCTTTCCTTCTTATTAAATACTCACCATAAGGACAGACTACCGACTTTTGTCGCTGTTGCTGCCTCGTGATCTGTTCTAGAAAAAAACAGACCTTCTCACAAGAAAGGCCCCTTAAGCCTCCATAACTAATGTGGAATGAAGAGGAAAACAAAAGATTGGGAGGAAATACCCTGAGTGGGACCTTTGTCCTGGGAATACATGGATCCCAAGGGGGACAGGGCTCAGGTATTCAGAGGCAGGTTTGCTGGGGATTTGCCCTGGCAGTTCCTTTCCCCCAAGTCCATTTACCCCCCAGGTCACGGTGATAAATATTTTTCTTCCTGCTTTCATTTTTAGGGACAGAGGCTTTGTAGAGCATGGTGGGGGAATTTGTCGAGTAAGAATCAGGCTGATGGATTCTTCTGGTGCTACTTGCGAGCCTTCTGGAGAATGACCGCTGCCTTCCTGGGTAAGCAGTATCTAAAGTGTTTCATCTGTTCCCATGTGACTGCTCCTTTGTAAGAGCAGAGAGTAGGAGTCAAGTCTTCTGGGTTTCTCAAGGTACAGAGTGTGATTCGAAAGACTTGGAAAAACTTTTCAAGTTTCTGTATTCATGATTTAAAATGCCTTGAGGCCAGTGGTGTGCAAGTAAAGGTTTAACTGTCTAGGGGAGCCTCGATTTGTAGCATTTGCTGGTTTGTCTGGTGTAAATAGGTTCCCATCATGGCCCATTTCAGTCACAGGAGGTCCCTGAACTCAGAGGTGGGGAGAGAGGCACACAACTGGCTCTGGCAAGCGAGTCCCACCCCGCTCTAGCACACCGCTGTTGAAAGATATTTCTACTGTCCTCTCCTGCACAAAACTGGGCTAGCCACTTAGCTGAAAGACTGAGTTTCTGAGAAAGAACAAACCCAAATTACTCCTAGGTACTCAGTGGCCTCTGAAGTACTAGGACCGGTGCTCGCTTCGGCAGCACATATACTGAAGTACTAGGACCGTACTTGCTGAGTCCAGTCGTTCTGAATCAGGAGCTGCTTGACCGAGGTCAAAGGTCACAGCTGCAACCTAGCCACCAGCCGCATGAGCTCGTCTTCAGAAACTTCATCTCTACTTGGTTCTGGTCACTGCTATCATGAGTAATCTCTGTTCTTATCCCACTCTAAAATTATTCAGAGGAACTGATTTGGGGCATAAGGTTGGGGAGAAGGGGAGCCAGCTGCATCTTTATTTGGCATTGTGAGGTTGAGAGTGTTACGGAAGACTTTGAGCTACCATCCACACAGATGGAGATTCTTCAGTGCCAACTCCAAAAGGGTTATGAGATAGAGAAGTCTCGCTCTGTACTTATTCAAATGTGGCATTAGGGATTTCAGCGTTTGGACAATGTTAGGTATTGACTCTCTCTGGATATATTTTCTTGTTTTCTTTTTAAATTTCAAAGCAAAGTAATAAATGATCACGGACATAAAAATAAAATAATACCCAGATACCTATAAAGTAAAAGCAATATTCTTTTCCTTCCCACTTCCAATTACACTCCTCAGAATTAACCATTACTAATAATTTGGCATGTTATCATTCCAGGTTAATTCCTATTCATATTTAAACACAGATTTAGGGTTTTGTTTCTGTTTTTAATGTGCTTGATAGTGTACACATGAGAATGTAATATGTACAGTTTAAAACTTGTTTTTTCAATTAACAAAACATGGAATGGGTGTCTTTTTGATTGGCTCATTCAGCTGTACATAGCTCATTTTAATGCTTGAAATTCCAAGAAATAACTTGGAAGTGGTGCTATTTAGATCGCTTCATTATTCCCCCTGTTACAAACATGCTGAAGTAGGCTACTTGGTCAGGTGGTGGTAACTGGTTACATTTGGTGGTTCCTTGGGAGACAGATTGCTTGAGTTCAAACCCTGGCCTGCTACCTGTTATCTGTGTGATGTTAAGCAAGGTATTTATTCTCCAAATTTCATAATCCGCAAATTGAGGTTGATAATAATAGCATCTAATGTTGTCGTAAAGATTAAGCAGATTAAAATGCATGCTGAAAACAATACCCTGCACACAAAAAGCCCTCACTAAATGTTAGCTTCTATAATATGTATCTGTACACACTCACAGTAGCTTCTCAGTTTTCTAAAAAACTAGGAGTCAGTCAAAATGCAAACATGGAAAGTTTCTAACTGGCTCCAGGACTCCCCTGCCTTGGACATTCCTAGAGCCATACCTAAAGTCTTCATACTTTAGGGGCGCCTGGGTGGCTCCAACTCTTGGTTTTGGCTCAGGTCATGATCTCATGAGTCGTGGGTTGGAGCCCCACGTCCTCAGGCTCTGTGCTCAGTGGGGAGTCTGCTTGAAGATTCTCCCCTTCTGCCCCTCCCCCCCACCCCCGCAGGTGCATGTGTGCTTTCTCTCTCTCTAAAATAAATAAATACATCTTAAAAAAATAAAGTGTTCACACTTTATATTTTGATAAACAATGTCAAATTGTTCTGAACTGTCAAGGTTGTACCATTTTGAATTCCGATAACAATGTAAATTTGTGCCTCTTGTTAACACCAGAGATTATCAATCCTTTAAGATGTTACCAGTTTGTCAGGAACAAGACAGGAATGTCCACTCTCACCATTATTGTTTAATATAGTACTGGAAGTCTTAGCCTCAGCAATCAGACAACAAAAAGAAATAAAAGGCATCCAAATTGGCAAGGAAGAAGTCAAACTTTCACTAGTTGCAGATGACATGATATTCTGTAGGAAACCTGAAAGACTCCACAAAAAAATTGATAGAACTAGTTCATGAATTCAGCAAAGTTGCAGGATATAAAATTAAATGTGCAGAAATCTGTTGCATTTCTATACACCAATAATGAAGCAGCAGAAAATCAAGGAATCAATTCCATTTGTAATTGCACCAAAACAATACAATACCTAGGAATAAACCTAATGAAAGAGGTAAAAGATCTGTACTCTGAAAACTATAGAACACTTATGAAAGAAATTGAAGAGGACACAAAGAAATGGAAAAGCATTCCACGCTCATGGATCGGAAGAACAAACATTGTTAAAATGTCTATACTACCCAAAGCAATCTACACATTTAATGCAATCCCTATCAAAATACCACCAACATTCTTCACAGAGCTAGAACAAAGAATCCTCAAATTTGTATGGAACCACAAAAGACCCCGAATAGCCAAAGGAATGTTTAAAAAGAAAAATAAAACTGGAGGCATCACAACTCTGGATTTCAAGCTCCATTACAAAGCTGTAGTCATCAAGACAGTATGGTACTGGCATAAAAATAGACACACAGATCAGGGGAACAGAATCGAGAATCCAGAACTGGACCCTCAACTATATGGTCAGCTAATCTTCGACAAAGCAGGAAAGGATATCCAATGGAAAAAAGAGTCTCATCAACAGATGGTGCTGGGAAAACGGGACAGAAACTTACAAAAGAGTGAAACTGGACCACTTTCTTACACCACACACAAAAATAAATTCGAAATGGATGGAAGACCTGAATGTGAGACAGGAAACCATCAAAATCCTAGAGAACAGAGGCAGCAATCTCTTTGACCTTGCCGTAGCAAATTCTTACTAGACACGTTGCCAGAGGCAAGAGAAACAAGGGAAAAAATGAACTATTGGGACTTCATCAAGATAAAACGCATCTGCACAGTGAAGGAAACACTCGATAAAACTAAAAGGCAGCCTATGGATTAGGAGAGGATATTTGCAAAAGATATATCAGCTAAATGGTTAGTATCAGAATCTATCAAGAGCTTATCAAACTCAACACCCAAAAAACAAATAATCCAGTTAAGAAATGGGCAGAAGACATGAACAGACATTTTTCCAAAGAAGACATCCAGATGGATAACAGACACATGAAAAAATGCTCAACATCACTCATCATAAGGGAAATACAAATCAAAACCATGATGAGATACCACCTCACACCTGTCAGAATGGCTAAAATTAACAACTCAGGAAACAACAGGAGAAAGGGGAGCCCTCTTGCACTGTTGATGGCAATGCAAACTGGTGCAGCCACTCTGGAGAACAGAATGGTGGTTCTGAGGAAGTTAAAAGTTAAACAGAGAACTACCCTACAACCCAGCAATTTCACTACTAGCTATTTACCCAAAGGATACAGATTCAAAGGGGTACATGTACTCCGGTGTTTATAGCAGTGTTAGCAACAATAGCCAAACTATGGAGAGAGCCCAGATGTACATCGACAGATGAATGGATAAAGAAGATGTGGTGTATATATACAATGGAATATTACTCAGCCAACAAAAAGAATGAAACCTTGCCATTTGCTAGAGTACATTATGCTAAGTGAAATAAGTCAGTCAGAGAAAGACAAATACCATATGATCTCACTCCTATGTGGAATTTAAGAAAGAAAACAGATGGACATATGGGAAGGGGTGCAAAAAAGGGAGAGAGGGAAATAAACCATAAGAGACTCTTAACTATAGAGAACAAACTGAGGGTTGATGGAGGGAGGTGGGGGGGTGGGCTAGATGGGTGATGGGTATTAAGGAGGACACTTGTTGCGATGAGCACTGGGTGTTGTATGTAAGTAATGAATCACTGAATTCTACTCCAGAAACCACTATTGCACTGTATGTTAACTAAGTCAAATTTAAATAAAATAAATAAACGGTAATAATTGTAAAAAAACATTTCTACCAGTTTGTCATAACATATATCATGAGGCTCGATTCACCCAAAGAAAAAATTCTTTAGGAACTGCAGGTCCTTAAAAGAATCGTGAAGAAAGGGCCAAGGGAAATGGAGATAAGAATCTCTTATGTCCTTTTTACTGGGGACATCAATCTTCAGTACTGAGAGGGCATATTTCAGCTACCGCACATTTAGCTTTTCTCCAGTCGATGTTTTCAGGTGAGACACCTTTCCCCCCATTCTTATCTAGAGTCCATGTGCTCTGTCTAGAGGCACAAACAAGTCACAGGCGGTTTGGGATGATTTTGCGAGGACGTGTGTATCATGTATCTGCGGGTAGAGGCCATAACACTCAGAGCTACCTCAGATAGAAGCAACATGGCATCACCTCTCTCCGCAAAGAACAGAACATTCTCCCAGGCACTCTTTGCTAAGGCAGGTTGGCCAGGTTAAAATTGTCACTCATTGTACCTCCCACATGAGTAACTTTCCACTTCTTTTCCCGTAAAGTGGCATTTGAAGAGTGGGGTGTAAAAAAAGAACCATATTTCCGAGCCTCAGCCTCAGCCAGTATAAACTATGTTCACGGACCTAATCCCATGAGGCAGTGCCGCATTCAAATGCTTTTGGAGGTCGGGCATCGCCCAAGAAAGGAGACCGTGCTCTCCTGAGATCAAGGTATTATTTGCAAGGGTAATGTGATCATTTGCCAAACAGTATAATCCCCTTTCTCATAGTAACGTGACAATCTCATTCTGGATAACATACAGCCTTAATAAATAAATCAGAAATCACCAAACTGTGATTCAGAACAACGTACCCAGAAATCAGCTGTTGCAGAAGTCATACACTAGAAAGGGAGAAGGTGAAACTTTTAGACATCCAGTCATATAAAGTGATGTGTTTTCCTGGATACAACACCTAATTACATATGCTGTTAGAGATTGGACTGGAGCTATCTGAGATGTGTGCACAGGCAAATAAGCCATAATCCCATCTGTGAAACAAGCATGTCCAACTGAAGTGGGGATCTTGTAATTATCCCAAATTAATGTAGACAATCCACAGGATATAGCAATAGACAAAAACAAATATATACTCTTTGTGGCTTAGATTATCTGTTAAATACTAGAAGAGCTAGTTGGATAACAAATCTACACTTTTACAACAATAGCATCTGTACGAAACTGGTGGCATGAGAGCATGTAATCAAAATAACTCTCCATTTTATACCTTCCAGAACACAAAAAGGAGAACATTGTGCCTTTGGTTCCCACATCTTCCCCACGTTAATAATAATTGGACTCAATGTCTATTAAAATTCATTGACTAGTTCATAGGCATATAAGGATTGTCCCTATTTTTTAACATGATTTGGTCAGTGGGAATTAAAAGTAAGAGAGAAGAGCAAATGAATCATTTAAAATAAAAGGAATGTTCTCGCTGATTTGGAAAAATTTATGTCCTTGGAGATCACAGAAAAGTATGTTTATTGATAGAATGGTTCAAAGTCAGATTTTATGTAAAAACACGGAGATTCCTAGTTTTAGGAAAGTTTGAGGAACTTCTTTTTACAGCACAAAGCATCCAATTATCCCCTCCGTTCTCATCAGGCTGTATCTGTTTTTCATCCAAAGTCCCCTTTGAAGTCAACTGTGGCTCAGCAGAAATAAAAGACAAAGTACAGGGGATAAGAATCTAGATTGAGATGAATAGCAGACTCTGCCCCAGCCTCAGGTGTCAGGCAACCAGAAAAAGCTAAGGACCTACCAAAACTCAACAACAAAAATGTAGGGAATGCCTGAAAAGAACCAGAGGCTGAGCAGGGATTTCCTCAATGGCATAAGGTGTCTTATACTGATAAACACATCTCGTTGCTATTTAAAAATGTTATCTTTTTTCTGGAGTCACTAAGCATTTAGAGAATGGAGACTAAATTCCTTTCTAGCTTGTATGTGCAAGATTCTAAGTCAGCGCCAACGGAAGAAGCTTATATTTCTGCCAAGCACGTGGAAAGCTCCAACCTCTCGTGTGTGGAATTACCTGGGCCTATGAACTCTCTGACTCTCTAAAAAGCAACTGAAAGAAACATTCAAATGAATCCAGCTAATTTCTTTACCTTGCGAGGGTATCTGAAAAGCAAATCAAAACAAAACATTCTCATTTCTCCGCCCATACCTGCCTGCAATTATAACCTGTTGTACCAGGGACTGCTCTGCTTATGTGTAACTATACCTCACATGTGGACACTGAGCTTCTACTCCACGGAGAACTAAAGCTTGGAAAATGCAATTATACTCATAGATTCAATTTCAGTGCTCTCCCAGGGGCTTCGAGCATAATGCTGAATGCTGGGGATGGAAAACTGCATGAGATCCTCTCTTGTTATAGGTCTACTAGGCGAAACAGAGATTCAGATACTTAAGAGTTCAGTGTAAGTTGCAGTAAGAAGAAGGCTAGTTAATGCCAATGATTATGAGCTATGAAGTCAAAAATAATGATTGGTGGCCACTGGAAAAATATTCCACCTTCCTTTTCTAAAGACAGAGCCCCCAGTTTTCATGGTTTTTAGTTTTAAATGCTCCCTGCATTTATGCAAGCTGATTAACCTTTGGGCCAATATGTTTACTCATTTGCAAATCAAATAATTTTAATAATAAACTCTGATTGTTAGAGATGCACACTATTTTAAGATTTAAGGACATAGGGTGGGGACATAGCAGCCCTCTCAGTGAAATCTTTGGTACAGCCCACTCTGTTTGACTGAGTTTACCATGTGGGTTAGCCACACAAACATTGGAAACAGGAAGGTATTTCCAATGCAGGGCCCAAAGAACACTGCTCTACTCCTATGAGAAAGTTAGTTGTGGGTACTTACTTTCTCTTAGATGGCCTGCTTTCCATTTAACCCCCTGGGAAGTACAATAGCTGCTTCTCCTTGCTGCTCCAGGCCTGTGGCTCTCCAGTGGCCGTGTGAGGAGGTGTGGCAAACAAGCCCGGTAAATATGTCCCTGCAGTTGTCCATTGATTCTCAACCTGGATAAAAGTTAAAGGACCCGCACATCTCTCTTGGTACCTTTGGAAACAAAGAAATAACGCATGAAATAAAGACCCTTATGGTGTTTCTGCTTGAAGCAATAAGCATACCTTTTATAAAACATTTTTATTTTTGCTATTAAAACCACAATATTACATTTGTGAATTTGTCTCATTTTGTTTCCGCATTTCAGGCTCTGTTTTAATGGAAAACGGTAGATGACACCCACAATTTGGCAAACATTCACTGAGGACCTACTATGTGCCAGGGATGTCTCAGCTGTAGGTGCCTTCTATAGTTAATCGGGAAAGGTCTTAAGTGGCTTGAGACTAAGGAGGACTCGGTCATCCAGTGTGGGATCAGTAGTTTGGGGCTTGGGAAGGGGTAATGCCAGTGTATTTGCTGAGATTGTTCCTTTGTTTGGGGGAGGGTTTGTTTGTTTTACACTCTACTCATGGTGTAATTGGCAAAGTTGAGACAAGTTTCCTACCTTAAAGCAGTTTATAGTAAAGCAGTCTAAAAACATGTTTGTGCCCTTATTCATCTGTTCATTTATTTTTTCATCCACGGAAGATTTCATGTTTATCTATTATAAAAGAAATGAGATACAAACTATTAAAAGAAGGGAGAAGAAAATTCATTCTGCACAAAAAAACAAAAGACACACTGTTTTCCCAGGAAAAATATATAATCTAGTTGAACATTAACTAGACCATGTATATAGATAGATGGCATATATCTATATATATATCAACTAGATAATGTATATATGATATATGTAACATACACATATATATGATATATATACAAAACAAGTGGAGAAAATGTCCATGAGTTCTAAGAAATATTGAATGTAGGAGAAATTGATGTGGGGCAGATTGTTTTTTTATTGTTTAGTAGGAGTGTTATCTTGCCCATAAGAGATCCTTCAATGTTCACACTTCTCATGTAGGACAGAAGTAGCAAGGTGATGAACACCACACAATTTATAAAGATAAAAGCCCATAGGTGTATTGATAAATTGTGTGTATTGTCATAACTATTTTGAGAAATGAGCTACTGACCGTCTTTATTCTTCTTTTCCTTTGTGCTTTGTGAACACATTGTTCTTTACCTGCTTTCCTTGGTCTTTACATTTCTCCCTAATGTAAACAAAAAACATTCATTGTTAACGTGCATGTTGATAAATGTCAACTATTGTGCCTAAACCACCAAAGGATTAGGTGAAGAGAGCCCCAAGCCAGCTGGTGTTCAGCGTTATATGTGCAGCCAAACTTCTCTATAGTTTATTCTTATTGCATTACATTAAGTCCACTTCTTAAATGATCTTCCATGTCTTTCTCGACAAAGAGTGGAAAAATGCTGAGCTGTGAAAAGATAGCTCTTCGAAACCTTAGTCTGACTTTGTCCCCAGCCCTCTGCAGATTGTAATAAACGAAATTCTGCCCTTACTGTCTAATTGCTAGATCCCTCAGTTTATATATTCTTAAAGGATCTTTAATACACAGTGCTTTTTAAATAGAGGTCCATGGGAAGGAAAGCCTGTTAACAGCATTTTCAACTTACATGTGTGCCTTTTATTGAGTATTAAAGTTCTGCTAGGGGGCACCTGGGTGGCTCAGTCCGTGAGGCCTCTGCCTTTGGCTCGGGTCATGATCCCAGGGTCCTAGGATCGAGTCCTGCGTTGGGCTATGCTCAGCAGGGAGCCTGGTCCCCCCCCCTCCCTCTGCCTGCCACTCCCCCTGCTTGTGGTCTCTCCCTGTGTCAAATAAATAAATAAAATCTTTAAAAAAATTAAAAAAATAAAGTTCTGCTGACTACATATCTTTTGCACACTCTACTTGTCACGTTTTTCAATCAGTATTTGTATTAATTAAGTCCCTGTAATACATTTTGATTTGATTCCTGAAATAACCAAGCATTGGCATCTGATTTGTTTTCTTTCCAAAATTAGTTACATGATATTTTTTGCAGAAAAAAATGCAGTATTAAAATCTCATAGCTTAGGTAGCAGAAGCGCATAGTGGAAATTCCTGGAAAACTGGATATGATTGAGTGGCATATATGAATTGAAGGATAAGCAAATATTCCATATCTTGGAAATGTTTATTTCTGAGAGTGGACTTTAAAATTGCATCTGAAGATATGCATCAGAGGCCGAGATGTAGAGCTGCTGCTTCTGAAAGATCATTTGGGTTACAACTACATCCACTAACCTGAAATTAAACAAGGATTTTTTCTAAACCATATCTTTATAGCCAGGAAAGATTGGATTGGGGAGTCTTCATCTTTTTTTCTTGCTGGTCCTGATGGAGCTTCTCTTTTTTACTTGACTTTCTGGCTATCTTCCAAGAAAGCATGTTCACAGGGGCCTGGGTTGCTCTGTCTGTTAGGCGTCTGCCTTCGGCTCAGGTCATAATCTCAGGGTCTTGGGATGGAGCCCCATGTCGGGCTCTCTGCTCAGCGGGGAGCCTGCTTCTCCCTCTCCCTCTGCCTGCCACTCCGCCTACTTATGTTCTGGCTCTCTCTCTCTCTGTCAAATAAATAAACAAAAATCTTTAAAAAAAAAAAAAAAAGAAAAAAGAAAGCATGCTCATGTTGCCCTTTCTTTGCTAGATTTAGTTTGGAGTCACACCTGCACCCGGCAGTCACTGAGTTTCCATTTGTACTGCTCACCCTATGAGGCCGTATCCAACCCTCCATCCACTCGTTCAGTCAATCATTTATTCATTATTTGTCCATTCATTCCGCAAACATTTATTGAGGGAGTTGGATTTCCCAGCTTTGAACTAAATGCTGAGCTTATAAAAATAAATAAATTGTCAAAGATAGGACCTGGGGATTTTTTTAATTTCTTTTTTTCTTTCAAATGTTTTAGAATTTTAGATGGATTATCTACTTTTACTATTTAACATTTCATGTCTCATTTGGCTATGTAATTCCAAGCATTACACTTCATATTGACTTATTTTCGTAACTACCTTAGATTTGAACCTATAAGATATTTAACGTCTCTGAAAGATGGGTATTTAACGGCTGCCTAACAATGACTGGCTTTGAGTTACATCATCTCATTAAATTCTCACAACACTCAAGTGAAATAGAGACCATTCGTACCCTTATTTATTATCTGCATTATCTCTACTTTGTAGATGAGAAGCAGAAATTCGGGGAGGTTAATTAGGACAAAAAGGTGGAAGAAGGAGGAGTTTGCCTTTTTTTTCCTGCTTCCCTGTTTGAGCTGAAACATCTCATCTCATCTTCTGTCGTTAGACTGGAGCTTACACCATGGGTTCCCCTGCTTCTCAGGCCTTTGAACGTTGGACTGAAGTGGGCTGAATTACACCTCCAGCTTTCCTGGGTCTCCAGCTCGCAGACAGCAGATCTTAGGACTTCTCAGCCTACATAATTGTATGAGACGATTCCTCAAAATAAGTTCTCCTTTTATATAATATGTAAAAATATTATTTAATATATGTATAGATTTATTATATATAATTTATATAATATAAATATATAAATTTAATATATAAAATTATATAAATATATATCTATAAAATTCTGTTCTGTTTCCCTGGAGAAGTCCGAACTCTGATTAATACAAATGAATAAAATGGGCACTCAACATAATTTTTTAGTTTTGTTGAGTAGAATGAGTGAATGACACACGGGGTATTTTAAAACCATTTAGATAATTTGATAATTCCCTCAAGGTGTAATCTTTATTTGGTTCCAACTTTAAATCTCTTAGTTCTTGTTTCATTATCCTTAGTTTTCCTAGAACCACAAAATCCACCACAAATCTGCTTTCCGTAATTTAACAATGAAAACGTGTTTTGAAGTACACTAAGTTAGAAAAATAGTGTTTCTATGCAATGGGGAGCATCTTTATTGTTGTACTTAAGACCCTCTCAGCCAGCCTCAAAGTGGCTTAACATTCCAGATCGAACCTGTAACCACGTTCGTTCAGACTTCAGAACTCAACAGTAACTTCCATGCATCTCACTAATCCAATTCTTTTATTCTTTTATGGCAAGAACAATTGAATGCAATCAGAAAATGGTTAATACCAATGTAGAGAAGATTTGTACAATGATAGATTTTTCCTTGAAAAACCTCTGTGTATTGGGTTTGAAAATAAGAAAAATGGGTCATTTTTCTGTAAATTGTGATTACCACTGCCAAATCCATGTTCCGTGCAACAAACAGAAACTGTGATAGTTGTGGGAAGTTATAAGGAGAATGAGTGATTGCACCTAAGTACAGAAATTGTTCCTAAAAAGCAGAAGAAATACATCAGAATCAAACCCTTTAAAAAAGAAACATAAGGACAGCCAGAGGATGCCATTTCAGCAATTTAAAAACTTTGTAACCCAATGGGTAATTACATTAGAAAACTAAAAGAGAACAGTAGACTCTGGTAATTACATAAGAATCTATATTCTTACATAGTTTTATGATTTCCAGGCAATCGTGAGTGCATCACACCTCTGTAATCCTATCTCTGAAAGTCAAACTTTTCTTAGGATGTGCTATAAAGCTGTCTTTATTTTTTTTTAAAGATTTTATTTATTTATTCATGAGAGACAGAGGGAGAGAGAGAGAGAAGCAGAGGGAGAAGCAGGCTCCCAAGGAGCAGGGAGCCCGATGCAGGACTCAATTCCAGGACCCTGGGATCGTGACCTGAGCCGAAGGCAGACGCTTAACCGTCTGAGCCACCCAGGCGCCCTATAATCTGTCTTTAAAAATAGCTCTATATTAATATTCTAACTGACAAAATTCATACAGAGTTCACCAGAAGGCCTCCCTAAAAATCTCTTTGACTTGAGCAAGGACATTGGCTTAAAATAAAGGTATTCTCCCCCCAGATTTGAGTTTTTTGATGTCTGGAGTTGGACAGTCATCAGGCATCCTTCTAGATAGGGAAAAACGGTTAAGCTCATTTTTATTTGACTCTGGTATAAATAAAATGTTTATTATCTGCTTAGTTTGTTTTACTCTGTTTCATTTGGTAAAATAGTTGTTAAGACTCCGTGTAGTGGGGTTACAGTCTTCCGTGCCCTGCAGCTGTGTCTGGGAAAGCATGAGATCAGGGTCCTGGCTGTGCTTGAGGTCTGCAGAGTGAGGACAAGCAGTGAGAGAGGGATTGCAGCTGTGGCATGAAGCAAACAGGACACACAGCTTTGGGAAATAGGAGAGAGACAGACAGATAGATAGAGATAGAGAGATAGAGATTGAGAAATAGGGCTGAGTCCATTTAGGAATACCTGAGTTGAAGCCCCTGGCAGGTAGGGGACCAGAAAAATAGAGTCAGCGTGGGCATCTTTTTTCTTCTACCTGAAACTATTTCTTTCTCCTTGTCTCTCATGCTCTCCCTCCTTCCTCTTCTAAACAGAGGTGCTCTACTCATCCTTTCTTTTCTTCTCTTTCCCTCACTTCCCTTCCCTTTCAGACCATCCCCCGTGGCAAGCCTGTCTAGTCCCATTGCTTCAAGGACCCCATCCATATGGATAGTTACCCAGTCTCTACCTCCAGCACATACCTCACTCCTTGGAGATAGCCCTGCATTTTTCTGACTTCTCCATCTGGATCCCAGCAGCCCTTCCAAGTCACTGTGTCCAAAACTATCTTGAGATAGTTTGCGCAATCCATTTTGCATTATTTCTACAGATGTGGATGTCTTCTCTTCCCTAGAACCATCGACTCCTTGTAAGAGCTGAATCAGATTCATTGTTGGGTTGCCTTCAATACCAGGCTTAATGTTCTGCATTTTGATGATGAGTGAATTGCTCTAAGTTGAATGTGCCCCTAAAAGGTAAGTCATAGGGTAGAAATCAGGAGTTCACTTCACATGGAAATGTTTGCCATAGGAATTAGGACTTAAGGGATCCCTTCACAAAAATGATTTACTAAATTCTACTCTTAATAATAATAGCCAGTGTTTGTTTTGTTAGTTTCTCTATGCAACAATATCCCTGCAAGGCTAATAAAATTGTCTTCATTTTACACATGTAAAAACTGTGGCTCAGAGATGCCAAGTAGCTTGCTACAATCACTGAGGTGTAGACTTATTTTGCAGGAGCGCTGACTGTTACAAAGCTCTTCCCATCTCCCTTACCCTAGGATGCACACTCAGCCATTCTCACCAAGCTTCTGTTCTGAGAGAATATAGTTCAATTAAGGTTGAATCATTTTTGTGTTTCCAGGAATGGCTATCTGTGCTCTTCTTCAGCATACAATGAACTCAACCATTGTATATTCTGTCCTCAGAGTTTATAATTTCCATACCTATCAGCAGTCATTTCTCCTATAATTCAAATGGTACCTTATGATATTTCACATAAACTTACAATCGATGGCATCCTAAAAGGCATTTGGAAAATTTCTGTGGGATTTTCTTTTGCAGAGTTACTCTTACACTCACATGAAGAGCTTCATGTTGATGACCCACAAAATCCAGATGAAGTGTCTGTGGATTGTTCATCTTTGTGGTTTAGAAGAAATACAGCCTGCAACATCCCACGTGTTTAGGCAAGCAAACGTATTAGACTCTTTCCAGCAGCACTGTTTACCCGGCCTTCATGAGAAGCTGACTGAAATTAATTGTAAAGTCACAAATGTTGATAAACACTTCATGAAAGGGAACAAACATGAAATTAGGTGACTTCAGGAGAATAATCATTGATCTCTTTGACGCAAGCTTTTAGAGTAGTGCTGTCTAGTCAACACACAGCGAGAGCCACCTATGTAATTTTAAATGCACTAGTAGCCACACTATAAAAAGTAAAAAGAAACAGGTGAAACTATTTTGGATAATGGAATTTATTTAACTCAATATGTCCAAATTACCATTTAACATGTAATCAATATAAAATTATTAATGAGATATTTTACATTCTTTTTTTTCATACTGGGTCTTTGAAATCGGGTGTGTATTTCATACTTAATGGACATGTCAATTCCGATCAGCCACATTCCAGGTGTTCCACAGCCACACATGGCTAGTGGCTAATTTCAAAACCGCTTGACAGTAAAAGAATAGATAGACTAGATTCTATTCTTGTTTCATGCCCAGAAGAACGCTTGCCTTCAGCCTCTGGGCTTTGCTCCAACCATTCTCCTTTTCAGCTTTGGGGTCTCTGTGGGATTGCACCAGATTCCAGAAGTCACATAATCAGTAGCTTCCTTCAGAGGCCAAGTCACATGAAAATTTGATCCAACTGGTGATCAGATCCATCTTGGGCCCAGTTTCACATTTCTGTTAAAGTAATAAATGTTATGGTATGTTTCCTGACAGTAGTTTTTTAAATGCTAGAAGAACTGGAAAATTTCTATGGGATTTTCTTTTGTCAGAGTTACTCTGACAAAACCAAAAATCTGCTCCAGCATTACCTGAAGATTATGATCGGTCAAAACTTGATGAAGGCATCATGATATTCTAGGCAAGTAAAAAATTTTCCTGCAGCAAAATGGGTTGTGGGTTTAGCCTATTCATCACCTATAAAGCTAACCTGTTTTTGTTTTTTTTTTTTTGTATGCAGAGGAGTGACTCATTACCACCCTCCATGTAATAATTGCACACCCTAAAAGCATTATTAGCTTGCCTTATGTGTTTCACACCTATATAATCATTGATATAAAAAGCAAAGGGTCTCAATAGTCCAAAGTCTAAGATTCTTACGTGAATCTTATTTTCTCATCTAGAAAAAAGTAGAGAGAGTATTTCTCCTGTAATTATTCTAAAGCAGTAGAAAGGCACAAAGAAGAAATGACCCATTATTAGTCTGTGTCTGGTAAACAAAAGAATGTGAAGGCCATTCACTCCGTGTGGAGAAGCAGACTGCATTGGCTGTCCTACCCAAACCAGTCTTAGAGGACTATTTTCATCAAAGACTTCCTAGGGCTGAATAAGAAGGGCCTCACACAGTCACGGAGGACTCAGACACAAAGCACGCATGCTCGCTAGAGATTCCAGGGCCAATGGAGGTGTAAGAGGTTCATTTATCGTCCAATGCGATAGATTAAAAATGGCAAGAAATTTAAATGTTTGTCCTCCATATGAGGTACCGTGGTCCATTTCAAAGCCTGGAAATTGGCTAAACTACAGTCGGCTGACCCTCAGCCTTTCTCCTCTTCCTTTCCAACCCCGTAGTCTCTCTTTCATTCCACTCTTTACATCCGCACACCCCTTCTGTTTTGTGGGAATGCATGAAGCGTGCTGTTCTCATCCTCCCTTCTGTCTCCTCTCTTTATCATTCTTCTTAATAGCCACGGTGTCCTGAGCGTTTACTTTGTAGAAAGCCCAGTACTAGGCATTGTTCATGTAGCATCTTACTTAAGCCATCTCACATTTGGTGGTGAACATTTATTTATAGCTCCAGCTGAGGGAGGAGGAAGTGAAGACTCTGAGACGCAACCTATGCAAAGTGACACAGGTTAGGAAGTGGCAGATTTGGGATATAAACCAAGTGTTGTTTGACTCTTTGGTCAAACTCTATGTTGGTAACTTTTGTATTACATCACCAGGATCCTCTCCTTCCACTCAAACAGTGCTTCTTAAATACATGAATATAAACAATGAAGGAACCCTACAAATACATATAGTTGTTCACCTGGTCTCCTTGGTGCCTCTTTGGGACAGCACAGACAGTATGGGGACTAACAGGGATCTCAGACCCAGTCCCAAGAGATGTGTCAGATGGCGAGGAGCACAAACTCTTAGTGTGTTCAGCTCATCAAGACCCTGGGGCCTGAAGCACTAGGAGGAGGCAGTGATATCCTGTCATCCATCTGATGAAGACTGTTAAAACCAAGACGACACAGACTGCCTAATCCTTCAGCTGTAGGACCTTGACCTTTCTACAGGTCCTAAGTAGGAATGAACCATGACTACAGAATGTTGCCACTAAACAATTTTTAATAGCCTAATGCTATTGTGCTATTTTAGCAACTGCCCCACAAAACAGTGACCTAGCCTGGCAACCACTTGTCCTACCTACCTCTTCTGCTTCTCTTCTTCAGCTGCTCCCATCGTCTGTCTGTCCTTTCCACTTATTCTCATTCCAGACCTCCGCTGGGAGTTCTGCCCCAGCGGAAGCCCTCTATCCATCTATCTATCCCTGCCAACGTGACTAAAGTTATCCCAACGTTTCTAATCACTCAGCCTCATCACTGTCTACCCTTGCCCTTACCGGGCTATGCCTCTGCTCACTTTCACTTCTTGTCTATAATATTTTACATTCCATGGGTGGTCCTCTTCACTGGATGAGATAATATTTAGGGGAAGGTGTGAAAGAATTTACTGCAGTGCATCAAGGCCCCAGAAGGTAAGAAGGAAGATTCCTCCAGGGGTGCTAACTGAGGGCCATCTCCTCTCCCTGCCAATTCTGGACGAATAGCTCTCTTTATGCTCATCATTTCATTGTCAGCAGTGGCATGCAAAAGAGTACCTATAATGGACAATGGGAAACGATGCAATGCATTTACTTTTACATTTAGGCACGTCTACTTTTCTAGTCCCACTTTCTGCTGTGCCCCAACTCTTGCTGCATGGACTGACGACCCCAAAGGACCCGTGTTTCCTCAGAAATGCTCTGCCATTGTAGCTCCAGGCACCTACGCATGCAGCTCCCTATTCCCGAAGTGCTGCCTTTCCTCTAGGTTTATTTGATTAACTTATTTTCATGCTTCAAGACTCATCTCAGGTGCCCTCTCTACCAGGTAGCTTTCCCTGGGTTAACTGAGCCTGTGAAGTTAACCAATACCCATTTCTTTACACTTGATCTTAGCCAAAAGGCCGAGAAGCAATTATACCCATTTCTTTAAGTAGAGATGCCAATTAACTTGAAATTACCTATTGGTGCACCTATCTTTGTCTTTTGATTGTAAGCTTCTGGGTGGCATAGATGTCTTTATTTTTGTACTATCTTAACACGTGGTTTGCACTCAATAAGTATTTTTTAAATTTGACCTAAACTGCATGCCCTGATCTGCAATCTGTCCCTGAGCATCATATTTCTAATGTAAACTCCCAACTTTTAAAAGACAAGAAATGACATTGTCTAGTAGCTGGTTCAGGCCATCCAAAGGCACAATTTAACTCTATGGTAATTATAATGCTGATAACAGAATACGTAATTTATGTAGTTTTTTTTTTCTTTACCTTATCCTTTCATATGAGAAATGTATATCAAATCCCTTTTATTTTTGCCACTAGCCAGGGTGACACAATGAAGGAGGGAAATGGAGTCTTCGCCTTCCTAGACCCTAGAATTTAATTGGAGACAGATAATTAAACAAGCAATTGCAACATGGTATGGAAAGTTCTAAGTGTTGGGGTTGCGCCCAGCAGGGCACCTAAGTCAAAATAAGTTAATATCCTGCTATAAAAATTGGCAACTTGGAATAGAAAACGGCATATTTGCTATAGTCAAGCTGTTTGACTGGGGTTAAAAATTCTGGCTCATTCATTTAATTATGAGCTTAGGAAAACTTCTTAATCACTCTGAGCATCAATTTCTAACTTTGCAAAGTCCACCTTATAAATTGGTTGTTAGGATTAAGTAAAATAATTTGTATTTATAATTAGGAAGCAAACAACCAATTTGAGTTCAAAAATAGGTATTTCCAATCTTATCAATGTGAAGGTCTTGGCATTGGTGTTTGCTCCAAAAGAAATTGAACTAGATATCCCAAAAAGATCTAAACTAGCTGTTCTCTTAATCTTTGGATGGAACTAGAACAGGGTCAATTCAATGACTTTTCTCATTTTCTCACATACATCTCCAATAAAAAAAATAGTCTTAGTTCAGGAAGTAACATATCCAGTCTCATTTGTAGTCAAACTACATCTAAAATTAAAACATTTCCCCTCTCTCAATTTAGGCTTATTGCAACATGCAGTGTAGAAAGAGGTATGGTCAGATGCTTCTCTCTTTGCCCATATATCGATGTTTCTCTTCCTGCAGGTGTTCTGACCTTGGGTTAGTGTAGGTGTGGGGATCTAGGACTGGTGCTCTCCGAGCCCAGGAGGTGTTTAGGGCTGACATGTTTCTCTCATGAGGTGCCTCGAGGAGAAGCTCCACTTTACTGGGTATCTGTCAACTGCAATTCCTTTGAGCTATGCAAAGGCATCTTTTTCTAGCTTGTTTCTAGCTTGACTTATTCTTGACTTCGAAGCATCCAGTAGCTACACCTACTGATTCTTTTTATGAAAATTACCCTGCTTTCCTAAGTGGTCCTCTTGGCAGGATCCAAGTAATCCCAGGCCTGTCTTGCACCTAGCCCACATCATGCGCTTGGTATACATTCATGTATGCTTTATTTTAACACCTCCTGTATGACCAGAATAACCATCTCTCCCTTCACTCTGAATTTATAAATATGACATCAGTCCACTGTGTCACACACATTCTTATAAATACATATCAAGCTCTCTTGTCATGTTAGAGCTCTTTTCTTTAGGGTTTAGTTGAGTGAAAAGATCTTCCCCTCTTCCACAAAATAGGGAGTAGACCCAGCACATCAATACTCTCTTAAAAATGCTTTCCTATTGGGGTATCTGGGTGGCTCAGATGGTTAAGCGTCTGCCTTCCACCCAGGTCATGATCCCAGGGTCCTGGGATCGAGCCCCAGGTCAGGTTCCCTGCTAAGCAGGGAGCCTGCTTCTCCTTCTCCCTCTACTGCTCCCCCTGCTTGTGCGTGCACTCTCTCTCTCTCTCTCTCTCTGTCAAATAAATAAATAAAATCTTGAAAAAAATACTCTCTTATTGTCCAGCTCCTAACCTTATATCCTTAAGGTATGAGAGAAGTTTAAACCAGTTACATTCGCCTCCTTTGCAGATACTGCAGAATGGTTTCACATCTTATTTTTAAAAGAATGTGGCACCTATTGCTTGCTCAAAACTGAGACTAAAATAGCTCTATTTTTAATATCTATTACACATCTATTACATATGTTCAGAGCAGATTGGATTGATAAGGAAAAGCAATTAGAGAAAAGGAATTATTTAGTTATAGAAGTAAAGTTCACCAGGAAGATATAACAATTCTAAACGTGAATATTTCTGACAGTGCAATCTCAAAATATAAAGCAAATAGTTAAAACAATTAAAAGTAGAAACTGACAAGTCTGTGGTTATACTAGGCAATTTTTACATATCTTTCTCAGTAATTGATAGGTTATGAGTCCAAAAATGTCTACAGGGATATAGAATATGTAAACACAATTAAAAATTCAATCTGCTGGAAATATAGAGAATGCTAAACCCAGAAATTATTCTCCTTAAAAACACATTGCTACTGTTTAAAAGTTGACCATGTTATTACTCATAAAACCAGTTACAATAAATGCCAAAGAATCAACGTTATGCAAAATACACACTCTGATGAAATTGCAGTTCAGATAATGATAAAGTAACAAATAAAGTTATATATATATTTGGGGATTTAAATATACTTCTAAATAACTCATAAATTGAAAAAGAAATTCTAATAGAAATTAGAACATATGCAGAATCAAATGATACTAGTATCCAAAATACCATGGGCCAAGATTTAAAAAACTAACTTTACAACCTCAAAAGCTACACAGAGTAATCCAAATGATAGAAAAAGATGAAATGTTTCCTAAATGATTATATTAACCTAATCTTGAAACCAAAACCAGAAATTAGCACTTTGAGGAAAGAAGTTTAGAGGCTAGTCTCTCTCATGAACACCCCAAACAGAATACTAGCTTATAAAAGTATAAAATAAGTTACAACCAAACTGAGTTTATTTATACTAAAAATGCAAGTATGGTTTACACTGAAAAATGTTCATCGAATGGATGCATTCACTCCTTTAATAGATTAAAGGTTAACCAAGGAATGGATGAAGGGGATCAAAAGATAAAAAGAAAAGAAATTGGCTAATGTAAAACAGACATAAATTTTGAATGACATTCAAATACTGGCGCTATATCTATCTATATATATATATATCTGCTCATATATATGAAATAGGTATATTATATATAATATACACAAAAACACTGATGCATACTTACAATTTCTAAAATAAAAATACCATATCTTAAAAAAATTAAAATCATATTATTTTAAGAAAAACAGAAAAGCATTTGATAAAATTCTACATTTTAAATGATAATAACTTAGCCGACTAAAACATAGAAATTTTTTTAAAAAGAAAGACAAGTTATGGTAAATACCCTTCCAGATTGCAAGACCTGTGAAAATACAGCATTTAAAACTAAGTGGCACTCAAATGGGGGGAGAAACAATAGACTAGTGGAACAGAATGAAGAACTGAACTACATGACCACTGGCATATGACAATTTTTGAGGCAGTATTGGAGATCTGAGGAGAATAATAAATTATTTAATAAATGATGTTTGAAATTTGGGTTTTCCAAAAAGAGATAAAGTAAAATTAGAGTCCTACTCTAATATGAATCATAAGAAATCTATTATAGGTGGATTAAAATCTATATGTGAAAAGCACAACTCAAAAGTTTTAGAAGAAAATTTGGTAGAAAACTTTTATAATATTTCATATATGTTTTAAACAAAATATAAAGGGAAAACATAAGTAGAAAAATTTATTGATGATGTTGCATTAAAATAAAACTTTTTATGCTTCAACTTACATAATTTTCAAAAAAAGGGAAAAAGTAAACCCCTAGTCTAAGAGAAGTTATGTGCAATATATTTAATCAACAAAGGGTTCATACCCAGAAATATAAAGAACACACAAGAATCAATAAGCAAAAGAAAAAAAAACTAAGAAATAGGCAAAAAATATGAATAGGCAACTCAATAGAAGGGAGACTTCTTTCTTCCTTATGACAGGATTATGTGTTCCTGTTGATTGTTAAGTGAGCTGTTACATCGTGTGGGAAGAGTATGTGTCCATACCTTACCGACTTTGGGCCCAGGCCGAGGGCATGCTTTGACTCATGGGATGGAAGCAGATGTGATATTTGTTATTTTTGAGAAGAAGCTTAAGTTGAATTGTGTGGTTTGCCCTCACCTGTTAGAACAGCATGTGTCGGATAAGGGTTACTTCAACTGCCTGAGTCTCTGCACTAAGAAGACACATGGAGCCAACAGCCCCGAGTCAAGCGCAGCAGAGCTAAGCCAAGGTACCACTGGCCTGCAGCTCTTATGTAACATGAGTGAGAAATAAATATTTGTGGTTGTTAACCACGGATGTATTGGCATCGTTTGGTGCCACAGAAAAAGCTACCTAATACACTGATAAAGCTGAATGGTATTCTCTAATGCGACCTCGTGTTCAAGCTATCCTTCACCAACCAGGCAGCTCAGGCCACCTTCCTGGGGAGGGACAAAGAATAACTGGCCAGCTGTGTCCAGGCAAATCCCTTCTCGTGGAAACCAGAAAAGTTAGGAACAAATAGTCATCCATAACATACCCGAATCATGGCTATTCTACTTGGGGGAATAAGGGAGCAATCTGGTAGGGCAGTCCTCTTTCCATCTTCATGGGGTCTCTTCCTCAATACCAACCACTGTTCCCTTGTGTATTCTCCCCAAAACTGCCATAGTCAGTGTTGAACAGACTCAGAGCAGTCACTAATTAAATTAACTTCAACGTTATGCCCTGCCTGGCAGTATCTTTACCCTCTTTTCTATTTTGTATCCCAAATTATGCCAATCCATGTTGTCCAATATAGATTATTAATCAATTAACTAATAAGAATTGAGATATTCTATCAATAAAATGTCACCCAAAATTTAAATGTCCAAAATTTGAGTATAACTCTCCTTTTCTCTGTCAAATTCTGAGGGAGAAACTCAAGTTCAAAAATTACAGTTTCAAAGACTTTTAACAAAAACCAGAATTCAGGTTACACTGCCTTTTGATTTAAATATGAAAATAAAGTTCAAATTTTCTTTCCTCTATCACTGCTAATATAGTGGGATTCTTATTATATTCGATTCAAAGATCAGCCAGGTTGTTGGCTCTTCATGCCAGAGATTCAGCCTGGCAGACCTAGTAAAAGAGTTCTCAACTACATACTTACTAGCCTTTTTCAGCAAATGGAGTCAGGCTACTCAGTCAGCTACTCCCTGGTGAATGGCATCGAGCTATAAAGATGAGCCATTAAGTGGGGTATTACTGCTTTTAGCGAGGACGTCATCCCCCCTCACTTCCTTCTAGAATCACTATCCTTCCTCCTTTGCCCGGTTTGAACGAGGAATGAGTCTATCATCTCCAGCTGGAGGTGCTACCATCCCAAGGCAATGTCTGCAGCCTTATGCTCTGGAAGGTGCTAAGCCAGCTCACACATGGTCCATGCTCAGTGCCTTGGAAACACCAGGTGTCAGCTTCCAGATTGAAGATCTGGCTAGAGACTCCTGGGAAATTGTTAAGTAAAATGTCACAGCACAAGCAAAATGAGCCAGAAGATATTTGTGTTCAAGAATAAGATTGTGTTCAAACAATCACCTCTAACTCCAGATCCTGATTTGTATGTTCTAGCATCTAATCTTCAATTTTAGCATATTACCTAAACAGACTCTTCCCCCAACCCAGGGTCAAATTCCTTCACGTAGAATTCCTGAATCATATCATTTAGGTGCTCCTTCAATATTCTTCCCTAGGGCCCATGGTCTCTTCTAAGCCCCACATAGGCTCTTAAGAGAGGCTATTTTGGCAAGGAACCACTCTCTATCATTTTCACCATGCACTCATTAGTATATTCTTAATTTTTTTCTAGTCATCTCAGTGCTGCCACTAATCAAATATTGAATAAGCCAAGGGTGTATCCCTCTCGCTGTGTCCTGCAGACTGTATAATGTTTATCAGCATTTTTGCTTGCCCCATAATAGCTAGATATTTTCAGAATTCTTTTTTTTTAAAGATTTATTTATTTATTTATTTGAGAGAGAGAGAGAGAGAGCACATGAGAGGGGTGAGGGTCAGAGGGAGAAGCAGACTCCCTGCTGAGCAGGGAGCCCGATGTGGGACTCAATCCCGGGGCTCCAGGATCATGACCTGAGCCGAAGGCAGTTGCTTAACCAACTGAGCCACCCAGGCGCCCCTATTTTCAGAATTCTTACAGCTACAATTTTTCCTTTGGTTAGGGAGTTAAGAACATTATCTGAAAATCTGGATCTCCAGTGACCTCGGTTAGGCTAGTTCTCTGTATACCAAAGAATACAGTTTTTACCATAAGTCCTTAAGTCAGCAGTCATAGATTGGACAATACCAGAGTTTATGATATTCCATAAATTTACTCTTAGTACACTGATGGGCACAAGGATGAGATATCCTCTGATCTATGTATGCACCTGTGTATGTACGTATATATTATGTGTGTACGTATGTATGTATATATGTATCCATCTACGTATCTATCAGTCATATATCTATCATCTATCTATCTAATGGTGGGCTGACTTGCAATAGAACAGTCTTGGAAATTAGTTATTCCTCAGGCTTGGTTACCACTCTACTTTCTTGGAAAGTGACATTATATAAGATGGTCAGCCTGTCACTCAGCCATGGTCTGCAAAGTCGGGCTACACTAGAGAAATATATCCATCATATCCATCAAATCATTGGTATTTAGGTGTATAGTCAGAAGCTAGAAAGATCCATACATTGTCGAGTTCATCCTGACACTCTATCTTCAGTGCACAATTACAGTTCCTTA
This sequence comes from Zalophus californianus, assembly GCF_009762305.2. Classification (NCBI taxonomy): domain Eukaryota; kingdom Metazoa; phylum Chordata; class Mammalia; order Carnivora; family Otariidae; genus Zalophus; species Zalophus californianus. Next base: position 59,335,888 of record NC_045596.1, read on the forward strand.
GATCTCGAATTCAGTCTCCTAAAGATACAGTTTTTAAAATGAAATAGGTAAAAATTTGCATCCTAGATTCCAATGATTGTTCCTTCAAAAAACTCATATGTTAAGTATGTACTTGGTCCCCAAATTTCCCACAACACTTGAAGGAGTTCTGAAGTCTTCACATTTTCCTACTGTCTTCAAGAAGTACCAGTTGTCCCAGCATTTCACAGGGCCAATTTTCCAGACATCTGTTTCTCTCAGTCTCTAGAATGTAGACAATAGGATGATTTAAAAAAAAAAAAAAACCCAAAGTTCAATAATATCAATGGACAGGTACAAAGTGAGTCCCAGCCCTAGGCATTCTTGAGCAGGCTGAAGGGCTGGAGATGTATCGGCTTTCCATAAGCCTATATGGGATAGAGTGGGGAGGGGACAGTGGAGAAGAACAGAAGAGAAAAAAGAAAATAGGAGAAGAAAGATGATGTGCCTATTTCATTTACTATAAATTCAACAGCTTTCATAGAGCTTGTGCCTAGGCCCCATTTGTTCTATCGTAGCTTGGGAGGCTCCCGAAGCAGACATGGACCTACACGTACGTAGGTTATTTGGAAGGTGATCGTAGAAGATGCATGTGAGGGAATGGGCAAGGTGAAATGAGAAAGGGAGGAAAGTCAATAGATTTCACTTTAATGGTTAGATTTCCACTGTGGACTGCTGGGGCTCAATCCCTCCGGGGGCCAGTGAGCTACTATGTGGAATGCACCTCATAATTGTTCTGCTGGGGGTCAGAGAGGCTGGGGTATTCATCCACCAACTCTGGCCCTTCATCAGTCGATAGTTGCTCTGGGGTCATTAAATCCTGATATTCCCAGACTGCCTTCTGTGGGCTTAGCAAGCATTTCTGGTGCTGGAGAAAGCAGAGAAGCAGGGGCCCATGTTGGAAAGCTACCAGCATGTGTGGGAATTTTAATCTATCAATGCCTCGTGCTCTTTTGGGTGTCTGACTCCAAAGGCAAATTATGTGAGTTCATTAACTTCTCTGGACTGATGACCCCGTCCTAATTTAAGCACTCTTATTACTGCTGGTGGTAAAACTTATCTGAAATGATTGTCAGCTGAGTTCAAAGGCCTTGCTATGCTCCTGAATGCATAGTCAGGATTTGTGACAAAAATAATGCCCATTTTCACCCCCCGCCCAAGTATGCTGTTTTAAAAGTAACTGGTTCTGATTCCGTAGCATTTGTTAAGGCCTTCGACGTTGCTGGTACTAATTTTCACATATACCCTCACCATGTATATTAACTACACAAATTCTTAAAATACTTGTATTTCTACCAAATGTTGAACAATAATTACCCTAACATGCAGTATCTCCTTAAATCTGTTGGAATGCCTGCCTAATGGATGGGTTGTTGAGGTTTTTATGGGGACTCAGTGTCATGAGCATGCCCTCAGTATAGTCTTGCCCCAATTATAGAATCTTAGGGAGGTCTGTGCAGAGTCTAAAGATAGAAAGCATGAGGCATATGTGTTTGTTACTGAACTTCCTTATACATCTACCCTTATACAACAAATGGGAGAGGTTCGGGTAGAACTAAATCTGGATATGGGGTGCGCACGTCCTTATCCACCAACTTCTAAGTCATCCCAAGTAATGCACAAATAGGACTTTTCACATCACTAATATTTTATCTCAATACAATGAAGCACCCAGGTGGCATAAGCCACAGGGCGTTTTTCTCACAATATATTTGTATTAGACCTATGACTGCTGTATGATATGAAATTATACTGGTTTTTACATAGTAAAATATTATCAAACTATTGTAAACTATAAATATGAAGGCCTAGCTACAATTTTATAACATGTTCCTGACTTATTTTTAAATGAAAAAAAGATTATTTACCAAGTTATATGTATACACTGACATAGGTGGACAAGGATTTGAATGAAATACAAAGAAAAATAATCTACTAGTTGGTACCATGGAATTATGGGTAAATATGTTTAAATTAAAAGCATATTTGTTACTACTGTAATTATAAATTATGATAAGAATAAGCAGAGAAAACCAAACAGCATCTTGTTCAAAGAATTCTATTTAATCATAATTAAACATAAAGAGCAAATTCATTAAGATTAGAACCTGGGTGGTTGCGTGAAAATTCACAAAGCAAGATTTTTAGAGGTTTATATAAATAGGGAAGTATTTTAAAGCACCAGAGCAAATAAATGACACCAGCAATTATGTCACTATACTGAGCAAGGCACAGTATCTTTATGTATCTTTCCGGAATGGGACCATATCCATGTAGTTGCTGCAATCCTATCTCATGGAGACAATCCATGGAGAAGGCAAACCACAAGCTTGAAATCTGTTCATGGCAAAACTCGTTGCCTATGATCATTAAAGGAACATACCAGATTTAGGCTCTCATTTTATTATTTATTCTATTGCTTTCCACCACTTTTTTCTGTATATGAAGTTTAAAAACTAGAAACTTGGTTTTTTTGGTATCCAAGAAACAGAAAGAAGAAAAAGCTCATGACCATGGGCAGGATAGTCTGAACTTTGAAAATGGCAATGAATATCCCTTTGAGAGTCTTTCAAACTGAGTAGTGTGCTAGCTGAGAAAACACACTCTAGTAGAATCTTCTTACAGTTCTTTCAGATAACAATGAAGACTCTTTTTCAGAGAACCAGAAAAACATATTTCCTATGACAATATGTTTTTTAATCCTATTATTATAAATTTGCAAAGAGAATCCCTGTTACTCATGAAAAATAATATACAGAATCACCTTTAGCCTTTCCCACACATTACCATAATTTCCTGGCAAGACAAATCCATCTTAGCCTTAACCTCAACATTCCACAGCATGGCCTCTAAAAGATCATGCCATTTGTAATTACAAACATTTATGCCAATTGAAAATTAAATTTCCCGAGGCCCTAAATGTGACGTAGTATATAAAGTGTGAAAAGATGGCTTTGTAAACAAAGCATTCTCTGGAATTTGCCTATATTAATGTAAGTTACTTGGAAACACATGGTAAATGACAAAATGTTGCACTGTTAATATTTCTGGTGTCCTGTGTGTATAGCCCCAGTTTATGCTCACAGTTACTTACTAAAGAAAGTGAAAAGCTGTATGGACAATCCAAATCAGGCCCTTAACCCAAGGGGCTAACACAATTCCAACTTCAGCACTCTTCCCAAAATAATCAACTTTCCAAAATAATCAACAGGTGATACCATGACTTTGGTAATTTGGAGATGTTCAATGGCTCTGTGACATTGCTACAGAATTAACCTGGTTAATATGTCAATAATAAAACTGTAGAACATAAGATTTAGCATTTTTTGATGGATTCAGTCAATGTGCATGGGCAGTATACACTTAATATGCTCCAAGATGGACTGGACCAAATATCACAACCATGATATTTTATCTGTGCAGTTCCATTAGAATCTATTGCAAAATTCCATGGCATGACCTGTGGATGGAGTTATTAACTACAAGGCTTTGTCTTGGTTGCTTAACTCAGAACACAGCACAGGGGAAGAAAAGAATGTGGTAATGATCACAGGAAGGATTTTATCTACATAAAATGACACTTGGCTTTTGGAATATTTTTAGCAATTAAAGTTAATGTGGACATATAAGTCTTGGAATTAATTTCAAACCAAACAAAGCCACACCATGAAACCTTAAAACAGAAGGTGTGGCAATGTTGTCTTATTCTCCCTACCGCCTTTCAAATATTCCTCTTCCATAAGGCTTCCCCATTCACTTGGGAGAAGAGGAGAAACAATACTTAATACTCAAAATATTAAATTCTCCCTTGCTCCTTCTGGTTCCAACTTTTCTCAATGGGATGACAAAAATAAATTAATAATAATGATAATAATAATCATACTATGATCTAACATCTATTGAGTCCTTGCTATATGCCAGCATTATATTAAAGGCTTTAAATGTTTTCTTTCACTTGGTTCTAACAACACTTTCATGAGCTGGGAAACCATTATTGGACCGAGGCTACAGTGAGGTTGAACAACTTGCTCAGAATCACTTAATAAATGACAATGCTAAAGTTCAAACCCTGCCTGACTCATATAAACAAGACTTTTGTGTTTAATAGCATTTTCTGGTGCTAAGGCAACTATAGAAAGAAAAACTTGTGTAAAACTACATTAATTCAGGAAAAGTTTAAAGTCCCACTCTACCCTCAACTCAAACAATCAGTTGACCTCACCACTAATCACTTAAATATTTGTTTCAGATAAATTACACTACATGCTGGTGACTAATGGAGTGTTGATAATGACCTTTTGGTTAATGAGGGAAATGTACATCCTTTGAGAGGTTGATGCTACTGAGATGATCCAACCATAAAAGGGCCATGAACTTTATGCTGATTTCCTAATTTTGATGATGCATTAGCTTTGATTTCCCCTAAACCATTCACTTTATTTTAGGAGGATATAATCCTTTCTGTTTTCATTGTTGATACAACTGTGCAAGGTTAAAGTAAATGAACTGGCCCACATAGATTCTGCCTGCATCTTGGCCCTCCCCTGAACTGTGTTCTGACCAAATGAACTGAGCAAAGTAAACCAAAGAATTCTAGTTAATAATTCCACTTACTACCCACACTCAGCCTGAGAATTTTGCAAGAGAGTTTCTAGTGAACTTCCAGAGATACAACAATATAGTTATGAAACCTAAGAACATTGTTTCAGTCCATCCTTGGACTGAGAGTGTACTGCCAGTGTGCATTCTCCAGGCCTATCAAATATTAATCAGTTTGTTTCAGAGTCTTAGGATGAACTACAGAATGACTCAGCAGTAATCAATTTCAGCCATTTAAATTACCTCAAATACCCAATCGGTGGTATTACCAAAACAAAAGGCAAATTTCTTCTTCGGAAAGAGTATTGGAATTGAAGTTGACTTTACCACACAAATTCAGAAGATGTCATTTTGCCTTTTACTAGCTTATGTCCTCTTGGGTAGGACATAAGACAGATGTCTCTACAACTCTTCAGCTGTGCAGTGGATGTTATAACTGCCCCTTCACAAAATAACAAGGAACAGGTGATAAAAGACAAAGAAGTGTGTTAAACATTGTAAATGGGCGCCTGGGTGGCTCAGTTGGTTGGGCGACTCCCTTCGGCTCAGGTCGTGATCCTGGAGTCCCGGGATCGAGTCCCGCATCGGGCTCCCTGCTCAGCGGGGAGTCTGCTTCTCCCTCTGACCCTCTTCCCTCTCGTGCTCTCTATCTCTCATTCTCTCTCTCTCAAATAAATAAATAAAATCTTTAAAAAAAAAAAAAAGAAAAGGGAAGCCAATAATATTGACCAAATACATTATTAAAAAAAACATTGTAAATAATTAAGGGAGATTATCATCATATTGGCTTGACCTAACAGATATTTAATTGTATTGCAGCTCTGAGAATTCTGAATGAGTTTGGGGATCTCTGAAAACCTTTTGCTTCTGGCATAACTTTTCCAGTTAATATGTACCTCCCTTTCCATATCCCATTTTCAAATCTATCCCTTTGAAAAATAGGCCAAAAAGAGCTCCTAATGAGCTTTGGTCTTTGTAAGAATTCCAAACATCTATATATATTTTTTAAAGATTTTATTTATTTGACAGAGAAAGACACAGCGAGAGAGGGAATACAAGCAGGGGGAGTGGGAGAGGGGGAAGCAGGCTTCCCGCGGAGCAGGGAGCCCGATGCCGGGCTCCATCCAGGACGCTGGGATCATGACCTGAGCCGAAGGCAGACGCTTAACGCCTGAGCCACCCAGGCGCCCCAGACATCTATATTTTAAACCCTTTAAACCAAACAGCTTTTTTAGCCCAACATTATTCATAGAGTTTTTAAATCCTCAAGATAGGTCAGTGATTTGGTCATGGTATTTCTGTATATGAACAGTGAATATTCCTATTCAGTAAATTCTAACCTCCAGAAAATGAAATAAGTAGAAAACATTAGAATTTTTATATTTTAATCTGTGAAGTCTGATCCAGCACTTTGGATTTCTTACATCAAATTTCCATAATCATTTGACCATTTATTTGGATATATTTTGGTACTGCCAGTAGTGGTTGAGAATACGGTGATGTGTGAGAAAAAAAGTTACAGAAGGTAACATGCTAAACTACAGGTAAAATTGTACTTTTTGGTCTATTTTTTAATTCCCTTTTTTCAAGATTGCACTCTTAAAAATGTACTTACTTGAAATGGTCAACTAAATAAAATAAAAAGAATTTTGGTGTGATTTAAGGGCTCGCCGTATATTTAGATAATAAAGGCTGAGATTCTTCTAGAAAAGAGTTTTAAAGGAAGTTACAATAGCTTTAAAAATAGCCTCTCTTCAGGCCCACTTCAAAGTGGTGGGGAATGGCCACCAGCTACTCACGTTGCCTTTTGATAGTCTTGCAATGTTTCTTGCACTCCATCCAGATTAAACTGGCTGTTCTCTAAGCAACCTGGTGGGTCTTTTCAACTGATGTTCTTTCTGTAAGAAGTGCTTCTTCTCACTCTATCACCTCAGCAACCTCTTCCTTCAAACCTCTGCACTGAAGGATTCTCATTTCCCCAAGGCAGTGTGTGATGCTCACGCTTCCGTACCTTCAACACCCGTGGTACTTATTTCTACTTTGCAATCAATTGATCCATCCCTCTATCCAGTCATTCATTCCTTGAGCATTTTTTGAGTACCTGTTAGGTAATAGACACTATGTCAGGTGCCAGAGATATAAAACAAATAATACGCAATGTCTATTATAAAAAGTCTAAAGTGTTATACAGAGCTTCTTAACCTGGGTATTTCTTAACCCAAGGGAGCTTTTACGGTTCCGTTTAGCATGTTGAAGTTTTATGCACACGTTTGCGCATGTGTGAACTCCTCAGCAAAGGTAGATTTAGATTTCAGAAAATTCTAGAGGAAATCAGAAACCCTAAGAAGGTTCAGACTTTGGTTTAGTGGAAAAGACAAATAATCAGTTAATTACAATGAATTGTGTCATCAATGATAAAATAGGGATATGTATAGGATGAGATATGTTGACTATGTGATAGAAACCAGCAAGTGGTGGTGGCATCTAAGGAAATTTGGGGGGCAGAAGTGGTTTCAGGCTGAGTCCTGAAGGTTGGGTGCATTCTCACTCTCTACTTTTCTTCCCTGTCAAATGTCTCTTTACTTCCTTATCACACATTTATCTCTTAACCTACAGAAATCTAGCTCCCAGACTCACCACTGTACTGAAACCACTCTGGTAAAGGGCATCGGTGATGTCTTCATTCCTAAAATCAACCAGTTTTCTAAAACCAATTGGCAAAATCAATTCCAATGTCAAATCTTTCATCTCAAAGACTTGGCATGGCCTAGTTTGTCTCTTGTTCATGTCAGATCTCAGTGGGTGCGAGGCAATTCTCCTGCACAACTCTCCTCCAAGAAGCCACTGGGGAACCGAGGCCCATCATAGTTTCTCTTCCTTGAAGTTCTTTTTTTCCAGCCATGGAAGGGAAAGAGAATGCAGATAGTTAAGAGCATGGACAGAAGCCCACATTATTAACTTCAGAAGAGGCTGAGGAGTGTGGGGAGAGTAGGTGGGCCATTTGTTGAGTTCTCCCTGCCACTGCCACAATATTTAATATTTTGTACCACATCAGCCATGGTGTCCATATTTTCCTCCATAATTTAGCAATTTTCTGAGCTCTCTTAACCTGGGCTGTCATTTTAACAGGGATTCCTGCTTCTTTTGTCACCATGTAAGAAATGGAGGAGCTGGGGGCTATGTGTGTTTGTTGTTGGAGGGCCATTATCCTAAGTGGGAAATACACTTCATTAGAGATTTAATGCCAAGGCAAACAAAATTTCTCTCATGTTGAGAGGATCAGCTCCATTGGATTAGAAAATGAGAATTGTATAACCCATTATCTTTCCATTTATCCTCAAGAACTCCATTACATCTATAATTATAAATAAATTGGACTTGAATTTGACAAATCATATACCTTTAATATGTTTTTGCAGTACTCACAGTTACATAAAATCCAGGAGATATAGCAATTCTTTTACTGCCAATTATGTCTGAGTATCTTTTTTCTATTAAAACTCTGCCTACTCTGGGTATTTACCCCAAAGATACAAATGTAGGGGTCTGAAGGGGCACATGCACCCCGATGTTTATAGCAACAATGTCCACAATAGCCAAACTGTGGAAAGAGCCAAGATGTCCATTGACAGATGAATGGATAAAGAAGAGGTGGTATATATACACCATGGAATATTATGCAGCCATCAAAAGGAATGAGATCTTGCCATTTGCAACGACGTGGATGGAACTGGAGGGTATTATGCTGAGCAAAATAAGTCAATCAGAGAAAGACATGTATCATATGACCTCACTGATATGAGGAATTCTTAATCTCAGGAAACAAACTGAGGGTTGCTGGAGTGGTGGGGGGTGGGAGGGATGGGGTGACTGGGTGATAGACATTGGGGAAGGTATGTGCTATGGTGAGCGCTGTGAATTGTGCAAGACTGATGAATCACGGATCTGTACCTCTGAAACAAATAATACATTATATGTTAGAAAAAAGAAGATAGCAGGAGGGGAAGGATGAAGGGGGGAAAATCGGAGGGGAGACGAACCATGAGAGATGATGGACTCTGAGAAACAAACTGAGGGTTCTAGAGGGGAGGGGGTGGGGGGATGGGTTAGCCTGGTGATGGATATTAAAGAGGGCACGTTCTGCGTGGAGCACTGGGTGTTATACGCAAACAATGAATCATGGAACACGACATCAAAAACTAATGATGTAATGTATGGTGATTAACATAACATAATAATAAAAAAATAACAAAATAAATAAAATAAAACTCTGCCTACTAAAACATGGTAATGAGCTTAAAAGATAATAGCTAGAAACCCTTCAAAATTCATTGTCTGACCAAATATTCCCTATACATTTATGTTCTAAATTACATTTATCTTGTATTGTTATTTATCAAATCTTTGCAATTTCATTAACAGACCACAAGTTGGGTCTCATCATCTGACAAGGATGAGTACATTTATTGAATTGATGGAACAGAAGATTTGAAATCAGAATATATAAAAGGTAGCTGTTTTTCACATATCTGGTTAACTTTAGCAATTTAATGCACATAAGAGTTAAATTTAACAAGAGTCCCCTTTTTTTGGTCTCAAAACTATTATGGTTTTAAAACCTAGGTTCTATGTATAATGATAAGTTAAAGATGGAAAATTTTATTGCCTACACGCCTCCGATTGGTGCAGTCAAGTTCACAAAGCCTTTGAACTCACACTGATCTTTCACACACACCCAGGGGGGGTACCCTGCCTTCGTGAAGGTGTCATCCCATCTGCCTTTTCCTTATCTCATTCCTCCTCCCCCTTCCAGAAAGAAATGGCAAATGACGGTCTGGGAACTTCCTGAAATCTGCCTCCTCTTCCACAAGCAAACCTGCTCCTCCTGCCCTGGGAGGTAAAAGAGCCACCATCACGACAGGGCTCCAAACAGGTCCCTGGATTTTACAGTTTCTGGAACAACTGGCCTACATTGGGGACCAGGAAGCTATCATTCCCCGCTGACGCCATGGCTTTCAAATAAAGCAAAGAGCAACCATATTTTATTCCCCAAAATGACATAAAGGAAAACATAAACAAATCTGTTTCCCACGTGGCAGCTTGCACAGTGAAGGCCATTGTTCCCTGGAAACTCCAACTGACACACACCCCGCTGTGCCGGATCGACTGGCTTGTCCTCAGTTTACAGGCGTGAAGTCACAGCAGCGAAGGTCCCATCCCTTGGGTGATTTTCCTATTTGGTTGCACTGAGCTGTTTCCTGATGTACCCGAGGTGCCTGAATTCAAAGCCATGAAGACAGAGAATCTTGCTGATATACTCGGTTTTATCCTTGGGAGAAATAATATCTCAGGAAAAGAAAAATGATGGAAACTGGATTACGGATCATTTATAGAGAATTCCCTCGGGCAGTGGACAGTGTTTTGGCCTGTTTTATGTAAAACAGTTAAAAAGTATATAGGTAGAGTAAATCCTAACAATATTGGTTCATTTATCCATAAAGGTAGAACTTAAGAGAAGGATTTATGCTGCTTAGGGGATGCTTTGGAGCTAAATGAAAATTTCTGGGGGAAACACATCAAACAAAAGCAGAACAAATTTTCAAGGAAATGAACACTGGCTGGTGTGCATGCCTGAGTCATGTTTATTAGTCAAGCCAGACAAATGAGGCCTATTCCCTGTGAGGGACGAGTGCCCAGTGGCCACATGGCCCCTCCCATGCCCCAGTGGCCTTCTCATAGTAAGAGCAGTTTGGAGTTTCAGGAACTTATTCCAATCTCCATTTTATTGACTTACTGTCTAGTGAGTCCTTCTTTCTTCTACACCTCAGAAGCAATATTAAAAAGGAGTAAAAATGGAAGCACAATTTCTGTTTCAGTGCTGCAGTCATGGGCAGAGGCCATCCATAGTAGGCAGGGATTTCTCCTTCCAACATGTGAACAGATGGTATGATGGGAACAAAGAGAGATCCAAAAATAGCAGTCCCATCAGCTGGTCTCAGCATCTCTTCATTAAAAGCTTAGACCTAAGTATCTATGGCACGTCAATGGTGGGCCAGGAATGATACTATAATACAAGCATACAAAAGATTAGTAGGATCCTCTAAAGTACTGCTATGCATTGCCATAGCAAACTGCTCTGCTCTGCCTGGGAGTTTATCTGAAGCATTGTTATTGTTAACCATTAATTATCTGTCTCTCCAGCTTTGACCCTGAAGGTAGGGCCTTCAACATTGGTAACCCCCGCATGTGGCAGTGACTGATGCACAGCAGCAGCTCCATTCGTGAGTGATGGATAATGAATAAAGGAGTGAATGGACGGCAAGGCAATGTATTTTTTAATCAGTTATTTAGGAGTTGTTGATTAGACCCTTTTCAGGGAGGGGGTAGTCTTTGGAGAACAGCACTAGAAAATCTTAAAGGAGGGCAGAAAAGAGTGAGTTAGAACCTAAGGGAGCCTTCAAGGACAGCTCACCAAGTCTACATCTGTGCCAAAACTCAAGCTTACTTATGATGTTTTTGCTGTAAATAAAATTTGAGAAAATACAGCTTGTGATAAAGATTAAGTATTTTTAACCTAACGTCCCATAAAAGAAAATAAAGAGTTTTTAGGAGACGTCTCTTGATTTATCAGTCAATGGAGGCAGCAGATCTCCATGTGGGATCAGCAGATGGATTGATCATAGCTTTGGCATTTGGAATTTGAAGCCAGCAGTACCTTTTTTTCTGGCATTAAATACTATCTTTTACATTTGTGGTTCAAATTTGTTTGTTTATCTGTGTGTAACAACATACTCTTTCTGGACCTCTCCTCTCTAATGAGCCCAACAGGCAGGGACATTTCTCCTGGAGATCCCCTGGTTTCCACTTTGGATATCTCTCTGAAACCTGAGATTTTCGCCAAACCAGGTCAATTCTCAGGCCAACAGCCAACCATTCTGCAGGCTGGTCAGCTCAGACTTAAAAAGAAGGCTGTCCTTCTCTAACACACTGCCATCTTTCGGCAGTGAGAAGAATAGCAGAAAAGACAAAAGAAGAATGGAGGCCTTATTACCTGTTACTTGTCTCAGTCCACACATGGAAGCAATGCTGATGCAAAACCACCTGCCCCACTGGTAGAAGTTCTCTGGAACTGACAGACAAAACAAAACAAAACCAAATGGAGCTGCACTTCATGAACCTGCTTATAAATGGTTTACCCTGAGACAATTTCAATCCATACTGGGGTCAGTCTTTAATCTGTGAATGTATTCTTTAATTTGTTAACTACTACAAGACCTTTAATGTTCTTTTTTTTTTCCATCAAAGTAGAGTTGACACACAATGTTACATTCTTTTCAGGTGTATAACATAGGGATTTGACAAGTCTGTACGATGGGCTATGCTCTCCATGAGTGTAGCCACCATCTGTCACCATACAACGCTGTTACGATACCATTACTATATTCCCTACGCGGTTATCTGTCATCCCTGTGACTTATTCATTCCCTAACTGGAAGCCCATACCTCCTACTCTCCTTCACCCATTTTGCCCATACCCCCACCCACTCCCCTCTGGCCACCATCAGTTTGTTCTCTGTATTTATGAATCTGTTTCTGTTTTTGTTTGCTCATTTTCTTGTTTTGTATTTTAGATTCCACATATATGAGAAATCATATATCCTCATTTTGTATATGATCCCCTAATACAAAAACACACAATATAGGTTCCCTAAAGGCCGTATATTTTGGGAATCTTATAGCACAATCCACCCTATTGGATACAGGTGTTATTCATTTAACAGATATTTTTCAGTATACCAAGCCATGTTCTGGGTGGTGGGAACACAGTAGTAAACAAGACAGATATGGTTTCTGCCCCCATGGATGTTGCAGCTCAGTGTGAATATTGGACATGTGGGATAAAGGCTAATATGGAAAGGCACAAGGATGATGTAAGAGTAAGAGGGGAATTTTATCCATCTGAAATCAAAGTTTGCCTGCTCAGGAAGGGACCTTTAAAGAGAACCAGAGTGGGGCGCCTGCATGGCTCAGTTTGTTAAGCCCCAACTCTTGATTTTGGCTCAGGTCATGATCCCAGAGTCTTGAGATAGAAACCCACTTCGTACTCCATCCTGAGCACGGAGCCTGCTTAAGATTCCTCTTCTCCCTCTCCCTCTGCCCCTCCCCCTCTGGTCATAAACACTTTCTCTCTGTCTCTCTCTCTCTGTCTCTCTCTCTCTCAAAAATAAATAAATAAATAAATAAATAAATAAATAAATAAATAAATAAAACCAAAGGGAGGCCAAAAGTTAGCATGATGAAAGTAGGGGGCCCAGGACCTCATGAACTATCAAGAGGGTTCTTGATTTGCATAAGATGCTTTACAAAGATGTTTAAAATTTGTATTTTTATCTCCTAAAATATATTATACACTAAGCATAGTTAACAGGAGGTGGTACAGTGGTGGGCAGAGCAATTTCAGAGACTTGAATTCAAATCTAATTAGCTCTGCAATTTTAAGTGGCTTACTCTTCTGACACTATTTATCTTTCAAATGATTACAAGGCTTGCTAGTTTCTGACCAGGTTGAAAACGAGTAAATGTATGTAACAGTCCAACAAAGAGTCACACACAGTGCAGACACCTCATAAATACTACATTGTCTTTCTATTTCAACAATTTTGGGATGCTTGAGGCCTCCTACCTTTAGAAAGGCTCATTCAAACATTGTCACATCCACACTGTCTAAAAGACCGTTTTGATTACAGACTTGTGATTAGTGTGTGACACATTTGATGCATCATTAATCCCCTGAATTTACTAGCAATAAAATTGCTTGAATGTACCGCTTTGGCAAGTGGTTGGCCAGGCTGTTTTTGTCACTCATCAAAGTCTAAGCGGAATGGAAAAGTGGGTGTGTCCTTAAAGAACTTAAAGTTTCTTCTTTGATTATCCAGAACCACTCCAATTCACTTAAAAGTAATGTCTCTTGGTAAGCCTTAGCTGTGTAGAACTAATCATACTCCCCAAATGGCCCAAAGTGTGTGTGTGGCGGTGGGCAGGCTGAGGGTGCGGAACTAGTACTTCCAGCTACATTGGACTATCTTGATGTTGTTTTGAAGTTTTGTTAATCTTGTAGATTTAACACAAGTTGTCAATCAAAAAATATGGTAGTATTTTAAAACCTGGTGATAACCCACTGTAACTTAAGTCCATTTTGTAAAATTTAAATGTCTTCTGTTAAATATCTCTTGTGTGGAGGCACAAAAATATTAAAGCTGGAAGGGATCTTCACATCACCTCTTTTAGTCTGTTCTTCTACAAATCAGGGAACTGAGGTATGAAATTGTAGTTTCCTAAAGTCAGTGGGTATCAGAACAATGATTCTCAGGCAGAGGTTCTGGGTCGCAAATCTGCTGCATTTTCTACTGTTTCTTACTGCATCTGTATTTCACAAGGTGTTGATGAGATGGGCTCTTCTGAAACAATGTCATAAAATACACTCGATGAAAAGATTCTAAAATAGCACTATTATTCTAATTATTAATTAGAAATAATTTAAGTGGTGCTTTTGTGTATCCAACTAGAATAAATTTTACTGAGTCTTCCTTCAAATAACATTGAGAAGGAGATTGTTAAGCGTTCATTTATTCAACAAATATTTACTGAGCATATAGAGTTTGGAAGACACTGTATTAGGTAATTGATTTCTATCCTATTTTATTAAGCAAGGTAAATAAGGGGGAAAGGGAATGCTCCCAGGAATATGCCATCAAGAACGTCCCCTCACTTTCTGCATATCCTGAACTCTATTGATATTATGCACCTGTATAGCATTTTACAGTTTCAAAGCACTTTCTCATGACATGAATTTCTGTATCATGTTATTTCAGCCTCTTTTGGCTCTTAACACATTCAGCTTGGTGTTCTTGGTGTCGATGTCATTGATCATCATCTTAGATTTTAAGTTCGTTTTAAAACTGAGGCGATTTTAAACAGCACCAAATCTGCCACAATGTCTAGCCTACATTCTTAAATACAGCAGGTGCCCAGTATTTGATGAATGAATGAATGAATGAATGAATGAGATTTCATTTGATCAACGGAAGTGTAGGAGGCGTAATTACCATCATGGTAGAGGACACCACGTTGTCATTTGGTGAGAGAAAGTCTTGTTTCTCATTGCTAGTAATCCTTAGAGCTCCTAATTGGGTCTCTTTCTACTTCAACTCAATCAAAATCACGTGGTAATCCTCACTCAAAATAGAACCATTTCTTCTCCTAGATCCCCTATTACAAAAGTTGCTAAGTAAGATAATATGTTGACATTTGTCAAACTGATCTCTTAAGTCTGAGTTCACTTTGATTACACACACTATCATGGAATAATATCTCTGTGGCTTTGGGCTGTAATTCCCAGCTGTATTGCTAGGAAGGTGATAGGAATAAGAACACTAAGTTCTCTGGTAAAGAGTAAGCGATACAGAAGATACATTTTTTCTGCCTGCCATCCAATGCTACTTTTTTCATGTTTTCCATTGTTGATCAATGACTGCCTCTTCCCTATCATGACTTTCAAAAGAATGAGATACGGCACCCTGTCTCCTGGTCACTGTTAATGGCGGTGGCAGAACTCTCTGTGGGCCAAACAATGCACATGGCTTCTCAAGAATATGTGAATTCCAGGAAAAGAATTCCTTTAAAATAAGAACTTGTCAAGGGGACATCTAAATACTGGCTTACCGTTATGTACCTTCCGCAACAACAAGAGAACTTACTCTTTCATGGACAAAGAAATGTATTTTCTTTAGGCTTCTCTTTCTTTATGCCTCTCTCTTATGACCATGCCATAGATAAAACAATCTTTGCAAAAACCTCCCAGTCGTGTGCCCCGAACCTTCTTTAATACTAAACTAATTCTATTTTGCCAAAACGACTGGCAAAAGCAAATTCATGTCTCCAAATTAGTACAGTCAGAAGTAAAAACATTAAACAATTTTTAATATTGTAGAGGCTTCCTTACGTTTTATTTTACATTCTTTAAAGAATGTTACCCCAGTTCCGAGTTTGATGTCCTTGTTCCTCGGGGAGGACAGTATCGCCTTCGCGTGAAGGATCCAATGGCAGGTGACTAACACCCTGCATTTTCCTGGGCTTAGTAGTTCAGAAGCACTTTCATACACCTTATCTCGCCCGACCCTTCTCCCTGCCTTGTGGAGCAGCCAGGAAAGCTACCATTATCTTCACTTCGCAGATGAGAAAAGTGAAACTCAGGGAACCTCAGTGGCTTGCCTGAGGTCAAACATCCATTCAGGGGAAAGTGAGGCCTTGAACTGAATCTTCAGACTTCAAGCCCAGCATGTTAACTCATCAACTCGCTGAGCAGTAAGAAAGAGATGAATTGCAATGGCAAATCTTACTAGGACTTTGGTGAATTAAATCACTTTACACTAAATGTATTCAAAATTATAAGTTAAAATTAGTAGTCCTGTGGATGAGGTATTAGGTATAAATGCAAATGTTAGAATATTTTATTTTAATTACCGGGAGGAAGTTTTTACAGCCAACAGCTCGGCCCAAGTTAAGTATCAAAAACTTCTGATAAACTGAGCAGGTATAAACTTCAATAATTATCTACACTGACGTAATTGTTAACCTATGTATGTGTTTGATTGTTTAGATTGGCTTTGTGAGTACAGATAATTAAATTCTAAGTGCAAGTCCTTTTTCTGAATAAGTCCCCCCCACTTTTTTTTTTTTTTTGAGTTGGACCTCTGGGCATTAATTTGATGCAATTACTATATGCTTGGTTTTCAATATTAGGCTTTTCATTCTGATTTACATGTAGGATACCATAATATATTCAATAATACGATGATGAACAAGATTAGATATAAAGTTTCGTAGTTAAAAGCGTGTGCTCAAGCTGAGTAAACTTGGTCAAGTAACCCTACCCTCAGTTTCTTAACTATAGGATGGAGATAATAATTGTATGCTTCTAATTGGCTTAGTCATAAGATTAAAAGAATTGATAATATGTAAGGTACTTAGTTTTAGCATACGGTAAATGTGAAATAAATTTGAGCTATGGTCTTTTTATAAATATATTCTGTCATTGGTTAAGTATAGTATTGTCTTGATGATGAGGACACTGTATACAAAATTTAAATCCTCTTTTTTTTTTAAATTACCCTAGGGTTGCCTGGGTGGCTCAGTCAATTAAGTGGTTAAGCGGTTAAGCATCTGCCTTGGGCTCAGGTCATGATCCCAGGGTCCTGGGATCAAGCCCCACATCAGGCTCCCTGCTCCGCGGGAAGCCTGCTTCTCCCTCTCCCACTCCCCCTGCTTGTGTTCCCTCTCTCGCTGTGTTTCTCTCCGTCAAATAAATAAATAAAATCTTTTTAAAAAAATAAAATAAAATAAAATAAAAAATTACCCTAATATTATAATGGGATAAATCTTATCAAAATTACTTAAAGCTGTTCATAAAGTTCTGCAGAAATTGATTTTTACAAAATGATTATGACTTAGAAGGGTGATGGTGTTATTGGTTTTTGCGTGCATGAGGCATCAATCTGATCATGAAAAGTGAGTTTTTGCTTTTACAATTTGCTTGTGGCCTGGCTTTAATAATATGTTAATTAAGTATGTCACCTTTTTAAAGATGGAGAGTAAGTTCGAATAATATTCGATGTGGTTGCTTGTAATATGAAAACTGAGAAAAGCATGTCTTTACAGATTGAAATCTAAAGAAAAATAAAGTTTGGGTTGCATGTAATTGTTTCTTCTAAAGAATCCTGAACTGCATATAGTTTATTTACTTTTTATTCTGGTGTGTGTGTGTGTGTGTGTGTGTGTGTGTGAGAGAGAGAGAGAGAGAGAGAGAAAGAGAGAGAGAGAATTTGTGTATAAAGAGAAAGTGAATTTTTCTAGTGTGACTTATTTTGACTTACTCAACCAAAGGATTAAAAAGCTACTCTATTCAAAATAAGTATGATGGGGGCGCCTGGGTGGCTCAGATGGTTAAGCATCTGCCTTCGGCTCAGGTCATGATCCCAGGGTCCTGGGACGAGTCCCGCATCGGGCTCCCTGCTTGGAAGGGGGCCTGCTTCTTCCTCTCTCTCTGCTGCTCCCCCTGCTTGTGCTCTTTCTGTCAAATAAATAAATAAAATCTTTAAAAAAAAAAACAAAATAAGTATGATGGGATGAAATTTTAAGTACTTTTAAGCAACAAATTTTAAGTAATGAAAAAGCTTTAAAACAACTCTTAGGATTAATTCGATAGAATATCAAAAACAGATAAGTCAAAGAAATCCTCACCTTCAAAGGGACAACTAAGGTGAAAGCATGATTTTATGTGAGACCCCACCATGGTGCTTTGTGATTCTTTTAGTAAGTTTGGTGATGTCGGAGGAATGAGAAGGGATGGCCTCCTCCTTGAAATGAAGCCTTGGCTGTGTAAAGCCGACTGCTTCCAGGAAAGCAGTAATAAAATGGCAGGTGAGAAAGAGACTGATGACTTTGAGGCTTTGATGAGGCTCAGGAATGGGTCCCATAGGTATTAGGAACTGGAAGAGGCAGGAAAAGAGAAGGTTGCAAGCAGAGAGAGGAATTTCATGCTGAAACACATGGGTGGGGCCCTGCTGAGTGATGCTGAGGCCAACATTATTACGGTAACATGAGCGGGTGACTGACATGAAGTAGGCATCGAGATCTCTGGGTGGAAAATGTTGGGGAACTCACAGACCCACGGGTCAGAAGGGCAATGATGAGAGCAAACTGTCTGAGCATGCTGACTGGGATTGGAGCAGAGTGAAATGAAAGCAGGCATCATTGGGAACGGTGAAAATACTCTGAAAGACAGTCAAACATACTTCCAAGCATGGCTGCCGTTTTGTACGGAAGTATATATGGATGGGGCGGCAGCCCCTTGAGATCAGAGAGAGGAGGAAGCTGTGTGAGAAAAACTCTTCACTTAGTCACTTTGCATTGTTCACTTGATCTCTCTACATTTGGTTTCTTTGTTTGTGCTCTAGTGCATGCTTCGAAAGATTTTTCAAGTTCCTGTATGAAGAATATATTAGAGGAAAAAGAAAAAGTGGGAAGCGATCAGACTTCTAGATTACAGATCGGGGGGCTTGAGTTATGATGGTGGCAGTGAAGATGGAGAGAAGTGTGTATTCGAGATCGATTTTGAAAATAGAACCTAACCAGAGAAGACATAATCCAGGTGACTTGCCAGATTTCTGTTGCCCTTTATTAAGATGAGAATGGCAGGAGAAGGAATAAATTAGGAGATGAGAAGTCCCCTTCCAGGCATGTTGTGTTAGAAACATGGAAATGGAGATGTTTAGTTAGGAAGTAGAATATCATGATGTTTGTGGTCAGAATAGAAGTCTACGCTCAACATGTAAATATGAAATGTGTTATTCTCTAGATGGTATTTAAAACCATAAGCACAGATAGAATCGCTAGGGGGAGAGTATAGGAGAGAGAAGAGAAGATAGTACAAAGCCCTGAGGAATTACCACACCCAGAGATGAGGAGGCTGATGAGCAAAGCGCCCTGAGAATGAGTGAACCGGGAGGTGCAAAGCAAAGCAGGCAAGCACGGCATTCTGGAAGTCAGGAGAAGAGAGTATTTCAAGTCAAAGTCCAGTAAGATGAACTCAGGGAAAGGTAAGTGGGTCTGATGAGCTTCCTGTGGGTTGTTTTGCAAGCAGATTATGTAAATGATATCACTTTCCATTGGCTGAAACCCCGACATGTTGCCTTCAGGTTTCCAGCTAAAGGCTGGAGTACTTTCCTCACTCATGAATCTCTACAACAACTGAATACTTAGAATATGTTGCTGGAGTACCTATATATTCCCAACCTCCCCTAGTTTGCTCCTTCACTTCTGGTCTACAGCCAGATGGTTAGGTAGATCACCAGCAGAGAGCTGGGCTGCTGGGCCATGTGCTCTCCATCCTTGAATCTCCACAGACGAGTTTCTGCTGAAAGAGGTTTCTCCACTTCATGACAAAACTGAAAATATTTCAAGGAATAAGTCACACAGTGATCCCCTTCCACTTAGACACTTGCCCTTCATGGCCCTATTGAGTCTAACAACCCAATGTGCAGAACCTAAGAAGAATGGAATGCTGTATTGATGCAAATGGTAAGAAGAACTAACACTTCTATAGCACTTAAGTGCCAGACAGTGTTCCAAGTGCTTTGTATACATGAACCCATTTGATCCTCACAATAAATCTGTGAGGTAGTAAGGTTCTATTATTATTTCCATGGTACACTTGAAGACACCAAGGCCCAAAGAGATTAAATAACCAGCTGAAGTTTAGCTCCAAGTCAAGGCTCTTAGCTATTAGCCAACACACACACACACACACACACATACACACACACACACACATTATGTGAGTTCAAAGTAATCTTAACAAAGACAACCGATGAACCTAGGAGCAGGGCTTTTAAATCATACTGAACTAGCAGTCACTAGTGCCTAAAGTACCTAGGAGGACAAAGTATGAAAATCAGTCTGATTAAGAGCTGGTTTCTGGGGCTCCTTCTGCAACTCACCTCAACTCCTCTCCTAAACTCACTACAGGAGATGTAATACTAAGTGTTGAAGTGGTTCCAGTAGGATGAGCTCTTAAGGTAGCCATCCAAGGATAAACACATACATTTGGTCATTCAAAATGACAATCTTTAATCTGGGTATGAAGTTCAACTGAGTGGGAGCTGAAGATCTTGCCGGAGAAACAGGCTTTTAACTTCAAACTGCCAAATTTTTGTTAGAGGAATGTCCTGGGCATTCTGGTGTAGCCCATTTAGTGCGCCACCTCCTGGTGTGACCAGACATGTTTAATCATTAAAAGTCTCAATGCACCTGTAGCCACAAACTAGCAATGTTGGAACGAATGCAAAAAGAAACTCATAAATAACATAAATCTTGCTGAGTTGCAACGGCCCAAATTTTGCCTTCTCACAGATACCATTTCAGATTTTGCTACCAGTTTACGTTGGCCAGCTATATGTGTATTGGGATAAAAAAGGAATAAAAGGGATGCCCAGGTGGCTCAGTCAATTAAGCCCATCTGCCTTTGGCTCAGGTCATGATCCCGGGGTCCTGGGATCGAGCGCCGCATCAGGCTCTTTGCTCGGCGTGGAGCCTGCCTGTCCTTCTGCCTGCTTCTCCTTCTTCCTACCACTCCCCCTGCTTGTGCTTGCTCTCAATCCCTCTCTCTGACAAATAAAATCTTGAAGGAAAAAAAAGGGAGATAAAAGATCTTAGTATCATGAACTGCAGGATGCTTTATGGTTATTATGTTGGGGAAAGATATTTTGGTTTTATGTATTCTATTCAACAGGTATGAAAAATAGCCAAGGAAACCTAGTTACTTTTCCTTCTTTTCATTCAAGTCGCTCATTCAATAATCACTTATTAATGCCTATGTTCCAGAACGTGAATCACAATAATAAACAATATAATCTTTGTTTGCCAAAACAAAGATTTGGGAGAGAGTTTTGGAGAGAGACGAATCATCAGACCACATTAGCATGGTGAGTTAAGTATAAACATGAGTTGCTATGTGAGCATCTGGGAAGCCATTGGTTTCTTTGAAATAGGTGGCAATAGGAAAAAAATCCTAATCTCTCTTTACCCCTCATGAGTGTGACTTTTCTCCTGAGGAATGTTTGTTTTAAAGTAATGTTTGTTTTAAAGTACTTCAGCCTGTCTTTACCCTTCAGGCCTCCAAAGCTTTAACTACTGCCCAGGACTCCAGAAAAGCATGCATTTTTCTGGAGAAATCCATGGAGTACATGAAACTCTTAAATGGGTTTATCATTTTTTAAAAAAGATTAAGAACAGTTTAGTGACAAATTCAGATTTTGTAGAGGGGATGAAACTTTGGGGACCCTTTGAAAGAAGAAGAATACAGAATTGTAAATGTAAAATTATTTATGAAAGTATCTATTGTTTAGAATGAAAACACAATATTCCTATTAATTAACTACCTGATATACTTGCTAATGCTTTTTTTCAACCATTTTTGGCTATATTTTTTTATCACTTCTTCATGTGACAACTGCAGTTTCTCATCCCTAATATCACTGAATTTGATTCTCCTGGTTGAGTGGTCTTTAATAGAGAGAGGAGGTTATCATAACATAAGAATCAAAGTGCTGCTTATGACTGACCTCATTTACTGCCCTATTTGTGAGGCACTTCAGAGAAAACAACCCTTCTTTGAGTATCAGTAAGATTCAGACATTTGCAACACTATGTGTTCACTCCTTCCATGTCTTGGGTTCTGTTCTGAACGCTATGCATGTATAATTCACTTAAACCTCATTGAAACTCTATGAGGTCAATGCCATTAAAATGGTTTATGATGTGTAAATGAAGGCCTGGAACAAGCAAATAGCTTTGCCCAAGGTCACACAGCTGGTAGGTGGACAAGTCAGGCATTAAACCCAGTCAGATGAACTCCAGAGATAGAGCACTTAACACCCATATTCTACATTTTATGGAAGTGAGCCCAAGACAGAGATGAAGATGCTTCCCCGTTTCTCAGGGACCCCATTCCCACATGGCCGTGGGTCTCACTGTGAGATAAGAGTGAGTGATGAAATGATAGAAACTTCCAGACACAAGACGAGGTTGTTTGAAAAAGCAGTAGCTTATGCCCCACTTTGCATTGGAAGCACAAGGAGAGACGACTTCACGAGGTGCCCTGTACCTATGTGGTTGGTGGCAACAGAGAGGAAACAATGCTGTGGCCTGCTCTGTCAGAGAGCAGCACCTTCATGGTTCCCAACACCTGTGTGTCTTCTCCGCACAAGAAGCTAGCACAGCGAGCGTAGATCCAGCAGGGGACGCCTGTGCTTCCAAAGGGTCGGAGGGACACACTACCTCGGCGCAGACAGCAGCAGGAACACAAGCCTAGACTCAAGGATATCCCACTGGAGGCCAGTAATGACCACAACATCAGTCCTAGTCTTGGAAGGAAAAGAACAAGTCCAGAAACCAAAATAGATAGCCACATATTTCAGAGGATATGATAAGCCAGCATCCCTACCTACCATTGTCACAAACTTTCTAATGATACCTTTTGCTTTTGGCTTGGAAAATTTCGACTCTATAAATATCCTTCTTAATAGCGCGGGCAGATGTAGCACTGGCATAAACACCTTTCCGAGATCCGTGGAAAGAAGCTGCGTTAGAAGTGAGTATTGTGTGGTGTGTGGATATTCTTAGGATGTGTAGAGGAAGCATAGGATAAATTACCCATTCAGTCACCTAAGGAAATAATGCCTCTCCAGGATTACTCTTTTGTTTATAAGATTTCATAAGTTGAGCATTTAGGATATTCCTTAGAAGAAAGTAGAAGAAGGTATAGGCATCAAACTTGGGAACTCAAAAGGCGTTTTGGTCAGTATGAATCCCTGAAAGGAAGGTTCATTCTCTGTGTGTGAAAGACAACAAATTCTTTCACTAAGCCTTTGATCCCTTTATGGTTTCGTTGTTCATTCTACTGATTGTACTAGAAACAAGTTTCACTTCAGATATAATAGTTAATGACAGAGACTAGAAAAGGAAGTGGGTGTGGAACTGTAGTAAACTATAATGACAAGAGCGTTGGTTGCTATTTATAGCATTTGTTAAACTTTCATCTCCTCAAATTGCTATTTTCATGTAGCAAACTTTAATCTCTCAGGCAACAGGGTAAGCAACATGAGATTAGAACTGGAAGTAATTTCTGGCATTAGTCAAATATGTCATGACTAAGAAAAACACCTTCTTCACTTTGAAATGTCACCAGTTACCAGTGAGAATAGGAAAATAAACATTCACAAGTGACCTTGCAGTGATCAGTGTGGGAAAATGGTGACATTGAGGAGTTATGTTACATGATACCATCCATGAGGCAAACTGGATAAAATGTGAATAAGGAACAAAAAAGACTCTTTTAGAGACTTGGAGCTATCTTATGAAAAAGAACTCGTCAGGGGTGCCTGGGTGGCTCAGTCGGTTAAGCAACTGCCTTCGGCTCAGGTCATGATCCCAGGGTCCTGGGATCGAGCCCCACATCGGGCTCCCTGCTCCGCAGGAAGCCTGCTTCTACCTCTACCTCTGTCTGCAGCTCTGCCTACTGGTGCGCTCTCTCTCTATCTCTGTTAAATAAATAAATAAAAATCTTAAAAAAAAAAAGAACTCATCAGAAAACCATTTGCCCATATCTAATAAGAAATACAATTGTTGCTGAGAACAGAGAGTGGCTGAATCTCAGTCCAGTTCCTCTTTTTAAGACTCTTTCAGCTCCGTGATGGAGTCAGTGCACTAGGGTGGAAGGAAGAGTGTAGGGCTAGGAGTGGCAGCAGGCTGGGTGTGGGGGCCAGGGAGAGGCTGTGAAGAGGCTCAGTCTGCGGGACATGGACCCTCACCTTGCCCACTCTCCCATTGCAAAGACTGGTTTGCTTCTCTTGTTAGACCTAAAATTCTTTGTTTGTTGGAACCTTCATTTATAGCCTTCTGGACTTCCTCCAGTCCATGGACACAGTAGGCACATAGCACATTTACGTAAGTCAGTGTGGCTAAGAAAATTTGTACGATTTGATCCTAAAACAGCTTGTCAATTGATGTCAAGACATTTTACAAACTGGTGGCAGCCAAACTGGAATGAGGCCGGGAAAACTCTCAGACTGAATACAGGGAAAGAGACTGCGGTAGCTGGGAGTGCTTGAGGGAGCCAGACAACCATCATCTCTGGTGAAGCAAGGGTAGAAGTTTGGACCAGAAGCTCGGTGATTTTGTTGAAATGGTCTTAAATGTGGCAGCATTGACTCCTAAGAATTTAGATGTTTAAATAACTGAGATATTGTTTCCTTTATAGGCTTAGCTCAAAACCCAGTTATGATATATCTTATCGTTTGTGCCCAAGGCTTTTCCACTGCCGAGAATGCTGTAAGGGAAGCCTGAGAAACAGTGAAGATACTAGCCCTGAGTCCCTTCTCTACCAGCAATGAGAGACGCTCACCACATAATACAGGCAAGTTGAAATTCTGATACTCTCTATTTGCCCTTCCCTGTATACTGGATAGCATCATCCTGATAGCTGCAACCCCTCATAATTGTTTCTCTTCCTTATGACCATACAATCATGTATTTCATGCAAGGACTAACAAGTGGATAAGAAATGTACTTATATCTATTTTTATTACATTAATCAAAGTCATAGATACATATTGCTTACCTACTATGTATAACCTTCCATGACAAAGGCTGAGGGACATAGTACATTTAAGGACTGGCTTTTCATCCCTTTGGAAATAAGATTATCTGAAAAGAAAAAAGTGACTAGCACTACAAGGTCCACAATCCCTGGGAGCCAAGTAACAAGGACTAAGAACATTGAGTGGTATAAGAGGTCAAGGGAGGGTGAGCTCATTAGGCTGGGGTATTCAAGGAAGACTTCCTGGAAAGGGTGGGGTTTGAGCTGGATCTTGAAAAATGAGCATACATTTGGGAGGTAAAGAGAAGGCAAGAAAATTTTCCAAGCAAAAGGAACAGGGTACATTCCAGTATGGGTTCTTTAGAGAAACCCATTTCACACTGTATTTAGAAACAACCTCCTTCCTGAACTAAGAATTTATTGGCCCAGGTATTGCAAAGTCTAGAAGTAGCTCCTGCTTTGATATGACAGAAGCATATACCCAAACACCACTGTGTTTCTCTGTGTTACCTTCATTCTCTGGTAAGTTCTCCTTTACAGCAGGGACTGGAAGCTCCAGATACATAGCCTGACAACTCAGCAACCTTGCAGAAAGTGAACATGCACATATGTCCTGGAGTTGAGTCCCATTAGTCTGACTTGGGACAGACCTTTCTCTGAGACAGTCATTGAGGCCAAAATGACAGAATATCCTTATTGCCTCATCTAGGTCATGGGCCACCAGAGTTGGCTATAAACGAGTTGAGACTGGCGTTGAGAGATTAGTGCCACATTCACCTAATAGATGATAGGCTAGATGGAGATATCTACAAGGAAATATCATAAGGGTATTCCTGGAAGGGGAAATGGATGCTAGGAGTCAGAAATCACAATGGTATAAATAAATATTCAGAAATGAGAGATAGGTCAAGGTTTATACAGACCTAGATGTCCACAGTTATGAGCATAAATTATTATCATGAAAATAAATTACTGGGTTATCAGATATTTGTCTTATTTGGCATCTGTTTTTCAAATGATCCACCAAGTCAGGCTTTGAAAAACATTTAACTTACAAATCGTGTTTAGCACTCATTCTCCTCCTCCTATCTCTGACTATTATAATACTACCACTAGAAATAAATAAATAAATTGGGAAATGGAGCAAAGCAAGGGATATTCTCTGTTGCTCAGGTTGGACTAATAAGAAATCTTTTCTCGGGAATTCCCCATGTTTCAGATAGAATAGAAATTAAGTGGCTGATTCATTCGTTCATTAACAGTAGGGAGAATCTTCTGAGGTGCCAGTGCATCCTAACCCCAGCAGATCCTCCCTAATGCCTGTTCTTGCAAAAGCCCTCTGAAACTTCAGAGGTGTTTCCTGACATTTGTTCTCACCAAATGCTAATATGCCTATGTCATGGTGCTTTGTTTACACACTATACATGTTGTCACACTTTGTCTTTATGCACAATCAATAATATTTTGGTAGCACTGAATACTTAATTCGGTGACATTTCGCGGCTAGCTTTGTGTTGTTGTTACTTTCAAAGTCTACTTTTTTAGAGTTCCAAATTCCCAGCAAATTAGCCTGCTAAACATATCAACAAGTTGAAACTGTGGTTGAGATTATGTTTTCATAACACATAATTATGATCCCTCAAAAAACCTTCCCAAGCCCTAGTTAATTGAGGTAGTTAATTGAGGTCCATGGATCCGTCAGGCTTCAGTGCCTTTTGACAGCAAATATGCAGTGAATGCTTCCCCTGAGATGGATTTTTCACACCTTTTGGAATCTAATGAGCTTGATCACCTGTTTCTGACTCAGGTTTTTTCCTTTATATTTACATTTACAAAGCTTGGTAATAAATCCAAATTTGACCTCAAAATCACTTTAATTTCCTTATTTCAGTCTTCAAACTTCATTGTCCACTGGGTCTTAATATTTATTGGACAGTAGATCTCTCTAAAACTTTTTGAAAACTCTGGTCTCTCTCCCCAGAAAAGTGCACAAACATCAAATGTTGCTTACAACTGTGGAAGGTTCTCTTACCCACCAATCCTGTACAAGACTTCTACTTAAGAGCACTTGCTTTTGATGTAGACATTTGAAAACAAATGTGGATTTTGTTTTCCACTTCAGGTACCTTTTCAAAAGGATACCTGTGACCACTTCATTTGTCTTCTCCTTTGGCTAACTTGGCTCCTATCAGCCCTCAGACAGTAGAAGAGACCTAAGAGAAAGAAGAGTACAGTGAATCATTTCTCTTATCCTGCTAATTCTGTTGTTGGGTAAGGGGATACATTGGACCCCACTCACTAAATTAGCAATGCCAGCCAGAAAAAAAGACAAAAAACAACCAGCCAACTGTCTGCTGACATAAAGAATACTGGATCGGATATTCAAAACCCAGCCAAAACTTAGGGACACACCAAGAGGTTTGCTTTCCCTTCCACTCATCAAATATTTCTTGGGTGTCTTCTTTGACCAAGGCACTTTGTGTGCATTATTCGGTTTCATCAGTGGTTTGGGCAGTGCCCCACAAATAAAAGGCACTGAATACATATTTGTTGGAAATGAATAATAACTAACACTTATTGGGCAATTATTATGTGCCAAGAGGTTTAATTCTCAAAACAACTGTATGAAGTAGGTGTCATTAACTGCATTGTTAATGAGGCCCACAAGGGTTCAGGAACTTAACCAAGGTTCTGAAGCTATGAGCCTACACCTGATGCTTTTATCCACTACACTGTAGTACTTCAATGTTCTCTCATAGGTGTGATTGTTTAACCTTGTCTAAGAGATGACAAATTCTAGTTCAGGTCTGATCAATAACTTAACTGAGAAGAACATATGACAGAGCCTGGATTGGGCCCGAGTTTGACCGATTTCAAACCCAGATCACCGCTGTCTTCTTTGTTACGGCGTCAATCCCATCCACACACTACCTTCCCCCTAACTTCTGGTCCATCTCCATTCCCACAGCCATGCATCTGAAACCACTGCTTGATCACTATGGGGTGAGTGCACCAATAGCTACAAATCAAAGGCTTCCGTTTTCAGGCCAAAGGCAGCCACACAAAGATCCTGCAAAATTTCCCATCTTATCTCATCTGTCAGTTACTTACATATTTTGAACTTAGTTCAAACTTTAGCGAAGTTATAGTTCTTTGAAAAATCCATCACAAAGTTTTAGTAGAAATTGGGACTGGGGAAGAAAAAGCAAGCTTCCTATGTTTCTTTAGTTTTATTAATTATTCCTCACAGGTTTTATATTTATTATTGTTGCTGGAGGCTTGCCAGTGGGGCCACCCACTCTCCTTCATCTGGAGGAGTGGGTGCCTACAGCCAGCCGATGCTTCTTGTGAGAGAAATGTAAGAAATACCATCTACTTTATTCCATGTAGTTGATCCCTCCATTCTCTTATTTCCCTCATGTTCACTAATTATAAGTTGGTATCGTTGTCTAGGGCAAGAGCTGTCAAAAATTAACTGTAAAAATTATGGTTTCTGGCTGGTTTCATGTTTCGTATATATCACAAGAGGCCCAAATTTCAAACTAGATTCCTAGTAACGATGGCAAGCCAAGTCTGTCCTGGCTTACAGATTTACACAGGGGCTCAGAGGAATTATTAGATGACAGAACCAGCCCCACAATTTGGAAGCTGAAAAATCTAATCTCACACCCATGTAGACAGAGACAAGCACAAAGGAACACACACACAACCAAGCAGTAAATACATTGGGCAGATCCTTATTCGCCAAGAGAAATAAACATTTGCTCTGGGAGACAATCTCTTCCATTTCTGAGAAAATGGAAAGACCATCATTCCTGTAAACTGCTCACCCCCAGGCGACAGGTTTATTTCATGTCTCCAGGCTGCAATATCTTCACTTATTAAAAGAAGGCTTTCCAAAAAAGTATGTGTGTTTGCAGGTGTCCATCAAATTGGGAACATTCAAGGACCTAATCTAAGTCCAAAGGGAAATTACCTTCTCTCCTGTTACAGTTGTTTTTCAAGGATGGGCAGAAATCCTAAGCACAGAATAACAAGAAATCCGGGCAGGTTATTTGAGAGTAGATCTTTGACATTTAATTCAGTTTTACAAGAACAAGTGCTGCACATGATGTGTTTCCCTCCTGCTCATCTGTTTCGTTTTCATTATATTTATTCTTAGAAAGGTGAGCACAAGCAGCAGATAGGTGAGCTAACGACTTTTCCAACACCAGACATGAATTTCAAACAAAGGATATTTTATTTTATTTCAGCTGGAGATTTCCAAAGGAGCACCCTCTTTCTCTCTTAATTAGAATCCAGACATTGTCTTTTTGACTAGAGACATATTACAGTTGTCAATTCAAAGCAAAAAAACTAAAATGTCGCAGCACCTAGTTGGCACCGACTGGTTAAGCATCTGCCTTCGACTCAGGTCATGATCTCAGGCTTCTGAGATCGAGCCCCGCATTGGGCTTTCTGCTCAGCAGGGAGTCTGCTTCCCTTCCCCCCCAAATCATGCTTAATTTCACTCTCTCTCAAATAAATACATAAAATCTTTAAAAAAATTAAAATGCCATTTACTACTTGGACTATGTTAACAAATTAAAACAAAAGAAAGGAAAGGAAGGCAATGTTCCATGATTAGTGATGGCAACAATATGACATCTACTGTATACAAATATTATACTGTTGAGCCTTTTGAATTATTTTTCATGATATGAGGGTGGGTTGCGTTGACCCTGCCAAGACCACTCACCCAGCTTCCCTTGTGGCCACAATTCACAAGATATTTGTAAGCTGACATTAGGGTTTGGGCCACAGAACAGAATAAAGACAGTAAAGCTGTGACCTAACAGTCACTCATACGGGGCCTAGTCACCTGGACAAAAGACTGGATCCTTCCAGAATTGAAACCCAGGCCTCCTGACACTATTCATTGAGTCTTTCTTGTGTAAGGTGTTGCAGTGGATGCTCTGAGCATTTACCCTTCTGAGCCACACAATGCAAGAGGTTGAGACTGTAACTCACTCACACCCACACATTTAGAAGGAAAAGAGTCGGGCTTTCAGCTGTGCTCTTTCTGCTACTACATGTTCTTCCTGTTGCTACGCATGCCCAATACTACAGAGGCAGAGAGATATGTAAAATCAGCCTCTGACCGTGGGACCGGTTTCACAGGTGTCCATCTGGAGGTCCAGCTCTGAAGCTCTTCAAGCGTGCTCTGCTGGCAGTGTCTTGAAATTCTTAAGACTTTTTGAACAAGGGGCCTCGTGTTTCACTTTAATGTGACTTTTACTAATTATCTAGCCGGTCCTCCCTATAAAGATAGCACACAGCAGAAGAAATAGTCCCATGAAAGCCCCCCCTTGGGGACACTGGAATGAAGAGAGCTGCTTTCTCTATAGTTACCTAGCAGATCCATCATAAAATTGATCTCAAGGTATTCTGGATATTTGAGGAAATGCTCAGATTTCTGTCATTTTTCTTAGGGGAGATAGAAGTGAAAGGTAGAGTTTGTCCATTTTCCCCCTACTACTAGCTGCCCTCCCCCGAATAACTTGCTCTACATTTTGAAGTGTGTGGCAATGTCTCATACCAAACAAGAGCTCTGACAGAACAAACGATGTTGAAAAATCATGAGGTTGCTTCTTATTGCTCAGTGCACAGCACACACCCATCTCTTGTCATGTTCCAAATAAATGAGCAAACTCCTCTCAACACTAGTATGGTAAATAGTTGTAAAGGCCAAGTCCATCGAAATGCAAAGGAGTCCCACACCTTCCCGGTGTAAAAACCCCACAAGTCCTAGCTATCCATAAGCAATGAAGAAAAAAAATAGCTTCTCTTACTGGTTTGAAAATGAATAGTCCTCTCTAGGGAAAAACAACACAAAACAAAACCTTTTGATTGTATGATTTAAATATGAAACAATCTATGACTTCTAAAAATGACTTGGTTGATACCAAAATGCAAAGTTGTGTGTCAGGAGAATAAATGAATTATTTATCGATTAACTGGCAGAGAAGGAGTATTTGAAAAGCATCTAATTGAAATTTCGGAATAATCCTGAACACAGGTGACTTTCAGTAAAGACTGAGTGGCAGCTGACGGGTCTCACCTACTGAGTGTTGGGGGGGGCAGGAATGGGCACAGGCAGGGCCTGTGGGGAACTTGTTCCCCTCATCCTGATCCCCGCTGATACCTGTGTGCCACCACCGGCTCCAGCCTCCTCTCTGAGCCTTTATTCTGTGCTCCTTTCACCTGGGCCTTCCTTCCTCCACCTCTGCTTATGGACATCCCGCTGACCTCCTCAAGACCCAGCACAAATGTCACCCCACTCAGACAGCCGATTGCTCCCTGAGCTGTGGGCCGCCTGCTGGTGCTTCCTTCCATATGGGATACATTCGACACCCCATACAGATAAGCTCTGCTGACTTCCAGGCATGTAGAGACACCGTTGTACTGTTCAGTGACACACTGATGCATCAACCATCTAGATGTGAGGGCAGCTGAAGAGGAGCCATCCAGCGGAGGGACAAAGACAGAAAGTGTTGGAATTAGAGGGGTTTGGAGCCGGACTGACTCAGTTTTGGAATCTGGGCCAAATTACTTAATCTCTGCCTCAGTGTTCTTATCTGGGAGGTGGAGATCGTGAGAGGAGTGACTTCTGGGGTGGTGATGATGGAGATGGTTTACTGTGTTCCAGTGCTTGGAACCAGAACCCTAGGTGGCGTTCTGGAAGCACTAACTGTGAGCCCTCATCGTATGTACCTGTTGGCATCATCCTTTTTTCCCATCAACCAACATTAAAACAGCACCGTTGTTATGAGGGACCCACACAGGTTTATGAAGCTGAAGTAGTTCCTGGCTGGGAACCATGGTGTCCTCTGATCCTCCTTCTTTTGTGGCACCTTTCACACTTTTTTCCTGCTGTCTCAGAATCTGCAACATGACTCATATCCTCTTGCCGTATAAAATCAAGTTGTCTTCTTCGAATCCTCATAGCCCTTGTATTCAGCAGGAGCAGAATAAATGCTTATTGAATGAATAAATAATTGTGGGGCAGAACAAAAAAAGGAAAGAAAGGAAGGTAGGAAGGAAGGAAGGAAGGAAGGAAAAAGAAAGAAAGAAAGAAAGAAAGAAAAAGAAAGAAAGAAAGAAAAAGAAAGAAAGAAAGAAAGAAAGAAAGAAAGAAAGAAAGAAAGAAAGAAAGAAAGAAAGAAAGAAAGAAAGAAAGAAAGAAAGAAAGAAAGAAAGAAAGAAAGAAAGAAAGAAAGAAAGAAAGAGAAAGAAAAAGGAACAGTACTCTCACTGTCAATAGATAATGATCTGGAATGCTCTGGGCACCACCTGATCATTATCCAGTGTTAGCAATTACGCCACAGAGGGGAATTCTTTTCGTACAAGGCAGTGACTAGATAAAACACGATGAGATTTAGTAGCCAATTGTACGCTGGAAGGTTTGGCCGTAGATGTAGGTGGAAGATGATGTGATCACATTTTGGAGATACTGTGAACTTTCACCCCAAATTCATACCTAACAACTTGACATGCCATTTGGAATTCTACAATGAGGGCATGATTCTTTGGGGTTAAAAATTGCCTTATTAAACATCCTATCCTCATGAGCTACAATCACTAATCCCTCTGCTGCATGGCTGAGTAGACTGAGGCACAAAAGGAAGGGAAGGACACACTGAGAGAGAAAAAGAGGCTGTCAAAAATGAATTTTTTCCCATTTTGTCCTATTCAGCCCTCATAATTTTGTCTGAAACTAATGCTGAAATCTGACAGGAGAACCATGGCAGAACTAGCCGTTTTATTTCATTTTTAAAAAATTTTTATTTAAATTCAATTAGCCAACATAGAGTACATCATTAGTTTCAGATGTAGAGTTCAGTAATTCATCAGTTGCATATACCACCCAGTGCTCATCACATCACGTGCCCTCCTTCATGCAGTTTTAACATCAACAACATCAGTCATAATAACAATAACTATGTTTGAGCACTATCTATGGCACTGTACCAGGCATGCATTCTATGGGTCATCTCATTTAATTCTCAAAACAACTATGTTATTTGGAGATAATTATTTGTATCTGTTCCGATGCTTTCATATACAAGAGCTAGAGTTAGACTTGACTCAAAATGGTATCAATAATAAAAGAAATCTGTTGTTTCAAGTAACAAGAAATGCACAGTTGGGTGATTCTAAGGATGGGTCATTCAGCAGCTCAGTGATGCCATCAAGGACCCAGCTTCCTTTATACCTTCTGCTCAGCCCTCATGGCACAGTGGAAGGCTTATCAGCTTATGATTTCAAGCTGACAATAGCTGCTCTGAGCTTCACAGCCCAAAGGACAGAAGAGGGAGAACATGATGCATTTTAGAAAGGAGGGCAAGTTCCCAGAAGCTGCTCCATGGATTCATCTCATGACTTCTTGGCATGTCCAGTCCCCTATCAGTTGCTCTCACAGTGAATAGAATTTCCTTGACTGGCTTCATCTAATTAGTATTTGCCCCCTGAGGCTGAGAAGAGGTCCAGATTTCTCTGCACGCAAGGATGCCCAAAACCTGAACAAATTAGTCACTCTGTTAGCAAGGAAGCAGGAGAATGGATTTTGCATAGACAGCCAAGAATGTCTACCCCAGACCTGGTTGTGTCATGTAACGAATAGGAATGCGGGAGCTCAGCCTGTCTGGTAA
Organism: Zalophus californianus; assembly: GCF_009762305.2. Taxonomy (NCBI): domain Eukaryota; kingdom Metazoa; phylum Chordata; class Mammalia; order Carnivora; family Otariidae; genus Zalophus; species Zalophus californianus. Next base: position 59,369,410 of record NC_045596.1, read on the forward strand.
CTTGTTCCAGAACACACAGTGAGTAGGTGATGACACCAGGATAGAGTCAGCCCCAGTCTGTGGAAATTTAAAGGGCATACTTCTGACCACTGTGCCTTTCCACACGCTACTTTTCTGTACGCACTCCTAAACATTCCAAATTGTTGCAAAAATGATTTTAAAAATTAAGCACCATCGTATACTGTTAGCTTAACAAAGAAATCCAGAATGACTTCTTTACACCTGCCTGACCTGTACCAGAGAGGCAGCATTTCATCCAGCAGAGACATGCTTCACTAATAGCAAGCTCAACACTCTGGGAAATTTTAGCCCAACAGGACCCCTGTAGTCATAGAAAGCAGTTCCCAAACTTCTGAGAACAATGTCAGCCACTGAAGATTCAGAGAAGTCAAGAATTGTCCCTACTGAAATTCTTACAGTGTGATAACATAGTGACTTGTGCAGTAATTGCTAAATGTGGCATATCTTTAGCCATGATACCCCTAAGACAACCTTGTCTCCCACTAACCCAGGAAAACTAGCTGTTCCTCAACTACTAATTTTATTACAAAGATAACTTCTGGATCTTCTGATGCTAGTTTTTAAACAAGATGAAGTTGGATAAGAGACGTTATTTCTTCCAGACATGATAGAGAAATAATTGTTTTTGAAAAAAAATAGAAAATACACATATATTCTTATGTTTGTTTTTCTTATAATTGTTTGATCATTTTTAAAATGACGGGAATGGTGATGACTTTACCCAGATCCTATATTTAAATGGAAATAGTTGGAGGCAGGTATATATGAGTGCATTAACATTCTTAGATGACTGATTCTGTCTAATTGAAAAAATATGTATTCTTTTGATTATACAACCATCAGACGAAATGAAGAACAGAAAAGTGGATCTGAATTTGACTACTGATAGTATATTATAAAAATAGACCAAATAAAGAGTCTAAATCCTCACCTAATGAATTTAAAAATTGTGCCTAAGGAATTAATAAGAAGGAAACTCAGTTTTGGTTTGATTTTTCCCTCGCTTTTGTTTTCCTTTCCAACCTACCTCCAACCTCATTCTTTCTTATGTTTAGTTGTAACTCTGGAGGCAAAAACTAAGCAGATATGCCTCTTATGTTCTTTGTATGGACACATTTTTAAGTCAGCTAAGGACAATCAGAAAAAAGAAAAATGATGACAAAGCAAGAGAAAGCTTTTAACGCTACTTGTATCTGGAATAAGGCTATTAGCGAATCAACAAATTCAATTTTTTTCTAACAAATTCCCTGGATTTTTTATTATCATAGAGAGTCATCACCGATTCAGCAAAATGATTCCAATTGTACTCTGTGAAAAAAAAATCTGTTTTCCAACTGAGTGATTTATTGTCATCAAGATCATTTTGAATGGAAAAAAGAAAAGAACACTCACATCATTATAAAATGTGCATTACCTTTTCTTGTAGTTTCAAAGAAGAAATCTTAACAATTACTACAAATAATTACTTGTCGGTTCATGATTTTGTGCATTATTTCACATTTAGGTCACAAAAAAGAAAAATGATAAGGAAGTGTAATTCGTTAAGATTTTATTGGGGTAGGGGACTCTAAGAATACTCGTACATAAACTGGAGGTGACAGGTTGGGAATATTGAAAGTCAAGAGAAATCACAAAGTAATTTGGAGCGCTGAAACTTCTCAACGAGAGAAAATAAGAACAGGAAAATTACTTTTTTCTCCCAGGAAACTCAGCATTAGAGTAGGAACGAAGAAACTATAGATAGGGAATGGTAGAAAATGGACTTTCACTTAGACCTTTATAGTAAGGGTGAAAATCACAGAAACTGAAGTTGCTCCTTCTCATTTTTAAAGTTTACTGACCCATTAATATCCAGGAGGCAATTCTTAGCAAATATGTGCTGAAGGAATGAAGTAATCAATGGCATGAATGGAACGTATATTTGTTTCTAGAATCATTAAGATTTTTCAAAGTGTTTTTAAGGAAACACTCTAACATGCTTTGATGGTGAAAGGGATGGTTCTGGAATCAAACCAGTTAACAAAATGAAATTCTTGCACTGAAACATAAATAAAATTATAATCTGAATTCATTCCAAAGAAAGTAATGGGATGGGGTTGGGTCAGTAAGGTCCAGAGGCAAAAAAATTGTGCTGCTAAAAGCATGTACACTTCTATTCCATTTTCTGACTGGTTTCCATTTACTGATCCAATTTCCTGTTCACTGGAGTGTGTACTTTGCTCTAATCCCATGGAATGTGATCCAGGGAGAGTCTGCACACCTAATCTTCCTGAATGAGTGAGCCAGACAGAGCATCCACAGTAATCTATAAAGAACCCAAACATGGAAACTACCACCATGACCCTACTTGGATGTCTTACCTGTGGCAATGCAGGAGAAACAAGTCAATACACATGCATGTTCTTTACAATTTGGAAGATTTTCTTATGTACTTTTTATCTATAGTTCTAAATACTCATGAATTTTTTGAGCATTCTAAAATATATTTGACTATTTAGGACACCTGGGTGGCTCAGTCGGTTAAGCGTCTGCCTTCGCTCAGGTCATGATCTGAGGGTCCTGGGATTGAGCCCAGTGTCATGTTGGGCTCTGTGTTCAGTGGGGAGTCTGCTTCTTCCTCTGCCTCTGCCCCTGCTCTAGCTTTCTCACTCTCTCTCTCTCTCAGATAAATAAAATCTTAAAAAAAATAAAAATATATTTGACCATTTAAAATACTATCTTTACTATAGAAGTAAAAATGCCAAGCTAGTATAAATATTGGTTCCATTTCAACAATTGTAATTTCCATGTTCCAGTTATTTGCATATAAATAGTCATGTTGCCTGAACCACTCATTGAAATGTGTATAGCCCGAGACTGCACTGGCCTTTCCCCAGATTCCTATAATTATACAAATAACAGTGGGCACTTTAATTTACTGCCTCAGATACATGCTTGCTGATATACCATTGCAAACAGCGTAGGAAGACTGTCAAGGGTAAGGACACAGTGGCAAGAGTTGGACAGCGACGTTAGAGTCACGTCATGGTGGGTATGCTACCTCTTCTGAGTAGGTTTCAGGCAAAGGCCAAAGCAAGACCAGGATGAGAGAAGCTAGCTTAATGATTGACCCAAACGAGAGAAAGGTCAGGCTTCTGCACCCAAGACTGGCCTAAAATGGCAGAGTGAGGGGCCTGCTTTAATCCTGGTACCACCAACACTGTGGCTCATGCAGCCATTCAGCAATAGTTTCTGGACAGTGTGCACAGCACTGTGCTAGGAGCGGGCAATACAGTGGTGAATAAGACACACTAAGCATACAGACTGGCAGAACAATAAGACATTAAGAAATACTTGCACGGTGAATTAAATACAATTGTAAATTGATGTATAAAAGAAAAGTAAAATGTGTGATAGCAATGTGTTCTAGGTAGAAAGTGCATAGGTCCCGGGGTGCCCGGAACAATTCCAATTTACCCCTACTGTCCTGGAGTAATTGTTAGTACTGCCTCCGAGCACTCTCGTTAGTGCCCCATTTGGATGATAAATTAAGTGATTACTGTTCATTTTCATAAGAGGAGACCTGACTTAGTCTGAGAGCCATCAAGGACTTTTTTCAGAGTGGAACTGTTCAGCGGAGACATAAGGCTGTGAGAGCTACCCAGAGAAGGGAGAAGGATGCTGTAAAAGGAGGGAGGACAGAGGAAATTGTACATGCAAAGACCTAAGGGCTGAAGCCCAGTCCGGCTCAAGCACTGGTGAACAGGGTGTGGTTTGCTAGGACTGAGGCAGTAGTCGAGCTAGCAAAGCCTTATCAGTCATCCCACTGGTTTGAGACCCAGGGCAGTAGGAAGCCACTGAACCGTAATGATAGGAAGAATGATCACTAAAAGGTAGTGTTTAGTATGTGTCAATATCTGTTTACACATGTTAGAGGTATTAACTTACTGAGTTGCACAACAACAATTTGAAGCAGATGGGATTATAGCCCCAGTTTTTTCAGATTAGGAGACTGAGGCACAAAATTTGAAGGCAACTTGCCTAAAGTCATCTCTCAAGAAAGTGATGGCACCAAGCTTCCGACCAGGCACAATTGCTTCAAAGTCCTTACTCTGTTCATTAAGGGAGTGACAATATCAGATTTGATCGCTATCATTGTAAACATTTACATGAGCCTGGAGAACTTCAAAGTTCTGAGTTTATGCTAAAATGATTGACAGTGAAATGCTGAACTTGAACTTGCTGTGACTTTCTTCTCAAGAGGTAAAAGTTTCTATATGCAACACAGTCAAGTATAAGCCAATAAAATATGAAGGTGCAGACATATGCTCATATATGTGGATAGAAGATAACTGAATGAGAACATTATAAAATTAAGTGGTTACCCCTGAGGATTTATTGGAAGGAGAGAGTGAGAGAGCAAGAGATTTCTCTTTTCATTCAGAAATGTTATCCCACCCTGTCCCACCGTGAGTGCATGCTTTTTAATGATAAAAAGCAAAAAGTAACTATCAACTCCCCTACTACTCCTGCTTGCTAAGAAACATACAGTGTTTTTGGAGCTGAAGGGAGCTATTTGGAAGAAAGGAGTCCATGATATCGACCTTCACCTTCACAGGTTCTGTGAGAACGGATAATCATGAGAAAGGACTTCAAACAAACCATGCAGGATATTTGTTTGAACAAGAAATTAGAGATGTTCGTGTTACCAAGGTACTGTATGTTCTGACGATGAGTGTAACCATGTTCTTTCCCAGTAATGAGCGTAAGCAACCCTTTGAAGAGAATGTAATGCTACCACAGGCTACAGACAATGCAAGTCAGCATCAAGACATGTTCCAGATAGTAGACACCAATGTTAAGCGAAGTTCAAGTAAAATTGCTGTGTAGTTGGATAGAGTTTTATCCAATACTACACATCTTCTAATTTCAAACACATTGTTCTAGATTGATTAAATCAATCACCCAGTCAATCAGTCAATCAAGGAATCCAATTCTTAATGGTCCTTCAAATATCTTTTATCAATAATATGGGACTGGATATGGGTACTGTTGCTTTTACTGAACGGTGGTGGTGACTTTCAGGTTACATTCTCTTTCCTTGAAAAGAAAGAGTTATTTTTTTTTCTAAATGAAGTTTTCAGACTTTCCCCATTCCCTTAACTGAGCAAACTACTGAAATTTCCCTTTGCTTTATTTATAATCTTGGGTCTATTGTCATGTCTATTTCATGTTTGGTCACTTTTGTAATGTCGATAGGAATTTTTTTTAGAGTAATACTTATGAATAGCATTACATACATACTATGGATGCAATGTACTGTGATAAAAAGAAGGCATATTATTTTGCTTAATTATGATGCTGATGCTATAAGACTTGAAGTATATAATAGAGGTTTATTATTTCCTGGGAAATTTGACAGTTTCTGGGGACTCTGAGCTCCAGGGACCCTCAGCTTCCAGGCTACAATGATCCTTGTATTTAAAAGTGTTCTCTTGTCTATGGAGTAGTTATTTTCCTATGTCATTCTGTAAAGAACAAGTGTCAGGATATGGAATATTCCATTTAATTTTAAGTCAGATGCAGTTGACAGTATGGCTATATTTCTGACTCCTAGTATTGGGTGTGTGATCCTACACATTTTAGAAACTTACAAATACTGAGTTATAGGAACACATTTTTATTTCTTTTGTTTAATGGGTATTTTATTGGATTTTATGTTAAAAATAAGCTTTCTCTTTTTTGTATCCATGTAGCACATTATTCCTAATGCTATTTCAATACTTACAGCATTTCCTTTACATTATTTTTATGTTTATTTTTCCCATTCTAATTATGTTTTTGAAGGTTAATATTATTATTATTATTATTATTATTATTTCTCTAACACTGAAGAACAGTGTCTAACATGTAGTAAGTTCTCCATATATAGATTGAATGCCAGAAGGAGGAAATTAATAAATGTATGAGTAGTTGCAGATATACACATGGTTTGGAATAGGTCTTTTAATTTCAATAATTACAGAAATAATCAATTTTCTGAGGAGGAAACAATAAAGAGTACATTATTATCCATCTTATTCTTCATCTTCTGATGGAGCAAATCTGATTAAGAGAGAAAAAAAATGAGCAGCCATGATTGTATCGGTCGTGGCAGGTCCATAAAAGAGATGCTATATGGAATAATTTAAAAGAAGGAATTGCCAGTGACTTCTATTTTCAGAACAACTGGGCAACAGAGGGAAGAAAAAGAAAGGAATGCTTATTAGCTTTAGCCTTAGCAGGTAACAGGTGAATACTACTTCTTCAGATGACAGATTACTATAGAACATGTGTGGTCTGTCATCTTACAGCAACAAAAGAAAAACAACATCTATTCTTCAGGACCGAGGACAGAGATATCAATAGCAACATTACCGGAACACTAAACAGGGGACTAGAACTCCTTGCATAGGTCAGCAGCATGAATACATTCCTAAGCACGGCTCCAGTCTTCTCCACCACCAGATAGTCACGATGGGCCCAAAGCAACAACAGATGGTGGAGCCTCAACTATATCAGTCCTTGGAACAAACCACCACTGTGAGCAAGTTCTAGTTACAAAATGTTTCAGTCCCACGCTTGCACACTCTTAATGATCAGGAAATGAAAAGGGGTAGAATAAAAAAATCTTTATGGAAACATATCAAAAGTCTAGTTAATTTGAGGATTTGTAAGGATCTTAGCATTCTTGAGGTGAGAGGGGAAATAGAATGGTATACATATGATTTCCAATGATTAAAATAAGAACAAGATAATTAATCTCTTGACATGTCATCTTAGATAAGCCTATAAAATGCTCAAGAAACTATTTGAGTTTTTCTGAAAATCACTGCTATTTATCTCCATCTTATCTCCCATTTATAAATGAAGGCCTATTAGATCTGAAATATGTGGAATGATCAGAAAGGGAACTTTAAAAAAATGGTTTACTCTGAATATCTTTGAAAATCACATAGCTCCTGCCAAATGTACAGCTTCACATGGAGGTCTGAGAACCTCATCACAGGAAAAAAAAACCCTAAAGTTCAGGAATAGGTAAGGATGTCCTCTCACAACTCCTATTCAACATTGTTCTGGAAGTTCTAGGGGGAGGGGAGGGGAAGGGAGGGGAGGGAAGGGAAGGGAAGGAAAGGGAAGGAAAGAAAGCAGAGGATAGAGAAAGAAAAAGCATGCATATTGGAAAGAAAGAAATCAAATAGTCTCTTTAATCTCTATTTTTTCCTTCTGTATTACCTATGATTATCTCAAGGTTTTGCATTAAGGCAATAATTTGTCTTTCAACCATGTCTAATGTGTTATTTGCTGTTTCTATCATATTTAGACATTTTTCTTTAGTTTGAAATTGATTTTTCTATTTCATTCTTCTGTTGTTCCATATTTTCTCATTTGCTTTATTGAATTATATTCTTATGTTCTTCTGCAGTACAAAGCACTCAAGGATAATCTTCTTTTCTGTAGATTATGTTTTCTTACCAACAGGGCTCATCACATTTTTATATCCAATGATCCTTCCTTTATTTTGTTTAGTTGTCATGCCATGTCTTTGTATCTTCCTCATGCTTAAATTAGGCCATGCTGTACACACCATCTCTTGTCTCTCATATAGTTTGAATGATTTCTCTTTGACACTCTGTACATCATATTGTCCACCAAGTCATCGTTACCTTAATGAACTTCAATCTAAGGACTGGGAGTTGATTTCTAGTGAACATTCAGAGAGAGAGTAAGAGTGGGAAAGAGGAAGAATTCAGCTGTGCCTTGTTAAGAGGACTTGGCCATAGCTTCCTCTTTGCAAACCAGGGAACATCAAGTACCAATGTCCTCTCTACCATAAGTGCAACTGCATCCTGTAGATATGTTCTCATCTAACCCATTTCAGCAGACCTGTTAGACAGTAAGTTTCAGCAGCTATTCTCCCAAGGTTGTTTCCCTTAACTTTTACAGATCTTCCTACTCACTTACATCTCAATTCACTTTTTCACAAGTAAAAAGAATTCATGAGAATTCTCGTGATTTTGTCAGCTAATTGAGGATGGACGTGAAGCTGGGGGCCTTCTCCACTGCACCACAATCTTCAAGGCTACTAGGTTTCCTTGTCATTTTTCAAAAGTTTATGGTATGAGGTTACGATCCTTCTTATGTTTATTGGAACTAGTCGGTCTCATCTCAGAGAACTTTAGTAACTAGTGTTGAAGAAACCAGGTTTCACTTTGTTTTCATTTTAGATCTGCTAATAACCACTCATTTGGCCACTATTACAATTATTGAGGAAAAAGTGGGAAGGATAAATGCAGAGTCTATGCAATAAAAATTTCTCTTTCATCGAAAAGATAGAAAGATTTTAATAGTATAACAATCAAATTAAAGATCTGGTTAATTGATCAGATAAAAGAACTTTGGTTGTTTTACCTTCAGAAACTCAAGTAAATTTATTAGCTGTTATGAGTATCCATGGCCATTCAGATTGATTTCTTCACACCTTCCCCCCCACACACATTTTTCATGGCTTCATTGAGATATTATTTACATAATATAAAATTTACTCATTTTAGGCATATAGTTTAATCAATTTTAGTAGTAGTGAAACCTCCATGTAATCAAGTTACAAAATAGTTCCAACTCCCTGAAGTTTCTTTATGTCCGTTTCCAATCAATTCTCCCCCTTCCCTTCAGCCTCAGGCAATGGCTGATCTGTTTTCTGACATTGTGTAGTTTTACCTTCTCTAGAATTTCATATAAATGCAATTACACAGTATGTCATCTTTTTTTATTAGTTTTTTACTTCTTTCATTTAATATAATGTTTTCGAAATTAATCCATTTCATTTTTTTTAAGATTTTATTTATTTATTGAGAGAGAGAGAGCACAGAGGGAGAGCCAGAGGGAGAAGCAGGCTCCCCGCTGAGCAGGCCCATGTGGGGTTCGATCCCAGGACTCCAGAATCATGACCTAGCCAAAGGCACACGCTTAACCGACTGAGCCACCCAGATGCCCCAATCCATTTCATTTTTGTTTCCATATTATTCTTATTTCATCCCTATTTATTTCTTAGCAGTTCCTACAGAATTGCTCTCTCACAAATTATTTATCCATTCACCAGTTCATGAACATTAAGGTTGTTTCCATTATTTGGCTATTATGGATTATGCTGCTATAAACATTCACATATGAGTCTTTGAATGTAGAAATGTTTTTATTTCTCTTGGGTAAATATCTAGGTCAAATATTTTTTCAGATCTTAACTCTTACATTTAGGTCTATGCTCAATTCTAAGTTATTTTTTAAAAATATGGTATGAAGGAAAGTTTGAGATTTATTTTATCCATATAGGTATACAGTTGTTCTAGCAACATTTGTTGAAAATACTATCTTTTCTTTCATTTAATTACCTTGGCACATCTATTAAAAATCGGGTGACATATGTGTTTGGGCCGATTTCTGGACTTTCTATTACATTATTTTATGTCAATCCTAGGCCACTACCCCACTATCTTGTTTATTATAGTTTAGTAAATCTTGAAATCATGAATTATACATCCTCCACCCTTATTTATTCTTCAAGATTGTTGAAAAATGACCCATTTCTTTTATCAGCAGAAGAAAACATTTTTAAAAAGCAAAATGCTAAGCTTTTTATAATAAAATTGTCATAAGGACGTAGAATTCTTTCATAGGTGGATGAACTTCAAAAACGTATTAGTGGACACTTAGTCTGCTTTTCCATATAAAATTTAAAACTTGAAAAATACATATTTTTTCATTAATAATCTTTATCTTTTAGAGCAGTTTTAGGCTCACAGCAAAATTGAGTGGAAAATTCAAGGAGTTCCCACATGTCTCCCACTGCTTTTGAAATATTAGAAAAGATTTACCTCATTTCATTGTTTTCCTCATCAGGATTTATAAGTCTCTCATCATTTCTATTAGTTCTTCCTCAATAAAGACAGCAATCCCTCATCTTAGTTTCCCCTTTTCGAGTTATGGAGTCTCCTTACAAGGGCTGGAATGTGTGGCCATTACAGGGGTGGGTTCTTTTCAGCTTCCATATGGATCAAGCCCTTGGGCTCTCACCATGGTGATACAAGGCACAGGAGGCTTTTCTGTGTCATTGACAGACTATCTGTTCCTAATATCTTGGGTTTTCTCCCTCTCTTCAGACCAGAAAGATGAAGGGTTGCGACCTAATGGAACTTTTCACTGTCTGGATTCAAGTTCCTCAGACCCTCAATGTCCGACATTAGAAAAAAAGAGGAAACAAAGGATGCAGAAGCCAGTTCCTTTGAAGTGAAACAGGTGAGGAGAAAGCTGTCCCCTTTGTATATAAACGCTGCCCTCCCGCCACAGAGCAGTGCGCCCTGGTTTTGACCGGAACCGCTCAGCTGGCACGCGCCCAAGACCTGACAAGTGCAAGTCCAGAGGGGCTTGAGTAACGACTCTGTAACCCATTGTTTGGGAAGCTCTGAAATAGAACACGATCTTTTTATCTACTTTCTGGGGATGTCAAACGTGATCATTTTTATTTTTTGATATTCGTGGGTGGTCAAACAGCGTCTATTACTTGTAGTAAAAGGCAGAGGTTAATTAAAAGATCGCAAGACCTGGGGTGATCACGACTATTTTGATCTCATAGAGACAGCTCTACCCATGTAAAATGTTTCCTCAGATGAATCACTTTTTCAATCAGCAAAAGAAAGCATTGAAAAAAGCAAATGCCACGATTGTATTATTGAAATTGTCATAAGGACTTAGGATTCTTTCACAGGTGAAACTCCTAAAACGTATTCGTGGAAACAGTCTGGTTTGTGCATGATTCCCAGTCTCATAAACATCAGTCTGCCAGTAAAACTTTAGTGAATGCATAAAATAATTTCTAGAATCTTATCCATGAATGCAATCGTGAATACTGAAAACATTTCCCCAACTGATTCATATTCAGGACAATCTCAGTAATCGCAGCCAATGCAAGAGAATGGTGGCAGCCAGGTCGAATTATTTATAACATTTTTGAGGTAATGTTTGGAAAGCTGACCATGTTAAAGTTTTTGAAACCTGTAAAATGAGATTTAAAAATTAAGAGCGCCACGGCTATTAAACATGCTTTATATACATGCACTTCAATAATTTTATATATAGAAACTAAAGATGTGAGTATGGCTTCTGTCAATTATATTTTTAGGCTACTTGTTTGAGTGAAAGATAAGGCACTTTCTTCCCATAGGTCAGTCACATATTTTCTTTAAGTCTGGTTTATAATATTAATTAGCTTAACAAAATCCAACCAGAACCCATATTATATAGGTACGCTTTTCCGTAGTACATATTCAAATAGTCTTACACTGTGAATCTGTGGGAATCCAGTATAACAAAGTTTCGTTCTATATTCAAGACGCTTGCCAAAGCGGTGCAGAAGGTCTGTCCCCATGGAGTTAGCAGTTTAATAGCCCTCACTCCACTAAACAGCCAATTAAATTCATTGAACCTCTTTCCTCCGCAGAAAATTCAACCCCGAAAAAGTGATGCATCTAATAGTTTCAATTTAGAGCTCTTACATTTAGAAGTAGGGGTAAAGATTATTTTCTTTGCACTTGGACTCAGCCAGAATGGCATGTAATTAATATCTCCACGTGCACACAATGGATTGGAGTCCAATAAATTTGAAGAAGAAAGAATCAGGCAAAGGGAACTATCCTTTCCAACATCAACACAGTGTTTATAATCTTTTGTTATTAAAGTTTTTGTTGCACAATTGAAAGCTTTAAAAAGATGGCTATTTATAGTGATAACCTGTAAGTATGCAGGTGTTCCTGCACACACACACACACACACACACACAGCTGCAGCAGCAGCTGCTTTCCCTCTCTTCCTTCATCTTCTCACCATCTGAATTCAGCCCCCAAACTGACAGTGGTAAGGAGAATAATTGCCCCCAAACATGTCTGCATCCTAATCCACGGAACCTGTGAATATGCAAAAGGGACTTTGCAGATGTGATGAACATTTAGGACCTTGAGATAGGGAGATTTTCCTGGATTGTCTGGGTGGGCCCAGTGTAATCATAAGAGCCATTGAAAGCAGAGAATCTTTCTTGGCTTTGGTCAGAGAGAGATATGACAAAGAAAGAAGGGTCAGAGGATAGAAGTAGAATCACAGAGAGATGCCATATGAAAGGTACTCGACTCGCCATTGCTGGATTCGGAGGTGGAGGAATAGGGCCTTTAAGCCAAGGAATGTGAGAATCTTCTAGAAGCTAGGGATGGCCCTCAATTGACAGCAAGCAAGAAGATGGAATTCTCAGTCCTACAATCACAAGGAACTGAATTCTGCTGATAATTGGAATGAGCAAAAAAAAAAAAAAAAAAAAAAAAAAAACCAGATGCACCCCTAAGACCTCTAGAAATAAATACAACCTCTTGGTAACTTGGTTTAGCCCAGATTTAGACCCATGTCAGACATGAGCTCCAGAACTGTAAGATAACAAATTTGTATTGTTTAAAACCCTAAGCTTGTGGTGAGTTGTTCCAGTAGCAATAGAAAACTAATATACTCATTTTTGTAAACAAGGAAATGCTGTACTTTATTCAGAAACAACAAAGACAGCTCTGAGTCCATCTGCCATATTTCAGATGGCTTTTCTACCTTATCCTTTCTCCTTTTCCTCGCAGATAAAAAGTTGGAGGACCAGTTGTTCTAAGCACATTTATTATGAAAATGTGCTGAAAACACTTCCTTGTTATAGGGAGCATGTCAAACTTGACTGAAGAGGAATGAAGACATTGAGACTGGAAGTGGCCTCTTGAGCATCCCAAACCTCTGGGCTATATATAAAGGCTTTTGGAAATAGGGTGTCCAGTGAGCCAAACCAATATCGAAACTGCCCACTTCCCCACAGTTCTCTGGGAAACCTGCCTTACTAGAAGCAGATCAGGAAGGTGGTGAGTCACGTGGAGTGACTGGAGGAGTCCTGGGGGTGGTGGGCATCAGACCATCGCCTCCCTAGCTGCCCACCACCTGACACTCATCATGAGACAGTCATTCCTTTGCTGGCGGAAGGCTTGAAAGTTTATAGGACTCTTATAAAATGGAAAAATGGTTTTTGTTTTGTGGGAGTGGAAGGAGGAAGACAAGAATAAATGTAGAAATACATGGCTTGAAAATTATCAATTAATATATCAGTATCAAAGGCTGCCAACAATGGGAAGAGGCACTGCAGATTTTTTTCTAATAAAAAAACACAGAGCAAATTTTATTTTTCACCAATATTTAGTAAGTAAATATTCATGCATGTGGTAATTTTGATATAAGCATCATTTCAGAGTGAAAAGGATATTTATTTTCTTAATTTTTAAAAAAGTTTTAGGGATAACCACTCTAGATATTTTTTTAAAGATTTTTATTTATTTATTTATTTGAGAGAGAGAGAGAGAATGAGAGATAGAGAGCACGAGAGGGAAGAGGGTCGGAGGGAGAAGCAGACTCCCTGATGAGCAGGGAGCCCGATGTGGGACTCGATCCCGGGACTCCAGGATCATGACCTGAGCCGAAGGCAGTCACTTAACCAACTGAGCCACCCAGGAGCCCACCACTCTAGATATTTTTAATGTAGTTTTTTTTTAAAGATTTATTTATTTTAGAGAGCGAGAAAGAGAGAGTGCGTGAGCCTGAGCAGGGTGAGGGGCAGAGGGAGAGGGAGAGAAGCAGACTCCCTCCTGAACACAGATCCTGACGTGGGGCTCAATCTCACAACCCTGAGATCATGACCTGAGCCGAAATCAGGAGTCGGACACCCAGGCATCCCTAATCTGGTTTTTTAAATCAAAGTATAGTTGACATGCAGTGTTACATTAATGTAATTTGTATTAAAGTTATTCACACACATGGCTTAGAGAGTCACATAGTTATATAAGGCCTACTTCCTGTCCCCCCAACCATGGTTCTTGCTCCTCAGAGGCAACCCTTCCATCTCATGTAGCTGACCACTTTTGTATTTATTTCCATATCATTAAATAACATGCATATATTGCTACTTCTTGATTTTTCAGTGTTAAGCCCTACATATTGGCTTCCAGATGTGGATCATAATGATTTAGCTCTTTCTCCACCTTAGCCATGGTCTCACTGTACACATGGTTATACCCCATGTCCCTGTCCTCTCAGTGTGGTTAAAGTTTGAGTAAATTGAAATTCATTGTTTACGTTGTCATGGTGACACAGATGTTATTGAGTGTGGGGCCATTTCATACATCTTGAATACCTTTTCTTTTTTTTCTATCTTTTTGTTTTCAAGTTCTTTGAAATCCCAAAGATATTTTCCTAATTTTCTTTGTCATCTTTCTTTTTGTGTATTTATCACTAATTTATCAAAACTCTTCCCTGACTACAAAAATCTTCTTTTTATATATTCAAGTACATTAAGTACATTAAGTAATCTATACACATCATCTTCTTATGGTTTCTCTCCAAGCCTTCAGATTTGCCCCTAAGTTGCTGGATCTCAATGCCTGCTGTTTTACCATCATATTGGAAATTGCTGTCCTCCACATCCTATCCTGGACCCCTGTTTCTCAGATTTTGTGCTTTTCTCTTTCTTGTTTTCCCTTTATCATTTGCATGGACAATATCCTCCAGGAGTTTCCTCCTCATTCAGTCAACCAACTTTTGCTAACTACCAAGTGCCATGCACTGTCCCAGGTATTGAGGTTAGGGTGGGAACCCATCTTCATGGAATTTTATTTTGAAGAGCACCAAGGTGAAAAGGACCATCCTTTTCTCATACATGTGTTGCAGGGATGATCTTGCCCATGAATCCTACTGAGACTGTAGGAGGGAGCTCAGCAACTCCTTCCCAGTGTCCCACTTTCACCTCTGCAAGAAACAGCATCTGTTTCTCTGGGAATGGTTCCAGTCTTTCCAACTTAATGTGGTCATGGGCACATGATCTGTCCCGGGAGAGGCACATAACAAAAACTGAGCTTGGGTCCTCAGGCATTTGGTACACAGGCACAGCTGAGATCACTGAGCATAAATGATATAACCCGACATTTCTCTGGAGCCAGGACTTCCTTTTTTCAGAGAATGGAGATTTGCCTCATTCAAACCTTGTCCCATTCTCTAAAGGTAAAGGACACATATTCTCTGTAAGGTGTTCGGCTAAATCCCATGGGAGACACATGGAGGGAGCTTGTCTGCCTAAGGTTAGAATGAGACTAATGTACAGAAGTGATTAGAGTCTGGACAGAGAGATCTGAATACTCTATTTCCAAAAGTCTTCCATAGCTCAGAGGTGTTGAGATGTTAAAGAGGCCACTTCTAAACTCAGTGTCTTGTTATTCATCTCCAGTCAGATGAGAGAGAGACAGAAGACAGAGAGAAAGCAAGAGAGAGAGAGAGAGAGATTTCAGCATCATTTGCCTCTCCTGTGTCTCTCCATGATCCACCCCTAGAATTCCCTCCCTCAATTCTTTCAGGCACTAAACTGTCCCTTTTTCATAGCTAATTTGATTTTAATTTCTGTCTTCTGCAACCAGAATCCTGAGTAATGACAGGCAATAAAAGGAAAACTGTCTACTATAGAAAAATCCTTGGGAATATGCTCTATTGAGGCCCAGAGATCTCCCTGACCTACTTTGTAATAATTTGTCCCCTCTCTCAGCAAACAAGATGCAATCAACTAGGATTCTCCAAGGTCTCCGAACCCCTCCTAAATGACATGTCACCTATCTGCAATAAGGAGGAAGAGTAGATGAATATGTATAATTAGCAAATTCCTATGAAAAGAGAACGTCTTTGTTGGATTGTAATCTCCACGAGGTCAAGGATTTGTCTAGTTTTATTCACTGCTTTATCTCTAGTGCTTAGGAGAGTATTATAAAATAAGTTAATGTATGTATGTATAGATGGGCTTTTAACATCTAGAAAAAAGTTAAAGGAAAAGTTGTCCATTATTTTTCCCAATAAGAAACAAAAAGCAGATTGTGTTTGGGTGGTCAGTATGGGCCCTAAATTCTGTCTGAGTGAAACAATAAAAGTAGCAAACATTTCTCTCTGTCCCCCTAACCTACCAAGAGACCATAAGAGATCAAGATGCTAGTGGGTCAGACAAACCCTCAAGGGGGTTATTGATTCTGGACTTCAGGCAGGAGTCCTAAGGTGATACCTACCAATTTTAAAAAATTATAAAAGACCAAGAAAGCCAAAAAGAAAAAAAAATATTTTCTTAGCATCTTTATGCAAGACCAGGCTTATCTTTGATTGTTACTTATCTCCAGGGAGCTATATTAAATAACCCACTTAGCAGTATCCTTATTTTTTTTTAAAGATTTTATTTATGTGAGAGAGAGAACAAGTGGGGTGAGGGGCAGAGAGAGAAGCAGACTCCCCACTGAGCAGGGAGCCCGACATGGGGCTCGATCTCAGGACTCTGGGATCATGACTTGAGCCGAAGGCAGACGCTTAACTGACTGAGCCACCCAGGAGCCCCTAACAGTATCCTTATATATAAAATCCTGATTAGCAGTTTGCTTTAATGATGAAATGTCAGACAACCCTCCAAAATGTCATATATTATGTTATTAAAGAGTACCGATAGAAAACAAATCAATTCTGGTTTTTATATATTCAAATTTTTAGAGGTACATAAACAACCTGCAATTTTATCTCTAGAGAATGGGCAAGGTTTAAACAGGGCAAGCCTTCCTTTCCAGATATTTATTATAACACTTCTCAGCTGAAGGGGACATAAAACTCCACTTGGCAGCTGCAAATGTATTTTTTTATTCCTCAAATGAGCTTCTCTTTGAAAGACAGTGACTAGTTTCAGTGATGTCAAAGGAAGGAGTACTGATGATCAAACAACCAGAGCCAACTTCTGAGTTGATGTATTTTTATTGGACATGCTACATTCGATGGCAACGTTCAGTAGCAACTGAATGGTAGAGACTAAAAGCCAAGGCAAGACACTCATTCATGCTGAGGGACAAATCTAGCACGTTACATTGAAGTGTTTGTCTCCCTGCCATTGTCCCTGTGGGATCCAGTCATTGGTACAGAGGGTCTGTGGTGAAAAGAATATTAGTGAATGCTCTGTCAAGTGAACAGATGAATCAGTACGTAAGGTCTGTAGTTAATGGTCTTTCTCTTTTTCCTCTACATAAAATTTAAACTCCCCATGATTATTCATAATGAAATGAGTTAACTCTGGGATAGTGATTTCTCCACTTATTCTTTTTCCTCTCTTCTGTGTTAAGCCAGAGGGTGGTCTCACAAATGCATTCACTTTCAATTCTACCACTCTTTCTTCATAGAACTTCTTCTGATCCTTATGTTTTCATATGTTTGTGGGGGTTTCTTTAATCTCACACACTTGAAAGTAAACCCCACTCTTTGTCGAGCTTGCACAGTAGTGTAATCTCAGCTCCTATAATGTAGATTAAGTGTTCAATAAATATTGGATAAATGAAAGGAGGCATTTATCATCTTCCCTCAGAAAGTTTCCATCTCTCACTTCACTATTTGAAGTGGAAAGATACTAACGCACTGTGATTCTCTCCCCTGAAGATGGAAGATTCATAGGTGCCCTTACCAGAGGGACGGGCATTTGGGAAAAGACATTAATCCTCTAATGAGGTACCTGCTGAAGGAAGATTTCTGATAAAGACAGTTATAATTATCCTGGTTTGTAGCTCTATTTTGATGATGCGTTAACTGTAGCTGGGTTTTCATCTTCATACTTTTCAAAATATACACACAAAGGGATTAATTTGAGTGGCCAAATCAATATGCATGTTAAAACGAGCAGGTTAAGCAGTTATACAGTAAGTTCAAACAGATGACTGAATACAATATTACAATAGCTTATTACTCATCCTTAAATAAGTTAATGGTCTATTTTGGACAGAGCGTACAAATAACTTTATCTCAGGCAACTCATTAAAAGAACATACTTCCTTTGCATATACAACAGAAACTGAGACCATATTTCATGAAGTAATTTCCAAATACACAGAGGCAGTGTGACCTATGTTAATTAGAGGGAGATTATTGCTTTCCCTCCACCTGATTTGCCTCATCTAGTCAAGCAGTTGGTGAGTCAGTTAAAATACACATCTTATCATAGGACAATATAGCAGAAGGGTGAGCCAGACCTTGGTTTCTGTATTTGTTTCCAATTGCTGCTGTAATAAATGATGGCAAACTCAGTAGTCTAAAACCATACAAATTTACTCCCTTATAGTTCCAGAGGTCAGAAGTCTGAAATGAGTCTATACAAGGCTCAAATCCAAGTGTCAGTAGGGTTGTGTTCTTGCTGGAGGCTCTGGATGAAAATCTGTTCCTTGCCTTTTCTGGCTTCTAGAAGCCACCAGCAGTCGTTGGCTTATGGCCCCTTCCTTCATCTTCAAAGCGTATCACTTCAAACTATGTTTCTGGAGTCACATCTCTTCTCTGATTCTGACGTTCCTCTTTTATAAGGACCCTTGTGATTACAGTGGGATTCAGGATAATCTTCCCCTCTAACAAAATCTTAACTACCTAAGTCCCTTTTGCCATGTCAGGTAACCCACTCACAGGTTCTGGGGACTAGGACAGAGAATTTGGGGACGTTGTTCTGTCTACCATGGTTTATGTTCCTACTTTGCCATTTATAAGGTGAAGTTTGATATCTCTGATCTTCTGGGGGTGGTGTTTGTTTTCGGTTTTGGTTTGGGGGGTGGTCTTTAGAATAGGAATTAGAAATCTCAGTGCTATAAAAATTAAAGGAGACAATAAATAGAAAGCATTTAGTGCATTAGGCTGGTATCAATACATGATGGCTAGTATGTATTCTTCTTCTTCTTGGATTTGGCCAATCTCATGGATTAGTTCTTCCATTTACTCTGATCATAGAGACATAGAGCTTAGAAGGACCAAAGCTTTAATTTTTCATTTCCTTAATTGCTAACCTCCTATGTTTTCAATTTTTACATCAGGTCAAAATGACCTGATAATGAGACTTTAAGAGGAAAACAGAAATAAAGAGGAAATATTTTAGGAAACTCTGGCTGCAGGAATTTTAACAGAAGCTAATTTCTTAACTGAGGTTGTGCTGACCCAGACACTGTCCAGACGGTGTCTCTCCAGCACTCACTCTCTGGGAGCATCTACAGGATGGCATTCAGTTCTGTTTGCTGCACTAGCAAGCAGTTCATTGGGTAGTAAGTGAGGAGTACATGCACACACATAGGGGATGAATACACACATATACGTGTGTAAAAGTGTGGGCACACACACATAATTTTAAAAACAAGCAGCATAACAGCAAAGCACTGTGAGCAGTGGCCTTATATAGGTTATGTCTGTGATCCATAAAAGTAAGTTTCTCCCCTTTCACTTACTTATGAAAATTACTCAAAGAAAACTTCATTGTACAGGTGTGCAAAAAAATATATGAAAGTATATTATCAAATTAGATGAATTACATGATAATTCATCTGTATGTAACTAGTCAATCTCTAAAATTTTATCCAGTTGAGAAATTTACTTTTATATCTAACTTAATCTCAATTTACTTGCAGAGATAAAAAAAAAAACCAGTTATATTTTGTGTAATACTCAAATACTTGGATTGTTATAAAAGTCATACCACCATTTATAGTAACACGGCAGTCATTACTATATGTCTTTTGATACCCATCTGTGAGTGTGTCTTCATTTACGTCTCCATTACATTTAACTTCATACACTGTGAAGATATTTGATCATGAGATTTTGGGCTCTTTTATAACTTCATTTTTTTTTCTATGTGTGTTTAGGAAAACTGGCAAGTTTTTGAATAAATTCATTCAGCAAATACATGTTGAACATCTATTATGCTCCAGGAGAATACGAAGTTTCAACAAACAATATGTTTGTTGTCCTGTGGTGGTGAGCGACATGTTCTGTGAAGAAAAATAACAAGCAAAAGTAAAGCCGTTTAAGGGAAAAGAAACAAGGAGAAGTTGTGTTTTAAATTGAATATGAAAAACAAAGAATCTCCTGAGTACTGTCAGCTTGGAAATGGCCACTGTGTCTTCCTGTTGAACACACACAATTTTACAAAAAACTAAAATCAGACAAGACCACTCTTGTAACCATATTAGAACAAGATCAGAATAAGACAAAATAGTAACCATGTCTTAGTTCAGATAAAAACAAGTATACAGTGCAAATCACTAAAATAACCAAATATCCTCTCCATCCAGCTAACATGAGTAACTAATTCTTATCGACTCTTTGCCAATTACAGCTTTTTCTCTCTCTTCATTCCTCCTGGTTAAAAGTTGTTAAGGTACCCAGGTATGGAATTACTCCCACTTTCTGGCAGCCTCAGAGCAAAACCATGCTTCACTGAATCTTCCCCCAAAATAATCCCCCCCCCAATAACACAAACTTGAGCCCTTTCAAACCCCCTTGCTGGTATACCACATGGGTCCCCATAGTGTGCTGCTCCTCTCACTACAACAAGCCAAGAAATCCAACATTGACCAGAGTTGTGTTTCTGGTATTCTTGGGCTAAGAGAAGTCATCTCTGATGAACTTTTAGTTGAGCAAATACCTACATAAAGTAAGGGAATGAACCATTTGGCCATGGGAGGGAAAAGGGAACAGCCAGTGCAAAGACTCCAAGTCAGGTTCATGCCTGGGTGGGTTCAAGAAAGAGCAAAGATACAGAGATGGTTGGATTTGCATAAGTGGGGAAAAAAAGAGGAAATAAGGTCAAGGTTCTGATTGTGAAGGGTCTTGTATGCCATGATGTTATGGACTGAATGTTGGTGTCCCTCAAAAAGTCATATGTTGAACTCTTAACCCCCAATGTGATGATATTAGAAGGTGGGGCCTTTGGGAGGTAATCGGGGTGAGCTGAGGTCATGAGGGCAGGGCCCTAGTCTGATGGGATTAGTGCCTTTATAAGAAGATAAACCAGAGATCTTGCTCTTTCTCTCTGCCACTGTGATGGGTGGCCATCTGTAAGCCAGGGAGAGGGCTCTCACCATGAACTCAGACTTCTAGCTTCCAGAACAATGAGAAAATAGATTTCCATTGTTTAAGTCATTAGGTCTATTGGTCTTCTGTTATGGCAGCCAAGCAGTCTAAGACACCTGGCAAAGACACGGGTTTTACTCCACTTCAAGTGAGTTGAAACTTTTGGAGGGTCTCAATATGACCTGACATGTTTTAATAGGATCGTTCTGGCTGCTGAGCTGAGAATATATTGTAGAAAAGTCAAGAAAAGAAGACCCAGTGAGGAACTCAGGTAATAAATAGGTAACATTTTTAAGGTAATAGCAATGAAACAATGGTGGAAAGTAGGCATTGGGGATAGAACAGACAGCTGAAATCCAGTCTTGGATACCAAATATATTTTGAAAGTAGAGCCAACGGATCTGGAGATCTATTTGATGTGGACCCCAAGGAAGATAAAAAATGTGAGTCAAAAATGACTTCAAAGTCTTGAGATAATAGATGAATTGAATTACCATTTGCTAAGATACATAAGTCAAAGGGATGAGGAACTGAGGAGACTATAAATTAAATCTCAATGATGAAAAATTTACATTTGAAATGCCTATTCTGAATTCAAGTAGAGACACCCAGTAGCCAGATCTATGAATCTGAAGCTCAGGGGATTAAGATTAGAAAAATAAATTTAGAAATTATTATTTAATAGATGATGTTCAAAGTCATGGGAATGAGCAACCTAGGGTGTGAGAAGACGAGGGATTGAGCCCTGATACACTCTCACAGAGGCTGGGAAAATCCCACCAAGACTGAGCAAAAGCTGTCATTGAGGTAAGAAAAAAAGCAAGTGCTGTACCCTTGATCAAACCATGCTTCACAACATAAATGAGCACCCAATAATAACAGTGTCATGACAAGTTTAGCCTGTGAGACCGATGTTTGTTTGAGTCCTTTCAAGAGCGTCTCACGCAGGTTCCACAGGATGCTAACTGAAATCCTAGGTGTGGCAAATTAGACTTCATGTATTTGTAATCTTATTCCTTCTTCTTTAATCTCTGTATTGCAGGGAGATTAATCCAGCCATTTGTTATGCCAGTGTTTCTCACAGTGAGCATCAGAATTACTGGGGCACTTGTTAAAAAATGCACATTCTTGAACCCCAACTCTGGACCAACTGAATCAGAAACTATGAATGAGCATGGCACCCTGGAACTGCCATCTCAGTAAGTTCCCAAGCAGATAGCCAAGCACACGACATTGGAGAACAATAAGCCCTACCTATATTCTCATCCTGTCATGAGGAAGGAAGGGAGCTAATCTAAAACAGGCAAATTCAGGACATCACCACGGGCCAAGAATCTTTCAGGGAAGATGGCAAAACCAAAACCATATTCAGATATCGGGATGTCTACTTTCAGTCATCCATCACTCTATAAATTTCTTTCTTGCTTTCTATAAAATTAACGAAGGTATAGGATTTTTCCTCATGATATCTTGGCACCAAAATGAAAACATTTTTGCAAGTGTCATATCACAACCAGAATGCCCTACTTTAGTTCAGAAAACATAATTCAAGCCATTGTTTGTGGAATTGCTGCAACATATGGTCACCAAAGAAATCTAGCAGCCACTATAGGGAAAGACTTTGCATCCTCTTTTTTTATTATTTTTTCAAAGACTTTGTATCCTCCTGATGAGCTGGTTCTGTAGACTCTCCTTCCACTCTTGGATGCAAAGGTGCCCTCCACTTGTGGATTCTGATTTGACAGAAATACAGATGTGACTATAAATATAGATTTGACTATAAATTTAGGAGGATGACTGGTTGAGAACATTCTTGAGCAAAATGAGTTTTGAGCTACAATAATAGTGGTTTCCCCCACTTATTGGACTTATAATATGCTAGGAACTAGAGTAAGACATATATGATTTCATTTTTTCTTTCCTGTAGGACTGTGATACAAACAAGGGTTTGAATTGAGTAAGTGTTGCATTGAGAAGCAGACTTAAGATGGAGTGTTGCATGCAAGATGTGTATTAGGAGCGCCTTGTCATCAACACTAGTCTGTAAACCTGTGTAAAACCTCTGAACACGAGAGACTCTATTTTGAGACTAACAACTTTATCCTGTTTTTTTGAAACAAATATCACATGGAATTATTGAACTGGGCAGAAGCATATGATTGAACAAAGGACTGCCTACACCTCCATACTTGAGAAAAATTGAACACTCTCCAAAAGGTATTTTCCTACTAACTGACATAATGTGCTCAGAAAACCAATGAGATGTCAAATGTCATTATATCTGCCAATCATAATTTTTGGAAAACAATGTGTAAGTCTCCTAATACTTCTGCAATTTGCTAACA
Source organism: Zalophus californianus (assembly GCF_009762305.2). Classification (NCBI taxonomy): domain Eukaryota; kingdom Metazoa; phylum Chordata; class Mammalia; order Carnivora; family Otariidae; genus Zalophus; species Zalophus californianus. The sequence goes on from NC_045596.1 coordinate 59,392,791, forward strand.
AAGACCACGGGCTTTTACTCCTCAATGAGACATGATTTGGGTTGCCCGCACATTGTAATTCCAAGACCCCAAATGAAAGCTGTTGTTTTATTTCAGTGCTTCCCCTTTTCTCAGGGGACAAGGGAGAAGAGGGAGAGTAGTGGGCAGAGCGACAGGAAGACTAGGAGCTGTGGTGCCGCCTCAAGGAGGGCCTCCACAAACCAGGGAGTTCTGCAGTCAGAATGCCTCTCAGAGCCGAAAAGGGATCACCTTGAGTGAGGAGATTTCTTGCAGCTGAGGCAATCCCTGAAGGGCCCGATAGCTGAGGGTTATGTGCAGAAAGCTCCCACATTGAGGCAACAGGTCCTTCACTGAAGAGGGACCTGGGAGGCCCATCACAGTGCCCGCCTGAGGGATCCGAGGTGTCAGAACTAGAATGTGGCAGAGCAGAGGAGTGTAACATAGAAGAGTTTGATCTTAAAAGTAGTTGTCTAAAGCAGACTAAAGAATTTCATAAATGCCTTTCCCACCCAGGGGTGAGTTACTAAAAGATGCACAGTGATTATCTTCAGGAATCATTTCTCTTCTTTTTTTTTTTTTAAGAATTTATTTATTTATTTTAGAGAGAGAGAAGGAGCATGAGCAAGAGGGGCAGAGGGAGAGAGAATCTCAAGCAGACTCTGCACTGGCGTGGAGACTGAGGCAGGGCTCAATCTCATGACCCTGAGATCATGACCTGAGCCAAAACCCAGAGTCAGCCACTGACTGCGCCACCAAGGTGCCCCAGGAATCATTTCTATAGTTTGTGTGTCAGGATAATGTATTGGAATGTCAATTAGCTCACATTTGTTTCCCTTTGTTTTTTGTTGTTGTTGTTTCACTTTTCCCCATTTAAAGTTGGTGGCCAGGCCCTTATATTTGCTTCCCTCGAGATTTTTGCATGGCGGAAAAGAATTGAGGCTTGAAGTGAAAAGCTCTTTCCACTCTTCCTGAATGATTAAGCTCAATGAAGAGATGATGCTCCCCCCCTGAGAGAGAGGTAGAACGGAGGGCCTTTGGGTGCAACTGAAGGTGAGAATGACTATAGCTGAGGACCAACGAAGGGCAGGTAGAGATTGTTCATAATTATAAAGGCTTCTCAGTGTAGTGGAAGTTGGAAGACTTAATTGCTTTCAGAGGTATCTAGGGCGGGTGACAAGACCCTGAGATCTCAAGGAAAGGATTGCCTGGTGGCCCTGTGGGGATGGAAAGTCAGTGCCCAGCTTAACATACTTTAGGCACTAAGGCAAGCAGGCTCCCGATGCTGAGGGACCATCCCTGCTGGCACAGCTGTGGTCTCAGCAAGTGGGACTGATGAGCACTGCCCACAGGACCTCCCGGGCGGTGGGGCGTGCCCATGAGAGGAGGAAGCACCCTAATAACGGGTGGAATTTAATTTCTACCAGAAAAGTGAGAGACGGACTCAAAAATAGGTTTAAATCTATTTACAGAACATTTGAAAATGCAAATTCTTCTACTTTGGAGTTCTTTGCAGTAATATTCTCAGGAAAAATGTACTAAGGAATAGGAAAAGACCATGGGTATCAGGCCTAGCTAAGGTCATAATTGCCATTCTCGTTATAAGGAGAACAGAGAGAAGGAAGAGGAAGAAGGGAGGATGTACCAGTAGTTTCTCTTATTACTGACGGGCAGCTTCCTCCACGCTGGTCTACACTACACACTTCATAGGAAATGGAAGTGACCAAAAGTGGCAGGGGGTGAGTGTGCCCAGGAGGGAAATTTTATTTAATAAATAAAAGAAGGTTTAATAAAAAGAAGAATGTAGCTGAGTAACCATCTGTACTGCCTGCATGATGGTGAAAAACACAAGTTTTAGGAAACCCAGGGAACTAGGGTCCAAATATCATCATTCTCTCTTTTGGGTGCTTGTAGAGGTTATGCCTTTTTATTGCCAAAGGGTTAATGCGTGCCTTTCCTCAAAGCTGGAAGCCAGCTGGTAGACCCGGCCACTAGAACCCCTTCAGATTCACAAAGGAAAACTGGAACCCTTCACTGGGGGGTTGAGATCTGGTTTTCCTAACAAAAGAAGAAGGGCAAAGTGCACTGGCACAGAAAAGAATGAGAAGGATTCTATCTGAGATGCACAGGCATAAAAAATCCACACGATGAACATGCTATTCTGCCTGCCCCTCCCTGACCTTCATCTATCACTTTTCCCTTTTTGTCTTAAACAATTTCAGTATTACTTATTTAACTTTTCTGTACCATGTGCCTCTAATTCCAGATTAATTCCATTAATTACAAAAATATTCTTAACACCTGTATGGTCATCCCCCAACGCTATCGTGGGTGCTTGAAGAAACAGTGCAAAACACAGGCAACGCCCACTGTGCCCTCCTCCTTAGTTCATTCTCTCCCTTGCCTCCATCAGAGTGACTCCACCCTGAGTGTGGCGAGTATCAGCCAGTGCATGTTGGTATCCATAAACAATAGTTTGTATTTTTTCATGTTTTGAAAATTACGTAAGGAGTACGGTATGGTTCATAAAATTCTCCTACTTGTTTTGCCAAAAACTTACGGGTTTTTTCAGCTGTATTTTCTTGAAGATTCATTTATTTATTTTGAGAGAAAGAGAAAGAGAGTGAGCATGAGCCGGGGGTGGGGGAGGAGCAGAGGGAGAGGGAGAGAGAGACTCTCAAGCAGGCTCCTCGCCAAGCACAGAGGCCACATGGGGCTCGATCTCATGACCCTGAGATCATGACCTAAGCCGAAACCAAGAGTAGGCCACTTAGCCAACTGAGGCACCTGGGTGCCCTGATTTTTTTCAGCTTTATTAAGGAATAATTTACATGTAATGGAATCCATTTCTTTTAAGTGTTTCATTTTGACGAATTTTGGTAATTTTATCGGTCATGTAATCACCAACACAAGATATGGAAAAGGCCCTCCACCACAAAAGGTTCCTTGTGCCCCTTTGCAGTCACCCCAGCCCCTGCCCTGATCTTCCTTGTAAGCACTAGGTAGCCGTCCCAGGCCAGAGCTGGCAGGTAGGTGCACTCGGGAGGCACACCAAACTCACTCAACAGTAAGAATTCCACTTCTCAGGGCCCCTGGGTGGCTCAGTCGTTAGGTGTCTGCCTTCCGCTCAGGTCATGATCCCAGGATCCTGGGATCGAGCCCCGCATCGGGCTCCCTGCTCCGCGGGAAGCCTGCTTCTCACTCTCCCACTCCCCCTGCTTGTGTTCCCTCTCTCTCTGTGTCTCTCTCTGTCAAATAAATAAATAAAATCTTAAAAAAAAAAAAAAAAAAGAATTCCACTTCTCAGGCCACCCCCTTTTCTCTCACTGTTGTGTCAAATGTCAATCTGAGGCTCGTTTCGGTCCTGCCTTTCCTCAGAGGAACGTGTGACCTCCGGATCTCCGCTCACCAGGTAGCCTTGCAACCTCAGTTCTCTGATGGACTCCCAAACCCGTGATCTTGTAGATTCCCCTGCTTGTTCTCATCCTTAGCGTAGAGGTGACTTTCTCTTTCTCCATCCTCACTGGAAGCCAAAATCTCTTTAGACAGATGACAGTGGGTGTCAAGCACTTGGGGTATGCATTCTTGTGGATGTAACAGTTTTATTTTAAAGTGTGAATATTTACATCTGTAATATCCTTTGTACCGATCTAAATTTCTAATGAAACATGTCGGACCTCAACTTTAAAATATTCTAGGTTTTCCAAAATTCTCCTAAGGGTAAGTGGCTAAAAGAGACCACTGACCTATATCACACAGGGTCCCAGAAAGCTTAGATACCCCCCGAGTCTAGTGGGAAAGATAGGTTACATATATTGTCATACATTTTGGAAAAGAAGTATGTCCAGGGGATTGTGGGAGAACAGAGTAGAAATGCCCAGATTAACCTTGGGCTGCTGGTGGTCCTGGGCTGCTACTTAGAAAAGAATTCATTTCTTGTGCTCTAAACCAGGCAGCAGCCAACTTTTCTGGAAAGAGACAGTAAATATTTTAGGCTCTGCAAGGACATGGTCTCTGGTGTAGCTACTCAGTTCTATTGTAGCAGCAAAGTAGCCACAGCTAATATGTAAAGGAATGAGTGCACAGTGTTCCAATAGCTTTTTTTTTTTTTTTTAATATAAAGAGTCTGTGGGTAGTATTTGGCCAATAGGGCCACAGTACAGACTCCTGTCCTAGATTGTGGTCAATTATATTTAGATATATTATATATCTAAAAACCATTTAGAAATTGTCATAGTGTAAGGTGTATAGAGATGAGCAATGTTAAGTAGTCTGTCAAGAAAGCCATAGACTAGAAAGGAAAAATAATGTGAAAATAGTCACAACAAAAGGTGTTAAATGCTATTGTTACAGGATTTGTGTCCCCTGAATGCCTGCCATTCTTGGTCACATCGCTTCGAAGGATGAAGAGGTAGACCCAATGAAGAGTGGTGGGCAGCAAAGCAAAGTTTATTGAGCAAGAGTGTAAAGCTCCCAGAGAGGGAGGTGGGCCCGAGAGGGTTGCCCTTGGAGTTTCTAAGTTTAGGGGGTTTTATGAGCTCTTTTAAGGAAATTTCTTAAGCAATCAGTGTGTGCCGAGTCGTGCCCGTGCCATTCAGGGCTTTGATCACTTATCTGTCTACCTATTAGGTTAAAGTCCACATGCTGATGGTCTTTTTTTACTGACATCTGGGGGCTTAAGTCTTTAACTGCCCCTTGTCCATGATATTGACAAATGCTTTTGTGGTGAATTGTTTTAATTTAGGACGTTTTGCAAAAGTCATTTCTGCAAAAGCTGCAAAACAGAATGTCAGTGTGGTCCTAAGCTGCAAAACAGGATGTCTGTGCTGTTTTATTTTAGCCATCCTGACTCCGTATTTTCTTGTTGGGGACCCTGACCCTGACTACCTAACTGTCCAACTAACTCCTAACCCTATGAAGGATGTATACAGCCCAGTGCTAGCATAGAGGAGTGTGGCTAACTTACTTTTAGGAGTGAGGGCTATATCATCCCATTCCTGGCCTCAGGTACCACTTATAAAAGGCAGAAAGCTCGAAATTCCAGACTTAGAAGGAAGTTTTGTGTTCATGATGTCTGACTCCTCATTATACACATGAAGAAACTACGGTAAGGCCTTGGAGAGGGTAGCATATTATATAACATTTGACTTGCTACACATTCGCTTTTGGTACCAGAAACAATATATTAAATTGGACCATTTACACAAAGGATTCACTCACCAAAATTAGCCCTACCTTATTTATTTTTTTAATTGAAATACAGGTGAAATATAACATTGTTAGTTTCACGTGTAAAGCATAAGGATTTAATATTTGCATATATTGTGAAATGATCACCACAGTAAATCTTAACATCCTGATCACCATACATAGTTATGTATTTTTAAAGCCGTACCTTATTTGAAATAGTGCAGAAAATAAATGTGAACAAGGAAAATTAAGAAACACTTCTGTATTTTCTTATTCATGTCTATTCAAGTAATTACTACATTTCTCATCTTGAGTTCTGTCTTTATTTAATTTGAGCATGGCAAGTTTTGCAACCTTCAGTATCTGCTAGGTTGGTACGTAGATAAGAATAGGGCCTGGGATACTCTTTCACTACAAATTTTTTGCGAAGCATTTTAGTAGCAAGGGGAGTATCCAAGAAAGGTCAGGATAAATAGAACGGAAAACAGCTGACCCGCAGCAGGAGTGGGACCAGCCTGTTGTCCCTTACTGGGCTATGGGAGTCAGCAGGCCTTCCCTGGTAAATAGGCTCTGCATCCCAGGAGCGGAGCCCTTCCTCCCTGGGGCCATGGCATTGTTTATGGTACAATTATTTAACAGGAAGTGAGGACTTTCAGCATTCTAGGAGGGAGGACCTGGAGGCGATTGCCCGAGGAGAGTCATTATGATCCTTGTCGGAAAGCCTGGAGAATTCGCTCTCAAAGAAGGTGTGCATATAATAAGGGGTGTGTTTATTTATTAATCATTACTTGATTGACTTAAGGAGACAATAAATGCATGACTAAGAATATGGGAGAATGAATCAGTGACATTTATGTCTGGGTGGCTCAGGTAAAATTTTATCGTTTCTAGATTAGATTGTAGAAATTATTTGTACTTTCTGTTTGAATAACAAAGGAGCTGGATTCTGGTCCAACTAATGCCCGAATCTAAGTCAGGCCCCAGTGTCCTCAGAAACACCGGGCAGAAATCGTGATGGAGTCAATTACATTTTAAATGCATGTTTCAGCCTTTGGGCAAAGGAGCAAATCGCTCTGCTCCAATCTGGACAGCAGTCTTTATGTGCCAGAGGGGGCAGGTGGGAACAAAACAGTGAGGGGAAGCCAGACAGAGAGCTAATGGCTGCTTTCAGGATGAAGCACATTGCGAGTTTACCCCAATTCAAGATGGGCTGAAGTGTGTAGGACTGGAAGCTCAACAGCCACAACAATGAAGTCCTTATTACAAGCAGACCATTTTGTTTTATTTTGTCACCTTTATTTATCCATGTCCCATTTACAGACACACGGGGTGGACCCAGTCTTTCTCTCTTAAAAAACATTCTTGTATATGTTTTCCCACGCAGGAGCAAGATTTTCTCCGTGGGACAGGCTTACCAGAGGAATTGCGGAGATGAAGCTTACGATAAAGCCTCATCTTCTCTAGATATTGCTAAACTGCTCTCCAAACTGGACGGACTAATTGATCTTCTCACCAGCATAGTGAGTTTGCATTTCTCTACACTGTTACTAATACTTGGCCTTGCGCTTTAGGTTTGCCTGACAGGTGTAAAATATTATCCCATTGTTTTATCGGTACTTCCTAATTACTAGTTGAGGTTAAGCTGCTCTTTATAAGTTAATTGACCATTTAGGTTTTTTCTTAGGTTAAGTGATTATTTTTTGTTTTCTAATTAGGGTTTTCAGTACATTCTGGATGTTATATAGATTGATTATGCGGATTACAAATCTCTTCTTCCACTCTTATCTCTTATCTTTCTCTTTTGTTTGCAACTTTGTTTGAAGCAAAGAAGTTTTAAATGTTAACCTACTCAAATCAAACCGCATTTGTCTTTCTTTTTTTCTTTTTAAGAAATCTCTCCTACTCTTCTGCGTTTTTGCAAAAACAGAAAAAGGCTTTGCATTTCACATAGTTTCTTTAGTTTGAAGGAAATTATGTTTGTGTATTCAGTGAGGTGAAATTTTAGTTTTATTTTTCCATGGGGATAACATTGTCTTTCCCCACTGATTTATAATGTTACCTCTTTTATATGTCTACACAGCTATCCCTAAACCAATGCCAAACTAAAATTACACTATCTCAGTTAGCACTTTATAGAAAGTACTGGTGTCTATAAGGAATATCTACTACCTCATCCTTGCTTTTGGGAAACTAGCTGGGCTTTATTCTCAGTAGAGGAGGAAAAAAACAACCATTAAAACCTTGGAGGTAAAATGATTGTTGAGCTGGAAAAGTTTTTCTCATAATACTTCCATAGTCCGTGTGCCATTTCACTATGGGAGTGTTTTCCTGGAGATACACAAAGCCACTGGGATTTTCACACTAGTGTCCAGAGATTGTTATTCAAATGAATTATTCAAATGAAACCCTGACAGAGGTCAACAAATATAATGCTTGCCTATGCCTTACCACGAAAAGATGGTGAGAAACCTGTGCAAAGCCAAAATGAAGTCTGAGGCGAAAGTGTAAAAACGTATGTTCAATATTTTTCATATAAAGTTTCTTGAAGTTTTCTATGAAGCCCCAAGAAATCTATGAGCCCATTTATTTTCCACTCCCATTGGTTCCGCCTACTATTACTTTCATTTCTAACCCTAGTTAAAGGGGTAAGGAAAACATTTTTCCTCAGCAATTGGAACAAAAGGGGAAAGAATTTGGTGATGGGGATCCAGGCATGCTCCTCTGTGTAAAGCATAGAATGGGTCTGGCAACTAGCGATTTCTTTTGAAGGAAAATAATCATTTGAGAGCTGTATTTTAAATATGTTAGCTCTTTAATAGAGCTGAGTGGTTTAGATGGATTAAAAAAAAAAAAAAACGGAATAATATAGGCGCACCTGGGTGGCTCAGTTGGTTAGGCTGAGAGGGTGCGGCTGAAGGACCAAAGCCCTGCCTGACTTCATAGCCCACACTGGGCACAAAACACTGCCCTTCCTCCAAGAATGGGCCTCCGAGTCTCTCTGCCTTTCCATCCATGGCATAATGTCACCTGTCTTGGGTTTGATACTTTCAGACTCATTTGTCTTCAAGCAGGACACTTAAAAATAAATAAATAAATAAAATAAAAATGAAAATAAAGGGCATGGTGGCTAAGTATTTAGAAATGTGGGACTATCCTGATGCTTTTACAGATTGGGTACCCATTCACTGTCACAGCCTCAAATACTAACTAAGACAGAAAAAGCCACAATGAGACCTTCTCCACTCACACAAAGGAGTGCACCTCAGAGCAGGTGTATCCCAAACTTTAATGTGCATGGGGGGAGACTCCGGGACCTTTTTCAAATGCAAACTCTGATTCAGTAGGTCTGTGATGGGCCTGGAATTCTGCATTTCTAACAAGCTCCCATGTGACGTTGAAGCTGCTGTCCCATGAGCCACACCATGATTCTCAAAACCTTAGATGGTAGTAAATTATTACAAAAAATAGCATAAGCTCACAAGTGTGAGAGACCCTGCCAATTGACCCAAATGAAATGCACCATATTCTGCATCCCAGAGATTAAAATCTACCTAACTTTGACCCAGATCTGCCCTACATACCAGGTCAGAATGGCCTTAAAGCCCAAAGAAAACAGCCCACCACTGGGTAAACACTTTCTGCTGATTTATCTCCATAATGGGACCACCTCTACTAGTCCTCAGATTGCTGATAAACCAAATATATTCACAGATGATTTTAATCAGGTTCAGGCGTTGGTCTCTGCAAATTGGGATTTCTTCTTGATCTCATCACCTTTCCTAGTATAGGAGGAAAAATCTGTTGACTTGAGACTGATTAAGACCTTTTCTCAAGAACACCCAATGACATAAACACAATGTAATTGTACTAGTGTCCTGTACTCTGTAAAGGAACTGAAATAAAAGTCTGAGGTCATCTGTAAATAGTAATAAAAAAATTACACTAAGAGTTACCATTGACTGCACTGGGCTTCCTAGAATATAAATATGGACAGAGAGTATACCTTCTAAGATAAAAGAGATATTCCACTGTAGACGGGAAAATTGGTTGCAACAAAGTGAATTTTATTTAATTACTGTATCTGGATATGCTAAGGAAATTAAAGACTTAAAAATAAACATCGTCTTGTAACTTCTTCTTAATGCCTCTTAAATGTTGGGTATATTTCATGTGTCTCAAGCACTAAGGAAGAAACCCACATATCAGCGCCTTACATCTGAAATAATAAGGGGAAAAAATTGACCAGCTAATAGTGAACACACATTCCATGCTCTAAGTACTGACCCAACTCACTTTAGGTAAAAATGACCTAATATCCCTACACATTACTAATAACAAAACCAATTTGTTAAATGAAACTACATCAACGGGAAGATTGAGATCTAAAATCCTAAGCTACTGGGGCACCTGGGTGACTCAGTTGTTAAGCGTCTGCCTTTGGCTCAGGTCATGGTCCCAAGGTCCTGGGATCAAGCCCCGCATCACGCTTCCTGCTCAGTGGGAAGCCTGCTTCTCCTTCTCCCGCTCCCCCTGCTTGTGTTCCCTCTCTCGCTGTGTCTCTCTCTGTCAAATGAATAAATTTTTTAAAATAATCTTTAATAAAGTAAAATAAAATCCTAAGCTACTCATGTATCAGGAAAACTTGAAGAAAATTACACAAGATGTATTAATTTAATAATAGTTTTTTTTGGCATGTAGTCAAATTTTAAGTTATACTGTTGAGAAAATAAAAAAGAAAGTATTTATACCAAAATAATAAATAAGTAATACATAATATGTATATTAAAATGTAAGAAATGATAGTTAAGGACAACGATTTATAGTGATGAAGACTTAGATCTTAAAAGTTGGGGCTTTGAGAGAGACCCTCAAAAGGAGTGAATTGTAGAAGGACCTCTTAACTGAAGGAAGAATAAGATTGGAAATGTGGGGTGTTCATTTTTCTCTATGGTTAATAAGTAGCTCCTAAATAATATATTGCTTACTAGCAAGACTGTAGGTTAAAGAGGAAGAAATATCTCAAAGCACATACATAGTACCTCTGTACAAGAAGCCAAACTACTCTTCCATTTGCTGTGGCTATGTAACAAATCACCCCAAAACTTCATGTCATAAAATAACCATTTTATCTTGCTCACCAATTCTGTGGTTCAGAACTTAAAATGTCACAGTATGGATGATTTCTCTCTGTTCTGTCATTTCTGGGACCTCAGATGAGAAAACTCAAAGGGTGAGGTCCAGATCCATCTGAAGCCATGTCTGGCATTTCATGCTGTCAGCTCAGTTTGGAACTTTCAGATGATGCTCTCAATGGGAAGACCCGTGTGTTGCCTCTCCATGGGGTCTGGGCCTCCTCACAGCATGGATGCCTTGGATGAGTCAAACTTCTAACATGTGGCCTCAGAGTTCCATGGCAAATGTCCTGGTTAACAAGGCAGAAGCTGCCTCACCTCTCAACTCCTGGCCTCAGAACTCACACAGCATCACTCTTGCTGCATTTCAATTGTTACAAACAAGCCAAAAGCCCAGCTCCATTCAAGGGGAAATACTGTTGCAGACATTGTTGGAAAATAAAATCTACCACAAGTGTTAATTTCTTGAGATGTTTTTCTGTTCATTGACATTAGACCTTTGTATTTGAGCCATATGAAAAATTTACTATATGTTAAATGGGAAAATCCCATCCTTTTCCATTAAAATGACTCAAAAATTGCCTTGCGGCCTTCTGGAATTCAATGTTAGGAGATACTTCAGGCCAGTTTTTATTTCTCTTTACATATAACCTCTTATTCATTTCCCATGCTTGCAGAATTCTTGTGTTCAGGATTTTGAATTCAAATGCCTGTAAGCCACAAAGAAGCTTTGCCTTACAAAAATTGCCCAAGTCCAAGTTCAGGGTTATGGCCAGAAGCCCCTAGTCTTAGTCCTTGAAAGCTGTTGGCATAACCCTTTCTTAATGGCATTTTCCAGTTAGTATCAATTACCAAGAAACTCACAGCCCTAAAAGCAGCTGGATTCTATGGACTTTTTCAGAGGAGCCACATGACCCTTCACGGCACATGTGGAGACGCCTGATTTAGAGAGATTAAAACCAAAATGACACAGAGAACACGTGAGGAAAACTGCCTCGCTTCCTAGGACAAGTAGGTGTCACGCTTTAATTTCAAAAGCATGCTGTATTCATTTGCTAAGGCTGCCCTAACAAAGTACTACAAATTGGGTGTTTTAAACAACAGAAATTTATTGTCTCATAGTTCTGGAGGCTGGAAATCCAAAATCAAGATGTTGCCAAGGTTGGTTCCTCTGAGGGCTGTGAAGGATAACCTGTTCCAGGCCTCTCTCCTGGCTTCTGGTGGGTTGCTCACAATTTTTTTTTTTTTTTTTTTTTATATCCTTAGCTTCTGCTTCATTGCCCTCACCTCTAGCTTCATCTTTACATGATGTTCTGTGAGCATGTGTGTCCCCAGATTTTTCCTTTTCATAAGGACACAATTATGTTGGATTAGGGGCCCACCCTACTGTAGGATAACCTCATCCTAACTTAAATAATTGTGCTTACAATGAACCTGTTCATATCCCAAGGTAGTAGGGGGTAGCACTTCAATATATGAATTTGTGGGGGGACACAATTCAACCCATACCACATGCCTAATTGGTTTCATTCTCTACACAGAGGATCTTTATAAAATAGATCTGAGCTTGGCATGCCTGGGTGGCTCAGTCAGTTAAGCATCTGCCCGTCATGCTCAGGTCATGATCCTGGAGTCCTGGGATCGAGCCCCATGTAGGGCTCCCTGCTTGGGGGGGGGTTCTGCTTCTCTCTCTCCCTCAGCCTGCTGCTCCCTGACCCCTTGTGCTCTCTCTCTGTCTGTCAAATAAATAAATAAAATCTTTAAAAAAAAATAGATCTGATCTTGCAGTGGTATTTTTTTGTGGGAGCTTTCTTATCTTGAGTTTGCTAATCATCTTCACCACACTTAGAAGCTCACACAGTTTTCATTTTTGTGTGAACTATGCACGCACATTTCATTTTCCATGAAGTTTTTAATTATCTGCTCATAGAGGGAGACAGTGTTGCACACTGAACCTGAAATCACAACAATTAGAACTCACATATTTTATAGCACATTATGTGTATTTCCCCCAGTTGAATACCTCCACAATTCTGTCTTGCTTGGATAAAGATTAAAATTTAATGTGGATTCCCTAAGACCATATCAACTGGTATCAGACTTTCAGGCTAATAATTTTGGAAATCAGACAAGGATTCAACAGGGACTAGAAAATACATTTAGGTCATTAAGCTTTGATTCTATCCATCAGCTGGAGAATTATAGCACTATGCTAAATTAAAAAAGAGAACTTGTAAAAGCCTTTCTCGCAACTTGGAAGATTAACAAAATTGAGACCTTTCAGGGGCCTGCCATCCAAATACCCAAATAAAATTATCTATGTAGCTTTAATATATGCATAATTTGTTATTGTTCGAAGACCTTAGAAATTTCTCCTTTACTGGCCTTGTCCAATTTTCAAAAACTCCCATAAATTTACCTACTTTATAATGTGGTCTAATACACACATTACTTTGGAAAACACAAAAAACCAAATGGATGCTGGTAGACCAGGATCAATGGTGCATCCTCTCACTAGTGTTATATGGAAAGGATGCGACTGGAAAGGAAGATTCAACAAAAATGAGTCACCTTTAAAATAATTCTTCTTAAGGGGGGACATTACTTAAAAGATGTATCTCATCTTCATAAACAGTCATTTGGAGATTGGACACTTCCAGGACACCTAAGAGGCTGAGTTGTGGACAGTCAGTGAAAGATGACAAACAAGATTCGAGAGTTACCCACGCTATTGACTTAGCTATTTACTCTGTTAAGGCGATGTAGTGTTCAGGAGAACGAGACTGAGCTTGTTTTTCTCCATTTATACTCCAAGTGGAGTTTGGGAATTGACGGTTAAAGTAGTATCTCTTTGTCTCCCTTGGTCTTTTGACTTTTACTCGTATTTCAGGAATTGATGGTGGGGAGCGGGGGGCTCAACAGGGGTTCTATCACTGCCACTCTTCAGAGCAGAAGGGGTACCAACCGAAAAAGAAAAGAGTATGTAAGTGAAGTGAGTTGAATGTTCTTTAAAAAAAATCCAACCTTAAGTTACATACCCCTTTATTTTCTCATCTCCATATATTCCTTTTGAATGTCAGTCCCATTTCATATGCTGTCTGTTTGCATAATATTTGACACACAGGAATCACAATCCATTATCTGGCTCTCTGAATGGCCACATAAGCTCCTAGACAAGGAAATTCCATTCTCCAAAAATTAAAAGCAAAACAACTCTTCATGGAATCTCTGTGAGGGTTTATACTAACTACGTTTTATTGATCCCCATAATAAGGAAGTACTCTTTCCGTGCTAACCCATCCTACAGAGAACATCTGCTGGTATCAGGGGCCGGTTTGAGAAAAGAGAATTTGCCTCCATTACAAACAGATGAGGGTAATAACCAATCATGTTTCAAATATGCTTAAACTGGATTGTGACACTTCAAACAGGGCATCCAAATTAATCACCCACAAGGAGAAATAAAAACATAGGTAATTTATGTGGCTCAGTAACTCTGTCGCTGAATTGAGGTGTATTGCTTTTCCAGTACCTTTCCTGTTATATTAGCCCTGCCAATCTATAATTATGCATGTCTCTTGACTGGGAAGGGGCCTAGTCTTTTTTTATGCTAATGAAAAATTGCAACAAATGCACTATGCAATAGTAGGTGGGGCTCACACCACCCCAAACAGTCAGGTATATTTTACTCCTATGATTTAAAAGAAAATCATTTTTGCCAATAAGGAGTCCAAGCAATTCAAGTTTAATCACTGAGATAAAACTTGAAAAATCTTCCAGATATAGACCTTATAGACCTCAGTCTCTCTCTCTCTTTCTCTCTCTCTCATATTTATTGAGTCCATTTTATGTCCTCCTCTGGGGGTACTATATAGACTCTCAGCTAAAGACTTCAGCATATCACAAGGAAGAGGTGGTAGTCATTTACCAAGTGAAAAAGAATTTTTTTTTAATGCACCTGTCATTTGCTTAGTTACAACAGTCAAAAGAATCAAAATCACTTCATATTGCTTTCTTGAAAACCAAGATCTGATACTAATATAACCACAAGCAGAAGAAATTACAGATTAAAGAGTTATTAAGTTCAGTTCTGTAATATATCCCCAAATGGGTTGGAGTATTGCATTAACATGTACTTCAAAATGCCTGACTATTGCCTAGAGTTCCCCAGCCATAATGAAGTATATTTTAAGAATCAGTAATTTAAAGCAAAGTTAAAAGAAAACTAAAGAAAAGAAAACTTTAATTTTTCTTTTTCAGGAATTCAAAGGCAACAACATAATCTGATTGCTGTTTTTCATATGAATCTATCTTAGTTTACCTTCCAGTAGAGAGGAAAGCATTGATTGCCACTTTTAGAAGTGCTAAATAAAATTAGGTCTTATACTTGTGAAGTTCTAGAACAACTATTGAGCTTGATTTAGTACCAGTTACCTTCTCTTAGGAGAAGTATAAAATATCATTTAGTAAATGAATTCATAGTTACAGAAATAGGAGGAAGGCCCTCACGTTTTCTAATTATCTAATCCTAAGTATACTGGGACTCTTCCTACATGAAATGCAACATTCGTCTTTCAAAGAAAAGGTAAACTGAAGGTTCTGATGTCCTATGTTGGCCACTTACCATCCATCTATAATTGAAATTTAAATCAAAATAGCACTGATGATATGAGAGATACCAATCATATTGAGGTCACTTTTGTTTTCAGATTCCAGTTTGGTCTTAGAGTACTGTGCTCTACTCAAAAATGGATCGTTATTTTCTATTTGAAACATTTACATCTTAATGGGATCCAGTCGTGACATATTTTTAAAAATACACCTTGAACTCCTCATTTTTTCCTTAGACTTGGATAACAATTCACTTAGTGGCTCATTCTGTAAATGCACTGATTGTTCTTTCCTGATTTCTAGTCTTTATGTGTGCTATTTCTTCTACCTGGAATTTGCTTTTTATCTCATCTTTGTCTGAAAAAATATTTTCAGTTATTTAAAGGCCAGCCCAAAGACCACGTCTTTTAGTTAACAGAAGTTCCTAAACTGGAATTAATCACTTGCTAGGCCAGACTTCTATAAAAATGGCAGCTTGGGTGTTATTATCTGTTTTGTTGTTTCTTTGATGTTTTGTCCCTGTATTAAAACCTATCGCCTTTTTTCCTTTAAGTTATAGTGACAGAATTTCTAAGTTAAGCAAGAAGATAGAGAAGTTTTATAGGAGGCCAGCTATCTGTCTCCCATGGGAGTTTCCAGGATAGGGACATGATCACCTTCTTCTGACCCCAAGCCCCACATACTTAGAGACCTAATTTTGCCAGCAAACCAAAAGCAAGAATAAATGTAATAGCATTAATTTACATAAGAAATATACATTTCACTATATTACTCTACCCAACATATGGAATACATACCTAGGAAAGCCATATTATAATTTGAAGCTTGATAAACTTGGCTATTTTAAGTTTATTATGCCAAAAGGGCCCAGCAAATTCGCAAGGATGGCCTTGTGAAACTGTACCCTCAGCTCAGGGATCAAGTTTCCCAGTGCCCCTGGGGAGGTGTTGAAATGGGCACCACCAATATTTACCTCTGTCACTCTGCTTTATTTATTTCCTTTGATGAACAAACTATCCCCTGATTGCCTTGAATCATGTGACTTGGTATTTTCTGTTTTAATCCATTCAACATTGACTAAATCATCCACCGTTAAAGCGGGAGACAAACCATGAGAGACTATGGACTCTGAGAAACAAACTGAGGGTTCTAGAGGGAAGCGGGTGGAGGGATGGATTAGCCTGGTGATGGGTATTAAAGAGGGCACGTTCTGCGTGGAGCACTGGGTGTTATACACAAACAATGAATCATGGAACACTACATCAAAAACTAATGATGTAATGTATGGTGATTAACATGACATAATAAAATTAGATTGAAAAAAAGGTAATTTCCCCAATTGTATATCCTATCTTTTCAAGCTCTTGGTAGGGTGCTATAAATACAACAGACATATCCATTTAATAATAACCAATCAGGACAAGAAAAAGAAACCACGCCGGAAAAAAATGTGCAGGTTGACTATATGACTCAGAACTAAGATGTGGTTCAGAATTAGAATTGTGAAAATGTGAACCCACTTTAGAATGGGGAAATAGGGGTCAATGAATAATCTCTAATCCTTACCTCAGTGGTATCTCAGTGGCATTTCACAGAGTGTATTCCATCTAACATTTAGGATATCCCTCCCCTCTAGTTATTTTTTTGTGTTTATTTTTTTAAAAGATTTTATTTATTTATTTGAGAGAGAGCATGGGCAGGGGGAAGGGCATAGGGACAAGCAGACTTTCCACTGAGCACAGAGCCAGCCACCCGGCAGATCCAGGACCCAAGATCTCAACCTGAGCAGAAGTCAGACACTTAACCAGCTGAGTCACCCAGGCGCCCCTCTTTTCTAATTTTTTTTTGTTAAGATTTTATTTATTTATTTGACAGAGAGAGAGAGAGGCAGACAGAGTGAGAGGGAGAAACAGACTCCCTGCTGAGCAGGGAGCCAGACTCAGGGCTCGATCCTAGGACCCTGGGACCATGACCTGAGGCGGAGACAGACGCCTAACAGACTGAGCCCCCCAGGTGCCCCTCTCTTCTAGTTTTTATCTGTCCAGTGCCTACTCCTGTCCAGTCCCTCTTCATTGCTTTAATGAACGTTTCATCTACCCTCCCCCTCAAAGGTTGGCCTTTACCATATTTCCTTTCTTGTCTCTCTTCTCTTCTCACATGATGGATTCTCCTTGGGCAATATCATCTTCATCCAAAATGTCAACTATTCACATATATGCTGATAACTTTCAAAACTATATTCTTACTTCAAAAATATATTCTTACTCTTTCTGAACCATAGGCACATATTTAAAAATGATCACTGAAAATGTGTGTGGAGACAAGCAGAATTAGCAAAAGAAGGACCTTAGGGACGCATCTTGGGTAGCCTCACAACAGGCTGTCTGCAACTAAGGGTTCCATTTAACCCCAGATTCACATGGGACCCAGGTCCTTAAAGCCTAGGCCCTGGACATCTGGTACTTGGCAGCAGTCTCTTAAGTAACTGGCACCGAGGCCCTGACTGCTTGCCCCCTGCCTCCATGTTTATTATTTCCATAAAGTTGCTCTCAGGTTTGCACAAATGAAGACGGAGAGCCTCAGGAGGTCAGGAGCCCTCCACTAGAGCCCAGTCCTATAGAGTATTCAACTGCACCCCAGCCCAAGCATGTCTCTCTATAGGATGCTGAGAGAAAGAGCACCCCATGCACCTGTTTCTGCCTGAGAGTTTGAACCTCTTCCTGATGATGCTTGCTGGACTTCCCGTGGGCTTATTGCATGACCAGATGCTCCAATTTGGGCTACCTGCTCATTAAGACACCTCAACTCCAGCAAAAATCTGCTCCTCATTCTAATTTTTCATCTCTGAGTATATTACCATTCACCCAAGTTGGAAGCCCAGAAGTAATTTTATGCCTTTTCTCCCTCCCTCAACTTCTGTTCCTTCAACTGATAACCTCTCACTTCTAACTGAAGCCCTTGATATTCAACTTGTCACAGATATTTAACAGTTTTCTTCTTCTCTGTACTTCCATTGTCTCTATTTTAGTTCAGACTCTTTTAAGTTTCATTATTTCACCATGAGCAATCCTGGCTCTCTTTCTTAACTTTGTCAAATCCACTCTCCATATTAATACCTGAATGATCTTAATAAGGTTCAAATTTTATAATATTTTACTGCCTGAAGACCCTCATGACTCCCTGTTGCTGACACAAGTCCTCTAGTCCTTTATCAAGACTTGCAGAGTACATCCTTATATGGCGTCTATCTATGGTCTTGTGACTCCTCCACAGGAAACCTGTGTTCCAGCCACACCAACCTATTTGAAGCTTCCTAAGCACGTGCTGTTTCAAACTTCTATGTGCTTCTTCCCTTTGTCAGAAATATCATTCTCCTTTCTTAAACCAAATCATTCAGAAAACTCACTCTCATCAATGTGATGAAGGCATTGATGATGACAACAGAGCTGAGAGTTTGGCAAACACACAGCCACACGCCCCCAGCCCTCCACATGCACACATGAACTTCACAAAGCTGAGAAGCTAGGCAAAGAAATTCTGCACCAATTGATACTGAATCTGTCGTTAGACTTTTTAGTTAGATAAGCCAAAAAAATGTTTATGTTTAAATTATTTTGGATCCAAAATCTGTTAGTTGTGACATGAATTCTGATTACTATATAAAGACTTTATAGAAATAATTTGTGGGGGGGGGGTGTGGAAATAATAAATTGATTATTTCCATATAATATTATTATCCATATAATATTTATATGGATAAATATATTAATGTCATATAATAATTATTATATGATAAAAACTGAGCAAAACTCACGAATTATACATTTGTTGGCATCACTCAATTATAATGTTTTATTACCATAAAAAATAAATAGTATAAATAGTAGAATTTTGGGGGTATCATTAAGGTAAACTTTTTATCTCTTTTCAATTCTAGAAGGGGGTGCCTGGCTGGGGGGTCAGTAGGAAGAGCATGTGACTCTTGAACTCAGGGTCATGAGTTTGAGCCCCATGTCGGGTGTAGAGATTACTTAAATAAATAATTAATTGATTAAAAAAATAACTTCTGAATTCTACTAATGTTGTTTATTGAAAAATTTTTAACAGAAACAAATAAGATATCCCCAGAGACCTTGGAAGATGTAGGCAAAGAGTTAATTGATGGCTCAGCCCTTGGTTCTGGCATTCTTAGCATGAAAAGTCCAGTTTACATGGGGTAGATAAGCAAAGAAGACTGAGATCTTGAACTGTTGCTCTTCCCATTCAGTAACGTCCAGTGGAATTCAATGATTGTTGACCTCACTGCATAGAGCACAGGATTTCTCACCAAGCTGGGAGATTATTATCTCTTCATCAAATCCCAAGATAGGAATCATTTAGATTAATGCCTCCATGGGTTTACTGGCCAAGTGCTGTGTCCAACTCAAACATGCTTCCTTGTGGATCAAAGACCAATGGTATTTTTAGAAGAGAGAATAGAATTGAATTTGGCCTTTGCTTTTGGGTTGTGTCCCATTCCTCTTGATGAAACCATAACTTCTAACAGCCCCTTTGCTTATAGATTTTAATTCTTAAAAAGAAACTGAGGTCATTCCTCATGAGGAGAATTCTACAGACTAGAGAGGGTGGATCATGGGAGAGTGAAGCAATCCAAACAAGCGAAGGCGTGACATACCCTATCTCTGAGGCATCCCAGCTTATGAGAAATTTCAGTAGGAGTGAAAAGGTGCAGGCCTGCCACACCCCAGGGACTAAGCGCTAAGAACCTACAGAATGCTAACTCACCTGATGCTATCACCAGTGGAATTCTTGGTCGGCTAGCACCTGCTACTATGCTTTGACAGGCCTGCTAGATTATTCTAAACCAAGAAATAAACAATGAGCATCGAATGATAGCCTCTTTTGCATCTCAAATCCAATCTAGAAGCAAAAGGGAAAATCCAGGATGTTTCAAAATCCCTTGCATCTCTTCAACTCTGCTGTTCTATGATTCCTCAATGATTCAGAAAAAGCTCTGATAGAGGCATGATCTGATAGAGGGTTCAATATGTGAGACATGAAAAAGGTGAAGAATATACAGAAGCAATAAGAAAAAGGTGAAGAATATACAGAAACAATTTGCCAAAAACCTTTCACTGAAGTCATCGTTGATAGCTACAATCTCACATTCTGCCCCCATGACACCATGAGCTCTAGTGATTCCGAGTGCCCCACCATGTATCCACACCACCCCATTTCTGTCTATAGCCACACCTTTGCTCACTCCGAGACTGTGGCCCTAAGAGTACTTTCCACCTCTTTTCATATAGCTATTTTTTATTCACCTTTAAGACTCAGCTGAGGTGTCACACTGAACCTCTGTGTTGACAAAGAGTATTTCATCTGTGGTGCTAAAAACCAGTGGGTGCTAAAAACCAGTGGGTACTAAGCCTTCGTGTAGAGAAGAATCAGCTCTTAAATGCAGACTCCTGCATCAGTGGTTAAAAATGCAGGTAAAAATCTGCATTTTTAACCAGGCCCTGAGATAATCCTTAAGCACAGTTTGAGATGTCTAATAAGAGGTTCTGCTAAAGACCCTTTGAGAATCATGGATGAGAAGCTCTGTGCCTATCTTTGCTAACAATCCCCATATTATATTAGAACTATCTGGGTATGTGGTTCTCTCTCCCATAAGACCACAGGGGTTTTTGAAGATAGAGATCACATATTACTCTTTTGTACCATTAGCACCTAACTCAGGGGCTCCATAGACTAGGCATCCAGTAAATACTTGTTGGTCAGAACTGAATTTTAAAATATGCTAATTAGCCTTCCTTTTACGTGAATAATTGTTGGTATTTTTGAAAGTGAAAACAAATTCAATTTACAGACTCAGTCTAAGTTGTAAGATGCAAAAGGGCAACTCCTTCTCTGTAGAATCTATGTTTCAAATCCCCTGATCGGTATTTTCCATACATTTACTTGATTAATGTGGACAAGAGCCATTTGATGGCAATTTCATTACCTCCATTTTAAGGTTGAGTAATTGAGACCTAAAGAGGTTAAGTTGCGTGACCAACAACACAGAGCTATAAAGCCACCTTTATTGATCCCAAAGGCCGTGCTCCTAAACACTAAATATTCTAATCCCAGTAAAATCCCTGAAAGGTAACCGCAATGGCGTGAACTCACCTGAGACCTTGTAGACAGGTTCCAGTGTCTTTGAAATTATACAGATAAAATGGTAGTTCTACTTACTTCCAACAGACTGACCTACTGACTCATGCTGAAGCCAAAAAGATTTGACTCTAGTCCTTGGCGCCTACCTACACCCAGAAATGCCGGGATGATCTTCAGTGCGAGTGGCCAATTTACTGAGGACAAACAAGCCTAATGTAACACTTTGGCCTTCATGTAATGCTCATCTATTTTTTTGTTTTCTACAAAACTGCAACCAGCAAAGCAAATATTGCTGTTTAGAAATATGTATCGCAGTCAAGACTAAATAAATAAAAATAAATAAATATATAAATGTATAAATGTATAATATATAATGTATAATATATGCCATATAAGAATATATAATATAGGTTATAGATTATATATAAATATACCATATATAAATATAAAAATAAATAAAGTGAGGACAAGATTAGCGAAGGCTGTATTTTCTAAGATCTTGCGTGTTTTGCGAATGTATGTGGCCTATATACTTTTATCTGATTGTAAATCCTTTGGCTTACACTTTCTTTTCCTCAGGACTTAGCTGCATTGTCTCTAGCGATAGATGTCACCATGAAAAAAATCTGAAGTCTACCTGATTTTTCCCTCTTTATATGTGGCTGGTTTTTTTTGGATGGGGTGTATAAATGCCTGCTTATCACTGAAGTGGAGGAATGTCACTAGGTTATATCCTAGTGCTTATGATTCTCTAGCGATGTTTCCAATATAGAATGCCATTTCAATATCTAGACTCACTAACTTTTTTTTCCTAAAATGATTTCTCTATGTGTTCTGACCGTTTGTTCTCCTTTCTCCCACAGGAACTAATTTTATGAATGTTGTCTCTCCTTTGCTCATCATTGCCATCTTTCTTATAATCATTTTTATGTCATTGTTCTTTTTTATATAATTTTGTGTGATCTCTTCAAGCATTTATGTCTTTTTTCATGGTTCTTCTTTGAGTCATCTCAGTTAAATTGTTATTTTATTTTGTTTTTATGTCTATATGGTTTATTTATCTTTCCCTTCCATATTTTTCTTGATCTTTGAAACCTTGCTTTACCATCTTTTTTTGTCATCTTAAAATCAATTCTTTAAACTATCTATTCTTAGAATATTTTGTTGTTCATGGTGACTATAATTTCTGTAAACCTTTACCGAATTAGCACAGGTGATCTCTTTATATTTATATTCATTTTTTGATGTATTTACTTCATCTTCCCATTGCTTATTTTCATCCTGACTTTCTAAGAAATTGATTAATTACAATGTTATGCATGGATCCCCAGCAGATTTACTTCAGATTAATATTCACCTTTGACTTATATTTACTTTGTTCAAGAATAAAGGGAAAATAATGGGGTGGAGAGTCTGTAGTGATCACTGTGTATGGAGCCTTCATGTTGCTCGTTTCCTTAACACATCAAATCTAGTATTTTTTTTATCCTGAGTGAATTTCTCTCCTCTATAGTCAATGTGGGTCTCAGCAAAGCTCTCCTTTATTCCATTTCTCCTAGAGGTGCTCCTAGGTTAAAAGGTTAGGTCATATACCAGGGTTTTGGATCCCACATGCTTATAGAGACACAGTGGTTGATATAAATGGGTAACATAGGCAAGTATAAGACAAGACAGAGTGGTGGGATCTATGGTGAACTGCAGTGTGTGCCCCAACCTAGGGGAAGGCAGCTACTCAGTTTAACTGATTGTTGTCTGGTATTAGGTGAGCCCACTATGGCCAGCTTTTCTTTTTCAATAGACTCTAAAAATGTGGATTTTTTAAAGTGAAACTTCTAAAAAAATAAATAAATAAAAAATAAATAAATAAATAAAGTGAAACTTCTATATTTTAAAAACATATGTGTATGTAGGTCAAATGTATAGTATAATATATAAATGTATAAATTTATAATATATAATGTATAATATATGCCATATAATACAGGCAAAATATATATATATATATATATATATATATATATATATATATATATATATATATATATATATGCAGACTCCCATGTTTTAATCTCTATCATAAAAAATATAAATGGCTTATTGGTCTTGTCTTTTTACGATGATACCTGGGCATCCACAGAGACCAATCCCACCTCTGCAGATGTATTTGCTTAGCCCTCTTCACTCTACTCCAAGGATTGCTGGGAATGCTTTTGAAGGCCGAATCCTACTGGATTCTCATGTGGTATATGTAGGCTGGCCCCCAGCATGCTCCCTCTTCTCCTTAACTGTCCACCATATTTGAAAAGTGTACTTCATAATGTGTGGTTTGAGGTTGTGATAATTTCCTTGTGTCATTGAGAATGACATATTTTTTCTATCGTGATTTCTCTTTTGTTCTCATGGAATTTGGCAAAGACAGTAATGTCATTATGCCTTTTTGTTATATTTATCCCTCTTTTCCCAACTCCTCTTGATTGAAACTCTTTCTTACCCTTGCCTTTATGAAATTATACTCTCCTGGAGAGTCTAATTATATTCTCCTGTCTCAGGACAAGCTACATAGTTTGCAGGGCTCTATGCAAGTAAAAATGCAGGGCCACTTGCTGAAAAAATTATTGTGCATCTCATGATGGCGACAGCAGGTCGTGAAGCCAAGCAGGGGCCTCTTCTAAGCCCAGGGTCTGTGCCTACACAGGTGACAAGCCCACGAAGCTGGCTCTGCCCTGATTCTTGTCTGTCTCTCTGATTTCTCCTTCAGAGGTCTCCTCTAGCGGCTCTTTATTCTCATGTGCCAGACATTCCCTAAGTTATGTCTTCAACTTACTTCTCTCTCACCACATATCCTCCTTGGCAACCTCACCCAAACTCATAGCTTCAGCTCTCACCAAGACAGCAGCAAACCTCCTGTGTTATCTTTACTTGTGAACTTTCTCTGACAAAATAGGAATACCTTGAGTCGGCTCATACTATCAAAGGTCATAACCCCAGCAATTACTTTCCTCGGTCTTCTGATACAGACTCTCATTTGGGCCTCCTTCTCCCACCCCCACATTCTTCTCCAGCTTCCACCAAATTCAGTGCTCCACTCCTCAACATAATTTTTTAGATCAAGGGGCAGCAAACTATAACCTGCTGGTCAAATCCAGTTCACTGACTGTTTTTATAAATAAAGTTTTGCTGGAACAAAACCTACACTCATTTATTTATCTATTGTCTGAGCTGCTTTTGTACAATAACAGTAGAGTTGAGTAGTTGCAAAGGGACCATATGGTCCACAAAGCCTAAAATATTTATTATCTGGTTTTTTATAGAAAAAAATTACCAACCCTACCCCCCAATCTATACTCCCCAGCTCCAAATTCACTCAGCTCCTCTCTCTTGAACCCATTCTGCTCAGACATTTGACCTCAACACTCTATCACAACCACCAGTCAAGGCCACTAATGACCTGTTTCTCAATATCCTTTACTATTTCCTTGTCATTGAGTCTGTAACTAAATGTTTCAGTATCCTAACACTCAATCTTTGAATGTCTTCTCTCTTCTAGTGACACACTTGCTCTGATAAAAACTCTGTTCTTGGGGTGCCTGGGTGGCTCAGTTGTTAAGCATCTGCCTTCGGCTCGGGTCATGATCCCAGGGTCCTGGGATCGAGCCCCACATTGGGCTCCCTGCTCAGCGGGGAGCCTGCTTCTCCCTCTCCCTCTGCTGCTCCCCCTGCTTGTGTTCTCTCTCTCTTTCTCTGACAAATAAATAAACAAAATTAAAAAAAAAACTCTGCTCCTTTGACTTTAAATTTGTTGATAACTTTCTTACTGCTCATTTATTTGTTGATAACTCTCTTACTGTGATACTTTTAAGTAGTGCCCAGCTTCTATCCTTTCTCTCCTAGAGTCTATTCTCATCATAGAAGCCAAAGCGATCCTTTGATACTGTAAGTCAGGTCATGCCATCCATCAGTTCATGGTCTTCCAATGGTTTCCTGTCTCGGTAAGACTGAGAGCCGATATCCTCAACCTGGCCTACAAAGCCCCCACAGTCTGGTTCTCAGTAGAGCCAGGCTTCATTCCCCTGCTACTCTCCCACACTCACTTCCCTGCAGCCGCACTGCACTCACACCTCCTCACACACCCCCAGCACACTGCTCCCTTAGAGCCTTTGCACTTGTTCTTCCCTTGGCATGAAATATTTTTTCCCAAGGTATTTACTTGACTCACTCCCACATCTCCTGCAATATTTGGTTGACATCACTCTTCGGTGAGACCTCGGACTATCCTATGTGAATCCTATCTTTTAGTCCCATTCTCTCCACTCCCTTAGTCCAATTTTATTTTTCCCCATAGTGCTTATCATCATCTTATTTATTTGTTTATGTTGTATCTCTGGTAATAACATAAAAGATATACTTGAGCATATATTTTTGTCTTTTTTATCCACTCAAGTATCCCCAACTGCCTAAAACAGTGGTATATAAGAGATGCTTGTAGACAGTTTTGAATACATTACATTCTTAATTATCTTGGCAAGATCTTCAGCATCTAGAACAGTGCCTGGCACATATTATTCAATTTAAAAATATTATTAAGTTTGTAAGTGAATGGATAAATGAATGGGTGTTCCCGTGACCCTTCCTGGACCACGAGTTCTAGAATTATTCTAATTATCTAATACCCATGCACAACATAAAAATTTTCTACATAACCTTAGTTCCTTCTTATTTAAAGAATCATACCCTTACTACTACCTTTGCCATTCTCTGAAGGAAGTATGAGTCACTTAATAGCTGGGCAGCGGCTTCATCATATTAATATATTGTGGACCTCACACATTTCCCCATGAACCAATGTCACTTGAGTTTCTGTGAGTTTCTGTGTTTCTCTGATGATCTTAACTCTGCCTTATTTGGAGTGAAATTACACACATACCAAAATGACTCAAACTTCAACAGACTCTCCTTGAGCAATCCAGTAACAACCATTGTTCAATAAACCGATGATCTCTGGGTGCCTGGGTAGCACAGTCGGTTGAGTGTCTGACTCTTGGTTTCAGCTTGGGTCGTGGTCACAGGATCATGGGATCCAGTCCCACATCAGGTTCTCCCTCACCAGGGAGTGTGCTTCTCTCCCTCCCCCTCTACCCCCTCCTTCATGACTCATGCTCTCTCTCTCAAATAAATAAATCTTAAAAAAATAAAAATAAAAGATAAAATAAACCAACGATCTCTACCTATGTGTGGTGAAAAATTCTGAGTTTAAAGTCAGATGGCTCAGAATTGGAATTCTGGCTCTGCCAATCAAGACTAGATCTTGGGCTACCCATTTAACATATTTCTCTTCTGTAAAATGTGGGTAATACACTCCTTAATTAATATGCTTGTTGTAGGAATTACACCAAATTATGTACATAACAAGCCTAATATACAATTGATTTCCCAAAATGTTCTTGCATTTTAATTTTTCTCCATGTCACTTTTTGTTATCCTTGTTTGTTTGTTTTTGGTTTCTGCTCTTGGGAATATAAACTCTTTTAATCTTTAGAATTAAAGACTAAATTGAAAGGCTTTCCTAGGTAAGAAAAATCATCCTCAGAGAGCTTAAAGAGAGCTTGAATCGGGTCACTGTGGTGATGTCAGCAGACTCTCCACTCTTGCTGGGGCCCAACTTTCAATAGTCTTAGAGGTGCCAAAAGAAAACGTCAAGTCATTTGTATTGCCCCAGTGGCCTAGTGACATGGAAGGGACAGCCTCTACTCTCATATTCCTAAAAGTTCATTGGCTTTTTTTTTTTTAAAGAAACATGAAAAAAAGTATCATTATTTTTAGATAATCACTTTAGGGGAAAAACAGATCAAGCAGCACATCAATCTTTCTCTAAGAACTGACTTTGCCCACAGGGAAAGCGTTTCTAGGTAGCTGGACTGTAAATATTTGCTGAATAAATGAATGAATAAATAAATGTATGAATTAATTAATTAATATTGCTTCTGATGCTGATGAGTGTCTCTGTGGTTTTCCTCTTTCAACAGCCACTTAACCGGGAAAGGAGGGATGGAGAGGCAGCCCTTTGAGTTGTGCAGGGTGTGACTAGTTCCCTAACTTGGCACTCAAACTGAAGACTATGTCATTGTTTTGCTACCTGTTGCCATAGTAATCATGGGTACAGCCACAATGGCCAAAGACTAATGTTAACATTTCCCCCCATTTTTCTGGTTGAATTTTTCCCCCTTAAACACTCAAAACTATAGCAAAGCCACTCTTCTCTTTGCTTCTTATCATTCTGACATATACTTGCTTGTACATTTTTGCTAAAAACAGGTCTGTTGTAATTAATGAGATCTTATTAATGTATATGAAAAAGAAGAGTCCTAGAATTCATAACTTTCATGGAAATTGTATGTTTTGTCTCTCTTTCTTCGAGCAGGATACCTCTTGGTTTAAGACTACCACTTTCAAAAATTAAAACAAGTTGAATAGAAATTCTTCCATTGAACCCTAGTCAGTAATGACTTGAATTGAAACACCATTCCTTAAAACTAGATGTCTTCGTGCTAAACACACTACAATTCCTGTGACTTCATAAATTGACGATAATAAAGCAAATACAAGAAATCTGCAATACTATTTAGAATAATTTGAATTTCCTTTTATTTCTTCTAAAGGATTTAGTTACTAAAGATGCAGAAAACACTGTTAACTTGTAGGTCTACTGTTAAGGCTTTTTTCGACACTGACTCCAGAAAAATAACAATCATGAAACTATTATTTTCAGTCCCTGTTGCTAATTTCCAATCTTTATCAAACATGCCTGTTTCCTTCCTCATTTACAAATTATTGGCAACAATCGTACCCACCTCTTGGGTTGTTACTAGGAAGACATGAGTTAATATAAAGTTATATAAGCAAAATGTGCAATCCTAAAAATAAAATAGCCAGTTATTCTACTAGTAAAATGACTTCATTCAGGAATCGTAGAGAAATTGCAATTTGGGACCAGCAAATTATGGCCAACCATAGGCAAGTCCAAGGAGACAAAGGGAAGGTCAGGTTTTATTAGGTTTTAGATGGATATTGGGGAAGGTTGTTTTCAGCAGAAGTTCCCTGGAGGAAAATAAGAATTCAAGGTCGTGATGGTTTCTCATTGGCTGCAAGCGGTGGTTAGTGTGTTGTTGCTGGGGCAGGGAGGGATCTTCCTTCTTTTTCTAAAAAGTAGAAGATAAAACTCCTACGTGAAAATGTCTTCATCAAAATAATTCTTATCTTCCTCCTTTCTGCTGGTTTCATGGGCCACAAGGGGTGGTAGGGACATGAGGGAGCCCCTTTAAGGGCTCCCCGACTCCATTTTAAATGAGGTTTCCTTTATTCATTTTCACAAATGATTGGATATGTTGTTATTATGATTTTTATCACATTAAGCCAAGTTATGTGATTTTAATTTTTAATATATTTCCCTATTCCATGGAGAAAGAAGTTCTCCATTGAACTTCGGTACCTTTTCTGCCTTCAACCCTCACTCCCAAATCATGAGCACACTCCTTGAGGTGTGTATTTTTTAATTGGATTGGAGTTAGCTGCTTTTGAAAGTTTCAAAAAAACAAGGGACGGAAAGAGGAGGATAATGGAAGTGGAAGGACTGAAACTCTAACAAGGATCTAAATGTGCTACTATTCTATTGTAGGCTCACAGGCGACAGAGACTATATCATTCACTTGTTTAGCTCTTCATGGCATCCAGAGCCCTGCCTTGTGAAAAAATTAATAAATCAATGAAAGAGATAATAAATAAATGAATGAGAGCTGTCAAATGACCTTAAAGCCTTGTAAAATATTTGTTCATTGGAGAGTTAGAATATTAGAATAAGTAGGACTTGATGATTATCTATAAATTAAATTTATTTAGGTTTCCTTGTCTTCTAGCAGTTACAATGTCTGGCAGAAACTGCTCCATTCATATCTCAGACTCATCAAAATGAAATTATAGAAGAAGGGAGGCTAGAGTATGTGAGAATCAAAGACTTCTCTAGTAAATTCTACGACGGATTATAATTGAAACCTGAAAAGTAGTCTTATGCTTTTTTTTAATTTTTATTTTTAAAGATTTTATTTATTTATTTGACAGAGAGACACAGGGAGAGAGGAGTGAACACAAGCAGGGGGAGTGGGAGAGGGAGAAGCAGGCTTCCCGCGGAGCAGGGAGCCCGACGCGGGGCTGGATCCCAGGACCCTGGGATCATGACCTGAGCCGAAGGCAGACGCTTAACGACTGAGCCACCCAGGCGCCCCAGTCTTATGCTTTTAAATTTTAAATTTCAGAATTCTTGAAATAAAATGATCATTGTATTAAAAAATAAAGTATGGACCTAGTATATCTGAATTAGTGTAGAGTAAATTTCTCACATGAGCATATTTCTTTTCCATTTTCTGCCCACTCACATGTCTATCCTCCAGACTTGGACCGTGCAGGAGATACAGACACAGGAAGTGCTCACCCTGGGGGCAGGCATGTTGCAGAATGAAATGGCCCATTCTAAGGAATCATCTATTTTACCCAGTGGCACCTAATTGGAAATAAGCTTGATTTTTTTTTTATACCAAATCGTAGGTGTTTGATTGATTTCAGAATAGCGTGCAAATTTTGTATGGGTAAAATTATACTGTAGAAACACAAGGTTTTTTTTTTTTTCCCCCAGTTTCAGTTTAGAACTAGAATCCGCAGTACCTCTCAGCCCCAGGTCCCGGACAGACATGCACTCTTCTTCCTGAGCACTGCTGTCTCAAACTTTTTTGGCCAGTCCCCACCTACTTCACTGAGTCTACCCCGACAAAAAAGCTTTGCGGTAGAAAGAACTAGCGAAGAACAAAAGGACAACAGAAATAGCAGAATTTTAGCATTTACACAGCAACAAAGCCATCCAGGCACAGTTCTACAAGCAAATTAAGTAATACACTAACAGGAGCAATGGACAACCAAAGCTAGCTTAAAACAACCCTAAGTTATAATGAGATCCGAAGATCTTTCTTAAGGTTGGGGGAATTCCAGTCACCTGAGTGTGCATGAGAAGTTCTTGCCAAGCGTTGTTCCTTAGTAGAAGATGAAATTCAGATCCTCTTAAATTTTAGAAGCATAATAATTTCAGGTTCTGAATATCAAACTTTCATAATCCTTTATAACTCACTTAGAAGACCACTCACTGCGAGATACAATTTGCTTGAACATATAACTAAGTGCCTTTGCGATTCCCAATCTTTATTTTACTCCTAAAAAAACAGGAACCAGGTAAACTGCCCCATGGGCTTCAAGGTTATGCTGTGAGAGCTGGAGGACTGTGGCTTTGTCCTTGAGAATATGCATTTTGATGCCACCTGCTGGTACAACGTGACATGACATGACAGAAATTCAGGGGCCAAAACACTTAACTTCAAACAACAAACAGTTCTCCCGGGCTAAGCAGAGGAACTACAGTGGTTAGCGAAACAGGCCAACTACCTCTTCTATCGGCGGAGGCAAAGATTAATCAGATAATCATGAGAGAAGGGCCGAGGGGGAAAGGTCTTGGTCACAGGGATGAGAGAGCGCTAATGCTGAAGGCAGGGTCAGGTTTAACTACTGGAAGAGAGGATAGGGAGTGGAAGGGGAGCATGCTGGGAGGGGCGGGAACAGGAAGGAGCCTAGAGCATTGGAGGAAGTGAGGGAAAGCCATGGTGGCCGGAACTTAGAAACTTGGAGGGGAGGGAGGGTATTGGTGGTGAGATGAAGCTGGAAAGATAATAATAATGATAATGATAATAGCTAACATTTACATAGCACTTCTTATGTTTCCAGGAGGGTTTTTTTTTCGTGTTTATAGATGCTAACTTTTTCAATTTTCCTAAAAAAAAAAACCTATGAAGAAGGGACCACCATTAGCCTCAATTTATAGGTGAGAAAAACCAAGGCATACAGAAGTTCAGTAACTTCGCAAATTGGCCCAACTAATGAGTGTCGTAGGCTTGGAATTGAACCATGGTGGTCTCAGCTCCAGAGTCCATGCTCTAAACTTCTATACTATGCTGCGTCTCAGACCCTGGGTCGCCTGGGCTTTGTGGGACTTGACAAGTTCACAACAATGGGCAGTCACTGAAATTTTCTGAGAAACTCTGACACGATGAACTTGTATTGTGTGGCCACAAGGTGGAAATAGATGGGAGTGGTAGGGGCTTGGTAGGAAACTATTAAACTCCAAGTCAGGATAGTACAATACTGGTATGGACAAGATGGTGGCTGTGGGGAAGGAAAGAAATAGACAGATTTGGAATATGTTTAGAAACTATGATGAACATGACCTGGCGGTGGATTAGTTATTTGGAGGAGGCAGAAAAAGAGAAGGAGCATTCAAAGATGACTCTTGAGTTTCCGGATATAAAACTGGATGGTCCTTCACAGGAAAAGAGAACTAAAAAGCAAGACCCTATCTTCAATTGCTTCTTTGCAACTCCCCAAATTGAAGAACTTTTAGAAACTGGAAACAATATACTTTTTCCTTGGAAGATCAGATAATGTGGTTACTTAGCACCACATTTTAGTGAAAGGATAGCGTGCCCATCAAAGATCCTTTGAAAAGCAATCTGTTCTCCCATCTGGGAGATCTGCTGGGCATTCTTCCATTTCATTCTTCCTACCGGAGTTCTCCACCTTGAATGTGCTGGAAGTGGCAACAGAATAGAAAGAAATTAGTCGAGACAAACATGCAGAGTAGGACCAACCCAACACTATCAGAAAGATTCTTTGGAGGGTACCATACTGCCTTTCTCGTCAGAGCCACTTGAAAGAATGAGAGGACTTCGGTCTAGTCAGAGAGCAAATGTGTAATGGGAAGAAGTGGGTGGATATACAACATATTGAATATAATTATTTACAACAGCAACAAGATAATGATAAAATGAAATAATCATGTACTCACACAGTGTAGTACTGTGAAGCAATTACAGATGATGTTTTAGGAAAATATGTCGTGAATATACAAGATAGATTCTTAAGTGAAGAAAACAAGTGACAAAACAGTGTGCAATTATAATTCCATTTAAAATATAGATATATATACATGAAAATAGACTAGAAGACATGTTCCAGAGTGTTAGCATTGGTTATGGTCTGGACAGAGGAATTACTGGTGACTTCTTTCTTATTTTTGCTTGTACCCATTGAGTATAATGACCAGTCATTGATTTCAATCAAGGGGAAATGTAGGGTTTTTTGGGGTTTTTTTGTTTGTTTTAGGGTTCTTTTTTGTTTTGTTTTGTCTTTTGTTTATTTTTTAGAAACTATAAACAAAAGATACTCTTTAGTGGATATAATTCTCTAGCATGGCTTCACATGGCTCTAATCTGTTAATATTAAATTTAATTGTACCAAAGAGCTGTAATGGACCACATCCTACACCAACGATGTTCTTGTCCTCAAGGTCAGTGAAAATACTGTTATCAAACCTAAAAGTGTGGCTAAATAAATCGACAAATTCAAGACTCAAAATTGTTTCTAACAACCAGGAATTGAGGGCCGAAACCAACAAGTTGAAAATTAAAGGAAATAAATCTTGTATTTAAGATAAAACCAAAGTTATACAAAAAAAGCACAGGAGAAAGCTGGCTTACCAAAAGGATTTGGAGATCTTAGTGGACCTCAGTTTCAATATATGCCAAAAGTGTGAGAAGACACAGAATACTAACTTGCAATTTTTGAAGTATCCTTTCAGGATCAGCGAAGATAACAGCCTAAAAGAGTCCTTGCAGTTGCTGCACTATATTTTAAGGACTTTGACAAACTAGAAAAAGTGACGTGGGCAATGAGTTTAAACACATACCAAATGAGTTCGTTAGCTTGGGGAGGGAAGGAGCTATGGAAGATGTGATCAATTTTTCAAATATTGGAAAACTTGTGTTGTAATAAGAATGAACTCCTTCAATGTGAAAGACAAAAAAGGCAAATGGATGGATGCTACCGGAGTGGAAATTACAGGGAAAGCTTCCTGAAAACAAGGGGCTTATACAAATAGAAGCTGTTTTAGTGATGGTGGGGTTGGGGGGGGTGGTTCCGAGACAAGGACCCAGCATACTCTAAAAGCCTAAACATGCATGGAGAAACCAACTCCTACTTTTCTGCTCTAGATCAAGACATATGTGGTATCAATG
Source organism: Zalophus californianus (assembly GCF_009762305.2). Classification (NCBI taxonomy): domain Eukaryota; kingdom Metazoa; phylum Chordata; class Mammalia; order Carnivora; family Otariidae; genus Zalophus; species Zalophus californianus. The sequence continues at coordinate 59,426,041 of NC_045596.1, forward strand.
ATGCTGTTACTTGCCAGTATGCCCAGGCTTCAAAAGGGATATAGAGGGGCTCCTGGGTGGCTTGGTCAGTTAAGCATCTGATAACTGATTTCAGCTCAGGTCTTGATCTCAGGGTTGTTAGTTCAAACCCCACATTGGGCTCCATGCTGGACGTGGAGCCTACTTAAAAGCAAAACAAAACAAAACAAAAGGGATGTAGAGAATAATGTAGAGAAAGGGAAGAAAACCTGACTGTATAAACCAAAGATATAAAAAGGCAAAAAGATAAGAAAAAGGCAAACATTAGCAGGGAACAGATGAAGGAGAGACAGGGAAGAAGCTAAATCCTTTCCTTTTGCTTTCTATTATTTAATCTCTCCTGTGCCTGTTTGAACCCATATTCTTGCTTCTGTTTTTCCTTCTTAAAGAATGGGCAGAGTCTGGTTTAGTGAATTCCAGTTTGGTGAATTGGGAATTTAAGGAGGAACTTTAGAACCTCAATAACTACAAAGTTTGCATAGTGATAAACATTCCAAGATATTGCACAAAGTGATAACAAAGTAGAGCTTAGACGTACTGATGGAATAGGAATTTATAATGAGTCATTAATGGGCCTCGGGGACACATCCTGTCTAGATGGCATCACTGAGCCCACACCGCTCTGTTCTACATAAAGAGCCCCTTGGTTCTTTTCCAACCATTAAAAAAAAAAAAAAAGTTAAATGCCTGGTGGGCCAGACCTAGTTTTGAACTTCCAATGTTTCCCACTCTCCCTCCTTTCTGAGCAACTACCTTAGAAAAGTATTTCAGAGTATACAAAGTCTTGCTCTGTCTATGGGAGCTATAGTTAGCTGTCCTGGTGAACAGAAAGTTGTATCCTTGGCTTGGTAATTTAAACATAATTAAACATAATGAGTAGATAAAATGAAGAGCTGCGATGGGTGATAAGGAGTGGGACTGTGGTGTCACAGGCACAAGGATCTCTTAGCTGATTTCAAGAGATAGAATAATTGTCGGTTCCCGAGAAGAAGCTCACGGTCAGTTGGTCGGCACGTTATCACTTCTTGATGGACACTGGATGGCATGTCAAATCCCAGCTGAAGTCACAAAGATAGCTCTACCTTGGATCCACCTGATGGCTTTGGAGGAAAGGGAAGAGGGGTTCACGTCTCACAAAATTCTTATTCAGAAACCATTTCTGATATTATCTTGTCTTTGAGAGATGAAAGGGGACCGTAAAATATTAAGTCTTCCAAATTATATTTTCCTTGGCCGTATGAATAAACCGGTATCATTCCTCACAGCCTTGGCCCGCATCTGCTGGGACTTGAATAAAATGGTTCAACTACTCCATCCTGCTCACCTGTTCTGCCAAAGAGGAAAAAAAAATAATTGTTTCACAGGGCTAAATGGCCAGCGTAAGCAAGAGACAACTGTGGTCTAGTGCACATGGACCTGAAGAGTGAGAAGGAGTATAAATCTTAACAATTGTAAAGTGGCTTGCGATAAAGTCATCATGAGACCTGTTTTCACACTTGGTGATGCTCCCTGTTACTTCCTTGTGGCTGCTACATCTATAACGTGTGCTGAAGCATCTTCCCAGTACATTTCTAAATTTCTTCCTGTAGATAGTAAAAGAGGCAAGAAGGAGCTGCTCCCTCAAACTTGGAAATAACATTGCCCTTCAAGGGCCAAAAGGTCGGATCAGGACCTCGTAAGGCAGAGAAGAAAGGTACACAACTACCCTAAAAAGACACATGGCTCCCAGATTGTCAAGACAAACTGTTCCACCACTGGCTACATTAACATAACAAAAGAACAAGTGTGACAGTGAGAAACCACTATATCAGCAGTGTTCCGTGTAGGAAACTGAACTCACAATCATGGAACCCTCTTCCCAGCCATGGCCCCTCTCCCCCAAGAACACTACAGAACAGACTCTGCCTCAGTCAAGAGGACAAAGAAATTGAGACATTGCCACTGAAACTTTTAAATTCAAGAACATACCACGGTAGCGATGATGCAGGGACCAAAGAAGCTATCACCACCTGTGACTAGTTCTGAAAGCCAAAGACTGTTGCTTGTTAGCAGAAAACATCCCTAAAATAAAAATGGCCTCAGCCTCCTGTCTGTATCTCCCTGGAGGAACCTACTTCATCTCCAGAACCCTAGTTATGGTCATGGGGGAGAACAGAAATTATAACCAGTGCAGAAAGGCCCAATAGGAGGTGAGAATGGATGTTCAGAGCCAGTCTACCGTATCGGCCATGGTCACATCCTGATCACAGAGACGGATGCATAAAATTTTTTTTCAATATTTATATCAAAGAACTCTTTCTGATTGGATTCCATGTTCCCACACAACAGTCTGATTATAATTTCACTTCCTGTGTACCTTGCATACTGGAAGAAAATGCACCAGCCAGAGGATCCGAGTCTTCTTGGGACTTGTATTTTATATTTTAATTGCCACTATTTCCTCAGTGCTGATGCTGATTACGTGTATATCAGTCATTTCAAAAAATGTTGAAGTGTTAAAAAAAAAGTTGCAACTTAGCATCTACGGAATATAGTGATAAATTTCCATCTTGATTTTACAACTTATCCTCTAAGGTTAACTAAATCTATTTTGAGAAGCAGATCCATTTTTATTGTGTTCATATATTATGGTTTCTAAATCAACACAGCTGAAGGCCAGATTCTGGACTGTGGTCCTTGAACCAGGGCAATGGGGTAACTGTGCAGACGCCCCTTGGTGGCCAACCCATCTTGAGTGGATGACATCTGTGTCTGGCCTTTTGTCCACATCACCTGGCCCATTAAAAGCCATAACACTTTTCTTTTTGTTCTGGTTTTTTTTTTTTTTTTTTTTTTTTGAGAGAGAGAGACAGAGAGAGCAGGGGTTTAGGGGCAGAGGGAGAGGGAGAGAGAGAATCTTAAGCAGGATCCATGCCTAGCGTGGAGACCGACGTGAGACTCCATCTCACAACCCTGAGATCATGACCTGAGCCGAAATCAAGAGTCGGACACTTAACCAACTGAGCCACACAGGTGCCCCTAAAAGCCATTACACTTTTAAACTGATGTCCATTTATTCAGTGAATTTCAGTGAGGACAGAAAGGTAGGTCACATTCAAGTTCTCCCTGCCTTACATAAACAGAAATAACACACCAACCTCAGAGGCAAAAGTTTGTGGCCTATGACGCAGTACTATTTTTATCTTCGTGACTTTACTATTTCACGGGTATCTCAAGTGAGGACTATCAGTAGTACATGAGGTGCCAATAAAAAAAAAAAACTAAGATGTATAAGGCTGATGATTAGAACTTCATTACCTAATTATATAGGACAGCTCCACTACCACCAACATCTGTAGCATAGGAGCCAAGAAGCCAATAATTGCAAGTTGGAGATGCCATCTAAAAACAGAATATAGGGGCACTTGGGTGGCTCAGTCGTTAGGCGTCTGCCTTCGGCTCTGGTCATGGTCCCGGGGTCCTGGGATCAAGCCCCACGTCGGGCTCCCTGTTCGGAGAGGAGCCTGCTTCTCCCTCTCCCACTCTCCCTGCTTGTGTTCCCTCTCTCGCTGTGTCTCTGTCAAATAAATAAATAAAATCTTTAAAAAAAAATAAAAAGAAAAACAATATAAAGTCAATTTACAGGTTTCACAATCGAGGAAATATAATAGAAGTTATTTCACAGCTATCCTACGGGCATGTGTACATATCTCTTATTTAAATCGACAGTTATCTGTGGGTTCCAATCCCAGTTCTGCCCCTTCTGATTCAGATGGCTTTCAGCAAGTTGCTAATGTCAATGAATCTGTTTCATCACTGGAAAACGGAGGTAATACTATCTACCTCAGAGAGGTACTGTGAAGATGATCATGGAGCCAAATAGATAGGATGCTTAGCACAGAGGGTAGTGATAAGACACGTTTCAGGTAGAGTAGCTTCGGTTATAATTATTAATGAGCACATAATTGTTTCAGAAGGAAGCTGACACACAGCACAAACATGAGTAACTGATGGTCTATCATTCAGTGGAAGAGAAGATGTAACCACGGAGTGGAGTTTACTTTGCCCATGTTTGTGAATTTAATGAAGACTTCTCTCAGTGGCCTGATACGGCTTGGCATGTGGGAAAGAGAGAGTTTTCTAGGAATGCAGGAGACATGTGGAGCAGAGGCAAGTTTTGTTAGGAACCTTGAAGTGAACTACCTCCTACACTGCAAATCCCTGTAACATCTCTCATGAATCAGTTATCAGAACACCCAGCCTGGCTCTGGTCCTACTTAAACCTGTCTGGCAGAAACCAGGGGATGTCCACTGGCATTTGCGTTTGGTTTATAGTCTCAGACCGGGTTTAGGTGCAAATACCCCTTATCTTGAAGAATTTATCCCAGTCTCATTTGCCTATCTTGTGTGTCTTTCCCTCCAATTCTGACGCTAATTAGAAAACCAGTATTCTTGGGGCGCCTGGGTGGCTCAGTCGTTAGGCGTCTGCCTTCGGCTCAGGTCATGATCCCAGGGTCCTGGGATCGAGCCCCGCATCGGGCTCCCTGCTCCGCGGGAGGCCTGCTTCTCCCTCTCTCACTCCCCCTGCTCTGTTCCCTCTCTCGCTGTGTCTCTCTGTCAAATAAATAAATAAAATCTTAAAAAAAAAAAAGAAAAGAAAAGAAAACCAGTATTCTCATAGGTAGTATGATTTTTCAATGACAAATTCATAGCAGGGTGTACAAACTCCTGCAAATGAACCGAAACAAAGAAGGTGGGAGAAAAAACACAGGCACAGATGCATAAAAAGAGAAAAGCCATCAGAACCAGGGATCCATAGAGACTTGTATGAAAGAGGATCCATCTCTTAAGTTCATCTATTCTTCCTCAGCTCTCTGTTGTGTGCCGATTTCCTCCCATGCCTTGGCTAGCTGCAGATGGAAGAAAGTGCTGGGCTGGCTCCAAGCATAAGGGAAGTTGTATCTTCCCTGATGAGTCAGACCTAGGAAACGTTATGGCCTGCAAGTCCATGAGGACATTTCCATACCACCTCTTTCCTATTTTGTGCCCGGCCATGGCTATTGGTGCCATTGAATGATTCCTAATTCTATATTCTTCACGCTGGTTTTTCTGTCAGTGTCTCAACTTAACAAGAGTGAAACCAAACCAAGCATCTAACACTACTAGTCTTCCTCCACCAACACCACATTTTCATTATCTTATTCTTCTAATTTTATCATTTCTATCCAGAGACCCACCATTCCTTCAGTTACACATACTGATACCCTCCCAATCATCTTTGATTTTGCTAGCCCTTGCCCTCGCAATGAATCAGTATTCACCTAATCTTCCCCTCTGATGGCAAGATGTCTATTAAATCTATACTTATTTGTTTCTACTGATGCTATTCTAGCTTAAGCTCTCAAATGTCCTACCTGAACTCTTTTAATTGGCTCCTAACTGGTTTCCTTTCCTTCTATCTTTCCGTGATCCCACCCACCCTTTCTCCACTGTCAGCTTGACCTTCAAATTATAACAAAAGCCTCATTATTCTTTAAAATGCTCACATGCCTCCTGCCACAACCTATCAGTAAATTACAAACTTCTTAGCCCAGCGGTCAAGACCCTCTGTTACCTGGCCCTTTATCTTTCTAGACATTTATCTCCCATGATTCCTGTATTCCAAGCTAAATTCCATTCAGACTGAACTATAAATACTATCTCCCTTGCACCTTGCATGGAATATCTCTGTAGTGGGTATTGGACGCTGGCTTCTAAAATTTTGCTAATGGATTAAGTGTGGTCTCCCACAATGGTAGCTACTTTGGTGGCACACTCTTTATTAGCTGCTTCCTTCCCTTGGCTCTCTCCCCTCAATCCTCCGTGGGCATTTCCTTCACCTCCTATGGTAGACTGATTGTATTCATGGTCCCAAATCATCACTCTATCCTATAGCCATACTCTTTGCCATGTCACTTGCTCTTCCTCTCACTAAGGAGTCAGAATATATTTTCCCACCTTCTGAATCTAAGCTGCCCTTATGTGGCAGCCATGAAAATGTACCTCCCAGGCTTCCAGTTACATGAAACATAATTGACCACCGGCTCCAGCCCCCAGCTGCTATGCTCTAAAACTCATTGCTACATCTGTCTGTACTAAGGAAATGCCTCCTAGAGACTGCTTCTAGCCAATGACTGACCGTTCTTGGGAGACAGAAGATTCCTCTGATGGCCAACATTGGTTTAAGGACTCCCCATTGGCCTTACCAAATCATTTTTAGACTGCAGGACAGTCTAGGATGCTTCCACCCAACCCTCCTTCCCTCTCTCATTCAGCATCGTGGTCCCATGGATATCCCAGTGTTACCAGGCTCTTTCCCCCCTTCTCTCACATAGCTGTTTTCCATAACAAAATCCTAACACGTTTAATCCCGTCTTGGTAATCTTGGCATCTGCTTCCTGGACCTGCTCTGTGACTTTGCTGTGATGATTAGCCAATATGCCTAAATCGGAAGTTCTAAAACATACTTGTTTGCTTCCGCTTGCTCTTGCCCTATGTCATCCTCATGAGAAGGACACGCTCTGTCCCTGGTTCCAGAAAGAGGATGAGAGACTTGTGGAGCAGAGTGAAGTCACTCCAGTCTTCCCATCTGAGGCCTTCTCAGATCAACAAATGGCCAGTTATCCCCCAGACAGGTGAGCAAGTCCTGGCAAAATCAACTGAGCCTGGCTCAAAGCAGCTTGATGCTGCAGATCCCTGAGCTAAATATCTCTTTATTATTCTATGTCAATATACAGCATCACTTGTTACTCAGCATTACTGTGTCAATATAAAAGTGATAAACTTCCCAGATAACTTACTTGCCTTCAAATATTTCCCTGGAGGAACCAAAACCAAGACAATATTCAAATACATTTTATATTATGTTGTGAGATATGCAACCAGTAGTTTAGAGTCAAAAACTTATCCTCATTTCCCAAGAACATTGGCTGAGGAACAGAACGAAACACTCTGCATGGTACCAAAGACAAAGGGAGGTAGCATAGAGACTAAACACAGAATTTTCTGTTGGCTTACCTGGGTCTTTCAGATTTAGAAGGGAGACATAGAATATTTCCGATTAGAAAGTCATGTTGTCGGTCGATCCCTGTGCCCTCTCCTAGGCTGAACTTGAACGACCTTGGTGTTCAAAGAAAAGCAGATGTTCTTTTCTTTCCTACTAAGGTGCACAAGGAAGCTCTGGATTTAGTAGCACGTCCTTAAAGGAACTCTTCTGGATCAAACTCTCAGCCATGTCCAAATGGAGATATTTCTGCTAATTGGCATAAAGGAACATTTGGCCAAAATAGTTCTATTAACAAAAAAACACGGAAAGGGAATCTTTCTACAGAGACATTCTGTTTTCCTACAAGTGTAGGAACAAGCAAAGCAGCCCAGATGAGACTGGCTGTGGAATAGCTGAAATGGTTGGAAGGAAATTGCTGCTCAATCCTTTCTCCAAGAGTCACTACAGAGTCACAGCTGCCTTAAGGATGTGCAAATAGAACTAGAGTAGTATTCATCATTGTACATCTTTCAGTGAAGATAGATACCTATATAAACTTGATTGCCCCAGTCTCCAGCACAATGCCTGGCACGTAGTAGACACCTCCTACATATTTGAATACCTGAATAAATGTTGTATGACTACTTCCGAGATCCAACAAAGTTTTCCTCATTTAAAACAAAATGTTAGGGGCACCTGGGTGGCTCAGTCGGTTTGGCTTTTAGTTTCCATCTCAGGTCACGATCTCAGGGTCCTGGGATTGAGCCCTACATCAGTCTCTGCGTTCAGCAAGGAGTCTGCTTGAGATTCTCTCTGTCCCTCTGCCCCTCCCCCCCACCTGCAATCTCTCTCTCTCTCAAATAAATAAATAAATCTATTTTTAAAAAGTTAATTTTGCCATCATTGCAAGTCCATGTTATTGTAATAATCCTGATTCGGCCACTTATAAACAAAATTGCTTAACCTCTCTGTGACTCAATTTCCTCTTCTAAAAATTGGATACAGTAATAACATTAACTCATAGGGCTGCTATTGGGTAAATTGAAGTTAATATATGTTAAATGCTTAGGACAGTGACTAGCATCTGTTAAATGTTTTTATACACGTTACCTAGTTGAAGCAGTAACAGTAGTGGTAGTGGTGGCAAGTAGTGCGAAAACCAGTCTACACTATCCAAAGTTCTATCATAAAATGCAATTATGTGAATATTAGAGGACAATAGTAGCATCTTAACTAAAACTTCCCATTTTTAAAATTGAAGTACAGGGGCGCCTGAGTGGCTCAGTCGGTTAAGCGTCTGCTTTCAGCTCAGGTCATGATCCCAGGGTCCCAGGATCGAGCCCCTGCATCGAGCCCCTGCATCAGGCTCTCTGCTCAGCGGGGAGTCTGCTTCTCCCTCTGCCAGCTGCTCCCCCTTCTTGTGCTCTCTGTCAAATAAATAAATAAAATCTTTAAAAAAAATAAAATTGAAGTACAGTTGACAGTGTTTATTCGTTTCAAATGTGCAACATAGTGATTCAACTTCTCTATATGTTACGCTATGCTCACCCCAAGTGTAGCTACCATCTGCCTCCACACTATGCTATTACATCACTGACTGTATTCCCTATACTGTGCCTTTTATCCAAGACTTATTCTTTCCATAACCGAAAGCATGTACCTCCCACTCCCCTTCACGCATTTTGCCTACCCCCCACAGTTTGTTCTCTGTATTTATGGTCTGTTTCTGTTTTTTGTTTCTTTCCTTATTCATTTGTTTTGTTTAAAACTTTCCCATTTTGAAGTAAAAAACAGGTCTTAATTATCAGTCTATTTAAATTATCATAATATTTTACTGAAATTGGCTTCAAGCAATATAGCTGAGTAAATAACTAAAACTATTAAGGGATTTGAAAAATAGCAAAATATTAGGACTATTTTAAATTTCTAAGTTGTGATATAGTTTATGTCTCCACTTTTTTCTTAAACATTTTTGGATACACTTAATCTTTTCCCCAGTCCTAGGTTCAGAGGCACTAGTCAGACTCACTCATCAAGAAGAGTTGATTGTCAGTCATTGGGCACATTTGCCTTTTGCTCAGGAGCTCCTAACCTGTCTCTGCCAGGGTGGGTGGTTTCCTGTCTATGTTTGGTTTGAACTTGTTCCAGGGCTTGTGGTTTTTGGCCAGGCTCACACTTTGTGTTATCATCCTATTGCATATCTAATGATAATGTTGATTTTACAATTGGACATATGACTCCTGCATTTCTCAGAAAGACTTACAGGAATCTGTCATGTTTGGGTTTGCGTGTTCTTTGCTTTCTTCATTCCTGCAGCCTGCAAGCTCCATCAAGTCTTATCTTCAAACTTAAAAATGTTCCTTCACTTCAAGATGAGAATCACATTGGAATCAGATGATAAAAGATAGGAAATTCAATTAAGCTAAAGCAATTAGGAAATGATTTCTCTATTAGAAAATAAATTTTTTTGCCTTATCAAGATAAAGAGCAAGGCAATAATCAGAGAATGTGAATTTGTCATGTGACTTGAACAGAAGCAGAATAGGAAGTCATGAATGCAAAATTATTAAAGAGGCACAGAGGAGACCTCTTGTGTCCTATGGCCTCCTTCCCGATTGAAAAGGATGTCTTGCTCTCCAGTTTCTTTTGTCAGAAAACCTATTATCATGGACATATTTCTCAAATTTATCATTCCATTTTCTATTACTAGACTTCTGGAAGGAATTAACCTGTTAGGCTATTCTACATCATTTACACCTTAGCATCAATGTCTCTTATAAGATACAGATAGATCTCTATCTCTCTGTCTCTGTCTCCATCTTTCTCTCTGTGTCTCTTCATTTGACAGCTAGATCAAAGCATCTTTTGATGAGGAAATGGGTGGAAGTCTGAAATCTCCAAAAGCCATTTCATTCACTCATGAAGAATATTGCAAACTCATTTCCTATCAGTTGCCATTCTAGACACTGCAAGTGCAAATTCTCACAAGCCAGACATGCCCAAAACTTCTGGCAAGTTGTCTGAGGAGAGGGTTAGACGTGTAATGTAATCATTGTAACCTTAGTCCTCAAGATTCTTCTGAGCTAAATTTTGGTACTACGGTAAAGGTTGGCGGGGTCTCCTTTCAAGCCCTGAGCCTACTAAGCAGAGCAACATTACTCTAACTTCAGCCACAGACTCCACCATGGCAGTATCACCTCGGTATGGACTCTGACTTCATGAGCCTTCTGCAAGAACATCAAAGAATGCACAACGTCTATTCTCCTCACATTTCTCCATTTGTCAGAGGAAACCCCAGGTTCTTAGAACCACCCAAACCTACTTAGCGAGTGAGCAGCCACAGATACTATGGGCAGGGCTATGTAGGTGAGATTGGAGGTGGGGGACCCAGTGTGAGGCATTTTAAACAGAACACCAGCACTAGGACTTTCCTAGTTCAATGTCTTATTCATTTTGAGACTTCTCTATGCCTTATCTATTTTGCCTTCATTTCTCTGTTATGTGGGAAATCATGTGACTACTATCACCAAGATTTTGAACTCTCATAAGAAGTAGTGAAAGAGTGTCATGAGATTCCAGATGAGTATCTACAGTTGGTCCAGTTGGTTAGCTATAGACATTATTTATCTGACCATCCTGTGTGGAAATTCTTTTCACTGAGCTAAACATAGACACTATTGCCTACAAAAGGACTTGGTTGCTTAAATGCCTCAAGTTGCTGTGTAGTCATTATAGGCTCAGAGAATTCCTACTGAGCTAATTTTACAAAGAAAATCTCTGATAGTAAAGATTTAGAATCATCATTTTGCCCCCAGTTTGACAGTGCTTAGGTCAACAGGGTTGACAAAAGGACCATTTATACACACACACACACACACACACACACACACACACACACACACACAGTGATGGTTTAGGTAATAATCCCATGTTTGTATACAACACTGCTATTTACAGAGCCTTTGAATATTCACAATCCATTTCACATAACCCTTACCATAAATAAGCCTTTGATTTTGGTAATATATCTCCATTTTTCTGATTAAAAGACTGAAGCTTGGGGAAATCATATAATGTATACACTTACTTTAGGGTTAAAGTGACTATGGACTTGAATACCTGAGCAACAAAAGTCACAAGTGAAAAACAGCATAAATTCTTTATATCAGAATAAACATGGAGGTTTATGTTTCAGAAAACCTAAAATATAAAAATCTGAACTCAAGGTAAATAAATTAGTGGGGTAATTATTCACTTTATATAAGGAAGAATTGTTGTTTTATGTTAAGAACTGCACAGAATTTCTTTAAGTAAGAAGTACCAGGCATGTTAAGTATCCAAATTTTATATAGCCACAATAACATCTATAAAATTCCTACTGGGTAAAGTGAGTCACAATTGTCTCACAAGAGGTAGCTCATTTATGGGATTCACTACTTAGAAGGTCACTTAGTAATATAGTTCTTAAAATTTAAAATTATCACTTCCCACATTTAAAAAATAAAACCCTGAGATTAGAAGCTATCCTGAGATACTAAATAAGAAAAACTGATCATTAGTACAAGATTGAGTAAACACTCCACAGTTATGGAAACATCAAAGGTAAGATAATATTAATCAAGACCTCGGTATTTTAAATAAGTTTATCTTAAAGAGACAAGATAAATTAAAGTAGCATAATTTACTAGGCGAGTGTGCTTAATAAGGCAAGAAAGGGATTAAGGTAGGAATCACCTCCCAATTGCAGATGCTAAAGCCTCTGACTCATCAATGGCAAATGTACCCACCTGAGGGCTCTGGGCCCCAGGTGGAATCCTGAGGACAAAATGAGGTCAGAGTGTGGATTTTGTGAGCTCACCCTCCCATTTTTCCAAGAGGGCTTCAGCTAATGTCTCGTCACTAACTCTTATGAGCTTTGGCAAATCACCAAGACTAAATATATGGTTTGGTCATGCAGACCTATGACCTCATCGCTGAACCGCTGTCTGGGTGATAAGGCCGCCCCCCCCTCCCCGTTGACATTGACACATGGCCTTCATCTGTGTGTTCTGCCCCACTATTCATTAATCCATTCCAGGGGCAACTGTAAGATGAGCCACATGCCCTTCCCTCTTGAATGCTACTAGCTTCGTGAGAGACCTGTCTTCTGATTTCACAGTCTTAAGCAACCCTACTCTCCTTTTTATAAGCAAGTTCTGTGAAAAAACAGAGATGCTAAATTATGTAGCACATATTCCATTAGAATGAGACTATAAGAAACCCAAGCCCGTCCCTAAAAAGGTACCTATCATTACAGGTGACAGTAACAGAGGAAGGACTCCAGATCTGCCATCAAAAATCAGCAGATGACTAACATTAGAAAAAACTTCTAGTGAATTCTTTATACAGTTTTCAGATTTTCATTAGATGCTTCCTACTAACTTAGCTAAGGAAATGAAACCCATAAGATATGTGCTCTATTCTCTACTTACATGCTCGATCTTCACTTGCATACGTGTCACATGACCTAGAGGTGGCAAGTTATATTTTAATTCAATATCTAGTCTGATCAGTTAGAAGTGAGGTTTCAAATGTCATATTGAGGATTCTGAGGCTGCATCTAGTCTTCAAGAAAAAGTAGCTCCTTGCACCTATCATGAATAAGGGAGAAAGAAGTGGTGGCAATTGCCTCCATTTTTTTAGAAAAGATTTATTTTAGAAAGACAGAGAGTTGGGGGGGAAGGGGCAGAAGGAAAGGGAAAGAGAAGCTCAAGCAGACTCCACCCTGAGCGTGGAGCCAGATGTGGGGCTGGATCTCACAACTCTGAGATCACAACCTGAGCAGAAACCAAGAATCTGACGCTTAACCAACTGCACCACCCAGGCGCCCCATTGCCTCCATTTTTTTTTAAATCTCAGAGCCAAGCAATTAACTGTCGTTTCAGCAATCACCTGGAACACGAAATAGCTTGTTCTCTAGATTGTGATTTAATATATAAATGAAGAATAAGAAAAACAAGCAATCCATACATTTTATTCTTCTTATCATTCAGAAATAACTTGAAGTGAATGTGAACCACATTTTAGGTTACAATTCCCCCCAAAACAAGCTCTGGTATTCTCCTTCCATGGAATGTGGTAGACGTGAAAAAGGAGAACTTTGCAGTTATTAAATCCTGCTTTCAAACAGTACAATCATAAATTCATAGATACCCATGTGAAAGTCCAAGAGAAAAAAAAAGAAAAGAAAAACATTTCTTTCTCCCACCACCCTCCACTACCACACCAAGGAATCTGTTCATTTTTTATTATGATTTTCTTGAATATAAAAGTTCCATAGTAAAAGTAGCTAAAATTCATTGACTGTTCACTGTGTGCCAGGAACTATTCTAGGTATTTGTACACATATTTAATTTCCAAAACCAGCTTGCGAGGGGAGTACTATTATCTCCATTTTTACAGATGAGAAAACTTGAGGTACAGAGGATTCAAGCAATTCATGCACGGCCACAAAGCTGGGGTTTGGACGAAGGCAGTCTGGCTCCCCACTCTACCACCCCACGACTTCTCAGGATGATACCCCCTCTGAGGAGAGATAACACAACAGGCAGTCTCAAATTGGAAGGCAAGATGCATTTATGTCTTCTAGAAAATTCAGTTGCTTTGCTTCGGTTTAAGTGGAGAAGGATAATTCTGTATCATTCTTTCCAGGATTTGACTTGCTTTCCATTTCTTTATCGTCAAATACATTTTTGAATACCTATTATGTACAGGGCATGATTCAGGAATTTAAGGACGTGTGAGATAAAAGAGGGATATAAATACCAACTTCACACTTACTAGTGATTCGATAAACATGCTTTTCTCCTCTGACAAGACCTCAAAGGCCAAAGAGGAAAAAAAAATCTTTTTTGGCAGGAAAATCTATTTGTTGTCATAAAAGCTTGGAAATAATGGTAATATTACTATCTATCTTGGCCTGGAACTGAGCACAGAAAGGTCAAAAGTAAATAAGTGGGGAGATGGAAGATGACGCCTATATTTTTAAAAAGTTTCATGTGGCAACAGTATTTCTTACTTGTTTAAATACTGTTTATCCTTTTTCTTAACCTTAGCATTTTTTTCTAATGTATATGCTGTATTGACGTTATATTATAGATGGCATTTAATTTTAACAGTTTATTTCTTTCTTTAACCATGTCTTTAAATAATGTTTCATTCACAAGGCTTTACCTCTTTTACAGTGAAAGAAAAAGTTTTTCCAGGTTTAACAGTTCATGGCTCCAAAAATAAAAGTTAGGCATATATAAAGATAAATTCAATAAGCAAATTCACCATCATCTCATCAATTACACATGTAAATTTATTACAGAGAAACACCTTAATGCAATAAAAGGTAAATGATCCAAACTTGGCAGCAATGGAAAACTTTTCTCACAGGAAAGGCACACTGAATCTCATGGCTCTGACTCTTAAACTAATATGCATCTGCTCCAGAATTTTCTCCCTGAGAAAATCACACTGGCTAGAGGAGCTACTCATCTTCTTCTATCATCTGGCATAAGCATTGTTCCTGCTTTGCACTTAATAAGTCATAGCAGAGCTAAAACACAGTTTCAAAAATCTGGACGAGGCTAAACTAAAGCTTGGGAGCTGCAACTGTCAACCAACTGAAAATATCTTAAAAGGTAAAATCATAACAAAAAATTCATAGTGTACAAAATACTACATAAGTTATATGCAGTGGAAAATTCAAAGCATTACACTTTTCTATCATTACATGAAAAAGAATAAACATGAAAGAAGTCAACTCAAGAAGTTAATAAAGCAATCACAAACTTCTGCTTCTGTAAGTAGGATGGTGAGCTGGACACTTTGAAGGACCCTCTTGATAAGATATAATTAGATTAAGCATAAGTTCCACAAACAATTGTTAATGCATTTTTAACCTGGCTAGAAATTGAGAAAGTCTTCCAAAGGAACATTGAAATCAAGAACTAAAACAAACAAAACACAAGGTAGGATAAAATGAACTAAGCCCACAGCAGGTAGCTCTAACTAGCAAACAAATTAGGAAGATACAGGCAGCTAAATTTGGTTTGCCCAGAGGAGAAGAGCTCCCATTAGTTAGGCGGAAGTTAATCTTCACAGAGGACTATTCTGCTCCCTGGAAGTGAGCACTCACTGATTCCAGGTTGAAGTTAGTGCAAATCTTCTCTACAGGAAAACATCACCAATTTAGGCCTCTTAATTCCCATGTAGTACATTCAGCAAATTAAGAACTCATGATACACACACACACATGCACACACACGGCAGTAAGTCATCACAACTGAGAGAGAGTAAAAGCAATAAACAACAGATATGGATCCCCAGGGAATTTTGATATTGACATTGCCCGGCAAAGAATATAAAATGATTATGTATAAATGTTAAAAAGAAATAACAAAAAAATTGAAAAATTGACCAAGTAACAAGTTACAATAAAATATGGCTGAGACAAGTTGACCGTAAGGACTAATAATCTCATTTTTTAAAAAAGCAAGGAAAATATACAAAATTATCAATCTAGTAACAGACATATATGGTGGATGCTTTAAAACTTTGAAGGACATAAAGGTTGACCTGAATAATGGGTGAGATATAACATGTTCATGAATGAAATACCTCTGTGTTACAAAGGTGTCATTTATCTTTATGAATTCAATGAGTTCCGATCAAAATGCCAACAAGACGTTTGTGGACTATGACAAGCCACCTTAAGTATTTGTACAGAAAAACGTCCATCAGGCCAAGAAGAACCAACACAATTTCTTTTTTTTTTAATGTTTTATTTATTTATTCATGAGAGTCAGAGAGAGAGAGACAGAGAGGGGCAGAGGAAGATGGAGAGGCAGGCTCCCTGCCTAGCAGGGAGCCCAATGTGGGACTCGATCCCAGGACCCTGGGATCATGACCTGAGCTGAAGGCAGATGTTTAACCATCTGAGCCACCCAGGCACCCAGAACCAACACAATTTCAAAGAGGTTGGTAGACATGCTCTATTAGAAGTTAGGAAATGTATGGAGCTAGTAACTAGGACAGGGTAATATTGACTCAGAAATAAACGAGCTAAGCAGTGGAAAAGAAAAGAGCAACTAGAAACTAGGAGATAAAATAAATACAATATGGAAATTGGGTATATTTCAGTTCACTGGAGTAAAGACAGATCATCCAACCATCAGAACTGGGACAATTTATTATCCATATGGAAAAAAATAATATCAAATTCCTACAACACACCATTCTCAAAAGTTGGTTTTATAGCTATAAAAATCTTACATGTGAAAAGCAAAAGTTCTAAATATTTTTATAACCTCAGAGTAGGAAAAGATTTCTTATACAAAGAAATATTCAAAATTAGTTCCCTAATTTATATGAAAACAATTTTTAAAAACTGGTTCGTGGGCGCCTGGGTGGCTCAGTTGGTTAAGCATCTGCCTTCCGCTCAGGTCATGATCCTGGAGTCCTGGGATCGAGTCCCGCATCCGGCTCCCTGCTCAGCGGGGAGTCTGCTTCTTCCTCTGACCCTCCCGCCTCTCATGTGCTCTCTCTCTCTCTCTCATTCTCTCTCTCAAATAAATAAATAAAATCTTTAAAAAAAATAAAAACATAAAAAATAATAAAAAATAACTGGTTCATTAAAAGACACCACTAAGAAAGTGAAAAGACAAGTTACAAACTGATACAAAGTATTTACTATGTATAACCAATGAAATATTTTTTCAATGAAATCTTTTTTATCAAGAATAAAGTTTTTGAAAAAAAAGACTACAATTTAAAAAAGTAAACATTGATTAGAAAAATAAGCAAGAGACATTAACACACATTTAAAGAAGAAGAAAAACAAATGATCAACAAATACATAGAAGGATACTCAATCTGGAAATGATCTGATTTTGAATTTTCCTGATCATAAATGGCAAAAGTTAAAATATATATATATAGGACATATATCTATGACATTACTAAGTGTTAGTGGAAATATAAAGCCACAGAAATGTTTATAATTACTAGTGGAAGTGTAACTCTTTGGAAAGTAATTTGGTAGTATATATTACAGTTTAACCTAATGCTTCTTTATGGCCCAGCAACCATCTTAAAATCATTGAGGAAAAGCAAACAAACAAACAAAGATGCTAATTACCAAGAAGCTGACTCGGAAGACCTATAACTTAAGCCTCTTCTGTAAGAAATTCTATTAATTATAGTTTAAGGCATTCTAAAAGAAACAGTGCCTCTCTTAAATACAAAAGAAAAGGTAAGAATTGTCATTATATTATTACTTAAAATGGCTTTGGAAGTTTTACCAAAATAAGATTCTAAGGGGGATGGTTTATATATATATATATATATATATATATTACATATATGTTAGAAGGAGAAGGCACATCATTATTATTGTCAGGCATGATCATCTATAGGGAAACTTTCATATTTCTTTTAAAAATTTTAATTATTTATTTGAGAGAGAGAGAGAGAGTGAGAGAGCACAAGCAGGGGAGCTGCAGAGGGAGAGGGAGAAGAAGAAGCAGGCTCCCCGCTGAGCAGGGACCCCGACTTGGGGCTCCATCCCAGGACCCTGAGATCATGACCCAAACCAAAGGCAGACGCTTAACCAACTGAGCCACCCAGGCGTCCCTATAGTGAAACTTTAAAAAATCAATGGAAAATTTATTTGAAAATATAAACCCATTCAATAAGGTGACAGTTTTCCAAACAAGCCTACAAAACAGGTAGCTTTTCTATAGATTTCTGACAACCAGCTTGAAAATTCAGTAGATATTTAGGATTAAATTTAAGAATTGAAAGTCCTCCAAAAACTGTGTGAGTTATAGGACCATAAAACAAGAAGTGGATAGAAACACACACGGCACCTGTTTGAGTGGAAAGAATTAATACTGTAGAGATGCTATCTTTTCCCAGACTGAAAGCAAGTCAAATCAGAATCTCAGTTGTCTTGTGATGAGCACTGGTGTTATACTTAAGTAATGAATCATTGAACACTGCATCAAGGAATAATTATGTACTATACAGTGGCAAACTGAACATTTAAAAAAAAAAAGAATCTCAGTTGTCTTAACCCAATACACTTACTTTAAATCTCTTTGGAAGGAAAAAAATGAATGAGAATAACAAAACAAAACAAAACAAAAAAGAAAAGAAAAAAGAAAGAAAGAAAAACATAGTAATGGGGAAGGACTTGTCCTTTCATATTGTAAAATATACCATAAACCCATTGAATAATAAGCAATCTGGAACTAGCACAGCAATAGATCAATAAAACAGAAATAAAGGATTCAGAAACAGATCCTGCTTACACATAACTTTCCTCCAATACTTCGTAAATATTAATCATGGGCTTATCTTCGGTGGGGGTTGTTTTCCCTCAGAGTCCTTAGAATTTCTCAAGTGTCTATGATGGAACCGATATTTAAATTAAGGCCATGTAACTCTAATGCCCAAGTGATCAACCACCACAAAACATAGCCCACCAATAGATATACAAGACTAGCTAGGAATATTTTAGAAAAGAAAAGTAATTAAGAAAGATTGGTCTACCAGATATTAAGATACATTACATAACTATGATACGTAAAATAATGTCATTCATGTGTTAGAATGCCTACACCAGAACCTGACACTTTTTAAGTACTCAATAAATATTTTTTGAAGGGGTGAATTTACCAGACTCTCTATCTAGAATTCATTTATCCCCAAGGACCTGAACCAGTATGTGTCAAACATTTTCGTATGATCAGAATTCAGTTAGGATGGTTGTTAAAAATGCTTATCTCTTCCCCTCCCCTCTTCTTCCCACCCCCAAAAAGCCCATTCTGAAGGACTGGGATGAGAAATTTTAATTTTCAACAAGCCCCGGGTGATTTCTGATATGGAATGTCCCAGACACACCCTAAAATATATCACTCTTGAGGCAGAGAATGGGCACTCCAGAGAAGGTATCTGTCTGACCGAGGAGTTTCATTTCCCATTATAGACACATGTGTTGGCATTAGGGTTTGTAGGACAATCTCTTATAGGTTTGTGTGAGTAGCCTCAAGTAATTGATCAACTTTTAAGGATCCAACAAAATTAAATTTCCAGATCCAGGACTAGACCTTGAGTCTTTCTTGTGGATGGCCACCTTCGCGTATTCTGGTGACACCTCACCTTGCCACATACTTCCTTCAACCTTCAATGGCTAGTAAGTCCTCCATCTGTTTTACTTTCTTTTCCCTTTCGCTTATAGTAGGATTTTGGTAACAAAATCCATTGATTACTTCTTCCCACTGTCTACACTGGTTTCAATTTAAGGGTGCATTTCCCCCTCTGTCAGCTGCTTCTTTTCATTTGTAAATAACTCGTTTCAGAGAAAGCCGCAAACCATCTTTTTTCTCCCCTCTCTACTGTTTGAACTTTCCTTTTCTAGATTAGAAATTGCAAAGATTGAGAAATGGTGATATCATTTCTCCTAATGCCCTACTAGCCAAAGACACATGACTCTCATCTTGCAGGAAATGACATGATTATCTAAATGACGTGGCTCTTACTCAATACTGTTCATGCTAACTCATTCTCACTTTCTTTCTTTCCAAATGAAAACTTGATTACGTTGTGTTTATACTAGATTTTGACCCACTGATAGATCATGAAGCTATTTAGGGATTTTGACAAACATTTTTTTTTCAAATGAAATAAAACAGATAAGAATAGAAAATATATAGCCCTGCAAATGACTAGGATAAATTTTTGTTTCAATTACACACATGTGAATGTATACGAGGTTGGGACAGGAAATGCAGCTCTTATTTTGAGTCACTGTTAGAAAATGTATGAAATGTTCTGATTTGGTAAAGTTAGGTAAATTTTATGAACTGCAACAGTCTTTTCTTCCTTGTCCTCTAACCAAATTTATGTTAGATGACAAGGCCTATTTCTACTGGTGACTGACAACTTTGTTTTGATCATCTCAATGCAAAGCGCATGCCTTCTCTAAGCAGCTATCCAGGACCTCTTATTCCTTTGAGGCTTCCCAATCTTTTTCTCTTTTCCAAGATGATCTAAGCTTAAGGGACCTTGGATATGGTCTGGCATTCCAAGAAGGATGCTTGATCTGCCTGATGTTCTCTGTCCTTGCTGACAACTTCTGGGGGTCCACTGATCTTCAGGAGTCCATTTTTTTAGGGGGGGGAGGGCTGACACTTTCTCTTGAAAGTTGTGACACCCTCCATAACGCATTCTTATAGTCTGTGTGCTCTTATCCAGGATGACTCAAAGCTCACAGCTCACTCTTAGATGCTTGGTTACCTTGGTAGGGGCAGGAAAGGAAATACTCTCTCTTTCAACAAAGTTTGACTTTTGTAAATTAGAAGGTTTTCGGATTCCTGTTTGTGTTATTTGCTCATAAAATTTATTTAGAAATGTGTTCCTCCAGGCCGTCACTGTCCAGTTTTTACCGCAATGGAACTGTGTATGTGTAACTGCACTGTTCTGTAGAGTAACCACTAGTCACGTGTGGCTAGTGTGATTCAGGAACTGAATTTTACATCTTATGTAGTTTTAATTGATTGAAGTTCCAAGAGCCGCATGCGGCTAGTGGCTCTTATATTAGCACAGTTCAGGGCTGTATCTGTGCCTTCCCCCGGATGGCAGCTCATAAGAAACAAACAAACAAAAACTATTACTGCTGCCAAAATCATGGGGTAAGTGCAATGCACACAAGAAAAAGAGAAGGAAAACAACTTTTTAATATTTCTTCCTATAACCCTTCCCCATTTACTTACATTTTTTTCATCAGTTTTACTGAGGCCATAATTTACATATAATAAAAAGGTACCCCATTTTAAGTGTAGCGTCCAATGAGTTTTGACAAATGCATCCAGTCATGTAACCACCACCACCACAATGAAGACAAAGAAGATTTCATGAGCCCCAAATTCTCCTGCCCCTACCCCCTCCCCCTGCCAAAGGTTGGTCTGCTTTCTGTCACTCTGTTTTGCCTTTTTCAGAATTTCATATAAGTACAATCCAACATCCACAGTCTTCTGCGCTTGGTTTCTTTCAACCAGCATGATTTGAAATTTGTTTAGCTGTTGTTTGTAGCAGAGTCTGTTCCTTTTCATTGTTGAGTTACGTTCCATTGTACGGGTATAATACAATTTGTTTCCATTCAGAAGTTGATTTTGGTTGTATTTGGTTTGGGGCTACTCTTTTTAAAAGCTGCTGTTATGAATAAGGTGCGCATTTTTTTTTTGTGGACATATGTTTTCACTCCTCTTTGGAAAATACCTAGAACTGAGAATGCTGGGTCATATGGTAAGTGCATGTTTATATAAGAAATTGCTGGACGGTTTTCTGAAATGACTATATCATTTTGTCTGTGACTATATGAGAGTTAGAATTGCTCCACAGCCTTACCGTCCCTTGGCCTTGTCGCTCTTCAAGATTTTAGTCATTCTTGTGGGTCTGTTGTGGTACCTGTCACAGTTTGAATTTGCATTGCCCAGATGACTAATGATCTTGAGCATCTTTTTATGTACTTTCACGACATTCATATATCTTTTTTAGAGAAACGTCTGCTCAAAATCTTTTCAAATCAAGTTATCCTCTTCTTACTCAGCTGTAAGAATATTTACTAGATATAACTTCGTAAATATTTTCTCCCAGTCTGTGGTTTGCCTTTTTAGTTTCTGAACAGCATCTTTCAAAAATATGAGGATTTTCTTGTTTGTGCGTTTGTTTGGGTTTTTTGTTTTTTGGGGTTTTTTTGTGGTTTTTTGTTGTTGTTGTTGTTGTTTTTGCTCTAAGAGATCTTTGCCTGCTCAAGATTACAAAGATATTCATTTATAATTTCTTCTGGGCTTATAGTTTCCATTCTTGGCTTAATGTTCAATTTTGAGCAAATAAAAACTTATTTTTAATTGGGATTCTAAGTTACTTTAATATTTATTCCAAACTGCAGACCAACATAGAACCTGTCTCATAGAGTTGTCATAAGCCTGGCACATAATAACTATTGAATAATTATTAGCCATGGACGTACATGTTTATCCCTCCAACATATCCTCTCTAGCACAAAAGGGAGTCCTGAAAATATTATCAACTAAAGTAAGGTGCCAAGAGGTAGGAAAATGTAAGAAGGGGAAAATCTTAAAGACTCCAAAGAAAACCTAAATAAAAATTAAAAATAAAGTTCATTCACTAGTAGGGGATATTTTTAAATTTTGAATAAAACCAACAATTCTCAATTTCTTCTGTGCCATTCCACAAATTCTTCTTTCTCATGACACTGACTTGTCCAAAGTTAGGACTGAATATTCATGGAAGACCAAAAATGCTCTGATAACTGTTTGGCTGCTGTGATCATACTCTGTATATATGTCTAGAAATTGGCACAAAACAATAAGAGGAAAGTCACAGATAAAAGTAGGAATACTTTCCCTACTGCCTTTCCTTAGAGATGAATCTACATAATCTCTTACATCTTTAAAAATCATTAGATTTCAAGTATGAAGAAGATTGGCTACTCCTAATAACTCAGTGGGAGAGTAGAGCATCAAGTCCTGCCAAGGGTCCAGAAAGATGTTTGCGTTGTGTTTCCTCTAGGATTACCTGTTGGCTCATCAGTTTCTATTGAAACTACAATTGGAAGAAAGGCTACAAGTGGAAGAAAGGCTAATTCCCATAGAAAATTAATGTCAACATCTATGTGATTTTTTCCTTTTGCCCTTCTCAGGTGAGAGTGGGGTTTTTGAGTCCAGTAAAAGGTCATTTGACTGACGGATCCACTGATGGACCTGCCATGGAATGACGCACAAGGGAATTGACCCCAACTCACCCCATCTAACTCGTGACTGTCCTGCAATACTAGAAATGCAGCAAAAATTCTGGAGCATGTCCCTTGTTCTCTGCACTCACCTACCTATTGCATGCAAGAAAAAGCTGGACTCCTCTGGTAAAGTCTTTTCCTGAATGATGCAATAGGTAGAAGGCTTATCTTGTGGGTTGTCTGTTCACCTGGGTGAACGAGTTATCTGTTCACCAGTTGACAAGAATTTGCAGGGATGTATGGTCAGGCATTCTGTTCCTCAAACTGTTAAATGTTTGTAAGTAACAAATGAAGAGGGTCATACAGATCAGAGATGATTAGGATAGGTTTCCCTTTTGTGATCTGCCCTGAGGCCTGAGGTAGGATAGTTGCTTTATCAGGGCTGAATGAACTCTCTGACTCCAACAAGTATGACAGAAAGTAAAATCTTCACCAGTGCACTGATTCACTTTTTCAATAAATATTCCTTGATCTTTCTAGACAATGGTGAATAAGCCCAAATCCCTGTCCTCGCTGAGTAGGCTTCTGACAATTCTAAACCAAAGATGATAATAAACTGTTAGTACTTTCCTTCATGCTATGAGACATAAACAGAGGTCAACAACTTCATCTTAATTTATTTCCACAACCTTTATTTCTTTACTCGCCCATCTTTGGCAAAGAGGGTAGAATTTTAAATTGGGAGAGATTTATAGGACCTGGACCCAGAGGCCAAGAATTGTTTCTATGCAGGGGAATTTAAAAGGGATTGACCTTGAAATGAGTAAAGAGGTCATGTCCAAAGGCAGACTGCTCTCCAAAGGAGATTGAACTTATTGGATCCTTCTTGCTGCCTTCAACTCAAGGGGAGGCACTATTCAGGTACCTCCCTTAGATAGTGCTCTGAGTTTAAAGCTGAATTTAGCTTATCCCCTTTGGACCCAGTATATGGATTTCTTTCTTTCTTTTTTTTTTTTTTTTTCCCCAGGCACCCTCAGTTAGAGGCATTTGCGCTGGGGCCAGAACGAACCTTTGGCATACCTCCCTTTTGACACAATCTTGTCCATGCCTGGACTACTCCATATTAACAAGAGGCAGCTTGATTCTTGAGCTAAGTCCAGGAATCCAGTACAGACCCCAGAAATCTATAAGGCATAGTCTAAATGAATCCTGTGTTCCTGTTCTGTGTATTGCAGGCACATGAAGTGGAGAATAAGAAACTAGGATTTAACAAAGGTTAGCCATGAAAAAGCAATTTATGCTAGAAAACTGAAGAGGTGCGAATGAGTTAAAGATCTGTAGACAAATATATATTAAATGAAATTATATAATGTGAAATTATAAGAAAGAAGAAGAAAATATTTCATTGCTCCCTTCTCAGCTTCATGCCCTAGACCCAAAGCTGCCGTAAACCCACCTGTGCGCTGCACCAGCTCTTGGAGGAGGCCCCACCTTCTAGGCTTTCTTACCACATTGCTGGGAATTAAAGAAATTCTTTGGGATGAAGGAGGGGAAGAGAAGTATCGCCACCACTATGTATTCATCCATATTAGTCTAGAACACCAGACAATGGAGGGGAGATGGCACAGGAGTGAAATGTCCAAATGTACTTGCACATGTTGATGCACACTTTGCATGCCTCCACTTGGGACGCTGAGATGCACAACAAGCAAACTCACTAAAACCGAAAGTCCGTTTCAAATAACATTCAACTCTTTTATTAGAGTTATCTTTGAAATATTCAACTTTTTCCCTTAGGATAAAGCAGGGAGTGGAAAGCCAAGCCACAGCCTCCAAGATAAGATACCATGTCATTTCTCTAAAAGCCAGTCCTAAGAGGTAGCCCAAATATAAGATCTGAGAATTGATTATCTAGACTGAGGCATTATTGCTAAACAATAGCGCACCTGGTCTTTGCAATCTACATAATGCCTTTGTTTTTATAGACAATGTTTGAGATCCAAACTAAAGCTGTAGGTCTGTTTCCACGCCAATGTTTTCCATACTGTCTTGATAAAGCAAGAAATGTTGAATGAGAATTGTTTTGACCGTGGAAACCCTTTCCAGCCATTGAAATCTTTTAACCAGTGCCATCTCATAAAATTTTCTGTACTACAGGAATTGATCTCAACTTGGTCAAGGTGTGTTGGTGAACATGCCGTATTCCTTTTTGTTAGCTGGCAACAAACAGGTTAGGAAATGAATCCTCACTTTCATCTATATCCAAAACTGACATTATCCTTTGGTGTGGCCTTTGAACTAATTACTATACAGACAAGGTGGTGTTTTGGCTCCGCAGTAGTGTGATGAGGGAAAGTATTCACTCATTCACCAAATACTGATAAGCTCCTACTGAATGCATGACCAGGATGTACAAAAGCAAATGGATGGACAGACCCACTGGTTTAATAGAGATTTTGGTCTCCTGATGGGAAAAACAAAATAAATGATAAACAACAAGCAAAACCATCTGAATGCAGTAAGGGCTACGCACAGAGTAGTATGATTAGGTGACCGAGTGGCTGGGTCACTACTTTTCACTAGCTGGTCTGGGAAGACCTTTCTGGGAAAATGGCATTTGAGCAAAACCTCAAATAACAAGAAGGACTCAAGCATGCCAAGATTCCAGGCAAAGGGAACAACAGGTGCACTTTAAGTAGAAATAAACTTTGTATAGCCAATTTTTTTATGAAGATATTAGATTATAAACAACCACAACCAAATGCTGTTGTTTCTGGAGCAGAGTGATCGAGGGGAAATGGAAGGTAAAAGTAGGCAAAGGCCACCTTGCAGAGGCCTTCTAGGCCATGAGGCCGTCCTAAAGAGTATGGATTATATCTAAGGGGGAAGCCAATGGAACAATTTAAATAGGAAGGGAAGTGATGGGTTTACAATGTAAATACTTATGGAAACGTGTATTAGGAAGGGAAAGGAATCGCCACAAAATCCCAACACCGTATAACAAAACAAATAAACTAGCCCTTCTATTACTATCATTTCCTCTAATACATCGCCAGTATAAAGCATCCTCTAGCATACATAATATGTATGAACATAAACATATGATGTGTCCACAAATGGCCATTCACTCTGTTTATCAGGGGCAAACATAAGTGGAGAGCAGTTCTTTCTAAAGCCTGGTATTTCCTTCCTCTGAAAGGAGGTCAAATTATATAACTCTGTATCTCTCTTAACACCTTTGCTCATTCCATCTTTAGGGAGGTGACTGACTTATCTGATTGGTAAATGTGGAGGAATAACTGGGTTTGATTGACTCAGCTTCCAGATATTCCTCACGAGAGCGAATGTGCCCATAGAAGGCAAAAGTTCTGCTCTGTGCCTCCAATGGCAAAAGTACTACTTGGACGAGCCCCATCCTGTGGCCCAGCCCTACCATCATTGCTGTGACTGGGTCAGTGAATCTACCTAAATCTGAGTTCAACATTAGCAAGTCCACTTAGTTAACAAACCTAAAGCTCAGTTCTCTGATATTGTCTTATTTATCAACTTGTTTGGGAAACGAGATGGGAAAACGAGGTACCATTTTTGGGACGGAGGAGTGCTTAGAGACCCCAACTTCAGATATGTACTGATAACATAGCACTGTCTTCAGTTCTCTCGAAGAGATAAAGGAAAAAGTAAATGCACCATCTGTACCAAGGAAATTTACAAACCCTTGTGTTAAAATATTGCCTTGCTGACGAGAAAAGCCAGCTTCTCAGACAGAATAGGAAACCTAACCACCAGAATTAAAGATAAAAAACAAACACACACCTGATCAGGTGGGAGTCCCTCAAAACTCTGCCACGCGCTTTATTTACGCAGAACTGAGCAACCACATGGCATAGACATAGAGGGAAGGACTTAGAGAAAGTATGCTCACCTGCAGTCGGCATTCTTCTTATCTGGTCATTGACTTTTGTGGTCTTCTGAGTATTGATCTGTAAGCTTTGGCTCCCAAGACTGCTTTCATCTCAGTTATTTCCAACTCTGTGTCCTCCAGTTTCTCTCTCTCACCCACCAGGCAGTGGGAGAGGGGTGCTATTCTTGGCACCTTTTCTCAAACTTCTCATTTGCCCGCTTGAACATAATACATTGCTGAAGCTCTATTGCTTAATGTGTGAAGAATGGTCATGTGGTGCTTCAAAGCCTACTCAAACCCTCAACCGGAAGTGTAGAGGCTGACCTATGTAACTTCCTGCCTAATTCTCATGTGGAAAAGGTGAGAGGTAAAGAGGTGAGTTCAAACTCATGTCTGAGAAGATGACCCCAGACATAATGGAGACTTAATGTGGTAGAGACAGACTGTTTTGTCAGCCTTACAATGAAACCAGATACAGGTCTATTAATCTTCGCTACATGAAACAAAGCTCTGAATCACTGGATATGATATTTGAATGAACCAAGGATCCAACTATACTCTATTTGCCTCCAAGTATTTTGAATATTTTTTAAACTTTTTTTCAAATGAAATAAAGACCCACCTTATTGAGTTTTAGAATTAGAATAATGCAAATGTGCACATTAAAGTTTTATGTAGGAGCTCTGTGTACCCAGTTTTTTATGTATTTGCTTCGGTTTTTATTATTATTATTTCTTAGGTACTTTAAGTTTCATAACGAAGTGTTTTTCAGCCCAAAAGTATGGGCAATTGCCGTACTTAATAGTACATAACCTGGGTGTACTTGATCCAAATTTTCTGGGCCTACTCTAGAACCTTGACCCAAGGAATTTGGTTACCCTGTTGGGTCTGTCCCAAGAAAACTGAAATGGAAGAGATCCTAAGTGTAAGTGCTCACCTTTTTTTTTTTTTCTACTTTAAAACTTGTCCAGAAAAATCTTAGAAGGGATGGTCATCACCTTTTTACCTGATATCTACCCATACCCAGCAGGTTAAGACAGGAGTAGCGTAGGCGTTTGAATGAAAAATTATAGTGAATTTCCTGTGGTGTCACAGGTAGTAAGTGCCTTTGCATAAACCACTGTATAAGCCATTACGGCCACAACTGAAGTTACGACCTTTAATTCTCTAATTGTCCTCCTCCAAGTTCTGGGCAGTGAGTCAGCCTTTTGGCATCCTGCCTCTCTTCTGACTGACTCAGAAATGCTTCCATAGCAGTTGCCGCATAATTTTTTTAAGAAGGGCTGCAATTGCTGCTATGAGTCATAAGAGAATGGAAAAGAGCAAGAAGGTGAAAGGGGGAGGTAGGTGTCCCAAGTGCATTTTCCAAGAAATTATCGAAAGGATAAATAGACCAAGAGTCAAATTTCTACTAGAAACTTTTGAAAGAATTAGTAATTAAACAAGTTTTTAATAACTTTTCTTTATTTCTGAAAGTCATCCTTTCTTCGCTTTCCCACAAAGAGGCACCCACACTCACAAACAGTAGAAGGAGAGGGAGAGAGAACTTAGCTCTCATTTCAAATCCCCCTATTGTAAATACAATTTCCCCATCATTATCTGGCATACAGCTAACCTTAACATTCTGAATCACTGATTATAGATTAATTGAATGATCAAGCTTGTCAACCCCATGCTTGGACATCAAACAATGCATGGTCTTAGAAGAACTAATTTTTTTTAAAGCTATACTTATTTATTTTAGAGAGAGAGTGTGTGCATGGATGAGCGGGGAGGCAGGGCAGAGGGAGAGGGAAGGGGAGAGAAGCAGACGTCCCACTGAGCGTGGAGCTGATCCTGGCTCTGAGATCCCATGTGTGTTTTTCAGCCCAAAAGTGACTCTGAGATCATGACCTGAGACAAAACCAAGAGATCAATAGTCAGATGCTCAACCAACTGAGCCACCCAGGTGCCCCTTAGAACTAATTTAAATATCAAGGACATAGTTTGGTTATTGATAAGAAAAAGATTTTTTTTTAACTTCAACCAGAACATAATTTTCAGCAAAACACACACAAATTGTTTCTTTTAAGTTAATTTACAATTGGTAATTTAAAATTCCCCAAATAGGGGTGCCTGGGTGGCTCGGTCAATTGGGAGGCTGCCTTTGGCTTGGGTAATGATCTCAGGGTCCTGTGTCAGGCTCCCTACTGGGCGGGGAGACTGCTTCTTCCTCTGCCCCTCCCCCTGCTCATGCTTTCTCTCTCTCTCAAATAAATAAATAAAATCTTTAAAAAATAATATTAAAATAGAATAAAATAAAATTCTCCAAATAATGTCACAGTATACAGGTCCAAGGGTTTAACCCAGCAGATCTGAAGGGAGTCTAAAAATCACTGATCAGGGGCATCAAGGCTTCGAGAACATCAACTCAGCACTAGCCAAAGCAACAGGCTTACAATTCAGCCAATAACTCTCCTCAGTATTTTGGAAGATTTTTATGAGCCTGTTGGGGACCCATGTCACGTTAAAACTTTGTTGGGGAGCCTGGGTGGCTCAGTCAGGTAAGCGGCCGGCTCTTGATTTCAGCTCAGGTCATGATCTCAGGGTCCTAGGATGGAGCCTGGAGTCAGGCTTTGTGCTCAGCAGGAAGTCTGCTTGAGATCCTCTCTCTCCCTCTGCCCCTCCCCCCACTTGCACAAACTCTGTCTCTCTCAAATAAATAAATAAATCTTTAAAAAAATTAAAACTTTGTTTGTAAGTCAGTAATCTTGTTAAAGATGTAGCTCTCAAGAAAAGCTTTGGAAAACATTTTCTTACACTTCGTTATTTTTGAAGTAGATATATCTAAGTTTTTACTGATTGAAGGCCTGACTAGACACCAAGCATAAGAGAAAGAAATAAATGGTCTCCTCACAGGAATTTCTTCCATTGTGTTTATGGGGTGGGGCGGGGGGGGGGGCCAGGGGTTGGCACAGCACAGTGGTCAAGATCATTGGCTGTCATGCCAGCTTGGGTCAGAATCCTGGTTCTACCTCCACCTCCATCCCCTCAGATAACGTTGCACTTCTCTAGGCTTCATTTTCCCCATTCTTAAAGTGAAGATAGAGACATTACTCACCTGACGGCATCATAGAAATCAAGTATAAAGGGCTTAGAACAGTACCACACACCTTACAAACTCTTCAGAAATGTCCACCACAAAAAAAAAAAATAGAGGTCTAGATAAGTTAGGGACATTTTCCAAGTGGCAAAGCAGCAGAACTAAGATCTGATCCCAGTCTTCTGAGCCCACTGATTTTCAAGCTCAGGTTTCGTCTGTCCATTGCCATTTCTCCAGAATTGTGGGAATAATTGTCATACTGAGTAATAGGTGAAAATTATTTTAACACCTCTGCCAAATTGGAAAGTTTTGCTTAAAACTTTAAGCGAGTTTTGTTGTTGTCGTTGTTTGGCTTTTTGTTTGTTTGTTTATACAGGGGTTGATGGGGTGAGTGAACCCTCCTGAGATCTTTAAATGTGTTAAAGTAGGAAAAGCTGCAAACGAGTCAGGGGCTAGAGTACTGACTTTAATACTGTGACTAACCAGTTGTTCTTTCAGGGACCCGTTTTACCTCCAGGCCCCCAAACTTCTGAAGGGCTTCTTGAAGGCCACGGCGCTATTTCTAACAACCGTATTTTCTGTCTCAGAGACAACAGAACAATGTCATTATGTTTAGCTCACTGTCACAATCATTCGGTTCTCAGCAGAACATCTGCTAACGTGTGACTACTGACGACCTCCTTCGTCTCCTCAGTCATCACAACCATTACAGATTACCAGAGTCTTTCTCCTCAAAGGAATGCATTTTTGACCGTCAAGGGGGTTGTTGGCTGTGACACAAATTCCTAGTCAAACAAGACTGCATTTTCACTTGCTACAGGATAAGACAAGAAATAGCTGTGGTGAAACACAAGTCCCAGAAGTGATGGCACAGTGGAAAATGTCAGTCACTGAAGATCCCTTCTTCACATGCCTCACTCAGGTAAGAGAAAGGCCGTTAGTTTTCACATACTGGTGGTCTTGGGGCACCACCCATCAGAACACCTTGCAGCAAACTCTCTGCACAGTTCTGGAAATTCTCTGCTGACCCTGGAGAATGCCCATGAGTGCCATTTTGGGGTCTAATCTGAATGTGACTCATTCTCCCACATGCAGTTTTTGTGTAAAGGGAATGAATTAATCCATAATAAACGTGTTTGATTTCCACTGACCCCACCCCATCCTAACTTCCCAGAAATTCTAGCCCAGCCTTGCGTTCTCGTGATGTATAATGGGTTCCCCAGGTGTGATGACTGTTATGACAAAATCTGAGTAAGAGTTTGTACCACAGCCCCTCCACCCCAAGGGTATTTACTTGATATAGAAAACTTAAGTAACTGATTACTCCATTTGTTCTAGGACACAACTTCCTACAAAACAAATGGTGAGTTGACTTGGAAAGCACTTTTTAAAAGAAATCTTCCCTTCAGTAATGGTAACCCAACTGAATCGTAATTATCTTTATTGGAGAACCAATGACCAGATTCTACACACTTCCTTGTCTCTCAAAGTACCTGTGTAACTGTTTACTAAGGGTTCTGTCGACAATCCCAAAGTGTAAAGTTCATAATTGCTGCTGTTTACAGAATCCAAATAAAAAGAAATAAACCTATCCCCCTGGAAATATAAGTACTGGAAGAAATACAAGCAGCCTTAAAAGACTGTAGAGATTGCTTAGGTTATTTAAAATGATTCAAAGTTGTTGTTGTTGTTGTTGTTTTTTAATTGGACTGTGTCCATATAAAGACATGTGCATAAAGTCAGTTAGATTAAATAAAACAACATAATAGTATCGCCATTTTCTTGGATTGTACAAGCAATGATGTACAGTGCATGAATAATGACAAGGGAATGCATTAAGGGTTATAGGGAGACATAATTAAACATGCTTCATGGGATTTCTTATAATCTCTATGATTGAAAATAACATATATGACTGAATATATATCATTGAAAAATTATATATATTATAGGAAAAGTCTATCAAGTATTAATTATGAAAATATCTAACATAAGAGATGTAACCAGTCAATTCTCTTAAATTGCAGAGACTTATTGCTATACAGTTTACATTCATTCCATGCACCAGGAGTAAAGGTATAATGCTTCAAAAGACAAGCTTACTCCCTGGCCTCCTACAGTTTACAATCTAGTAGAGATTTAGTTAAGTTGACAAGCAATGACATTATCACTTGGTAAATGCTAGCATGCGGGGCATGCACACAGGGCTCAGAGAACATACCGGAGGCACACCTGTGGGTTCCAGGTGGCTCACTGGAAGAAGAGAAGGATACTCTGAGGATGGTGTATAAGTAATCTGGCAAAGAAACAGGAGTTAAGAGAAAGAAAGGAGGTATTCTCAGTAGATGGAGAGGGGAATACCTGGAAGGAGGAGAGCATTAGCTTTGGAGATAATCAAAGATACCTACACAAAGAGTCTCAGTTCGAGCCCCAGACTATCCTGACACGACCTGTAAGATCGCAATCATAGGAGAAGAAATTGGTGGTTATCTTTATCTAAATGTGACCCTTGTGAGCCTAAAGATTATCAGCAGACACACCAAGAGTAAATTTAGAAATATTCTGATACCAACATCTAAAGAGATACAGTTAGAAGTTAAACATCTCATCTGAATACCTTTAAAGGCACAAAAACAAAAAAATGTTGACCCCAAGATCACCCCATGTCTCTAGATCAGATGTCATATACAAAGGAAATGCCAAAGTTCTTCAGAAGGGTATTACATGAATTCTCTTTGTTGGGTTAAGTCTTCTCTCCTCCCCAGTCAATCAAGCAAAAGGAATTGTGCATAATAGGAAACACCAGAGGATTACATAGCATAGTTTTTGGCCACAAAAGGAATTACACTTTTTCCTCAGGAAAGAAGGGCAATTGACATAGAAAAAAAAAAGTTGAAGAGAGTGACTAGTTAATATCCAGTGTAATAGATACAGTTAGAAATCACAGTATTTGCTGTATAGACTGTCAGTGTCTGATTAGTGATGACTAAGTTAGATATGTTTTCCTTAAAAAGGAAAATTTTGTAAAATGGGAGGGATTTGGCTTGGTGGGAGAAGGAAAACAGGAACTGGAGGGGACATTCTATACAAAGAAAATAGAACAAAGCGTCAGAGACAGGCATGGTCATAGTATATGCATGGATCAATGAGCCAGTCTAAAGCCAAGGAAATATTTGAAGGGTTAGAAACCAATCACTTTGAATTGGGAGGCTGGAATATGATAGTGGAGAAATTTGAAAAATAGAGGCCATACAAGTTGATATTGAAGGCAAAAGGTGTTGAGAAGTGTTGAGATGGATCATGTAAAAACAGTCTTTACTAGTTATTCTAGCAATGCTATGAAAGAAAAAGATAAGAGGAAAAATTCCACAGCCACTAGGGTAGACAGAGAAACGTTTTTAGTCATATATGGCGAAGTGGTGAGATCTTGGATGTGAATTAAAACCAGGAGTCAATGTCGAAGGCATTTCAAAAGAAAAAATGAAAAAAGAAGTGTTTGTGACTACTATCTGGGTAAAGTCAGAACACGAGAGGCAGGGAGGAGTTAAGAATGACTAAGTAGCTATGTAATAGTGGCTTCAGTTGGCGCAAGTGGGAAAGAAAGATGGAGTGAGAAAAATGGCAGATTTGGTTTTGTCGCCATCGAGCTTAACAATGAGGTACTCAAGTAGAAATGTCCACTTAGATGGTTTAAAAAAAAAAAAAAAGCCTAATAGATGAATTGAGAAGACAAGTTTGGAGTCATAGGAGATAACGTTACATAGGTTTTCTTCTTAAAAAGGGTAGAATAGGGATTATTTTAACTTTTTTGTTTACAGCAAAATTCTTACTTCAGACAAAACCTAAACCACATGCCAAGTCTTTTCTGGTTTTGTAAACAGAAGAGAGAGGCACTCTCTAGGAGTGAAGGTCCTCGAGCTTCTTTCTTCACCTAATCCCTCACTCCAGTGCCATGAAGTGGAAATGGAACTAGGAAGTATGAGTAGGGGGACATTCATGGAAAGAAGCTGAACCGCCCAGGAGAATTTCTTTCTTGGGGGTAGGCATGGCTGGCAATAATGGGGACAAGGCGGGAACCACCCTGAGCCAGCCAAGCCAGAGCTGAGCGAGCAGGGCACACAGCATACGAAGGGGTTGGGCTCTCTTCAAATAGGGCTGGCAGGCAGGAGCCCAGGGACAGTCAGCCTGAGTCACAGCACACTGGTCATCAGACAAGGTGGTGGGTCTGAACCAAGTGCGCAGTTTGGGAATAAGAAGCTCAACCTTGGCCAAAGGGCAGAGAGGCAGTATGGAATCAGGAAACCCAACCTTGACCAGCTGGGTATTGTTGGCATTGAGGATTAGTCTCCAGGTCCCTGGGGCACCTATTTATTCACTCACACAAAAAAATATGTCCACTATGGGCCAGGCACTCTGCCAGACCCTAGATACCAAGGAAAGGAAAGAAAAAGACACCAGTGCCTTGGCTTCATGCACTATGTGCAATGAAGTTGCCCAGATTCCAAAAAAATTCTACTCTCTGATCCCTCTTATTTCAAGGATACTTCCTGTCACCAGTGTCCATGGAACTTCACTTAGTGAATTATCACTTTAAGAAAGTGAATTCTGTTAATTGTGAATTATATCTCAATAAATCTTAAAACAAAACAGAAACCCTAGCCCCGCCACTTTCTAGCTGTGTGACATGGGCCAACTTACTGAATCTCAGTATGCCTCAGTCTCCTCATCTGTAAAGTGGGGATAGTAACAGCACTTACCTTGCCAGATTGTTGTAAAAATTAAATAACTTAATGAATTAAAGGGTTTAGAGGAGTACCTGATACATACCAACAGCTAGATACATTTTGGCTTTTATTAGTAAGGAGGGGAGGACCTTTCACTTAGTTGATAGGATGCAGTAAATAAAATTATATTATTATTTTTTTTAAATTTATTTTTAGAGAGACAGCAAGAGAGGGAACACAGGCAGGGGGAGCAGGAGAGGGAGAAGCAGGCTTCCCGCTGAGCAGGGAGCCCGATGCGGGGCTCAATCCCAGGACCCCGGGATCACGACCTGAGCCGAAGGCAGATACTCAACGACTGAGCCACCCAGGCACCCTAAAATTATATTATTAACGTTTCCCATAACAACAACAAAAAGCTTTGTAAATGTCATTATAATGGATGCATCCTGTTTCCTCAACTACTCCTTTACTGTTAGATCTTTAGCTCGTTTCAAGTTAATAGCTATTTAAGTTATGCTGCAATAAGCATGTTTGTGTGCAAAGGTTTGTTTTTTAATCATTCCCTTAAAATAGATTCTCAGAAGTGGCATTAGCTTTTCCAAGGGTAGGACATCTTAGAGATTCAGTAGAAAGACTGCCAAAGCCTTGCTGAAAAAGCTCCTTCTAATGTCCTGTTTCATGCCACCTATGTGTGAGGCTGTTTCACGGCACCGTGGCCCACACTCACTGATCGCCCTTCTTATAATCTTTGCTAATTGTATCCCGCTATTCTTTTAAATGGCACTCAGCTCATTTTATTAAGGTGGAATATTTTTTCAAACATTATTCTGGTTTTTTTGTTTTTTCTGTTTTGTTTTGTTTTACCATTTTCCATCTAGTTCTTAGGGAAACTAAAAACTTAAGGTTTTTTCTTTGATGACCAGGAACTCTTTATACACTGACTATATATATCTTGTTATTTCATAAAATATAATTTGAATAGAAAAAACACCTTGGTATAAAAGTGAGTACAGCACAGCTAATTTTCACTCATGACTTGTGCAGGGAAGGTTCTCAGCTAACTACAAGTAACTTTTCCCTCTTCAAAATCAAGTTCCAACTGCTATTTTCTGCCACTGTTCTTTGTTAGGAAGTGGTTCTTGAACGATTAGACAATGCCTTGTTGGTGAGAAATTCCAACCAACAAGAAGTAAATGTTGAGATCATAGACGGTCTCTTATTTTAATTAAAGGGCTTCCTGAAGAAATGAGAGCATTATGTTTTCACGTGATACCACTTTGGTTATAGAGGCTATTTAACTCTTTCAAACGCATTCTGCCTGCACCCTCACTGTGTCCAGGGCAAGATTCAAGAACTGTACCCTTCCAAGTCCATGCTTCCATGACTCTGACCTCTCTCTTTCTCTTTTATTTTATAGCTGTGTTCCCAGGAATTGTTCTAGAAGATGAGGGATACCCTCAGATTTAATCACTCTTCAGATAAACCTCATCTGACATGGCAACTGTAATGTTAAAGAGCTTGTGTGTTTTAATGAGTGTTTTATCTCTGCAAAACCAAGTTGTGTGAATAGCGAACCTCCCTGGTATAGCTGCACCCATTTGTTTGAAGCATTCGCTGTGTTTTATTAAGCAAGAACAGTTCCTTTAGCAAATTGCAGGACTTTTAGGAGCTCTGATACATGGTTCGATACCCTGTAACATTTCCGTGGACTTCTAAATACAAAGTCATCTTCAAAGAAGCAGAGGTCCCCAGGTTTGTTTGGAAAGAAACATTAATTAACTCTTAGCTCAAGGCAGCATTTAACAGGGGACAGACTTTGGGAACAGGGTGTTTTTCCTGTAAATGGTGGTCCCTTTTAAAAAGCAAAACCACTTTTTTGTTGGAGATGAAATTCTGCTAATGGATTTTTCCCCAAATTGCATTTTGGTTCTGCTTTGTGTGTTTCATACCTAGTCTCTCCTCACTGAGGATACAGTGTAGAAGTGGTTATGGACGACGGGGGTGGGGGGGGAGCGGGGGGGGGGGCGTGATGGGTGGGGGTATATTGTTCTAAGGTCAAAAGTAGGATTGTCCCAGTAGACTAAATGAAAATTCAGTACACTCCGTTTTCAGCTGCTGGAGAGGATGGTTGGACTGAATTTGAAATTACTTAGATATTGATTATAGCCCTTGATGTGAAAGAATGGATGTTATTCATTTTTTTAAAAATGTAGCATCTAGAAACAAAGAAGTCATACATCCATTTACTCATTTGACCTATATATTGTAACTACTACAAGCCCAGCACTGCACTGCGTTAGGAAAATACAGCGACTCAGTCCATGTTCCTACTTGTATGCATTCAAACCTACGATTTCTTCCTTCCTTCCCTCTCTTTCTAACTCCTTCTCTCCCTCCCTTTTTCTCTCCCTTCTTCCCTTTCTTCCCTTCCCTTTTCATACCAAAAAGGCAGTTAAAGGGAATGGACAAAGGGTCTGGGAGGCAAGGGGAGGATGTTCACATAAAACCTTAAGTTCCTAGAGCCTCAGTTTCCTTTATGGTGAAATGGAAATAACAATACATAACACATTAGGGGGATCTGAGAGATAAATGAAATGTCTTCAGAATGGCCCACTCAAACTAAGCACTCTATACTGATAGATTAAACATTTTGTCTTTCATTAGACAGAAAGGGGAGAAGGGTTTCCTAGGCTGAGGAATGTCCTATGTAAAAGGTACCAAGACAGGAGATTTTGTTTAGAACCATTAATGTTTCATTATAGTCTTTGCCCAGCAGGGAGATGGTGCAAGATAAAGATGTAGAAGTAAGCTACTCTTAGGGGCTTTGTTTTCCCTGCTAAGGAGCTTGGGTGGGACCCTGGAGGAGAGGGTTTAAACAGGGAAAGGGTGTGATTGTGTGGACTGGAGGTAAGAGAATAAAGCCAGGCTGATCAGTGAGGAGCCTGTTAGAATAGAGAGAGCCGACGGAGACTAAGTTATGAAGTATCACAAGGGATAGAGATTTAGGGATATTTAAGGAAAAAAAATAAATAAATAAACCTTGCCCAAAATAGGTGTTCCTCAAATCTTATTTCAAAACATGCATGCCCACCAATAGGTGCTGAGTGTCAGTCACCCCTGAGCCCTCACCTTCAGCGTCACCTCATCCTCAGGAGGAGCTGAGAAATGTGAAAGGTTATTAGTGTTCTGGTTGTTTCACTAGCTCGGCCGAGAAAGGATGGTTCCCGAATTCCACTTGTGTTACAAGCCTGCTGGACAATGAATCCATTTCACAGATGAGCAGGAATCTGAAGCTCAGAGAGGTTTGGTAACTCGGCCAAGATCACACAGTTCGTGACAGAACCAGAATTCAGAGTCAAATGTGTATGACTCTAAATGTTAAAACTCTTCCATCACAAGATACTACTTGATTATTAGTCAAACTTTGGTCTCAACGCTGGCTCAACATCAAAATCATTAGGGGATTGTTTTTTGTTTCTTTCTTTCTTTTTTTTTTTTTTTTAGTAGAGATGTCTAGGTACCATCATAGCTTTATCAGATCAGAAATTTCCGGGGAAATGGCAGGGCCATCTTTGCTTTTTTTAGACACCTTGAGAAATTCTGGTGTATAAGCTGAGTTGAGAAGTTACTTCATGAAGGTAAGAATAAAGTTTTGCCCACAGCAGAAAGTTAAGTGAAAGGAAGGAATTCATATCTCTATTTATTGATCGGGAGAATTATGGATTAAGCTTCTGTCTGGGCCTTATGTTCACCCTTCAAGCAGATCACACAGTATCAGAAACAGTGAACTACAATAGGATGGAAAAAAATTAAGCCTCACACTTCTCATCCCAGATTAACTGATAAGTAAATGTGGTACATAGTGGTCCAATAATTCTCAGCTCAGATATGAACTGACAGATGAGAAAGGAAGTCAACATTTCAAAGGGAAAAACAGAAAAAAAATGTATTCTTTCCTGATCCCTTTCAGTAGATGCTACAGTAAGCTTATTGGAATTCTTTTTTTTTTTTTAATCCATTTATTTGACAGAAAGAGAGAGAGAACACAAACAGGGGGAGCAGCAGAGGGAGAAGGAGAAGCAGGCTCCCCGCTAAGCAGGGAGCCTGACCCGGGCCTCAATCCTAGGACCCTTGGGATCATGACATGAGCCGAAGGCAGACGCTTTAACTGACTGAGCCACCCAGGTGCCCCAGCTTATTATAATTCTTTGATCAATTTCCTCTATATCAAGGATCTAAACTGAAAGTTCTAAGTTTGGAGTCATGATCTTTCCCTTCTCTCTATCCAGCTTCACATGCTTAACTTCTGCTCAACCCGTAAAGTCTCTGAGGGCAAAGCTGTTTCTTATTCCACCTTCTATCCTCAGACCCTAACACAGAGCCTAGCACAGAGTAAGTGTAAATACTTGTGGACCTAATGAATAAAAGATGGGAGGGAGAAAAGCAGAGGAAGGAGGGAGGGAGAGGAGAGAGAAGGAAGGAGGAAGAGAAGAAGGAAGGAAAATGGGAAGAAGGAAACTAGAAATGTCCTTTGGAGATTATCAACACAACTGCTTTCCAACCTCAACGGCTGAAAGGTAAAAAGTATGATGCAAAATAACTATTGTAATAGAAGATAGAGAAGCAATAGGCAAATATATTGATAAAGATAAAGAAGCAATAGGCAAATATATTGCCTCAGATCCCTAGGAATGTAATAAAATTGAAATTTCTTACAAGGTTTCTTTTATTATAGCATATGAATTACCTTTTATTTCAGCTAAATAATTTACAGACACCAATGGGTAAGAAAGGGCAACAGTGCCCCCCAGAGGCCAAAGGCAAGCAGCTCGGGAAGCTACCAAGATTTCTTTCTTATTGGCAGAGTGCTCTGGGAGCTCCATGGGGGAATGACTTAGGTAAATGGCAGGCTTGGGCACAATGGGAATTTGAAGGCTGAGGGCAGAGGGTACAGAATAAAGCAGTATACAAGAGGCTATTTTTTTTTCCCATTTCTTGTTCACTTCTGGGAGGCTAAATGCAGTTTAGTAACTCGTGAAATGTAGTCTCAGTGATTGCAGCTGGGCGGCCGCACACAACGTACCGCAAAACCCTAAATAAAAAAAATAAACAGAACTAGTCCACGTGGGTTCCATTATACAGTGGTACTGTTTGATTTTAATCTTAGAATCAGTACATGCAGATTGGATAACTCCCTGGGTCCACATCCACCAAAGTGGGAAGGCTGGGCTTTTCTATTGTTGAATCCAGAAGAGCAGGCATAGAGTAGCTGATGAATGAATGAATGAATGAAGGAATGAATGTATGAACGAACACACATGGCCGTATATTTCATTAAGATGAAACTACCAATATAGATAAGTGCACTTTTTTTACCAACAAGTAAAATGCTTCAGCTAACTAACATGTACCCATGACTTCTCGATTAGACTTTGTGCTGAGCTTTCTGTTCTCAGCATCAGTGTTTATTATGCTTTCTTATTAAGAGGTTAAAACAGCAAAATAGTATTAACAGTAATTAGCCTTGGAAATAAGAGTAAACCCAAGCACAATTTAGTGCTTACTAACAGCCCATGATGAAGGCAGGCTTCATCAAAAATAAGTAACCCATTAAGTTGACAGTGTAATTGTAAACAGCCAGGCATTAGTCAGCCAACAGACTTTGGCTATACCATTCATGTTTAGAGAACATTCCAGTGTTTCACTGCCTCAACTCTCCTACACAATCTCTGCTCCCTTCAGTTCAGCACATGACCTTAACATTTACTTCACCAGGGAAATGCAGGTTGTCAGGAATGCCTTTGCCTACTAAACGCTCTACAAACACCCCTGAGTCACATAGGAAGATGAGTTCCCTCCTTTGAGTGCATTCTGGGTCTCATTCCTTTGCAACTTCCTTATGAAGAGGCAAAGGCTCTCACACAGCTTCACCACCATAATTAATACCAGAAGAGACGTTAACACAACAGATCTCCTCTTCCACCCCTTCTAGTCACCCCTCAATTCACGACACCCTGGTCTTTATCCCCCATTCCACCCAACTGCAATGATAAGTATCATCAAGGACTTCCAAGTCAATGGGCCAGTGGACTGATTACTTAGCTTTGATCTTTATTAACCTCACCCTCCACATCTACCGCGGCTGCCTTTCCTCCAGGAGTGCAGCATTCTGAAAAGGTTCGTCATGCACTCTCCCCGTCTCAATCACCACTCTTCTAGATAGAGTGACTCACCCTTGTATATTGAACAAATTTCTGCTTATGCACTTTCAAACTAAATTTTAATTCGTTTCTTTATATTTTTGCCTTCCTTCTCCGTTTATGAGATTCTGGCAAGCAGGGCGAACATCTGATTTATCTTTGTCTGACAAGCGCCTGGCACAATACGAGGCACATGGAGGGTGACCCGTACAATTGTAATGAAAGGAGAAAAAGAGGGAGGGAGAGAAAGAAAGCCTACAGTTATCTAAATATATTCAGAAGAAGCATGTAAATGTATTGATTTATAATGTTTGCATATTAATGCAAAGAAATAGAAGTACTATCCTATGTCAGAGATGCCTCTGAGTTTTAAGCATCATGGAATTTCAGGGCACGAGGTTACCTTAAAGAGTACCTTTAAGTGAAGAAAGAGAAGGACAGGAAGTAAAAGTTATTTGTCAAAACCCACACAACTCCTTAGTGGAAAAATGAAATTGGGAATCCACAATTCCGAATCCAATGCTCTTGTCATTATTTATTATATATTTACTTATTTAAAAGTTAATCGGTTAGTTAACTAATTAATAGATATTTTTTTTTAAATGGTTGAATGCTTACTAAGTATCAGGATTGTCCAGGTGCTCAGAGAATAAAACACTCGTGGTTCCTATTCTCATAGGGACAGACAATATACCAACACAAGTAATAAGATATCAGACAGTAACTGTTAAAAAGAAAAATAAAGCAATGTAAAAGGATAACTAGTAACTGGGGAGATAGTATATATGTATTTTTTAGATGGGCTGGCAATAAAAAGCTCCTCTGAGGAGATGATATTTGAACACAAAATTGAATTATGTTTTGAATGACTTAAGGAGCACGCCATGCAAAGAGGTTGGAGGAAGGCAGGCATAAAAGCCCTAAGATGGGAATGATCTTAGTGTGAGTGCCCGAGGGTCAGGACAAGTAGAAGTGAAACTCGGTATCAGTGATTCTGGCTGGGCTCAGATCATAGAAATTCTTGGAGGCCCCAGCAGAAATTTGGATGTTAAGCTGATATTACAGGTTTGGTGTTAGGGATAGTGCAATTCGATTTCTATTTTAAAACCAGCCTAGCTGTTGGGGGGAATAGATTATAAGCGCACAAGCGGTGGACAGGGATCGGGGAGGAGGCCATGTGAGGGACTGGGGGATGGGTGCGGAGCCGAACAGGATGAAGAGCGGTCAGAAGTGGATGCATTTTGAGGGCAAAGCTAAGTGACTACTCTCTTAGATCTGCTGGATGGAGGATGGCGGAAAACAGGGACTCAACAAGGATTTCTAGGGATTTATCCAGAGAAACCAGATTATGGTGGTGCCATTCACTGAGATGAGGGAGAGCAGAAGAGCAACAAGTTCGGTAGACATGGGAGGAAATCAGGAGTTCTGTTTGGGACATGGACAGGTTGAGGTGAATCCATGACTTTTCCAGTTACTCTTAGATAAGATTCCAGATCAATTTTATTCATAAAAACAGTCTTACTTTAGAACATAAGTTGTCCAAATCCACACAATAGTCAAAATTCTGAACTTTGCTTTAAATGTTCTCCTATTCCCCAGTACAGACCTGGTTCTGGATACTCTTTTGCTTGACACCAGGGACCAAACAGGGGCAGGCGAGGGATGTAAGGAGATGGAGAGGTCTCACCTGGCGGAGAGACTTCAGATTCTGGATGGTAGGAAGTTAAAGCGGCTCCCTTTCAGGGGACAGTCTTTACAAAGCTTCTTGCACTTCCCTTGACTAAGGCAAATGAATGCTTCTCTAG
This sequence comes from Zalophus californianus, assembly GCF_009762305.2. Lineage (NCBI taxonomy): Eukaryota > Metazoa > Chordata > Mammalia > Carnivora > Otariidae > Zalophus > Zalophus californianus. Next base: position 59,468,561 of record NC_045596.1, read on the forward strand.
GTGGGCTGGTCAGTTGTACCTCCTTCCTCAGCCCTGGGGCATCCAGCAGCCCACCTCTTGCTCCCTGTGGATTTCCTGGTGGGAGGGAGTCAAGCTCTGTCCAGAGTCCCTTTCAGATTTCCAGGCATAGGTTGGACACCTGCCCTCTGCGCCTCCTGATGGAGTGTCATGGTTTTCTGAGCAGCCCCCTGAAGAACATTTCTAGACTAGGGTTTAGATGACAGAAACTCCATCAACATCCCACTACTAAAATGGAAGTGAAGGAGGTTGGGGATGCCACACATTCTAAAAAGAATGATCATTACCAATCTCATAGCCACAGTCCCTTCCCAACACCCCCTCTCAACTCTGACCTTGTTTTACAACCCTGGCTTAACTTTCATGGCCAAAGGTTTTGGATAGGTTCTCTTTAAGATCATTTTCTTTGTAAACATGCCCATAAAGCGCGGGAAGTCAGCCTAACACCCAGTTAGATAGCTGATACCTATTTGGGTCAAAGCTTCCGAGGACCTGTGCATGTGTGAGCTGCTGTGGGAGAAGCATCTCCACAGGAAGTAAGGGACAGAGCCTCTGTGGGGTCCTTCAGAGACCAGGTCTCAATCAGAACTCTCTTCTCTAATTCACCTTTTATGATCTGCTTCCCTTTCCTTGACTTGCCCAGTAATTACCAACTTTCATCGACTGATTTTCAGCAGTTAAAAAAACTGAGCACAAATATACCCTTTTCCCGTAAGCATTCAGTTACAAAGGTAATTTACAAAATGGCCTTGTTTCCACTGATCTCTATTTTTTGTTTGTTTCAAGGTCCTCTCTGTACCTGTTCCCTTCTGCCCATGGAATAGCTGGAATCATCGTGCCCTCTTGTGGTCAAGTCCAAGTTCTGCAGGGTAGGAGACCTGCTGTCTAGCTTTTGGACCATTTCCCATCCATATTTTACTCCCTAGAGGGTGTTTGGATCTCCCTCATCCATGAGTCTAAAGTGGAGTGATATGAGTGCTCTCAATGACTTTTAAATCTATACACTACAAGTAAGTTTTACCATGTGAAACATTTCATCTGAAGTTAATGTTAACATCCCATTTCAATATCAAAGCCACTAGACACGTTCACAATTCAGCTTCTTATTGCTGGCAACTTAAGACATTAAAAAGCAAGCCATCTTTGGGGTGCCTGGGTGGCTCAGTTGGTTAAGCGTCTGACTCTTGGTTTTGGCTCAGGGATGATCTCAGGTTCATAAGAGCCCCATGTTGGGCTCTGTGTTCATCGAAGAGTCTGCTTGGGATTCTCTCTCCCACTCCCTCTCCTTCTGTCCCTCCCCCTGCTCACTCTCTCTCTCAAATAAATAATTTTTTTTTTTAAAAAGTAAGCCATCTTCCGTTTTCGCTAACCGCTTTACTTTTTTAATTAAACTTTTTATTTCAAGATAATTATAAATTGGCATGCCGTTAGAAGAAATAATACAGAGAAATTCTCTGTACTCCTTACTCAGTTTCCATCAATGGTTAACATCTTACAAAACTATAGGATAATATCACAACCAGATTATTAAGATTGCTACAGTAAGAATACAGAAAATTTTCACCACAGAGATACTTCATTTTGCCCTTTTAGAGCCACAAGCCTTGCCCTCCAGCCCCGACCCACTCCCTGGAAGCCACTAATCTCTCTACATTTCTAGAATTTTGTCATTTCAAAAATGTGATTGCATAAATGGAATCATACAGTATGTAGCCTTTTAGAATTGGCTTTTTTTTTTTCCCCACTCAGCATAATCATCTGGAGAATCATCCAGACTGTTATGCATACCAGCTTGTTCCTTTTTTTATTGCTGAGTAGTATTCCCTGATAGGACTAGACCACATTTTCTTTAACCATTTACCTAATGAAGGACAGCTGGATTGTTTCCAGTTCGGTGCTGTTGAAAATAAAGCTGCAATAAACATTGCTGTGCAGATTTTTGTGTGAACATACGTTTTTATCTCTTTAGGATAAATGCATGCCCAGGAGTGCAACTTCTGTGTTGTATGGTGGTACGTGTTTAGCTTTTTAAGAAACTACCAAACTGTTTTCCCAAGTGGCTGTACCATCTTCCATTCCCACTATCAATGTATGAGTGGTCCAGTGTCTATGCATCCTTGCCAGCATTTGATACTGTCACTAGTTTTTATTTTAGCCATTCTGATAGGTGGTTTAAATTTGCAATGAACTGATGACAAATGTTGTTGAACATCTTTTAACGTGATTGTCTGCTCTTATCCCCTTCAGTAAAATGTCTCCTCATGTCTTCAACCCACTTCCTAATCAGATTTTTTTTTCAATTATTGAGTTTGAGAGTTGTATATCCTAGACACTAGTACTTTGTCAAATATGTGGCTTACAAATCTTTTCTCTCAGGCTATAGTTTGTGTTTCATTCTTTTAACAGGGTCTTTATAGAGAAAAAGTTTTAAATTTTGATGAAGTCAAATTTATCCATTTTACCTTTGATGAACCATGCTCTTGGCATGAAGTAAAAGAACTTATTGCTTAGCCCTAGACCCCAAAGATTTTCTCCTGTCTTTCTTTTTCCTAAACATTTCATAGTTTTATGTTTAACATTTAAGCCTGTGATTCATTTTGAGAAAATTTTTGTATAAAATGTGTGAGACTTAAGTTGAGGTACGTTTTTAATTTTTTTTTAGCCTATAAATATTGAATTGTTCTAGCACCATTTGTTGAAAAGGCTATCCTTCCTCCACAGAATATTGTACCTTTGTCAAGAATCACTGGGCAGGGGTATAATTAACAAGAGAAAAGACAACTCGCAGAATGGAAGAAAATATTTGCAAATCATATATTTGGTAAGGGGTTAATATCCAGAATATATAAAGAACACTTACAACTCAATAACAGAAAAACAAGCAGCCTGATTAAAAAATGGGTGAAGGACTTGAATAGACACTTCTCCAAAGAAGATAGACAAATGACAAAAAAAGCGCATGTGTTCAACATCACTAACGATTAGGAAAATACACAGCAAAACCACTTCATATCCATTTGTATGGCTTTTACTTTATAGTGTTGGCAAGGATGTAAAGAAATCGGAAGCCTTGTGAACTGCTGGCACAAGATGAGATTGTAAAATGATGTGGCCATTTGGGAAGACAATATGGAAGTTAAAAATTAAAAATTAAAATTAATTAAAATTTTAAAATTAAAAATTGAAAAATTAAAATTTGAATTATCATATGATCCTGAAATTCCTCTTCTGGACATATACCCAGGAGGACTGAAAGCGGGATCCCAAGCCGAAATTAAATTATTGAAATTTAAAATTAAAAATTTTAAATTGAATTATCACATGATCCTGAAATTCCTCTTCTGGACGTATACCCAGGAGGACTGGAAGCAGGATCCCAAACCGATATTTGTGCACCCACATGCACAGCACCATTATGTGCAATAACCAAAAGACAGAAACAACCTAAGTGCCCCTAAAAGAAATGCACCTATTTCTAATCTTTGAGGATTTCCACCAATATCTTTTTTCCCAGCTGTTTGTATTCTCATTTGTTATCTTTTGTTTCTAGCCTTTTAGACAAATTCAACAGTCCCTATCACTGCTAATTAGTAACTCTAAAAACAAAAATCTTCTGCAAGCAATTAGCAAATAATTTCCTGAAATGTATTTGTAGTTAAGAAAAAAAAATAGAGGGTAACCTGTATCTTAATTTTATTTCTAAATTTCTTACAGTCTATGTACACAGAGGTTTAGACCAGACAAGGCCTTAGCCAAGAGGTCAAGCTCCCGAGTCAAGCTGTCCGTGTCTGAAACACAACTCCTCCACACTCTAGTTCCTGTGGTCTTTCCTCTCCTTTCTGTTTAAAATCAAGGAACTCTTAGCACCTGCCTCATAAAGCTATTGAGAGAAATAAAGGCCACTTCCCAATCACAGACCCTTCCCTCCCTTCAAAAGCCACCACTGTCCTGAATTTTACTGTAAACTTTTTCTTGTTTTTAAAATAGTTGTATCACTAAATGTGCATGCATAGACACTGCAGTTTCATTTTGCCCATTTAAAAATTATTTTTCTTTGGTCTCTTATTAATTGTTTTATTTTATGGTTTTAGATACACAGGAAAATTTGGCAGAGAATAGAGTTCCCATGCATCTTGCACCCTCTTTCCCCCTATTGCTAACATCATGCACTACTCTGATACATTTACCACAATTCAGGAGCCATGATGGTGTGTACTATTAACTAGAGTCCGTAGGTCATTCAGATTTCCTTCCTTTTTACTTAATGTCCTTTTCCTGTTCTAAGGTCCCACCTGCAAACCACATTACATTGTATCATCCATCACGTGTCCTTAGGCTCCTCCTGATTGTCACAGTTTCTCTGACATTTCCTTGCTTTGGGTGACATGACAGTCTTAAAGATTACTGCTCAGGTATTTTGTAGAACATCCTTCCATTGGCGTTTATCTTACGTTTTTTCTCATGGTTAGCCTGGAGTTTATGGGTTGGGGCGAAGAAGACCACAAAGATAAAATACCATTCTCATCAATTCCATCTCATGTATATACTATCAACATTACTTATCCCTGATGATAATAACCTTGCTTACCTGGCTGAGGTAACACTTGTCATGTTTCTCCACTCTGCAGTTGTTTTGTTTTTTTTTCCCCCCACTTTCCATGCTGTACTCTTTTAAATGAAGTCACTAAAGTACCCTATACACAAGGAGTGCACTCCACCTCCTTGAGGGCTGAGTATCTACATGATTTATTTGCAATTCTTCCCCCTGGTATTTTTGCCTCGTCTCTCCCATTTATTTATTCACTCATTCATTTGTTTATTTATATCAGCTTGGATTAATGAATATATATTTTATACTTTGTGTTACAACCCAATACTACTTTATATTTTGGATCAAATTATTCCATCTTTGATCATGGGGAGCTCTTTCAGTAGACTCCTATTTCCCTTTGACAGACCCCCATCATTGTGAGGTTTTCTTGTTAATGTTGTTGGTTAGCACTTCTTTGCTCTCTGGCACGACAAGATGCAACAGGGTCATCTTATGTATTTCCTGCCCCAGTCCTGGGATCAATCATTTCTCCAAGATCCCCTAGATCCTTTTACTGGAGAATGGTATTAAAAATCACCACCTAGGTACTGAGTCTGCTCACTGCTAGTGTGGTATTATGGCTCCAAGGCCCTCTCAGCTCACAGAGTGAGGCAATATATGTGTGTATACTAATCCATGTACATGGGTTTATCTATAAATATTTCTATGAGTATTCATCTGTATTAATATTAATTATTAGAGTTCTAGCTCCAATTCTTTACTACATGGATCATTCTAGCCTTCTCTCCGCTTGTCTATAAAACTTCTGCTCCAAGAGTGAGAAATCTGGTTCTTCCAGGGATTTCTTTACTCATTGATTCCATGAATTTTTTGATTGCCTACTATCACCTACACTCTGCTCTAAGAAAAAGATTCTAGAAAAGATTGAGCAGTGAACAAAACCGACAAAATTTTTGCCCTTATGAAACTTATGTTCTAGTCAGGCCATTTGAAGTAAATAGAAATCCACTTTGGAGGATACATCTTCAACCCAGGCCTCAGATTCTACATTTCTTACTTGCTTACTCGTTCAGCGATACCTTCTTAATGATTAGTTTTTATTTTACCCAGTGTTGTTTTCAGCAAGAGGGTTGTTCAGAGAATCTAATCTGTCATATTGCCAGAAATCAGCAATTTTTTAAGAAGTTAATTTCTTTCGCAGCTCATTTTATGAAATAATGTCTGGATTTTAAGATCAACATATATTTAAATGTACTTATTACCTAGTATATGTTAATTCTTGTGCTTTTCCTTTTCCTATTTCCATGTATGTGACCTTTCCATTACTCTCATGGAAGCATTCACAATGCCTAAAATAAAAGTAATATTGGAGCAAAAATGAAAAGAGGGAGAAAGAGTTGTATTGTTAGGGGGAGGCTGTGCATAGTTTTATTCTAAAACAGTCTTTTGGTAATCAAAAAGGGAAGTCTTAAGGAAACCTAGAGATTGCATCCATAACAAAAGAATGAGGAAAAGAATAGGGAAAGAACCATGCCACTCTGCCTGCTTCCTCTCCTTGACCCTGGGGAGAAAAGGTTAGTTGCCTTGGGGGTGAGGGAAATGTAGGAGGATCATTTGGGGCATAGCAGAGGCAGCTCCTGGAGCCTGCTCTGCTGGCAGCTCAGGGCAATGAGGCCAGTGGAGACAAACTACCCATAGATCTTGGGTCCTTCAGGGGAGAAAATCACATGAGCTCTTGTCTCCTTGCCCTGGGGTGTGGGCCTCCTCTGGTCAGTTGCCTACATAATGCCCATGAACCATCCAGTGGAATATTCCCCTACCACAAGGCTTTGCTAAAGCTTATCCGTGCTGCTCTGAATGTGTGAATCCCACTACCTTTTTTCAATGGCACATAACAATGTGAAATAAAACAATGAGTGGGGCCCTTGCTACCTAAATGAACAGTGAGAATGTGGGAATGGAAGGCCAGCATAAATGTCTGACTGGAACTGGAGATACACATGCATATGCCATATAACGTACATATATAGGTTATATGTGTGTGTGTGTGTGTGTGTGTGTATACACACAAGAGCCCACACACTCAACTTATACATATATAACTTTCTCTTCGCTTAGCCACAGAGTCGAGATGTGCGCCATCAAAGTGTGCCCATGTTAACTTTATTTTAAGCGAGGAAATTTTAAACCAATTTTGCAGCCATATGTTAGTTGGATGAGAGTGAGGATAGACTTGGACGTTCGAAATTAAGTGTTCATTCTACGCTGTGTTCTGAGCCGACCAGGGAAGTCCTGTAGCAGGCACTTCCTAAGATGGACAAAAATCCACATCCTTTAGAAACATGTTTAACTGAATTATTTATAATAATAGTTTTTAAGGCCAATTCTTATGATGGACTCTACAGCAAACCTTTTAAGGAGTAGGGAGGTTCCTGGTAACCCAGGCCCAGAGGCCGGCAGGCATCCCAGCAGCAGGGCCAGGGGCAAGCGGGGGCAGCCAGTTAAAATGGATTTTCATGAAGAAAGGGACTTTCACAAGAAAGATGTGAGATTTCATATTCAATAAAAGCCAACCTACTGCTGTCTCTACTTCTGCTAACCATGGACTAAAAATACCAAGGTAACATCAACAAACCCACACACCTCATTCATCTCTGTCCTCAGAGGAATGCCGGCAACACTGCAGCCCCTCTAGGGAAATGTCTGACCAGAGAAGGCAGAACTCCTGGCAGCCAAGAGGACAGGAAGGAGGCTTGGAAATCAGCCCAAAGTGTGTCTACAGAGAAAAGATTTCACCAACAATTTAAATAATGCCTTTTAGTCAGAACTCTGAGAATGCCTGTGAAATATGAGCCTTTTAAAAGGAATCTCTATAGCACCTCTTCATTGAAAATAGAAGAAAATTTGTGGCCAATTTCAGAAGCATTTTATATTCGAAGCTCTCAGCTTACCAGGTGAAACAATTGCTTCTTTAGGCACCTACTTAACAGACAGTGAGAAACATTAGAAGAGTTTCCCTAGAGATAGAGGATCTAGGAGTTCCAGACACTCAGCTGACAAACCACTAGTCAGCCATCCTTTTCATGAGTACCAAATGCTTACCATATGCAATGTACTCTTTCTGTAACTATCCATACTTTTCTTTCCTGCTCAAGAGCAAGGGATTTACATGTAAACAATTTGCGATAATAGGCATTTGTACCCAATGTAATGGAAGAACAGAAGGCATAATTAATTCTGCAGGGGATGGACTTGGATTGAGGGTGTCAGGGTGAATTCTAAAGCTTTCTTTGAAACATTGGTTTCTTTTTTAGATAACATTAAGGGCTCTTTGTTTCCTGCCTGAATTCTTCTCATTTTTCATACTCAGCATATCTTCTGTTAATTCCCGTCTACCAGGGTTAGTTACCTCCCCGATCTAAAAGACTAACACCATGAATGTCAATTGATCGTGGCTTAGCCAATCCAGCCACAGTTTTTACCTTAGTATCCCACTACTCCTCTGACTAAACCAAATGTGGATCTTAATCATTTCTCCGATATTGTATTTAAAGATGCATCCCAAGTGTCAGGCATGCAGGTGGCTGCAAAGTACTCTATCCTGCAAGAGTGAAGTCACATCCCCCATGCTACTATATACAGTGGAAGATTGATTTTCTCCAAAGTTCTGAGGAGGAAGGGGACCTAAATCTTTCCTAGCCACATTTTGTGCCCATCTATTGCTGAATTCTTGATACCAACCCCCCCCACATCTCATCTCCTGTCCACACTGACCCTTTCCCTCACCAAGTCAACCCACAAGTAGACATTTCCCTGCTTCTTGAAGTTTCTAAAGTGCCACCAAAAGTGTGAATACAGAACGAATCCACATCTCAATGCAACAAGGCAGTGAGCCTAAAATCCACATTATCCCACCCCCCCACTCCCCCAACCCCCCACCCCCCCCCCCCCCCCCCCCCCCCCCCCCCCCCCCCCCCCCCCCCCCCCCCCCCCCCCCCCCCCCCCCCGTGCTTACAATTTTCTTCTGCATTCCTGCTGCTAGGAACAACAATTCATCTCTCTTCCCTCCCTCGCTTCTCCCCTGCCCCTCCCTTCCCCCCTCCTCCCTCTCCATTCCCTTTGTGTCTCACTATTTCCAGGGGAAGAACGAAGTTGTAGGATACCTGAAGCCTATACTATCCTGAGGGCCCTTTTTAGGGCAAGCACTACAAAATCATGAATACAAAATTCTATACAGCACCTCAGAAAGTACCCATGCAAATGAGGTACCCTGATACCTATGCTTCATTAGCTCCAGCCCCCTTCCCCGCTGCTGCTGCTGCCAGACACTTTCCTCCTCTGGGGCCTGCCAGCCCCCAGCACTTCCATTCAGGCTGTTTTTCTTACAAAGAACCAAGAGGGATCAACTTTCGTACCCTCAAAATGTTAGAATGTATTTCGCTAAATCACATAGTTTTCTCTCCAAATATTTCAAAGCCTACTGCTTTTAAATGAACATGCTTAACTTCTGTTGTGCTTAGCTAACACTCGAATTCTAAGTTCTGGATCCCCCATCCTTCAGTCTACTTAGAAGTCACCCTTCGCCTCCACCGTGTCCACCATCGCCACTCCAGCCAGGACATATCAGTTTCAGGTTTCACCTAGAACACAGCTCCCCCAGATGCAAGGGGTTGCCCTTGCTCATAGATGTGAATAAACTGAGGGACAATTGACAACTGATAATCCTTGGTTGAATGGGGGGCTGGGGGAGGTATTTATGGAAAAGAGGCCCAGCCCTCATCTGTGGAAGGTGGAATAGAAAGGATGTCAGTTTAGGTGAGATATCATGACCTAATCCATCAATTCTAAAACTGTTTTTGAATACCCTGTATTTTAGAGCAAAAGCTGAGCTTCAAACAGGACGGAGAGGTAGGATCTATTTAGAAGGATACGTGGCAAGGAGACTCCCAGGAAAACCTGAGTACACAGAGACATGTAAATTGCCCACAGTGAGTTCAGGCGGCAGAATGTCTCATGAAGCGTGTCCTCTGGACTGCACCATAGTGCTAATGATAAAAGAAACAGTAACAAAAATAGCTCAGTTATTAAGAACTTATTTCCAGCAGAAACTGTGCTAAGTGCTTTGCAGAATACGTGTAATTCTCATATCAGTTCTGAGGGGGAGATGTTACCATCCTCCATTTCACAGTAAGGAGATAGAGATTTGGGAGAGTTATGAATCTTCCAGAGTCAGATACCTGGTAAGCAAAGGATGCAAAATTCGACCTCAAGTCTGTTTCACTTGCAAACTATATAATATTTTGGTTAAAAGATATGGAATTGGGAGTACCTAGCTGGCTGAGTCAGTGGAGTGTGCAGCTCTTGATCTCGGGGTTGTAAGTAAATGTCCTGTGCTGGGTGTAGAGATTACTTAAAAATAAAATCTTAAAAGAAAAAAGAAAACGTACGGAATTGCTGTTTTTGTAGGTCAAAAGTAGTCAATTGGCAATTTCATATATTCGATAACACACAACTCTCAGCTTCAAGCTCTACTAAAAGTCTGATAATCATTGCTCATGACTAATGAGAAGTTTCTAGGCTTGCACAGTTAATATCCATAATGACCACGAGGAGCAGCAAAGACCCCAGAGAGCTAAGAGCCCCACCACCTAAAGAGATGCAACAGGTAGTATGACCTGTAGAGTTGGAGTCAACTTCCTGAATCATTCAGAGCTGGGGTCAGCACAATTCTCCTGGAAAGAACCAGATAAGCCATAGTTTTGGCTTTGCAGGCCCTACGGCCTCTGTGGCACTCCCCAGCCCTGCAGCTATGGCGTGAAAGCAAGCCATAAACCGCAGATGGACGAAGCTGCGTTCCAATTAAACCTCCTTTACAAATGCAAGCTGCATATTTTGCCAACCCCTGATCTAGAAGAATGATTTCCCAGGTTTTCTTAATGGGATTCGAGCAGAAGAAGCATCCCTTGAGCTAAGAGAGAAACCCCAGGGGATGTGGAAAGCTTTTATAGACGAGGGGACAAGACAGCACAGCGGCTAATAGTCTTGATTCTCGGATCAGACTGCCAATCTTTGACTTTCAGTCTCTGAAAGAGCCTTCGGCTCTTTGCTTCACCGTTTGACTTTGAGTGAGAACTTTGACTAAGCCTCGATGCTGTCATCCATATAATGGAATCATAGGAGTACCTACTTCATAAGGCTGTGAGAAATAAATGAAAGAACCTAGGTAATATCTTAGAGCAATGCCTGGCTTATAAGCACTCAATAAATGTCAGTTGGGTGTTCAAGGTACTCACCCAGGCGTCTTGGCATTTTTCTGCTAAGGACACTAGTGATAAATTCCTATGTTCTTAGAGGAGATCCACTCTTTACTACTGCCACGCAGGTTATTCAAAGAGAGCAAACCCAGTGCTGAGACCATCACCCCATCTCGGCATTATTAGAACAAACTCAGCCTTCAAAAGGAGGGCTGCGGGAAAGAAAATTCACGGAGGTGAAGTGAGGGTCCTCGTCTCTTTGCCTAAGCCATTTAAAGAAAGACTTCTAGGACTGCTATTAGAGACAGAGGAGAAGGAGGGACCCTCGCTCCTAGTCACCAAACTACAGAAATATGAGTCCAGAGCTTCTATGAGAAAGGAGAAAACATGCTGACAGAGTTAATAGAGGGTGTGGGGGTGGCATAAATCCCCTTGAATTTAAGGATTACAAGAACATAAAGATCGAGGCCTGTTTTCTACATGGTGAATGTTGAAAGGCAGAAGAAATACTGGTGTGTTGGAGTAGAGAAGACCTGGTATGTTAAAGGGTCAGCCATTGGGCAAATTACAATCCTACCATTTAGTGAGGCAGGGTGCATGAATTTCCCATGGGTCAAATGATAACACAGAAAACAGTCAAGAATGAGCTGCTGTAACATGCATCCCATTCTGAAGCACCAGTACTAGAACGGGTGAGACATACTAGGGAGTCAGGGGCTTAATCTGGGGGTGGGGGGGTCACCATGGTCATCTGGGTATCCATTGCCTGCATAAGGGAGCCACAGAAAATACGAGCAATCCAATCTACAGCTGCCAGCAGATAGAACTCTGTTCATCTTCCTGTAATTTCTGTAATTTCCCCTTCCTCTGAGCTAACCCTGAAGAAGACGGAAGCAGGAAGTTGTATAGGGAATAAAGAATGAGAAAACAGATCATATCTTACTTTCCACAGAAATCCCCGAACCAAGGGTCAGTACTTAATTACTGGGAAGGGGGAAAGTTTTTAATTGGATATGAGGTTGAAATTGTGATTGATTGTACTGCATTTTTTAAGGCCCAAAGTCAGAGTCACCCAAAATGGCTGTTTTTCAAGAATTGAAACCAACTGAAAATGTGTGGGAGTTCCTAAAATATCATCTAAAGTATGGAAGGAAGGTCAGAAATCAGAATGTTTGAAGGAAGCAGTGGGAGAAAACTAAAGCCATTCTCTGTTTGTGGGCCCAGTGACTAGCCAACTTCATAAACCGATGTCATCTGCTAGTATGATTCAGCCTGGACATGTGCATGTACACAAAAGCAGAGAATATTATTTGTAGAGACACTAATGGGATATTTTAACCAAAGGGTGTCCAGGGTGTGGGACAGATATGAGGTGAAGGGGAGGAGTGTGAGCTTGGGCAAGAGAAATAGTTACTCATTTAAGAGTTGAGAAGACAGAGGCACCTGGGTGGCTCAGATGGTTAATAAGCCTCTGCCTTCGGCTCAGGTCATGATCTCCAGGTCCTGGGATCGAGTGCCCACGTCAGGCTCCCTGCTCAGCGGTGAGTCTGCTTCTCCCTCTCCCTCTGCCCCTTCCCCCACTCATGTGAGCACACACGCTCTCTCGATCTCTCTCAAATGAATAAATAAAATCTTAAAAAAAGAGTTGAGAAGACAGAGTGAATCTGCAGAGATGCATGGAAGACACCAAGCACACCAGGAGAGACTATTTTCCCCATTGTCCTAAGACAAAAGTTCTATCATCTCAGAAGGAGGAAGCTGGGCAGACCACAGAGGTCTACTATGAGGAGCAAGCTCTTTAGCTGTGATTTTTCACCCATGAAATTAACCCAGAGAAAATTGACAAGAGGGCTACTGAATGTTTAAGCAGTGGTGGTGGGAAGAGGGTGCCAGGTTTGGCTGACAAGGCCTGTGAGTGTTTAACCAACCCATAAAGCAAGATCAGGGTCCCCAAATGTGTACCACCAGGAGCGAGCTAAAAAAGGCATGCAGTCTCCGAGAAGGGCATCTTTCCTGTGTTAATGGGGGATAATGAATAATGAGAATCCTCACTGGAGAAGAGTGAGGGAAGGGGCTGCCAGTTCAGTTATTTAAGAAGTATAGTCTCTTCTTGGTCAGGCAGTCTTTGCAATTCTTCGTCAGCAAGTTTTGGTATTTTCTGTGACCCAGAGATGGATCTTAGTTTCCCACTATCCTATTTTCCCATTGTTGTATATTGTATATGTTCAAGACAGATAATTTATCATTTTAGTTATGAGTCACTAGAGCAGGAGCTACATTCAGGCCTGAGGGAGAGGATAGCGTGTCACACAAGGGTCCTGAACTCTAAGTGGGATGTGGTAACTGGACAAGACTCTGCTGTGTTCTCCACGGGAAGAGTGTGTTCATTGATGAGGAAGACGGGCCTCTGTGGATGTTAGTTAGCCAAAGGAATGGGTCAATATTTTGGATTATCTAGCTGAAGACTATTCACCATGCCCTTCCTCTTGACCTCCTCTACCACTGAGGCTGGAAAGCTGAAATACCCACTTTCTCAGACATGCTTGCAGCTTGGGGTAGCCAAGCAACCCAGAGCTGGCCAGTGAGGTGTAAGTGAAAGTTACTTGTGAGACTTCAAAGAAATATTATTAGTTTTTTTAAGGAACAGACTTGGCTGCCAGTTTCTTTAACCCTTCCTTCTTTTTTGCTGACGCCTTCTTTTTTCTTCTTGCTTAGACTACATGTACAATGCCTGGAGCTGTAGCAGCCCTTTTACAACGTGAAGATGACATTCTAGAAGGATGAAATGAGAGGGAACCCCTATGACATTGTTAAGCTGCTGTTCCAAATCCACGCTTCTCAATATACAAGAAAAACAAACTTTCATTTGGTGAAACCAGTGTGATTGAATTTTCTGCCATTTGGATCTTAGTTAATTCATAACTGATGTAATGAAATGCTGAACAGCCATAAACACATGTTGTAGAAAGAAGATTATTTATCAAAGTATGCTAATAGATTTTAATTCTTAAAAAGTCCTGTGGTCAAATGGTTTGGGAAGTTAAATCAGATTAAACAGTTTATTTTATTTAAGGATATGTAACATACTGCTTATACTAAACTGAACCACAAGATTCCATTTCATTGTCCCTCTCAATGCACTAGGTTTACTAGCATAGACTTTGGGAAATTCAGTTGTATGAAAAAATCAATAATCCAGAAAATAGTTGATAACATTGCTAAGTGAAAAAAAAAAAGTTATAGACAGAAGGTATTTCTGTTCATAAGGTTATGTTTAATGAATAATTTTATCTATGTATTTCTTTATCTACTTATTTTTCTTTTCCAAACCCTCTAAATAAGTTTCAGCTACTATACATTATTTACACAATGAGAAAAACACAATTAATACATTTTTCTCCATAGACTTGTTTACTTGTGTGGAGTGGTTAGGAATGTGTTAAGCTCCTGTGCATCGTATTAAGTAACAGAGCTGTATTCTTGCAGTTTACCCACGTGGATAGTCTGACTATTCTAAGATTGCCTCACACTTCAGTGAAATACTGTCTTTCCTTAAAATGCCACTGACTGGGCACGTGACCAGCTGGGGAGATGGGCAGGTGAGGGCATAAGGGGTGGCGCCTGGAGTCCTCTGGTTGCTCCAAGGCAAAAGGCCCCAGCTCAGATTAGTCTATGACATTAGCAGAAGTGTTCTTTTTTTCTTTTATTTTTTAAGATTTTATTTATTTATTTGAGAGAGAGAGAGAGAGCCCGCACAAGCGGGGCGGAGAGGCAGAGGGAGAGGGAGAAGCAGACTCCCTGCTGAGCAGGGAGCCAGACACGGGGCTCCATCCCAGGACTCTGGGATCATGACCTGAGCCAAAGGCAGCCGCTTAACTGACTGAGCCACCCAGGGGTCCCAGCAGAAGTGTTTTGAGGAGAAGACAGAAACTTCAGTTTAAAGATAATCTGAAGAAGGTTCTCACATGAGTTCCAAATGGACAAGCTCCTAGTGAGTATGGACTCTTTCAGTTCTGTCAAAACAGTAAAAATATATTAAGGAATAAATTAAAGAATGTTAAAACCACTAGAATATCATTCCATGTATTTAAGTGATTTTATAAAGTGGCAATTAGGTCAAAACTAATTTGCTATGAAAAATAGTGATTATTTGTAACTTATTTGGACAATGGTTGCTTTTCTAGGATATTTGACAAATGCAAAAAGAAATACAAATATAGATTATCAAATCATTTTGCTATGGGGGACATTAGAAACGTGAATGGGATCTGAGAATTAGATGGAAACAATGTATGGCTATCAATGCCTCATTTCAAGAGTTGTATTGTGGTTTTATGGGAAAAAGCCTTGTTTGTAGGAACTACACACTAACATATTTGGGGATAATGGGATATCAGTTTGGAAACTCCCTCTAAATGGTTCAGGGGGGAAAGTTCTCTTTTTTCTCGACAGGTATTTTCCTTGCAACTTTTCTATAAGTCTGTGATGATTTCAAAATATAAAATATGTATTTTCAAATGATGATCAAGGAAATAACTATCCTAAATTTCATTCTTCACTCTTGCTCTTTCCTCTAAGCTGTATTTCTGTGGAAAGGCATTCTGTCAGGATGGTTCTTTCTAATGAGCACCCTGACAGCCAGAGGCTGAAAACACTTTGTTATTTAATAACTATTTCCAGCAATGAAAATAATGTATGCTCAAAAAAATAGTAAATATTACTACCTCATATCCTTTGTATTTTCCAAGGCAATGTCACAGACCTTACACCATGGGGTCCTCATCAGATTGGTAGGCCACTTGGAGGAACTGAAAGAGAACAGGCCCTTGGCTAGGAACGATGTGATTGTGATTCCAGTTCCACAAATCCTAGCTATGTGACTTGAGAATATTAACTAAACTCTCTGAGCCTCTGCTTTATTACCAGAACCTCCTAAATAGTAGATTTACTATTTACGAAAATTATACTTTTTATTTTGAATACTTAATGAGGCATAAACCACTAAGTCAAGGCATAAATCATAATCAGGGATCATTCATTTACTCAGCTGACAGTTATAGTAAACCTGATAAGTGCCAGGCATTGTTCTAGGCACAGGAGACATAGCTGTGACCTATAGATTTGGTCTTGCTATTATGGAGTTCATGGTCTAGTGAGAACAGAGGGGGGGACAATTAAATGTGATGGCATAGAGTAATTGAGGGTAAGGTGGAGTGACTTTTGGTAAAGGTAGTCACAGGAGGCTTCAAGAAGAATTAAAACTTCAGTAATGTGAAGCGTCCATCCTAAGATCAGGACAAGCAGAGCTTCGTTGTTGCCCATCAAAGGCTGCCCTCAGAGGGGAAAGATTGCTTTGTGGAAATACAGGAGTGCTTACCAAGGGGAACGGCTTCCTGTCCACACCGTGTGGTTTCAGTGATAGGCTTCAGAGTTTGTGAACCATAATCTGCTTGTATTGGTCAGGGTTCTCAAGAGTAACAGGATAGATGGATAGATGATAGATAGATAGATAGATAGATAATTTGTTATAAGGAATTGGGTCACACAATTATGGAGGTAAAGAATTCCCACAATCTGCCATCTACAAACTAAAGACCCAGGAAAGACAGGAGTTATTTCAGTCTGAATCCGAAGGCCTGAGAACCAAGGAAACTGATGATCTAAATCCCAGCACAGGGCAAGAGAAGATGAGATGAGATGTCCCAGCTCGAGTAGCCAGACGAAAAAAAGAGGAAAATTCCTCCTTCCTCCATCTTTTGTTGTGTTCAGGCCCTCCCTCAAAAGAGTAGATGATGGCCACCTACAGACAGTAGAGAAGACAATCTACTTGACTGAATCCACCAGTTCAAATGCTAATCTCATCTGAAAGCACCCTCACAGACTCAGAATCAATGTTAAATGTAGGCACGCCGTGACTCACTCAAGTTAACACGTAAGTAACCGTCATATACCTTGATGCCTGTACTTGTGGCACATTCATGGAGGAACCATAGCAGAGTGAACAAAAGTACTCCAGTTTAAGTATCCCACACTCTAACTCAAACAGAAGAGATTCTGTGACAGCATACCCCTAGGCTTCTTGGGGTATTTTTTAAAGCTGGTTTAGTACTATGGTGGGTGGGTGGGGGATGTATTACTGGACTTTTTTTAAATAGGGTAACATTTTATGAGAACATTACTTCTGAAACCAGTTCTTTCCTGTTCTACTAACTCAATAATTATACTTCCACTTAAAGATTATATTACACCAATTATTCCCAAGTGTGATTAAGAAGCTAAGAGAAAATAAAGTCCTTGTGGCAACATGTAGGTAGGCTGCCTTACATTTGAATTGCCATGACCCACATAAGAAGCATGAAGGGAAAAAAAAGAGAAGTTTTCCCAACCCTAAAACCTCCAACTGTCTATCCTAATAGTCATGGATTGTCTACAAATGTGGACTATTGGTTTTATTGCCATCCATTTTGACCATTCACATCAGGAAAAGTTTTATTGCTTGATTAATGCTTCAATATTGTTTAACTGAAAAGTTTTTGTAACTCAAAAGTGGAAAACTCCCGAATTAGAAAGCCTCGTTTGCATTTCTGTGTCTGGCTATTGGTGCTGTAAATGATTTCTCAAGTCGACATTCACATTCCAAGCTAGGATTGCTCTCAAAGAATTCTGAAGTGTTTTCTATATTTGGTAGACCGTATCAGAAACCAAAATATGCACATTTAATTTTAAAAGAACATACCATGCATTACATGTAATTATAGCTCCCAATTCCCTTTACATTTTTCTTCCCCAGGAAAAAAATGCTTTCCAGCTATAGTTGACACAGGCCATTTGGCCTCAGAGCAAAAAACTCCCAAAGTCCTGTGAGGTCCTAGGAAAATGAGGTGTCAGTCACAGACAGCCTAGTGCAAAGGGCTAGGTGTGCCAAGCATCCCCATGACAAGATGGAGCTGGAACCAAGATTCTTATCCTCTCCCTCCCCATCTAAATCTCCCTTCCTAAGAAGCACTCCAGCACACAGAGCGGGTGTTGAGTAAATAGTCCAGAATTAACAAAATGTCAAGAGCCTGCTAATTGTCTCCCAATGTCATCCCCTTCTTCCTTTTCATTCCCATTAGCTGAGCAAATGACTGCCCATCTACAGACTGCTTCTCCCATCTAGGTAGGGTCATGTACCCAAGTGTTTGCAAATGGAGTATGAGTGGAAGTTATTCCTCAAAGGAAGCTGCATACCCTCTACTATTCTTTCCTTCTTCCTTTGGATTGAACAACTTTGACCATGCAGATGAAGACAAATTCTGAGGGGGTCGTAAAGCCACAAGATAAAGGATCTTGGTTCCTTGAATGACATCATGGAGCAAAGCTATCTGCTTCCATGGTGTTATAGGAGAGAAAAATAAGCTTCGTTCTGTTTGAGCCACTGTATTTTTGAGTTTCTTCATGACATCATTTCAATTTGTGCCCCTACTGATACATAAAGCAATGAATTTAACCTATATTCAATCATCTACATTCTTTGTGCCACTGTGCTATGCTCAGTGGGGAATAAAAAAGATGAAAAAGTATAATTTTTGCCCTAAAAGGGCTTAAAAACTGTAGAAAAAGCTATGTACAGAAGAAACTACAAAAGCAAGGGAGGACACAGTAGTGCTTCAGGAAGGAAGAAAGCACAGTGTCCTGCCAACCAATAGCATTTCTTAAGCACCCAGCATGTGGAATGATAAGCCATCCTCCCCCAAAATAAGAACAGTGAAGCTTATTTTCACCCCTCTTTCCTTCCTGCCTATTTCATACTCTTTCTTCCCTCACTGAGTACCCAGGGATTTCACGCTAATATAAGCCTCACCTGAAAAGTCCATCAGTTTTGGATGGTACTGTATGTCCACATTTCCATCAAAACATATATGTCCAGGGTCCTTGTTCCTTAGATTCTTACTACCTAGATGACTTTTTTTTTTTTAAGTAGGTGGAGCCCACTCTGGGACTTGAACTCCCAACCAAGAGATGGAGACCTGAGCTGAGATCAAGAGTCAGGCGCTTAACTGACTGAGCCACTTAAGTACTTCCTGGATGACTTCTTTGAAAGTCATTATGGGCCCAGGTATTAAAGGTAAAGTGGGTTGCTTCTTCTCTAATAATAATAGCTAACATTTTTTTAAAACACTTCCTGTATTCCAGCTACTCCTCTAAGTTGTTTATATGTAACTCACTTAAGATGCACTGTTGTCCCCTGAAGAAAATTCTGTTAGTAAGGAAACCGAGGCTCAGAGAGTTTCAGCAACTTACCTAAACTTACACAGCAAATAAGTGGTCAGTATCTGAGCCCAGGTAGTCTGACTCCTGAGCTTCTAGACTCTGTGTTTTTAACCACCACATTATACAACTTTTAGCATTTTATCTATCTTTGGAAAATAAGCATCTTTGAATGTTAAGCAGTGTGATAATAGGAGTTAAAGCTGCCTTGGCGGGGCCATCAGGAAAGAGAATTTGATGTAAAAAGGTCCCCGCATCTGCCCTTGTAGATAAGAACTTATCAATTATGTGTCAAACCAAGCCTGCTGTCCTGTTCATAAGGTTAAATGAAGACTCTTAAGGAGACAAAAGACTATTTCCCTCATCTCAAGGACTTACTACATGAAAGACACCTGCAGTGTGTCTGTCTGTTCTACGATGGCCTGATGATTCTTTAAGGAAAGAGTGGGCTCTTATAAATAAGAAGAGAATATACTTGGATACCATTCTATAGGGAGATAGTATTTCCCAAAGTAAAGGGTGTCTTGATCACGTCCTCTTTACTCCCCTGGTGAGGAAAGGATTCCCTCCCCAGGATTATCAGGATGGGCAGACTCAAGACACCTGACACTGGATAGATGAGCTCCCAGCAGTTTTTTAGTCATATACCCACAGCCTGGGGGAGGAGGACACTGCGTGCCACTCTGGAGGATTTGACTGGGGAACCAAATGAAGAAGCAGGGATTTTGAAAGGCAGGCTTTGCAGTAGCAAGCATGTGAGGTAACCCTGGTTCCTATAGAAGGATGCAATTGGCTGGTGATAGCTTATAGGTAGTCAGGGAGCTGGAGTCTGAGATTGAGGGATCAGCAGGCACTGTGCCTGTCACGGTGATAAGGAGGGTTGTTTGGGCAGGGGATTTTATCCACAAGGTAGAGTAAGGGAGAGAAGCTTGTGAGTAGGCCATTCAAGGCCCTCCAGTTTCAGACATCAAAGCAACATGTAACATAAAACCTCAGTTTCAGGCCTTAGACCACAAGAAGGGAGGGGAGTCCTGCGGGTAGTAAAATGTGTTTCAAGCAGCTCACATACATGCCCATAATCACACTGAACCTCCTACAGGTGAGAAAGTTACCTCCTTCTAAGGGCTCCTTCAGTCTTCCAGTTTTGTCAAGGACCAAGTCTGAGATTAAGGCCACTGTACCCTTACTGCCTCACTATCTCTTGCTAATCTTCCTTCTTGTTGTTGTTGTTTCCTTTTAAAATTTTTATTTATTTATTTTTTCACCATGATACATGCCCTCCTTAGTCCTCATCACCTATTTCACCCACCCCCCCCCCACCTCCCCTCTCGTGACCATCTGCTTGTTCTCTAGAGTTAAGAGTCTGCTTCTTGGTTTGCCTCTCTCTCTCTCTCCTTTTCCTTTGTTCATTTGTATTGTTTCTTAAATTCCACACAGGAGTGACATTATATAGTATTTGCTAATCTTCCTTTCTGACAATAACACAACAAGCCAGGTACCTGCCTCTTAGGTGACAGTACAGCTAAAATACAGAAATAGTTTCTTTCTCATTGCATTCATATTTATAGTGGATGATACTGATTTTCCAATTATGTGATAGAGTTGCCTTTTAAAGTAAATATAAATTTAAATTGCAAGCATTAAAGGAATTGAATAAATGATACTAATTGCCAATAGTAGAGACAGAAGTAGAATTATTAAACAGAACACATTGAATGTGGGAAAGATTCTGTGAAGGACATGAATTTTCTGGTTCATCTGCTCTGGGCACAGTGCTAACAACTCTTAATATTATTTGAATCCATCAAGTTTTGGTATCAACTCACTCTGAGGAAGCCATGGGATTTTTTGTTTTGTTTTGTTTAATTCAAGACACTTAAGGACTAAAGATGACAAAAAAAAGTTTGGTTGCAAAGACTGGAACCCATGCTATGGAATCAGTTATACACAGTTTACCAAATAGCAAATACACACACACACACACACACACACACACACACACACACACACACATACACCACTAGTACAGGTAATTATGTCAACTATTGTTTTCACCATCCTAGGAGAGAAAGGAAGACTGATTTGGAGCAACAGAGGTCAAGTCTATGTCCTGGCTCTAGTCCCGTTGTCCTTTGGGATACATTTTTTACTTCTTTGTCATGTTTTAGGTACTCTTTTTCTTGTTTCAGAAACACTGCAGCACAGCACACAGACAAGAAATGGAACTCTGTAGCTAGAGAGACCTGGGTTCAAATTCTCACTCTGGTACCTTCTTCCTCAGTAACTTTGGGCAAAAGACTTAGCCTCTCTGCACCTGATTTTCCTCTTCTATAAAGTGAGGCTTATAGCTCATTTGAAGAGGTGCTGTAAATATAGAACTAATTCTGGAAAAGGGCCCATCAGGGTGCCTAACAGCACCCTAAGTTCCTGAGAGCTAGCAAATGTAGCCAGTTGTTCCAAGTTTGGGACTTAAAGCATAGTGCTTCTCTGCCTGGATTTTAGTTGGCATCAGGTGCTTTACTACTCTCTGTATTTCTCTTATTTGCTGCCACAGAAACATGACATCCAAGGACCCTGTAGAATGGTGTCTCTTCCTTTGCCATCGCTTCCTAGCAAAATGCCTCTTCAAAAAATGCCTGCTCCAGTTACAGTGGCAAAAAGAGAATTCTTATCAACCAACCTGGCTGTAGACAGAGAGAAATTTCTCTCCTGGACTTTTATCCTGTATGAGCAAGGTGCCCAAAGCAAGAAGCCTCTGGAGGGACCACAAAAAGGTTTGAGACTGGAAAAATTATGATGGTACCAACACACAAACATAAAAATCTTACTAAATCAAAATTGCTAAAAAACTTAGCTGAAGAGCTACAAAATGTAATATTGTGCTGGAGTGGGGTGAATGGTGGCCCCAAAGACATCAGAATCTCTAGAAGCCTTTAAATGTTACCTTACCTAGAAAAAGGATCTTTGCGGATGGGATCAAGTTAAGGGTTTGGAGATGAGATAATCCTGGCTTATCTGGGTGGGCCTTAAATGCCATCACTAGGGTCCTTATAAGAGAGAAACAGAAGGAGATTACACACCCAGAGGAGAGAGCACAGTGAAATTGGAGGGAGAGATGGAGTGATGTGGCCACAAGCCAAGGAGTGCTAGCCGCCTACAGAGGTGGAAAGAGGCAAGGAAAGGATTCTTCTCCAGAGTCTCCAAAGGGAGCATGACCCTGTCAATACCTTGATCTTAACCTAGCGAAACAGATTTTTGGACATCATGCCTCAACAACTGTGAAAGAATACATTTCTATTGTTTTAAGCCGTCCGGTTTGTCACGGCAGCTGTAGGAAATGGATACAAAGGCCAGCTTCTCATCTGCAGCTCAACTCATATAAACAATGGCAAAGTTTACATCCTAAGACCATGCATCCTTAACAGCACTCAACTTTATAAAAGACCTTTCATCAATGTTATAGCCCCAAATAATTTGTAATATGCCAAGTGGGTGTATTTTAATATATTTGATATGGTGAAGAATGGAGCCTTCGAAATAAAAAAAAAAAAAAAAGTCCCTGGATTTGCGGGTCCCTAATTCCTCAGAACTACTCTTGTGGCATCCCCCAGGGTGATTGGGATTAAAGGTTATTTTATTATTTAACTGCAGATCCACTGTCCTCCTTCTCGAATACCAAATTCGGGAGCTCAAGCACATAGCTGGAGAAAAAATAAATGTACTTCGTAGGTGAAGCACTGTTTTTTGGTCCAGCTTTACCATTAATTTTTTTTTTAAATAAAGACTCTGTCCTGGCTATAAAATGCATTTAGGTAATCCCAGTTAGAGAGCTCAGGCTTTGAGGATAACTCTGAATAGGTGTTTGCTTTCTGCAAAGCTGTTGTTCTCTGGGCAATCTTGAGGATTGGAAGGTTTAATGTTTTTCCTGAAATACTTAGAAGATAAAATAATTGAACACGAGAGGCAGTGTGGTGCTGGGCAGAACATTCTGGATGAGCAGTCTGTGAGCTTGGGTGCACTTGGCTGTGTGAGCTCAGCACTATCTAACCCTCCTGAATACGGTCCTCATCTATAAACCAAGGGGCTGGCAACCTGACTCTTAAAGATACCTTTCCCTTCTACAAGTCTGTCTCTGGTGCATCAGAAAAATGTTAAAATAAGATTGATATCACCTCTGGCTGCTCATAATGGATGGTGTTTCCCTTATACTTTTTTGTACATCTTGAAATTTTCAACAATAAGAGATATTCCCCTTCAAAACCAGAAAATAATAGGAATTAAAGGGGTGCCTTGAGCTGCATTCAATTTGTGTCTATATTCTAAAATAGAAGCCTGGGCTCTGGTTTCCTTGCTTAGGTGCTTATTTGCCATCGAAGTCACCTCCTTTGCATTGACTGAGTCCCAGACCTGGTCCAATGGTCACTTGAAGATGAGCCTGGTTACCCAAGATGAGTTCCCTTCTTGACTCTGCATGACTCTCCTCGAGACTCATTGGGGCTGCTTCTTAAGGTCTCTATCATGGTGAAATGGAGCTAGCCAGCACTGAAACACACTTCTAATAAGACCTGCCATTTATACAACAACATCTTTTTACCTGACACTAATTCTTAGTCTCCCTTTGACTGGTGAGATGGTCCAGGGACTCTTGTTTAGACTCAAGATGAATTCTAAATAACTACAAACCTTTATTATTCTTATCGAGCCCTTGCGTGTGGTCTCCTATTCAGGCAGAGAGACTAATCCACAAGGTTTGGCAGCTTACCTATGGAGGAGGCAATTTACCTTCCTAAAGACTTCCAATTTTATTATCATGAGTACCTTTTAAGTTCACCTCTGAATATAATGAAGTTAAGGCTCCCCCAGCTGATAATTCAAAATCTGCATATTCAGCTCTGTGTCCTTTCTATTCCTTTCCCTCTCACCAAGGTAGTCATGAAAAACAAACCCTCAAACATCTTCCCAAAAGCTGTCACAGATCACTGTTGTAACATAAACTACTTTTAAAAGCCCTGTTGCCATGGGGATAGATTCCTATCATATCTTTCTTTTCAACTAAAGCCTGACTGGAATATTTTTAGCAGTGAACAGTAAAGTCTGTTTATTAAAAGTTGTTATTAATTTGTGCAAACAAATTTCTGTAGGTTTAAAGCAACTGTGAATCTCACATAAGCATGTTGGCTAGAATTTGTTTTTTTAAATCTGAGTTTCTAGATCATTTTCATTATGTGAGCGATTTCTTTCCAAAACTGATTACTAAAGGGAGTAGGGCAGGGTGAGAAGAGAAATAGCCAAGCAGAGCGAGAAAAAAGAAAGAAAAAACAGGTAAGCCTTTTTCTGAGGATCAGAGAAAACCCGATCGTGTAACGTTTTTTTCACCTTGCTCTGAGAAAAACCAATTCCCTGACTCAGATGCTTCAGGAGAGAACTGGTTTTCTGAGCCAGTAAATCATGACTGCCTCCGGCACTGGGTTCCCACAGCTGTGAATGTGACCTCGGACCGGCTTGGTGGTTTCCAGGCTGCCAGGAGTTTGGAGGAGTTTGGAGGGCTCCGAGCATGTGCCTTCAGGGCAGCCCGGGGTCCCCATCCTACAGCATTTATCTGGTAGGTACACCAACCCAGATAAAACTTTGCTAGAAAGAAATAGGATCAGGGGTGGTATTGTTTGTTAAAGAATAGAAAAATGGGACTGGCTGGTCACTGCTATAATATAAAATGGTAGCTCCAGTAATAAAATGTGTTGTTTTTACATTTTACGATGCCTGGGCCTATCAGTTCCTTACATCAACATCCATCACTTCTAGTCCTCGTGACAATGTTGCAGGACAGACAGTATTATTCCTTTTTTGCAGATGAAATCGATGACCTCACACAGAGGCAGGACCTTCCGTCTCTTTTTTTCTATTCAGAATATACAAGCTATAAGTGAGTAAATTGCAAGAAACCCACTTCCGTGATCAACGTCTCTATTTTCCCATACAATTTTAATATTTTTCTCAATTCCAGCTCCTTACATATTTTACTACTTTCTCCCTCTCAAATAACTTAGGACACATTCTCCCAGGACTTGTTCAGAGAACCATTCCCTCGTTTAATGCCTCTCACTAGATAGAAATCAGTGACCTAAACCAGACCCTGCATACACAGATTGTCCTATTTATTCAACACCCCCATTCATTCCAAAAAGATGTCTTTTGAGCCTTCTCTATGGCAGACACAGAGACAGGCCCCATCCCCGTGGGTTTCTGATCTGTGCCCCCGGAGTACTACCCCCAGCCTTTTGAACATCATATGGGGAGCCTTAAAGCTGACTTCCCAGAGCAAAACAATCAAGTCCGAAGTTCCTGTTCATACTTGCCCAGCAGGCCCTTGGGTTCTCTCCACAGAGTTGAACTATAGTGATACCTAATTGAGCCATTGATCATGTAGGTCAGTCACCAAGCAGCGCTGTGCCATCCAAAACAGCATCCAGAAGCAAAAAGGAGTTTTGAAGTAATTGGATTTCACAAATCATGGGGAGGGAATACTGAGACAGTGACCATGTTTCTTAGCGCACCTTTTCTCAGAGCCACATCTGTCTGCCATTCTGTCTGCGGCGCTTCTCTTACCCAAGCTCCCCGGAAAATTCCTTCCTTGGCTTAAGCCCATTCCACCCTCCTTCTCCTGCCTCATGTCCTCTGGGTTCTTCACCACAAAACACCAAACAACCCAGAGATGCAGGCAAGGAGAGAAGACCCAGGTAATGAGGAGAACAAAGGCAAAAGAAATGTAGATAAAATTACATTCTTAACAACTCAGCAGCCTGTATACAAATACTAGAGACGGGCAGAGAAGGACATTCCTTAAAGAACTCACAGCGGCCTTCAAGTTAATGCTTTGCTAGAGGCAAAAAACAAATTTAGCTTGACAATAGCCAGACCTCCATGATCCTGTTAGTCTTTAACATACGAAAATCCTTTTGGAAACTTCCTTTATCTCTAGCCTCCCCTGCTCAACCAACTTAAAAGTTTATAACCAATGCTCCTCCCAACCCCAGTGCAGCAGCGCTTCCTGCCCAGGGGTCCCGTCCCTGTGCTTTAATAAAAACACCTTTTGCATGGAAAACATCTCAAGAATTCTTTCTTGACCATTGGCCACTGGCCCACATCACATCATAGGTTAATCGCATCAGCACATCAGGAAAATACAGAAGATTTCTGCCCACCTTCTTGTATGACACATTCTGGAGAGGGGCATTCCCATCTGTTTGATTTATGGTTTTCTCTTCCTGGGATATAGCTAGCTAGCTAGATGATAGGGGGACAGATAGATCTATTGATAGATCAAACCCAGCAGGAGAAATATGTGTTTATATTTAATATACTTATTATTAAACATACTAATGGTAATATAATTATTATCTATAAACATTGTTATATATTTATGTTTAAATATACAAAATAAATATTTCCTTTTTTTAATAAAAAACCATTTTTATTACATGTATGCCCAGCAAGGAGAAAAATTTAGATCTAGGGTCTGGAATGGTTTCCAATTAGGAGACTTTTCATAGAGTCTATAGAGTATGGGTTAACTGTATAAACAGTGAGATCATAGACAGTAAGTTACTTTCCTTAATGCCGATGCTCAAATTTAGTTTCCTTTGACCCACATAAGAGATAACTTTGGCGAATAACAGAACATAGCAGGTGCTTTAAGTGAGCAAACATTTCTGTACAGCAAACATAATCTCACAGGCGCTACTTCCTATGACAGGCCCAGCATGAGCGTGTGCCTGTGAAGAGCATGGGACCTCTTGGTGTGGGTGGGAAGGGTCAGTGTTTGGTACTTATAATAGTCAGATTTGCTTTTCCATTCAACAATTTTCCCTTCCCAGTAAAATGGTCCTTGAGTCCATTCCCTGTGTCCTTTTTTGGGTACAAATGATTTGGGCAATTGCTGAGGATATCTATAAGGGCAGAGTTTTACAGGACACCAGACTGGCCTTGGATCCTAGCACCACTACACAGTACTTTTCGGAGAACAGCTAAACACACACTCTCCATCATATTTCCCCAAAGGGAACCTCCCAAAGGATGTTCTCTCCTCTGCCTCCAGGTGTGCCTCTGTGAGTTCATAGACTGAGAAGTGAGAAGTAAAGGAACAGGGGAAAACCAAGGGGCCTTGGAAAAATGATGCTGACGTTCAGGGATATGGGAATGTCAGAATGAGACTGTATGTCACACTCTGCAATCTTTTCTTCCACCCTTGAATTCCAGCTCATTTAATAAATGAGAAGAAGTAGAACATATTTGGAAGTTTGCTGAGATGCAGGTTCAAAACGATCTAGTCTGCTCATTTACCTCAAGGAAATTAGAGCTGACAAAAGTGGAGATATTGAGCTGATTGAGAATTCTGAAGGGTGCAGTGTGAGGAGAGGACCCCAGATGTCCTGACTTCCCCCAAGAAGGAGGTCTGCTGAGTCTGCTCACTTTTCAGATGATGGCTTCTGTCAGGATTTTCTTCAGGATGGTCTCGGTGTCCCCGGCAACTGTTTCAAGGAGGCGACCCTGATTCCACCACGTAAGGTGGGGGTACTAGCGTTACCTAGGATTGGGATGTAGCTCGGAATTGGATATAAGTAAGAAGCTCTATTACAATTCATCCACGGTAATGCCCAGTCCCCTGTGAGGACAGTGTGCAGATCCCGAGACTTCGTAATGGCCTTGTACTCCTCCATGGGTTTTCCCATACTCTGTGCCACCTCCTGGAGAGATTGGTCATCTACACCAAAGAGCAAGCGGGAGGCTTTCAAAAACTCCCCAAGATCGTCTGCATTCTGGAATCCAAAGTTTCCCTGCAAAGACTCTGAGCCTATTTGCCCCTGCAAAGTGATTGCTTTGTCATTAATGACCTTCGCATTATGTTCAGGCAGGTCCTCTAGGAGACCATGGTACCCGATGTCAGACACGTCTCTGTGCAAGCAGTTCCTAAGCTCTGGGAAGTCATGCAATAAGCGGTCAAAGCTGGAGACCAGGAATATGATGGTTCACACACTGCCTCATTCTGGAAAGTTTCCCTGAAAAATAAATATTTCTATATCTAATCTCTATATCTCTATATGGATTTCTCTATAGAGGTAGAGATACACAGAATAGATAGAAATAGATATGTATAGAAAGAGAGAGAAATAGACATAGACCTATCAATATAGATATAGAGAGGATCTGCTTCCAAATTCTATTCAACAACTTCTTCTCTCTCTCTCTCTCTCTCTCTCTCTCTGTCTCTCTCTCTCACACACACACACACACACACACACACCTCTGGTACGTGGCCATGACAGGAAATAATACCCCTTGAGATACCATCTCTTTTCCAGCTTAAAGGTGTCAGCCAGCTCTGCAGTCCTGAGCACTCCATTTATGAAGTGGCCTTCAGTAGATCATAAAATAAGTTACAAATGTCAGTGGAGAATGACCTGAAACTCTTTCCCAGTTCAAATAACTAAGTATTCTGGGTGGCTTGGTCTGTCAAGCTTCTGCCTTTCAGCTCAGGTCATGATCCCAGGGTCCTGGGAGCAAGTCCCACATCAGGCTCCCTGCTCTGCAAAGAGTCTACTTCTCCTTCTCCTTCTGCCTCTTCCCTGGCTTGTGCACTCTTTCTCTCTCTCTCTCTCTCATTCACACTCTCTCTCAAATAAATAGAATCTTAAAAAAAAAAATAACTAAGTATTCTGAAAGCCAAATTAAAGTTCCAGAATGGAGAAAAAGAGAGAGAGAGAGAGAGAGGGAGAGATAAATGAATTCACTTTTTGTGGTATTTATTAGTGATGGTCCAGAAGTGACAAATCCATAATCGTGGCACCTTTAAATACGAAGGGTTAATGAACCGTGTTACTGGAAACCAATCCCCTCAACTTACAGATAACGAAACTGAGCAGACAAGAGAAGTAACATGCCCTGAGCGAGGCACACAGGTAGTCAGGGGCAAAGCCAAAACTCAATTCTAGTCCAGAGTTCTGTTACTTCACAGCTTCAGGCACTCAGTGAAACATTCAGTCAAGGTGGTCTTTCTTCTGCCCATTAGTTCCATTTTATAAAAGCATCCTAAAGGGGATATGAGTTGTGTCTCCATATGTGTCATCACAACACTGCCTGATTAATTAATTAAACAAGGGTTTTCCCCAGAAACACCTCTACCATGAGACCTTGCCCACCCTTTCTCTTTCCAAGTCTTAATCCTTCTATATCTAGTTGCCTGTATCATCGTAGAAGCCGACCTGACTCAGATTAAGTTTGGCCAAGCCAAGAACTAAGTGCCAGTTTTAATACCTTTAAAACTCAATTTAAAAATAGTTAAACAGAGACCTTCAAACGGGCAACACTGATATTTTACATCATCTACTTTTGTAACTAACAAAAGTTATAATCCTGAAACCCAGATGCAGTTGTACCTTGATA
This sequence comes from Zalophus californianus, assembly GCF_009762305.2. Taxonomy (NCBI): domain Eukaryota; kingdom Metazoa; phylum Chordata; class Mammalia; order Carnivora; family Otariidae; genus Zalophus; species Zalophus californianus. Next base: position 59,498,075 of record NC_045596.1, read on the forward strand.
TAAAAATATAAAAACAGAAAGAGGAATCCAAAATTGTCTATTTCACAAAAACCTACCTAAACCGATTATGTTCAATAATGTCTGTCTCGATGGAACAATCTCTGGGAAGACCTTTTCCAGACCTAGCTCCACCACCCAGAAGCATGTGACCTTGGACAATCCAATCCTCCAGGACTCGCGGTTTCTTTTCTGTGCCCTAGGAGAAGACAGGACCAGACCTGATGATCCCTCAGTTCCCTTCCAGACCTAAAATACTGTTGGGGGTCCTAAACACTCTATACTGAGCAGGAAAAAAAGTGGGACCTTACATGAACTCAAATGCTAAAATGTAAAACTAACTCTGAGCATAGATCTTGAATATTTTAGGGTTCTTTTGTACAGCAAAATAGTTTTTGTGTTGGAAAATCCTCAAATCTATATCCCTTTTATCACAAACAGTGGGCACATATGTCCAAATAGTATGACGAGCCACTAGGGGAAAAAAAAATGTGTGTATCAGAACAACTATCTGCCTTCAGACTCATTGCTTTCCAAAGCAAAGCCCTCAAAGAACTCCATTATTATTTCCTGGGGGTACCTGTTAACACACAGAATCCTAATCAGCCCCTTCCTTTATATAAAAAAGTCAAAATGTTGGCTGGCCATTTTAACAAGCTCTCCAGCTTAATCTTTTGCACACTAACATTTGAAAACCAATGGCTAGGCTCCAAGGACAATTAATTTACCTTCAAATAGCAAAATTTGAGATCATATATTCTTTCCTGTTTTCAGATCGTAATGAATAAAGAAAGGAGAAAGAGAAGAGAGAGGAAAAGAGGGGGAGGGAGGCAAAGATAGGGTTAGGGACAGAAACACAATGTGCTGAGTTAAAATGAGATTTACAGAGACCTTGTCTTTCAAAAACTTACAAACAGAGAAAAGACCCCACAATGATGGAAATATGTTAAAGGGACACAGGTGTCCACTGAAAGAGCTCCCATGGCCAGAGCAGAGACAATATAAGCAATAAAATAATTAGCGTTGGATTATAACCCAAAGCATAGAATAAAAATCCATGAATCCATACCAATATAAATAAATGGTGAAAGGAAGAAAGAAAGAAAGGAAGGAAAGGAGGGAGGGAGGGAGGGAGAAGGGAAGGAAGGAAGGAAGGAAGGAAGGAAGGAAGGAAGGAAGGAAGGAAGAAAGAAAGAAAGAAAGAAAGAAAGAAAGAAAGAAAGAAAGAAAGAAAGAAAGAAAGAAAGAAAGAAAGAAAGAAAGAAAGAAAGAAAGAAAGAAAGAAAGGAGAAAGAAAGAAAAAGAAAGAAAAAAGGAAAGAAAGAAAGAAAAGAAAGAGAAAGAAAAAGAATCTCCCATGCAGAAGAATTTCAAACAATTTGTGCAGACATTCCACCCTCAAGCTGATGGAGTGTAACTTCCCACTCTTTATGTGTGGAAGACTCATAGTGACTTCCTTCTACAAAATACATTAGGAAAAAGGTAGGGAAAAAAAAGTCACTATCACGGAGAAAGTTGACAAACACTACCTCGGCCAGACAATCAAGGTCAACATCAAGACTGATAAACCATGTTGATAGTATGTATCCTTGACATGATATAATAAAAATGGCAGTATACCTATGTGGTTTTCCTCCTAATAACCAGCATTCACAGTCTAATCATGAGAAAAACAATAGACCTTTCCCAACTGAGGGACATCTTACAAAATACCTTTACTCCTAAAAGTATTCCAGGTCATCGACAACAAGGAAAGGCTGAAAAATTGTCCCAACCAAGAAGAGCCTAAGCAAACATGAAGACAAAATGTAGTGTGGTACCCTGGATGGGAACTTGGCAAAAACTAAGGAAATCTTAATTAAGTATGGTCTTTGGTTAATAAGAATATTTTAATATTGGTTCACTAATTATAACAAATTTACCATGCTAATATAAGACATTAATAATAGGAGAAACTGAGTGTGAGTGCATGAGAATTCTCTGTACTATGTTCACAATTTCCCTATAAATCTCTATTTAGTTCTAAGAAATAAATTTTATTTTTAAGAGTGATTTAAATGAATCAGACTCTAAGTGTGAAGGCATTTTAAGAATAGTTTAATTAATTAATTTTTGTCTTATTCTTAAAGAGCTCCTTCAGTAGGAACAAAGTAAGAATTTTATATCAGAAGGCAAGAAGAAAGCTTATGAACAACTATAATGCCTCCTCAATCTGAAAAGCAGGAAAGGATAATAAATTGCAAAAATCAGATAAAAGTGCTTCCTTTATATTAGATACCATATTGCAAGTGCATTTAAAACTAGCAATGCATAACGTTTATTTCCTTGACATTTGTCTCCTAAAGAGTTCACAGTATTTGAGTGTCAATTAAAAATGATTCCTGTGAAATTTTTATTAAACCAAATTTACTGTGAAATTACTGCCCAGATAATACTTTATTTCGATTTTATTGAGTTCCTTCCTAATCACTGAGGCTTTTAGTGAGCGCTCTCAAGTATAGCAAATGCCTTAGAAAGCCGATTTTTAAGTTACGATTACAATCCCCTAATGGAATCACATATCATTTTCCTTCGCTCAGATATGGCACACAGTAGTAGGCTCCTGGTAGAAGACTGAATGAACGGATGAAATTGTTCTTTATCATTTCATTCGGCAATTTCTTTCTTCTCTTTGTCCATTTCATGTATTGATGTTTATCAACATCGACCCAAGAAGGTGAAGGAAGCATTAATGTATTAAATATTCGGTGCATCCCTAGCGTGTGCAAGGTGCTAGGAATACCATGTTAGCCAGACATAGATGCGGTCCCTGTCTTCAGTGAAGGCTATGCTGGTGGGAGAGACAGATACTAACCAAATAGCAACATAAAGACAACTGAACAAGATTATAGTCGCTACTACAAAGGTAAATACACAGCTTATTACAAGTACATATAAAAGAAAGCTTAGCCTACGTGGGACCTCAGGGAAGACTACCAGAAGAAGCAATATTTATATTAAGACTTAGAGAAAGGGGAAGGTAAGTGGTGGAAGGAAGATCTGATGAGGAAAAGGAATGTTTCTGCCTGCCAATTATAGGGCTTTGGTCAAGTCCCTTGAGTTTAGGCTCTGAACCTATTTCCTTCTCTGTGCAATGGGGACAGTAATAGTGCCTGTGTCATAGACTTCCAGGGAGCAACGAGTTAGACTTTACTTGTAAAGTGCTTAGCACAGTATCTAGGACATTAGTAAGTACTTAATAAATATTTTCTGGTGGCCATAACAGCCTGGAGCCACACTTCCTGAGTTTGAACCCTGGCTTGGCTGCTTAGCTAGCTGCGTGAACTTGGACAAGACGTTCCCCTCCTGTTGTTCAATTCCCCCATCAGGATAATAATAAGTACCTGCCCAAAGGGTTGTTGGAGGATCCCATGAGTTCTTATGTGAGGCATGACACAATTCTTAGTACATAATATGTGCTACATGAATGTTAGCCTCTACTAGGAATAAAGAAACCTCGCAACAATCCAATGAAGTGTTCAGAAATTGTTCTATGGCTTTAGGGAAATTGCGACTCAAAAAAAGTAAGTACCTGTCCATGTTTACTTAGCTAACCAATTCCACAATCTGAAACTCAAATACCCAATTTCTGATTCTAACCTCACTCCATGAGGCCTCCCCAAGCCCAAGTAAAAATTGCCTTCTTGGAATCTCAAGGAAGAACACTTGACATAATAATATGACCATTGGTTATAATAACGTCCCTTGGTTCATTCCAAATCCATAAAGATGTGTCTGGGCTGTGAAGAAATAGATGGGAATTCTTGTCCTCTGAATGACTTGTGTCAGAATATTTTAACTATAGCACTAAGGAAATGATCCTTATTAACAGGAAATAAGTCTCAGATTTGAATCTGAGCAATAAGATGTGCCGAGGAAAAACACTTTGACTCACTCTTCCTCGCTTAAAGAAAATGAGAGCTTTTCTACTCACAAAATAAGTTATGATAGCTGTATGGAATAAGAGTCTCCAGTGTCAAAACGCTGCTGGGCAAATACCACTGCCCAGCTGGGATGCACACACTCCAGGTCTGTCTGATTCCAAACCCCTTGGCCCTTCTTCCACGCCGCTCCCACCAACACATGCTGCCACCAGAGGTCATTTGCAATTGCTCTTTATGAGCCCCTGGAAAAGGGGCAAAGAGGGATAGGAGGGGCTGGTGAAAAGCACTAAAGTGCTCAGAAACTTAAGAGTTAGGGATGGCTTTAGGATTCACTTAGTCTATCTCTGACAGGGAGCTGTGTGGTTTACGTTTTCATAGACCCAACAATTTCAGATCTAGGGGGAGAAAAGTCACTAAGGCCAAACAAACCCTTAATATTCAGCCTCATCTTTCTCTTCTCTTTTGGCTCGGTTTCCATGGCAACTCGTATTTATTGGGCAATTCTGTGTGCATTTGCTGAAGGCAGGTGATTGCTTTTTGCTACAGCCCAGGGCTGGGGGGAAAGGCAATCTGGAGACAGGTCATTTAGAAGAAGGTATCTTGTTTTATTCTGTGGGAGCTCTCAGGCTAAATTCTTTAAAAATGACTGAATTAATTTCTTAAACTTTGTGGTAGGTATTATCTGAAAGATGAATTAAACCAAAATCAAATCGGTTACAGGAGGAAGAGGAGGAGGAAGAGGGGAGAGAGAGATGAGAGCGGTGGGGGAAGGGAAGGAGGAGGGGAAGAAACACAAGTGTGGTGTGTGGATTTCCTCTAATATCACCAGCTCAATTCTTTTTTTTTTTTCTAAGATTTTGTTTATTTATTTGAGAGAGAGAAAGAAAGCATGGGGGGACAGAGGGAGGGGCAGGGGGAGACGCAGGCTCCCTCGTGGGCTTGATTCCAGGACCCTGGGACCACAACCTGAGCTGAAGGCAGCCGTTTAACCGACTGAGCCACCAAGGCGCCCCAACCAGCTCAATTCTAGCCAGTTTTGCTGCTTGCCTTCATACTCCCTGGGCGTTTAGTCTACGTCCACACCTCTCTCATGTTTCTGCATTCGGATTTCTGCTCCTGTCACTGAAGCAAAGCGGAAGAGAGAGGCTGGATGACCTAACAGGGAAGCCACATGCTGACACGACCACGGCCACTGGACATCAGTGCCACAGATTTAGAAAAGCCACCTTCCCACTTCCGGCGCTTCCAAATCTCTGCTTGTTGGCCTGAGGGCTTTCTCCATCCTAAGGGAGGATTTCTCTACCTGTGAGCTGGACAGCCCAAAAGTACAGGGGATGTAAGGCCATTCCCAGAGGTAACCCTCTGTCAGTGAAGGGCTGCTGGCTGTGGAAAGAGACTCCATCTTAACCCAAACCCTGGTGGAACGCTTCTGAGGGGCATTCTACATCGTTCCTCAAATGGACCCAAGTAGGATTAGGCTCAGCTGTCCACAGCCGTCATTCCCTCACTGCCATGCCCTTCTGGAGCGTCTCTCGCTTCCTGCCGCGTTTGCCCCACTTCTTCACTTGTGTACCCTGGAGGTAGTTCCCAAACAGACAGGTGCTCCCAGGCACTCATGTCGAAGTCTGCTTTTAGGTGAGTTGGACCTAAGGTGCTCGGGTATCCCCTTCTTGGCATCAGTGTATCTGGGAAGTAATATTAACAATTAAATTATTAGTAGTATTCATAATTAAAGGAAAGGAAGTTGATATTTCTGAGGGTTGCCACAACCCCAATGCCTCTCTCTGGTTCCATCAGAGAAATAGAAGCTCCCCATGCAGAGGAGTTTTACTGCAGGGAATTAGAGGCCTATGCAACCATCGGAAGAGTTGGGGAATCTAAAGTCAGGAGAGCTATGGCTAGAAGCACGTGATTCCTCGGAATGTACCTGAAAAACGCTGCAAACCTTATGTCTGTCATCTGGCCAGACATCGGCTTATAACCGCCACCAGAGAAAGACACTTGCAAATTTTGTGCACGTTGGAAGAGTCTCATCTGGAGCTGTAAGAGGAAAGGGCTCCTGGAAAACAGGATCCCAGGTGTCTGCCCTGCAATGCAGAGGGGAGTATAGAAAAGGAGGTGGGAATGCTGAGATTACAGCAGACAATCCGGCACACGCAGGTAGAATGCGCCGGGAGCCTGACCTCGAGCAGTGCTGGATAAACGCTGGCCAGTTCTTGTTATTCATTGTCTTCTTTCCCAGGCTCCATGAGGACCACTGAATATCATATCATTTGATATAACCTAATCATGCAGAGAGGTGCCAGGTCCACCAGTTAAATCGGAGACTTCTATAACAATAAGCCTGTACTAAACTTATATACCCCATTGCCTTGACTTGTCCAATGTCCAATGAGTCGGCTTTCAGCCAAGTATTTATAAAAAACATCTTAGCCTTTACAAAACCTCTTCTGATTCAGCAATCGTTTTCACCACCTTACCCCACGACGGACTCTATGACCACTGATACCCGAACCTGGCTCTTCTTACCAGGTGCTTTATTTGAGTCCAATCACTGTGTTGAGTACACAGTTGTGCAAAGACCTTCAGTCATCTACTAAGAGCTGACTCTTACAAACGTTACTCTGAATGGGCCCCATGCACATGGGTTGAAAAGGCAACTTCCTATATTATGTAGAGAAGAGATCATTGTTCCGACTGGTTGAAACCTGACTTTTTCTTAGCTTCATCCCTGTGGCAGATGCTGCCACCGGTCACCCACTCCCGCTTATTTCCTTCCTCTTTCCCCTTGGGTTTCTTTACAATGCACTTTCTTTGTTCTCCCCCCATCTCTGGTCACCTGCCTCAGAATTCAGCCTCCGAGGCCAGCAGAACACACAGCAGGAGGGCAGGAGGATGCCCCCCAGACACCATGGGCCACCTGCCAGAACAATCCAAGGACCCACACGAGGCCGAAGTCCCCTTCCTCACCTCCTGCCCACCACCTTAGTGACAGAAACAGGAGGAGATGGAGGGCCTTTGAGAGCCTGAGCTTTGTATTCGGAGGGGTCCAGGAAATTTCTAGATGGAGCTCTTTACAGAACGCAGCTGGGCTAAATTTAAACAAGATTGGACATTTAATTAGTTTGTTTTCTCACTTACTAGCATATAAGCATTCAGGAGAAAAAAAACTAATTAGTAATGAACCAGATTAATTTATTGGATTTCTTTTCCTGCACAACCAATTTGGAGCGTGAATGGCATTTTTTTCTACTAAAACACTCAAATTTGCATTTCTTTTCAAGGATTTCACAGCACCTCTGAGAGCTAAGACTGCCACTCCATATTCATAGCTTCGGAAATACCAATCACTTGTGATTTTACATCTTGGCAAAATCTGTAAGCTCAACCCTGGTGTATAATTTATATATTGCATCCACTAGCAAGACACCTTAGCTGAGATGTCCTGTAAGCAATCTGAAACTCAGTGAATGCAAGGTGGAACCTGTCTCTCTCCCTAACTTCAGCACCAGTCTCACTTTGCCCTTGCTGTCACAAACGGGGCATTTCTACAGTCCAGTCTCTCTTGCTCACAGAATCAAAGGCACCTCTGTCTCCTCCCTTTCTCATCTGTCCCCAACCGCTTCTTTTTTTTTTTTTAAAGATTTTATTTATTTATCTGACAGAGAGAGACACAGCAAGAGAGGGAACACAAGCAGGGGGAGTGGGAGAGGGAGAAGCAGGCTTCCCGCTGAGCAGGGAGCCCGATGTGGGGCTCGATCCCAGGACCCTGGGATCACAACCCAAGCAGAAGGCAGACACTTAATTACTGAGCCACTCAGGCGCCCCTCCCCAACTGCTTCTAACGTCAAATCTAATGCCAAGCGGATCTTGGTTTCACCCCTTATCTCTCCATTCCCACGTTTACATTAGTACTGCACCTCAAGCAACTGTACATCAACATGCAAGCTTCTCTTCATGACCCCAGCATCTGTACTCTTCAGTCCATCTCCAACACTCTTGGACGATGCTTCCTGAAGCTGTTATTTCATGATGTCTTTCTCCTGCTTGAGGCAAACCTTTTTCTTGACCTGGACGTCCCTTGAACTTCAGGTCTACATTCCCCGTTGTTTGCTGGCTGTTCTACAAAGATGTTCCCAGAGTCCTCAATTTTTTTAAGCGGAAGTCGCCCTGTTGACTGCCTACCCCCAAGCCTCCACCCCTGCCTCCTCTTCCTCAATCCAGATTTCAGCTAAACACATCAAGAGCTGCTTGATCATGAGTGAGGAGCTCTCAGTCCTCTCTGCCTCTTCCTTCTCTTACATCCCCAAATTCAACAGATCACGAGATCATGTTGATTCTCTTACCAAAATGCCCTTAATATTTACACCTCCCCATTCCAGCTCCTGTCATTTCTCCTGTCCTTCAACTCTCAACTTTCCAGTTTACCCTTCACAATGCCTGCAGAATCATCTTCCTAAATAATCGATTTTACCGTGTCATTCGCTTGCCCAAAACGTTTTGTCCTTCCCATCCAGTAAAGTCCAAGAATTCTTAGCATGACATGGCAGGTGCTGTATTATCTTGTCCTGTCCCTACCCAGCAGCCTCCTCTTCAAGCCCCATGCTCCACTCGCCCACACTAAGGTTGTTAGACTTAGCAAATAAATACAGAATGCCCACCTTGACAGCATGTTTGGAAATACTTATACAAAAAATGTTATTTTTGTTTATCTGAAATTCAAATTTGACTGGGTGTCTTTCACTTATCTCACAACACCTTCTCCAAATGTGCCCTCATTCATAAACCCATGTGATCTCGTCCATAATGGTTGTTCTCTGCAAGGGAAATTCTTTCCTCTGCTCTCTCACTTATTGATCTCCCATCCATTCCATAGATCTCTTACCCATAGAAGACATCCAGTTCCTCTACCTCTTGGGGCATAGACCTCATCTGCAGTGAGGTAAACCCAAGACCTCCCTCTCCCTTTTCCCTAAGGTGCTTTCTCTATTTTTTTTTAAGATTTATTTATTTATTTGAGAGAAAGAGTGCACGCAGGGGAGAGGGGGAGGGGCAGAGGGGGGGAGAGAGAGAGAGAGAGAGAGAGAGAGAGAATCTTATGCAGACTCCTTGCTGAGCACAGAGCCTGACTCGGGGCTCAATCTCACCACACTGAGATCACCATAAGGTGCTCTTTATTAAAGAGAGAAAGCTTTGTGATGTAACTCAAGGGATACAGGTAGGAGGCAGAAATGCTTGTCTAGAATAATAATGCCAAGTTGTTCATTTTCAAAAATAGCATAAAAATTTCATAATAATAGGGACTCATTTCTTTGGGAGGGGCATGGAAGAGAATAAATTCTTCTAGTGACAAAGTTGGCTTATTTAGATACTTAATAAAGAAATAGCAGAAATCCTCCTTCTTTCTCCACCTTGCCTGAGGAGGGGGTAGGAAAGAAGCCAGCAGACCCTGAGATGAAGCCCATCCTTTCTTGTGAAAAGACACAGGCATTCTATGGCTAAGGCTGCTAAGCTTGTGAGACCCCAGAAGGACCTGAGGACACTGAGATCTGATCAAGGAGGAATGGGATCCAGGGACAGGGAAGGGAGAGCAGACCTGAGGGAGAATACTGTGAGGGGAATTAGAGAGGAAGTCCTTAGGGACTGGAAGACCCTCTGAAGTCCTGGGATGGGCCCGATTGAGGCCAACTTCCACCCTACCTATTCTTAGCTTGAACAGTCTGGAGATAATTGCCAAAATCTCTTCAGGATGGAATGGGTCTGTGATATAGTTAGTACACATTCACTTTCAGGCAAAGTAGGTGAATGTCCTCCATCTCCTGGCCAGCCACCTCTTCAAGGTGGGCTGCTGAGCATCTCCACACAGACAGTGACCCAGCTGGAAAAGGGTTAGTTTGGTCTCAGCTTGAATCTCCCAGTGGAATTGTCTACACTTGCCTATTACATCCCACTCATTCTTCTAGGCTAAGATAAATGTCACCTTTTCTGAGTCTTCCCTAACCACCACGATCCCTAGTACAAACTAGCAAGGTATTCTTTGTTCATGTAAAACTTTGATCCTCTCTACTAGAGAACAAAATTCATGGAGACATGGGCTAAGTCTAGTCTATTCATCCTTTTATCCTGAGCACTTGGCACTATGTTATGCATATCGTAAATGTAGAATATTCACTGGGCGAATGAATGAATTTATTCTGATTTTTCTTACAGCTATTTGTGTCTCTGTCTTTTCTCCTACTTGAAAAATACGCTGTCTCTTGTTCTCTCCACCCTCCCTGCACGTAGGACACTTTTGTGTGTGTGCCCATTGTCAGCTTTTGGTAGTATTTAAACAATTGAATTAGGATCTGAAAATGATGAGTTCGATTTTAAACATATAACTGATGTCACAGGAGGTGATAATATTACCATGAAAAAAATACAAGATGCTGCTGTACAAGTGTAATGTTCAATGTATTGGAAAAGCTTATAACACTGATCCGTCCTCTATGGTTTCTACAAAATGCTACTTCTTAGTTCTCATGAACATCTGCCTAGTCCATGCCTGAATGGTTCCAAATTTTGGATTGGTGGGGTTTAAATTAGTGAAGTTCCATTGAATTCAAGAGACTTAGGCAATGTGGAATTAATTTCAATTATAAAAAAAATCCTTAAAATTACGTCAGTTTGTACAAATTTTACTAATTTGTAAAGCCAAATTCTTCCCAGGTTGTTTACCTCTTCATATCTTTTGTGGTTTGAAAAATTATTTTGGCCCCACCAAATTAAACACGCTCCATTAAGAGCACGATATGCATATGTTAAGTTAGTGTGGGCGCCATATTGCTCAATCAATATGTGTTTTATTACATAATAAAGTCCTTTTCTCTTATTTTCAGACATTTTAACTTAAGAAAAAATAACTAAGCCTGGTAAACTTGGCTGAAAGATTGAATTTTAAAAACAAACAAACAAAAAATGAATCAGCTAGTTGCTACAGAATTTTCTCATTTGTCTTCTGGTTCAGTTGTTTACTTTTTAAAATGTTTCAAAGATCTGTCAACCATAGTCTTAGTAATCATTTATTTAGCCAGTTGGCAGAGTCCAGAACAACACATTTCTTTCTCTTTCCATTTGAAAGGTAGATAATTTCAGTGTACTTTTCTTTCAAGATCTGAGATACCAAAGTTAAGAGGCAGATGACAAGGATTTACCAGTAGTATGATTTGGCAGGGTACTTCAGCTTCCTGAGCCTTAGGTTTCTCATCAGGGAAATGGGTATCGTAATTATTACTGGGCAAGCACACTGTAGACAGCAGTCCTGACAGGTTACTCCCAGCCCCCGACTCAAGCTATTTTTAACACTTCCCATGATGGTCAGTGTTCCAGGAGTGAAGTCAAACCCCATCTCCAAAAATAAGAAACTTATCTCAGCACCATTTCAAAAGTATTAGGCCTTGAGGTATTTTCACCAGCACTGTAATAATTCTGCTTTAATTTTTCTCATTGGGTATTTTCAAGGAGGGAAAAAGGAAGAATCTAGGGAGAGAAATGAAGCAGTTTCATAGGGCCAGTCCCTGAATTGGAATTCTTCACCTCACCATGGCTCATGGCTCGTTAAGACAAGAGTAGAAAGACACGCCTTTCCAGAGGGATCATGAATCCTGAAAAATATAGAAGCCTTCACTGCATCAGGGCAGTGACTTAACTTCAGAAAAGACTTCCTTGTTTTTTTATAACAGTATTTTGAGAACATCATCACCATTGTCACTATTATTATTGATCATACTAATAATAACTAACATTAAGTGAACCCTGACCCGGAGAGTATTTAAAACATTCCAGGTTCTGAGCTAAGCATTTTGCTTGCCTTATGTCATCAAATCCTCTCAGCCCACCCTATTTATTGTTTATTTTCACCCAGCTGCTGAGAACATTCATAGGGTGAAGCAACCTGCCGAGGGCCTCACTGTAAGTGAGACACCTAGGCGTGAAGCCCAGGTTTGTCTGAACAAAAATCCTGTGCTTGTAACCTTTGCATTTTAACAGTTCGGAAGCAAGTTTCCCCCATCCCTATGCCATTGAGAGAATGATCAGGAGCACTGGTTTGGTTAAGAGTTCAGATATTTTGAAGTTCAGAGTTAGGAAGAAGAGGGGTGGAGGTCCAGTACCCAAGACTAGATTATCTTTAAGAGTAAAATAAACAAAAACAAACCAACCTGGGAATGCAAGCTGGTGCAGCCACTCTGGAAAACAGTATGGAGGTTCTTCAAAAAGTTGAAAATAGACCTACCATACGACCCAGCAATTGCACTATTGGGTATTTACCCCAAAGATACAAATGTAGGGATCCGAAGGGGTACGGGCACCCCAATGTTTATAACAGCAATGTCCACAATAGCCAAACCATACAAAGAGTCAAGATGTCCATTGACAGATGAATGGATAAAGAAGATGTGGTATATATATACGACAGAATATTATGCAGCCATCAAAGGGAATAAAATCTTGCCATTTGCAACGACGTGGATGGAACTGGAGAGTATTATGCTGAGCAAAATAAGTCAATCAGAGAAAGACATGTATCATATGACCTCACTGATATGAGGAATTCTTAATCTCAGGAAACAAACTGAGGGTTGCTGGAGTGGTGGGGGGTGGGAGGGATGGGGTGGCTGGGTGATAGACATTGGGGAGGGTATGTGCTATGGTGAGCGCTGTGAATTGTGTAAGACTGTTGAATCACAGATCTGTACCTCTGAAACAAATAATACATTATATGTTAAAAAAAAAAAAAGACGAAGAAGAAGATAGCAGGAGAGGAAGAATGAAGGGGGGAAATTGGAGGGGAAGATGAACCATGAGAGATGATGGACTCTGAAAAACAAACTGAGGGTTGTAGAGGGGAGGGGGGTGGGAGGATGGGTTAGTCTGGTGATGGGTATTAGAGAGGGCATGTTCTGCGTGGAGCTCTGGGTGTTATATGCAAATAATCATGAAACACTACATCAAAAACTAATGATGTAATATATGGTGATTAATATAACATAATAAAAAAATAGTAAAAAAAAAAAACCAACCAACAAACGAAAAACACTGTATACGTGATTTTTCTTTTCTTTTCTTTTTTTTTTTTTTAGAATTGCTAGTTCTAGTTCATTGAGTAAACAAATGTTTTTAGGTGTTAAACAAGAATATGCTAGAAACAGGTTTATCAAAATTAGTTTACATATTGCAGTATTTCAAAAATCGTTTTACAGGGTAAGTCAGATAAAGGTTCCTTCTCACCTACTACTAAAACCCAGCATATGAAAAATCATTAGCCAGCTTGGATCTTAGAGTTTGGGAATATTTTATTATTCTGCACACATCTTATAAAAATAATTACACTTGCCACAGCAAGCAACATTAAGGAGCTCTGTGTTTGTGAAGAATTTTGTTTGTTTGACTTCTTTTAAATAGACCAAAGGAGAAGAAAAAAGAAGACTGCTCTCAAGGTACCTCTGTTGCACGTTTACTTTTGTATAACTTAAATTTGAGTAAGCAAAGTAAAACATGGAGGAAGGTCTTAAAACATGTTTGGTTACCATTGTTTTTAAAATACAAGTACTGACTGGAACTGTTGGCTAAACATACCTGGAGATCCACATTTTGAAATTTCCAAAAGCAGAAACATTCCTCCTAATTTAGCTCCTAAAAATAATTGCTGAATCAATTTTTGAAGTTATACAGTTTATTTAGTTTCCTAATACAGAATTTTAGATGACTTCAAACACCAATAGCTGAAAGGTCCTGGGGAAGAATTAGTTTACAGAAGTGCCAACTAGATGTTATTATAAGATACACATTCCCAGGACTCAGTAACATTAGCAAACAGGCAAGAATAAAGTATTTGCATGTTATGTTCTGGCATTAACGCTCAGCGGCCAAAGATGATCACAGGGGAACAGGTTCCTTTTTAGAAAAATTCTTTGAAGCATAGACGATTCTTTGAAGAAGAACAGAGGCCCAGATGTAGCACCCTATTCATTAACCATGACAAAAAAAAAAAAGCATAAACCAAGATTTTTATACCAAAGAAACATGGTTATACTTCTTTTGCTCTTGATAGTCACTGTTAAAATGAGTAAATTATTTGGAGATCAAGGGAAATCTGTTAATCCTTCCACAGAATGAGTTCTGTGAATGCTCATCTTGAGTTTCATGCTGCAAGCCAGTGGCATAGATTAAAAGTCTAATTAATGATAACATCCTCTGGATAACATAACTTCTTGGGTAATCCTTGTTTTAAATTCCATGCTGTGAAAGATTATACCCACTGGAATATAAGCTCCATGAGGTCACAGATTTTTTTTTTTAACCATTTTCATCACTGATGTAACCCCAGCACCTAAGATACTTGGCACTTAATAGGCATTTACTAAATATTTTTGAATAAATGAATGATAGCAATGCCCCAACATGTTTAGGCTCTCATAACAAAATATATGCAGAACATACTAAAATGAACGTCTCCTTGAGGTATCAGCTTGGTCTTAAAGCCATGGCACTGAAATATATCCTGAACTTCCTTCACAAAATTTTACACTAACCAGAGGCTCGTCCAAAAATATGTAACCCAGAGCATTTAACCCCACTCTCTGTGTAACTTGCCTACTCCAGGGGCAATGACATGAAGTGGGAAATGAGAAAGGCCCACATAATCCACCTCAGGAAGGAAATCAAAAGTTCATCCCCATTTTAGCCCATCACTTAATAATATAACATCATTGGAACCAGGAACACCTCACCCGTCAGCTCACATGTCCATGTACTCTATCATATCATGCCCAGGGCATTCTGGAACAAAGCAGAGAGCCTTGATTTGTTCTTTTCTCTTAGTCCCTATTCCTCCACTGCTAGAACTTTCTAAGAAATTCTATAGAATTTCACAAGGATCCAAGAACTCTCTGGCCTGGCCCAGAATTTGGGTCAGACACCTTTATTTCTCAGGGACAGTCATCAGTCCAGATATAACATCCTTCAGGAGCCTTCCACAATGCCTTCTAAGCTGGTTTAGTCATCCTCTTCTCGGATCTCATTTACCTGGAACCTCTCCCAGAGCACCAAATTGTATTGAAATGATCAGTGAGTAGCTGTTTCTTCCACTAAATTGTAAGCTTCCTAAGGGGCCATGTCTTATTCCTGCCTAACATTTGTCATAGTGGACGGCACAGTGCCTAGAACAGTAAGTATGCAGGCAATGCTTGCTGAATTCCATACCCCCTGCAACCATCCTTTAGAATGGTTGTATGGTGAAGACGGAATATTGTTGCTAGAAATGTTCCTCTCCTACAATGGAAAGCACTATTTGAAAAACATAACTTGATATTCTGTTTCAGAGAGGACGTCATTTCTGTTTTAAGAAACTTGTCCAGGAGTGCCTGGCTGGTTCAGTCCGTTCAACATCTGCCTTCGACTCGGGTCGTGTTTCTGGGGTCCTGGGATCGAGCCCTGCATCCAGCTCCCTGCTCAGCGGGGAGCCTGCTTCACCCTCTCCCTCTGCCTGCAGGTTCCCCTGCTTGTGCTCTCTCTCTCTCTCTCAAATAAATAAATAAAATCTTAAAAAAAAAAAGAAACTTGTCCACAATCTCATGATGCACCAGAGTTGGTCAGGACCTTGGTTCCAGGTTCCAGAAATCCAAATAGAACTAGCTTAAGCCAGATGAAGTATTTATTATAATGATAATATGTCTCCTAGAGCCCACAGAAAGGAACAGAGTGAGGTTAAACTTTGAGAATTACACATAATGGGGACTCAGACTGTCAGAAAACTTGAGGCTCGTCTCTGTTCTCCTCCGACCAGCTTCTTTTGCCTTTCTGCGCTACATGGAGCAAAACATGGCCGCAATAGCTTCAAAATGCACATTTTAATGTGCAAAAAACCCAGAAAGACTAACTTCTGTTCAGGTTCACAGTCCCCCTGGGAATAACTCCAATTCACCCAACTTCATGAAGTGCTCACCTTAGACCAACCAAATGCAGCTATTTGTGGGGTTCAAAAATATGGCCAGGCTGTTGGGCAATCTCATAGGTGTCCACCACACTTCCAAATTCATTAGTTTCTAAGAAAAACCTATAATCAAAATGGACTATTTCAAATATATGAATGGTAGTTTCTATAAAATACAAAGTTTTTTTTTAAGATTTTATTTATTTATTTGACAGAGAGAGACACAGTGAGAGAGGGAACACAAGCAGGGAGAGTGGGAGAGGGAGAAGCAGGCTTCCCGCCAAGCAGGGAGCCCGATGCAGGGCTCGATCCCAGGACCCTGGGATCATGACCTGAGCTGAAGGCAGACGCTTAACGACTGAGCCGCCCAGGCATCCCAAATATAAAGGTTTTTAAAGCAATAATCTGCAAATTTCTTTCTCTTAATAATTCATGGTATTGATAAAAAAAATTTGAAATAAATATGCTTGCTTTGTTTTAAAAATAAATTTACTTTATTATATAATAATGTTGACAGTTTACATAAACAACATCATTTAGAACATGCAAAACAATTATAAAATACATTTTTAAAAGATATGAAAATCTTTGAAGTTCCTTCTTGATATCGGACCTACCAAATTTTAAAAGACACCATTTACATTTTAGGATCAAAACAACATTCCCAAGCCTGACTTGGCTTGAGAGATTCCACTGGTCAACCAACATCAGTTCAGGGAAGAAGAAACATTTACAGCATTGTGTTTTGTTTATTTAAATGCTGTAACAAGCGTTTCTTTCAAGCACTTTGGTATCAAAGAACACCGAGAAAAAGCAAGGGCATAAATGAGCCCAGAAGAAGATTTTTGAAAACTAAAGCATATGCAGCAGGAATCTATTGGATATAATCCTGTTTCGAGGATGCCTATTAAGTCAGAAGGAAAAATGGATTTAGAAGATGATTAGTTGTTTGGCTTAGCTCTTAATATATTTGAGCTTTTTCTGTGAAGACAGCCTCATTCTCACTCAAAACACGATGTGTGATAGAAGGTGACATCCAACTTTATCTTTGGTCTGAATTCTCCACTTCACTTTGTGTATGAAGTCTACACTGCAAAGTACAATCTGCTAGGATTCTGGAATAAAAGCTGCTTGGCTTACATCGCAACAGCAAAAGTATAGCAATTTGGGGACATCTTCCATCGGTTTTTGTAAATTCCGGTCAATGCAGGAAGTTTCATATTCTATGGAATATTGGCTAAATGTAGATTTAGCTTTTTCAGTTTTAAAAGAGTCTTTATTAAATATGCTATGGAGTTGAAGGAACATTTGGCAAGATGGTCCCAAGTAATAGATGCTTACGGTCATGATTTCATCCCATCAACATCCGCTTGAGAGCAATCACAGGCACTGTTTTTTGGAAGAACACAAATGAGGCTATGGTCACAAACAATGTGTGCCTGGGCTCTGTTGGAGTGTCCCTGACCATTGCCCAGGAATAAACAGCCTCTTCTTCCAGGGCTATTTTTTATCCCTTAGTGAGCATGAACACTTACCTGGGCCTTACAGACTCTCAGGCATTTTCTTTCCATCTTTATTCATTACCCTAGCTATGGAACAAATCTGTTTGCTTTACTAATGTAAGAATTTATTCATGCCACGGAGAATTTATAAAGGAGCAAAGAAGCATTATAGAAGTCAATGCTGCAGAAAACATGATGGTAACAGTACCATATATATCCAGGACTCACCAACCTGAGTTTCTGCAGGAATATAGCCCCAGCATCTCAGAGTCATGGCAAAACACAGTTTAGTATAAAGTCTTGGGTTATATTAGTGAGTTGGGTTGTACCCACTCTCATCAAGAAAAATGATAGTTAAGAACACAAACTAAAATTGGGTAAATCTTGGTTCCCATTCCAGCCCCATCAATTCCTAACTCTGTAAATCTAGGTTATGTTATTTAACTTCTTTTTGTCTGTTCCATATATGGGAAATGAGGATCATAAGAGATATCTCATAAGTTCTTAAAAGGATTAAAGGAAATGATGATATACTTTAAATTCTTGGTCCATGTAAGTGCTGGGTAAATGGTAGCTTTATTATTAATTCAGTTTCTAAAATCTAAACTCCTTCCCAGTTTCCTTTTTTGTTTGACTAGTAATCCTGGTAAGAAAACTTTAAGTGGAAGTTGATTAAAATTTCTTAACTGAGTGCTTTTTCCCAATTACTGAACAATAATAAAATTATTTACTATTATAAAAATAGTAAAAAACACAGACTAACATTACAAATATAAAGTAAATATATCATTTAAAATTCATTTCTCCTGGCTATTTTCCTGAGACACATTCTGTCCATTTTCAAATGAGCAAGGCATTTTGCAGCTTGCCACCAGCCTGGAGGTAACTTCATAGCCTGTAGGAATAAGGAAAAAGACCGCAAGCTAGTTAAAAGAAATGTACTATGCAAATTAAAAAAAAAAAGTTTAGAGCCAGCATTTTTGTCTTCAGTTCATTAATGATGAGTGTCATCCTGTAATAAGTTAGGAGAACATTATGATTTCTCGATAAATAGGTGCCATACCCCATGTACTTGCTGGGTGTTTCTGGAAAAGGAAATTCTTTCTACTGCTGGTGGAGCAATGAAAGTCACTGCTCTCTCTTGCTGGAGGTGAACAGGAAGCCTGTGGATCCTTGCTACTGCTGTGACTTTAGAGGAACTAGCCAAGGATGAAGCCAACTCTTGGATACACGAGCAGAAAAAGAGAAAAAATGTTTCCCGGTGTGGGAGCCTCTGGTTCACCCAAGTGTGCAGACTACCTTCCCTCTGGACTGCCAGTTCATGTGAGCCAAAACAAGTCCTTTGTTTTAAATCAGTCTGACTGGGTTTGCCGCAATCACAGCCAAACTACCCCAGCTAGCTGATGGTACTAGCCATCTTCCATTTGCCCCTGGGAACCTTTCTCTGCTTACCACCCCCCACACTCTCCACTCCAGGAGGAGGGGGCTGACACATCACAACAGCTCCCTTGCCTCCCAGGTGCTGGTTGGGTTTGACTAATGGGAGGCACCTGTTGAAGACCTGAAGGCAGGAGGTGAGAAAGTTTGGGGTGTTTTTTCTGCCTGTCCTCCTCTTCCTTGTTTTGGTTCCAGCAGTGGCTACTTTCGTCCACAGATACAGCTCTTACAGAGTATAGGTCCTCTGGCGGCCAGCTTCTCAGTGCCAAAGTAACCTTCCCCAGCCCTTTCAGGCATGGGAGAGGGGCAGCCTCCTGCCAGTGTTAGACTCCAGGAGCCTTGAAGTTCCCGTGGGTTCCTCAACCCTGCCCTCCCAATCCCTCGTCAAAATCTCCTTGTTTGGATCCTGCTGGGATCCTAATTGATAGAACATTTAAAGAGCTTAGAACAGTGTTCGGCACAGGGTAAACGCTCAGTTAATGGGGTTATTATTAAAACATGGTTATTGCCATTTTTTTTAATGTGAGATGTATAAACTAAAATACCTCTTCTTTGTGCCCCAAAATGAGGAAGAAAAAGTACAAACTAACCACCACAACCATGTAGAATTAGAAAGCAGGTTGATCTCAGCACACTAGAAAAAGTATATAAAAGTCCTCTTTCCACATGCCTCTCAATGTGGTAACACACAACAGAAAGATATGAGAAAGTCTTTTATTTGGCTTCAGATTCTATGAAAAAAAGTAATTTACTTTTAGATGTTTTGAAGCACAATCAAATTCCAATCACTGATTTACTAAAGTTAAGCCCCATTTCACCAGGTAACTGTCACCTGAAGAGCATCCCATCTACCAAGTTCATCACACTCACCATTAAGCAATACTAGTCTCTTGAATATCTTCATTTATTGGAGTTACATCTTTACCCAGAGTTTCCATTTCTTCTTCCTTCTTCCTTCTTTTACGATGCTTCCGAAGAGGGCTAGGAAAACAAGGTGTCAGACATTGGTATGGGCCTGTTAGTTCATGTGAACACTAAATCGACCATCAAGAGGGCCTATGATCTTATTTCTAAATGGTTAAAAGTTTGTAGGTTCCTTTTTTTCTTAAATATGTTAGGTTCTCTCTTAACCTATCTCTTTCCCCAGGCTCAAATGATAGCCACAGTAGGCCAACGTAATGAATAGAGTAGAGTTACTTAAATAGAAAGAATATGGTACCTGGGTGTTGATGAAGCTTGTTTAGCACAAGAAAAATTTTCAGAACAAGTTATTTTATAAAACTGACAAATAAGCATTGTTTAGTGTGTGAATAAGAAATAGTACAAATTGGAAACAGACATAAGAAAATCAAGAGAGTGAGGGTAGCCTATGGCTATGTTAATTAAGCTTATAGATACATTAAACAAAGTGTTAGATACTCTGGACAGAAGTCCAGTTTCTTAAAGTTTAATTCAAAATTGATGTGATAAAATAGGCCATTTCTCAGCTCTACCCCAAAACTGGTGTTATAAAAACCCCTTTTTGCCATAACGCAGGTAAAAAAATTTTTAAATATCTTTCCATTTTATAGCTACAAGGAATCTTACAGATTATCTGGTTTAATCATCCTGTTTTATAGAAAATAAAATGCCAGTTTAAGGATGTCGGTTAAACATCTGCCTTCAGGTCATGATCCTGCAGTCCCAGGATCGAGTCCCACATCGGGCTCCCTGCTCAGCGGGGAGTCTGCTTCTCCCTCTGTCCCTCCCCCCTCTCATGTTCACTCTCATTCTCTGTCAACTAAATAAATAAATAGATCTTAAAAAAAAAATAAAGATGTTAAGAAGTTCGTCCAAGGTCTCAAAGATACCTAATAGCAGAGCTGGGATAAAAATAAAAGATTTTAGACTTCTGGTAGCTACACTAAAGTTTTTTTGTGAAGAAAGGAGTCATGAGACATCCTGTTTGGGTGTGTACAGTAGCCCAAAAGTGATTGTAGCAGATTAGCTTCTCAGGGCAATGATATAGCACTTTATATATTTTTAAAAGATTTTATTTTTTCATTTGACAGAGAGAGAGAGGGAGAGCACAAGCAAGGGGAGCGGCAGGCAGAGGTAGAGGGAGAAGCAGGCTCCCTGCTGCCGAGGAGCTCGATCCCAGGAATCCGGGATCATGACCTGAGCAGAAGGCAGACGCTTAACAGACTGAGCCACCCAGGCGCCCCCAAAATATAGCACTTTAAAAAATGGCGGTTTACCATATTCTGTTGGAGTCCTGGTCTGATACAAATTTGTATTTTTTTATTTTTATTTTTGATACAAATTTTTATAGCTTTACAAAAGAAATTAACTTAAGAATTGTACCAAAACACTCCGTCTCAGAGAAAAAAAAAATCAAGGTGTTTCTTGATTCTCAAAGTTGTGGTACGCAATGAAAAGGAAAAACAGGGTAATCATCTTTTGTAAATAAAATCCATTATTTTATTGTGGCCGGGGGGGGGAATGTTTTTGTGTGTCTGTTTCTACCTTCCTAAGTTACTGTGTCATGGTACAATTCAAGATAATAAAAGTCTTGTTGAGCCTAATAACAAACCCACATAAAATATGACTGACTTCAAGACTCCATAATTGGCTTTTTTTATTAAGATATAATTGACATAGGACATTGTATTAGTTTTGGTATACAACAGAATTATTCGATATATGTATATACTGCAAAATGATCACCAAAGTAAGGATAGTTAACATTGGTCAGCATACATAGTTATAAAATTTTTCTTTCTTGTGATGAGAACTTTTAAGATCTTCTCTCTTAGCAACTTGCAAATATACAATCGAGTATTGTTATCTACAGTTGCTACAACATACGTCACATCCCCCGGGACTTACTTATCTTACAACTGGAAGTTTATACCTTTGATCACCTTCACACTTTTTGTCCACCTTCTTTTTTTTAATCAAGAGATTTATGCATATTTTATTTTTAATTATAATAATTATGCCCAGTAAAATGACACAAACTATGCATCATGTGTTTTATTGTAAATAGATACTTCAATAAAAGTGATGGCAGACCTCAAAAAGTGATTTATTTAAATCATAGCAAAAAGGAAAGAAGAAAGAGGGAGGAAGGAAGGAAAGAAGAAAAGAAACAGCAAAATACAATTTCTCAGATTTACTTAAAATTAAATTTAAAAAATACTTACTGACAGCATGTGCAGACACCGACCACCAAAATGATAAAAATGACCATAACTGCTATCAGACAAATCACCAAAATCTGCCCTCTATCTCCTCTGAGGTAAAACAAGTCAACTCTCTCACATCTCGCCCCAGTGTAGCCTTCATCACAGCTGGAAAAATAAGACAACAGGGTTAATAGTGCAAGACTTTGAAGAATCTCTACTATTTCTTGTTTGAAGAAACTAATATTGTTGTCATTAACTGGAATTAATAGAAGGTGCAGTTCCTTTAAAAAAATTTTTTTTCCAATTAAGCTGAATACCCCTGTGTTCACAAATAATTTCACTTTCTTTGCTTTGCTGAAAACCTGTCATCACTTGAACAGCAACAATATGGCTAACATAAATAAACAGAGATGATGGCAATTTACTAAAACTTAGTTTAAAATTTTAGATTCCGAGCTTGAAAGAGAGGGGATAGTAAAATTCCCTCCGCAGCCTTCCCAAGCACGTAAATAGCAGCATGACAAGGAATTCAAAATCCCCAGGACTTCCCATTTCATTGTAGGGCACCCAACATGCCCAAGTTCTCTTGCTACAAATTATTTAAAAATTACACTACTTTTTTTTAAATTTTATTTTATTATGTTATGTTAATCACCATACATTACATCATTAGTTTTTGATGTAGTGTTCCATGATTCATTGTTTGCGTATAACACCCAGTGCTCCATTCAATACATACCCTCCTTAATACCCATCACCAGGCTTTATATGATCCAACATTGTAATGTGTGTGGAAGTTCATAGACCAATGCCTAACACATAGAAAGCTCCATAAATGTGATTCAACAGGATTTCTCTCTCTCTCTCAACTTCCACCCACCAATTCTGATTCTGCTACTCGAAGTGGCCACACAGGACGTGATGCTCCTCCATTCACCACCTCTCCAACCACATGCTCCCAAAACACAGTAAGTCTTGTCCTCTCCAGCTCCTTTATCTGATGCTCAAGAGTCCATTGTCAGATGTGTACACCATGCCTTCCACTGTCCTGTAAGTGGCCCCTTTCTCCATGGCCCTCATAAAGTGCAGCAACCAGACAGCAACAAATGCCCAAGGGGGACATTCACTTTCCTCAGTCTCTCAACTCTTTATCAACACAGCCTTAGGATTTACCTCAACACAGCAGGTTCTCTTTGGCCCAGCCAAGGCCTGTCTGAGCAACGCTCAACAAGTTAAAAGCTCAGTGATTTGGAGACTATCCATAGTATTCTCTGCTTCAAAGGTATGTAAGAAGTTTGTCTGAGGACACTTCAAAAGTGAAAACATGTTGTGACATCAGTACCTTTGCATTAGCAAGTATTTGCCCTTTCGACCCCTCAGACTCGTTCAAAACAAAAGAGATACTGGTCACATATTTAATTATATAAATCTCAAAAAGATGAAATTCTACTTCTTAAAAAGATTTCTCTGTAACCTTGGTTGTTTTTTTTGTTTGTTTTTTGTTTTGTTTTGTTTTGTTCTGTTTTTATTTTTTAAAGAAAGGATCTATTTGCCAGGCCATTCTATAGGTTATGTTTGACAGGAGCAAGCATTTAATTCCCATAAAGCCTATCTTGCACAAGTAAGGAGATCCCTTAATGCCAACATTATAACTGATATAATGCTTGAAACAACAACAAAAAAACTAGCTTGGTCACAACCATCAACTGAAAGGTGATGCTCAATGCAAGACAAAGAGAAAAGATATCTAATGGCGTCTATTGCAAAAGGACCCCAAGGATATATGAGGGAAAATTGCTTCCTGCAAGATAGCTAGCCATCTTTGTCACAAGGTCAGGATCACAAGAAGAGAGCTTAGAAATATCTTGAAATATCAAAAGTCTCTTGCACATAGGACTGGAGCTGGAGGGGAAAATCACATTTAATTGTATGTGTGGGAGGGAGATTTTTTAAAGAGTTTTTTTTTTTTAAGGTCATAATTGAAATCTTACAAATATAGTCTCTTCCAATTAGCTCGTTTCTCTAACAAATTTACTGAATAAGGAATTTTTAAACAATAACTTTGCCTATAAAATATACAGCCCTTACTTGCTGCTCTTTTAGAATGTTTTTCTAACGATAAGTTCTGGGTTCAGTGGCGTAACCATGCTTTAATTGAATTTCTCAGTAAGCAGTACTTCTTGCAAGCTATAACCTAATAAAGTCATGCTAGAAGGTCAAACCTTTCCATAGCCCGTTATATAGTGGCTCTCATGCTAGTTCCCTTCTCAGCAAACCAATAACATATCAGCTAATGGTCATTTCAACGGGAGAGGAAGAGATCAAGAGGGCCAGATCCTAGTAGATGTTTATTAAATGCTGAATAATTGAATAAATGAGTTTTTATTTGATAAGCATCCTATAAAATGTAAAATAATTTTTAAAGATGCCCATGACCCTTCAGGACTCTGACAAATCAGATTTGGGATCACTATTCTGAAATAATCAGCAGACACTATTATAAGAGATTTGTAACTATTAACTCAATTGATCCTTATAACATCATTTGAGATAGGTGCCATTATTAACCCATTCTACAGATGGAAAAACAGCGGTATAGAGAAATTAAGTGAGTGGGGCTGGGATTCAAACACAGGAAGTTTGACTCTCAAGTTTATGCCCCAAGCACACACAACACTGCTTAAATGAGCTGTGCTGCATAAATAAATAAATAAAAAGTATGTGTCTAGAAACAAATCATCCCCATTCCGAGAAAATACTGAGAAGACTAAGGGGATTTGAGTTATTGGAAACACACTTTTTTTTTTTTAATGTAAAAAGCAGGAGTCTTCAACTCCTGTAATTCAAAGCAAAAGGGGATACCTCTGGTTTTTCAGGGTAGCAGAGTTACCCATGGCAAGAGAGTTTTGCCTGAATCTATGCTATGCCACGTCACCCAAAAGTTCAAGCCCAAGTCAAACATGTCCCACTCATCTCAGCAGTACAATTTATGGAACATCTACTCTGTGCTGGCTACTATAATAAAAATTTTTGCTTAACATAATGCTTTATTTTCAACACTTGAGAGGGAAATATTACTATCCCCTTTTAGAGGCTCAGGGAAGGTAATTGGCCCACTGTTAGCAGTGCTTATAACTGGGTGCAAAGTCTTAACTCAAGTCTATCTGACTCCAAAATCTGTGTCCTGACTACTATGCTCTTCGGCTTCCCATTGGTTCTGTAGCATTTTACCACTAAGAAGCTATTCCTGGCCCACAGGCAGGCCTTGGTTTTGACAGTTAGCATAGCATTAGATGGACCATGCTAGAGGGGCTTATTGACTTATTCACCAGTCATTTCCTGAACACTTATTAAATTCTGGCCCTGTACTTGGCACCAGAACACAAAAAATGAATAAGCCACGAGACCCACCTTTAGGTGCTCACAGACACAGAAGGGTGACTCAAGGAAACCAACAGCTATGCTTCAGAGGAAAAGAATTTGCATAGGAGGGTGACTGGATCTCAGAGAAAGGACATTTAACACACCTGAGTGTGTGTCCAAGAAGAGGGAAGTCAGTGCCAAAGCAGGGGTCCAGGAGGAGCTGATGTCTGAGTTGCAACTAAAACATCAGTAACAATAAACTTTCCGGACTGTGGGAGCTTGTGTGATAAAGCATGAAAAGGAATGTAGGATTTCAGAGGAACATCTGGGCACACAGTGAGAGATATGACTAAAAGGGTGAGCCAGGATCAGAGGAGCTTACGGAGGCCATAGAAATGAGTTTTAACCTCACGCTGAAGGGGACAAGCTGTGTATTGATCTTAGGCAGGTAGTTTACATATAGTGGTTTTCATTTTAGAAGGCAGCAGTATTAAAAAACAATAAATCAGCAGACATAGGGACAAGTTACAAAAATGTACTGGGTTAAAGGGCATTAATATTTTAAAACTCAGGGCACCTGGGTGGCTTAGTTGGTTAAGTGTCCGACTCTTGATTTCGACTCAGGTCATGATCTCAGGGTCATGAGATGGAGCCCCGGGTGGGGCTATGCGCTGGGTGTGGAGCCTGATTAAAATTCTCAATTCTCGTGGCGCCTGGGTGGCTCAGTCGTTAAGCATCTGCCTTCGGCTCAGGTCACGTTCCCAGGGTCCTGGGATCCAGCCCCACATCAGGCTCCCTGCTCAGTGGGGAGCCTGCTTCTCCCTCTCCCTCTGCTGCTCCCCCTGCTTGTGCTCTCTCTCTCACCATCTCTCTCTCTCTGTGTCAAATAAGTAAAATAAAAAAAATATATATTCTCAATTCTCCCCCCTAAACCGCCATGCTTGCATGAGCATGCACACCCTCTCTCTCGCTCTAAAAAAAAAAATAATAATAAAATAAATATTTTTAAAACTCAATATATTCTCCTAAGCCAGTGGGCAATTAGAGGAAATAAAAAAAAATCAGCTCTTTTCTTTCCCAAAACACACACATTTTTTTATTTCCTTACATTAGCAATTCTTATGCCCCTCTAAGTATTATCCAGTATATTTATTTTTTAATTAGATTTAATTATAATTAAATTTTGATGAAGTCCATGGCCCTTAAATGTCCACTAAATTAGGATTTGGAATCTCTGTTTTGAGACACTTATAAAAAAATTGTATACTGGGGGA
This sequence comes from Zalophus californianus, assembly GCF_009762305.2. NCBI lineage: Eukaryota > Metazoa > Chordata > Mammalia > Carnivora > Otariidae > Zalophus > Zalophus californianus. The sequence goes on from NC_045596.1 coordinate 59,524,709, forward strand.
ACGACACATAAAAACATAAACATTCTATAAACTTTAGGTCAAAATTATACTTAAAAAATCACCTTGCTCATCCATCAGGAGAGGTCTCAGAGAGAGGGACATCTCTTTAGAAGAAAACAAATATTTTTTAAATGCAAAAAGATTGTCTGTGCCTGAACAAAATTAAACTTGGACTCAATCTCCGAAGAGGTGGAAAGAGCACTTTTCTTCCAATCCCCTTCATAATAAACAGGCTTTGCAAATCTCTGCTTATAAACAGACTCATTTCCTTGCACTTCATTGACACCTGCAAAAGTAGCTTTTAATGTGGCAGAAAACCCTCCATATTTACATTAACTACAAACCACTTCACACATGACGGAAGAATTCGCTTCCATTCGAACCACCCAGGAGATTAATGGAGCCAAAAAGCATGCTTCACACCTAACAGAAAGTTCTGCTTGCGGAAAGCAGCAGAGGACACAGCCTGCGAGCAGACCTGGGCTCTGGCAGGCTCCCATTTCAGGAGGAAAGTGGGCGTCCGTTTCTCCATAAGCAGCTGCCCAACGGCCCCCGAAGCAAGTGCCCGGGACAGGCCCAAGGGAACGGAGGGGGTTCCAGGAACCAGGGGCTTGGTTAGTCCAGACTTTCCAGTCCTGCCAAGTCCCAGGTCGGCACCGTTGTGCACCCCTCTGCCTGCTGGCCGGAGCGCTCCACTTACACGCAGGACGGCGTCTGCTCGGCCACCACGAAGCGACATCGCCCTTTGATGCAGTAGTGCTTGTATTGCTTGGGGCACCGCGAGAAGTGGCCTCTCCGCCTGGCTTGCGTGGTGGTGGCTGCCAAGTGAGAAAAAGCCCCATCAGTCCACTCCAGATACACATCGGTGCCTAGAATCCTGTTCCTCTCTTTGCTGCGGTTTTTCCTATAGAACATACTCCAATTTCTCGATTCTCCTTCTCTCCACCCTGGGATAAAAGCCAGAGTTTTGTGGTCCCCAAATAGCTCTAAAGATAGGGTCTTGGGGATCCTGGTGGGAATGTTGCTAATTTTAATTAAGATTTGTGTCCAGCCTACCTCTCAGAAACCTTGGTGTTGCTTAAAGGGTGAAGCATAGTTGCAGTGAGAGAAGACTACACTTTCTGGGAAGGTTATCAGAGCCTTTTACTCTTCATTCAAAAAATAACTCTTTTTTCTTTTCTTTTCCTTTCCTTTCTTTTCCTTTCCTTTGCTTCTTTCCTTAAACATGCACATAACACTTACCAAGTGCTGGATACTGGTCATATACTTTATATATATATATATATATATATATATATATATATATATATATATATATTACTATATAGTAACTTGATGCTTATAACAGCCCTGTGAGGTAAGCATCATTCTAATCTCCCATTTATGGGTGAACAAAGAACAACACATGGAGGCTAAGTCACCTTCCAAGATCACACAGCTAGTAAGTGGCAGAAGCAAGACTCAGACGCAGTGGGTCTTGCCCTGGAGTCCATGACTGTCCTACTGTGGCGATGGGCCAAGCCAGGTGTTCAGCAGGGAGCTGTCATCTGCTCTCAACCTGCTGCACCCAGTCGTGCTTGCCTGAAGGAGAGATTCTCCCTCGCAGCTAACCCCTGAATGGTTTCTCTTGCCCTGAAGAAAGGAAAATCCTGGAAGCTTCATATCCAGGATTTTGATCCTGCTTGGACTTCCTTGTCTTACCTTTTAGAGTTTTCATTGCCTAATTTTTTAACTGGGGATAGAAATATGTAACAATTTCTCCCTTGCTTACATGTAGAAGGTTTTAATAAATAAGGATTGACAAGAGAAACAGTACAGAGATACGGACTTGCTGTTCCATGTGCTGATCCACACCAGACATGTGCCCACACCCAGAGACTACAGCTAACTAGCCAGCTCCGGCCAAGGTTTGGACTTCCCCACATTCGTGGTGTGGCCAACAGTGTACAGGACTCAGACACCTGTGGAGCCAGAAAGACCACGATGTTCACTTCAGAAGGGCGTTTCACACGAGGTTTAGTATGGCACCGGGCATCCCAATGACCTGAATAGTAATGACTCCGAAAACGTCTTAATTAATACGATAAAATGAGTATATATAATTGCCCAGGGCCACCAAGGAGAGGAATTGCCAAGAACTTCGGATGATCTATACACAGCAAATTCCTGTAATGCCAGGTCACAAAGTTTCAGGGGGTGGCAGAATGTTGCTGAGGAACTGGCTGACCTGGTTTGGGTTGGTGACTTGATTACCAGCTATGCTGACAGTTTGTGCATGCCAACATATGCTCCCATGCATGCCAATCAATGCGGTTCTTACTGAAATTTCTTCCAGAAATAACTGCAAAGTGTCTTAAAAACAAAGATCTGTATGTTTTGACAAATAAACTTATCAGTCAATTTTCATTCGTACCTGCTATTTCCAGAGTCCTGTAGTAAGCCCTGGGAAACATCAGAAGAGTAAAGCATATCTTGTCTATCTAAATTGGTACAACAGAACACATTAAAGATGATAATAAACAACCCATCGATAAGAACAGCCATAGTAACCACATAAACAGTTGTGGCATGCTGGAAACAGTGGAAAGAAAGAAGACCAGATTAGGAGGAAGGAAATCAGTGTTTTTAGCTCTGCCTTTCCTTAGCTGCATGGTCTGGGCAAGCTTACGAAGCGGTCTGCGCCTCAGTTTCCCTACCTGTATACTGAAGATGATAGCATCTGCCTTAGAGGGCTGTTATGGAGCTCAAATAAGAACTCACGTGGATGTTCTTAGCAGAGGACCCCGGACAATCAAGTCCTCAGTAACTGAGTTGATGCTAGAATCTTGAAAATCTTGGAAATTCTAAGAGAAATCTTGTATCATTACAAAGAGTGCTTATCTAATGAAAGAAAATGTTCTGGAAAATACGGATTTTTTTTTTTTTAAGAGGAGGTAAGCAAGCTATTCAGTTGTGAAGGATGTTAGGAGCAAAAGCTCAGGGTCAGGAATACGCAAGCCTGATCATGCAGCGGGTAGGAAGCAGATTTAATGGAGATGTAAGGGGACCTGGTGGGGAGCAGCCAAGGACGGCTGTGAATGGAAGTTCGAAACCTCAAATGTCAGTAGGCTGAGGTGTTTACACTTGAAATACAGGGCAAGGGAGAGGTGAAGAAAGTTCTTATGGATTACATTAAATGGTATATGTAAGAGCTACGCTTTTTGAGTTTAAAATTGTATCAGTGTATTAGGTAGAAAGCTGCTGATTGGATTAGAGTAGGAAGAGGCTGGGAGCAAGGAGAAAACCATTGGCTGAGCCATGCAAACATACGTGACGTGGGCCTGCAGCAGGGACACGGAGGTCTAGGAGATGAATTTAAGAAGCAAGAAGACTTAGTGACAGATCTGCTGTGCTCCAGAAAGGTCCTTCCTACTTTGCAAAGCATCCCTGACTTTAAGCATAAGCCATATGGCTCTGTATCCTGAGCTTTAGTACTTCCTCTAGTTGTTAGGCCCCTTTAAATGTAGCCAGCCTTTTAATAAACACCATGCAGAGCGAGATACCAGAAAGTGCCTTGACCAGCAGCTGCTGGTTGCAGTGACTTGACCGGCCTCAGCCAGTCCAAGCAGCACAGACCCGTGCCAAGGAAATGGTTGCCAGGCGCTGTTTGGATCATTCACAGAGCTCTCTCCTTTGCCAAATAAACATGATCTTAAATATTCCCAGAATTATTTGGATTTAAAAACCCTTCCATGGCACCAAGCAGAAAATATCCAGTGATTTCTCTATGGAACTTTAAAAACTGGAGAAAAATTCATCACACATACTGTGCCGCCCTCCCCCCACCTCCCCAAACAGATGGGATCATCTCTTCTCTCTGATGGAAATGAGAAGGCTTATCAGCATACTCCCTTTCAAAACGCACCTTTGATTCCAGTTCTCTTCATCTATTATTCATCAAGGTCACATTATCTGAAAATTGAACAACTGTGAAATCTAACATTTTCTGCCTATCATGAGACCTGATGACATAGGGCAAGGGATGGCAAGACCTACCTTTCCATTCCAGAGATGTTTATCAAGAAGGAAAAGTTAATCCTATGACAAAAGAATGATTCGTCCCATGTATTGTTTCTTTGTTGAGAAACGAATGACCTGGTCTTGAAAACCTAACACGAAAATTCCCCTGATACCGGGGTGGTGGAACCTAATTGATCTTTTTTCCCTCCTACCTTACTCTTTTCCAACCCACGTTCCCAAAACCAAAACATTCTCTGGGAGTGAGTCGGTCCCACAGAATTGCACCGTAAAACTACAACAGAAACTCCTAAGCGGATGGGCACCACAAGTAACGTATTTCAATCTCTTCTTGAGATGCCATATTCCAAAGATTCTAAAGCCAATTAGATAAGGAACTACGAGGGTTCCTGTAGGTAGGTGTATGACAACATCTAATTCTAAGTAAGAACATCTTTCTTCGATCATATGGGCAAATAGACAAGAAGTGGTCACCTTCCTTGGATCATATGAATAGTTAGATGAGATGTGATAGATTCGCTTGGGTCAAACTTAAGTGGAGGAATAGACCACACACTCAAATGACTTAGTTTAAGTATGGAATTTTTCTCAGTTTGATGGCTGCTTTGATTAAAGAGCACAGTTCCCTGATCTTTCTTGTACACGATTCTTATTCTCAAACCCAAACAGGCCTTGTGATGCTTTATGTTTAAAACTCCTCAGAATTTATACATTAGCTTTATTTTTCATAAAACATTCACTTAGTTCTTCCAGTTGTGCTCATTACAAATCTATTTGATGATCTCATAAATAATATTAATATCAGTAGTTCTTCTAAAATCAACTTGAAGTGTAAAATATTTTATGTAGTTCTCCTTACAGTGTGTTAACCTCATAGTATCTCTAACCCCCTAGTTAAATACATAGTTAAATCTCTGTGCAAGAGATTTAAAAGGAGGGCCTAAATTTTGAGATAAAAAGTCTCAACAGTGTTAACAAGAGAGAAGGAGTAAAACAAATACCTATAGATTTTTCTTCCCACATAGATATCTGACCTCAAAAAAGGAGCAGCTAATGCACAGAAAAGTTTAAGTGGTCACAGTTTAAGTTTGCAGAGAAGTTTCTGCCTAGTCTATGATGTAGAGGCTAAGACTTTAACCTCTAGTCCTTGGCTTCCTGACAACTTCCCAGTAGGAGTTTCCTCCTTTAACAACCTTCTTAAAACAGGAGATGAGGAAGAAAGTTTTATATTTTCTAAGTTAATTTTCCTTCTTATCTTGCCTGCTATCTCCCTGAGATGGGGGAATATAAATTCACACCGTCCTTGAAGAAGTACAAAATTTGAAAATCTCTCTTAGCTGAGGATTCCCATTTGTGTTACATCCAATGCCATTTCCTACAGAAATGGAAAAGAGTTGGTGACGCCAGGAAAAGAAAAATAGATCTCACAGATGTACTTGCTAACGCTCCAGTGTTACTAGAATATGCTTAGGCAGGAGGCTAATCAGAACAGATCTGCATGTCTTTTAACCAGGAGGACTAGGCCAGTGATTTCTCAGCTTACAGGAGTGGGTCCTCACTTACAGCTGCCCTTTTCATTCTATCCCTTTAAAGGAAGAAAAAAGAATTTAGTGTTGATGTGTAAGTGTATTTGCATGTTTAAAATTATTCACAGCTAGGGGGGCAGACAAACAAAAATGAACAGGAAGAGAACTTGTATTTCTTTAGCTTTTCAAGAGAGCAAGCTATGGGATTCTGGTATATATAATGCCTCCTTTGCTCCATCTCCTTTGCTGGTTCTTTTCCATATCCTCCAGCCTCTAAATTTTGCAATGCATTGGGACTCAGTGCTTTCTCATCTCTTCTCTCTACACTCCCTTTCTGGGCATTTCCTGGCTTTGAACACCTTCATGGTAACAATCCCAAATTTATGTTTCCATCCCAGATCTCTTCCTTCAATGTCTAAGAGTCCAATGAACATCTCCACTTGGTTGTCTAACTGGCATTTGAAATTAACACTACCCAAATGGAACACCTGATTTCCCCCCTCAAATCTGGTCTTTCCTCATCTCAGTAAATGACAACTACATTATTTCTGTGATTCAGGTCAAATATCTTGGAGTCACTTTGACTTCTTTCTCTTTTACTCTACATCCAATTCATCAGAAAATTCTATTGGTTGTATTCAAAATATACGCAGAATCATCCCTCCATCTCTACTCCCTTGGTCTAAGCCTGATATTTCTCTCTAGACAGGAAGTAGTCTCCATGGCAACAACTTCTAACTAGTCTCCCTGCTTCTGTCTGTCCCCTCTTAACTGTCTCATTGCACACAGACACCATTTTGCTATTGAAACTCAAAGCTGAAGGTTTTATAATCCCCAGCAAGGCTCTACATGACATTACCCATTACCTCTCTTTCTCCATTACCTCTCTGGCCTCATCTTTGACTATGTTGTTCATTGTTGCATCCGGAGTACCTGGAACAGGGCCTGCTGCATTGCAGGTACACAGAAGTATTGGTAGGAATGAATACATTCCTTACTCAAGGCAGAAAAGGACAAACGAAAAATGAAATGCTAAGAGATTGGGGTTAGTTGAAAATAAAATTATAAAGTCATTTAGAAACCAGAACAACTAGTAAAGATCATCTGATTCACTTTTTCATCTTACAGGTTGCAAACTGATGTCTAAAAGCTTAAGTGACTTGCCCAAGATCACGCAGTCAATAAAGACAATATGCTCCTGCTCCACATTAATTCCTTTTCAAGAACAGTTTGTCCCTTTTGGGCTTTACTTTCAAGGATTATTTTTCAGAATTTCCTTTGCATATTCAGCATTGTGATCTTCCCACATGATTCTAGCAGTTTAGCATGGTAATTAACAATAATTCTGGAGCCAGTCTCTCCAAATTCTTGTCAGGCTACTCCATCTACTGTGTGACCTTAAACAAGCTAACAATCTTCTGCATGGGAAAGAAACAATTAATAGACTTAAAAGGGAACCTATAGCTGCTATGGGAAATATTATGGAGTTTTCTAAAAAAAAAAAACAAAAACAAAAAAAAACACCTGAAAAACAGAACTACTGTACGATCCTGCAATCCAACCTCTAAGTATTTATCCAAAAGAATTGAAATCAGAATCTCAAAGAGATACTCACACTCCCATGTTTATTGCAGTACTATACACAATAGCCAAGATGTGGAAACAACCTAAATATCCATCAACACATGAATGGATGAAGAAAATGTGGTTTATTCAAACAATGGAATATTATTCAGCCTTAAAAAAAGCAGGAACTCTAGCCATCTGCAACAACACGGATGGACCTTGAGAGCATTATGCTAAGGGAAGTAAGCCAGTTATAGAAGAATGAACACATGATTCTACTTTAAAAAGCTATCTAAATAGCCAAATCCACAGAAGCTGAGAGTAGAATGGTGGTTGTCAGGGATTGGGGGGTGGAAGTATGGGGGGAATGAGGAGTTGTTGTTTAATGGGTATAAAGTTTGGGTTATGCAAGATGAATAATTTCTAGAGATGTACTGTACAACATCCTGCCTATAGTTAACAATCTTATACTGTACACTTGAAGTTTTGTTAAAAGGGTAGATTCCATGTTTAAATATTCTTACTAAAATAAAAAAAAAATAGGCAACACATTTAGGATAATGATGAAGCAGGTTTTTTAACACTGTCAATCACTGGATGATGGAATAATCCCCCAAAGGAAATGTGAAAATGCCATCATTGAAGATATTCAAAACTCAGCTGAAGAAAAGCACACAACCACATAAAATTGGCCTTGTTCTTCCCTCTACATGAGTGACAAGACCCACACAAGCATGACCTAAGACACCAATGGATTCCACAGCCTGTGGGCACTTTCCAGACCACCTACTAGTATGAGGGAAGAAAGAGGAAGACTGGGCTGGAACTGATGACTCACATCAGGACAACTTGCTCAGCATGTTCCTGGCTCAGTTATGACTTCTCCGGGGTGCTAGGAAAGGCGCACTTAACACCAAGTCACTACCCTCTCAGCTCCAAAAAGTTTCCAGGGAATATAGGAGGCTCTCTCCAACCTACTTTTAGAATTGGCCTGTGTTTTGTTTTGAATCAGAAACAACCCCTGTAGAAGACCGGACCATTCGATCTATAAAGGACAGACTGGGGTCAGTCAAACTATGGCCCAAGGGCCAAATCTGGCCCACAGCCTGTTTCTCTAAATAAAGTTTTATTGAAATACCTCTAATGCCACTCATTTGCAAAGTGTCTATGGCTGCTTTCGCAGTACAATGTCCAAGTTGAGTAGCTGTAAAAAGGCGGCATGGTCCACAAGACCTAAAATATTTATTATCTGACTCTAGATCAAGGCTCATCCCTACTTTGGACTAATAGCTTTGAGAATACTGAATCAAGCATCTCTAATGTAAAAATATATAAAAGTCATTGCCTTCCTCCCTTCTTTTAAGTGTGGAAGAGAAAAAAAATAATTTGAATAGAATATGCCAACTTTTTATGAATCTCGTTGAAGATATTCTATGCTTGAGTCTGGAGGACACACCTGAGACACCTAAAATAGTGTCATTATTAAAAATGGAAGCACTGGAATCAGAAAGACCTGAGTGTGAATCCCAGATTTATAATTTACCTGCTCTGTAACCTTTGGCAATTTACTTAATCTTTCTGGGCTTCACCTTGAAATAAAGTCAAAAATACTATCCAGCTCAGAGGGCCCTTGTGAGGAGTGAAGGCATTACTATACATACAGCACTTGGCAGAGAGCCTGGGATATTAGTATGTGCTCAAAAAACTACCTAGTTTTATGATTTCAAGAGTATTAAAAATTAAAATTAGGGAAATCAACTTTCCAAGATTGAACATGAGGCTGATAAAATACAAATGCATCACTTGTTAAGCATTACCTGCGCAGTTTTCCCCAGGATCTCCACAGAGAAGGCCATCCTTTTCAGGACTCCTGGTTGAATTCCCATCTGCCACAACACAGTGGAGGATCACTAGACCTTAAAGTTCAAAACAGAACCAAAACAAGCATGAAAACTTGAAAATTTCCTCAATGCAAAGTACTCTACCAAAGTCATGACCCATTTATGAAAATAACAAGGCTGTGGTTTCCATTTCCAAGGCTATTCTCCCACAGCAAGGGGGAGTGGGGGTGGGTACACAGGCCAAGTTGGAGTCTAATTTTTTTAAGCTCAATGACAAAGACAGAATTTTCAAGCCAGCATCACTTACATGTAACTGTGCATCTTGAGTGAAGAGACTTGGCCATAGCTTGTGATGGAGACATCACAGAGGTGGACAAATAGAGAGAGTTCTCGGCCGATGCACAAATACACTGATGAATTTCCAGGGAGAATGGATGATAAACACACATGTAAATGTACTCTCTCCATTCCATACAGACGCAGTGTTTCTTGGGTATTGACTACTGTTTGTACTTCCTTCTCGGGATGTGTGAACTAGATATTCAATTTGTGGGAATTATTTGAAAACTGCAGCTTCCCTCAGCTAAGTATCCCTGTTGCCGAGAAGGACAGACATCATGGAAAGATATGGGGGTGAGAGGAATACTCTGTTGTGGTTAGAACAGTTTAAAATACAATGTGTAGTCCTTGTGTGGACCTGATTCAAACAAATCAACTGTAAAAAGTCACTAATGAGCTAATCTAAGAAATTTGACCCTGACTAAACATTAGATAATATTAAGGAACTGTTACAGATAATTTGAAGTGTCATAATCATACTGTGGTTCAGGTTAAAAAACAGAGTCCATATGTCTTAAAGATATAAATTTAAATACTTATTAATGAAATTAATGTCTCCAAGATCTACTTTAAAATAATCCAACAAGGGGAGATGGGTGCAAGATGCTGAGAGACACTTACAGATGCAACAAGATTGGCCACACATTGATAATTATTGAAGCTGGGTGGTGGCTATACTGAGCTTTATTATGCTCTTCTCTCCACTTTCATATATATATTTAAATGTCTGTAATAAGATGTTGAAGAGGGCAGGAGAAGGTAAGGGAGGGCAGATGGGGAGAGATGAGATGGCTTGGGAGTTAGCTAGCCCTGAGTTCATGATCTGTTTTTGCCACTTTACAGTCATGTACCTTGGGCCAATTTCATAACCTCTCAATTTCCTCATTGGCAAAGTGGAGATAATTATTATCTCTTCTTCAGAGCATTGCTGTGAGGATTCAATTAGGTAAGTATACAAAACAACACAGTGGTGGCATGTAATCAATGCTCACTTAAATTACTCATTATTATGTAACTGGCAGGAATCGAGTAACTTGCCCACTGGGTATACTGACATTTATCCATCTAGCCAATGGTTTCTAAACTATGCGTGTCCTCTAATTCAACTCAGTTCAACAAACATCCATGAGCATCCAGAAACACACAGGTGGATAGGACAGCCTCTACCTTCAAAGTGCTTCAAAGCTAGTAAGACAGGCAATCAGCTAACCAATTAACCATAACAGGAAGTGAGACTTTTGTGCCAGAAGCAATAGGATCTGGCAAGTTCAAAGGCCAAAAGAGTTTTCAAAAAGAATCTTTCAATATAGAGACTCTTTTCTAGCTATCTAATTAGGAAAGTTTCAAAAAAAAAACAAGGTGGTAACTAGCATTGGAAACAGTGAATAGAAATAGAAACTCAAATCCACGGGTGATGGGTAAATTAGCACTATTTTACTGGAGGCCAATTTAGTACTGTATGTGCTAAAAGCAAAAAAAAAAAATGTTCAAATGCTTCAATGCAGTCATTTCATTTCTAGTAATTATTCCGAAGGAAATAATCCAAGATACATTAAAAAGGTTTAGCTGCAAAAATTCTCTACATGACATGGGTTATAAAAAATTGGAAATTCCCTAAATATCTAACAAGATCGAGTTGATTAAATACATGGAACTATTTTTATGCAATAAAATACTATTCAGGCATAATTCAAACAGTAATAGAACATTTTGATATATTCCTAAGAAAGATAGGCTATAGAATAATAATGCAGTGTGATCCGTGTGTTTGTCTGCATCTGTGTGTGATAAGTGTAAAATATGTCCAGATAGATAGATAAGCAAAAGGGTGGGTAAGTAAGTAGATCGAGAGTTGCTCACATTGGTTAGGAGACTTTTTTCTTAATTTTCCTTATTTGCACTTTCTAATTTTCTAGTAGCATATTTTATTTGTTGCAACAATAAAAAAAATGGAGTGTCTCCCCAGTTGAAAAACACACACACACAATTTGGCCACCAAATTTCTAGATTTTTCATATCTTTTATCCCAATACCTGCCACCCTCCTTTCACACTTATAACAAACCAGAAACATATAATCATTTAGGGCTTTCCAAGCATGCTGATTATATATTTACTCATCTTTGTAATCCTGATAACTAACACAGAACGCAAATATTGAAAGAATGAACAAAACAATCTATAAAACAACAAAACAACTTTCAGATTAAGAAAATCCCAGTATCCGTTTCTAGTGGAAAATCTCAATCAATTTCTTTATTATTATAAAATAGGTTTAATTCATTTTTAAATTCCCATAACATGAGCTTTCTCCATGGGCAGAATCAGGAGGCCTTAATTCTGGAGTTAATCTGTTCTAATGGTGGGAATTTTACAAAATGCTCTAAATCTTACAAGAGTTTCAACATCCACAAACTGGGGATGGCAATATTCCTTCTAGAGGTTATTGTAAAAATAAAATTAAGTAACATAAGAAAAGGCACGTGGCTTGGCACCTAGTACACAATTTTTAGTCCACTCACACTCCTGTCACTTATAATTTAACCCATCGTTCTCTACTTCCACTTAAAAGAGGGAGCCCTGCTTCCACTGAAACCCTGCCCAGGGCCTTCAAGCATTCTGGCAGCCTGGGGCCTGTGCCCCGACTCTCTTCTGCTACGACTCACTCCACATGCTGGCATCAACTGAAGAAGGGATGCCATTGGGGAGAGGTCTGGACAGGACTCTTAGGGAGCAGGCACTCTCAGGCAAACCAAGCAGCAAGCACAAGGCACTGGGGTAGCCTGTGCTATTCTACCCCCACCCACAAACTTCAGGTTATAGTCACAAGCTGAGGGCCATGAACCAAACCCACCTGAAGAACCATTTTCTTGATCTGCATAGTTTTAAAAATTGAATCATGACAGTTCATCTTAAACCCGGATTTTTCTGCTTCTACGGAAAAAGCAGAAGGTCTGGCAACACAGGTGTGAAATACCTTCTCAGCAACAGCTGGGCAAGGCTAAGCAGCAGGTGACCCCCTTTAATGCCACAGACTCCATCAGTCTTGCTGCGCTCATTTACTCTAACTGCCTAGACCCTGACAGGCATTTCAGTTTGTGATCTGTGCGAAGTGACTCAGGAATCACAGAAATGCTCACAAAACCATTTACTCAATACTGAAGGCGGCTTCAAAGAGGAAAGGCATTCCTGTTCCATTCATAATTCAACAAATATTTACTGAGTACCATGACACAAGGCACTGAAGGTTCAAAGATAACAGATATTATCGCTGACCTTAAGGAGCTCACATTCTGGTAAGGAAGGTAGACACACAAATCTTTAAGGTGTAGTGTAGTAAGGATAACAACAGAGGTGACACAGGATGGAGAATCAAATCTACCTAGCTGCAGACTTGATAGAGAAGGTGAGCATTGTGGGGAGTTTTTAATGAGGAAGAAATGATTTTTTTAAAACATCAATTAATAACTTCTAGAAGATAAAAATTGTGTAAGCAAGATAACATAATCATTGATGTTATTTGTTTCAGCAGTAGACAAAATTTATATGGTAATAATAATGTAAATACTGATAATTTAAATTATTATATCAAAAATTATCATAAAATCAGGACCAGTAATTAGCCCACATACACCATGTGGAGAAACTGTGGTGATTTATCAGTATCTATATGGTGTTTTGAGCATCACCCCTATAGTGATATACTGAAATTAGGAGGGTAGAGAAACTCAATAGGTAAAAATTAAACTTGCCAGTTCAACAAATAGTATTACAAGCAAGTGATTTAGCAAGATGGAGGTAAATACAGAAGAAACACTTAAAAGAGTCAGAAATGGTTGCTTCTAGGAGATGGAGAGGAAGGAAGCCGTGGTGCCAAGATCTGCTCTTTGTTGTTATAAACCTTTTAGTCCTGTTGGATTTTTAAAAATCTATGTATATTTATTACTTTATTAAAAATGAAATTAATTTTTATGAAAAGAGTAAATAAAGTTGTAACTAGCCAAGGCATTCTAAACAGAAGGGACAGCTTGTAAAAGGACACAGTATAAGTAATACAACCTGTCTGGTTTGTCTGGTGGGTGGGTGGGGTTTGTGAGGGAGAGGAGGCTGGGGGGGCAAATAAATGTGACCATCTTAACTACTTTGGATTCTGTTAGGCACCTAATTTGGGGTCATTGAAAAGCTCTAAGTGAGAAATAACATAATCTTTTTGTTTGTTTGTTGTGTGTGTGTTTGTTTGAGAAGGTTGCTTGAACACCGGTATAGGTGATTCAGACACACCTAAACCTAGGTGGTGGCACTGGGTATGGAGAAGAAGAAATGAACATGAGGGATATTCACAAAGTAAAATATAAAAGACTTGGTGGCTGGTGGGATAGAGTGGGAAGTGAGAAAAAAAAGAAGTCTAGAACGACCCCAGGGTTTGGGACTTGAGCGGCTGGCTGGACTGTGGTACCAATCACAGATATATGGGACACCAGAAGACAAACATTAGGGAGAAATACTAGTGGCGTAAGAAGTATGCAAATGATTTCAGGTTACTCTTCAAAGATGTCCAACTGAGAAAGGGAGGGGAAAGATTAGTGAATAGATAAAGAAAAAAAGGGAGTTGTTTTTGTTTTTAATGTGAGAGAAAATTGATAGAAAGAAGCAAAGGTATAGGAAAGAGGCAAAGGATGGGCTACCAGTAGAGGCAGAAAAGGTTACAAGTGTAGCCTGGAAGGCAGGGCCTCTTCTGCAAGGTACCATCCTTTGCAGTCAAAGTTAGTAATTTTGCAAATATCACTTTATTTTCAGTACATGAAAGGTCTTTAGAAAATAAGAGCTTAAAGGTATTTTACATTCTATACATCTCACCTCATTGTTCAAAGGAATCCAAGTTCTGGCTTAAAATGAATGCAAAACATCCAGAGGTTTCTCAACTTTCATACTATTGACATTTGGGCCTGGATAATTCCGTGGCATGGGAGGCTGTGCATCACAGAATAATGATTAGCCATGGCTTTTGCCCTCCAAATGCCGATAATGTCCTACCCCACCTCTCCCCCTACTTCTGAGTTGTCACAATCAAAAATATCTCCCACCATTGCCAAATATCCCTGAAAGGAAAACGGACCTGGTTGAGAACCATTGCAGTTCTCTCCAACCTGTTTTAATATTTTTTGTCCAAAATATAGCTTTCATTTTGAAAGTGTTGCTTTAATGTAAATCAATCACACAGCCTCAAAGGCTCAAATTTTGACTTCTTAAAAAATTTCTTTGGGAAAGTTTCATTATCTTGTGGAAAGATCATCGAACTCAGTCATTAATTCACTGTGTGACCTTGAGCTAATAATCTATCCTGACCTTTTTCATCAAGAAAAATTAGAATCATAGGTTTCCTGCCCCTCCCATAATCTGGTTTATGAATATCAAAAGAAATAATACAGTAAAAGAATTTGTTAAAAAAACATATTATTAAAATAGTCATTATCTTTATCAGAGAAAGTATGGATTATACTTTAGAGAAAATGAAAGAAAATATGGTACTTAGATGTGGAAAACATAATAAGATTTTCATTCATAAGAGTCACAAATTTTATTAGTAAGAACCTTAGAGGAATTAAAATATCCTACCAACCAACTCTCAACTTCCCTGAAATCATCCACTGGGAGAGTTCTTTAGCCTGCCTGTACAATTTCAGTACCTAGTTTTCACTCTCTTCTAGGGCATTCCATTTCAGTGAGATCTTTCATCCATTCTTTCAATTGCAGCCGTTCATTCATTCAAAGAGATTATTAAGCATTTATTTCTAAAGCTCTATAAATGCTTCTTTACATTAAGCTGGTTTTTTCCTTCCCATAATTTTATTCTGTTCATTGGAATCACCTGGACTAAATCTAATATCTCTTTCCCATGACAGGTTCTCATTTATTTGAAGCCAGCTATCAAATCTTCCTGAAAGGATTCCTCTTCTTCAGGCTGAACATCCTGGTTCCTTCAACCACATTTTACTTGTCATCATCAAGACCCTCATAATCCTTGCCATGGCCCCTTAAATGTACGGTCAAACCAAGGTGCCGTTTCACACGGTCTGGCAAAGACAGACTAGAATGGGGCTCTCGTCCCCCACATTGTAGGCACCATATTTCTGTTAATGCAGTCCCATAGCACATCAGCCATTTTTGGTTGTCTGATTAAATACTGGGTTTTTAGTCTGTTTACAATTAAAGGAAACTCCTATATCTCTTGTACTACTGGGAAGCAGTGTATCGATGGGTTTATTCTTTTCTTTTTTGTTGTGGCTCTGTTTTGTTTCACTTTTGTTTTTTACCTAAAAAAAATGATTCTAGACTTTTTAAAGGTCCCTTTAAAAATTGTATTAGATTTCACCTATCAGTCAAATATTTCACAATCTTTTCGTTTTCTTACTCTTTCATTTAACCTACTTCACGTGACCTGCAGAGTTTCTGAAAGATGCATTAAAGCAATAAAAAACAAAATAAAACAAAAATAATGTTAGATTAGTTGTGTTTGCTAAGTGATGGGAAATTGAGTCTCTATTGCTGGTGCTAGTTTTTAAATATCAACTGTACTCATAAAACTAAAGACAAAAAAGAAAAGAAACCCAATTCTACTTTCATGAGTCAAAGCTCCATTTATGAGATGCTCAAATTAAAAATTACAGAATTTATTAAAAGTATTATCCCTGTCAGCCAGCATGGAGAATGAAGTCATTGGGAACAATATAAGCATTGAAAGAGAGCCAGCCTGACAAGGAGCATGACCCACTGTCTCATAGTTAACTGCTAAATGCTGAGGTAAGTTGTACACCAGCTGGGTCAACTATTTAAAAAGATCAAATGTGACCAACTTAAACAGTTATGTATGTTGTATTTGCCTCATCTCTGAGCTGAATTTTCCATTTTTACAGCCAAGTGTATTTTATATTTTAAAAATAAATATAACATTGTCAAAAAATAACCATTCATCTGTGTTATGATGACTTAGGACATCTTCTTGGATATCCTAACTTCTACTTGTATCTACCAAATCCAGTGATTTCTTCTATTGTATCAATCTCATTTTAGGATTTGAACCACACTCCATGTCCCATTAGAAAATATAACCGTAAATCAAAGGAAAATTTATTAATCTATGAATATAAGCAGAACTTGGAAGAATATCTCATAGTCAAATCCCTAAAATTCTATTTCTATTAGAAGAAAGGAGTAAGATTAGTGGGAAAAAGATAAACTGGGAGTCAAATGGCACCAGATTTGAATCCTGGATGTACTTTCTAATCACTAGCTTTATGATTATAAGTCACTCAACATTGAACTTCAGGCTCCCCATCTGTAAAATGAGGCCCATAATAAGTAAGTTACATGGTAGAGCTCTAGTTATGTGCTTTAAAAAAGAGAAAAAATAAATTATGAATTATTAACCTTGGTAATGCCTGGCACAGGGTAGCAACACAATAGCAAAAATAAAAGAGTTGAAGTAAAAAAGGATTCAAATTCTTCTGGTAAAACAGTAGATGATCATTCTCCTAAGTGGATATTTCTACATTTATGTTGTGATTTGATCCCTGTGGAAAATATGGCTATGAAACAAGGTACAAAAGATAAATACATATACATACACATACCACATTCCTACAGTGTGGTTATATGTATGTACTTAGTGAGGCAGAACAATGTGTTGGCCTCTCCACATGCTGTTTCTCTCCAGCATTTTTAAAAGACATTTGAGGTGAATGCACCTCAGTTGATGAAGAGAAATACGACATCTTGTATGGTTCTTTGTATTCTCAGGACAGTTCTACCGGGGGACTCAGCATACTGTGTATGTCTGACAGGGTTACTGAGTCAGTGGTTTGGTTAAGTGATTCAATGATACAAACACAGTAGATAAAATCAGATCTTGGATGGTGCTAACAACCAAGGAGATTATAAATTACATCTCTAATTTTAGAAAAACAAAGTTAATAAAGTTTTTAAAGTTTTAATCAACATTCAGAGTAAAAACTATAAGGATCTGGGACATTTTTTCATTGTAGCTTCATTGTCAAGAAGAAAAACAGAATCCTAGACTCCAAATGGTTGAAAGACCTAAACGTGAGATAGGAGTCCATCAAAATCCTAAAGGAGAACACAGGTAGCAACCTCTTCGACCTCAGCCGCAACAACTTCTTCCTAGAAACATCACCAAAGGCACGGGAAGCCAGGGCAAAAATGAACTTTTGGGATTTCATCAAGATAAAAAGCTTTTGCACAGCAAAAGAAACAGTCCACAAAACCAAAAGACAACCGACAGAATGGGAGAAAATATTTGCAAATGACATATCAGATAAAGGGCTAGTATCCAAAATCTATAAAAACTTATCAAACTCAACACCCAAAGAACAAATAATCCAATCAAGAAATGGGCAGAAAACATGAACAGACATTTTTCCAAAGAAGACATCCAAATGGCCAACAGGCACATGAAAAAGTGCTCAACATCGCTCAGCATCAGGGAAATCCAAATCAAAACCTCAATGAGATACCACCTCACATCGGTCAGAATGGCTAAAATTAACAAGTCAGGGAACGACAGATGTTGGCGGAGATGTGGAGAAAGGGGAACCCTCCTACACTGTTGGTGGGAATGCAAGCTGGTGCAACCCCTCTGGAAAACAGTATGGAGGTTCCTCAAACAGTTGAAATTAGAGCTACCATTCGATCCAGCAATTGCACTACTGGGTATTTACCCCAAAGATACAAATGTAGGGACCCGAAGGGGTACGTGCACCCCAATGTTTATAGCAGCAATGTCCGCAATAGCCAAACTGTGGAAAGAGCCAAGATGTCCATCGACAGATGAATGGATAAAGAAGATGTGGTATATATACACAATGGAATATTATGCAGCCATCAAAAGGAATGAGATCTTGCCATTTGCAACGACGTGGATGGAACTGGAGGGTGTTATGCTTAGTGAAATAAGTCAATCAGAGAAAGACATGTATCATATGACCTCACTGATATGAGGAATTCTTAATCTCAGGAACAAACTGAGGGTTGCTGGAGTGGTCGGGGGTGGGAAGGATGGGGCGGCTGGGTGATAGACATTGGGGAGGGTATGTGCTACGGTGAGCGCTGTGAATTGTGCAAGACTGTTGAATCACAGATCTGTACTTCTGAAACAAATAACACAACATATTTTAAGAAAAAAGAAAAAGAAGAAGATAGCAGGAGAGGAAGAATGAAGGGGAGTAAGTCAGAGAGGGAGACGAACCAGGAGAGATGATGGATTCTGAAAAACAAACTGAGGGTTCTAGAGGGGAGGAGGGTAGGGGGATGGGTTAGCCTGGTGATGGGTATTAAAGAGGGCACATTCTGCATGGAGCACTGGGTGTTATGCACAAACAATGAATCATGGAACACTACACCAAAACAAATGATGTAATATATGGTGATTAACATAACAATAAAAAATTTAAAAGAAAAAAGAAGAAAAACAGAATCCTGAGTATGCATACTATACAGAGAGCATTTTCTAAGTCCAAAATGAGACTACATCTACCATGTTGAAGGGGCGCCTGAGTGGCTCAGTTGGTTATGCATCTGGCTCTTGATTTCAGCTCAGGTCATGATCTCAGGGTCATGAGATCAAGCCCCAAGTTGGCTCTGCACACAGCTCAGAGTCTACTTAAGATTCTCTCTGTCTCCCTCTGCCCCTCCCCCCCTGCTTCTGCAGGCACGCAAGAGCGTTCCCTCTCTCTTTCTCGTTCTCTCTCAAAATAAAAGAAAAAAGAAAAACTAACATGAAGTTGAAAAAAGTATTAGGGAATGGAATGATGTTTATCATTGTGGGCTTGTGTTTGAGATAAAAACTAAAACAGGTGAAGTTTGACATTAGCATTCTCTTCCATCTATTTTTGTTGACTCCTTTTCCATTTTTTTCATTGTTGTTTTGCCCTCCTATAAACCAATATTTTTGTATTGCCTTGACATTCCCCCAAATAGGAGATAACTTTTAAATATAATTTCCTTTCCAAATGCATTTGCTTTCAAAGCAGATGTGCAAGGAGAGAAATAACTCAAATACTCTAAATTCAAGTGCTTCAACCTGGGTCTTCTAGAAAGCAGAACCTGAGATATATATGAAGGGATTATCACTTTATTTGGGAGGTACAAGCTCTGGGGTCACAAGAATGAGGAAGAAAAAAAGAAATGAAGCAAAGAAGAAGACAAAGCAATGCAATGTGTGTACCCATCACACAGATGCAGCTCCAAAGTGCACCACAAAGAGACACCAAACTTTGCTCAGACCACATGTTCACTCATACATAAGCTATATAAAGCATTTTAAAAACCAAAAAAAAACTTCATCTTGAAGTAGTTCATGGAAGAAAGAATGAAGGAGAAATATGTCTGCCCCAATCACTTTCATCACCCATTTTCTGGACAAAATTCCATGTAATGGGTACTAATGGCCTCAATCTCTGGCCCTTTGCTGAATGAGAGGCCAGAACTCATGCCCTGGACATGGTGTTATCCAAGTCCAAAACAAGGGGCAACCCAGTATGGGTAGGGAGCTAAATAGTGACAAAGGAAATAGTCAAAGGGGTCTTCAGAGGGGCTTATTTTTTGTGCCCTGGCCCAATGAGCATTTGAGGCATCAAGACATCTCATGGATAGCCATGTTCTAAGACAAAGAAGGACTTTTCCAAGGTCTCTCAAATCACATCACCTGGAAAACTGCCTACACTATCAAACTCAAAGACAGGCTTCTGGATTTTCAGGGCTAGGAAGAGATAGAGACAGGACAGAAAAAAATAAGGGAGTCTTCATAGTTTATGTTCATTCAAAATCAGGAAAGTAACATATGAACTCTTTCCTCTTCCCATGTAAAATTTTATCCCAAAAGGTAGAAACAGTATCTTGGTGTTTAAGAAAGGCTAAGAATGATGGATAACACTTTTTTTTTTAACTTATAAAAGTACTCCACAATCTTATATTTTTAAAGCCCAGAGAGGGAAGTAATTTAACCACCTGTCATACATAAACTAACTCATATATCTGAAAACTGTCAACACTACAATAATGCCTTTGCCAGTAAATCAACCTCTTTTTTTTTTCTCACCATGACCATTATTAAATCTGTGACAACAATGACTAAATTGAATGGAAAGCCCATAATAACCTAGAGCTAGTTTCTTAGAAATCATCGGTTGTCAAAACTTGACTTTTTGATTCCCATTCCTTTATGATAAGACCATTCCAGACAGTCAGACATTATAATACTTTAAATGAAAAGCTCTGGGCTCACTGAATTTCCATAATAGTTCATAGAGAGGAGGAGAAAGGAACCAAGCAAAAGAACAATTTGTTATCAGGAAGGATTATCCGATTGCAAAATGAGGAGAAAATGTGGAGTTGGCCCCTGGATTTAGTGATAACACAGTCTCTGACCCATGAGGAAACAGTCATCAAACTTTAATAATGATAAGGGAAAGAACATAGAATTTAAGAGTAGATGCTTACCCAACCTGAAAAAGCCCCAGAATTTAGGCTCTTAAAATGAGCTAGGGAAAGCCAATCCAACTTAACATTAATCCATTATTATCTTTATCAACAAAACTATTTGCAGAGACCAGAAGTAGAAAGAAAGATGAGGCAGTATTATTTTAAGTGTCAGGTATATAGGAAATAGATTCTATTGGAATCCCAAAAAAGAGCAATGTGTTGAGCTGGAGAATCCATAAGGAAAAGTTTCACAGAGGTTGGAAACAAAACTGGATCAAAGGCAATGACACAGAAATGAGCCTAGTGTGTTTGGAAGATACTGAATAAAGCTGTCCAGCTGGAGTGAAGAATTATACAGAGTATTAAGAACAAGGGCCTTCTTGATGTGTGTGGTGTGACTGAAATAATTCAATTGATTTTCCTGTGTTACCTATGAAAATAAGACACATTGAGACATGGTCACACCACGTATTTCCAGTTGAAACTCTGCAATGTCTTTCAGCACATCCGAAAGACAGAGTCCCAATAAAGAATCTGACTGGTCTTGAAAACCACTTAAGAAGTATTTAACAGCGGTGAATACGGTTGAGTAGAAATTACTAAGAGAGAACAGGATGCATTTCCTTTGTCATGCTTCTGCAAAGGCAAATGGGAAGTGTAGCTTATTATTCTTAGGTGTAGTTTTGCCTCGCATCTAAATCACACATTCAATCACTCATCTTACCCTCCATTTCAGGAAAATTGTCACGTATCTAAAAGTGATTAGAGAATTTTCTCATAGAAGTTTTCTGTCAAAGAAGGACAATGTTGAAAATGTGTCTCCTGAAATAATCAATAATCACATTTGAAACTTTTGTTAATATCATTTATCAATTATAGTTATGCCAGGGTTTTTCCCAATTCATAATTGAATCCCCATGATAAGTTATTATCCCAATAAATGGTAAAATATAAGGCCAAACCTGAGCCTGGGGCGTGGGATTGGTACTAAATTCCAAGATATCCTATTATCACATCATATGAGGAATATGTAATATCCACATGACATCATTGGTGATGTTAACCTTGATATCTCATTCATGAGAAGACAAGGTCACTGAATACAGTTTAAGAAGGAAAAAACCTCAAATTCCTTTTCCCTCAAAATTCTTCACCACTGGTTCACAAGGTTTCAAATGTCCTGCCTCTTCTTTTCTTCCCAGAGAAATCAGCTGACAGTGTCTTAATTTGAAACCCCATCTTCCAAACTCCAAAGCATTCTCAAATGGCAGTAACATCGTGCTGTGTTTGTAGAGACACAAGGACCCTTGGTGGTCATTTGGCACACCTCCTATCTAACTCAAGAATCCCTTACACAACTTCCACAAGTGCCACCAGACTATAAACATGTCCAGGCATGGGAAGCTCACCACATCCCAAGCTGCTGATTCCATTTTTTTCAAAGCTCTACTTGGGAGAAAATTAAGGTGAGAGCTGCCTTCCTGGAATTTTAGTTTTAATCCAATCTGTGCCTTCTGAACTACACGGAGGAAACCTTTGTTGAGACAACTTTTCAATGATTTGAAGTTGGCTCTCTCATAAACCAAAATTTTCTCTTTTCTAGCCACCACTCCAACTTTTATCCTCTCAGTTGTGTGTGTGTGTATGTGTGTGTGTGTGTGTCTTCTTCAGTTACCACCAATGTCTTGTCTCTGGCTTTTTAAGAACACCAGCGATTTCCCCATAGCTCACCCACCAGTGACCTCTTCCTGAACCTCAGCCTCCTCCCTCTGCAGTATTTGATATGGTTGCCTTTCCCAAATCTTCCATCTAAAATCCACCCCCATTCTCAGCTTCCTGACTTGTCCTTCCCTCTTCGTTCAACTCTGACAGCTCTTTTACCAACTCCCACACCACATATGTGGTCGCCACCAACACTCTACTCTCAACCTTCTTTTTTTTCCAAATGTTTTTATTGTAATAAAACACACATGACACAAAATTTCCTATCTTAACCATCTTTAAATGCTCAGTTCAGTAGTATTAAGCACATTCATACCGTTGTACAACCATCTCCACCATCCATCTCTAGAATTCTTCATCTTGCAAAACTGAAACACTGCACCCACTAAACAGTAACTCCCCACTCCCTCCTCTCCCAGCCCCTGGCAAACACCATTCTACTTTCTATCTCTATGATTTTGCCTTTGTATTCTTTTTTTTAAAGATTTTTTTTTTTTTTTATTTGAGACAGAGAGAATGAGAGAGAGAGAGAGCACATGAGAGGGGGGAGGGTCAGAGGGAGAAGCAGACTCTCCGCCGAGCATGGACCCCGATGCAGGACTCGATCCAGGGACTCCTGGATCATGACCTGAGCCGAAGGCAGTCGCTTAACCAACTGAGCCACCCAGGCGCCCGGTATTCTTTTTCATAATGCCATTCCATGTCACAAAACACCCATGGTCTCAGCATTTAAATAAATATTTACTTAGAAATTGTCACTAGGCCCTGTGGTAGATTCTAAAATTACAATCAGCTAAATGATTACTTTCTATTTTCAGCCCTATTTTCTAACCAGGTGATTGTCCAAACTGGCTAGTCATTAAGACCTCCTGTAGGATCTTTTTTGTACTAAACTTTTTATTTTGTAATAATTTAAGATTTATAAAACAGTTGCAAAATACAGAGCATTCCTATACCCTCCTCACCCACTTTTCTTTCCTCTAATGTCACCATCTTACATTACCATGGCACAGTTACCAAAACGGAGAACCAACATTTGTACATTACTAAATGTACCAATTGAGTTTAGTTAACTAAACTCAAGACTTCATTCTAACTCCACCAATTTTCCATTAATATGCTTTCTCTGGGTCAGGATTTCTAGTCTCCTCTGGTCTGTGATGGGTTCTCAGTCTTTCCTTGTTGGTTTTTTGTGGGTTTTTTTTTTTATGATTTCATTGACAAATTTGATGTGTACTAGTCAGGTATTTTATAGAATGTCCTTCAATTTTGGGTTTGTCTGATATTTTTATAATGATTGGACTGGGGTTATGGGTTTTAGAAGCAAATTCTACAGAAGAGATGTGTTCCCCTCATCACATTACATGAGGGATGCATGACATCTACATGACATCATTGGTGACGTTGAACTTGGCCACTTAGTGAAGGTAGTGTGTGCCAGATTTTTGCACTGTAAAGTTACCATTTTCTTTTTGCTGTTCATGCTCTATTCTTTGGAAACCAGCCTACACTCAAAAGGACCTCCTACATGGGATAGTATCTACATATATTATTTGCAATTACTCTGTAAGGAAAATTTATTTTTTCTCCTGGAAGGTCTTTAAAAATTTAGATTCAGGGGGACATCTCAGTTAGACTTTAGTAGGTCTGGGGAGAGGCCTGATAATTTGTACTTTTTACATTTCTTGGGAGAGCAATCAGATTTGGGGTCCACTGCTCTAATTCGAAGTCAACTTCCATATTTCCCAATGCTCATAAGACATTTGAATGTCTCAAAAGCATTTTACATTCCCACCAAAAGAAAAAAGCAGCTTTCTTTCACATCCGGCCCCGTAAATTCGTTTTGTCTCTCAGGTTAGTGGTCTTGGAGACAGTTTTCATTCCTCTTTCCCCTTTCCTCTCTACACATGACTTGTCATTATATCCCACAAAATCTTACTTAGAAGCATTTATGGGATTTATTTCTTTCTCTCCATTGCCTGGTCCAGACTTTCTAGGCTACTTCCTAGCCTAGAACAGCTGCTTTCTCTTTACTTGCTCTTATTCGTCCCTCCTCATCTGATCCATTCTGCACATAAAAATTAATCTTAAAACCACTGTATTCCCTGAGGTGCCTGGGTGGCTCAGTTGATTAAGCGGCGGACTCTTGATTTTGGCTCAATCAAGAGTGTGAGGTCGAGCGAGCCCCCCGTCAGGTTCTGTGCTGGTTGTAGAGCCTGCTTAAGATTCTCTCTCCTTCTCCCTCTGCCCTTCCTCCCTTCCACCCCCTGCTCTCTCTAAAAAAGCAAAAGAAAACAAGCCACTGCGTTCCCTGTATTAATCCCCTATTGGAAATATTACAATAGCTACCCATTATCCATTATTATTACACTCCCAAGAAGGAGGCCCTGTGACATGAGTTAGGGACAAAATGATGTCTTTAGTGTTAGAGAATGGAGCTGTCATAGAAGAGGGGTGGCGGGGTGGGGGGGAGTCAGTGAGAATAAAGTTCATTAAATTCGTTCCCTTCTGTTTTTCTCTGTGGTCGAGAGTTAATTCTCTTGAATTTGTCCTCGTGGATTAGTCTCTTTCTCCAAATGCAATTGTTCCTCTAAGATGGGCCTGGAGCTACCTCATGATTATGAGCCACCCCCAGCCTTGGAAAGCCTAGCAGTACATGGTTAGGAGCCATGAAGCAAACCACTCAGGTCAGCCTGTAATCTTAACTTAAGCAAGGTGAGGCCAGCTCTTCACCAAGCTACAGGGCATGCAGTAAAATGGAATCTGGATATTTCCCCAGTATTCAAACAAGTTCCACAGGTAGGAGACCACATAACATTTTAAAATAAAGTCTTAACCTATAACTAAATGCCTGAATTTGTCTAAATTACAAAATGTCCTGGCTCTAATTCCTAGGAAATCCTGTGAAGATGGCACTGCATCAAGAATTCAGGATCCTGACTAATGTTCTCATTCTGGAAACCAGGTCCTTACCCAGTCAATATTTCCCTCGATACCACACAAAATTAACTCTTTGTTCTAGGCATGTGGGCCTGCTCACTCTCTGCTACACACACAAGGAAAAGGTCATTATTAATTTGTCCACCTTCTAATTTTTCTCCCATTGTTTCCTCTACCACCCTCATGGAAAAACTAACTCAAGTCCCTATTTCCCTGATGATTTTTTTTTCCCAATCACTCCAGCCCATAACAAATTCTCCTTCTGAGGTCATATTTAGTTTTTACTAGTAATTTAAACTGAGGTATTCAACTACTATACAATGTTTCATTTCTGATAAACATTTTTGCCCAGTATAATGCAAACTCTTTTTGGAAAGACAATGACATACTTAGACAATTCTCCTTAATGTTAAGCACAGTATTAGACACACTTTATAATAGTATTAGACACGCTTTAAAATAGCAAACAAATTGAGATATATCTTCCTTATTATTGCATGTTTTAGAAATAAAGACTACTTTCCAACAGCCCACCCCCAACACTATGCCATGGGAAAGAGAGTCTTGTGTTTGGATAAGTTCATGTTTTGCTGGTGGTGACCGTCAATACCTAAATTTCAGGAGCAAATCTCATTCTATCAGGTCAGCCTACTCAGTAAAACCAGTCACAGCTGCCATCTAAGTGAACAACTGCCTAAAATAAGTCATTTTTGCAAATTCAGAGACATTAAAGATGGAATATAAAGTGTTATTGGGAAACATGAGGATTCTTTGTTTTTTATTATGGAAGCTAGTGTGTGTGTGTGTGTGTGTGTGTGTGTGTGTGTGTGTGTATGTGTGTACGCGTGCACAAAGTTTACATCATGATCTTTGTGACTGACTGTGAGAAGCGACTGGTCTAGGAGGACTCCTGTGCTATGGGCATTCAGATTTGTTTACTGAGCAAATGTTTATTGGCACTTACTATGTACAAGCACTGTCCTAGGCCCTGGAAATATAGCTGTAAATAAATCAGACGAAAATCTCTGCCATCATGGAACTTATATTCTAATGGAACTGTTAAAAGCACTATTGAAAGCATGGTTCTGATGGAGCAGATTTCTACTTTTTTCCCTTTGCTTCCAGTGGTGAATATTAAAGCAATTTCCTTTGATCAAAGCATAAACACCAGCACTCCAACTGGCATAAAGAATGCAATCATTCTGTTTCTCCTTTTTAGTCAATACCTATGAAATAATTTTAAATTATCTACATATTCACAAAGGTGAGAATATTAATAATACATTGAACATTTAGTAGCCAATTATCTTGTTAAAATCTTTTCCTGAATTATCTCATTTTATCCTCAAAACAATCCTATATTCCTAGATGATAGGCATTATTATTGATACCATTCTCTAGATGAGACGGTGCAGCACAAGGAGATTAAATAACTTTCTCAATGTTACAAGACAATAGTATGGAACAACAACATTTATGCACTGCTGTCTACTCTTTATAATCTGGAAAAAAACCATTATTTTGTCATAAGAAAACTCTCTAAAAACAATTTCTGTTTATTTTTCCATTTTTCTGATTTTTAGAAACAAATTTTGACAGTGTGCCATCATTCATTTTTCTGTAATGACAGATTTATTTTTTTAATTAAGATAATTATTTGTTTAATTCAAATAAGTGAGATAACCCCATTTTGATGAGATTGTCTAAAATATTAAAATTATCTCCTAAATATTTTATTTTTCTCTGCTAGTGCAGGCTGACTTTTGTGTCTGGTCCTAACCTTAAGATGCTGGGTTTGGGTGTCAATGCCAGGCAAGTGCTGTAGAGCTTTTCAGTGCATAAAACTAGGATCAAAATTGGCAGATGAAGAAGATTCTATAGAGACATTTTTAGAAAGCAGATATGCATTTTGCTTTTGCAGGGTTATTTTTTACATTTGTTCCTTTCTAACAAAACCAGTCAAATAGAACTCTTTTGAGAATTTTTATCCATTTCCTTTTTCATAACTAGTGGGAGCAGGAATTTGAGAAATAAAGGCAAAATAAAGTTTTTCTATCAATTGATAGACCCTGGTTACATTAAGGAAGTACCCAGAATCAAAATATCCACAATTTTAAAAATATACTGATCATAATTAATGATTTCTTCTGTACTTCCTTGTTACTTATTATAATAGCTCATGTTTATCCAGAACATACTATGTTCCAGGCACATTCTAAGTGCTTGGTGTTGTAATTAATCTAGTCCATATAATAGCCTTGGTTATATTACTGTTGGCTTTTATAGATGAAGAAACTGAGGCCGAGGGGTTTAAACGATTTGCTCAAGATCAAGGAGTTAGTTAGTAAGTCATAGGACCAGGGGGGTCATGCCTAGATATAGCCTAGCTCAGAGTCTAGGACTCTTGACCACAGCATCATACCACCTCAGGATATGCTCTTCTTAGCCATTCTCAGTCATAGGCCTGTGGGTCCTCTCAGGACCATCATTCCACCAACTGTTCACTATTGGCTGGGATGGCCTGTGCCTACGATATAAGTAGGCAGGTTTCCTGGCTGGGATAAAGAGCCAGGAATCCAAGAACCTGAGGCATATCCAGAGCTGGGGATGCCATAAATATATAGGTCGGCATCAAGGAAAGCAAAGCTGGTAGGAACAGCTAGTATGAACTTCAATGTTTTTTCGATAAATCAGAAGAACTGGGTCCCTCTTCAATGCAATGATATGTCATTGCACTGCACTTCAGTGACCCATCTCCTCTTGTCTACCTCATTCAGCAACATGTATTTATCTACTATGATCCAGGCTCTATTACCTCATCTTCAGAGTTCATGCTCCTAAAGCCAGAACCTTAGACCAGTTACTTAATGCCTTTGTGTTTCATGTTCCCCTATATAAATGGGAATGATAATGATGTATAGCTTGTGTGTTAGATGGATTGTGTCATATGGATACAATGAGTTACTAGGTTCTTAGAACAGTGCCTGGCGTGCATATGACATAACTGCTCTTATTATTTTGGGTGTGAAGATCAAATGAGATAATGATATGAAAATGCTTTTCCAACTGTAAAGGTCCCCCAAATGTAAGAGGTTATGTGGAGATTCCACAGCAAAGGTCAAGCAGGCATCTGCTTGTGTCATCAGCAACATGTGTGTCAGTCACCCTAGGAGACGGGACCAGTCAAATGTCAGTAACGCAGAATGACATCTCAGTGGGAATGTGGTCATGAAGAAGTCAAGTCTACATCTCCTAAAGGTGCCTCATTCAGCCCCCATGACAATTTCTTGACCTTTGTACTAGGCTTCCAGGAGTAAGAGGCAGAGGCAAGCTGTCTTCTTTTTCTCTGGAAAGACCTGGACCGTGTGACTCACCCCTAGGCAGGGGGCATGGGTCTGTGCATCACGTGCTTCAGTTTAACCGTCAAGAAATCCAGACCATTGATTGCTATGAGATATTGACATATAATGTTAGATTAGTTAGGGATTCCTCAACACTAACAAGTCAGACCACAGTCAGCCTCCACAGCCAATCTGTCTCAACTTCTATAGGATCCACCACAGGTTTTTATTCCATTTAATACTGAATAGAAACCGTGAACATGGCAACTTGGTTACTCCCAGCTAATGAAACGTGTGTGTATTAGAAAAAGTTATAATCATCAATAAGGAGAACATATGATGTAATGAGCACTGGGTATTATATAAGACTGATGAATCACTGACTTCTACCTCTGAAACTAATAATATATTATATGTTAATTAATTGTATTTAAATACAAAAATAAAAATTAAAAAGAAAAGAAAGAAGAATGGCTGAAAAAAAAAGAAAAAGTTATAATCAAACAAGTCAGCAAATTACCTCACACCTCATAGAATTCAAAGGGCATTTCTTAATGACCCATTGGAGAATGCCCTGAATCCAATACCATTCCTGCCACCATTTAAACACTTCTTTTAAAAGCCCCTATTCTGACTGATTGCTTCTGACTTCGAAGCAAACACTGAGAGACAAAGAGTAGTCTGAATCTCCCATACAGAATGTAAGAAACAGAAGTAATTAAACTACTTGCAAAACAAAAGTCCTTTGGTGAAAGGTTCTCCAGCATCGCTGGAAGCAAGTTCCAAGTAAAAAAAAAAAGATGAAGAAGCAGGTCTCTCTACATCTCTGAATTGTGTGCATGTTTTGCCAACAAGAAGTAGAACTGTTTTCTTTACTGAATCTGCTGGTTTTTTTAATGGCTAGACATTGTCACAAACTTGCATTCATTCAGTTAGTTAACTAATATGTTTTGGGCTCCTACTATGTGCCAAGCACTCTTTATGCATCCCCCACCCTAAAAGTAAATAAGTAAATAAGTAAAAAAGTAAATAAGTAAATAAATGAATGAATGAAGCCATGACTTTGCAATGGAGGAAATGTTATATTAATAACTCATCTTGTTATACTATCAACTCAAGCACTTTTAAATAAAAAAGGTTGAACACAAACACTGTTATACTTCAGTGATACTTTTGGTCACCGTTTTGGAATCAGTGCCTATACTCTCCAGGTCAGGTAAATAACATACTACATATCCTCAAAAAAAAAATGTAAAGAATGAGTAAAAGTACTTCGTGGCTATTGGAATTGACCTTGCTGATAATCAAAGTAGGTTATTGCTTAAGTGATCTGAATTAAGATTAAATACCCCCTCTCTCTCCAACCATCTAAAATATACCCTATCATTTCTTTAAATTTTAACAATTAAAGATTCATTTAAGCTATTGGGAGTCCTTCTTCAACATACAAATCTGCCTGGGAAAGCTAGCTGTTATTAGCGTTACAAAGCATACCCATTTCAATCAGGTTGCTCTCCTCTTACAGTTTACTTTGGTGCCCTCCTAACCCTGACCCCACCCCCCCAAGATTCTTTGTGGATCCAGGGGTCCGTCATGGTAATTTTGGAAGGGTATCAGGATCATGGTCTAGGCCTAACTGCATGCAGCCTGTATTCTGGCTTGTCTGGACCCTCCTGGAAAGATGCTAATCCTAATGGAGGGTTTACGAGCATGGTTCATGGTTCAGAGAGGTGATTCAAGGTACAGCGTGATGCCTGTCTCTCTGACTGTCCCCCCGACTGTCTTCCTCATTACACTCGTGTCTATGTCCTGGCATGAGCTGACTACAATAAAAGGGTGAGAAGAAACAAGATGAGGTTCTTGCACTGGGCTCTCTGAGGACTTGAGGAGTACCCGGGTATTGGGGTGAGCAGTGTCTGCAGAGACCCTGGGACAGACAGACATAGGGACTCTCTGTCCTCAGGGCCTTTGACTTCAGCACAGACGTGGGCACACCAAAGCATCAGCAGGGGCACCTTCAGTTGGACATAACAAAGCATGTTTGTAAGTGGTGGGATCTTCCAGAATTATTTGGGAATTTCCACACAGCAACTGAGAATGGAGCAATAGCAAAAATCAATTTGTAACAGCTGTTTATGTGCAAAACCTGGGATTGTGAAGAGGAAAAAACCACTCCTAATGCTCTTCTAAGCCAGAAGTATAACTGAAGAGGCAAAGCCTAAAATCTTGCAGCATTTGGGGTTTCAGTTACTTCATTTGTACAATGGGAATTTTACTTGCTGACACCTACCTGCTTGGTAACTTGGAAACTAGATACACAGCATGAGCACACTCATATTCTCAGGCAGAACTTAAACCCACTCACAAATATTAATGTTTTAGATTTTAATGAGGAGGGGAACTTATTTTTAGTCTTAAAACTCGCTCATTTTCTAAAAGGTAGCACTTTTTTACCTTTTTCACTGGTTATGATTTCCGTTTTAGTTTTTATACAGCAACTGGATGAGAGGGAGAAATAAAAAAACAGAATAAAAAAAAAGATAATCTGATTTCTTTGAGATGAAAAAAGATACTTTAAGCAATGTTATTGCCTTTTTTAAAGATTTATTTACTTTTGTTTTAAGATTTTATTTATTCATTAGAGAGAGAGAGCATGATTAGGGGGAGATGCCGAGGGAGCGGGAGAAGTAGACTCCCCACTGAGCAGGGAGCCCGATGAGGGGCTCGATGCAGGGCTTGATCCCAGGACCCTGGGATCATGACCTGAGCCAAAGGCAGACGCTTAACAGACTGAGCCACCCAGGTGCACCTAAAGAGAGAGAGAGAGAGAACAGGCAAGTGTGCAGGAGCTGGGGGAGGGGCAGAGGGAGAGAGAATCTCAAGCAGACTCCCTGCTGAGCCTGGAACCAGAGGCAGGGCTTGATCCCACAACCATGAGATCATGACCTGAGCTGAAATCAAGAGTTGGATGCCTAATCAGCTGAGCCACCCAGGGGCCCCAAAGTTATTGCCTCTTTACCATATTTCTCAAAGAAATAAGAATCTACGGTTTTCTCTGTTATGATCAAGTTTGCATGAAACAAAGATCCCATCACAAAGTAAATGAAAGGTACATAGTGTTGTACAAACGTTTCTGTTAAATTTCCCAGTGGAAATGTTAGTTAAAGATGAATACAATGTCAAGTTGCTAAGGACCTTAGGCTCATCTAAAGCAGCTCCTTCATTTTACAAAGGAGAAAAACAATGTCCAGAAACTTGTCATTTATGGACATCTGAGAGTCACGGAATGGCAGAGCGGGAACCAGGTCTCCTGTGTGCCCCATGCCTGTTCTCAAGGCACTCCCCTACCCCTCCCCCATCACACACACACACACACACACACACACACACACAGTGCATCACACAGTGCATTGCTCACATTTTCTTCGAAAAGTAAACAACATTTAACATGTGATTTAAATTAGCAATGGGACTGAAAAGTCAAGCGTGTGAGAGAAATCGAAACACTTTATGGGACTACTGATGCCAACAAATTACATCCTTTGGAATTTTGCCTGCAGTGGAGCTTTTAGGGGATCTGGAGACTGAATTCAGTTCCCTAAGCCAAACATTCAACAGGACAGTTGCACCATCAGGTTACCTTGAGTGTAATGGCAGCACTGGATTAGAGTTTTGTCTTTTCATTTCTGTCTCGTGACAAGTTTTGAGAAAAAAATAATAAAGCACTACATGCTAGTAAAGGGGGAAGAATGTCTATCAACCTGGAATAATCACTTCTACCATGACATTTCTGCTGGCACAATGCCCTAATCTAGGCCTTAATTAGTTCTTAGTACCTGGGTTATACCTGAGACAATCAGGTCTTCTGGCCCCTCGCTCTGTCCCCTTGCCCCACACTGCAACCCTCTATCATTGGCCTCTCCTGCCTATTTCAAATCCTATCCAGGCATCAAGACACCCACTCATGTCCTTCATGCAGCTTTTCCCACTGTTCCATCCCTCCCTGGCGAGCTAGCCCTTCTCTGGTTTTATGGATGTTTCTCTTATTGTTTCATATTGGTTAGTCTTGCATTCCCAAATTCAGAATAACATCTTTTTTAAAAAAAAATTATTTATTTGAGAGAGAGAGAGAACACGAGTGGAAGGGAGAGGCAGAAGCAGACTCATCGTTGGGCAGGGAGCCCGACACAGGGCTCCATCCCAGGACCCCCAAGGTCATGACCTGAGCCAAAGGCAGATGCTTAACTGACTGAGACACCCAGGTGCCCCTCAGCGTAACATCTTTCAGGCAGGACTCATGCCTAGGAATCTCTTCAGCCCTCTTCCCACCCCTTTCCCCATATACTCTAACATCTTGCTGACTATAGCAGATTTTCAGTCAATACTTTGTTGGAAAATCCAGACAAGGTGGAGGGAGAAAATGCCTACTTCATCCAAGTAATGCTGCCCAAAGCGTCAGCACTGTTGCTGGACCTAACTCTCTCTGCCCATTGCTCTTCCTCAGACTCCACATGATGCCCCTACTACATTGTCACTCACTTCTTCCTCTGCTGGGTTTCTTAAATCAGCCCCGTCTCTCTAACCGTGGCCCTAAGTCAGATCCACTCACTTCCAGCCAAGGTCATGACACACTTTTTTAGCCACCTCTCCTACTCCAAGGACCGTAGCCAAATGAAAGTGTCCCCACCACGTGAGAAATCCAGCCTTCCCCAGGCTTGAAGGCAGAGGTGATGTCATGGAGACACTGAAGCTGTGGAGACTCCCCTCCCCCCACTTTAGTGCCTCAAGCCCAGGTGTCCCTACCCCTGAGCCCAGCTAAGACTACAGAATATTGCTGCCCCCTCCCTCTACTTCCCTCAAAATGACCATGGTGCAGAGGGGACGTCTTGATGTAGCAGGACTTTCCCACCTACATGCCTTCCTTGGTCCCTTCCCACATCCAACTGCAAGAACTTTCCCCCGGCACCTGCGTTCCAGAGCTCTCTGCCAAGGCTGCCTCCCAAGGAAGTGAGGGGAGCCTCTAGCGGATCCAGGCATCCCGCTCCTCCAGTCCTACCACTCTTCCCTCAGGCCCGGACCGCACCCAGCGCTCCTGAACTGAACAGCCCAAGTTTAATTTTTGTCAATGAAGAAAAGTTTTCCCTCCCCCATTTCATCTTAAAATAAGGACTAATAGATTCCAAGTAAAACATCTCTGCATTGCTTAGGTAGTGCCCTCGGTAAAACATGCCATTTCCCTTTCCCTATCAGCAGCCGGGGTCTAAGGTCTCAGAAGTTGTCTTCTCTCCTCCTCCACTCCCTCACCACTGCCCTGACAAGGGCCGGGGGTCTTAATCCACTCCCAGCCCTCCAGGAGTCGTCCCCCTATCTCTCTCACACACCCAGGGCGCACACACACCCTGCAAATTGCTCTCCACCGTGCTCGGCCCTCCCAGGCCGCATCTTAAGCCAGGGCGTTCCCTCCCTTCTGCCTCCCCGGAGCTGTCCTCCGCCCAGTGACCCCTGCTCCTTCCTCAGTGGGCTCCGCTCCCACGCCTCTCACTCGCCGGCACCTGCGCCAGCAGCGGGGCCGCGGGAACCCTTCCACCCTCGGGCAGCCGCAACAGGTGCAGCCCCAGGTGCCAAGCGCCGAAACCTTAACCTCGCGCTCGCCCCGGGGTCAGAGCGCTCCGCCCGGCCCTAACAGCCCCCAGCGCGCCCGGGGAGTCCAGATGACCGCGCGGATCAGGGTTCGCCCTCCCTGCCACTCCACCGCAGACTTTCCTCCTGGGGCTCCTGTGCCCGGCGCGCCACTTACCCAGGGCGAGGGCCAGGAGCAGTGGCAGGGAGCCGGCGCCGCTGCCCGGGGCGGCCCGGTCCATCAACCCCACGCTGCGGGGCCGGGCAAGCCCCTGGACGAGTCTCCCGCCTCCTCCTGCGCCCCTTCCCGGGCCACGGGCGCCCGAGGGCGGGCCTGGAAACTACTCTCTCGGGCCAGCAGGAAATGAAACTACTTCTCAGGCTGGCACCCGGGCCCCTGGGCAGGCAACACCCCGGGCGGGCGGGCGGCAGGCTCCGGTAGTGTGGCCGGGAGGAGGGAGCCTCCTATTTATCCTCGCTCTTTCTGCACACACCCCAGCAGCGAGGCGCGGGACTCGGTGGTGGTAACCTCCACGCTGTTCCCACCCAAATTGCCCCACACCCACACCCACACTCGAGGACGTATTCGGGCTGCCCTCTGGCCAGCTCACCCACTCCCCCTGCTGGGTCGCACCTGACTCTCGGTTTCCCTCCCCTTTGGGGAGTAAGCCAGGTAGGTGGGGAGCGGAGGGAATGCCCGCGGTGGGGTGGTTCAAGTGCTGGGCGGGCGGGCAGTGCTTGGAGAAGCGGGCTCTGAGCTCCTCTAAGCTCCTGCAACGCACCGAGAGAGCATCAGAGCCCCACGCGTGCCCTGAAGTCTAGCTTCCCTTATTTCAACCAACTGTTGGTGTCCCCGAGGGACCAGAGCCAACGTTCAGTGTGGTTAACCTTAGGCATTTGACAATTTACAAGCCTTTCCTTTACATATATAATTTGTTGAATATCTGGGAGTTTGGCTCACCAAGAGCTACATTAGAAATTTCATTTTCTTATGTATCCGTTTACTCCTGGATTCATTGCATTCTCCTTTATTTCAAAAATTCATGTACTGCGTTGGATCTATAAAAATAAGGAGAAGGCTTTTTGCCTGTGGCTTGCCAAGCACTCTCTCTACTTCATCACACCTCCTTTTTACGGAGAGGTGGGACCCCAGGGTTTTGCACCAAGCATTTTCTGGAACACAAAGGCACCCCCACAGCTTTCAAAGACAAGAAGCAACACCCAATGTTACCTTATGTGATTAATATGTTTGCCTCCAAAATAACTAAAGGGTACAGCTGTTTTCATGCTGATCTATATTCCTCTTGCAAGATCACTATGAAATCATGCCGCTCCCGCAGTAGAGTTGTATTTCTATAGTATCCCAAAGCCCAATAAACATTCATTAGCTATGAAATGCAGTTCAGATGTCTGTCCTTTCCTTCCCATTGTTTAAATTAAGCAAATTATTATGCACTCTTCTTCCACAAGTGACATTTCATTTCAAAACCAATTCATATTATTTTAGTGCCCCAGGCAACTGATATATCCAGGGGAATAAAAATCAGCTGTTAATTTTCAGAATCCCATTCTAGCCCCCACATGCAGCTCATAAAGCAGTGATACGACGCATTAGGTAGACATGGGGTTTAGAGAACTCTAAGGTTGGGGGATAGAAGGTTACTGTATCCCAAATAAAAAGGGCAAGTGTGGAGAAGGTAAGGGATTTGGCATCATCTCCCCCCCTCCTTTTCTTTTCTGATATTCTCTCCACCCTCCAGGGCCCTGTGTTAAGACATCTTTCGCTCTTAGGTGGTACCCTATCAAGGAACTGCCTTGCTATCCACAGAACATCACTATTTTATTTTCCTTTTCCATAGATACTAAATAAAAAATAAAGCACATCTAAGCAAAAAAAAAAAAAAAAGCTAAATGTTTGTTGAGTATTGTCAAGTGCCCAGACTTGATGTAAGTATTCATCATTCATGCCATTCAAATGGTAAATTAACTTTTTCAGGCCACTAGAGTATGAACAAGTGTAATTTAATATAGAGATAAATTAATAGCCTTCCCTAAGGGCTTTATTTAATGCCAGAAATAAAATAAGTACTCTGGAGAATATGACTTGCAAATTTCCTGGCATTGGAAGTCCGATCTCTTCAAGGTCAAGCCACTTTCCTTCTTCCTTCCTTCCTTCCTTCCTTCCTTCCTTCTTTCCTTCCCCGGCTTCCTTTTTTCCTTTCTTCTTCCTCTTCCCCGTCTCTCTCTCTCTCTCTCAATTCGTTCTCTCATGGAGGAAGGTAAATCTGTGATACAACTACAAACTTTGGGAGAGTTTGACCTTCCTATGGCCTCATTCGGGGAACTGGGGTGTGTCTCAATGCTTCAGATTTTAAGCTGAGCTGTTACTAAGAAAAGAGTGGGTCAAAACTGCACCAAAGTCACAAGATAGGACTGGTATCCCCGCTCTCCCTGGCCAAGGAAATGCTTGATGGTGTCTTGCCTGGGCCAGCTTTAGGCAGGTAAAACCAGCCCTCCCAAATCTGGTATGAGGCTTGAGTGGATTCCTTTGGAAGGCCTTTACATGGGCATCTTCTCCCACACAGAGCAGCCTCCAGCTGGAACACTCCACCCCGCCTCTGGACGGGACAACATAAGCTTGTGGTTGTTTCTGGGACACAACACAGAAACAGACACACACGTGGTGGTAGAAAGGAAAATTTTGGAATGTACTGATTCTAGGTCCACCTGTATTCTCCAAACGGTCGCTTTAAGGCATTCAGTAGTATAGGAAGACTTCCTAGTGGTCATTAACATTATTTAATTCCATAAGAGTAAGTGAATGAACAGAAATATGAAGGGTGAAAAAACTCTTTAAAACATAATATTTTGGAATAATGATCAACATTTTGCATTGTAGATTATTAAAGATTATTAGTATGATATATGTAGAGAGCTTTCAAATACTCCACTGGAAATCACTGAACTAGTCTCTAAGGAAAACCAGTGAAAAATCACCATCCAAAACCTGTATCCAGGTGATTTCGTTTTACAATCTAGTTTTTCTGGGAGGAGGAGATTACTGGGGCTTTTTCCTTATCTATTTTACTGTACATTCTTCTTCAGCCTTTCAGGGATCCTTTTTTAAATTAAGTTTGTTATTTTAGTTCCAGTATAGATAACATACAGTGTTATATTAGTTTCAGGCATACAGTAATGTGATTCAACCTTTCCATACATCACTCTGTGCTCATCATGATAAGTGTACTCTTTAAACCCTATCACCTATTGCATCCATCCCCCCACCCACCTTTCCGAAGGATCCTTTTTTTTTAAATATATATGCCTCAATTTGTCTGACTTGCCATATTTTTTAAATGGCAGCTTAATACAAATCCAATAAACCTAAGATATAATCTTCTCTATGATACTATACCTATTAGTTTTAGCTCAGTATTGTGATCTTTTCCTTTACCCATATTCCTATATACACCAAAAAGATAACTTCTGATTTAAAAAAAAAAAGAAATCTGGGCTTTTGTGCTGGTCCTGGTGTAGGCTAAGTAGGCAAACATCTAAGTGGCAAGGCCCTAGATATCCCAACCCAATAAACCTGCCATCGTGGCCTCATCCCCTCCTACATGGTCCCAGACACTCCTCTGAGTAAGATAACAGAGGTGGAATATTATGTACAACTGGTTTTGGAGTCTGCTCATTCTGTTCAAATTGGAGCTGTGTCACTGAATGCCTGGGTCACAAATGACTCACCTTTCTGAGCCCAGTGTCCTCGTTGATAAAATGATGGTAATGATTTGCAGTTTTCATATTCCCAATGATGTATAACTCTAAGGCAGAGATCTTGCATATTAGAAATTATTCAGGGGGTGCCTGTGTCGCTCAGTCATTAGTGTCGACCTTTGGCTCAGGTCATGATCCCGGGGTCCTGGGATCGAGCCCCGCTTCGGGCTCCCTTCTCCGCGGGAAGCCTGCTTCTCCCTCTCCCACCACCCCGCCCGCTTGTGCTCCCTCTCTCGCTGTGTCTCTCTCTGTCAAATAAATAAATAAAATCTTTAAAAAAATAAAAAAAGAAATTATTCAGTGCATTACAGTTGTCATATTACTATTAAAACCTATTTGTAGGTACATAGAAAGTAAGAACTCGCTTCCTTCACTAGCCTTCTCTTACTAAGAGTTGTAGTGGAGGGAAGGAAACAGTACCCAGCAAAGCCCTGAAGGGAAAGAAACACTGAGCCTAAAATTCTATGGATTTGGGCATTATCTGCCTCTTCATACTCCCTTAGACCCTTCCGACCTTCTTTTCCCTCCTTTCCATCCCTCCTCTCTCTTTCAATTCTCTCTTTTTTTAAAAATAATTTTTATTGTTATGTTAATCACCATACATTACAACATTAGTTTTTGATGTAGTGTTCCATGATTCATTGTTTGTGCATAACACCCAGCGTTCCACGCAGAATGTGCCCTCTTTAATACCCATCACCAGGCTAACCCATCCCCCCACCCCCTCCCCTCTAGAACCCTCAGTTTGTTTTTCAGAGTCCATCGTCTCTCATGGTTCATCTCCCCCTCCGATTTCCCCCCCTTCATTCTTCCCTTCCTGCTATCTTCTTTTTTTTCTTAACATATATTGCATTATTTGTTTCAGAGGTACAGATCTGTGATTCAACAGTCTTGCACAATTCACAGCGCTCACCATAGCACATACCCTCCCCAATGTCTATCACCCAGCCACCCCATCCCTCCCACCCCCCATCACTCCAGCAACCCTCAGTTTGTTTCCTGAGATTAAGAATTCCTCATATCAGTGAGGTCATATGATACATGTCTTTCTCTGATTGACTTATTTCACTCAGCATCAATTCTCTTTAAAGACCAAGATGACATATAACCCAGGGTGTGATAATTTATTTAAACAGTAAACAGAAAGTACTACGTTTTGAAGGTCTAAATAAATGAACTATCTAGTTTTCCAAAGTCCAAAGAAATAAA
Organism: Zalophus californianus; assembly: GCF_009762305.2. Lineage (NCBI taxonomy): Eukaryota > Metazoa > Chordata > Mammalia > Carnivora > Otariidae > Zalophus > Zalophus californianus. Next base: position 59,564,101 of record NC_045596.1, read on the forward strand.
TTAATCTTTTATGGCAAAGAAATTAATGTTCAATGAGCTTATAACAAAGTAAGTTGAATATATACCCTCCAGGCTTTAGATGCTCATTCCCTCTCCTTCCTCCAACCTCTTAGGAAACAAAAAGTAGAGAGTAAGAAGTCGGAAGCAGCAAAACTGGGAAGGAGAAGAGACTTAAGTTTGAAATAATTCTTTAAAAAGATCTTTCATGGAAGCAGAATGGTATTTTCAAGGGGTAGATTAGTAAGGAAGGTGATATCCTTGTACCATGAACATTTCTCACCTTTCTTTTGTTTTAAGGTAAAAACATCAGTATATTTGTCATTAATCTCAGTATAATTTAGTGGCTCTTATGATTCCCACAAACAATTCAGTTATGTCCTAACCTCATAATGCTTGAAGTTCAAGTTTTTTTCAGAGATAACCATGTGTGTTCTTTTAATGATAGCTTTAAATTGCTTTTATGTTTCTCATAGTATAATTTTTTCCTTAAATGTTTCTTTAGCCCTGTAATATATACCTACCATCTTTTTGTAAATGTAGCATTTTTAAAACGTTAAAACGGGGCACATGGGCGGCTGTCAGCTATGCATCTGACTTCCTCTCAGGTGATGGTCTCAAGGTCCTGGGATGGAGTCCCATGTCTGCCTCTGTGCTCAGTGGGGAGCCTGCTTCTCCCTCTCCCTCTGCCCCTCCCCACCTCATGGTCTCCCTCTCTCTCTTTCTCGAAAAAATGATCTTTAAAAAAAAATAAAATGTTAAAATGTTTACATGTGAACATGTAAAATGTTCGCAGGTGACTTAGCAGGAAATATATCATGCCTGCAGAATATTCTACTGCTTTTGTCTTCTGTTACTGGTGTACTGAAAGTTTTTACTGTCTCTACTAATGACTACCAGAGGCCTTTAGTAATTTTGTCTTCAGCATTACCACCCAATGATGGTCCACATGGATGGTTACTTTTGAGACTCAAAGAAATATAATCCACCAATGCAAAAAAAAATGAAGTGAACATCTCGCTTTAAATTTACTGTGTTTAGATTTTGTGCCCTGGGGGAAGAGAAGGATGGATTTTGGTGGACCTACGGTCTCTGCCATAGCTGGTAAATGAAAGCAGAAAGAACACAGATGTGAATACACATATGCAGGATAATCGCATTGATTTATTGTTTTGTAAGACATTATCTACCACCAGAGAAAATGAAACTCTCACTAACCTTGGTTCTAGGCTGAATTTTAATCAGATAACGTGTATGAAAATGCTTTGACAACTACAAAGTTAGGCACAAGCATGAAGTGCTGTGATTATTGCTTGTTTTAGCTTCATGCACTGAAAAAAATGCATATTGAAAATGTAAACATTTACCCCTAACAATCATAACAAATGTAGATTTTATCAGTGCTAAGCTGCATAATGCTTTCCCATCTTTGACATCAGGCTGGATCTGTGTTGCTGCTGGGCAGCAGTTATAGGGAAATTGCCATGGTTTTTGCACAGTCTTAGAGGCTTAGAAGAAAATCCTGTAGACCAAAGGGGAACACCCTTTTAAGTAATGCGACATCACCAACCCTTTTAAAGGCAGAAAGGAAAATAATGTGTGGAAAAACAAAAATACCGATGATTTCAAAGTTGAAAGTGCTTGTGAAAAGGAGGACTTGGAATCGAAAAAGCCTAAGAAATATATTGACCGATGTATTCCACTTATTATTTGTTCCTTTTTATGCATACATAATACTAATATAGACACAGTAATACTGGTGTATATATAGAACATATATACTAAGAATCGATTTCTATTGTGGATATTGCTGCTATAAACATTGGGGTGCACGTACCTCTTCAGATCACTACATTTGTATCTTTGGGGTAAATACCCAGTAGTGCAATTGCTGGATCAGAAGGTAGCTCTATTTTCAACTTTTAGAGGAACCTCCATACTGTTTTCCAGAGTGGCTGCACCAGCTTGCATTCCCACCAACAGTGTAGGAGGGTTCCCCTTTCTCCACATCCCCGCCAACATCTGTCGTTTCCTGACTTGTTAATTTTAGCCATTCTGACTGGTGTGAGGTGGTATCTCATTGAGGTTTTGATTTATGGAAAGAGCCAAGATGTCCATCAACAGATGAATGGATAAAGAAGATGTGGTATATATATACACAATGGAATATTATGCAGCCATCAAAAAAACACAAACACAAAACAAAATCTTGCCATTTGCAATGATGTGGATGGAACTGGAGGGTATTATGCTGAGCGAAATAAGTCAATCAGAGAAAGACATGTATCGTATGATCTCACTTAATCTCAGGAAACAAGCTGAGGGTTGCTGGAGTGGTGAGGGGTGGGAGGGATGGGGTGACTGGGTGATAGACATTGGGGAGGGTATGTGCTGTTGTGAGCACAGTGAATTGTGTAAGATTGTACTTCTGAAACATACAATACATTATATGTTAAAAAAAAAAAGAAGATAGTAGGAAGGGAAAAATGAAGGGGGGGAATCGGAGGGGGAGACAAACCATGAGAGACTGTGGACTCTGAGAAACAAACTGAGGGTTCTAGAAGGGAGGGGGTGGGGGCATGGGTTAGCCTGGTGATGGGTATTAAAGAGGGCATGTATTGAATGGAGCACTGGGTGTTATACACAAACCATGAATCATGGAACACTACATCAAAAACTAATGATGAAATGTATGGTGATTAACATAACAAAATAAAATAAAATAAAATAAAATAAAGTATTAGGCAAAAAAAAAGAATCGATGTCTAAATAAGACTAATGTATCTCTTTCAACTAGGGTAGAATTAAAATTCTAAGTAATAAGAAAGCCATGGTGATAGTTTAAATTTTTTTTAATTAAAAGAATTCTCCTTAATTGTCATAAAATAATGGTGCATCTTATCGATGGCATTTTATATTAGATGGACTCAAAATTATTTTTAAGGAAGTTTTTATTTTATTTTATTTAAAGATTTATTTATGCATTTGAGAGAGAGAAAGAGCAGAGGGAGAGGGAGAGAGAGAATCTGAAGCAGACTCCCCACTGAGCATGGAGCCAGATGCGGGGCTCGATCTAACGACCCTGAGATCACAGCCTGAGGTGAAAGGAAGAGTGGGTCCGACCGTGCCACCCGGGTGCCCCAGACTCAAAATCATGAACTTCTCAGTACCCGCTGGTCTGGAGCAGCACTCCTCCACCAGCTATGCTGGTGACTCAGCTGTGTGACTTCAGGGCTGCCCAGCTGAGCGCTCCAATGGTTTGCTAAAACTCTCCTTCACTAAAATTATGTTCTCCAGTGAATAAAATTGCCGGAGAGGCTTATAAAATGTTCAGAGTTGTTACCTGAGAAAGCTAACACATCGAGGCATTAATACGATTTACCACCACCTTAGTTCCAATGAACTAATTTTGTACAAAAGGTGAGATGTGACAAGTAATTTCTGATTGCTACATAAAGCATCATTAAAGACTACTGGTTGGGTGGTTAGTCTCAAAAATTAGGTCAGCTTGCCATGGCAAAGGAATAAGAGAAGGGAGAAAGATCCCAGTAAAAGCTCAGGGGAGGGAGTGCCCAGACGATCTGTGCTTACCCTTCTTCATTTTGCTTATGGTCCACTTGGCCTGCATGGTTAACTTTCTTCCAGTCTTCCAGAATTTCACTGGAAATGCAAACCCAGGTAACTCCACCTGGGGTAGAGCTGAACCTGGGAAGAACAGGCCTTTCTCCTCTGACCCCTATTCAATCAGGTAAAATCTGATTAAGATGAGCATTGTAACGGTATGAAGATCTGCTACTGATTTTCTAAAGCCTCCTCTGTGTAGATAATATGCAAAGAATCTATTGTTATATTTCTCACTTAATTTTCATCATAACCCTGCAGGGTGTTACTTCTCCCATCTTAAAGATAAAAAAAAACCACTAAGGCTAAAGTAAGTGAAATGACTTGGTTATGGACACAGAGATGGGATGTGACATAAATAGGCCTCTCAGGGCCTATGGTTTAGAACACCAGACTTTTCTAACATAAGATCAGGCCTCTCTTTTTGTTTGCAAGCTGTGGAGGTAAAATAAAATCAGAGGGGACATAAGAGAGGTAATAACATACTTGCATTCTGGGGGTAGTGCCATATATCCTGATGATGGAATCTTGTAGGCCCTTGATAAACTTTCCTTCTTCACCTGAGCCTAGATGTGGGAGGTCTGCATTGGTGGTATGACATCCTACCACTGCAATCACAATAGAAAAGTATTTAACCTTCTTAAAAATCTTAGACCAACTTTATAGCCTACAGCAAAAGGTTAAGACTCTGTAAAGCTAGATGAATCTGGGTTTGAGATCTTCTAAATCCAGATAACTATAATTCAGAGGACCTTCCAGGAATAATCTCAATGACTAATCCTTCCTCCATTAAGACTCAAAGTTCCTGAAAAACCTGTAAGAAAAATCTAGAAAGTTTATTATGCCTTCCAGCTTCTAGATTAGTTCTCAAGAACAAGAAATGTACTATAAAAATTTAAATATGGAAACAAAGGAAAATATATCAAATGTCAACAAACTCCTGGTCAACTGAATTGTTACAATAATTAATTCATCAGTTGGTTACTCTCTTAGTAGACTGTCCTGGGGAGCTTACTGTGAACCAAGCATAGTGAAACTAAAAGATGATAAATACAACCAACCGTCTCTTTCGTACTTTTTCTCTAGGTCACATCCTGATCCTGTCCTTTGAATTTTATCAGACAGTTTCAAGAGGAAGTAAGGAGACGAAGCCCAGGATCAAGAAAGCCATTTCCCCCAGATATAGGGTAAAGCTGGCCTAGCCTGTCTACCTCTTTTACTCTGTACCATATCTTGGTCTTGCAACACCTCAAAGTCTTCTCCAAACTAGTACATAGTACCATGAAGAAAACAATACCATTGATCCCTTGCTCCTCCATCTAAAATCTTCACCTTGGGCGCCTGGGTGGCTCAGTCGTTAAGCGTCTGCCTTTGGCTCAGGTCATGATCCCAGAGTCCTGGGATCGAGTCCCGCATCGGGCTCCCTGCTCCTTGGGAGCCTGCTTCTCCCTCTGCTTCTCTCTCTCTCTCTCTCCCTCTGTCTCTCATGAATAAATAAATAAAAATCTTTAAAAAAAACTTCACCTCTTAGCATGGCGGCTCACTTGTGATTGTTAGGGGGACCCCCATTATATCTTTGACTCACCTCAACATTCCTCCTTTAGAATGTAGTACAGAGGGATGTACAGAGCACCCCCTAGAGATGAATGTAAGTGACCAACACTTAATCCATCAGAGTTACTATAAATTCTGTGAGAAAAATAATTCGGAAGAGTTTTTAGACCACACTACCTTATATGTGCTAATGTTATAAGCACAAAAAGTAAGTTAAAAAGTTAAAGTGAGGAATACTACAGTCTTGAAATTTAAATCTTAGGGAAGGATACAACCTTAGTTCAAATCTTAGCATGGTCCCTTATCAGCTATGTGACTTTGGACTAGTAACTTAACTTTTCCAAACCCAAAGTTTTGTATTTTTAAGTTGATAATTAGAGCAGAACCGATTCACTGTGTTCGTATGAGGCTTAGATGGGAGATTTCATATAAGGCATGCGACATGGTGGCTGGCACATACTAAGTACTTAATATTAAGTATGAAGATGATACTCAAGATGGCTTCCATGTTATCCCAAGATTTGGTGCAAATATAGCAATCACTGGTATGGGATTTTAAAAAGAAGCAGGCTTGTTAGAAGAGGAGGTAGAGATTTATACCTCTGTGGGAATCTCATATCCTAAAAGCAGAGGTCTGAAGCATGGTGGAAAGCATTAATGGTAAGGAAATGAGAGATAGAGGAATAGAAGTTAACATTATAATATCTTGCAAACAATTGGCCCGATAGAGGAAATTTTCCTAATCCATGTAACTACAAAATTGTCCGAAAAAAACTTTTTAGCTCCTCTCGGCCCTATATTCCAGTTTGTCAAATAGACATTGAATGCTTACCTTGTACCAGGCATGATGTGAGGAAATGCTGGGATCCCCAAACAAACACATTCGATATGAGGGTGTTCTGCCTCTAGCATCTTTTTTACCCGGCTGTAGGCACACTCATTCTGGATAAGACGAATGTTCCTGTCTTCCCTAATTATTCCATAGGTCCCCTCCACAGGTAGGGGAGAAATTTTTTTTTTTCAGTTAAGGGTACATAAGTGCCTCATCCCCCTGCTGGAATAATAGTACCAATGAACACTTAGTGATGCTTATTGCGCACAGGGCGCGATATTAAGCGTTTTAGGTGCACTCACTTTTTAAGTGCTCGCCAAATATATTGTGAACTATGCATTATTGTCATTCTCATTTCTGATAAGGAAATGAGAACACAGAAGTTAAATAAGTTGCCCCAAGTCACATAGCTGATTTGCGGCAGAGTGATGTTAGGATATGTTCAAATTCTGAATCCTGAGCACACTCTTCAGCTCCAATGACCCAGAAGAGTAAATCATTGGCTATGACTTTAAGCAGCTCAGATAGTAGTGGTGGGTGAAGTTGGTCCTCTAGCCACCTGCTGGAAGTCTCATTTGGGAATAACAGCGTATCTAATGAGTTCTTCACTTGACTTCCTGAAAAAATTGTGTCTCTTTAAAATATAGAGGAAGAGACGCGGAGGGATTGCTGCTTTGTGTGTAATTCTCACTCACAAGGTGAAATTGGTTGAAAAGTTAGAACAAAATAAAACATAAGAGAAAAATGACTATACAACCCTAGAATTAGTTATGACCACACGGAGAAGGACGAGCATCAGCTATGTAACCCCAATTGAAAGAAGACAGGCTTTCAAAGGCATATTGGAGACAAACAGGCATATTTATAGGGTTTAAGAAGCTAAAAAGAGTGTATGCTTTCAAAGAGTTAAAAGCTCTCAGAAAACATGACTCCAATTTTGTAATTATTAACAATTTTAGTTAAGAATTCTATAAAAGCTGGAGGGAAAGTTACATAGTCAAGTGCAGATAAGAATAACTATTACAGACCTGTGACAACAGCATCTGAAGAGGCTGAGATATAGGAAAATGACTTGGGGGGCGCCTGGGTGGCTCAGTCATTAAGCGTCTGCCTTGGCTCAGGTCGTGATCCCGGGGTCCTGGGATCAAGTCCCACATCGAGCTCCTTGCTTGGTGGGGAGCCTGCTTCTCCCTCTGCCGCTGCTCCCCCTGCTTGTGCTCTCTCTCTCTCTGTCAAATAAATAAAATCTTAAAAAGAAAAGAAAAGAAAAGAAAATGACTTGGGACCATGGAAAATTTGCCCTAATTATGTTCATAATGAAAATAGCAAATGGGAGCGTGACCGGTTGCTCTGTGCCAATGGTGTAACACGTATCACACACACACACACATACACACACACACACGCACGCACGCACACATTTTCTTAAGCTTTTTAAAAAGTTGTGTGTCAATGCTACACTGGTTCAGGTGTACAATGTAGGGATTAGGCATGTCTATACCTTATGCTATGCTCACCACAAACACACGCACATTTTTAAGTTTCGTGCTATGGTGAGTGCTGTGAATTGTGTAAGACTGATGAATCACAGACCTGTACCCCTGAAACAAATAATACATTATATGTTAATTTAAAAAATAATAAATAAGTAAAAGTTTGTACTTTCGTTGTGATTTAATTTTTCTGCCAAGGAGAACAAAAGAGGCAGAGAGGGTATTTGAAGAAGTATCAAAATCCGAGATGAGTGCGGAATTTCCTTCTTTTTAAAGGCTGCATGGTATCCCATTGATATGTATGTACCACCTTTTCTTTGCACATTTATCTGTCAATGGACATTTAGGTTCTTTCCACATCCTGGCTGCTGTGAATCGAGACACAGTGAATATAGATATGAGCGCTACTATCTCTTCGAGGTCCTGATTTCAATTTTTTTGGATTAATACTCAGATCATACAGCACTATTTTTCATTTTTTGAGGAACTCCTATATCATTTTCCATACTGGCTGCACCATTTTACATTCCACCGACAGTGTGCAAGAGTTTCAATGTTCCCACGTCCTCACTAACAATAACTGTCTTTTGTTTTTCAGGTAATAGCCATCCTGACAGGTGTGAGTTTCTGTACTATGCAACAACATGGATACACCTTGAGGACATAATGCTAAGCGAACTAAGCCAGTCACAGAAAGATAAATACTGCATGATTCCATTTATAGGAGGCATCTAAAATAGTCAAGTTCATAGAATCGAGGAGTGGAGTGGTGATTGCCAGGGGCCGGGCTGAGGGAGAGATGAGTTACTAATCAACCGGCATAAAGCTTCAGTTAATCATGATAAATAAGCTCTAGAGATCCGTTGTACAACATTGTATCTACAGCCAACAGTAATGTATTGTACCCTTGAAATTTTGTTAAGAGGGTAAATCTCCTGTTGTGTTCTTACCACAATAAAATAAAATGTAAAAAGGAAAAAACACCAAAGCCAATATAGGGATTTAAAAAAAGAGTTCCCCAATCCTTTGATGAATTCAAGTGTTTTGATTCATATGAATTATATTCCAAAGCACAGGGGTCGGGGAGTGGAGAGGACGAGCTATTAGCCATCTATGTGAAATCAGTTCCAAAAGACAAGATAAGGAAATATATTTTAGTGATCCCAAAAGGGAAGAACGCATATCGCCTCAATGATAGGTTGCTAAACTTAAGCAGACTGGTGAGAGTCCTTGCCTCTGTTTCATGAATAACAGTTCTTTTTGGGTTGTTTATCCATAAGCAGAGAGGACAGAGGCAAGGAGGGAGGTGGGGAAGGTAGCTTGCATGGTAGAGTTCCTCAAATATTTGAAGAGTTGTCACATAGAAAATAAATTCTATTCATACTGCTCAGTGTCTTCGGTTGCAACAAGGACCCAAGGGTTAGAGGCAGATGAATTTGGAATCAATAGAAAGAAGATCTGTCTAAAATTCTAATGAGAGAATAGATTCCTCTGGGAAATAATGAGTTCCCTGGCACTGGAAATGCCCATGCTGTGTATTGAAAAGGAAATTCAAAGAATTTCATCTCACTCCGAACCTGGAGGTGCAGAGATTCCAAGACGAGATGACCTTAAACAGCCTTTTTCAGCCATAAAATGCGAATACAACGTGTCAAGATTTCTTCTTTCAACACGGTTTAAAATGACCAGATGGTCACTAAGAAACCATTTCTGCTTAAATCTGCCATGAAACTAGACATTTAAAAAAATAATTTAAAAAAAGCGAATTAGCATATAAATGGCTAAGAATTCCCCATATTCTAGGTGATCTTCAAATTGCGATTTAATTTAAGACGAGTACTTTTGGTTTATGGCCCGTAATATTTATATGCTCACCTGCTCCCATGGAAATACAAAAATAAATACTGAAATGTATTTCTTACAAATCATGGTCTATTTGGTCTCAGCAGTGATACAACCAAGCAATTTCTGCATTCTTAGCCTATCAACAAGTCCAAGGTAATGGCGATTATCCAGTCATTTCAATGTGAGTTGCATAGGTTACATTTCAACACAGCCCACATCACCGTCTTTCAGCTATCCGGAATATATTTTTAAGTATGCCTGAGGACACAAAATGGAGATTTAATGCAGCAGGAGGAACATGGACTGCACTAAAACACAGCCCACATTCCCACAAACAAAGAAATCTAAAGGAAGGAGGCTTTGTAACTAACTACAGCCGATGCCCAGAGAAAACGAAGGGCAAGGCTTGAAGTGCAATCTAGACTGAAAAGCTCTTATTGAGTATCCAGCTGTGATGACAAATGACGTTTGTAAATCTTAATAACTTCTAACTGCCTTATCCCTTTCTTTGGGCAAACTGTCAAGATGGTAAATGCAGCAGAAAAATCCCCTCCAGTGAGTAAATAACTTTAACTCTCTCCCTTCAAAGGTTCCTAATAGGAGATTTTCGTTTTTCATTATGTACCTTTCATTTATTTAGCATCTTTCTCATCCTGAAAAAGCCTTGGAAGCATCCATTCCTACTGCTGTCCCTTGTGGTCTTTGTTTTACAAATAAGGCAAGCCTTGGCATTAGGGCTAGAATCAAGATCTTTTTCTACTGAATCCAAAACAAAATCTGGCACACTATCTCCTTCTGCCACCTTCGTGCTGACAACTTTATTAATAAGACCCATTTCAAGTCAATCTAGACTTGCAAATTGTCATTGCCTATCATTCCAGGCACAAGAAAGAAATTAGACCCCTCCTTTAGAAATTCACTTAGCAGAAAATGGTATGGGAAAGAAATTAAAACACTTACTATAAAAACCTTCCCTCAACCCTCTCAATTTTTACATTTCTATCATCTCTCTTGGTGTAAAGATATATTTACACTGCAGTTATTTTCAACTATCTGCTTTATTATCATCGAAAATACTTTTCCCCCATGAATCAACGTGATAGCCCTGCAAACAATAAACGTCTCTCACGGCTTTACAGAGAAAATGTTTCCAAAAGTCTTTTGTCCAGAGAAGAGATTCAAGCCGTCTGCAGCATCTTAATGGTCACTTACGCGATGCCCTGCTTGGGAAGACAGAAATAAAATAACTAAAGATGGAAAAGTTTATCTTCTCTCCCCCACCGCCTCATACCCTGATTTCCTGCTTCATTTCCAATGCTATAGCATTAACTCAGACGCTTATCATCTCGTGCCTGGAATAATCTTCCAATTTTCCCAACCCCACTATGATTTCTCTGCTTCAGTCCCCTCATATGGAAAGTGGAGAATAATAATGATTCCTCTTTCATTGGATGGCTGTGGAAAATAAGTGAGTTGATACATGGGAAGTGTTTAGACTGGTATCTGGCACATAATAAGCACTCAATAAATGTTAACCCCATACAAAATTTTATCCTCTGCACTATGAAATTGATAATTCCACAATAAAAATCTGGATATATCCAGAATTCAGCACTCATCATTTCTTTCATTGTTACGCTTCTGGTCCAAACCACCATCAAAGCTTGTCTAGATTATTCCAACAGCTTCTTCACTGTTCTCCCTGCTTCTGCTCTGGACCCTACACCACAGTCTGTGCTTAGCTCAGGAGCTGAATGATCCCTTTGAATTTTAAGTTGGATCCTGTCACCCTCTGCTCACTCTTGCTCATACTCGCTTGTGTTCCCTCCCTTTCCCTCTTTCTCCCCCCACCCTCTCTCTCAGTCTCTCCCTAATGGCTGCTCATCTCACTACAATATAAACCTAAGTCCTTATAGTGGTCCTGAAGAGCCCATGACCTCCTTTCAGTTACTTCCCTGACCTCCTCTCTTTTACTTAACTCCAGCCCCTCAGGTCTCCTAGATTCTTCATCCATGCCTGGCCTGCTCCCAGCTTGAGTGGGGCCGGTGAACTAGCGCTCCTTCTGCCTGTGACGCCTTCTCCCCCCCGCCCACCCCTAATCCACATCATTTCCTCCAGTGCCTTCAAATCTTTGACCACCCTATTTTGAACTCTATCTCTTCCTCCACCCCAGGACCCCTGATCCCCTTAATCGGCTCTATATTTTTCCATAGCACATGTAGCCATTTAGTGTGCTATATATAGTGTACTTATTGATAGGATCGATTGTTTCCCACAAGTAGAAAATAAACCCCACAGGGACAGAGATTTTTATCCCTCAGTTTATTGATGTGCCCCAAATGCCTGGAAAGGCGCCTGCGTGTAACACATTCAAAACACACATATCTAACAAAACCGAGACTAAAGAAATCAGTAGGCGCCTTACCACCCTACTGAATACCCTTCAGGATTTCCCCGCTGCCAGAGGTCAGTCGAGACTTCTCAGCCAGCACGAAAGCCTCTGCCCATCCGGCCGTCCCCGTTCCTCCAGCCCTGCTCTCTGCCAGATGGTGACACTTGCCCTGTCTGCAGTGTCCCGGTCTGACAGCTGAACACCTTCAGTTGCCCTGAGAGCCTTTGCTCTCTTATCTCCCCGGCAGGTATCGCCCACCTTTCACAACGGCACCTCAACGGTGAAGCTTCTCTTGACTCTCCAATTCCTGGCAGAACCTACTCCTCTCCCCTTTGTGCCTTTAGTCTGTCCTGAGTGAGTTTTATCTCAGCAACAGTCACTGTATTGGCTTCATATATTTCCATAGCTTTCCTCCTTGACCACATGAGGTCAGGGAACCTACTCTTTTTCCCAGCATTTTGCACAATGCAAACCAGGTCATGTGGGTCACAGATATTCAATATAAACTGTTGTATATTCATAGGAAGAAGGGGGAAATGTCCATTGGATTCTGCTATTTCTAATCCATCTGATAGCGGAGGGTGGGTTAGAAAGTAAAGCTCCTCCAGGTCCGCTTATTCTGCCTCTGTGCTTCGAACTCCAGACTAGTGCTGATGCTTCCAAGGAAGATAAGGAAGGTGAGGCAAAGAGTACTGAACGTGGACGGAAGGCAGGGGTCCACCCAGGAGCACACAGAGACCTGGCCTACAGCCTTCATAGCTGCTGATGGAGGTATGGGGGTCAAGGAAGGGTCCCATAGGACCCCTGGATCTCTAGAGCTTTCCTGAATTGCATTAACCCCAGGCTGTTTCTCTGGAAGTGTGGGGGCCAGGGGATGGGCAATCACACAGGAGGGGATGACTCCAAGGAGCTTCCGATAGGGGAAGCTAAAGACAATGCTGAGACAGGAACAGGTGAGAAGCCAGAGAGAGAGAGAGAGAGAGAGTAAAGGAGAAAAAAGAGGAAAAGAAAAATAAAAGAAGTGCTACTTTTCCTCCATCAAAATCGCCCTTGCAATGCCCCACATACCATTAGCCCAAATTTCAACCCACAACCTTTCAGTGGGGGCAATCCCTGAGCCCTAGCCCCATAAAGCTTTCTCTGCTGCTGCCTTTCACTATGGCTTTCAAGTATCCTCCCCCTTTCCCACTGATCATAAACCGTCTTTTGGCTCAGGCATTTTTCCCTGTTTTGTTATCTGTTCCTTGGGTTAGGGTCACATAACATGCTGACTAAGGTTAATTACTTCATTAATTCCCCTACTTTCCCGATGTGCAGTATTACTTTTATCACCTTCTGTTCAAAGATGAGTTGAATTCATTACTAGGATTTTGTGCGTGAAGGTCAGTTAAACTTCAAATTACAGGCCAAGAGACAGGGAATAAGAAAAGCCCAGAGGGCTGCTGCCAAACGTTCTCTTTAAGTGTGGTCTGCACTCTCAGTTTATCTTGCTAAGCATATTATAACCCACCCTGGGCACAGCTCTGTTTCCTCCACCCCACGCTTTCCAGCAAAACATGCATCTGCAACATAAACAGACCAGGAGAATCCTCTGCCCTCTTCCCGGGTACTTCCTTCATACTCACATCCATTCAGTTAAGTCATTCAACAATCAGGAGGAAAGTACCTGCCATGTGCCAGGTACATTGCAAGGCTTTGGGCATAGCATAGGAAATAAGACTCTGGGGCACCTGGGTGGCTCAGTCGTTAAGCGTCTGCTTTCAGCTCTGGTCACGGTGGCAAGGTCCTGGGATCGAGCCCCACATCGGGCTCCCTGCTCGGCGGGAAGCCTGCTTCTCCCTCTCGCACTCCCCCTGCTTGTGTTCCTCTCTCACTGTGTCTCTCTCTGTCAAATAAATAAATAAATAAAATCTTAAAAAAAAAAAGAAAGAAAGAAGGCTGCTCTCAGAATGTAGAGTGTGATTAAAGAACAGAAAAATAAATCAACGGTTGTTGTCAAGTACGATGAATAGAATAATAGTGACAATAACAAGAATCACCATGGTGGCTAAAATCAGTTAAATTTGTACTATGTTCCAGCCACGCAGTACTCTTCACATATTAACTTATTCATGTATGAAGTCATACAGCCCTATAAAGGCAGATACTATGATTCTTCTCTATTTTGCCAGTGAGGAAAGTGAAGCAGAGAGTTAAGTAATTTGTCCAACCTGTTGATAAAGTTTCGAGCCATGATTCAAACCCAGACACATATCCTGAGGCACATAAAGCAGGCGGAGTGACCAGGACTCCATTCTTTAACTCGACCCTGGCTACACATCTATACCTGCAATCTCTGGTCCTGACTTGTTGGCCAGCATGTGTGTGGCACACTGAGTACTTGCTATGTGCCATACACTGCAGGATATCCAGAAAGCCTGCAAAACCCTCACAGTTTAAATGGAGTACAGAGCCACGTAAAGGTGCAAGAGTAAAATGGTACCCTTAGCAATATACAGAAAAGCTATAAATAAGGTACAGAAGAAGCACTGGGCAGGGAGTTGGCCTGTTATCCATGGTAAGGATTAGGGAAGGTTTCCCATGGAAGGAGTTCACACAACCAGAAGTAGGAAATAATTCTTGAAAGACATTAAAGGCAGAGAGAATCCTCCATCACTTTTCTTTGGGAAAGATTCTCCTCTTTCAGAACCCTCCTCGAAATTTTCTTCAAGAAGTCTCCACCTCAATTTTTTGTGATGGCGAATTTCATATGTCAACTTGACTGGGCCACAGAGTGCTCAGATAGTTGGTTGAATGTTTTTGTGGGTGTTTCTGGATGAGATTAACATTGGAAACGGTAGGTTGAGTAAAGCAGATTGCCCTCCCTAATGTGAGTGGGCCTCATCCAACCCACTGGAGGCCTAAATAGAACAGAAGGTGGGGTGAGGGAGCACTTGCTCCCTGCTTGACTGTTTTTGAGCTGGGACATCAGTCATCTCCTGCACTCAGACTGGAACCACACCACCAGCTTTCCTGGTTCTCCAGCTTATAGACATCAGATGATGGGATTTCTTGGCCTCCACAATTGCATGTGCCGGCCAAGTCCTTAAAATAAATACCACTGGTTCTGTTTCTCTGGAGAACCTAGACTAGTACAGTCTTATTCTGGTCCCCTTTTTCATGTATTTCCTTGGCATGTGTAGGTCTTTGGCTAGCCCATCAAGAATGCAGATGCTATGATATGGGAGCGTCTCCATATGAACATAGTGAATCCTCACAGGGCGAAATCACAGAATTCAATGTTCTTTCCCTTTGCTGCACCCAGTAGCCATTCAATAGATGTGGCCCCCCTGCTGACTGCACTAGGATTTCTCAGCGCCTGGCAGCAGCAGGAAGGAGGCCCATCCTTCTGTGGTTACATGCTCTTTCTAGCAACGTCTCACACGGCCAGTTGTCATAAGGCAGGTTCAGGAAGATGTAGGCAAAGCAGTCTTCTATTTAGGGCATCCTTTAGATCTGGAGGGCCATCAAATTATACTCTGACCAGAGGCACCAGACAAATTCTAGCCGACTAGTAGGTCTGGTCTCCATCATGGGCCTGAGAAGGCCCCAGAGGTCTTGGACTTTTTGGGAAGAGAGTCTATACCTATTTAGAATATAAACTCTGTAAAAAAATAAATAAATAAAATAAAAAAGAGACTGAGTTTCACTCATTTTTGAAACTTTGTGGATGGAACCCCAAGTTCCATGCTCTCTCCACATTAACCTCTGGATGCCTCTAATTGAAGAGGGAAGAACTAGAGGATGCTCTTGTTGCAGTGAAATCTCCCCAGAACAGATTGCTGGAAAAAGAGGTCTTCTGCATTCACAGAAAGTTTCCATCTCAGCATACATTTAAGACTTGTATTCATTAATTTCCCATGTATGTCTGAGCATTCTCTGTGTGCTGAAACATCATTCTAGTCAAGCATGGACGCAGCATTAAGTGAGATGAAGTATTTGCCTCATAGGGGAGGAAGGGAGATCTACAATGAACTCGAAGCAATTAATACACTCGTGAACCCTGTTGCATGTTGTGAAGAAATTAAAGCAGCATTAGGAAGTTGAAACTGAAATCAGGTTGTAGTGTGTACGTGCATGTGTGTGCATGCACATGTGTGCAGGTGTGTGTTTGGGCTTTTTTAGATAAAGTGCTCAGGGGAAGCTTCTCTAAGGAGGTGAAATCTGAAATGCAAACTAGAAGACAAAATAAGAGAAGGATATTTCAGGCAGAGGAAACAGCAAAAGCAAAGCCCTGGGGTGGGAATGGCTTGGTGTGATGAGGAACAAGAATGCCATGATGGCAGAAGGCGCCTGGGTGGCTCAGTCAGTTGAGTGTCGGACTCTTAATCTCAGTCCAGGTCTTAATCTCAGAGCTGTGAGTTCAAGCCCTGCCTTGGGCTACATGCTGGGTGTGGAGCCTACTTAAAAAAAAAAAAAAAAAAAAAAAAAAGGTTAAAGAATGCCACTATGTCAGGAGCATCATAAGTAATCGGGAGAATGACAGAAGATGAAGTCAGAAAACAGTCATGGGCCAGATCACTGAGTGTCCTATGAGACTTGGGAACCATAAGGGACTTAGGGTTTCCTTCAAAGTTTGATAGGAATCCATTGCAGAAGAGAAATGATATGAGAATCTAATCTGTCTTTTCACAAGATCACCTGGACTACTGAATGTGCAAGGGATTCCCAAAGACAAGTTAGAAGTGAGAAGTTAGTACAGATGAGAAATCATGGTGTGTGGGCCTAGAGTTAGAGACATATTGTGATAGAATGGGATGTGGGATATATTTTAAAAGTAGAGCTGACAGGACTTGTTAATAGTTTGGTTGATGGGACAGGAGAGAGAAAAGCTGACTTTTAGAGAGAGGTTGATACCCTGTGAAGCTAAAGACACTCAAGCTTCCAGGCCACTCACCTGAAAGGACATTTTCCGGGCATTTGAGACAGGCCGTAGAAATTTCATCCTTGTAATTTTATAATCCTTGCCTTCAACAGGACCCCTAGGACTTCAGGGTCCATAGATCCTGAATCTTCCTTAGTTCCAGGTTCTTAGCCTGAGTAACCAAGCAAAAAGGATACCATTAAGAAAATGAAAAAAAGCTGTTCAAATTACACCCAGGGCAAGTGACTTCTAGAGCTACACTAACCAAGTATCACTGGTACATTGATCAAGAACACCTCATGGGATACAATTATAAAGCAACTTTATTTTTTGTCTCCTCCAGTCCTTATGTTGTTGTTGTTTTATTATTGTTACTTTTTCCTTGCTCCTGGATGAAAACTCAGAAGATTCTTTTTTTTATACCTTCAAATACCTTTAAAGATTTTAAAGTGGGATTAGTTAAAGTTGAAAGGTCACAATTCACGGGACCCCTGGGTAGCTCAGTCGTTAAGCATCTGCCTTCGGCTTGGGTCATGGTCCCAGGGTCCTGGGATCTGGCTCCCTGCTCAGCGGGAAGCCTGCTTCTTCCTCTCCTTCTCCCCTGCTTGTGTTCCCTCTCTCGCTGTGTCTCTCTCTGTCAAATAAATAAATAAAATCTTAAAAAAAAAAATAGAAAAGTCTCAATTCAGAATCAGGACGTCTGATCCTCATTCAAAGGTGAGACATCATTCAAAGTTGGATCTCAGGATCCAGGAATGATGGTCCCCTGGTATTCTAATTGGCCACTCACTGGAGTCACAACCATTAGAGTGACAACGCATGAAGCTTCCCCAGCCCCTTGCTTTGTATCCTGTCTCTTGATTCTGTTGTTCTCCTGAACTCTTTTCTCATCTTTTTTTCTCCCTATTTTTGTTTGTGAAGCAGGCTGCTGATTCTAGGACCACTATTATTTATTTAAAGATTTATTTATTTATTTTAGAGAGAGAGTGCGTATAGAGTACATGAGTGGGGGGAGGCGGGCAGAGCGAGAGAATCTTCAAGCAGACTCCCTGGGAGCCCGATGCACGGGGCTGGATCTCATGACCCATGAGATCATGAGATGAGCCAAAATCAAGTCAGAGGCTTAACCAACTGAGCCACCCAAGCTCCCCTAGGACTACAATTATTAAGGAGAGGGTGTTGGAATTTCTTTTCATCTTTAACTGCCTTTATTCCCATTGATACCTTTCTGAAGACTTGAGCCATTGCCAGAACTCCTGCTACCTCTTTATTATCAAAGGACATTTGGATTTATGAGGCCATAGTTAGCTTGCCCAATGGATTGAGAACATTTCACTCATTGAGAAGCTTAGCCTGAAGTAAACAGAGGAGAGTCAAGTGGGGTCAAAGTTTCAGAAAGCCATATTATATCCTCATAATGAATCTATCTAGGCTTTGGCTAAAAAAAAAAAATCAGTAAAATTCTGATTTACTCATTAAGGCTAAATGGTTTACATAAGTTAAAAAAATTCTGATTGTGAATATCTCTAGTTCTCAAAGTGAGCTTCTCATGACTACTGATTTTCACTGCCATCTTTGTTATTACCCTCAGAACCCTGTGCTCATCATTAGTTTTCTTTTTGAAATTTTAATACCAATACCCATAATTATCATTTTGTACACTCATACACCTTATTTCCACTTTTCCTCTTCATTGGCCTTTCTTTATTCACACCTTTATTCCATGCCCATCCCCCTCATCCCAAAACAAACACAACCAAGTGCATGCACGCATGTGCACACACACACACACACACACACACACACACACACACACACACGGCCTCAACATGATTCTCATCAGCTTGGCCCTCCAAAATGAAACCTCACAACTCTGTAGTAGGCAGCAGTGGTCAGAGGGCCAGCATCACTGACCAACAAGTGTGGAAGCTACCAGAGGTGGTAGGAGTAGACCCAGTGCTAGCCTTGTTAGAATGGCTTCCTGCTGGTTGAAAACTAGGGGTACTAATAAGAATAGATGGTGATGGAAAGAGAAGAACTGACATGTAATTGGAGAAAAATTAAGAATTGGAGCTAGGAGTTCTCTAGAGACAGAAATGGGATCCCGCTAGTCTGCCCCAAACAGTGGTTAGGCCCAGGGCAAGAATAAAAGTAGAGGCCCCCATCCCATATATCTAAATATTACAAAACTATAACTCGAGCTAAAAGACTGCTCAAAAAATATGTTCTATTCTCCCATGTTAACAAATATGCATTCGTTAACAACAAAATAAGCAGTCATGTGAAGCTCTGCTCAGTATCTGACTGAGGATGACTGAATTTAATTGCTACTGCACAAGCCCGGGTGTTTTTTGTTTTTTTTTTTTAAGATTTTATTTATTTATTTGACAGAGAGAGACACAGTGAGAGAGGGAACACAAGCAGGAGGAGTGGGAGAGGGAGAAGCAGGCTTCCCGCCGAGGAGGGAGCCCGATGCAGGGCTCAAATCCAGGACCCCAGGATCATGACCTGAGCCGAAGGCAGACGCTTAATGACTGAGCCACCCAGGCACCCTGGGTGTTCTGTTAATAGTGGCCCAGTACAGGTGGCCTAGTGACAGGTGGTTGAGTAATAAAATAGACATATGTGATTTATAAATGATTAATACATTATGTATATCTATATATTTAATAATTTATACCACCATGAGTTCTATACTTAATCAATTGTAAATGATTAATGTCCATTCTTTAAGATTATTTTTCCTTGTTTACCTTTATTTTAGCAAAATCACTAATTATCATATTATAATCAAGATTATCCACATAATTTAATGGAAAACAACATGGAGCTTCCTCAAAAAATTAAAAATTGATCTACCAAATGACCCAGCAGTTCCCCTTCTGGGTATACACCCAAAGGAAATGAAAACGGGATCTCAAAGAGAGATGTGCACTCCCACGTCTATTGCAGCACTATTCACAATAGCCAACATATGGAAACCATCTAAGTGTTCATCAACAGGTGAATGGGTGTAGAAGATGGGGCATATATTTACAATGGAATATTATTCAGTCATGAGAAAAGAGGACATCCTGCCATTTGCAACAACATGGATGAACCTTGAAAACATTAGGCTAAGTGAAATAAGTCAGACAGAGAAAGACAAGTACTGGATAATATCACTTATATTGGAGCCTAAAAAAACCAAAGTCATGGAAAAGAGAGCAGAATGGTGGTGGGTATTTAACATTTAATTATCAAAATTTTAAAAATAAAAAAAGAAAGAAAATCTAAACTAAGTTTAATTTGAGACTTTTAACTAGGAGTTACAGAGTTTAAAGAGAATGTGGTTTGGCCAGAATAATCATATTATTTCTAGGAGGTATTTGAGAGGCTCAGTTTTCTTCTGCCTTTTCTTCACCTTTTGCCTTCTATCTAGCTGCTAAAGCCTGCCCTGATTCCATGAATAAAGCAGGAATTGAGTTAGACAGTAATGCTATCACCTCCGGCCCAACAGTCTTCTCACCGTCCCTGGCAGTATGACGGCTTATGAAATATTCACAAAAGGCCCACACTAAAAGCTGGCGGAACCTCGGAGTCTGTGGAGCTATGCATTGCTTTGGATTTCAGAATAAGAAAGAAGAAAGCTCAAAGTGCATTCTCTTCTGCAGACTTGTTAAAACGCCCTCCCCCACCCGCCCCGAACTCTGCATGGGTAAAACGTACAGTCTACAATTTCAGATGCTTCATCAGAGATGGGACTCTGTGTTACGGACTGAATGTTTGTGTCCCCCCAAAATTCCTATGTTGAAGCCCTAACCCCCAGTGTGATGTTATTTGGAGATGCAGCTTTTGGGAGGTAATTAGGGTCAGATGAGATCATGAGGGTGGGCCCGCATGATGGGATTAATGCTCTTCTGAGAAGAGAGGGAAGAGCTCAGGCTCGCTCCTGCGCATGCGCACTCTCCCCCCACTCTCTGCCTCTCTCCCTCTTCTCTGCCATGCGAGGACATACTCACAAAGAGTGCCCTTACTAGAAATCCAGTCGGCTGGATCTGGCTTTTGGACTTCCCAGCCTCCAGAACTGTGAGAAAATAAATGTCTGTTGTTGAAGCCACCCAGTCTGTGGTATTCCATTAGGCCAGCCTGAGCTGACTAATACGTTATGAAATCATTATCATTAACTACACAGAAAGGGGATGTGTGGCAGCAGCAAGTTATATCACAAGACTTCACAGTCCTGAACACACATAAATCCTCTCCCAATTAAAAAAAAAAAAGATAGTTTCGGGGCATCATTTTTGTTATATTCTACATGTGGCCAATCTTATTTGAGTGAAATGAGGCAGTTATGTGCACAGCATGGTTTTCTGGGAGCTCAACCTCTCTATCACTTCTCCCATGGTGCCTGAAATTCCCTCCCTTAGGGTCACTCTTTAAGGGACTTCTGGAAAACAGGCATTTTTAATTGGCTCGTTCTAAAGGAATAACCAAAAGCCTTGTAACGTTTTCAGAGGGACGGCCCGGACTCTGATGAAGCTGTTCCAGGTTTCTAATATGACTTTCACAGCTGCTCCATGACAGAGGCAGGGCAAATATTATTGTCCTTGCTGTAGGAATGAGTGTCCCAGGGAATGGATGAGTGACTTGCCTTAATCTACACACGATGTCAGATCCAAAATACTAGAAATGCATAGCCATCCCTCAGCTTCCTTGGAATCAGAGCAAGGAGTTGGGAGGTCACTTACCAAGCTGGGATCAGTGAGGGGTGGGACAGTCCTAAGGGATCTTTGATCCAAGCCACGAGAGAGAACGATGATAGGATGAGCTACCCCCTTTTCCAGCATAGGATGCAGCTCACCCGGGGAAAGCATCTCTACCTGAGTGATGCAAAATTAACATTCACATCTTCATTTCTGGTTCTGATCTCCTTGTTGGCCAAGTCCCTTCTCTCTGCTTTTATTACACCTCTTTCTGTATTCAACAGA